>NC_092872.1:574980918-576192346 GCF_028372415.1 Notamacropus eugenii
ATATATGCAAATACAAATGGATAGTATATAGAGATATTAAAATATGTAAATAACTACATACAAACCATGTAGGGCAGCTAGGTGGTACAGTGGGTAGAGTACCAGGCCTGATGTCAGGAAGACTTGAGTTCAAATCAGGCCTCAGATACTTACTAGCTGTGTGACCCTAGGAAAATCACTTAACCCTGTTTGCCTCAGTTTCCTCATCTGTAAAATGAGTTGGAGAAGGAAATGACAAACCACTCCGGTAACTCTGCCAAGAAAACCCCAAGTAGGGTCACAAAGAGTTGGACATGACTGGAAATGACTCAACTACATGTTAAAGGAAGATATATATCTATATATGTACATTATTGTTTGTATATTGCCTTCTTCATTAGACTGTAACCTTCTTAAGATCAGGGACTGGTTTTTAAATTTTGTTTTTATTTTGTATTTGTTATTTTGTATTTATTTTGTATCCTCAGCACGAAGCACAGTGTCTGGCACAGGTAGTTATTTAATCAATATTTGCTGAATTAATTTTAGCAACATCTTAGATTTCTCTAGAACTGCACAGTACACAAAGCACTTTGTTCACGACCACCATGTGTGATGAGAATAGCAGGTATTATTTTCCATTTTTTTGCTGATGAAGGAATGGAAAACCAGAGAAGATGTGATTTGCTTAAGTTCATACAGCTTGTTGATGGTCAAAACAAGACTGGGCATCTGATTCCAAGGGTAGGACCCTTTCTGGTATACCACATTAATTTCTCCACTTCAAGGTTGGCATTATATTCTTGACCAACTTTCTTGGCTGGCTATAGATTATTATTTTGTGTGCATGGTTTCAATTTAAAGAATTAGCTAAATATAAAATTCCATGTCTTTCATTCTGTTCCTATCCCTTTTGTCCCTATCCCCACCCTCAATTTGCAAAGCAAATCATTAAAATTCCTATGGGGCAGAAAACCTGTCAGTGGTATATTCCAGCTGGAAAGAATTGTATCCCCATTTATGAAGGAAACCCTGAGGGTCAATGCTGTAATTATGACTGCACTATAATGATTGTATCTGTGTGGTCAAAATTATGGCTTTTTCCATGGTATTTTTCCATGGGATATGTCCTTAACTCTCAATCTGGATAGTAAATTTGGATTTTATTTGGCATTTCCCATCCCACTGTCTAGTTGGATAATCCAAAGATAATGATTAATATTATATTGACTTTGTAAATCAAGATTACAGAAAGTGTTGGTAATTGATTGAAACTCCAAACCCATATAGGGTTATGCTAGTGTAAGCCCCCAAATTAGGAAAACTGAATAAATCTGGACGATTTAAGAGACATTGTGGCATAGTGGATACAGTGTTCATCTTGTAGCCAGGAAGTTCTATCTTTGACAGTGGCTAGCTGTGTGGCGATAGGTAAGTTATTTAACCTCTTTCTGCCTCAGTTTCCTTATCTATAAAATGAGAATAATCATCTCTTTACTACCCCTTTGCAGGGTAGTTGTGAGGTTCAAATGTGAAATTGTATGACAAGTATACTATGTAGAAATACCAATTATTATTGTTATTGCTGGTATTATTTCAGTCACGTGCCTTCACAGGACACCTTAAGCAGAAAAATGATAACTAGATTGAGGGAATGAACAAAAATAATACTTAGGGAGGAACAGTGATTTGGACTTTGGATATTTTCCCTTTATTTTTAACCAGACAAATTGGCAAATAATCTTGGTGAGGAAACTCCTTTTATCAGAGCAGACTGATATCTGCTCTGCAAGTCATAATCTTGGGGCTTCCATTGCTGGGAGCTGGAAGATTGAAAGACTTCCCCAGGGTCACGTAGCCAGTGTGTGTTAGCAGCAGGAGATGAATTCAATTATACCTGACTCTGAGACTGATTGTCTGTCTATCCATTATTCCTGGGGTAGCAAGGTGACAAAATGGATAAAACACTGAACCTAGAGTCAGGAAGATCTGAGTTCAAATCTAGCCTCAAGCGCATATTAATTCTGTGACCTTAAAGACCTCTGTCTCAGTTTCTTCATGTGTAAAATGAGAATAATGATAGCACCTATCTCATAGAGTTGTGGAGAGGATCAATTGAGGTAATAATTGTGAAGTGCTTAGCACAGTGCCTATCATATAGTAGGCACTTACTAAATGCTTATTTCCTTCTCCACTCTACTCCACCCCTGTTCCATGTTGCCTTTCAACTTTAGATATTTAAAGAGAACATTGAGATCATTTGAAAGAACAATTTTTTCTTTCAGTGAGTACAAGCTCTGGTCTGATCAACATTTTGCTAAAAAACAATTTAGGGAACAAAACAAAACAATGAAAAAGAACGTAAAAATGCTAGATTTAAATAGCAGAAGTAAGAAAAAAACTCACAAAACCAAAAAAAAAAAAAATCCCCAAACACTAACCCAACATATAAGTGATCAGGTCAAACAATTACATGGATTTTTATCTGGTTCTCTGGTTATCTGAGAGCATTAAACAGAACAAAATCATTTCATGGTTGGAACAGGGAAGGCCCTTGGGGCTGGAAGGGACCTTATGGAGATCAGCACATGTAATCATATTGTTATAGTGGAAAAATGTGCATAGTGGTAAAAGTACTGCGCTTGAGCCCTAGCTCTACCACTGATTCTTTGTGAAAACTTACACAATTTACTTATGCTCTCTGAATCTCAGTTTCCCCTGACACAAAATGAGAAGCTTATATCAGATGATCTTTAATGGTTGATGGCTCTTTGAAACTCTCTAGGAGAGAACTACTCAGAATCCATGGGGCTTATCCAAAGTATGCCTTGGCAGAAGACACTGCTCTTATGTGCCCTCACAGAGTTTGAGGGATAATCAGAGGGGAGGAGTTCATATATTTGGAGGTTAAATTGTGGAATGGACACCTAATAATAAATGACAAAAATAGCAAGCATTAGCTAGTGATTACTATGTGCAGAGTACTGTGCTAAATAAGTGCTTTATAAATATCTAATGTGGGACAGACCCAAGATGGTGGAAAAAAGGGAGGGATTCGCCTGAGCTCTCCTAAGTTCACCTCCAAATAATAGTGAATAATGACCCCAAACAAATTCTGGAGCAGCAGAACTCACAAAAGGACAGTGAAACAATTTTCCAACTGACGGTAACTTAGATGATCAGCAGGAATGGTCTGTCACACAGGGGTGGGAGTGGAGTGCAGCCCAAAGCATCCAGATCTGGTCCCAGAAAACTAAGAGCAGATCTTGGGAGCAACTGAATCACTATTAGCAGTGACTTCTTCCAGAGCTCTCAGCCCGCAGATGGTAAGGGGATAGGACAAGTGGTCAGAAGGAGATTATAGGGGTCCCTTTGCTGGCACTGGGGGCAGGACTCTGTTGTATTGTCTGTACCTGGGTCTGGTTTGCAGTCCTGGGTGGCACTGCCAAGGCAAAGAGCACTAAGACACTAGAGTTTGCAGCTGCAGGGAAGGAAGAACCTTGGCCACAATTCCAGAGCAGAAAAGAGTGCTTGTGGTTACTCAAAGACCAGAGCACGGGCCAGGAGAGTAGTGAACTCTCTTCTCCTTAGATCATACCACCTTAGAAGAACAAAAGGCTTACAGACCCCCTAGTACTAGCTCTGAAAACAGCTGCACAAAAACTCTCAAGCTTGGGAGAATGCACTCCCTACCCCAGAAGCAGAGCTCCACTTTAGCATAGAGTTAAAAGTCAAGAAATAGGTTAGAAAAATGAGTAAACAATGTAAAAACTTCTGACTATAGAAAGTTACTTTGGTGACAAGAAAATCAAAACACACAGTCACAAGAAGACAGCAGAGTCAAAACTAGTTGCTATATCCAAAACCTCAAAGAAAAATGTGAATTGGTCTCAGGAAATGGAAGAGTTCAAAAAGGATTTTAAAAATCAAGTAAGAAAGGTAGAGGAAAAATGAGAATGATGCAAGAAATCATGGAAAAAAGAGCCAACAGCTTGGTAAAGGAGGCACAAAAAATATTAAAGAAAATAGCACCTTAAAAATATAATAGGCCAAATGGTAAAAAAGGTACAAAAACCCAATGAGGAGAATGCTTTGAAAAGCATAATTAGTCAAATGGAAAAAAGATAGACAAAAAGTCACTGAAATAAAGAACTTTTTAAAAAGTAGAATTAGTCAAATAGAAAAGAAGGTACAGAAATTCACTGAAGAAAATAATTCCTTAAAAATTATAATTGGGAAAGTGGAAACTAATGACTTTGTGAGCTATCAAGAAACAATAGGGTAAAATAAAAAAAAATGAAAAAATAGAATAAAAAGTGAAATACCTCATTGGAAAAACAACTGATCTGGACTACCTGAAAGCCATAATCAAGAAAAGAACATTGACATCATCTTTCAAGAAATTATCAAGGAAAATTACCCTGATAATCTAGAATCAGAGGGTAAAATAGAAATGGAAAGAATCTACCAATCATCTCCTGAAAGAGATCTCAAAATGAAAACTCCCAGGAATATCAGAGCTAAAATCTAGAGCTCCCAAGGTATGGGGGAAATATTGTAAGCAGCCTGAAAGAAATAATTCAAGTATTGTGGAGTCATAGTCATAACATAAGATTTAGGAGCTTCTACATTAAAGGATCAGAAGGCCTGGGATATGATATTCCAGAGAGCAAAGGAACTAGGATTATAGTCAAGAATCATCTATGCAGCAAAACTGAGTATAATCCTTCAGAGGAAAAATGGATTCAATGAAATAGAAGACTTTTAAGCATTCCTGATGAAAAGAAAAGAGCTGAATAAAAAATTAGACCTTCAAGTACAAAAGACAAGAGACGCATAAAACAATAAATCGGAAAGAGAAATCATTAGGGTTTTAATAAGGTTAATTTTTTTTTACATTCCTATGTGGGAAAATGTACTTGCAACTCCTAAATCTTTCTTATTATTAGGACAGTTAGAAGAAGTAAACAGATAAAGGACATGGGTGTGAGTTGAAAATGATGGGATGATTATCTAAAAAAATATGAAGTTAAGGGATGAGAAAGAGGAATGCACTGGGAGAAGGGAAAGGGGAGTGATAGAATGGGGTACATTACATAAAAGAGATGTGAAAGAACTTTTATAGTGGAAGGGAAAATGGGGGAGGTGGGCAGGAATGAGTGAACATTGCTCTCATCAGAATTGGTTCAAAGAGGGAATAACATGCATACTCAGTTTGGTATAGAAATCTATCTTACCTTATAGGAAAGTAGGAGGGGGAAAATATAAGAGAAGGGGTGGGGTGTGATAGAAAGAAGAGAGGATTGGGGTAGATAAAAGACAGAAACAAAACACTTTTGAGGATGGACAGGATGAAAAGAGATAAAATAGGATTAATGGGAAAACAGGATGGAGGGAAATACAGTTAATAATTATTACTATGGAAAAAATTACTGCAGTTTCTCTGATAAATATATATATGTATAGTTTTCAAATATATAGGGAACTGAGTCAAATTTATAAAAATAAGAGCCATTCTTCAATTGGAAAATGGTCAAAAGATATAAACAGGCAGTTTTCAGATGAAGAAATTAAAGCTATCTATATTCATATGAAAAAATGCTCTAAATCACTACTGATTAAAGAAATTCAGATTAAAACAACTCTGAACTACCACCCCACAACTATCAAATAGACTAATATGACAGAAAAGGAAAACAAATGTTGGAGGGGATGTTGGAAAATTGGGACACTAATACACTGTTGCTGAAGTTGTATAGTGATTCAACTATTTTGTAGAGCTATTTGAACTATGCCCAAAAGGTTTTGACCAAATAATACCACTATTAGACCAATATCCCAAGCCATCTACAGAATGAAGGTGAAGGATTTCACAAAATTTCTTACTCGTATTAGGAATTCATGAGCTAGACTTTTCGACTGGGGATAGACAATCCAACTCTTATGGCCACTCACATTGCAGCAACACCTCTTTGTGACAAGACATTTTTTAGTCGTTTTTTTTTTAAGTATTGTATTTAAACTTTTTTCCATTTACCTGTAAAGATAGTTTTCAACAGTCACTTTTATAATATTTAGAATTCCAAAATTTTTTCTCCTTTTCTCCCTCACCCCTCCCAAGATGACATGCAATCTGATATAGGCTATACATGTACAATTGTATTAAACATATTTCCACATTAGTCATGTTGTGAAAGAAGAATCTGAAGAAAAGGGAAAAGCCACAAGAAAGGAAAAAAAAAAACACCAAGAAAACAGAAAATAGTATACTTTGATATACATTCAGATTCCATAGTTCTTTCTCTGGATGTGGATAGCATTTCCTATCATGAGTCTTTTGGAATTATCTTAGATCATTGTATTGCTGAGAAGAACCAAGTCTATCAAAGTTGGTCATTGCACAATGTTGCTGTTATTGTGTATAATATACTCCTGATTCTGCTAACTTCACTCAGCATCAGTTCATGTAAGTCTTTTCAGGTTTTCCTGAAATCAGCCTGCTCATTATTTCTCATAGAATAATAATATTTTATCACATTCATATACGACAACTTGTTCAGACTTTGCTCAGTTGATGGGTATCCCCTCAATTTCCAATTATTTGCCACCAAAAAAGAGTTGCTGTAAATATTTTTGTGCATGTAGGTCTTTCCCCCCCTTTTATGATCTCTTTGGGATACAGAGCTAATGGTATAACTGGATTAAAGGGTATGCACAATTTCAAAACCCTTTACACATAGTTCCAAATTGCTCCCCAGGATGACTAGATCAATTTACAACTTTGCCAACAATGCATTAATGTTGCAATTTTCCCATATCGTCTCCAACATTTATCTTTTTTTCCCTTTTTTTGTCATAATAGCCAATCTAATAGGTGTGAGGTGGTACCCCAGAGTTGTTTAATTTCCATTTCTCAAATCAATAATGATTTAGAGCAATTTTCCACGTGATTATAGATAGTTTTACTTTCTTCATCTGAAAACTGCCTTTTCATATCCTTTGATCATTTATCAATTGGGGAATGACTTGCTTCCTTACAAATTCTTATATATTCTTACAAATTCTTACATATTCTTTTTTTTAGCATTCTAATTTTTTAAGAATTTTTTTTGTTTTCAGTGTTCTCTTTTTTGATGTTTATTTATTTTTAGTTTTCAACATTCATTTCCACAGAATTTTGAGTTCCAAATTTCCTCCCCATCTCTTCCCTCCATCCATCCCATCATGCCGAGCATTCTGATTAGCCTTTCCACCAATCTGCCCTCCCATCTAACACCCCTTTCTTCCCTTATTCCCATCTTCTCTCTTGTCTTGTTGAGCAAGATAAATTTCTATACCCTATTACCTGAATTTCTTATTTTCTAGTTGTATGCAAAAACAATTCTCAACATTTGTTCCTAAAACTTTGAGTTCCAACTTCTCTTCCTTCCTCCCTCCCCACCCTTCCTCACTGAGAAGGCAAGCAATTCAATGTAGGCTATATACGTGTAGTTTTGCAAATGACTTCCACAATAGTCATGTTATGTAAAACTAACTATATTTCCCTCCACCCTATCCTGCCCCCCATTTCTTCTATTCTCTCTTTTGACCTTGTCCCTCCCCAAGAATGTTTACTTCTAATTGCTCCTTCCTTCCATTTACCCTCCATTCCATCATCCCCCCCATCCTGCTTATCCCTTTCCTCCTTTCCTGTAGTGTAAGAGTGTGCATGCTATTCCTTCCTTGAACCAAATGTGATAAGAGTAAGCTTCACTTTTTCCCTCTTACCTCCCCCTTTTTCCCCTCCATTGAAAAAGCTTTTTCTTGTCTCTTTTATGGGAATTTGTTCCATTCCATTTCTCCCCTTCTCCTCCCAATATATTCCTCTCTCACCCCTTAATTTTGTGTTTTTAGATGTGGTCCCTTCCTATTCAACTCACCCTGTACTCTCTGTCTATATATACATATACGTGTGTGTGTGTGTGTGTGTGTGTGTGTGTGTGTGTGTGTATAATCCCTCCAACTAGCCAAATACTGAGAAAAGTTTCAAGAGTTACAAATATTATCTTTCCATGCAGGAATGTAAACAGTTCAACTTTAGTAAGTCCCTTATGGTTTCTCTTTCCTGTTTACTTTTTCATGCTTCTCTTGATTCTTGTGTTTGAAAGTCAAATTTTCTTTTCACCTCTGGTCTTTTCATCAAGAATGCTTGAAAATCCTCAATTTCATTGAACGATCATTTTTTCCTCTGTAGTATTATACTCAGTTTTGCTGGGTAGGCGATTCTTGGTTTTAATTCTAGTTCCTTTGACTTCTGGAATATCATATTCCATGCCCTTTGATCCCTTAATGTAGAAGATGCTAGATCTTGTGTATCCTGATTGTATTTCCACAATACTCAAATTGTTTCTTTTTAGCTGGCTACAATATTTTCTCCTTCACCTGGGAACTCTGGAATTTGTCTACAATATTCCTAGGAGTTTCTCTTTTTGGATCTCTTTCAGGAGGTGATTGGTGGATTCTTTCAATATTTATTTTGCTCATGTCTGAGGTTCAGATCAGCTGCTTAATTCCCCCAGGGGCTTTGGGCCAAGGGCTCCACAAATGGATGCTGCTGCTGCCTCTGCCATCACCTGGGGCTGGGGCTGGGGAGGGCCCTGCTCCCTTCTCACCCAGTTGAAAAAGCCCTCTCATGACCTTTGAAGTTGAGTTGTCTTTGGCATTTGTGGGTTGAGGGATCTGAGAATTGCCATTGCTGCTGAGGATTCCACTCCCAAGGCCTGTTCTAGTCCTGTTCCTCCCACTGCCAAGTGGCCAAGACTGGGCTGTGCTTGGTGTCCCAAGTAACAGACCCTTCCTGTCAGTCCTCCAGGCTACCCTGGGCTGGAAATCTCCTTCACTTTGTCGTTCTGTGGTTTCTGCTGTTCTAGAATTTGTTGAAAGTAATTTTTTACAGGTATTTTTATGGGCTGTGGGGGAAGAGCTAGAGTACGTGTGTCTTTCTACTCTCCCATCTTGGCTCCACCCCTCAATTCTTACATATTCTTATAAATTCAGTCTATATATTTTAGAAATTAGGGCTTTATCAGAGACATTGGCTATTAAAATTGTTTCCTTTTTTGCTTCCTTTCTACTATTGGTTGCATTAGCTTTGTGCAAAATCTTTATAACTTTAAAACTTTATAACTTAATCAATATTATCCATTTTGCATTTTATAATGTTCTCTATTTCTTGTTTAGTCACAAATGCTTCCTTTCTCCATACATCTGGCAGGTAAATTGTTCCTTGCTCTCCTAATTTGCTTATGATATCACCCTTTATATCTAAATCATGTACTGATATTGACCCTTATCTTGGTATATGGTATAATATATTGGTCTATACTTAGTTTCTGCCATACTATTTTCCAGTTATAATACAGTTTTTAGATCTGGAATGGCTAGTCCACCTTCCCTTGCATTTCTTTTTATTAATTCCCTTGATATTCTTGACTTTTTGTTTTTCCAGATTTTTTCCAGTTCTATAAAATAAATTTTTGGTAGTTTGATTGCTATGGCAGTAAGTACATTAACTTAGGTAGAATTGTCATTTTATTATATTAGTTCATCTTATGCCTGAACAACCAATATTTTTCCAGTTGTTTAGATCTGACTTTATTTGTTTGTAAAGTGTTCTATAATTGTGTTTATATAGTTCCTTGGTTTGTCTTGACAGGTAAACTCCAAAATATTTTATGTTGTCTACACCTATTTTAAATGGAATTTCTCTTCTGTCTCTTGCTGCTGGGTTTTGTTAATAAAAATGTCAATGATTTGTGTGAGTCTATTTTTATCCTGCAACTTTGCTAAAGTTGTCCATTATTTTTAGTAGTTTTTGCTGATTCTCTTTTCTAAGCATGCCGTTCTATCATCTGCAAAAAGTGGTAGCTTTATTTATTTGTTTCTTATTCTAATTCCTCTAATTTCTTTTTCTTCTCTTATTGCTAAAGCTAACACTTCTAATATAATATTGAATACAGTTATGATAATAGACATCCTTGTTGTATCCTTGATCCTATTAGAAACATAGTTTATCTCTATTACATATAATGCTTTCTGATTGTTTTAGATAGATACTACCTATCATTTTAAGGAAAACTCCATTGATTCCTGTGCTCTCTAATGTTTTTAATGGGAATGAGTGCTGTATTTTGTCAAAAGCCTTTTCTGCATCTATTGAGATAATCATATGATTTCTGTTAATTTTGTTATTGATGTGGTCAAGTATGCTGATAGTTTTCCTAATATTGAACCAGCCCCTATATTCCTGGTATAAATCCCACCTGATCATAGTGTATTTTCCTCATGATACATTGTTGTAATCTCTTTGCTAATATTTTATTTAATTTTTTTGCATCAATATCCATTAGAAAAATTGGTCTATAATTTTCTTTCTCTGTTTTGATTTTTCCTAGAGGTTCAGCTGCTGGAGAATCCCTGCCTGGCCCAGGACTGTGCTGAAGAACATAGTGGTTCTCTGAGTTAGAGTCTACCAGTTCCCCTGGCTATGCTAAGGCATGTCAGAAGGGGAGGGGATTCCTTGTTGTTGGCATTTGCCTGCTCTGCCACCCTGGGTTCAGTATCTCCTGCTGGTTTGCTGAGGTGGGGCTTGCTGCTGGCTTGCTAGAATTCTGCCTGTCCTGGACTATTCTTCCCTTTTACTTATCCTCCAAGTCTCCCGGACTAAAAGACTGTGCCACTTAATCTTTCTGCTGGCTCTGCTGTTCCAGGATTTATTCTGGGGTATTATTTTATGGTTGTTTAGTTGTTCAGAGGTGAATATGACAGAGGGACAGGGATTTGCTGCTTACTCTGCCATCTTGGCTCCTAGAAGTTGACAAGACATTTTTAAAGCCTCATGTGGTGCCCAATTAGGAGTAAAAGTCAGCTGGACAAAATTCAGTATGTTGAAGTAAATTGGATTAAAAAAAAAGTTTCTTTTAAAAAATCCTCTAGAGCAAAGGTTTTTTTTAAAAAATAATTTTTCTTGACATCTTTTGTTTTTACATTGCAAACATTTCTCCTAGAATTCCTTTCTCTTCCCTCTCCCAGACAGCCATCCCATATAACAAAGAATTTTTTAAAGAAAAAGAGAAGAGAAAAAAAAAGCCTAGCAAAACCAAACAATACATTGATAAAGTCTGAGAACACATGCAATGTTCCACACGTGTGTACCTCCCACCTCTGCGAAGGTGTGGGGTGGCAATGTCTTCTTATATCTCTTCTTTGGTGTTATCCTTGTTCTTTGTAATTTTGCAACCTTTATTTCCAATTTATTTTGCTAGTCTTTCTGTTCACATTGTTGCAGTCATTGCATATTTTGTTTTCTTAACTTCGTCATTCTGCATCACTTCATGAAATGTATAGGAAGGATTGTAAAAGGAAGGAAATAAATTATATTGGAAAGTAATGGAAGTCAATTATATTGAAGTAAAGATGTAAATTTTTTTCCCCACCCAAGTTCACAGAACCCCTGAAACTTATCTATAATGTCCTTGGAGCTATGCAGGCTCCAAGAGAAGAATGCCTGTTCTAAGGGATTGCCCATTATGGGAGTTAGATGGAGAATTATGCAACACAAAGAGGACAATGAGAATGGTTGGTAGGGATGAATTAGGAAATTGCATGATTTTGGGGAGTCAGTATAAAGTTTAAGGGAAAACAATGGTTAGGACAAATAAGATGGTTTTGTGGCAATATTCTGGAATGTTTGTCCTGGTTATCACATGACTGATAACGATCCGTCATTTTTATACTTTATAGTACACTAACATACTTTCTCTTATTGCTTTTCACAATAAAACCAGTTAAAAAGCATGGAAGGTATCATTATGTACCCTCTGCCTCTACCACACTGCGGAAAATGAGACTCAGAGAAGTGAAGAAATTTTCTTACAGAACCAGAACTGTTGTCATTCAGTCATTTTACTTGCGTCTGATCTTTCGTGATGCCATTTGGGATTTTCTTGGCAAAGATACTGGAATGGTTTGCCATTTCCTTCTCTAGTTCATTTTATAGATGAGAAAACTGAGGCAAACAGGGTTAAGTGACTTGCCTGGGATCACATGGCTAGTAAATGTCTGAGACCAGATTTGAAGTCAGAAAGATGAGTCTTCCTGACTTCAGACCTGGTGCTCTATCTACTAAGCCACCTTGGTACCCCAGAACCAGATCATGGGGCAAATAGGACTTAGTTCCAGGGCAAAATTTGGCAGGGGAAGGAATAATACTTACTTTTACTGGGTCATAGATTTAGAGTTGGAATATATCTTAAGACCATCCTTGTCTTCCTTATTTTTCAGATGAAGAGACTGAAGTACAGAGAGGTTAAATTATTTGCTCAGTATTACATTGTTGTTGTGTTTGTCCTTCATTCTCGAAAGGGACCATGACATCAAGATGATGGCATGACTTGCAGTTGACTTTGATTTGAGTGAGGGAGGGTTGTGCAAGGTCACCAGACTCACTTTCTTCTCCTAAGCCATCTGGGTTCAGTGGCCTGATATTCATCAGGACAACTGGAGATGGCCCAGGATGCAATGTGAGACCCTGGCCCTTTCAGGCTAAGATCTTCTCACATTTTCACTTTGAGTGAGATATATCCATTCATGAATAGGCTTCTTTAAGTAGTTTACTCAAGGGATGGCCCCTTCAATCAAAAAAAAAAAAAAAAAACAAACTGGGAGGGGAAGACCCTCAGGGTTCCTGGATAAAATAGAAACAATTACCATTTAGTAATTTCATTCCCTCTGTGCTAGGTGGGTGGGGACTTGCTGTCCAGTCTATGAGCACCAGAGTAAACTCAGTTTAAGGTTTGATCTTTGAGCAACAAATGTAGCCAGTAAACTCAAAGGAAAAATGGCAGCTATTGGCCTTGGAATATACCTTCCCCTGGGCAGAAAACCAGAGGAGAGGAATGGAGAGGAGAGGAGAGGAGAGAAGAGGAGAGGACAGGTGAGGAGAGAAGAGGAGCTGCTACTCACTCACAGGTTGTGTTTGTCCTTCTTTCTGGAAGAGGACCATGACATCAAGATGATGGCATGACTTGCAGTTGACCTTGATTTGAGCAAGGGAGGGGTGTGCAAGGTCACTAGCCTCATTTTCTTCTCACCCAGTATTAAGCTTCTGAAATAGGATTTGAATCCATGTCTTCATTTCTCCAAGTTCTCTGACTCATCCTTTGTGTCTTATTTCTCTTTGTGGTATCTACAATCCCCTGCTTAATTTCTCAGACCCCTGCCATCCATATCCTGTGCTGTTCTTCCCAGTTCTTATTAGAGTATTAACAGTGTTCGGGACTGCAAAACCTCTCTATTCAGCTACACAGGAAATGGATGGCTGATTATGTCTTGCCTAGAACCCACTCTCCCTACAACTCAACTCACTCCTCCTTAATGCATATTCCACTCTCAAAATTCTGTTTGGATGCTCTTCTCTCAATGACCTTGAATATGGATGTGACTCTGAGAAGTGGCACTGAAGATTGCTTTCTTCTCAGATTCACTTCCTAATATACTACAACTATTTCAGATATACCCAGTAACTGCTCCATCATGTCATCTTCCTTCCCCACCTGCTCTACTTCTCTCACTGAAGAGCCATGTCACACACACATTACGGAAGACATTCTCTTTCCACCCTCCTCCTTCTCCCAACACCAGGTTTCAACCAAAACACAGGGATAAAAAAAAAAACTTCTAACGGATTACACAAATGATATGGCATAAGTCAGTCAAGTTAAGTAGTAACTGTGCTTTTTTAAAATAAAGTAGCCCCTGTTTAGATGAACTACTGCAGTGGAGTGACCTGTGAAGGATCTAATGAGGTTTCATTCTAATTCTGTTCCTCAAACCTCTTTCTTTGCCTATATAAATCATAGATGACAGGGCAAGGCATTCATAGGATCTTAGATTTAGAGAGGGAAGGAACTTCCCGTCTATTCTAAACTGTTTGTTTTACAGATGAAGAAACTTTGTCCTTCCTTTGACTGTGGCATTTTACAGGGTAAGCTCTCTGGGGAATATAACTCATACAGGGAAATCTGATCATATACACCTACTTGAGATATGAACTCTATGTAGATCTCTCATTATCTTAATTTCAACAGCAAGGCAATTTTCTTTCTTTCTTTCTTTTTTTTTTTTTTTTTGGCTATGGATTCTGAATGACACTGGAAGTAGCCAGTAGGGTGTTTTGGTGGATTTTCCTGAAACTTTCCTAGACTAGAAAAGATAATTAAATTAGACATAGATGGTAAGTCACAATGATTAGTGGATAAAGTCTCTGTTGGTCCCTTCTTGTCCCTCTTACCACTATCTCTAAATCAATAGCCCCTAAATATTGTTGTGAGGCAGCTAGGCAGTGCGGTGGATAGTCTTGGAATTACAAAGACCTGAATTCAAATCCTGCCTCAGACATTTACTAACTGTGTGACCTTGGGCAAGTCACTTAACCCTTTTTGCCTTAGCACCTCAACTATAAAATAGGTAAATATTGGAGAATGAAATCTGTATCTTTGCCAAGAAAACCCCATGGGAGAGAAAGTTCATGGGGTCTGGAAAACTCAGACACAACTGAAGAAAAATACTGTTATTTTTTAAAAGTTTGGAAACCCTGACAATTGAAAATTATACCTCCAATATCAGTAAATTAAAAATTGAATATTGTTTAAAAAAATTCAGTTCAATAAAATTCATTTTAGTTTAACAAATATATATTAGATACTAACTATGCTGAATTTGAGTTAGGAAGATAAGACTGAATTCTGCCTCATTCATTCAATAGTTATGTGATTGACTCAAGGCACCTTCTTAGGCTACATATCCTTACTTTCCCCAATGAAAACTACAGCCAAGTGGAACATCTGTTATAATTATCTCTCCGTTTCCTCTGGAAGAGTAACTTGATGAAATTGCAACTGGGGCAAATTTAGTTTGCTGAGCCTAAAGTCAGGAAGACTCCTTTTCCTCAGATGCTTACTAGGTGTGTGACCCTGGGCAAGCCACTTAAACTTGTTTGCCTCATTTTCTCACCTGTAAAATGTGCAGAAGGAACTGGCATACCACTCTAGTATCTTTGCCCAAGAAAACCCCAAATGGGGTCACGGAAGAGTTGGATACAACTGAACAACAAATTTTTTTTATTAGCTTTCAGTCACCTGGCCTCAAGTTTGGTGACAGCGTTATTCACTGACATTATTCCACTCCTGCTGCCCTCAAGCAAGGTTTCTGGAGCAATATAGGGGTATGCAGGTATGCTGGCAAACATTTAACAACTGAGCTCCCAGAAACAAAAAAATGTATTCACACACACTTCAAATTTAATATGCATTGGTTTAAGCCTAGACAATTAATAAAACAATAAGTCAAACTCTGATTTGTAGAGATTGTGATTTCTGTAATGTAATTAACAATTGGCTTTTGTAAGGCAATTAGAGATGGCTCCTCTATATTATTTCCCCCTTTAATATACACTTCTTGGAAGCAGAGATTGTGGATTTTTTGTTTGTTTGTTTTGGCTTTTCTATTTATCTCCAGGGTTTAGTACAGTGCTTGGCACCTAGTAAGCCCTTAATGTTTGTCACTGACCACTTACCACTTGAGGCTCCTTGAGGGTTGGGATTGTTTCACTTTTGCTTTTGTATCCCTTGAGCCTAGTCCAGTGCCTGTTACAAAGTAGGTGTTTAATAAATGCTTGGCTGATTGATTGATGTGGTCTCCTAAAAGGCAGGAGGAACCAAATGTCTTAATAATTATTTAACAATAGCTAAAAATGTATTATAAAAGGCTTTCCATTTTCCATGCCAAATTATAGTTATACAATACAGCCCAAACTACTTAAGCTATCCCATGATGTCTCATGGGTTGGCTCTAATTGTAAATGGTAGGGAGACAAAAGGGTAGATAGACTTTAGAGGTACTTGAAATTGTCTGGAGTAGGTTAATGCTCCTAGATCTAGAAATAGAAAGGTCCTTAGAGGTCCTTTATTCTCCCATTTTACTTATATGGAAGTTGAGGCCAAGAGAGGTTAAAGATTTAACCAAAGGTAGTAAACGAAGAGTCAGGTATAAACCCAGATCCTCTGGTTCTAAGTTCAGCATTCCCTCCACTGTCCCATATAGAGAGAGATCCTTGGCTTCCTCATCTGTGAAATGCGGATGATTATAGCACCTGCTTCATTGTTGTTGGGAGGTAAGAATGAAATAACGCATAAGAATAACTTTGCTACTTCAATTGCTATATAAATACTATCATCATCATTATGATTATTACTATAGCCACTTTGCCAAACTTTCCTCATAGTACCCAATACTGGCAGAGAACCTGGAGGCAGGCTCATAAAGGCAACAGTCTCGTGGGCAGTCAGCATCAGGGGTCCTATCAGACTGTCTGCCTTGCTTTCTGCCTGGCTGTACATGTTAAACATGCTCCTTTGAGTAATAAATATATCCTTCTTTAAGCGAATTAGTCAGAAACAACCACCATAAAATTGAGGGAACCTTATGCTTCTTAAAAGTTGAGTTTGGTTATAGTGTCTCAGGAAATGTTCTTTTCTGGGAATGAGATGGGGAGAGAAGGGTGGAAAATATTGGTACAAAGGAACTAGGACATACCATGTTGGGTGATTATTAGCTTGTCCTTAATGGAGAAATGTCTAATACTTTAAACAACCACAAAAAAAGAAAGGGATGAAGAAACAAAAACACTTTGCTACATCACCAAAGCCAGAACAGGGATTCTGGTGTTATACCTTGGTTTTCAATGAATAAGTCCAAAGTTAAAAATACAACTTCTAAAGTTGCTATTGATACATGTGTTGTATATTTCTTATCAGCCTATAATCATCTTCAATCATGGTCATTACTTCAATATTTCGATGTATCTGCAGTCTCCTCTTCCTTTGATAGTATACATCATAACCCATCAACACCTTCCTGCTCCATTTCCACATCTTCTTCTAAATTTTCCTGAGGACCCATCCAACATACCGGAAGCCTCTTTCTGTTTCTTTGACTGTTCCAGAAATATATTGAAACAAGAGCTTCCATGCCTTCAATCAGAAAAAAGGTTTGTTTCTAGCCTTAACCTTTCCCTCAGACTGTCACTATCTTTTCTGGGTTCTGATTTGGGGGTAGATGTAAAACATGGTTCCTCTGAAGGTCTCTGTTTGCTCCTCATCATGGGCAACCAAGTCCCAACAGAGAGGTAGTGGTTTCCTGGAGCCCTCCAGAGCTCTTGAGGTCCCCCACATCTTGAGCCTGCAGAAGACACCCCTTGCAGACTACATTGATTACTGTCAAAAAGGCCTGTGCTACACCGTAAGTGGTTGGTTGTGCTTGTGCCTAAAATCGGGCTGATGTTTGCCACAGTGACAGGAAATGGTTTTGATGCCAAGTAATTAGAGTCAGACTTGGATTGCTCATCTTTTTCTGTTTCCACTTTCCTGTGGGAGACCTGTGGAGATGTCCTAGGCTCCTTGTGATGGGATGCAGCCCCTTCCATGGTGGCACTGAAGTAGAATGTGGAGTTCTTTTTCCCTCTCCCTGCTCTTCCTATCTGTCCAATGGGACTTTCTGTATCACTCTTCTCTTGCCTCCCTGATACTGTGTTCTGATTTCTGCAACCTTCTTCCTGAGCATCACACTTGTTCAATGAGAAGTCACCTTGCAAAATGGTAGACCCCTTTTCCTTCAGAAGTCCTTCTTGTGTAACAACAGGCATCATTTTCTGGAAGTATGCATGGTCATGCTGGCTACTTGAAAGAGTGATATAACTTGATGTTTCCAAAGGGTTCTCTTTAGTTGCTGGGGCATCTTCAGCCTGAGAATCTTTTTGCCAGAAACTCTGATATGGTCTTGTCACGTGTTGTTTTTGAGGTAAAGGAAATTCTTTCTCTGAAAATGAAAGCTGTATTTGTGGGTCAAAGCATTTAGTTGTTATACAGAAGGGTGGACAAACACAGCCTAGGCCACCATTGCCAAAGGCTGCATTAATCTTAGACATGTTTCCAGTTTTTAAGGCCAGCTTCACGAGCAGCCAATGGTGGTGCCATTTGGTAATGGTCTCATCTTTTACAGCCTGGCTCCTAAGAGAAGTTCCCCAGTCCATGCTAAGGGAATTCCTCTGACATGGTGCTTTGGAGTCTTCCATTGGGTACAAGCTTAGACTCTCTGATCTTTCCTCAACTGGGTTTGCACAATGAAAGGAAGAAGGCTCTTTTTCTGTTTTATCACTGCCACGGAACTTCCTTATAAAACTCTGCCAGATTTCTGTGGATTTGGGGTGTAGCTGGCTGTAATAAATTATGAGTGAAGCACAGCCTGAAAAAGACCAAAAGAACATGAAGTTATTCGTTGGAAGTCCTATCTTCCTGATGGAATGCAGCATCTCACAGTTTAGTTTTGACAAAAGAGGGTTCTTGTGGGAGCCCTCAGACTGGCAGATCCTTCCAGTTTTAATGTTTGTTCCCTCATCAGCTATTGTTGTATTGACTTATCTTTGTGTGGTGAATCAGATTTAGAATGGAAAAGGTTGTCTTTGGAAGGCCACATGGTGCAAAAGAACTGGAGTGGGAGGATGTTGGGTTTGAATCCTGGCTATGTCAGCTATGTGACCTTTGACCAGTTATTTAATTTCTTTGGGCCTCAGCTGCCTCATTTGTAAAAATGAGGGGTTTAGACTATACAACCTCCAAGTTCACTTCCAGCTCTCAGTCTATGATTTTATGTGCTGGTATAAAAGTCCATTCATTTTTACCAATGAAGAAACTGAGATCAGATTTTAAATTATCCAAGGTCATGCAGGTAGCAAGGAATGGATAGAGAATCTGACTCCAGATCTAGTATACTTTCCTATAGACCATACTGCCTTCCCATGTTATATTCCTCAAACAGAAGAGAAACTCCTTGAAGGCAGGGACTGTTTTATTTTTGTATTTGTGCCACCAGTGTGAGATTAACTAACATTTCTATCAATTTAAGATTGGCAAATGCTTAACCTATATTTCCTTTTGATCCTTATAATAATTTAGGTGCTCTTTACCCCCATTTTACAGATGAGGAAATTGAGAATCAGAGAGGTTAAATGATCTGCCTTAGATCAGTTATGTAGCTAGTGAGTGTAGGAAGTATGGTTTGAACTCAAGTCTGCTACTCTATCCACTGTGCTAGTGTAGTGCTTTGCATGTATTAGGTATCTAATAAAATTTTGTTGAACCAAAATGAATTGTACTGAATTGGATTTCTGGTTGTTTAAACAATTTTTAATCTCCTAAAGAAAAGTTTAGTATTAAATTAGAATAGTTTCCAACTTTTAAAAACTCATTGTCTTAGGGCACTTGATTCTGGGATGAATTCTTTGAGAGTGGCTCTAATTAAATAACTGTAACTGTGTGAGTGTGTGTGAATGTGTGTGTGTGTGTGTATGTGTGTGTGTGTGTGTGTGTGTGTGTACAGTTTCTTAAGAGTCATAATTTCATATACAATGTGATGAGTTAGTAACTCCAAAACCATTCACAAACACAAACACAAATAGAATCCCTAAACTGAGAGTAGTCTAAAGGTAGTTTCAGGCAGCTCCTCAGGAGCTCTCCAGGGCATGGAATTTTCACAACCAAAACAATACTTCTGTTGAACAAAAACAACTTAATCACTTTTTGTCAGCTCAATTTATTTTTGTCAGATGTGTTGACTTGGCAATAATTTCTTTAACAGAATATTTTCCAGTAATCGTCCCACACTTCCTGTTATACTGGTTGGAATTCCTTATTTCATGTCTATCATAAGTAGCATGAGTCTTGGGGAAAGACTATGGGGAAGCTGGTGAATCTGAATTTTAGCTAATTCTGAAAGAGTTTAGAGCTTAGCTGGGCCAGCCTTTCCTTTTACTAGTGAAGAAGTTGAAACCCAGGAAACACAATGAACTTGCCCAAGTCACACAGCTATTGGAGCACAGAAAAGTCTTGTATGACCTTGGACAATTCACTTAAGGTTTCTTTATCTTTAAAATGAAGAAGTTGAACTAGGAGAACTCTGAAGTCCGTTTCAGCTCTAATGATCCTTTACAAATACGTGTGTGTGTGTGTGTGTGTGTATTCATTTACATAATAAACATATATCATATATATATATAGAAATATGTTGATTCAATGGATAAAATATTGGCCTCAAAGAAAGGAAGACAAGTGCATATCCAGCTTCAGATACTTATTTAATTTGTCTCTGTCAGCCTGTTTTCTCTTCTGTAACTGGGGATAATAACAGCACTTACCTTTCAGAGTGTGAGGATCAAATGAGAAAAATATGTAAAGCACTTTGCAAACTTTAAAATGCTATATAAATGTTAGCCATTATGATTACATATTGCGGTCCGGACCTGTGATTTTAATGGTCTGTAAATTTCCTCCTGAAACCAGATGGGTAATTAGTTTGCAACTTACAGTCTTAGAGAATTATCTAGAGCATTGAGAGGTTGAGCAGTTTGCCCATGATTATCTATCTATCTGCACACAAATATGAGTATTTTACATGTAAAAATTCATTTCTTTACACTACGAAACACATGCTATAATTAGAAAACTGGAGTGAGGAGAATTGGGGCACATCTCTGACACACAGTTGACAGATACATCACCATCGTGGTAAAGGCCTTGAGACTATGTTATATGAAAATTGGTTGAAGGAAATGGAGATGTTTAGCCTGAAGAAGAAAAGATTTGGAGGAAGGGGGAACATGAAAGCTGTCTTCAAGTATCATAAGAGGGATTATCCTTGTTTTTCATGGTCCCAAAAGGTTGAACTAGGACCAAGGGGAGGAAATTGCTGAGATGTAGATTTTGGCCAATATATGAAAAAAACTTGTTACTAGAGCTCCCAAAAAAATCTGTATCCATATCTCTATATCTTTCTATATCCTGTTCAGGAAATAATGAGAAAAGAAATCTTCTGAACTCCCTTCTGACTGTGACATTCAGTGAGTTTGTAAAAGTTCTTAACATACATAGTCTGGGGTAATGGGCTTGAGAAGCGAAGGCAGAAAATCAGGTCTTGCTCTCTCCCACTATCTCCCAGATTTTTCTTTAAGGAGGAGAAGTCAGGCCACTAACATCCCCTGCCCCCACTCCTCACCTCAATCTCTTTCTTTTTACTGAAGATAGAAGGTTTGAAAGTTCATCACTAACTTTGGGAGAGCCCCCCAAGAAGCTTTCTACACTTCACCATCTCCCTCCTCCTTATCAGAGGTCTTCAGCCCAAAGCTGGATAACCATATATTGAATGCATTGTAACTGGGATTCTTAGTCGGGCATAAGTTACAGAATCACAGTATTTCAGAGTTGGAAGGGACCTCTAGGAATACCTAGTGAGATCAGATCAGAAAAAAGGCCACCTGTTCCCTGAGGTTCCTTCTAACTCTGAGAGTCTGTGGTTATACAAGAGGTATTTTATGACTGGGCAATTCCAGTACAATACAGCTCCACCATATGAACCAAGCAAACAAGAGAAGCAGACCAAGTTCATTCCTCAAATCTAAGGTCAAGTCTGCTTTGCTTTCTCCGTGATGTTACCTCAGGCTGATGCAGGTATCAGGGCAGAGTTCCTTCAGAAGAGTAGGAAAGGCAGATCATGAAAGTCACCCTGTGCTGCCAAACAGTAGTTTATACATGGTACCTACCTGATAGCTTGTTTTCAGACCTAGTGAACTCTGGATCCTTTTGCTCCCTTCCTCATAGTTCCCCTTTCTGGTTCATAACTAATGGCTTAGTTCTCTAATCCTGAGGGATATCTGCCCTGTTACTTTGTTAGACAACCAAAACCTCCCACCTGTCTGTTGTGGAAAATGAAATTGGTGAAACATCTGCACATGAGCAACTAAACTTAACCATATCACAGTGCCCTCACAACTCCACACAAATAAAGTCCTTTTTAACTACACAATCATGCAATTGTATATTTAAAGCTGGAAGGGATTTTAGAAGTCATCGAGTCTAGCCTCCTTGGACAGATAAGAAAACTGAGGCCCATAGGGGTTAAGTGTTTTGCCTAAGCCTTATTGTCACACACCTCTAAGTGGCTGAAGGCAAGATTTCAACTCAGAGAATTCCTGGCTTCAAGCCCTGCAATCATAACCGTATCCATTATACATGACGTTACCTGCACTATTTCACATTTACTCATCTGTGTTCATGTGACCTGACTCCCTGCAATAGCATATTAGATCCTTAAGGACTAACAATCCCTTGAGGGACTATTTTCTTTTTGCCTTTGTATCTCTAGTACCTGGCATAGTGCCTGGCAAACGAAAACACTTGGTGTTTATTGTTGAATGAATGGTAGAACATGCATTGAACTTGGAGTTAAAAGACTAAGAAGGTGTGGGTTTATATCCCAGCTCTGCTATTATTTTTGTAACCCTGGGTACTTTGTAGGCCTTAGTTTCCTTACTGTAAAATCTGGGGATTGGGCTAGAATGTCTTAAGGAATCTGGTTTGAAGTCCTAAAGCTTGCATGACCTTGGGCAAGTCACAAACTCTGGTACGAAATTTCTTCATCTGTTCAATGAAGGGGTTAAGCTGATGACCTTAAAGTTTCCTTCTAGCTCTCTCTATGATCTTATGCTCCTATGAGCCCTCTTGAAAGCAAAGGGAAAAGAAAAGGTGTATCCTTCTGATACCTATTTTTGGATGGAATCTCATAGCCCTACGTAACTATTCACATTTCAGGCTCTTTCAGGATATGACATGGCAAAAGTTGCTCTCTTTCTACATCCTACACTTGAGAATATCCTAGTGACAATTCTCCCTCCTCTTGAAGTTCATTGAAGGAAACAGAAGCCAGTGTGTTGGGAAAGTGACAGGCATTCTTACCAATAATAAATCCAGATACAATGCCTGCTGTCATCCACACAGTGCTCCATGATGCTCCCTGAAGAAAATCTGTGGCCAGCAGCAAAAGAGCTATGTTCTCCATTAGCATTATCTATGAAAATAAACAGAGTCAGCACAGCTCTTTTGGCTCATGCCCCAGCAGACATGGAACCCAACCCTAGCCTATCTTCTTAAACACAAATTGGTGTCCACAGCTGGCAGCATATAAATGCCTGGAAGGACCCTTAGTGATCGCTCATTTCAGGCTCCCTCCTCTGGCCCTCTGTGCTTATGGTAGAGATTGGGGAAAATCAAGGTCCAAATTGATAAGGTGATTTGCCTAAGATCACAGGAATAGGATATAAACTAGGATAAGGCCTTAGAGGACATCTGGTTCACCCCCCTCATTTCTTTTTTATTTTTGAAATTCTGTACATAAACACCAAATGAAATAAACATTTTCATATATACTCTATAATGGAGGAGGATTCCACAGACACCATAGAACAGAAGGAAAAATTACCAGTCTCTATTATGTAGAACCTGTTTTTCTTTTTAAGTATATAATAAATTCAACATGTAACTTTCAAAATTGTCTTGCTTATCTGAAATTCCTTCTAGCCTTTTTTCTGCTCTCTTCCCACATTTTAGTGCAAGCTCTAATTCTTCTCTCCCCCCTCATCTTCCCTTCTCCTCCCCTCTGCCTCACCCCCAACTGAAAAGAAATATTCATGTAACAAATATACGTAGTCAAGCAAAACAAACTGTCATATTGGTAAGGTCCAAAACTGTATGCTCATTCTTAATCCTGAGCCCATCACTTCTCTGTCAGGAGATGGGTAGCATGTTTGATCGTCTATACTCTGGAATCATGGATCAACTACCTTAATTTAAAAATAAGGAAACTAAGGTGGAGGTTGCTTAAGTGTCTTCTCCAAGGTGATTAGAGGTAGTAAGTGGCAGAGCCGGGATTTGATTCCAGGTTTTCTAATGCTAAATCCTGTACTTTTTCCATGATATCATGCCCTCTGTAGGGGCATAGTTGTTTGCATATTGCCTTTCCCATTAAACTGTGAGTTCCTTGGGAGCAGGGATTGTCTTTTGCCATTCTCTGCTTAGCACTTAGCACTATGCCCAGCAACTAGTAGGCATTTAACACATATTTATTAACTGAGTATTAAATCAGTCATTGGCACATAGAGGATTTCCTGTTACTATGTATGGCCCACTAAAGCATCTGTGTCTCAGTGACAAGAAAGTGCAACACCCAGGTGTCTCTCATAGAGTTGCGTCTCATGATGAGTTTTTCAGTTTCACTCTCAAGGCCACGGATCACTTAAGAAATGCCCCTGTGGTTTAGGTATGCCACCACCAGATGGTGGTAAGTCCTAGAGTCATATTGTCTTCTCAGTAAGGCAGATGCTTTTCCAGTTGACGGTTGTCTGCTTGAGCTCACTTTCTGATCCCCAGGGCCTCAGATGTATAACTATTAATTCCAAC
The DNA here is from genome assembly GCF_028372415.1 of Notamacropus eugenii. Taxonomy (NCBI): domain Eukaryota; kingdom Metazoa; phylum Chordata; class Mammalia; order Diprotodontia; family Macropodidae; genus Notamacropus; species Notamacropus eugenii. Next base: position 575,005,278 of record NC_092872.1, read on the forward strand.
TATTAATGTAAAAAATATATTTAATTAAAACAACTACATAATAACTTCAAATTTAAAAGTTATAGCTAAGGTCAAAGTTTTAAAAGAAGTTGGAATAGAATGCTATAAAATCAATACAACTTCCTTTCCTGTTTAATTAGAGTCTGTGCTCATTCTCAGTTCTTTCTCCTCTTCTTTCACACTTTAACTCATCTATTTGACTGTGGATTCAAAGAAACCTCTTTCTCTCCTCCTCATTTAGCACTCAGCTCCAACTTAGAAATTCAGCTTTGGAAATCTTTCTTCTTTTTCATGAAGCCTCCTTTTGTATAGCCTGCTTCCGTGGCAAATGTTAGTTTTAGGACACATCAGTGAAATGTCTGCTTTGCTCCATTATCTCTCCATCCATACGCACCCCTCTCGCTGCACCACCCAAAATGAGGAGGGCAAATAAAGCACATGGACCTACATTTCTGTTTTTCTATCAACTGGAAGTTTTTGTTTTTAAAATTTTCTGCCTTAAGTTTCCTCATCCTTTTTTAAAAAGAATAATTCACTTTGCTTTATTTTGCATATAGTTTGTATTGACTTATCTTAGACATATTGGTTTCTCTCCTTTACCCCCAAAACACCTCAGTAGAATGTAAGCTCTTTGCAGGCAGGGATTATTCATTTCTGTCTTCATATCCTCAACATCTAACACATTCACTGTTTGGCACAGAGTAGAGACTTAATAAAAGCTTGCTGAAATAAATTCATTTGAAGAAAAATCATTACTTACCATATAAAATGTGGTCATTCTATTTCTGGAAGGGCTGTCCCAGAAATTGATGTAGCAGAAGACATACAAAGCTCCTACAAGCAAATTGAACAACCTCCAACAACAGGTACTGTCTATGATGTCACTCTGTTGAGCAACAAGCCAGAAGGTCATCACTAACCAATGAGCACCTATAAAAAAGCATCATAACAGGGAATTCAGCCCATGAGAATGGGGGAAAGAAGATAAAACCAGAGACAGAAAAGAGCAGATATCAGAGTTCTGGCAAACAGTAAAAGATTATTGTACCAATTGAGCCAGAGGAGAAATGTGGAACCCAGAAGGGATATGAGGCATAGAAAACAAGTGAGTCAAACACAATAATATTGAAAATAATAGCTAACATTTATATAGTGTTTTAAGGTTTATAAGACATTTAATAAATATTATCTCATGTCATCCTTACAACAACTCTGGGAGGCAGATAATATTACCTCCATCTTACATGAGGAAACTGAGGTAGACAGAAGTTAAGTGTCTTGCCCAGGCTCTCATAGTCAGTAACTGTCTGAGACCATATTTGAACTCATTTCAAGTCTAGTGTTCTCTCCACCATGTCTTTCAGCAAAAATTAATTTTGCAATTGTTTTGGCACTTATCCAAATGTCAGCAACAGCTCTCAAATCTACTGCTTCATATTCATCTGTTGATCAATAAAAGAGGTACAAATTCTGGTGTCCAAGCTAGAGATCTACTTGGATCAGTTGTGGCTTTAATTCCTGTATTTTACATAGAAAAATGAGACCAAAATGGGGTTCACAAAAACTTAAAGAATACCAATAATTTCTCCTCAGGAGTCAAATTTCTTCATGAAACTTTCCTTTAGTAAGTGTACTAACTTTGACTTTTATCCTGGGGTTTAAAAATATTTTTTTCCTCCATTTCCTGCAAAGGGCATTGTTCATGAATGGACCATAATTACCAATGAACTGACAAGACTGTTCCTTAGCAGCAGATACATGCATGTGCACACACACATATTTACACATGCACATGTGCATATACATGTGTGGCACTTTTTGTTCTATGGTTGTTATAAACTTAATTGTGCTCATCTTTTATTCTGTTAGGTGATGAGAAGTTATAATTCTCTTCAGAAATTTTTTTCTTTTATTATTAAGAGAGTGGGATTGTTGTGAGACTATCTTAACTTGGTCTCCTTGGTTACTGTTTGTAAGGGAGGTATTCATATCTGCTAGGCTTCAATATGAGATGAACCATGGAAGATAAATTTTAGAAAAAACCCAATTATTATAATTCCTTGGTTTCCTTTTCCATAGATAGTCAGAGCTGGAAGGGACAAGAGAGAGAATTACAGAGATAGTGTTGGAATGAGCGAAAATGACTTTCCCAAGGTCATATAAGTGGTAAATAACTAGATTTGTTTTGAATTCAAATATCTTGACACTAAAAGCAGTCTTGTTGCTACCCTAGACCCTTTCCCTATATCAAGGATCCATGACTTCCTCAGTATCAGTATGAGGAACTCCTAGGTTGAAAATTCCCTTGCATTGATTGCACAGGTTCAGAAGTTTTGTTTGAATTAATTCATCTAACAATAATCCAGCACTCTATCAATCACACCATCACTGATGCTTAAAAAATATGACAATCAAATTTTTAAAAGTGTGCCAATAGTAACTTGAATTCAGTTCCTCAAGGGAGACTTCTGAGCATGTCTGAATTTCAAGGGAAATTCTTGATCACTGGGGAAAATGTGATCACATAGGTAGGACTCAAGAAACGCACTTTGAATTGAAAAGCCACAACCTAAATGTCAGATCCAAATGAATTTTGCAGATTTTGAAAAGAGAAAAACATGAGAAAAACAAACCAAAAAAGGCAGCATGACTGTATGAGACTGACTCCAACTTCATTTTGAGAACCATGTTGGGGAGGGAAGGGAAACAGAATAGTCTTGAAGGATCCTTTGGAAAGGCTCAAAGAGGGAACTGAGTCTATTTCACTGGAGTTATATCTATGGTTCTATATATGGAATGTACCTACAAGAAGGTAACTCAGAACACGGAAGGGATAGGAAACTATTCTACAGGATTAGCTGAATAAATTGGGGATGTTAACAAGGAGGAGATATGATTTGTGGTGATGGAGTTGAATGGGGAGGTGGTATGTGATACTGTCTCCAATCATGTGTAGGGTTTTCATTTGGAAAAGGGATAAGATTTGAACTACTTGGCTCTAGTTAATAAGTAGCAATGAGAAGATGTTTCAGAGAGTCAAATTTTTCCTTACTGTAAGGAAAAACTTCCTAACAATTAGATGTATCACAAAGTGTAATAGGTTGCTTTGGAAAGTAGTGAGTTCTTCACTATAGAAGGTGTTTAGATGAAGACTAGATGATTACATGTCACAGATGGTAAAAAAGGGGATTTCTACACAGGTAGAGGTTAGGTTAGATGACTTTGAGCTCACTCCAACATTGAAATTCTGTAGGAAGGGTAAAGCTCTTGAGGCCTTCTCTTTACCCCAATAATTTCCTTCTTTTTTTAAATTCACTGGCACATTTGTCCCCAGGGAATGGAATCTAAGTCTGATGTGGAGTGGTTTAGGTGAAGACTGAAAAGTGTGAAGAGTTGTCAGTCTATGATACTGTCTACTGTACCTACGTACAGAATGGTAGCTTCAGGTGTTGCCAACTTTTTTCAAGTGTTTGTAAGGAAATCAATATTCACTTCTGTAGTTTACATTAAAACTACATCCTCAATACCAGGTATCTAGATGATGACCTGTTGTCCATGCTTTGCCAGCCTTATGGCAGACCATAAGTATGTGCATGGTTTGGTTAGGGGCAGGAATAACTTTGCCTGAATTAAATTTGCTAACTATGCAAAAAGGATTTCCTCCATTGAGGAAAATATGGCACCTTTCCATGAACCCTACACAAAAGTTCAACTAAAACTCTATAGTTGTATAAGGTATCTCACATATTGAAAGCATTTGTGGAAAGGAAACCTCAGCTCACCTCCAACAACCAAGACCCAGCAGTGATAGGTTTGGGAAAACAGAACTAGAGTTATGATCCTAGTTCCCAGCATAGTCAATCTCCACAGGAGCTGGCATAGGAGGGCAGCCCATGGCATAGAGAGATGTCCTGGCTTCATCAGGCACATGACACGAGCATAAGAGACCAGAGACAAGGACAGTGATGACCAGGACAGGACTGCACTCACACCTGGAAATGAAGTGGTAGGAAAAAAAATAAAACAGAACCCTTTCGTATACTTTATATTCTTATTCATCCTGCAAATTTCTTCCATTTTATGGGAAAGTTTAGCCCATTAGTATTTAAATTTACTTTTCTATCAAATCCTGTTATATTATCTCTTTTAAAAGAACAACACTAGCTACCCATGGCTTGTTTTGCTTAAAACAGTTTGATACTAGTTTTTTCCTCTTCCCATAAAACATATGGTCACTGCCCTCTGAGCCTTTACTTATTTTGTACTACTTCTAGGTGCCTATAGTTTGTTTTGCTTGTACCAATCTCTCCTTTCCTGTATGCTTTGAAATAAACAACAAAAGAATAAAAGAAACAATAAAAATAAACCATAGTGAAAATAACTTTCAAAACTCATTTCTTTCTTGAGGTAGTGAACTTTTATACAAAAAACAGGACTTCATAAGTATGGTTCCCATCTTATATCCTAATTAATAACATTAATAGCTCACATTGCACCAAATACTTCTCATCACTATTTTGTAAAGTAGCTATGAAATGTATTATTATTCTCATTTTACAGATAAGCAAACAGAGATGAATGACAAACATTTATGAAACTTATATCACTCTAGGGATGCCAGGCTCTAGGGATACAATGACAAAAATGAGACAATCCTTATTTTCATGAAACTTATATGCTGTTAAAGGAAATAACCTGTGCATATAAAAGTCGATTTGCAATATGTCCAAAGTAAACAGGTTATCTGATAAATATCTTGTTTCCAAGATATATAAAGAACTGATCCAAATTTAAAAAACAAAGAGCCATTCCCCAATAGATAAATGTTAAAGGATATGAACAGGAAGTGTTGGAAGGAATAAATTCAAGCTATTAACAATTATATAAAATTCTATAAATCATTAATAATTAGAGAAATGAAAATTAAAGCTACTCTGAGGTTCTGTCTCATACCTACTAGAATGGTAAACATGACAAAATGAGGGAAATGACCAATGTTGGAGGAGCTATGGAAAAGTAGGCACATTGGTTCTCTGTTAGAAGAGCTGTGAATTGGTCCAGTCATTCTAAAAAGTAGTCTGGAATTATGTCCAGAAAGTTACCAAACTGTGCATACCCTTTGACTCAGCTATGCCACTACTAAGCCTATACCTGAAAGAAATCAGAGAAAGAGGAAAAAGTATCTATATGTACAAAATAATTTATAAAATTTCTTTTCGCATTAGATCCAAATTAAAAAGTAAAGAGGGTGTTTTCCTAGGAGATGGCTAAACAAATTGTAATCTATTGATGTAACAGAATATTATTATGCCATAAAAATGATGAAATGGATGCTTTCAGAGGAAACTGGGAAGACTCCAGTGAACCAGTGTAGAGTGAAATGAGTTTAATTGATCACAGGGATAGTCACTGGCAATATCTGAAAAAGGCAAAAAGGCATATGTTCTGATTCCCCATGGAGAAATGGCTTAGTTCATCCTTCACAATCTTTTCTTACCTGGGACAGGATCTTTTAAATCAGCTGCAATGAAAGTATACGTCTGCAGCAGCAGGTGGGGCCCCATTTGGAGCAGGGCTTCAAGTAGTCGAAGCACAAAAAGATCTCCTTGTTGCAGCAACAGTTTCCCCAGTCCAGGAGGCTCCTCTTCCTTTCCCATAGCTGCTAAGAAGGCATCCCAGTGTCTAAGCAGAACAAAACCATTCTATCATTCCTGAAGAGACTAAAAATGCCAGGGGTTGCTGGTTGATCCTAAGATTAATATAAGGCAACAGTATGACATGGCAGTCCAAAAAGCTAATGCTGAGGATATGCTGAGAAAAATACACTATCTAGAATGTCAGTCAGATCACATCTGGAAAATTGTTTCATTCGTAGCATCACATTCTATGGAGGATACTGACAAACTGGAGGCACCTATGTAAGGGAGGACAATGACTAGGACAGTGAGAGGATTGGGGAGGCCATGCTACTTAAGGATCTATGGAAGGAACTAAGGAATTTTAGCCTGGAAAAGAGAAGGAAGAAAGGACACAAGAGAGGAGTGTTTGAATATTTTAAGATCTATCACATGGAAAATGGAGTAGGCTTCTGCTTGGCCCCAGAGGGCACAGCTTGGTATGACGGGTAGAAGCTGCCAAGGCAAATTTAAACTTGGTATAAAGACAAATTTCTTATAAATCAGAACTCCCCAGAAACTGTAATCGCTCCTTTAGGAGATAGTGGGCTCTCCTTTAACAAAAATCTCATAAGATACTCATCTAAGATAAGAGTAAGGGAAAAAACACTTAAATATGCTTATAAATTATAGGTTTATATAATTATATATTAATATCATTTATAAGCTTATATAAGAATTAAGTAACACATATAAGCATTATCATCTCTATACATTGTATCCTTTCTAGTAATCACAGAATAGGGTAGCAGTTTTTAATCTGGAGCATATGGATAAACTTTTGGGCACTCATGAACTTGGATGGGAAAAAAAATTACATTCATATTTTTGGTCACTTAAAAATGAAATTTTAGTATTTCCATCAATTATTTAAAACATTATTCTGAGAAACATCAATTATTTAAAATATTGTTCTGAGAAGAGTTCCTTAGGTTTTCACTGGACTGCCAAAGGGTTCATGACATAAAAAAAGTTAAAGAATCTCTAGAACAGGGTAGATACTAAAACTCAGGGGTAGGGAACCTACAGCCTTGAGGACATATTGGCTTTCTAGGTCCTTGGATGCTGACTTTTGACAGTCCAAGTTTTACAGAACAAATCCTTTTATTAAGGGGATTTGTTCTGTGAAGTTTAGATTCGAAGGGCTACACTTGAGGACCTAGAGGGCCATATGTGACCTTGAGACCATAGGTTCCCCAGGACTGTAACTAGGTGGTAAGCTCTTTGAGTGAAAGGAATACATTGTTTCTTCATCTTTAGTTCCTAAGTTCCCAGCACAGGCACAGGCACAGGCACATAAAAGATACAAATATTTGTTGAATTAAGTAACAGTTCTTATCCCTGAGAATGATCAACAGTATGGCCATCTAGATTCTAACTCCACGTAGGAGGAGTTTTGTCTTATTATAGATTCCCTGGGATCCATGGGATGACAAAAAGTTAAATACACTGAAAAACAGAAGTGTTTAATGTAGATATCAATGTGGATGTCTGAGCTCAGATGGGCTTAGTAGGGGGCTATCAGTTCAATTCAAGGGCAGAACTGGGATGTGGTGTCTTGAGGATATCTAGGCTTACTTTACATAGGATCTAAAAACCTGGTCTGACTCTACTAATAGGATGATTTCCTTAGTGTTCCTTTGGGTTAAGGATAATCTGGAGTTAAGCCAAAAGAATGGATGCCATCAGTCTGGATGATCTCAGAGGTGAACTTCACAGACCCCTCTACTAATCCAGAGGTGGGAAACCTGTGGTCTCGAGTCCACATGTGGCCCTGTAGGTCCCCAAGAGTGGCTCTTTGACTGAATCCCAACTTCACAGAACAAATCCCCTTAATAAAAGGATATGTTCATACCCTTCCTTTTTGTGTCTACTTTGCATTTTTACAATGGTTTTATAATATATTATTGTTTTTTTACCATTACCTCTATGCCTTAACTATCCCTTCTATATTGAGGTCCATCTGGGCAGGAACTGTGTTTCATCTAAACTTCCCATCTTCCCCAGCACTGAAAACAGCACTTTGAATGCAGTGCTCAGTATGGTTGTTGAATGAATGACTGATTGACTGAATGAATGAAAGAATGGGCTGAAGTCAAACCCCAGTAAATGGACAAAGAGATAGGACACTCATCATAAGGTTCCCCCCACAATTGTCCCCTTCCTCTAATCCTCAAATCTCTCCTTATCTACTAGCTTTTTCCTTGCTGGCTACAAATACTCCTTGGTCTTTCCTGTCCTTAAAAATCCTCCCTATTTCCTTACACTAGAACTCTTTTCTTTAATGATCAAGCTTCTAGAAAAAAATTTTCCACTCTCATTGCTACACTTCTCACTTCTCAGTCCCTTGCAAATGGAATTGTAACCTCACCACCTAAATGAAACTGCTCTCTCCAGTTCCACTTCCTTCTCTTCCTGGATAAGTTCTCCTCTGGATAAGTTCATTGCATTGTAGTGCCTTGGTTCTCCTTCTGATGCCTCCTTATTTACATTGTGTCCCCTAATTGTGGGAATATTTCATGGTTCTGTCCTAGGTTGTCTTTTCTTTCAAAACATTCAGTGATTTTATTAAATTCCCGTGGGTTTAATTATCATCTAGATGCAGGTGGCTCCTAGATCTATATATATCCAATCTCATTCTTTCTCCTGAGCTACCTAATATTGAACATTTTGAATTGGATGTCACATATGCCTCTCAAACTCAATGTATCCAAAACAGAACTCATTATCTTTTCATCCAAATCCACTGTTCTTCTGAACTTTCCTATTTTTGTCCAGGATACTGATATTTGTAGTCACCCTGGTGTAACAGCAAGGATCCTGACATACACAGGAGGGCCTGCTATACAGGTTCTTAGATCTGCTTTTCTAAAAGGAAAACAACTTTTAAGGAGTCAATAATTACTTTAATCAAGCACATATATCATTCACTTAGTTCAAGGGGAAAAGTCAGCACCATGAACTTCAAAGAAAATACAGAGAAACAAAGATCAACCAATAGACAGGCCTTCTGACTGTCTGATCATACATACATAGTTACCAGAGAAAGAAGCCCCAACATCTGGGTTTTCAAAGCATAAAGGCTCCTGAGCCACTGCCCAGTCAGGTCACATAAACACTTCCAATGAGTAAGCCTCAAAACAAAAACTCACCTAAGAGTTTTTATATACTTTTCAGAGCCAGAGGGCATCACAACCCTAGAGAGCCAGTGCCTCATTAGAAATTAACAAAAGGTGTGTGCCTTCCAACAAAAATTATATCCCCTAATCAAATTTCCCTTAATAGGCAGGCCCATTAATGAATGGGAAAGATCTTTAATTCTCATTAGCATCACACCAGATTTAGGCCCTTCAATGCTTTCTCAACTCTTCACTCTTACTCCATTTATCTTGTCGTCTACTTCCACAACCATTTTTGCACCTACCGCTTCTCTCCACTAACAGAATTACTTCTGTAGTTCAGCCCTCATAACCTCTAGGTTGGACTATGTCAACAACCTCCTAAAAAGTCCACCTACCTTAAGCTACCAGATTGTTATTTCTTAAAACATAGGTCTGCCCATGCTACTTTCCTACTCAATAAACTCCAGTGGTTCCCTATTATTTTTAGGATCAAGCATCTTTGGCATTAAAAGCCCTTCATAACCTGGCTCCAAACTACCTTTCCAGTTGTATTACATATTACTTTCCTTTCCACACTCTGTGGTCCAGCCAAATTGGCCTTTTTTCTGCTCCGTTTGTATGCCACTTTATACCCTGTAGAGGCAGAAGTTTATTCCTTTGCACAAGCTACTAAGAAGGGTTCACTATCACATAAGAAACTCTACTGTTTCAGGATTTGAGAATGGGGTAGGGGACTGTGATTTCATCATCACAGAGAACTCCCAGTATTTGCAGATGAGCCACTTCTTTGTAACTGATAGTTAAGGCAGTTGCCTAAGGGTACTACAAGTTTAAGTAACTTTGCCCAAGGTCAAACAGTTAGAACCTGTTACAGGCAGAATTTGAACTCAGGTCTTCCTAAATCTGAGGCCAGTTGGCTAGCATTACATAATGTTAAGAAATGAGTTTATGAGACAGTGAATCAATAATCTTTTCTCAAGTGTACAACTAGATTTCCCCCCAAATCTACCTAGAGTAGTTTATCTACTTCTAGAGGGTTAACCCGTCTAGGTCAGGAGTTTTACCCAAGGAATCTGTGGATAGATTTTAGAGAGTCTATGAAGGTGGACAGGGAAAAAAAATTTTTTTTTACTGAATTCTAACTAACATCTAGAATTTCCCTCAATTATCTAAAAAATGATATTCTGAGAAGGGGTTCACAGGACAAAGGGTTCCAGGACACACATACACACACACACACACACACACACACATACACACACACACACACACACACATACACACACGTATAGAATATAGTCAATTAGTATTTTTTTCAGTAGATCAGATTTCCTGAAAGTCATATATTATTTTCCACTATGAGTGCCCCAGATGAGAAGTCCCTGAAAGGAAACCTCAGAGAAGGGGCATCTTCAAGTCATGTCCTTAGTGTTTTTATTATAATAAACTGAATAAAAGGATTATGTTCAATAGAGTAGAACTTCATAAAGACTCAATTATCTGAATCTGTGATTCTTTATAGAGTTTACAAAAGAAATTTCTCTCATCTCCATCTAATAGTAGTAATCATGGGATCACAGATTGGAAGCTCAGAAGCCACTTAGTTCACTCTTATTTTACAGAAAAGGACGTGAAAGCAAGAGAGATTAGGTGATTTGCTTATGGTCAGGTAGGTATTAAGAGACAGAGATGGAATTTGAACTTGAGTCCTCTACTTCCTTTGGTAATCTTTCCACTGTACACAAGTCCTTTTAATAAATCCTGGAGCGCTACCTAATTTGTGCACAAACACAGGACCAACCAGTTCTCTTCTGACTCCAACTCTGGTCATGTATAGACTTTAGAGGTTGTTACTAGAGACCTGCGTTTAAAGCACCCTTCTGTTACGTATTTGCTCTTGGGCAACAACCTATATTCTTTACCCCAAAAACTGGCTGACCTAGCATTCCTGTGCAGACATAGACACCTATAAACAGGTACACACAAATACAATCTTTTACATATAAATATAAAAATGTGTGTATGTGTATTTACACACACGTATATATATATGTATTGTATATATATATTTATATTTATCACAAACTCAGCAAAGCATAAACACAGAAAATAATCTTCAGACTTCTCTTTCTTAGACAACCTATGGTCGTCAATCAGCCTTCAGCTGAAGGCAGTATGGCCCAGGGACCCAGTTCATTTAGATTCAAAGCTGGAAGGAATCTCAGAGATCTTTGAGTTTATTCCTTTCATGAGGTTTTGAAAGATTAAGGGGGTTTGCTGACACAGAGAGTAAATGAGAGGGGCAGGTTTCCGACTCAGGTCTTCAGTTTCCAAACCTACTGCTCTTTCCATGGCTTCTCTAGGTAGTTCATAGAATTCTACTCCAGGAGCACATTTACATGCATACATGCATAAATCATCATTTTATCATACCAAGGAGCTTATGGGCTGCTTGTATATGGACTCTCCAACTTTATTTTCCTTCAAGTCCCAGCACAGGTCCAATCTTCTCCTCAAAACCTCTCCCCACAAAGTGATCTCTGTTACTCATATTTCCTAACTCACTTGGGGTCTATCCTTTGTACTTCTTGCCCTTTCCCTGGGATCTGAATTGTTTTACATACTCCCTCCCCCCTCTCACAACCCAAACCCCCCAGTCAGCACTCTAAGCTCCCTAGATTTCCTAAATTTCATCAGTTTAATTCCAGGGCTATGATTACAAGCCCTCTAATCCACCTTCGTTTTATAGACGAGGAAATGGAAACCTGGAAAATTTAAGTGACTTGCCTAAGGCTGTCTAGGTAAAAGAGTGTGTGTGTGTGTGTGTGTGTGTGTGTGTGTGTGTGTGTGTGTGTCCTTCGTTGCCAAAGAAGACCATGCCATCAGAAATGACGACATGACTTGCATTTGACTTTGTTTTGAGTGAGGGAGGGTTGTGCAGGTCACCAGCCTCACTTCTCCTCCAGAGCTATCTGAATCCAGTGACCAGATATTCATCAGGACGGCTGGAGATGACCCAGGATGAGGCAACTGGGGTTAAGTGATTGCCCAAGGTCACACAGCTAGTGAATGTCAAGCATCTGAGGTGAGATTTGAACTCACGTCCTCCTGACTCCTGCACTGGTGCTCTATCCACTGCACCACCCAGCTGCCCCAGTAAAAAAGTAAAAGACAGTAAAATGTAGAGATGGAATTTGAATTCAGGTCCTCGGCTCTTCCCACTGGGACACATTATTCAGAAATTACCTTGTATTTGTTTTGTATACACTTTGTAGTGTAACATAATGGATAGAGAGCTAGCCTCAGAGTGGGAAGAACTGGAATCAAGTCCTCCCTCTGACATATACAGTGTATATGATCCTGAGCAATCGCTTAACCTCTCCAAGCTCCCAGGCAACTCTCTATGAAAAGGAAGTTCCTCATCAAGAGCTCCCTAAACTGATGAAATCAAAGCTCTGTTCAAAAACAAAAAAAGCATGTATTTAACAGATATTTAAGAACTAACTCAAAAGAACAAGACTCCTCGACTTTGTTTTCCAGTTGGAAGACAGAATTGAGTCAGGCCCTAGAATTTTTAAATCTTTGAGTGACAGACTGGGAAGAAGGAGTGGAAAGGGGAATAAGCATTTAGATAGCACCAATTATATGCCAGGCACTGTGTTAAGCAAGCACTTTTACAAAAATTATCTCATTTGATCCTTACAATAAACCTTCGAGGTAGGTACTTTTATAGATGAGAAAACTGATATAAGCAGAGATTAAGTGACTTGCCCAGCATCAAACAACTAAGTGTCTGAGGTAGGATTTGAAATTGGGTCTTTCTGACTTCAGGCTCAGCATCATCTCCTCTAAGTGTCTCAGGTGAGAAGTCTCAGGCTGAAGCTCTAGTTGTACTAACCTCTTTGAAAATGGAAGGAAGATCCAACAAAAAAGTTTGCTCTTCAATTTGGAACTACGCCCAAAAGGCTACAAAAATGTGCACACCCTTTGACCCAGCAATATCACTTCTAGAGCTGTATCCCAAAGACATCATAGAAATAGGAAAAGGACCCACATGTACAATAGTATTTGTAGCAGCTCTTTTTGTGGTGGTCAAGAACCTGGAAACTGAGAGGAGGCCCATCAAGTGGGGAATGGCTAAACAAATTATGGTATATGAATGTAATGGAATACTATTGTGCTATAAGAAATAATGAGCAGACAGACTTCAGAAAAACCTGGAAAGACTTACAAGAACTGATGCTGAGTGAGGGGAACAGAACCAGGAGAATACTATACACAGTTACAGCCATGTGGCTGTTTTGTTAGACTTAGATCTTCTTAGCAATGCAAGATTCTAAGACAACTCCAAATGTCTTTTGATGGAAGATGCTCTCCACATCCAGAGAAAGAATTACGGAGTCTGAATGCGGATTGAAGCAGACTATTTGCTCTCTCTTTTTTGTTTTGTTTTGTTTCTTTTTTCTCTTGGTTCATTCCATTGGTTACAATTCTTTGCAACATTAATATGGAAATATGTTTAATGTGATGAATGCATGCAGTCTTGGGGAGGGGGATGGAGAGGGAGGTGGAGAAAATTTGGAACTCAAAAGCTTATGGAAAGCTTATGTTGTAAACTAAAAAAAATAAGTAAATTAAAAAAAAATTCGCTCTTTCCTCAACTTCCCTTCCCTGTGCCTCTTCAGTAACAGAGATAAATAGAAGTTTAAATAAGGGGAAGAAAGCAAATCCTCTGCATGAATGTTACAAAGTTTTCTAAACTGGGGACTTTGAGATATAGCAAACTTTTCACTGAAACAGAATCCATAAACAAGAAGAGAGGGTTACCATGTGGACCCGAGGAGCAGTTATGTTGCCCGTAGGCCAAAAAACTGGCTAACTGGTGTAGTAGGGGTTTGGTTGATTAAATCCTCAGGGACAAAGAAGGCAAGGAGGCAAGGGTATTCCTAAATTGTTCCCTTCACTGTTGACACTCACAACCACCAGTGTTACATATATAATAATAATAGCTACATTTATACAGCACTTTAATTATGCAAAGAGCTTTACAAACAGTATCTCATTTTATGCTCACAAAAATCCAGGAAGGTGAGGGCTACATGTATTAATGTATGTACATAATTCTCCTGAGAGAATGCAAGTTCCTTGAGAATAGAGGCTATTTTACTTTTGTCCTTGTATTTCTAGCACCTACCATAATGCCTGGTACATAGAGGTATTTAATAAACGCTTCTTGACTGGTTAATTAATTGAATGACTGTATGTCCAGTTCCTAATGTAGTTCCTTGAATAAGGAGGTATTTCAGAAATGTTTATTGAATGAATGGATGGAGGAATGAACAATGAATGAATGAATACAGGGAATTGAATCCCAAGATATAGGAATTCTGTCTGCCCTTACCGTTTCCATATGCCAAGCTGCAGGAGATGCACAATAACCAAACAATAGCTGCCTTGATGACCATCCGCTAGGAACCACAGATAACTTAGACCCTGAATCAAGCATCCAGGAAGGAGAGCTGAGACAGTGAGCCATGCCCACAGATACTGTTCAGTGTAAAAGTAATAAACCACAGTGCAGAGGCCTATAGGAAGAAAAGGAAAAAGGAGAAGTTAGGGAGTAAAGAGGCCTAGACCTCCCAGCTTCAATGTCTCAAATACTACTTATTCTAATGGGAATCAGATCACTCAATCAGTAAATTAAAAAGCAAAAAGCAAAAACATGCCAACTAATCATGTACTAAGCATTTTTTTCTTTTCTTTTTCTTTTTTTTTTTTTTTTTGCTGTTCATAGAGCCTATTAGGGGCTTGAGGAAACACAAGAATGTATGACATAGCTTCTCAAGGATTCAAAGATATCAAAGAATTATTCAGTGAATCACTACCTGAAGTTTATTATTCCCTACTCAAAGTAACTCCCTCCTACAAGATTAAGGAATTACAGATACTTTAGCTGGTGAACAAAATAGTATCTAGTATTAGCTTCCCTGAAGAGCAAAGCAAATCTGAGATGTCCCAGACACAATGAAATGTTGCTGCAGGGTTGGGAAAGGACTAGATGACATCCTGCCTCCTATCTCCCAAGGAGAAAAAAAACGAACAGTTTTATCTTTAGACATCACAGAACAAACATTAACTTGTACTTTTGATCCAGTGCTCCTCTTTGACAAGCAGGGGGATAAGGCTTCTTTGTCATGTGGGAAACCACTGTGAGGTGCAAAATTATGATGCTAATAACGCTACACATTAAAGTTTATAAAATACTTCAGCAACAACAACCCTTCTAGATTTTTACTGTTATGCTCATTTTCTATATGAGGAAACTAAGGCTCAAAAGGGTATAGTGATTTTCCCAGGGCTACACAGCTAAGAGATAGCAGAGCCAGGACTGAAATTCAAGTTTCTTGATTCCAAATGCACTATGCCATAGTGCAAAGTGGGATAATCATCATCATCATCATAACAACAATTATGATAGCTAAGCAATTTATAAAGCACCTACTATGCACCAGGCATTGTGCTAAGCACTTTACAATTATTGTCTCATTTAATCCTCACAACAGCCCTGGGAGGTAAGTGCTATTATTATCTCCATTTTACAGTTGAAGAAACTGAGGCAAATAGATTGTGACTTGACTTGCCCAAGATTACACATATAGCAAGGCTCTGAAGTAGGACCTGAACTTATATCTTCCTCCCTCCAGGCCCAGTGTTCTACCCACTGTACTGCTTAGCATAGGAATTTTTTTTTTTAATTGTGTAGACAGGCCCCCTTCTCTCTATTCTTATTTGTTTGTGGAGGCCATCTCTGACCCAGTAAGCATTATATGGTATTGGCCAGAAGGCTCATTCCAGGGCATTCCTGGTATGTGATTGATATGTGATTCTCCAGGGACAGGCTGTCATAGGAACCTAGGGGTAGGGGGTCCAAAAACTGGCATCATGGGGAGGAAGGGTCTGACAAGCAGTGGTGTTCAAATCCAGCATATAGTAAGTACTTAATAAATGCTTGTTGATTTGACTTGACTCATCTAATTGATTCCCTATCACACTCCCCACACTCCTTTGAAATTTGGAGTTGTGTAACTCCTTTTGAAGTCAGTCTATGCTATTTACTATATTCCTTCAAGTCTTTGGTCAAGTTATTTCACCCTCAACTTTCTTTTCTGCAAAATAAAGAGACTTCTCCAGATTTGTGTTCCTATAAATTGAACAAAAAGTCCAAATCTCATGGCTTCTTTCTTTTTTACCCTCCGAATTTGTCATCTTGAGTCTTCTCCACTCTACCCTTAGCTGGGAACCCCGGTTTCCTCTGGCAAGATGCTTAGTCTGGGATCTGGGAATTGTTTTTAAAAAAAGTATTCCGGTAACTACACTTCAATATAATTAGCTTCTTCTTGAATCCTATGTATTGCATTATATGCATTTAAAAAAATTTTTTTTTTTCTGAGAAGGAAGCCCATAGACTTCATGACACAAAAAAGGTCAGGAACTCCTGCACCAGAGTCTCTCCATTCTGTATCTGTCATCCTACTAATCATTCCTACTCCATCTCCAAATTTATCTCCCCTCCACTTCCCCATTACAACCTCCCAACCATGCCTTCCCGCCTTCCTCCTAATGGCTACCGGAGTTTGGCAAGCAGAGCTGTGCATTCCAATCCCTTCTCCAGATCGGATGCATCTCTCGGTTTGAACAGCTAACTAATCCTGGGTCTAACAATCCAAAATCCATAAGGCGGAGGAGGGGGAGAGGTGGTGGAAGGGGTGACTTTGCAAAGATCGTACTTGAGAGAGCTGCCGTAGGACCAGTGGCTAATAAGCATGAAAAGGATAGTTATCAGCTGCCTGATTGAGAAAAAGAGCGGGAGTTTGCAAGCGTGCAAAGTTAGAGATTATGCAGAACAAGGGTGTGTAACTTGGAGAAGGAAAGGAGGAAGTTGTTTTGGGGGAGGGGAGCGTGCTTCCAGGCTCAGTGAAATTTGCTGGTTTCCAGGGATTATGCATGGAGAGACTTGAAGAAGAAGGCTTTGAGGAAGGAGTGGACTGGTTCCACTCTGTTGGAGGGGAGGGGGTGAGGGAGAGGCTGAGTGAAAGTGAGAACAGTTATTTTGTGTAAAAAGGCGGGCCCAGTCTGCAGACTGGAGAAACAGGGAAGGGAAGTCTGCGCTCAGTTTTAAAAACCAGCCCGGGAGTGGGTTTGCAACTAACTACAAGAACTAAAGGGGTGCTGGTTACGCGGAAAGAGGAGTAGGTACTTTGCATGCGTGGAAGCCAGAGACTGCCCGCAAGCATTGTTAGACACTACAGGAGCTGGAGGGAAGCTGCAGCCGCTGGGGAGGGGAGAGGAGATGAAGAGCGGGATGCAGAGCCCCGGGGTTAGTCAGTGAGTCCCCCTGCTCCCCGCCCATCTCCGCCGACTCACGCGCGCCCTGCTCCGCCGCCAGCAGCAGAGCGCATAGCACTAGGTATCCCGTGTGCATCTTCAACGCCTTTCCTGAGTTGCAGCTATTCCGGGTGGGACTCCGACACAGTGCGGGCCGGATTCAGGACTACTGGCGCGAACCCCGCCCCCCCAATTCGGAGCCCGCCCAGACCCCCACCCGCCTTCACTCAGGTTTCCATTGGCTGATGGAGACTAGTGATGGAGAAGGGTGAGCAATCCTCAGCCTTGGCCCGGACTGGGCAGAAGGGCTCACACTCCAGTGGGCTTCAGGTCCCCTCCCATTTTGGGGTACGCGATTGCTGTCTGCGGAGAAGAATTAGGTGGTCCTAGGTTCCATTGGAAGGAAGGGTGGGGGAGGGGAGGGCTCTGCAGCCAGTCGGACTCAGGGCTGGAACCTGCAGTTTTTACTGTGATTCCCCGTGCTTACTCTGGCTGTTTCTCAATTCAGTGCAACGGATCATATTTATTGTGCTTAGTATGTAAAAAGTGGAACTGTAGTCAGGAAGATGGGTTCAGATTCTGCCACCGTAAGATGACAGACATGTAAAGTTGTTCATGCATTCTAGTTCTGTCACCTCTAGCTTAATTACAGTTTCTCAAATACAACAGTTTTTAGGGTCTTCGTGTCTTTGCATTGGCTGTTCCCAACTCCCGGAATGCTCTCTCTCCTCTCCTCTGCCTCAGTTTCCTTCAAGACAGTTAAATCCCACCTAACGAAAGAGGCCTTGCCTTTAACTCCCATCTGTCAATGCCTTTCCTACTCAGAATATACATTTTATATGCTGTTTATGCCTTCTCCCCCATCATCATGAAAGCTCTTGGAGGACAGGGACTCTACCTTTCATTGTTTTCCCAGTACTTAATAATCTGGCACTTAGTAAATAGTTAACTGTCTTCTCTCAGGCTGCATGGGTAAGCTTGGACAACTGCCACTTGTTTCTGCCCTGAGTCAACCATCACCAGTTTTTTGTGGAGAGGGAGAAAGAGTATGCAGTCTTCTTTCACCCAGAAAACACCTCTGTTCAACTACATTCTGGCTTTTGAAAGTTGAAAAAGGTGAAAGGGCTGAAACACAGTCTCTTCTACTGTTGTTTGTTCTTCATTCTCGAAAAGGACCATGACATTAGGGAGGTCATGCCATGATATGCAAGTGAACTGGATTTGAGTGAGGAAGAGCTGCGCAAAGTCACCAAGTCACCAGTCTCACTTTCCCCTCCAGAGTTATCTGAGTTCAGTGGCAAGGTATAGATCAGGACAGCTGGAGATGGCCCTAGATGCAGTGGGAGACTTTTGCCTTTTAAAGCTAAGGTCTTTATCTGGTTTCAGTTTGACTGAGGCAATGCCCAATCAGTGATTACGCTAGGTAAGAAATAAGACAGAAAATAACTGCATTTACCTAGTCAAAAAAAAAAAATTAATCTGGGATGGGAAGACCCTTAGGGTTCCTGGCCAAAACAGAAATAATTGCTATTTTTATTCACTCTGAGCCAATCAGGACCCAAACAATGACTAAGTGTGGCTTGACCTGGGACCTGTGGTTGAGTGTTAGTACAGAGAGGTGGAGCCTACTTTATCAGTTCGGAATCCTTCCCACTGAAATCATCCTGGAAGCCATTCCAGTCCAGAAAACCAATTTGGAGAGGACAGGTCCTCTTAACAAGGTGCCAGTGGGCCTGTCCATACTCTTTATGGGGAGGGATATGCACTAATTAATGGGTTAATCTATCAGGTCAGGTTTTATTGCTTTTTGCTAGAGATCATTGTAAGAGTTAAAGAACAGATATTAGTGACTTTAGCCACAGCAATTAAGGTGAGTTTCTGATCACACAAATACAAGATGTTCTAAATATCTGTTAAAGCTTAAAACTGCACTAAAGGTTTTGGAACGTGCTATGTGTGAACATTTCAGAAGAAATTTCATAGAGGGTATCATCGGCCAAACATAGGGCCTCATGTCAGTTTTAGTTATAGTTATCAAAATATCGTAGACTATATGATCTTGGAAAAGTCACTTAACTTGAATTTCTCAAGGAAACTCTAGCATTAGACCTATGGTCCTTTTTTCTTTAATTCTTGATTTTTTTTTTTTTTTTTTTGGTCAGCCATTGTACATGTAAGAAGAAGTCATTGAGTTCTGTGCTGGTATTTTGATGAGACTAACCTGGCAGGGTTCATGGCACTTTGGCTAACCCTTGCCTATTCAGAACTGATGGTACCCATGTGATTCTGCATTTCACATATAGATTTATCTCATTATTTAAATAAATATCATATCCAGTTTTTAGAAAATAGATTTTTATTAGTAATCTTTTGTTTTTACATTGCCTAGATTATTTCCAGGATCTCTCCTCTTTTCCTCCTTATAGAATACCATATGTGATCATTGTTTGATATTATAGTTATAATAATAGGACTGCAGTATGGAGTCACTTTGACAAAGTGGTCCTGGCTATAAGGCAAAGACAGACAGGATTGTACTTTTCCACTGTTCTGATTTATGTTAATCCTATGCAAGAATACTCACAACTTCTGACTGGATACTACCCTTGACCAGCTACCACTGTCTATGAGTCATTCTCCTCCTACTGACTTACATGGTCAACTTAGATCCTCTCTCAGTGTCTGGTCCCCATAAAGAAACTTCCTCTAACAGAGACTCACTAAGTCTCTCATTAATAAGTGACCCTGAGAACTTTACCACATATGGGTCTGATTAGGAATGCCCCCTCCCACATCTGACACATTGCTTTTTCTTAACCAAATCGATATTAAGAATATATAATTTTGTTATGTGAACTCCAGCTTTGAACATATTTCCTTTCTGACACATCTCCCTTCCCCTACAACTGGGTGAGTTCCTTGCATCTGTTGGCATAAACCTCTATTTACACCGTTATACAATGTATGTGTGTTGTGTGTGTGTGTGCCTTATTTTTTGCCTTCTTGCTATGCACCTCTTGTGTATATCAGTGTCGTCAATTTCCTGTAAACCCTTCAATCCAAGTCTTTGCTTTAACCTGAGTGGTGAGGCTGAATAAAGCTCCTTGCCTCATAACACTTTTTTTTTTAAAAACAAAGGAAAGAAAAAGAGGCATGAAGAGAAGACAAAATTCAGCAAAAGCCAATCAATACATCAATGGCCCTTTCCCCAATAAAACAAAGCAAAACAAAACAACAACAAAAACACAATAACTTATTTGCAATGTTTTGCACTCATGGAGCATCCTTTCCACTTCTGCAAAATAGAAGATTGAGGTAACTTCTTGTCTGTATTTTTTGGAGTCAGTTTTTTCCTTCATAATTTCCAAACATTGTTTTTTTCTTATTTTTCAAAACCTCTATTTGACTTTCAGTTCCAAATTATTTCTTTCCCCACCTTTCCCTCCTCTGCCACTGAGAAATTAAGAAAAACAAAACTCATTACAAATATGTAAAGTCAAGCAAAACACATTCCCCTGTTGATCATCATCCCTCCCCCAGATGCTTCAGTCTACACTTGGGGCAGCTAGGTGGTGCAGTGGATAGAGCACCAGTGCAGGAGTCAGGAGGACCTCAGTTCAAATTTCACCTCAGACACTTGATACTCACTAGCTGTGTGGGCAAGTCACTTAACCCCAATTGCCTCATCCTGGGTCATTTCCAGGCATCCTGATGAATATCTGGTCACTGAATTCAGAGGGCTCTGGAGGAGAAGTGAGGTTGGTGACCTGTGCAGCCCTCCCTCAAAACAAAGTCAACTACAAGTCATCTCATTATTTCTCTGATGTCATGGTCTTCTTTGGCAACGAAGGATAAACATCCACGTAGTTTACACTGACAATATCTCCTCTCTATCTGAAAGTGGAGAGCATGTTTCATCATGAGTCCTCTGGAACTGTGACAACATTCATTTTCAGTTTTTTTGAGGTTCTGGTTCTTTCCATTTATGTTCTTGTGATTATGTATATTATTTTCCTGCCTGTGCTTATTTCACCTGGTCTCAGTTCATATGAAAATCTTTCCATACTTCTTTGTATTCGTCATGTTGACTGCTTCTTACTGCACATTAATATTTTATCACAATTTGTTTAGTGTGGTTTTTTTAGTCTACATATATTTACTTTGTTTCCAGTTCTTTCTAACACACACACACACACACACACACACACACACACACACACACACACACAAAATAGGGTGTCATAATTTTTTTGTACTTGTTTTTTGTCAGTTAACTCCTTGGGATATATAGCTAGCAGTGGAATCTCTAGCTAAAAGAAGGTGGACATTTTAGCCACTTTATTTGCAAAATTTCAAATTTTTTTACAGTATGATTGTTTTAATTCACAACTCTACCAATAATGTAGTAGTATGCCTGTCTTTTTATAACTCCTTAACATTTATTATTTCCATCTTTTCTCATCTCTGTCAGTTTGTTGGTGATTGTTTTGATCTGCATTTATTGATAATAATAGAGTTAAAACTTTTAAAATTTGCAAAGAACTTTACAAATATCATGTCATTCTATTTTCACAACAACTATGAGAGGTAGGTACTATTATTATCTTCATTTTACAAATGAAGAAATTGAAGCTGCCAGAGGTGAAGTGATTTGCCCAGGGTCACACAGCTAGTGTCAGAGGCCAGATTTGAAGTTGTATTTTTCTGCTTCTAGGTTCAATATTCTATCCATTATACAACTTAGCTCCTTATTTTTCTTATTATTAATGATCTGGAACATTCTTTCATGTGCTTATTAATATTTTGTAATTTTTATTTATAATAATTATTGTTTAACATTTTGAGGTTTGAAAAATGCTTTTCAAATTTTGTCTCATTTGATCTTCACAATAACCTTATGAGGTAGGTGCTATTATTGTCACCCCCATTTTATAGTTGAGGACCCTGAGGCAAAGAGAGGTTAAAATACTTGCTGAGTTTAACCTTGGGAGATGGGTGCTTTTGTGGTCTCCATTTTTCAAGTGAGGAAACTGAGGCAAAGTGGTTAAGTGACTTTCCCAGAGTCACACACCTGGTATCTGAGGCCAGATTTGGACCCAGGTCATCCAGCACTCTATCCACTATGCCCCCTAATTGCCCACAATTTTGTGGTGAATAGTGTGAAGGTGGTTAGGTGGTACAGACGATGGCATGTTGCATTGAGAATTAAAAAGATCTGAGTTTGAATGTTGCCTCAGACACTAGGTCTGGACCTGGACAAGCCATTTACCTGCTCTTAGCATCAATCTTCTCATCTGTAGAATGGGGATAATAATAGCAAGTACCCCACTGGGTTAATTGAAAAGATCAAATGGGATAATATACTTAAAATACTTTGCAAGTCTTAAAATAAAACTGCTCAGAGTCACATCTAGTGAGAATCTGAAGGCAGATTTGAACTCAGGTCCTGCTGACTCCAGGGCCAGTGGTCTATCCACTGGGCCAACTAGTTATTTGTTCAGATTATTTTGACTATTGGGGAATGGTTTTTGGCCTTCCCGATTTCTGTTAGGTTTTATATATCTACATCTACATCTATATATCTATATCTATATCTATCTATATCTATATCTTGGATAGCAAATCTTTCAGAGATATTCAGTACCAAGATTTTTTCCTATTAGATCACTTTTCTTCCTTTTCTAATGTGTTAATTTGATTTGTCAGTAACTTTTAAATTTTATGGAATCAAAATTTTCTTTTGAAGTTGACTATATTTCCTGGTTTGTTAAGAATTCATCTGCTTAAAGCTGTAAAAAGTATATGATTCTGTTCCAGTTTTTCTATGGTATAATGTTTAGTGTCCAGATAATGTACCTATTTTGAATTTATTGTAGAATATGGAATAAAATGGTAGTCTGAGCCTAATTTCTACCAGACTGCTTTCTGGTTTTCCCCATAGTTCTTAAATGATCAGCTTTAAAATGCAACTACTTCTCTATTTCTCTACTAAAATTTTTCTCTGATCTTGTCTTGTATAAAGCAGAGGTTTCCAACATACTACCTGTGACATGAGCATCTGAGTGTAACTGGAACCAGATTAAAATGAAATTGGGAAATATTTATAAGAATAGATAAAAAAATTCCATAAAACATTGACAACACTATGTTTTAAAAGTAAGTCAACACATGCCCCTTAGAGATCCTTATGTATGGGTTAACGGCCCCCATTTCTATATGAGTTTGACATCATTGATATAGAATATAGAGGCAGCTATCCCAGCAGAGGTTAATGTCTTTCAGTCCTCTCAAGCTGGGAAGGCTTTGGATCTAGACCTGATGATATGTCTTTCTGTTGTTTGAGGACTGGTCTGTCTTGTTCAGAGAAGCTCACCATTACATTGTCCTTATGGTGATGAATTTTTTGGCCACAGAAACCCTCCAAGACCATCTCCTAAGTCATTGAGGGGTGTTATGATCTGTGTGGTTGGAGAGAGGAACCAAATAGATTGAAATATCAAAATAATTCTCTTTTACAAAATAAAGTGGTTCAAAAGATCTAAGGATAGTAGTATGGTGCTTTGGGAGGAGTGCCCAAGTCTGAATCCTGGTTTTCCCATTTACTGCTTGTGGCTGAAGTCAGGAGAAAACTGAATTTAAATCCCATTTCTGATACTGGTTGTGTGACCTTGGGCAAGTGACTTCACCTCTCTGGGCCTCAGTTTCCTGATCTATAAAATGAGGTAGTTAGACTAGATAACCTCTGAAGTCCCTTCCATTACAACAACTATGACCCTATAGTTTCCATTTTGTGACTGAGGAAACTGAGGCTCTGAGAGGCTCTAGTGATTTATTCAAGGTTATATAACTAGCTTCAAAAGTGAGATTTAAATTCAGGTCTCTTCTGACTTCAGGTCCAATGCTCTTTACATTACCTCCTGAGAGGTTTAAAATCATAGAGTGATCTTCTGAGGGATAACATTTCAATACGGTTCCCTTTGTTGTGCTGATTGTGGCCTTTTTTTGTTCTAGTTAGGCTTATTAAAATAAACACTGTAATAATTGAATTTTAGGCATTGGTGCATTAATAATAGCTGACATTTATACACTTTTACAATGTACTTTGTATCCATTATCTCATTTGATAATTTGGTTGATTATTTACTTATAGCCTACTGAAATTTGTTGGGTTTCTTTATTTTAAGTCAAATTCATTTTGGAATAACATATTTAATGATTCTTCTCTGTGATTGTAACAAGTTTGGAAGTGTTTGGGTCTTCCTAGCATTGCTTTCCTCCTTAAGAATGTCCTTTACACTTGGGTCCAATACTCTTGGTGATACCCACTGGAAACTCCTTTTTTTAGATCTAATGATTCACATTATTTAGACTTCATATGATAATAAAATGAGAACAGTTTATTTTAAAAAGCAAACATTGTGAGAGTCACAAAATATATCGATAAAGCCCCTCAGTACCTGTGACCTCAAGCAAACTTCCCTCTCTCCCGCAATTCCTCCTAATGCCCTAGGGATAAAAAAATTGTGAATCCAGTCTTTTGTCAACCTCAAGATCAATATAGAGAAACTGAAAACTGGAAAGTTAGGGTGATAACTTGCCCATTACCTCAGGAACCATCTTCAGAAGCTGGAAGCCAGTATAACACAGAACCATTGCTCTTTAGGAAGTGAGTTCTGCTCAAGGTATGGGAGAGCACAGACAGCATTGAGTCTACAAGCCAGAACTTAGCAGGAGTGATGAAACCTCCCAGAATTGCACCAGTAACTGTGATACCAGTATATAATGCCACCTTTCATAGAAAAAAGGGAGAAATCTCATGCTTTCCTAAATGAATGACGTTTTTCTTCTACCTTCCCTGTCTCTTTTTCCTGGCTATCTTTTTCTTTGAAGGTCCAATTCTGTCACTCCCCTACTCAATGAACCTCAGTGACTATCTATTGCCTCCAAGAAAAAAACACAAAATGATCTGTTTGGCATTCAGAGCTCTTCATGCCAAACATAAAACTATCTTTTCCATCTTCTTACATCTTATTCCCCACTGTAACTCTTTGATCCAGTGACACTAGCCTGTCCCAGGAATAAGATGTTCCATTTCTCAGCTCAGAGCATTTTCTCTGGCTGTCCCTCATTGTATGCTCTCCCTTCTTGTCTCCTACTATTGATCTCCTTGGCTTCCTTGAAGTCCCAACTAGAATCCCTCTGTTAATTATTTATTTATTCTCTATATAGTTTGCTTTTATGTACATGTTTACCTGTTGTTTCCCCCATTAGATCCTAAGTTTCTTGAGATCAGGGAATCATATTTTGGCTCTTTTTGTATCCTGGCTGCTTAGCACAGTGCCTCGCATATAGTAGGTATTTAATAAATGTTCATTGATTGATTGATTGGTACACTTTTTGAGAAACTTTGGTATGTCAAAGGGACCATGTATTTGCCTTTCTCTGCTTCTCCAGCACTTAGTAAGTAAGCACTCAATAAATGCTTGTTGATTTATGTCAGTGAGTTTATCCTGTCAGATTTCATTCTAGGGCTGTCTCTTACATAAAACTGAGTTTGGATAGTAACTAAGACCTATTCATATGATAGAAACATCTCATTGATTCATTTGGGTTTAAGTTTCAAGAGCAGTATCTCATCTCTCTGTTTCCTTGGAAAGTGGGGTTTCCATGCTAAGGACCCTGTTTATATTATTATTTTTTTTGGGTACATGGAATTAAGAAATGGGTTTCAAGGGGTCAGATTAACAGAGGAAGATGCTGCAAAGGACTAGCTCCAGATTATTTTGAGGAGCTTTCTCTCTCTGCCTTACTGGCATAGAAATTCTAGAAGTATAGACCATCATAAATGTATTGGAGATATGAAAGACTGATTGGAAGAGGACTCCTTAAGAGTCTATTGCAGTAATTCAGGTATGGTGAGGGCTTGCCCTAGAGTGATAGTGGAGAGACTTTTAGAAGGAAGTACTGTTACCACTAGATCACTGGCTGGAAGCAGTGACATCAAAGTCACTGAATCTCAAATTTGGAAGAGATTTCAGGACCCATCTAATCCAACTCATCCCTGAGCAGGAATCCTTTTAAGAAGATTCCTGATAAGTAGTCATTTAGTCTCTACTTGATTGTCTCCAAGCATAAGATCTCAACAATTCCCAATGCAGTTCACTCCACTTTTGCATCACTCTAATTACATTGAACCTAAAATATACCTCTGCAACGTCCACTCAGTGTCCTTTAGGTCTAAAAAAACCTCCAAATTTAATTCTTTTTCTGTAAAAAAATGCTTTCAGATATTTGAAGACAACTCTCATCTTCCTGAAGTCTTAAGAAAGGAATGTTGACTCCAGTGTTTCCAGCTTAGGTGACTGAGAAAATGGTGGTATCATGGACTGACACAAAGAAGTCAGAAGAGTCAGTTTCGGGAGAAGATAACTTCATTCTAAAAATACTGAGTTGGGGGTGGGTATTTAATAGCCAGCTCTACATAAAGATTGAGATCAGGTCTAGAGATGCACTTGGCAATATTAGAATTCTCTAAAGGGCCTAGTTAAATGCTGATGTCTCAGAAGGATACTCTTATTCTCGAAACAGTCAAATATCATGGAGGTGGTGGTGGTGGTATCAATAGGCATCACTTTTTCTTGCTTTCTGATGAGGTAGGTAGCTTTGGGACACTTGGTGGAGACATGGAAAGGTTTGCCAATGTAGAATAAGAGTCCCTTAGTCCCAGAAAATGTTTACTTCAGAAAAGCTGACTTATAATCACACCTCAGATGCTAAGGTTACAAACACTTTGGTTAGCAGCTGTATGATACTCTCTCCACTCCCCAGTGAAGGTGTTTTCATTATCTTTACCATCACACTGTGTCCAAGGAGGGAGAACAGCACTGACAGTGGAGGGAACATTAGAGGGAATCATCTAATTATTTCATTACATAGATGCTGAGGCCCAGAGAAATGAAATCGCTTCCTCAAGTCCACACACATCTTTAGTAACAGAGCTAGGATTTGAACCCTGGTCTTCTGCCTCAAAATCCAATGCCCTGCCTGTTGCTAGAGGCTATCAGCACTTGATTATGTGGAAAGAACTTGATCCCTGAACTGAGAATTTTAGCCCATCCATTAGAAGGGCTTTTTCATTACTGAAAATGTCCAGCAGGTGGTACCATTTGCTAATAGTCTCACATTAGCTGTCTTTTGTGCCTTTGCTTTAAGCTCTTCATTCATTTCAGTCATGTCTGACTCTTTGCAACCCCATTTGGGATTTTCTTGGCAAAGATACTGGTCTAGTTTGTCATTTGTTCCTCCAGCTCATTTTTGTTGTTGTTCAGTCATTTCAGTGGGGTCTGCCTCTGCTACCCCATTTGGGGGTTTCTTGCCAGAGATACTGGAGTGGTTTGTCATTTCCTTCTTGGGTTCATTTTACAGATGAGGAAACTGAGGCAAATAGGTATAGTGATTTGTCCAGGGACACATAGCTAAGTGTGAGGCCAGATTTGAACAAACGACTGAAGGCCCACCACTCTATTCACTGTATCATCTACTTGCCCCTGCCTGAAGTACTTTTAAATAAATAACCTTTCCTTTCCACTAGTCCATGGCAGCAAACCAAGAGTCCAGGCATTACTCAAATAGCTTGTGATCAGAACAATTCACAGCCCTGCCTAACATATGCATTTCTGGTGCAACCACATCACTGTTGGCATCGTGAGACAGATAGGGCACTGGATTTTGAGGCAGAAGTTGTTATTTAGTTGACTAGTCTTGTCCTACTCTTTGTGCCCTCATTTGGGGTTTTCTTGACAAAGATAATGGAGTGCTTTGTCATTTTCTTCTACAGCTCATTTTATAGAAGAAGAAACGGATTCAAACAGGAGTAAATGACTTGCCCAGGGTTACACAGCTAGTAAATATCAGAGACCACAATACTCAGCCAATCAGAAAGCAGCGGCACCAGGGTGCCCAAGTGAAATCTGAATCCTAAGGCTGGGGTCTTTCCAGGTCTGCTCCCTTGAACCCAGTCAGTGTTAAGCTGTTTCAGTGACAAACAGTTCCCTTAATCCTAAGAACCACAAAGATCCTCAGATCTGATTGCTGAGAAACACACCTCAGCCCTGACAGGAGAAAGTAGGATTCAACTTTTTCCAATAACCAGAAGTTACAGAACTTTCCTCCAAGTAAAAAACTACATCAGTCAGTGGGAGGACTTGTCTATCTTAGTTCACTTTGATACACTGTAGATGGCGCTAAAAAGCAATAAGATGAACTTCTCCAGCTCATTGCAAAGCAGGGTTCTCGTTTCTCCAAGGAGCTCACAGCAGTCCCAGAGCCAGAACTTGGCTACTTCAGTCCAGAGCAGCTGCTCTTCTTTCCTGAAGCATCTCTGCCCAGCTTTTTTTCCAGCAACACAGAACAGTCTTTGTTGTACTTCTATCTTTAGCATCATCTTCCGTCTTCAGGTGGAAAATGTTTTCTCATTTTTGAATCTTTAGTTTCTAATACTTCATGAACATTAGGGCTTGCTGCTCACTAGTGATCTGCTGACTACGGTTAAACTACAGTTAAACCTTCATATTTAAATTAAATAATTACGTTAAATCTTCATATTTCACAGTGTCATATGCCTTGCCTATAGAAAGAAGAAAAAGCATGTTTCATAATCTTTGTTTATAGCTACATAGAAAAAAAATGTTATGTTATATTCTGGATTATAGTTTAGACAGATTAGCCCTACACATGGTCTTCATTAATCTGATCTAAAAACATTAAATTTTCTATAAATGAGAGTGTAATGTAATGGATAAAACATAGGATTTGTACATATAAGAGACAGATTAAAATCCCTGCATGTACACTTTTTAGGTATATCATCTTGTTAAAATTGTCTCACTTCTCTGAGCTTTAGTTTTAATTTTCTATGAAATAAGAATCATACTTACAATAACCTACCTCATAGGACTGTTGTAAGAATCAAATAAGGATAGGAACTGGGCTTGTGATTTCAATATGTAGCAGCACAGGTCTTACTATGTCTCCTACTTAGTAACCTGTGCTGGCTTCCTACTACTTCTAGGAACAGATAGAAATTCCCTTTTAAAAAGTTATTTAAATCCACTGACATTTCAGTTCCAACATATCTTTCCAGTTTAATTACTCCTCTAAAGGACTCATGTCCTTCCATTGACTCTATAGTACAAACTAACTTTGTTTTTGTTTCTCATAACATGGCACTCTATTTGCCATCTCTGCACCTTTGTGGTATTTATCACTTTTGACTGGAATGGACTCTTTCCACATTTTGAACATCTAGAATCCCTAATTTCCTTCAAGACTCATTTCACATGCTGCCTTCTACATAAAACTTATTGTAGTCCACAAATTTTTGTTTCCCCTCACAAATTCATTGTGATGTATTTCATGTATTTGTATGGATATATATATCCATACATATGTGTACACATATATAATATAGCACACACACATATATATGTATATACTTGTGTATGTATGTATGTCCATGTACACATCACCAATAGAATGTCATTTTCTTGAGGACGGGGACTGTTTTACAATGCTTTAGTTATTCCATCAGAATTCCCTCTGTGTAGGTACACTGGCAAATGCCTAACTCCCCACTCCTTATCCAACATACAGTATAAATGAAAAATTTTCAGAATGATTAATTCCTCTCCTGGGCTCAAATTATACTTCTTAAACCACCTATGGAACCTTGGGTAAATGACTTAAGGTAACTGGACTGAGTTTTCTTATCAATAAAATGAGAGGGCTTTCATTAGAGGGTCTCTCAGTTCTCTTCTACCAGTGTTCTTAAAATCTTGATGTGAAGCTGGAACCATATTGGGGGTGTCCTCTCCTCCCTGCTCTAGTATCCCATGCTACTTAAGGATTAAAAAAACAAAATCTCTCAATGCCACATAATCTCTTCTTTTTGTAGTCACAAATGTGGCAGTTGTTCAGTTAAATTAAATTGCTCTACTAATGAGCTTATCTGAAGAAGGTAGCTTTTCCCTTAATCTTCCTTCCAGTTAGGGAGGTCTGAGTCCTAGTCTCAGGGCCAGTTATTCTAGACAACTGATAAAGACCCAGTTAGAGCCCATTCTCCATATCTACAGCAACATCTTTGTTAATCAGTCTTTACCTTACCTGTGCCAACATAGAAGATACCAAAGAACACCATCAAAATTAGGCAGGAAATCCTTATGGTGATTGGGAGTTATAGGAGAGACTGGGAGTAGACAGCTTATCTTGGCTCAGTTGATCTCTTTAGCATTTAAGGCTGACAAAGGGAAGATTCTGGAGGATTTGATGTAACCCTATATTCTTGGGCTACCCAATAGGACATTGATTATCAAAATTCAGGTGATGGAATCCACAGCGAAATTCTAGATAATCCCACATGTTTTTTAAGTAAGAGAGGCTGTAAGTAATGTGGGCTCCTTTCCCATCCTCCTGATTGCAAGTAGATTGGAATGGTGAGGGCCAAGTGGAATGTTTTAAATAAGTCAGCTTTTGTCACAGGCAGTGCTCTTTTCTGAAGGGAAAGGCTCTGGGGCACAATTCACAGTCTAGGTTCTTAAGCCTAAGAAGAAATCTAAACCAGTCACAAAAATGCTGGTCAAATATTTCGAAAGTCTTTTTATTTTCTCAGTCTCATACAAAAGAATTAGTCTGTTGATTCTAAGCTATTTTAGGGAGGCATATACTGGAAGGAATCTTCCCCAAGAATATCTTAGTCTTTCTTTAAATAGAACTTGTGCTTTGATGTCCAGCCCCCATGCCCACCTACCCTAAAAGGTTATACAACTGGTGAGCAGGATTCTGTGGCAATTTAGAATAGATAAATAACACTTTTTACTGGAGTGGGAGGGGTAGAGGAAGAGGGACCCAAACATGGAGAGAAGGAAGAATACATTTTTACTCTTGCTTATTGCTTGACTGATCTTTGGTGTGCCCAGGCAACATACTCTCAGCAACTCCTAATTTTTCCTATTTGCCAGGCACAAAGATACACCTCTTATTCTCAGGTATTTGCTTATGTATTGAACCTTTTACTTATAAGCACAGGACTGTGGAATGAAACTTTGCTTCTTTGAGAACTTTTAAATGGAGGATTCCCAGGGGTTCTGACACTATTTCTGAAAGATATGGCTTTCCAATGACATATGTCTGAGTTACCATTAGACCATGCTCTCTGCCTTACTGGAGACACTTCAGATAGTATTCTCCCTTGGGATAAAAGATGATATTGGGATGTCCTTTGTGGACTTTAAGCTTCTTCTAGAATAAACCCTTCTGGGGACAATTAAAATTTAGAGGATTGAAGTATTATTGAGTCAGAAAAAATAACGAATACAAAGAATAGTCCTAACTGGCTTGATAATAGCCTCATAATTAGTCTGTACGCTTGTAGGTTTTGAGGGGAGTTTGTTCCAAACAAGGGAAACATCTTGTTTGAATTTATGGAGGTGGACTACCAATTTTGAGGAACAGCCAAGTAGTCTAGTTTAGTTAAAATAGAGCTCATGGAGTCATGTGAAATAATGCCAGAAGTACACTTGGGAGCCCAATGTAGAGAGGGCCTTCAATACCAGGCAAAGGAGTTTATATTTGCTTTAATAGACAAAAGGTTTTGAGCAAGGAAAGGAGGCAGTCATATTTGTATATTAGTAAAATCCCTTTGGCAGCTGTTTGGAGGATAGATTGTAGTGGGAAGATCCTGAAACATGCAGACTAATTATGAAGCTGTTAGGAGATCAGTTAGGAGTATTCTTTGTGTTGGTTATTTGTTTTGATTGCTGTCCTCTAAATTTTTATTGTCTGAGAAAGCTTTATTCTGAAGGAAGCTTACAGTTCATAGATGTTCCCTTACCCCTCCCACTCCAGTGAGAGTTGTTATACATCTATCCTAAATTGCCTCAGAATCTTGCTCATTGGTTGTACAACCTTTAACGGTATGTGGGGTTGGGAGCTGGATATGAAGGTTTCACTTAAAGCAAGACTAAGACCTTCTTGGAGGAGTCACTTTTTGGTGTGTGCCTCCCTAAACTAGCTTAGAATCAACAGATTATTCTTTTGTATAAGACTTTCAAAATATTTGACCTCTGGTCTTGTGACTATGTGAGATTCTCCCTAGGCCATTTAGGAACTCAGGCTGAGAATTCTGGCTCAGAGCCCTCCATCCTGGAAGGAGCATTGCCTGGGACAAAAGCTAACTGAGATAAAACATTTCACCCATCCCAATCCACTTACATCCAGAGGGAGGGAAGAGAACCCACCTGATGTGGACTCTCTTTTGGTTAAATAACAGGTGGAATTAATTAGAATTTCCCTGTGGAACACAACACTTCCATTTTGATGATTGATATCCTGTTGGATAATTCTGCAGCTCTATAAATTCAGGGGTTCACCAAGCCTTTGCAATGCTTCCCTCTGTTAGGCTCAGGTGTATAGAGCCAAACTGAACAGAGGCAAGGTAAGCTGATCTGGCCTGACCTGACCTACCCTGATGTTACTTCTCCTGTCTTCCTTCACATTCTCCTGAGCTGACTTCCTCTCATGTCCCCTATAATTCTCAGGTCCCAACCAATCAGTCATCATGAAGATTCTTGACCTGGTGTTTATTTTGTTCTTTGTGATCTTTTCCTCTGCTGGCACAAGAAAGGTGCAGAATGAGTATCAAAGAGGGGGCAGTGTGGATACAGTGGATGGGCTCTGTCTGGGCTTTATCAGTTATCCAGTGTACATGGCCATGAGTTTAGGGCAATTTTAAAGAAGCAGAAGGGCAAATATGCCTCCTTAAGCTAAGGAGCTCATTAGGAAAACAATTTTTTTTAACTGGATAACTGCCATATTTGTGGCTAGGAAGAAAAGAGATTGTGTGGCTTTGAGAAATATTATATATTTTGAAAATCCTTAAATATCATCGGAAGCCAGAGCAGGAAGGAGGGGAGCATTTCTAACATGGGTTTAGCAATACAGCAAGATTTTAGGATCATAGCTGAAAGAGAATTGAGAAGTCCTCTAATCAAAACCCTCTCATCTTATAGATAAGAAAAGTCAGGTCAAGGAAGTTTAAGTGACTTGCCCAAGGTCCCATGACTAGTTTCAGATGCGTGATTTGAAGCCAGGAGAGGAATAAATTATTGTGAAAATTCACTTATATTGTAAAAACATTTCTACCATCAAAGAAATGACATTCAATTGGGGATGGTCATATAGGCATATACATGAAATATATGGTAATGTGGTTTGTGGAGGGAACCAGGAGCTTGTGAGATTTCAATAAGCTTTATGTAGAGGTCAGCATATGAGATGAATCTTGAAGGAAATTAGGGATTTTAGGAAGTCAGAGTGAGGAAGGAGTCCATTCCAAACATAGGAAAAAGACACTACAAACCACAGAGATGATAAATACAGTGGTATCATGAGATACAAAAACAAAGATAGTTTGACTGGACTGTAGAGTGAAAGAAGAGACATAATATGTAATTAGTCTAGAACAATATGTTGGCACCAGACTGTGAGTATATTTTAAAGAAAACAGCAGTCTACATTTGATCATTATAAGGTAGTAGGGAGCTAGCATAGGTTACTGAATAGGAAACATAGAAAGAACTATGCTATACCATTGAAACCACAAATTCAGTCTCTATCCTTATTCAACTCTCCCAACAAACCTGTGAAGTAATTTACTGCAAGTGTGATTCCAGTTTCATAGATCATTAAATTGAGGCTCATACATAGGAGAAATGATTTTAATAAGACCACATAGCTAAAAAGTGGGCATGCAGAGATTTGAATTCAGTTCTCATATTTCCAAGTTCTTTTTTCTATCTATGTTAGTACCTCATTTACTGGAATATTAGGTAAAAACAATCAAATTAATGAACATCATATGTAAAACAAAATCCTTTCAACTATGATTCAGATTTTAAAATAACATCTCTTTTTCTATGAGGTTATAAACAAAGATTTTGGAACATTCTTTTTCTTCTTTCCGTAGGTTATGGTGAATTACCTGAGAAAAAAAAACCTTGCAATAGGGGACATCTCTGTATCTATATACTCTCTAGCAATGCAGAGAAATAATATAGGAAAAGTGTTAGGAAATGAAGTGCAATAAAATATATGCAAGAAAGCTTGATGAGGGAAGATTTGGGGTACAGAAGGGTAAGAGAGCAGAAAATGGCAGGAGCTGGAATGCATCAAATGTTGCTTATTATTATTTTAATAAAACAAAGATTTCTGTTGAAAGTATGACTTCTGAGGCAGATGTGATTCCTGGGTCTGTTCATTTGCATAGGTGAAGAGTCTACATTATAAACTATAATCACACATTTAAATTCTGGGTCACATGACCTAAAAGACAGAAGACTAGTCATTTCTCTGATCCCCACAACCTCTCAAATCTGAGAGGTTAACGCTTAACTGAAAATTTTCACCACATACAAAGCAACATCAGCTGTTTGGTTGGTCTAGGGCAGGAGTGTGGAATCTGTGGCCTCAAGGTCACAGATAGTCTTCTAGTTTCTTGAGTGTAGTCTTTTGACTGAGTCTAAATTTTTCAAAATACATCCTTTTATTAAGGGGATTTGCTCTGGGAAGTTTGGATTTAGTCAAAGGGCCACACTTGGGGACGTTGAGGGCTACATGTGACCGTAAGGCTACAGGTTTCCTACCCCTAGTCTAGAGACATCCAGCACCTATAGGAATATTAAACACACACACACATACACGCACACACATACACACACACACACACACACACACACACACTAATTAATGTCTCCCCTGAGTTTATTTACAGTGTCAGTGACAATATTACCAAAATTAATTTACATTTCAAAAACCATGAGAAACACATCATTCTCATGAAAGAATTCAGAAACAGAGTGGGTAGAGGAAGGTGATTTATTAACATGTCTGGAGACATGAGTGCTGTTCACAAAGAACATTCACACAGAAGCAAACCCCCTCCCTTCAAATAGTGTCAGAGTGGTTGGACATCCCCTCACAGTCTTGATTGGTCCAGACTCCTAAGGGTTACAACCTTTCTGACACTCCCATTACACACATATTTCCCCTCCCAGATCATGGGATCTGTATTCAGAAAACAGAGGGATAATTTTATGCGGGAAGTGTCAGTTAATACTACTAATGTTCATTAAGGAAGCTTGAGCCTGGTGACTTTTGTTTTAAATGCCCCTTTGCTAACCCCTCCTTTCTTTTTTTTTTAAATTTAATTAATTTACTTGATTTTAGTTTTCAGCAATCACTTCCATAAGTTTAAAATTTTCTTCCCCTCCCTTTCTCTTCCTTCCCCACAAAGGTATTTAATCTTATATAGGTTCTACATATACATTCTTATTAAACATATTAGTCATATGACAAGGAAGAATTAAAACGAATGAGAGAAACCATGAGAAAAACCAAACCAAACCAAAACATAACACAAGAGAAAATAGTGTGCTTCATTCTGCATTCCAGTTCCATAGTTCTTTCTCTGGATGTGGATGGCATTTTGCCTCAAGAGTCTTTTGGGAATGTTTTAGATCCTTGCATTGTTGTGAAGGGTTAAGTCTATCAGAAACAGTCCTCACACACTGTGGCTGTTACTATATATAATGTTCTCCTGGTTCTGCTCATTTCACTCAGCATCAGTTCATATAATTCTTTCCAGGCCTCTCTGAAGTCTGCCTGCTCATCATTTCTTATAGCATAATAGTATTCCATTACATTAATATACCACAGTTTGCTCAGCCATTCCTCAATTGATGGGCATTCCCCAATTTCCAGTTCTTGGCCACCACAAAGAGAGCTGCTATAAATATTTTTATACATGTGGCACCTTTTCTCATTTCAATGATCTCTTTGGTATACAGTCCTAGAAGCTATATTGCTGGGTCAAACGGTATGCACATTTTTGTAGCCCTTTGGACATAGTTCCAAATTGCTCTCCAGAATGGTTGGATCAGCTCATAGCTCCACCAATAATGAATTAGTGTTTCAACTCCCCCACATCTTCTCCATCAATTATCATCTTCCTGTTTTGTCATATTAGCCAATCTGATGGGTGTTCTGTGATACTTTGGAGTTGTTTTGATTTACATCTCTCTAATCAATAATGATTTAGAGTATTTTTTTATATGACTATAGATAGCTTTAATTTATTCCTTTAAAAACTGCCTATTCATATCCTTTGACCATTTATCAACTGGGGAATGACTTGTATTCTTGTAAATTTAATGCAGTTCTCTATATATTTTAGAAATGAGGCCTTTATCACAGATACTAGTGGTAAAAATTCTTTCTCAGTTTTCTGCTTTCCTCCTAATCTTGGTTGCATTGGTTTTGTTTGTGCAAAAACTTTTCAATTTAATGTAATCAAAATTATCCATTTTGTACTTCATAATGTTCTCTGTCTTGTTTGTTCATAAATTTCTCCATTCTCCATAAATCTGATAAATACACTATCCCTTGGGCCCCTAATTTGTTTATAGTATCAGCCTTTATACCTAGATTGTGTACCCATTTGGACTTTCTTCTTGTGTGTGGTGTCAGACATTGGTCTATGCCAAGTTTCCCCCACACTGTTATCTAGTTTTCCCAGCAGTTTTTGTCAAATACTGAGATCTTATCCCAGAAGCTGGGGTCCTTGGGTTTATCAAATAGTAGACTGCTATATTCATGGACTACTGTGTCCTGAGTACCTAACCTATTCCACTGATCAACCCCTCTATTTCTTAGCCAGCACCAAGTGGTTTTGATGATTGCTGCTTTATAATACATTTGAGATCTGGTAGGGCTAGGTCACCTTCCTTAGCATTTCTTTTCATTAATTCCCTTGATATTCTGGACATTTTGTTCTTCCAGATGAATTTTGATATAATTTTTTCTAGCTCTAGAAAATAATTTTCTGGTAGTTTGACTCATATGGCAGTGAATAAGTAAATTAATTTAGGAAGAATTTACCTAAGTGGCTTCTGTAGGCACAGCAGGAAGATGTTGGGTGTCTGCTTTGACACCTGGACAGGTCAGTGAGAAGCCCAGGGCTCTGGGGCAGAGCAACCTGCAGGGCAAGATTCTTAAGTCCCCTTCCTTTGGGTCAGAGTCCATAGCTAAAACATTCAGTCCCAGCTCCCTCAAAATAAAGAAAGAAAGACAGAAAGAAGGGAAGGAGGGAGGAAGGAAAGAAAAATCTAGCTAGTAAACCCAACATTTACCTTCTTTTGGAGAGGAGAGGGAGAGGGAGAAGAGGGGTGGGAAAGGAGAGGATGAGTTGAGTTACCCAATTGGCTGGGTCCCATTCAGGCAGCTCGAACTACTCACAGGTTGTGTTTGTCTTTCCTTTTTGAA
This sequence comes from Notamacropus eugenii, assembly GCF_028372415.1. NCBI lineage: Eukaryota > Metazoa > Chordata > Mammalia > Diprotodontia > Macropodidae > Notamacropus > Notamacropus eugenii. The sequence continues at coordinate 575,042,833 of NC_092872.1, forward strand.
GAGGACCATGACATCAGAGAAGTCATGACATGACTTGCAGTTGACTTTGATCAGCAAGTAAATAGCACTTCCAGGTATCAAATCCGGTTTAAAATAGCAGTCATTACAACCCTTTATTGTTGGTTAAAAACTGGAAATGCAAATCAGATGAAGAGAATAGATAAGGGAGAACTGGTAACAATGGAACTCAATAACCCAGTTCTTAATGAAATAGAAAACAAATGACATGGCAAAAAACTCGTTGATTTAAAAAAAAAATTAAGATCTAGAAAGCAGTCTGATAGAAATTAAGCTTTGACTAACACCTTATAGCATATGTTATAATACATTCTAAATGGATATGTGAATTTGACATTAAATTTATAGTATAAAAAATTAAAAGACCCTTGGTTCATAAATCTCTCACATCTATTGCTGAGATATATCCTTAACCAAATAATATATGGATTAAAAAGATAAACTAGCTAACTTTGATTATATGAAACTGAAAAGATTCTATATAGACAAAATTAGATAAGAAAGGATATAGCAAATGACAGAAATATCATAATATCAAATTTCACTCAAAAGGTGTTAGTATCCAAGACATATCAGCAGTCAGCAAATATAAATAAGATTAACACAGGGACAGCTATATTAGATAAGATTTATACTGTTATACATAAATTATGTGATTATGTAATACATGGGGCAGTTAGGTGGCACAGTTGATAGAGTGTCAGGTCTGAAGTCAGGAATATTTGTTTTCTAACTTCAAGTGTGACCTCAGATACTTACTAGCTATGTGACTCTGGGAAAATCACTTAAGCCTGTTTGCCTCAATTTACTCATCTATAAAATGAACTGGAGAAGGAAATGGCAAACCACTCTGGTATCTTTATCAAGAAAACCCTAAATTGGGTAACAAAGAGTTAGACACAACTGAAATGACTGAACAACAAATAAAATATATAATCTTATGTGATATGTATTATGTATAATTATATTAACAAGGAAAGCTATGTGTCACAGTGGACAGCATATTTAGCTTGGAGTTAGGAACACCTGAGTTCAAAATCAGCTTCAAATATTTATTAGCTATATGATTCTGGGCAAGTCACTTAACTCTGCTTGCGTCAGTTTTATCATTTGTAAAATAGGGATAATAATAGCAACTACCTCCCAGTGTTGTGAGGATCAAATAAGATAATGTTTGTCAAATTCCTAGCAGAGTTCCTGGCACAAAGTAAACACTATATAAATGTTAACTATGGTTATTACAGAGCACTGTCACTAGAATCAGGAAGCCTTAGGTTCCAGTCCAGCCTCAGACACTTACTAGCTGTATCATCTGAGCAAGTCACTTAATTGCTATCTGCCTTAGTTTCTACAATTGTAAAATGAAGATAACAGCGTTTTCCTTAACAGAGTTGTAGTGAGAATTAAGTGATATAGGAAGGTGATTGTCACATTGTAGGTACTATACAAATGTTTATTCTCTTTCCTTCCCTTCATTCTCCTGAACAAAAAAAAAAAAACCTATGAGGTAGATACAAAGTAAAGGGTTAAAAGAGGGGAAGAATATGTACTGAGAGCATCAGGAGATCAGGAATGGCTTCAAGTGGGCAACAGTTCAGGTGGTTTTGAAGTAAGTAAGAGAGTTTAAGAAGCAGTGATGGACAAGAGGATCCCCAGCATGGGAGACGGCTTCTCCAAAGGCATGTGGATAGGAAATGGAATGTTCTGTATAAGGATCAGTACATAAGCCAGATTGGCTGATCTGTAGATTACCCAAGGGGAATGAAATGCTGTTGTTATTTGTCCTTCCTGCTCAAAGAGTACCAAAGTGACCTCATGGTGTTAGGGTCAATACATAGTGTGTCTGGCTGTGGCTGTTTATACCAGTAAAAGCTTGGAAGGCTCTACCCCAGGTCTGGAAAAAATAATCTGTTATAACTATTTGGGATGGAGATGTCTCTAAACTAATGTATGTCACATTTCCTTTGAGCTACCACAATTCTGCTTTACTTATAGCACTCAGTGCCTTCTTGATGTAGGCATACCCTGCCGAAAGTCCTGTGCCAGTGTCTTCCATGTCTTACAACTGATACAAAGTTCTTCAGAGAGACCTTCAGAGTGTCCTTGTTTTGCTTCTTCTGACCTCCATTGTGAGTGCCTGCTTTGTGGGAGTTCTCTCTAAAATAGTCTTTTAGACAAAAGTGCATTTGCCATTTGAGCAATGTAGCCACTGCATCAGAGTTGCAGTCTCTGTGCTAGAGTTTGAAGGGACTTCAGTGTCCAATACTTTATCTTGCCAGGTGATTCCTAGAATCTTCCTAAAACAGTTTAAAAGGAAATGATTCAGTTTCCTGGCATGGTACTAGTAGATTGTCTAAGTTTCACAGGCATACAACAATGAGGTCAGGCTCTGTAGACCTTCAGTTTCCCATTCTTTCAGAGCCTCTCAAATGCTGAGCTAGCTCTGGCAATGTGTATGTCAACCTCATCATCAGTGTTGACACCCATGGAAAGTATATGCCAAAGTAAGTGAACTTATCTTCAGCATTCAGAATTTCCCCACTGGTTTTAATTGCAGGTTCCGTATATGGATGGTGCACTGCTGGCTGGTGGAGAAACTGGTTTCTTGGTGTTAATTGTTAGGCCAAAATTAGCACAAACAGCATAGAATTGATTAATATTTCATTGCATTTTAGCTTCCAAGGCTGAATTGAGTGCACAATCATCTACAAACAAAAAGTTAAATGCCAACTCTCCCTCCACTCTCATCTTGGCTTTAGCCGTTTCAAGTTAAGTGTGGTAGCTAACATCCCTGAAAACATCATTAAAAAGCATGGGAGCAAGCACACTGTCCTGATTCATTCTGTTGGTGATGGGGAAGCATGAGAGCAATATCTATTATCCAAAATCTGTGCAAAAATGCCATTATGAAACCAATTTAGAATACTGATGAACTTCCCTAGGCAACTAAATTGTGCCATGATCTTCCACAGGTACTCGTGACTGACATTATCAAAGGCCTTGGTTAGATGGACAAACATTATGGACAGACCTTTGTTCTGTTTCTGACATTTGTTCTGAGGTTGTTGGACAACAAACACCATAGCAACCATTTCTTGGCCCTTTCTGAAGCCACATTATCTCTTGTATAGATGACCATCTTCTACATGAAGGATCAGCTGATTAAGGAGGACTCTGGCAAGAATCTTGCCAGTAATGACTAAGACAGAGACCCTGTTATGGTTGTCACAGGACAACTTTTTTCCCTTTTCTTTATAGAGATGGAAGATAGAGGAATCCTTGATCTCCTGGGGGAACACCTACTCTTGCCATATAACCTAGAAGGTTGCTGTCACCTTTTGTATGAGCACTGGACCCCCTGTCTTGTAGATCTCTACTAGAATGGAAACAGTGCCATAGAAGAGGAGCCTAATGGCATTCAAAATCTCTGAGGTATATGGTCGGTGGCTTCAGCACTAATGATAGTCTGTTTAGAACACTAAGTTGGAAGTGTTCGGCTCATCTCTCCAGGCTCATGTCCTTATCACAAATCAATGTGGCTCCATCAGCACCAAGTAGATGAGATGTATCATAGACCTTTGGCTCATAAATAGCCTTCAGGTCATCAGAAAAGTGCTTTGGATTGTTTCTCTTTCTTTACCCTTCTTTCTGAGTCAAGGTTCTTGCATCTCTCTGAGCTTTGCTTGCACTTTACTTTGATAGAGTTAAGTTTTGCCATTTTAGAGATTGACAACCTATCTTGCTGGATGACCCTGTAGAGTTCTAGTTTTCATTTAGTAGCTTCTCAATTTCCCCATCATTTTCATCAAACCAATCTGGTGTTTGCAAAGTGTTGTGGCTCAGATGAGCAAATGTGATGTTGTTCTCCAAATCTTTGAAAGCTGCCCACTCCTCTTCTGCTCCACTGTTGCAAAGTGTGTGTTGCCTTAGCTTTCTTTCTAATTAGTCATAATTTGTTGATGCTTGGAGAAACACTCTAATCTGTTGAGTTTAAGTCTTCTTGTAGTTGTTGTGCCCTGTGTATGCCATTTTTTTTGATGTGAGTATTTAAGCTTGGAGAGGATAAAGCTGTGGTTATTCCATCACTCTGGGCCACACATTATCTTTATCACTCTCAAATTCTGGCTTTCTTCTCCTTACAATGATGTAGTCTATAAATAATGCCAATTTTTGCTGCAAGGTGCATCCATGAAGTTTGATTTGCATTTAGGTAAATGGAAGATATTGCTGGTAATAAGAAGGTCATGAGATGCACACCATAGTAAGTTACTATTGCTGTTGCTTTTACTGTTTCTGACACTGTTCCTCCCAAGGACTTCCTGCCTTATCTGATGATCTGTGCCTACTTTGGTGTTAAAGTCGCCCAGAATTATAAGCTTGTCCTCTTTTGGCACATTGATGATGAGGATCTCCAGGTCTCTATAAGGTTTTTCGTTTACTTTATTGGGGTTGGTCTTGGTGGGAGCATAGGTACTTATTGTCATTCATTCACATTCATTATTATCTTTCATTCACTCCTTTTGGTAGGCATATAATTTTCCAATTTTGTTTTGGGTTCTGGGTGTTTTTAGACCATGAAGTCAGATGAACTGTTTTATATTTGGTGAATAATTTCTTTTTACAGGGGCTTGAGAGGTTATAGAGATCTGAGAAATGGCTAATCCTTTGTAGGTCTAGACTGGACCATGTAGGTCATGTGATCCAGAATGTAAATTTATGATTATGTTTTATGATACAGACCACTATTAAGGAATCATTTCTGCCATAGAAATCATACTTTCAAAAAAGGGGCTTCCTTTATAAAAATAAAGATAAGCAATATTCCACACATTTCAGATCCTCTGAAATTTCAGATTTTCTACCATTTTTCCTTTCCATACTTCAGATCTTCCCCTTACCAAGCTATCCTGTTTACATCTTAATTAGCCGTAAGTTTTTACAATTGTCTCTTTTAGTAAAGCAGTAGGCTGTACATATAAACCATCCATAACAGCATGTATGGAAAAAACAGTGGCTACCTCTTCAGTGACATATAGAAAAGACATACAGATTGCCATAATCTATGAGAAAAAGAAAATGTTTCAGAATCTTTCTTAATAGCCATATAGAAAAAGCAATGTTATACTGTATCCTAAGTCACAAGAGGGTTTAATCTTATATATGATATTCAACAGTTTGATTTAAAAAATTAATATATGAATAAAAAAGATGGTGTAGTGTAATGGACAGAATATATCACTTGGAAATATGAGAACTAGGTTCCAATCCCTTTATGTCAACATTTTAGCTGTGTGGTCTTATTAAAAGCATCTTTTAGTGTTCATTTAATTATCCATCAAAGGGAAACAATACTTCCAAAACCTATTTAGCAGGGCTGTTGTGAGAATGAAATTAAGTTAGGGACTGGACTTTTGAATTGGTGTAGGACAGGTCTGACTAGTCTCCTTTGTGGTAAGCTGTGGTGGCTTCCTATAACCTCTATGATCATACAGATGTTTTCATCTTCCTTTAAATCTCATCACAACTTGATCCCATTATATATTTGTGGCACAATTACTTAGTGTGTTCCTTTATTCACTAGATAGTCAATATATTAACTTTGTCTTTGTATCTTATAATAGTACTGTATTTACCAAATGTCTGGCTTTGCGGCATCAATTTTCCATGTCTGGAATGGGTTTTTCCTTACTTGACCTTCTAGAATAGCTAATTTCCTTGGAGACTAATCTTGTTTGCAGCCTTCTACATGATGCTTATTATCATTCAATAAGCTCCTAGTTCCCTCCAGAAGCCATATTTCTGTATATTTCATACACACATTTACATATGTGTGTATGTATGTGTGTGTGTATGTGTGTGTATTGGTATATTCACATAGTCATATCCAGTAGAATGTAATTTCTTTGAAATGACTGTTTCACAATGTTTAAGTCACTCCATCAGAATTTCTTCTGGGTATATGCACTGGCCAAATGTCACCCTGTCCAGTTCCCTATCTAACACAGAATATAAATGAAAAGTTTTCCTTTCCTGGGTTCAAATCTCACACATCTTACATGTAGGGCCTTGGCCAAGTAATTTAAGTACCCTGGAATGAGTTTATTTTTCTCTATAAAATGAGAGGTTTTCAATTAGAGGACATCTCAGTTCCCTTCCAGCTATGATCCTAAAATCTTCATGTGTTGCTAAAACTATGGTGGAGGTATGTTCTTCCTCCCTGTTTTGGCTTCCTACAGTAATCAAGGATTTTAAATATGCATAACCATATCTCAATGTTATTCAGTCCCTTGTTTTTACAGCCCTTATTCCTTTTGGCTAAAAATATGTCATTTGTCTAGTTAAATAAGAATGTCTTTTCCTAATGAGGTCCTTTGCCTAAGCAGGCAGATTTCCCGTTAGTCTTCCTTAGAGTTAATTTAGTCTCAGTCAGCTACTCTTATATAACTGCTGAAGGTCCCAAGTGAATCCATTGTCCATATCCACACTCCTCCCCTTTTTGATACTCAACCTGCACCTTACATGTGCCAGCAGAGGAGAAGATCACAAAGAACAACATAAACACCGGGTCAAGAATCCTTGTGGGGACTGGATGGCTGGAACCTGGGAGTAAAAGGAGACATTAGGGAAAGCTAGCTCAGGAGGAGATGAAGAAAGACCAGAGTGTCAATCCAATCTCAGTTTAACTTGTCTCAGTTTAGTTCAGTTCTATACACCTCGGGATGACAGAGGGAAGCTTTGCAAGGGCTTGATGATACTCTGAATTTATAGGACTAGGGCATTATCCAACATGACACTGATTATCAAAATGCAAATGCTGCAATCCACAGTGAACCACAAGTAGCTCTCTTTAGTCATATCTCCACTAGAGCTCTGTATTCCCTCCACCAACCTCCTGTCATTTCTATTTCATACTATCTTTTTCTTTGGCAATCATCACTTGGATAAAAATTCCTTCTTGCTTTTGTCATTTTAAATTTATAGAGTTCAGTGCTAGGGAGGCACTTAATAGTTATATTTTACTAGAAATCTGTTATTTCAAATACGAGGAAGCTGAGATTTATAAGAGGATTCTATAAATTTTTCCAAGAGTATGTAGTCATTGGAAATGTTAGATTAGCCACATGTAAAGGAATTTTGTAAAAAAAATTCCTTGCTTTAGTTACAGGATGGCTTCTGATATCCCTTTAATAGAGGAATTCTATTGTACACCTTGACTTAAATGGCTAATTGCTGGACTTTCCTCATTAGTGGAAACATTATTCAATGCCCCTCCACTGTGTGAGTGGTGAATAAACTGTGTGAGAGCTGGAGTGAAGAGGGATCTGGATCTTTCTGGCTTTTATCTTGAGAGAGAAGACCCAGGATTTCAATTTCCTTTCAGGATTATGAAGGAAGGAAGAATCTGGTAAGAATCTAATTTGTAGAGCTTTGATGGTGTACCTATTTCCAGCTAACTACAGTTTTGGGGAATTTTCCCTTTTATCATGATATAGGACTCTTTTTCTGGGGTGAGGTGTTATTTACCTCTCAATGTGAAAATTCATTCACTCTAGGTATTGTCTAGGACAGCGGTGGAGAACCTGTGGCCTTGAGGCTACTTGTGCCCTTCTAGATCATTAAGGTTGGCTTTTTGATTGAATCCAAATCTTATAGAAAAAATTCAAACTGTTCAGTAAAATTTGGATTCAGTCAGAAGGTCACACTTAACGATCTAGAAGGCCACATGTGGCTTGAAGGCCACAGGTTCCCCACCCCTGGAACCCTAGTATGTACGATTTTATGTCCCCTTTCTCTGATTTCTTTTAGGTATCCTTTAAATAAAATTTGTTATGTATATATGAGTGTGTGTATATACATATATGTATGTGTGTGTATACACACATACACACACATATGCATATTCATTGTTGAGCTGACATTCCTTGTGAACAGAGTCAAGGCTTGAGTACACAATTTGGGCAGCTCCTTACACATTAGAGAATGGGGATCACAAATTGTAGGTTGAACCTGATAGCTGCTTTCCCACTAATGAACAATATTTAAGAAAGTAAATTGATATAGTGTAAGGCTGTTATCCCTTTCTTTCTGAGCAGAGTACAGTGGTCAGCCTCTGCACCAACTTCCTGCTCTTTAGGAGAAGGGTGGGTAGAGGAGACATTTGAGATGTCTATCCTTGTCTCCCTGAGAATCATTTCTAGATAGACTTGTGCGGACATATGTCACCTACTTGGGAAAAAATACAACTCTTCTTATTATACACCCTTACACTAGGACTTATTTTTTTAATACCCAGCTCATTTGTAGCAAAATTTAGTGTACTTTTGCACTGTATCAACAAAAGGGAGAGCTATAAGAGCGATGTTTAGGTACTTGAAGGAGTCTCATTGGTTAAATGGATTAGATTCATTCTCCTTATTCCAAGAAAGCATAATTAAAAGCAATATTTTGAAGTTAAAAATTCTCAAATTTTATTTTCCATTATGAAAGCTGTCTAATGATAAGAGCTTACTCAAAGTAGAATGAATTGTTTTAGGGGGCAATGAGTTCTTCATTGGAGGTTTTCAAGAAAAGATCAAAAAGTTATTTGTGGGGGACATTGTGAAAGGGCTTCTTGTTTGAATCATGAGTAAACCAGAAATCTTCTGAAACATCTTCTAATTCTGAGGTCTATAAGTAAATTCCTTCCCTTTGCCATAATGAAAGAATATGACATGCTTTTTCTAGGAGAAGGGGATGGCCCAGGATGAGAATTCAGGTTACACAGATGCTAGGCCACTACAATTAGGAACCATGCACCACCAAATGGATTTTCCAGATGAAGAGTTCTCATGGTAATGGGAATTCAAATTGAAGAGACCTTCTCTTTTGTTATTAATGCTTAAATATGTCAACTTCAAAGAGGTTTTCAGTTCTAATATAAAGGGAGAAATCACTTTAAAAAGAAAAAGGTGAGAATTTACTTCTATCAGTGAGAATCAGGATTGGGCTCTGTGCTAATAATCATATTAAACTACAAAGAAAACTGAATCTTTAAGCATTTTCTTTAACCTACTTAAAAGACAGCTTTGAATAGTTCGTGAACTTGCTCCATCATTTTCAGTCAAATCAGACTTTTTATGGTCCCATTTGGGGTTTTCTTGGAAAGATACTGGAGCGGTTTCACATGTTCTTCTGTAGCTCATTTTACAGATGAGGAAATAAGGCAAACAAGATAAGTTACTTACCTAGACCCACATAGCATATGTGTCTAAGTTTGATTTGAAGTCATAAAGATGAGTCTTTATAACTTCAGGACTGGCACTCTATCCATTTTGTCACCTCGTTGCCCTAAGTAGATAGAGATTAAGATTGTTATAGTGAGAAAAGTAGTGCATATGGGCTCTGAGAGTTTAAGTTCAGTGGTATCCTCTGTTAACTATTGTCTCTAATCTTGGGCAGGTAAACTGACAGCTTGGCTTCTTTGGACCTCAACTTCTTCTTCTATAAAATGAGGCAGCTTGAACAGGTGTATTTTCAGGTTCCTTCCAGCTATAAATGTCTGATCCTGTGTGTGTGTGTGTGTGTGTGTGAGAGAGTGAGAGAGAGAGAGAGAGAGAGAGAGAGAGAGAGAGAGAGAGCGAGCTGGGCTCACAGTGAAGAAGGTCTGGTTCCAAGTCCTACATTTTGACCAACTGAGACCTAACTTCCCCCTTCACAGGAGACTTCCACCTGTTGTAGAGCCTGTCTGGTTCTCAGCCTCAAGGTGATGAAGACCAACCTTCCTTTCACCATGGGCCTTCATTTCCTGCTATGTACCAATCTCCTTTCTAGCCTTAGGCCTCTCGTGGCTGGTGCTTGAACTTGCTTTCTGCAACAATTTAAGAAAAGTTCCACCTCTTCCTGTACCTGATTGGTTGATCTCCCACCTCCTGAGATCTGAAGTGCCTCAGATGGAAGAGGATTGATCTTCCCTTTAACTTTAGACCTTCCATCTCCAGCTGTGCCTTTCCCCAGAGGGAAGAAGAAAATTAAGGTCAGGGGGAGAGGTTCATCTCCTAACGTGTTCTCTTCTGCCTAATCTCCAGTCCTCAGAGGAATTGCTCACTCATTGAGGGACTATCTTCATTCAAGTTCTGCTTGATCTTTATAAATTTTTAAAATTGTATTTTTTTTTCCTGTTCACTTTGTTGTAGTTACTCTGTATGTAGTTTTCTTACCTCTATTTGCTTCGGTCTAAATCAGGTCATAAAGGTCTTTTCATGCTTTGTCTGCATCTCACACATCATTGCTTACTGTACAGTAATATTCTATTATATTCACCTGATACCATTTGTTTAGCCTTTCCCTGATTGATGAGTATCTCCTTTTCTTCCCATTCTTTGCTATCAAAAATGTGTTCCTAAAAATATTTTGCTGTATATGGGAATTTTTTTCTTATCAGTTGATATCTGAAAGTATCAATTCTGTAACAGAGTGATTCAAAAGCTATTGATCTCTGAGTTATTTTGTTTTCAGGATTTCAAATTTCTTTTCAAAATGGTTCCATTTTATAGGTTCAGCATTAGTGCATTTGTATGCCCATCTCTTCGTAACTCCTCCAGCATTTACTATTACCATTTTTTGTTCTTTTTTGTCTTCTTTGCCAGGTTGTAGGGTGGGAGGTATAACCTCAGGGTTGCTCTGGATTTAATTTTTCTTGGCCTTATACATGATTCCTTTTTTTCCCTTAATAGTGTTTTATCTTTTCCAATTACATATCAAGATAGTTTTCTACAATGATTTTTGCAAAACTTTAATTTCCAAATGTTTCTCCCTCTCTCCCTCCCAAAGACAGTAAATAATGTGATACAGATTATACATGTACAATCATGTTACACATATTTCTCCATTAGTCACATTATGAAAGAAGAATCAGAACAAAAGGGAAAACCCCCCAGAAGGAAAAAAAACCCCAAAACAACAAAAAAGTGAAAATGGTGTGCTTTATTTTGAATTCAGAATCCATAGTTCTTTCTCAGGATGTTGTTAGCATTTTCCATCATGAGTCTTTTGGAATTGTCTTCAGATCATTATATTGCTGAGAAGAGCTAAGTCTATCCTAGGTAATCATTATACAACGTATTTGTTGCTACGTACAGCATTCTCTTGTTTCTGCTTCACTTCACTCAGCATCAATTCATGTAAGTCCCATTTTTCTGAACTTGGCTCGTCATTTATTATCACAAAATAATATTCCATTACATTCATATGCCAGAACTTGTTCAGTCTTTCCCCAATTGATGGGCATCCTCTCAATTTACAATTCTTTGCCCAGAATTTAGAATCCCTTCTAAAGGGATTATTGAACAAGATCTCAGCATTCCAAGTTGTTATTTTTTTCTAGTCATTTTTAGTCATGCATAAATATTTGTGACCCATTTTGGGGTTTTTTGGTTAAGATACTGGAGTAATTTTTCATTTCCTTTTGTCACCCATTTTACAGATGAGGAAACTAATGAAAACAATGTTGGATGACTTTCCCAGGGGCACATAGTAAGTAAGTATCTGAAAATAGATTTCAACTCAGGTCTTCCTGACTCCAGCCCTGGTACTCTTTTCATTGTGCTACCTAGGTAACCTCCACATTTTATGTAGTGGTCATGATGATGGTGACATCTTCTGACTCTATGGCTCTCCTACTTTGTGACATTTTGGAAAAACATAAAGTAATCTGGTATGTAAAATCCTTAACACTTTGGCTTCAGACTACCTTGTATCAGTAAGTAACCCGAGATCCACATCGGGGAGAGGGGGAAGAGGAGGGGAAGGGCTGCTTAGTAGCTTCCCAGAGTTTCATCTGGCACATAAACCTTCTTCCAAAACTAAGCCCCAAAGCAAAACTTCCCCTCAGAGTATTTATACTCTTTTCAGAGTCAGTAGCAGGACCCCTTGTGACGCAGTGCCTCATCAACAATCAGCAAAAGGTGTGGACCTTCATACGAAATAAACCTCCCCTAATCAATAGGCCCATCTGAGGTCTATCAATAGGTGGGGAAGATTTTTAGCTCCCATCACATACCTTTACAGGGCTACTATACTTCATTCTTTTCAGGTAATCTGTAGGCCAGCCAAGTTGCTTTATAACTATTCCTCATATGTGACATTCTACCTCCCATCTGCATGCCTTTGCATAAGCTGCCTCCCATGTCTGGGACACCATCTCCATCTCTGCCTCTTAGAATACCTAGTGTAGGAGATAATAGAACTTCCAGGAGCCAAGATCACAGAGGTCTTTATAAAGGAGTTATGAAATAAGACCCCCCTGCCCATCATTATTTCTTTTCATCAGGAAACCTTATATTCTAAATCTTTTGTTTTTCCAAATGAATTTTGGTGTGTGTTTATGTGTGCATGTGTGCGTGTGTATGTGTGTTTGTGTTTTAATCAATATATCCAAAATATTCTCTTGGCAATTTGATTGGCCAGTATTAAAGGTATCAGTTGACTTTGGTAGTATTATGAGGTTATTATTCTGGCAAAATGTGGGAGCTGAAGGTAGAAGTTAGATAAGGTGTTTTTGTTGATTTTTTATCTTTCTTTGGGTTTTAGGTGTGTTTAAACCATGAAGACAAATGAACTGTATTATATTTGGTGAATAATTTCTGTTTAGAGGGGTTTGAGAGATTGTAGGATTAGAGAAATGACTAGTCCTCCATTTTGTCAGTCATGCAAACCAGATTTCAATCTATTACTGTGCTTTATGATACAGTCTCTACAAAGGAACAAAAATTTAGAAATCATTTCTGCCTTAGAAATCATATTTTCGATAAAAGGGGAATCCTTTATTAAAACAAAAATAAGAAACATTCCAGGCATTTCAGATGCTGACATTTTTTACATCTTTCTCTCCCCTACCTCAGATACTCCCCTTATCAGACTTTACTATTTTTTTGTTGCTTAAAATTTTGCAGCATTGATGATATCGACTCCTGCAGTAGCCTATTTGTATGATATAACTTCCACGACAGGTAAGAAAGACACAGTGGCCCCCTCTTGCGTAACATAGAAGATCAGCATTTGGTTGCTTGTCATATCCTATAAGAAAAAGAAAATGCTTTAGAATCTTTCTTAATAGTCACATAGAAAAATAAATGTTATATTGTATTCTGAGTCACATTTTTGAAGATTTAGCCTTACACATGACTTTCATCGGTTTGATTGCTAAAAAAAAATATTTTTTGAATAAAAGAGGTAGCGTATTATAATGGCCAGTGTCATGGTAATTTAAAATGAGAGATCTTTTACATTCAGTAATAGACCCATGTGCCTTGCCTGGGTCACATGGAACCCTGAGTCCCATGAAGCCTGTGGTGGGAGGAGTTTGCTGAATGGGTGGAACAGGAAGAGGCAGAGCTAGAGCAGAGCTGAAAGGAAGTTAGTCTTGAGAGCAGTAAGACCTGAAGCATGCAGTCAGGCTGAGTGGAATAGATTTAGTGAAGACTTCTCAGATTGTAATTCTTCTCCCAGGGGTGAGGTAAGACTGAGAGGTTCAAGGTTACGATATTTTTAGGGTGGAATAATTCCATATAAGGATATAAAACTGTGTAGTACATTAGGGTCTCAATGACTGGATAAAACTTACATAATTCTTCAGTGTCTTCATTTCAAAAGGGATTGGTTAGATTTCGTGTCTAGAATGTAAGATCATATTCTCAGCTAATGAGGATAATGGTCAGTGGGGGGAGGGGGGACTTGCATTAGGGTCTATATAAATCACTGTCTTTTCTTTGTCTTCAGCTTTTTCCTGCTCCAGGTGAACTGGTACAGGAATTGCCCAATTCTCGAGAATCTAGTAAATATATCTTTCTGTCATCACTTTGAGAGGCCTTTGAGTAATTAATTTAAGTAGGGATCTGAGCCATCCCACACAAGGCCCATAGCTGACAGTGAGTACAAAAGTATTTCCTTTTGTTTAAGGAAAGCTTGTTTGTGATTTGTTTAATGAAGTTGGTTTGTGGGAAGCCTAGAAGGAAGATGGCTTGGAAATGGTGTTGTCTTCTGCACTGGTATTTGTGAGAGACAGCAAAAAGTTAAATTTTCACAGAAATTATTAGTTGATGAAGTCATTGAGAATAAGTCAGTTAATAAGAAAGCTGATTGCAGGTGAACTCAACCAATCAGGAGACACACAGTGGCCTTCAGAAAGTCACAAAATTTTTGATAAGAAGGTCCAGGCCTGAAACCAGCCTGAACCAGTTGGGAAATATGACCAGGAATAACCTGGAGAAAGCTTTCCTTCACCGTACTTGCTTAATGAACCTCATATATAAGCAGGCATATCCCACATAAAATTACCCCTCCATTTTCTGCTCATGGCTCCTATGTTGAAGCATATTTGGGAGGCAGGATCACACCAAGGGTGCTTACATAATGGGCATGTAGAGAAGATGGTGACCTAATGGAGAATGGACCAATCTGTCTCCTGGTGGGAGGATCTGTCTTGAACTAACTGCATATAGCTTATCTTGCTTCTGTATTCAGTGCTCTTCCTTCCTAAGGTGGGGTGGGGGTGGGGGCGGCGCTGAGTCCACTTTTGGCCAAAGGTGTTCAATTCCTCTGAACTTTGCTGTAATAAATTTTCTTTAATACCTATGAGTGTCAAGCATGTTTCAACAAATTTGGTGCCAAACCTGGGGCCCAATCACTGACTTTTGGTGGAGTGAGAGAAGATACCATGAGAAGAGTGGGCTCCTGTTGATTTTAACAATCCATATAAGTTGAACCTGCTCCATTCAGGCATGGCTACCTCGAACCACATTTTGAAGTTCAGAGGATTGGGGGAAGCCCTCCTGGCAGGTTATGGGAAGATCACACAAGTTGGTATACCAGGCAAAGGTAAGAAACACCCTTTGTGGATCAGGAAGCTCCTCAGGAACTATCTAGCAATTCTGAGCAGAGGGCAGTTTCAGCCTTAGTGGACTGCAGATGGAAGGAAAGGGTTCCAGGCCTAGGGTGGGGAGGAATCCCCAGGATGGCTTGTAATAGCTGGGATGACTTTTGATAGTTCGGATACTCCCTACTCAGGGAGGCTGTCAGGATTGGCTATGGGCTGAAGACAGGCTCAAATATGGGAGGGAAGAATTCTGAATACCTAAAGAGGGAGAGAAATCCCTGAAAAGAGTGGGAGGAAAATCTCGGGACAGAGGGGAAGAATAATTGGGTGCTCTTAAGGTAATGGGACCAGGAAGGGGATAAAGCATCCTCTGAACATTACTTTGATAGCCATTTGAAGGAATGTTTGCTATATTCCTTGCCCCTTCTGCTCCCTAAAGTTAGGAGGACAGCAGAGGAGGGAGAATCTAGATTCTGGGAAGGATCCTGTAAAATTGGTTAGAAATCAGTCAGAGTAAATAACAACAAGTTTTTTACTGGTCTGAATCTGAATTTGAAATTGATGTGCATTCTATAATGCTTTGTCAAATGTCTATATATGTTGTGTTGATGTTTCTGTGTGAATGAAAGTCTGTCTGTGTTTTATCTGACACTTTGTAAAGTTGTAAATTTAGCCAGGAAGAGCAAAAGGCTCAGCTGGACTGTCCTTGAAATGCCACCTTACCTCCCTTCTTAACCCTCGTAGATCAGGTTCAGAGGAGCAGAGGGACAGGGAGGGAGAGAAAGGGAAAGATAATAAAAATGAAAATTATTTTACTGTTTAGTTTATATGGTTGATAATAGCAAGTAAAAGAGTGTATGAGAAGTGTCAGGTCAGGAGCAGAAAGAAATAAGTTATGTGCAGTTTTAAAGGGGTTTTAATCAAAGTCCACTGGAGGGAAAAGTGAGAAAATTTAAGGAGGTAGGGATGAGAAGAGCATGGGTACTGTGTGATCAGAAAGCTTGAAAGAAGTGGAAAAAAAAGGAGGGAGGGAATCTCTCTTTTTCCCTCAGACCAAAGAAGGCAGTCTAACCAGCATGTAACCATTTCTTGCCTGACCCAAAGGAAAGGCTTTTGTGTAATGGGATACAACCAAAAGTTAACTGAATTCATTCTGGTCGTATTTGAAATTGTGAAAAGGTGAAATGTGTCACTCTTAATTTAATGTTTAAGATAGGTTAGAATTTATTAAACTCTGGTGAAAGTAAGTGGAAGATTAACAAGTGAGAAAAAAATCTTAAGCAAGCAGCTTAGAAGAAGGGCTGAGAGTTTTGAATTTAGGTTTAATTAGGTCTTGAAGCTAAAGTTGGTACTTTATGTTCAAATTAAATCAATGTATCTGATATCAGACAATGTGTTTAAAGTAGCAGAAAAAATAATAATAATGATAGAGTTTTCTGTCTTTAAAAAGTGATCACTTTAGCATAAGGAAAAAGGGGTTATTATTATTATTATTATTATTATTATTATTGTAAAGGGGGAAGGGAAGAAATGTGGCTTTCTTGGTATGCAAATTGTTTGACATTTAACTACCTCTGGTTTTTAAGGTTTGGAGTAAGACAAAATTGTTAGGTATTTTTTTTTCATTTGGAATATAAAGGAGAATAAAGATAGTCTGGGTAAAGGTAGAAAAGAAAAAGGAATGGTGTAAAGAAAAACGAGAGATAGGGGAGCAACAGGACCATGTGCTTTCATTCACTCCCTCCCTCATATTATTTCAGAAGATTTGGGTATGCTGAAAGAGTACAGAGGAAATGAAAATTTGTAACCTGATTGGAAAACCAAGAGACAAAGTTATAGAAAGTGTTATGAAATTTAAAAATGGGTATTGATATTGATTGTTGTGATTAGTAATTTTACAGTTCAATTAATTATTGTTTCCAAGTTCCCTGCTTGGAGAGGAAGTCAAGCCCATCTAGTTAGTACTGGTTCAAAATCAATAAGATCTGTTTTACCTGGGCTAAAGACAAAATACTAAGTTAAGCTCATTTTAAGTTAACATAATTTTAAACCTTTAAAGAAAAGGAGAAAGGTTGTTCAGATTGAACTTAAATCTCTCTCTCTCTTTCTCTCTCTCTATATGTATGTGTATTTGACTAAATTGCATATATATTGTTATTTGGCATTTATGATTGTAAGGTGCTTAGCATAAATAACTGCAGTATAAGGTAGTTGTTCCACACCTGGTTACTTTGAAATGGGTTCTGAATGCCGAAATTAACAGGATAATTTCTGAAAATGCATTTGATTGGATTGTATTTCTATAAAAATTTGATAGTTCGGAACGGTGACAATTTGTTACAAATAAGCAGTGGTCATGCTGATGTTTGCTATATAATGGTAGACTTTCCATTTGAAATCTTGGCTAAAAAGATTTAATTCCTGAAGTATTTCATTCTTTCAAAGTGAGTATAATTAGAGAAGAATAAACAAGCTTGTGAAATAAGGACAGAAATCCATTGGACTCAAAGGTTAGCTGTTAACCTCTTTGCTTTGTTTAAACTGGGAGGGAAGAGTGTGAGGAAGGATTTTGAAAGGACAGAAAAATTATGTAACTTGATTTTATAATTAATAGCTCAATCAAATTTAAGATAGTACTATCTGAAGGATAAATTTGAGAAAGATACTAAATGGAGTCCCTTATGTATGTGAGTCCTGGTAAATCATTATTGCTTATTGAAGCTCCATCAGAATGAAATTACTGTGTTTGGCTCTAAACTGTGATTGGTGATACTTGATGTTTGAGTTCTTACTCCTGAGTCTGATTATCTAGTCTTATCCTTGCTTTTCCTTTATATGGCATGTTTTCTGAAATGAGCACAAAGCAAACATCTGGAATTTTGCTATTTTCAATCCAATAATTGGATAAATTTGTACTTTTGTATTTTGTAAAGGATAAATTCACTGGAATAGGAACATTCTTTCTGAATGATAACAGGAATGATAGAAAGAAGGAAAGGAAACAAAGGTACAAACACAATGTTGAATCATATCCTATAGACTAAGGCTGGGATTTAAAGTTAACATTAATAAAGGTAGAACTGTATGGAATAAGGTTTTTATATGGTACAAAATGATGTAAGAGCAATTGGGTAGTAGTAGAATTGACTGAATTAACTTCTCAAACTAGAGCAGAGACATCTTCAGTTTGGAAAAAAAGAATTTCATTGTAAGTTTCTTAGAGGCAATCTTTGGTAATATTTTGCATTAACAGAAAAGTTAAATGTTTTGATTTGAATTCATTGCGTGACCTAAACATGAGTTGAAGTTAGTGTTTGAATTTATCATGTGAGTAACTCATTCTCTAGACTGAGCATGGATAGAAAGGAATAGAGAAGTCTGAGAAACAGATGTAAATCTATTAAAGCAATAGCTTATGATTTTAATGGCCAATTTGATTTTTATTGTTATTTATTCAGGAATTAAAACAAGTATAGAAAGGCATACAAGATACTTAAGACTTGCTTTAAAGATGTTCCTCAACCAATGTGAAATTACAGTCATATCTGAAACTGATTTTTGGAGCTTGCTATTTTAAGATTTTAAAGAGTTATTAACTAACTATTCTTCTTAGTCTAACTTTAGGTGTGAATGTAAGAAAAGGCTGTGTGAGCCTGTGATCAATGATGCCAGTGAACCTGTGAGATGCTGGTATAAACTGCAAAAAGGTGATCTCATGGGAAGGTTTGGGAGAATGACTTTTCTACCTGAATTGAGGTAGGATTGTCCTGACTGAATTTTCCCACTGACACTTGGCAAACTTTAAGCCTGGCTAAGTGACAGTTGACAATCTATAAAATTTTAGTCTAGAATTGACATGAAGTTAAGGAAATGTTCCCTTGTTCCACCTATGTCCCTACTCTTAGTGACAAATTCCTATAATCAAAAGTTTTGTAAGCATCTTGTGTTATCCTGATTGTATTTTGCTCTGATTTCTCTTCCCAATTTTTGCTCTGCTTCTCTTTCTTGATTTTCAGAATCCTTTTTGGGCTCTTCCATGACCATAGAATAACTACAAATTTAGATCAAAACAGCAAGATCTCTTCTGCTTTACAGCTAAACTTAACTGTAAATTATTTTGAAAACTTAGTAGACTTTTTAAAAATCACACAATATCTTTTAAAAGATTCCTTCTACAAATATTTCCCCTTCTTTAAAAGGTGTTTAAAATTTATTCCTGTTCTCTAAACTTTTATGAAGAAAATCATTTGGAAACCTTAAAAATGATAGATACTTTTCTTCCTCCTTGAAACAAAAATATTTAAAATTTGAATTCATCAAAACTATGTTGGTGTTAAGTAGCACATACTCAGAAAATATAACGAAACTAAATTCTTAGTTATTACAGAGTTCCTAGATATCACAAAATTCCTCAGTCAAAAAGGTGTTTGTAATGGAGAGTAAATTTAGTTTCTATATGTCAAGAAGGACATATCCAATTAATTTAGCCTTATGCCAATAACAAATTTTCCATAAATATATCCCCAGAAAATAAGTAAATTCTGGCATTCCATATAGATAGTCCAAAAACCTTCAAATTAACATACATAAATACATCTTTTAGATGAAACTGGCTTGAAAATCACGCCCCTATCTTTTTTTTTTAAAGGATTCTCATTTGTTCAATAAAAATTCTACAACACAGAAACTTTTGCAGTTTTTAAGAACTTTAGGTCATTGAATTTCTAAATCACCTTACATGATATGTGGAAACTGTAAATCACCATATATTTTTTTAAATAATAGCCACAGTTTCAAATGGAAATATCTGTTATCATAGTAAATATCAAATTATTTAATTTTATCACATTCTTTTAAAAGCTCAATTCATATACAACAATAACTTCAGATGATATCAATTGCATTTCCAGAAATTGTCGATAGTATTACTTTTGGTAATGAAAACCACTTCAAAGTTATCAGTTACATTAAATTTGTGAGAAATAATAGCAATAATATGTCTAACATACGCCAGTCATTATGTTAGGCATTTTATAATCATTACATCATTTTGATCCCATAACAACCACCATTATTATTTTTCCCTTTACAAATCAAGAAACAGGTTAAAGAGAGATAAAATACATTTTTGCAATTGGAACAGAGAGGTGTGAAGTTTACAAAGTTCAGAGAGGCTGGTGTTTCAGTGGTGATAATTCTTGGAGGCAGGGCTTAGTGAATGTTTGCCACAGGCCTGATCCATCCTCCTATCCCTTCCCCCACAGTTGCAGAATTTACTAAGCCTGGGGCTGTTTGCAGCTGCTGGAACAGGGTGGGCAGAATCTATAGGACCTGCGTGACATTTCCAAGCTTTAGGTGGTCTACCAGGTGCCCAGTCACTGCCAGTCTGTGAATTGCTGCCCCTATACTTCTCCTGCATTCCCTTGTCTATAATTTGATCTGGGATGAGAGGGGTTAATATGAACCCTTGTGGCTGTTGAAAATCCCCATAATGAGATACCCTCTTAACTCTTTGAGGGAGTGGGAAATGCTAAGTCATCAGGTTTAGGAGGGGGTGTTTTAGCAAGGTGAGATGTTAGAGTTACATAGAGTTACAAAAGGGTTTCTTTTCTAGTAATTCCAAATGATCAGTTTCCAAACTTTTTAATGATTAATTCCAGATTCTATGATGTTTTCAACTCTCTCTAATTTTCATTATAATTCCAGGTTGGCCAGACTGGAACAACAAGGAAAAGTCTTAAAGTTCTGTTTGTTTCTCTAGCTGCAACCTTTAGAAGTCTCGTGCTGCCTGCATTGTAAATCTTGCAGTATAACAGACCTATTCACAGCACACATGATACAGACAGACACATGCTAACAGACAAATTGACAATGAATGACCGGACAAATATAAACAGAGCTCACAATTAACAACAGTGAGAGGGAGAATCAGAAGCTTGTTAGAAATCCCCATCATGAATTGGCTATTATTATTCTGAGGAAAGGGGGTTGCAAGGATTGAAAACCTAGCAGAATAAGAGTGGATCCTGAAAACCTTTGCTTGCAGCACCTCTACAGTCATTGTGGGGTGGGGATCCTTGGTGCCCCCAAAGTTAATGACTTTCCATAACCTTGAGACAGGTCCTTCATTTAGATTTCCAATGCCCTGATTTCTTACAATAGTGACAAATACAAAGGTTTGTGGTCCCTTATCATGTTAGAGGTGGGTTGTGGGTTTGGGATAGGAGCTATTTGAAACTCCCTTTTTGCTTTAAGTTCCTCCTTAGCCTGTGTATCTAGTGTTTTGGCAAGCAGGAAGCCCAGCTCAGCTATAATCTGCAAGGAAATCCTTAAGGAGAAAGGGGTGGGGGGGTAGGGGAAGGGAGGAAGCAAGGAATAGTGTAGAGGAGGAGCAGAGTTTGGAGAAGAAAGAGGTGATGGGTTGTTGGGAAAGAGTGGAGAGTAGAGTGAAGGGAATTAGCCAGTATTGGGGTTGGTGCTGAAGCAGCTTTGGGAGCCTCAAGGGAAGAGGCTTCTGCCTTTTGTTCTCCCTCAGTCATTTCAGCAAGCCCAAGATGAAACATTCCCACTCCTGGCTTGATGTTTTGTTGGCCTTTAAAATTAATTTAGTTTTAAGACAAAATAACTTTGACTGGTCCAAAAGAGCCTTATCACGGCCAACATAACATAGGGCTATCTTTAGTTAATTGACACTAGTGCTAGCAATACTCATGATAATTTTTCCTGAGATTGATCTGTACAGGGGATCTATACAAAGCATTTGATAGCAGACTTGATCCCTGCCCCCTGAGTTATCTTTAAAGGGAAATTTCAGACTTCAACCAAACTAGTGGGAGTCCTTTGGAAGCTGGGAACAGGAGAATTTACCCAACCTCGTCAAGGTTAAAACTTCAGGAATAATGAATCCTGAGGTACCTGAGTCTTTTGGCATTGGCAAGGTGGGGAACTGTTCTCTCCTAGTCCTTCAGTTCCATCTGAGTCACAGCACCATAACTGTCGACCTGAGTATTTGGTTAAAAAGGCAAACAGTCTAATTTCATATTGTTGATTTCCTTAAAGCTGGCAGTTACATGATCATGGAGCCAGAAGGAAAGCTCTGACTGACTAATACAAGAATGACCAACCTTAAATCTGTTTTAGGACAATCCTAGGATCTTTGTGTCTCTCAGATTTATGATCTCCATATGTGTTTAATTATACCATGAGAAAGGATTTTTCTTAATTGAATAGGTTGTAAGTACAATAAGATAAGAGAGCTGACAAAGAGTCAATTGAAATTATAACCCAGGATATTTGTGTTTTCTTTACCATTAACACGCCATAACATAGTATATGTTCACAAAATATTAAGACATGGAAAATGTCCCATTATTCAAGATAGTGTCTCAAGTTAAGGATCTCATAAAGTCTGCTAAGTCAGCCCCATCTGTCCTTATTGACATAAGAAGAGATGTGCTCTGAGTTTACTTAAGATTGATTAATTCAAACTCTAACCCTTATTAAAGTCCAAAAATGATGTTAGATGATTATCAGTTCAAATCCTACTCCTGGGACTTGGCCAAGTTATTTACACACCCGGGTATGAATTAATTTTGATCTATAAAATGAGAGGGTTTTAATTAGAGGACCTCTTGGTTCTAAAATATTCATGTGTTGCTAAAACTATGGTAGATATGTCCTTCTCCACCCTGCTCTGGCATTTTAGGCTAGTTAAGGATTTTAAATATGTAGAACAATCTTTCAATGGCACTCAGTCCCTTCCCCCTAACCCCTGCCCTTACTCCGTTTGACCACAAATATGACTTCTGTCTAGTTAAAAAAAAAGTCTCTCCTAATGAGTTCCTTAGCCTAAACAGGCAGCTTTTATCTTAGCTTTCCTTAGAGTTACCCTATTCTTACAGTTAGTTACTCTAGATAATTGATAAAGCCCCAACTGAACCCATCCTCCATTCCACAGTACCTTTGATGCTCAGCCTGAATCTTACCTGTGTCAGCTGGTGAGAAAACCACAAACAGCAGTATAAACATCACATAGAGAATCCTCATGGTGACTGGTTTTGCAGAACCTGGAAATTACAGAGGAGGTGAGATAATGCCAGCTTAATAGGAGATGGAAAAATAAAGGACAAGTGATCAGAGAGTCCAGTCTCAGCTTGCCTTTTCTTGGTTCAGTTCACCTCTGTATCTGTGACCCTGAGGGAGGGAAGTTTTGGAAGGGCTTGGTGAAGATTGAATTTATAGGGCTAGGGCATTACACAATTTGATGTTGACAATAATAATCACAGTGAAATTTACATAACTGAGTTTCTGTTTAATCAAAAATAGAATCCAATCCCTGTGGGATCCCTTTCTTCCCTCCAGATCCAAGCGCATTAGGATGGGGAGGACTGAATCAAATGCTTTATGAAAGCTGACTTTTGTCATAGACCTTGCTTTCCTGGAGGGAAGAATTCTCCCTCCTCTATCCCCCCAAATTCTCAGCCTGAGTTCCTAGATGGTTGAGGGAGAATCTCACTGAATTGTAGGTCAATTTTTAAAATATCTTATACTAATGAAACAGTGTGCTGGATCTAAGTTATTTTAGGAAAGCACATACTGGAATGTGACTTCTTAAGAAGGATTTAGCCTTGCTTTAAATCAAATTTGTACCTGGATATTGAGACCCCACCCTCACACTGAAAGATTACACAAGCAATGAGCAGAATAATGTGGCAATTTCTGTTAGATAAATAACAACTTCTACTAGTGTATTAGGGGTAGAAGCAAATCTCTGAAAAGTAAACTTCTTTCAGAGAAGCCTTCTGGGAACCATTAAAAATTAGAGGAATGTAACATTATTGTATTTAAAGAAATAACCAATACAAAGAATACTTGCAACTGGTCTGTTAGTAGCTTCGTAACTAGTCTGCAAGCTTCAGGATCTCCCCTCTCCCATCCATCCTCCAAAGTGACTGCATTTTTCCTTGCTCAAAATTACTTGATATTCAGTACTGCCTATTGAATAACAAATAGACTCCTTTGCATGGCATTGAAGGCTTTCTATTACTGGTCTCTCACCTACACTTGCAGTATTATTTACCATGATCCATTCATGAGCTCTGTGTTCTAGCTTAAGTGGACTACTTGGAAGTTCCCTCAAACTGATATTCTATTTCCATTTGCCATGTCAGTTGGAAGGTGTTTTCCTTGCTTGGTACAAACTCCCACACACACTTCATCTTGACCACTCATAATGTTTTTCTTCTTTCTAGGTTTAGTTGAGGTGTCTGTCACCTATTACAAGAAAATTTCCTATTTGATACACAATTTCTAAGGGAAAAGGTTTCCTGGAACCAGATGACTTCATGTAATAGTTAACCCTAAGACATCAAACAAGGTACATGTTATTTAAATGCACATTATGATGCATCCCCTATTTCATGTCCCACCAATCATAGTTACATTTATTGGCCATTGCTGTTAGGGTACCCTAACATTTCCCAAAACTCTTCTGACCTTTATATCTTACTAAGACATTGCCTTCAAGCTTTATTTTTAAGTTAATTTTTCTTTTTCCTTCTCAGATTTATTGTAGTACAATTGATTAAGTTTATTGAGTCCTGTCTGATACTTCAATGTTCTGAATTTTGCCTGGTTTGTTAGCTCTATATTTTTGGTCCATGATGGCTATAATCTTCTTTGAACTAAATTGCTGATTTTGCTAGACAAACAGCTGATTTACTGTATTATGAATCTGGCTCTTCAATTAGGTGGCCCAAGATAAAAGTTTTATCTAGGAAAAGTAGGGACTATTGAAGGATTTGAGGAGGATATAACTTTTTTTTTTTGATTTGCCATTTTGCTTGGTATGATGTCTGTGTTAATTGCAGTGTTGATTCCTACAAGTGTTGATTCCTTTCAGTGTCTCTTTTCCTCCCCCAATTAGTACAGAGAGACCTAAGTGCTCCAAAAGGAAACCATCAACAATCCAAGGAATGACCATCTCTCTTACTCTGCCTTATACATAACATGTAGTTCTTTTGGATTTAGTGTAACTGACTATCCTAATAATATAGTCATACTTTTCTTGTAGCTAAGATATATGCATTTCTTAATGAACATACTTCCTTTTTAGTAGCCAGTTGCACTACAATGAACTGCCATAATTTTTCTGACCATCATGTTAAGTATAAATGCTTCTTCTATTTGAATCACAAATGATATACATATCCATGAATTACTGGTGAAATGTGATATACTCTGATGAATACATTGCTGAATTTGAACTCCTCTTCCTGACTGCAGCTCTAATACTCTTATCCGCTGTAGCACATAGCTTCCCCAACAGGTTTAATTCCAGACTCTCTGGACTTTCTCTACTAGGCTACTGCCAAGGTACATTCTGTCCTCATTTCTTATCCACACATCCATTTCAGCCTCCTTTGATATGTTACATATGTTGTCATTCCATGTTAGAATGTAAGCTACTTGAGAGTATGTACTCTTCAATTTGCTTATATTTGTATTAGTATCCATGAGTTGAGTGCCTGTTACATAGTAAATGCTTTTTGATTCTTTGACTTTGGTTGGACAAGATCTTTATTAAGGCACAAAGGGCCAGAAAGATTATATACTTCTAAACTTGGTCCATGGGAAGACACATGGCAGTGACCTTTGACATCAGTTAATTGATAGTGCAGATGAGAATATAGTAAGGCACAGGCATGTCGAGTTTTAAAGTAAGCTAGGGATTATAAATAGTGTGGATGGAGAAGGGTGTCTCAGATACGGGAGACAGCTTTTCCAAAGGCAAGTGGGAGGTAGAATGCCATGGTTGATAATCCAGGTTGGTCAGCTATGGCTTACTTGAGGAGAATGAAGCATGATAGTGCTAGAAATGTAATCTGAAGCCAAAGCATTGAGAACTTCAAATAACAGGAGAATTCATATTTTATTCAAGATGCAAAGAGTTTTTAATGAGGGAGTGATGGAGTCAGAAAATATCACCACCTTCATGACCATCAAATAACTATGTAGAGGGCTGAGGGCATCTAAGTGTTACTGTGAATAGAGTGCCTGGCCTGGAGGCAGGAAGAGATCAGTTCAAATCCAAACTCAGATGTTAATTGCTGTGTGACCCTGAGCAAGTTATTCAACCCTGTTTTCCTCAGTTTCCACACCTGCAAAATGAGGTGGAGAAGGAAATGGCAAACTAGTATCTGCCAAGAAGACTTTGAAAGAGATCACGAAGACTTGGACACAATTGAAAGTGACTAAATGACAAAAGCTTTTGGAATACTTAGATCTTGTTTAATGACCCTTCTAGAAGGTATCACATAGTAGGCTAAAGAACATCACAAAGATAGATGATTGCAATGTTTGTGTATGTGAAAGAGAAATTATGGCAGTGATTGGAAGTCTGATCATATACCATACCCAAAATTAAGAAAGATATTGAAAGAGAGACTGAAAAGAAGAGAGGAGAACATGTGTTGCCTTCTTTTATTTGCAGAATATGAAAGTAGGAGGTAATATTTATGTGTTGTCAGACAGCTAAAATTTTGACTTTTGCTGGATAGTTTTCACTTTTTTATTCTTTGTCATCATGGCTGGCTTTCTACAGAGTGGACTGGGGAGGAAAATATTTAGTAGGGAAGGTAATGTGTAAGCAAAAGATATCAATGAAACATATTAAGTATAAGAGAGAGAAGAAAAGATAATGACCTAGACAAAGAGTTTGAGAGACAAAAATGGTAAAAGTGACACAAAGAAACAGATTAAAGGGAAAAAAAGGATTTGAAATGTCGAGGTAAAACAGTAAGCTATAGATATGAAAAGATCCAGGGATAGAGAGAAAGACATGCAATTTATCACATATGGAATTACATTTCAGAGAAAAAATGTGAATATCAAGGGAAGGAAAGTATTATGAGATTTTTTTTTTCAGCATCAGTAAATCACTGGTCATTCATTGTTCATTTCAGAAAGGTTTGCCAGCCTGATCAGAGGAATCTACCATAAACAGCATACTCAGACCTTTGTTTCTGGACACTGTTAACTTTCACACAGACATGTTAATATTATTCAATGTTAATATTTATAATTTATAATTATAAAGTTATAATTTATTTATAAATTAATTCAATGTTAATGTTTTCAAAGATGGTGTCTTGTGAAAGAAACCTGTGAATATAAAATATGTGGAACAGGTATAAGATAAGAAAATTCTGACAATTGTCCTTATGAGTCATGAAGGCTCCCTTCCAGTATAAAATTGATGTTCCATGTTTCCTCTTATAAAGACTAATCAAACAAGAGATGGGAGCTAATAAAATAATGCTTGCCTTCTTTTCATTATGTGTTTTGTTCTCTCCTTGGTGACCAGATCTTGTTACCATGTACTTGAGCACCCCAACCCTCCTGCTTCTCTGGTACAAGCAAAGCCTTACAAGTAAAGTTCCCCAGATGATGGGTCATTTGTTTTAATCTTAGTAATGCTGCTAAGAGCTGGGTAACACACACACACACAGAGAGAGAGAGAGAGAGAGAGAGAGAGAGAGAGAGAGAGAGAGAGACAGACAGACAGACAGACAGACAGACAGACAGACAGACAGACATAGACAGAGAGACAGAGACAGATAGAGACACAGAGGGAAATACATCCTCTTTTGGAATCTTCTTCTGAAGGATAGAGGTTAGCTCCCTTTAGCCATATCTCCACTATTGCTTTACATTCCCTCCACCAACCTCATGCCAATTTTACTTCATACTATCTTTTACTTTGATAATCATCACTTTGGTAAAATTTCTTCCTTGTTTTTGCCTATGTAAAATTATAGAGGTCAGAGCTAGGAGGCATTTTAGAGTTACTTTTTACTATATACTTGTTATTTCATGGATGAGTAAGCTGAAACTTAGAAAGAGGATGCAATATTTTGAAGAGTATGAGGTCATTGGAAATGTTAGACTGAGAGTAGATGGCCACATGTAAAGGATTTTTGTAGAAAAATTCCTCATTTTAGTAGCAGGATGACTTCTAATATGCCTTCAATACCGGAATTCTAGCGTACACCTTGACTTAAATGGCTAAATGCTGGACTCTCCTCATTAGTGAAAACATTACTCAATGCCTCTCCACTGTGTGAGGGGTGTCACTGGATCCAGAAGGCTCTGGAGGAGAAAGTGAGACTGGTGACCTGGCACAGCCCACCCTCACTCAAATCAAAGTCAATTGCAAATCATGTCATCATTTCCCTGATATCATGGCACTCTTAGAAACAAAGGACAGGCACAACAAGCAACATTCTAGGCCTTTGACATTCTGCCATTTTCTACCCTCTTTCTCTTCCATAATTCAGATCCTCCCTCACCATGCTTTCCTGTTTATATTTTATTTACCTACATCTTCAGTTTCTGTAACACTTGCCTTTCTGATTTAAGGAAGGGACTAGATGAAAGCATATTCCTTTACAGCATGTTGAAACAACGATCCCTTCTCCTGGAACATGCTATAGAGTCAGAAAAAGATTATGTTCTAAAATCTTTTAAAATGATCACATAAATGACATGTTATGTTGCATCCTGAACCATAGTTCAGGGAGTTTAGTTCTACACATGACATTAATTAGTTTGATTTAAAAAAAACTTTCAACAAAAGGTGTAGTGTGGTACAATAGACAAAATACAGGACTTGGAAAATAGGAGAAATAAGTTCAAATCTGTGCATGTCTAATTTTTATCAGAGTAATCTTCTTAAAAACATCCTTGTGCCTTAATTCAACAATCAATCAAATGAAAATTATACTAACAATAATCTACTTCACAAGGTTGTTTTGGGAATCCAATAAGGTTAAGAACTGCAATTGTGATTCAAGTGGTGTTGAATGGGTCTTACTGTATCCCCTGCTCATTAAAATGTGGAAGCTTCCCATTTTCTCTATAACCAATTAGAGCTGCTTTTGTCGTTCTTTAAATCACATCACAACCTGCTCTCATTGTATCTTCATGGCCTGACTGCATAGGGTGTTTGTTTCTTCACTCCACAGTGTGGTCAAATTACCTTTGTGTGTTTTCTGCAATTGTACTGTATTTATCATCTGTGAGGCTTTGTTGTGTCTGTTTCCCATGTGTAATGGACATCTTCCTCCCTTGACCTCTCAGAATCGTTAATTTCCTTCAGCACTCATTTCGCATGCTGCCTTCTCCATGAACCTTATTGTAATCACATAAGCTCCCAGTTTATATTTTGTGTATATATATATCTATGTCTATATCTATATATCTATGTCTATATGTATCTATATCTATATTTATCTCTCTCTCTATGTATATATATATATATATATATATATGTGTATATATATATATATATATATATATATACATATGTCATGTGGCCACCCCCAAGAGAATATAATTGCCTTGAGGATAGGTAATCTTTTTCAGTGCTTTAGTCACTCCATCCAAATTTCCTCTGGATAGGTACACTGGCAAATGCTCCACTGTCTATTTACCTATCCAACACAGAATATTAATGACAGATTTTCAGAATGAATTATTCTTTTTGTGGGTTTAAATGCCACACATGACACGAGTTATGGGTGTTGGGCAAATTATTTCATACCCTCACATGAGTTTATCTATCAAATGAGGAGTTTTTATTAGAATACCTCTCAATTCCCTTCCAGATATGATCCTAAAATCTTGATGCTGTGTCAATGATAGCTTGTGTGGTATAGTGCAGGTGGCTTCTTCCTTCTTTGTCTGGCACCCTATGCTATCTGAGGATTTAAAATTTGCATAACTATATCTGAAGAAGCTTAGTTCCTTGTTTGCCCAGACTTTCCTCATTTTGGTCACATATGTAGGCATTTGCCCAGTTAAACAACAAATGCTTTCTGAGTAATCTCCTTGAGGTGAAGAGGCAGCTTAAAGTTAAGGAGGAGTTGAGGAGAGTTCATCAATTAATTAGAATTACCCCAGATTAGGGTCATCTACTCCTGAGAACTGATGAGCCTGAGGCCATCTTCTATATCCACATTTCCCCCTCTTTGATACTCAGACAGCACCTCACCTGTGCCTGAAGAGGAGAAAGTCCCAGAAAGCACCATAAACATCAGATAGAGATTTTCCATAGAGACTGTCTGTTTGGAATCTGAGAATTATAGGAGAGGTGAAAGAAAGTCAATTGAGAAGATGGAGGAAGACAGGACAAGTGACTCCAGGTCAGACCAGGCCCAGGTAAACTTGGTTCAATTTAGTTTAAGTACATGTTGCAGTGGTTGACAGAGGAAAGATCAGAAAATCCTTTGTTGGAGACATTGTAGATGGGCTTCTTGTCGGATGTGGGCTGAACCAGAAGTCTTCTGAGGTCCCTTCAACTGCTGCCTTGTTATTTGTTAAGTGAATCTCCTCCTTTTGCCATGAAGAAAGAACATGACTAATGCTTTCTTTAGTGGAAGAGCATGGCCCAGGATGGGAAGGCAGGTTTCACAGTACCTACTGGCCACTACAATCAGGACCCATGCATCATGAAGTGGATTTTCCAAGTTAAGAGTTCTCATGATCATGAGGATTCAAATTGAAAGGGATTCTTCCTTTCTTCTTCATGCTTAATAGTGTCAGTTTCAAAGAGGTTTTTGAGTTGTAATAGAAAGGGAGAAATCACTTTGAACAAAAAACAAGAGATGAGAATTTACTTCCATTAGTGACAAAATCAGTATTGGACTCACTCTGTTCATAATCTTATTAAACAGTACACCACAATGGAGACTTAAATGACCATTATCTGTTTTTATAATTTGTGGAATATCTAGAGTTGCAAAACACCTAAACAGATGATCAATAACAAATTTTGTTGATTCCCCAGTCAGTGGGTGGCAGTAGCATGACCTGAATATGTGTTTAGTCACAAGAAGGTATTTATTCCTTCCAAATTCTGGGACATGTGTGACATCCATTTGCCATATTTCAAGAGGATTGCATCCTCTAAGATTGATGGATGTATTTGGTGGAGCTGGCAAAAATGGAATGCAATGTGGACAATATGTTACTACAATGCTTCTTGTTTGCTCTTTTAGTAATATGAAATTGCCTGCAAAGCATGGAAGCTGACTGATGAAATTGATTGTAGGAATGTTGTGCTTCTAAAACTGTCAGTGTGAGCAAGCTGTCTGCTTGTCCATTTCCCTCCAAAATAGGCCCTGGCAGTTATGTATGAGATGGGACCCAAGATCTTTTGGGGTAAGGGATGAAGGTCTCAGCTTCTGAAATTGCTTCCTGCTGAGATTGGATGTGAAGCTGTCCCTGCCTCGATGGGTCCTATTCAAGAGATACGTAGCCTGAGCAGTTATCTGCAAGGAGATGGCTTGCACTCTGAAAAAGACAAACCTGGCAAGGAGGTTAGACAAAGACCAAACAGGCACAAAAGGAGTATAAATAAAAGACAAATTTCCCTAGCACAACAGGCAAAGAAGGCCAGTCTATGCTAAGGGAAACAGATTTGAATTTGAAAAGCCAGCTTAAGTGGGAAGATTCAGGAAGATAGACCTTCGGGGAAACTGTTCTTTGAGACTGTGCTCATTATCATCTGGAATGGCTCTCCATGCCCCTCAGATATTGCTGTCTCAGTGAGACAAACAAGAGAACTACAGAAAACAAGGGATGTGTAAAATAGATACCCTCTAGGCTAATAGTCTTTAAGACAATAAGACTGACCACATCAGTAGGACAAGAGATGAGCAGAATGTCACATAGGCTTGCAGTTTCTGTCTATAAATACCTTAACCCTCAGATGAATAAACGGAATTGGTCTATCTTTTCCCACCTCCCGTGTCTTTCTTCTTCACCACACCACCAAGCCATGTTGGGACATAGGCTGTCTGTTACAAATGGTGCCTAGACAGGGATATGTGACATAGCAAATATGACAGAATAAAATGCCCTTGACTTTGTTTGAATTCAGATAAGAGTAAAATTCTCCAGTTACGTAGTATCTGTTTCATAGCCAGACTCAGGAATAGTCAGGTGGGAAATATTCCCTTTGAGTAGCTTGTGGTATTTCTCTCAGATACTGATTGCAAACAAACCACACCCAAATTCAAACTCAAAGCAAAAATATTTTTGGTCTCAAATATCTTTCGCCTTAAACAACAAAATTCACTCATTAGCTCAGAGCCAGATAGTCATTTCTATTCTCATGGAGTTACAGTAAACAATAAGGATTTACCAGGACTCATATGCATAAGGGAATCCCATTAAGATCTTTCCTTTTCAAGTTTAAAGCTTGTCCAGATGGAAAAGCCAATTGCTAAAAATCCTCTCCATTTATTACAACTTCTGAGCAACTCCTATTCATTGTTTATAATTTGCATAAGCCAATCAAGTTTCTTTCTCAGGGTTGATGACTCTACCTACAGGGATGGTTTCCCAGGGTCCTTACCCATTTTACAAAATAAAAGAGATTGGTGGTACCACACCCATGCCTGCCAACACCCAAGCGTACCAGAGGACTGTTCTGAATGGGCAAATCTAAATAAAATTTTCATTCAATTCTTTTCTTTCTACATACAGTAATCAATTAACAATTTTAGGTTTAGCATTAAAACAGTAACTCCAAATAACTTAAGTTAACAATCTTACAACTTTTGAAACGATAGCCAAATTGTTTTAACTGAAACTTCTTTAACAGGCAAAGGTGAAAATACCTGGTTTTCTAAATAACAATTACAAAAACCAAAACATTATAAGACAAGGTTAGCAGGACTGATAAAATTTGAAATTACATAACTGGTTTTATACAATTTTCCCAATATCTTTTAGTTTCAACAAAATTCAGATAAGAAATTGGTTTCTCTCATGCTGTTTCTGGATTGCAGGGGTTACTCAGTTTTTACCATACAAGACTATAACATTTTAGAAGCACAACAGTAACACAGATAGTGAACTTTAGGCATCATTAATTAATTTCCAAACCAGCACATATAAATATTATTAATAGAAGACTGGGCTTACTAAATGTAGGGGCTGTTTGGCTTGTGATCTCATACTGCTGTGACCCAACCCCCTACCCTCGGGGCGGGGGTGGGTAAATTAAATTCCCTACTATTCTTTAGCATTCTCTTCCTTTGATCTAACCTGGGATGATAAGAGTTACAATTCACTGTAGTCCTAGCTGAATGATGAGTTGGGACTACACGGCAAAAAAAATCTTAATGGTTCTAACCTTTACTCAAGTAAATTTTACTTCTGTGTCCACTCCTTAAGAACTTCTTTGAAAGAGAGGGCTTTTGAATCTATCAGCTGAAGTGAGGGAGACTTCTGGACAACTATCCAAGTCCTCTCCATTCTACTGGAGAGTTCAAAAGCTTTATCTCTGCTGAGGTGTCTCTTTTTCAGATCTATGCATTTTTCCAATTTGCCTTAGTGCCAAATAATATAATAAATTTGACCTGTTTTAAACATTCAATTAGGAGTGACATGTTTCACTAAAAATATGACCAGAATAACTACTTTTTGTTTATTTCCCATTATACAAAAACTTTTCTCTTTTAGATGAGGCATGAGATAATGAAAATGCTAGTCAGCCTGCCTCTCTGATATGAGGAAAAAGTGTCCCTGATTTCTTCTTGTCTTTCTCTCCACCTTCCCAACCTGGCCAGGGTTAGAAGGTAGAAAGAGAGAGAGAATTTTACTAACAACTTTCCAAAACTTTTATGCTTTCCTTAAAACTGCACATGTGTTTTTTTCTTGTATACCTTATCTGAAACTGCCTTTAGCAATATAAGATTAGTTTCTCTCTTTCTTTTTCCCAAACTCCTCCCTGATGCTGCAGTCATCAGAGAGAAGGGACAAGGGGGAAGGAAAGAGAAAGCATGGGAAAGAGATTAACACACAAACACACTTACATGAGAGAATATATATACAGACAATAAAAAAGAACTCAAAAACTGAGAAAAGATTGTCAGAAATCCTCTCCACAAATTAGACCTATGGCTTGACTTCTTTTACTTGTTCCAAACTTACTCTCAAATTTTCACGTTAAGTAATCTCCTTCAAGAGTGGTTTTATCTAAGTTACACCAATCAGTGGGGCATAGAGCTGTCTGAGAAATGCTGTCTAGAAGAGACTGAATGTAAGGATTACTTGGTCCATAATTGATTGTCCCTTGTTTTAATTCCTTTAAAAATTTAGAATCCAGAGGGGTGAATTCTCTTGCAACTCCTCCTGGGTTATTGGGATCCAGGGTTTTTGTCATTGGTAATTTAGGAGGCTGCAGAAGTATAGGCAGAAGATGAATCTTGGATAAAGGACCTGCTTGTTTTTTCCTTTCTAGAGGAGTATAGAATGGTGATTCTGTGGAAGCCGAAGGTTCTGGGGGTGCTGAAGCTTCCTCTGACAAGGAGTCCACCTCTTCTCCCACTTTCTCCTTCTCAGCATCTGCCTCTGCCTGAGTGTTTCTGCCCTTAAAAAGTATCTGACCCATTGTTAACCTTGCTTTTGCTATTTACCTGTATTAATTTCTTATGAACAGAATCTGCCTTTTGCTTCTGTTAACACAGTAAGCTCTCCTTGCAAGCCTGTAATTGCTGAGATTTTACTGTGCCTGTGTGAACCTCCGACAATGTGAAATACCCCCGCAGGGGTTCTTCGAGGCTTCCCTTTACCTTAGTTGCCTTGTCACAACTTGGAGCTCCTTTCCAGGGGTCCACTATCACCGAAAGACAAGTCCCTTTCCTGGATCATGTCCCTGTTGAGGCGCCATTTGTAGCAGACGGCCTGCATGTCCACACGGCTTGGTGATGTGGTGAAGAAAGACACGGGAGGTGGGAAAAGATAGACCAATTCCGTTTATTGATCTGAGGGTTAAGGTATTTATAGACAGAAGCTGCAAGCCTATGTGACATTCTGCTCATCTCTTGTCCTACTGATATGGTCAGTCTTATTGTCTTAAAGACTGTTAGCCCAGAGGTATCTATTTCACATATCCCTTGTTTTCTGTAGTTCTCTTGTTTGTCTCACTGAGACAGCAACATCTGAGGGGCATGGAGAGCCATTCCAGATGATAATGAGCACAGTCTCAAAGAACAGTTTCCTTGAAGATCTATCCTGAACTTGTCAACTGCACTCCATCTTGGCCCTCAACATATATATGTTCATGATGCCATTCCGAATAGAATGTAAGATCCTCAAAAGTAGGTACTATTTCAAAATTGACTTTGTATTACTAGTTCCTGGAAAGACATAAGTACTTCAGAAATGTTTGATGATTAATGTGTAAGACATTGTGCCTGGTGCTGGGAACATATGGATGAAAAGACACATTCCTTTTTGGCTGAGGAAGTTACAGCAGATAAAATATGGAGAAAAAAGATGTAATACAAAATATAATATGGTTTTATGCTTAAAATAAATAACATACTATGATAATTTAGAGAAATCGAAGAAATCACTTATGTCTTGGCTGAGGAAGGTCAGGGTTAAGGAAGCCTTCCTGCAGAAAATCATATTTGAACTGGGCCTTGAAGTATAAGCAGGATTTCTATGTGTGGACATTGAGAAAGTACATTTCAGTCTTATGGGTGAAAGTGAGCAAAAGTCATAGAGGCATCAAGGGACAGGCTGGTCTCAGACTTTCCTTTGGTGATGTGAAGAAGAGACAGTAATATACAGTCTGGCATAGTAGAAATAATGTTGATGGGGAGTCAGTGAACCTAGGATTCCAATCCTACTACATGTGTAAAATAAAAGGATGTCATATAACCAGAGGACTAATAAAGAACAGCCTGAAAGGGAGTTGGGCAGGTCATGAATCAAGAGTAAGGAATAACAATTGGACAGCATGAGTGTTTCACTGGTGCCCAAAGGATGTTAAAACACCTAAAAGGAAAAAATATCTCCATCAGATTGGATTGATCCTTTGTGGAGGATTTATATGAAGCACAAGAAAAAAGTATGGTGGTGTTGCAATCTGAACTAGGGAAGGGTGTCTTCATAGATAAGATCATACATACCTTGTAGGAGTCAACGTAGTGCAGTGATAAGAATGCTGGATTTGGAATTTACTACTTGTGTGAGACTGGATAAGATACTTAAGCTCTCCACAGTTTTCTCATCTGCAAAATGAGGTGGTTAGACTAATAATACTAATAACTCACACTTACATAGTGATTTAAGATTTGTAAAATGCTTTATAAATGTTATCTCATTTGATCCTGAGAACAACCCTGGCAGTTAAGTTTTATTTCCATATTACACATAAGGAAACCTAGGCAGATTGTGTATCCAGAATCACACAGCCAGTAAGTGCCTGATGTCAGAGGTCTTCTAGCAGAGGTAGGATAATCACTTGACTTTCATATTTTCAAGGAGATTCTTTTGGGGGTAAGAATGAATTAAGTGACATAGTGGGGCCCTTTCCAACCATAGCATTTTCTTTCTGGGATTTCAGATACATCTTGAGTTCTTCAAGGTTCATTGATTTTGTTCATGGGGGTATCACTTTCTAGGATGATGGAAAGAATAATTACTGTATGACCTGGCCATGAAGAGTTTCTGGAACTTAAGTTTCTTCATCTTGTAGCCAACTTGGTACATGAGCCCCTCTGAGTTTAGCTAGGTTCTTCTTAAGAGGGGCATGGGTAGTGAGGTGGTACATTGGATAGGGCACCAGTGCAGGAGTCAGGAGGACCTGAGTACAAATCTCCCCTCAGATACTTGACGCTCACTAGCTGTGTGAACTTGGGCAAGTCACTTAACCCCAATTGCCTCATCCTGGGTCATCTCCAGTCATCCTGATAAATATCTCTGTGATCTTAGGCAAGGAAAGTGCAGGAGCATAGTGGTAAGAAATATGAAATCTCTCCTTACAGTAGCTCCAGTAGCTACCTCTAAATTTGGTTGAATCTAATTGCTATAAACCTGTAAAATCAAACCTCTACTAAAGATTTTCCCAGAGGCAAGCCTACAGATCACAACTGTAACACATTCATATACCACACAATAGATTATGAAGTACTAATATTATTATCCCCATTTTATACTTAAAACTGAGGCTCACAGTACTTAAATGATTTGTCAAGTGAACAGCCAATAAATGCTACAGAATGGACATGCACTCAGGTGTCCTAACTGCAAATTCAGTGCTTTGATTTACAACAGTAAGACTGTACTATGTACACCTCCTAGATTCTCTTCATTACCCTCTGTCCACCAATTATGCAGGTTTCTAGCTCCTCCTAATCATAGGTCATATTTCTTTAGTTCTTTACTTTTTACAAATCTTCTTTTGATCTTTTCAAAACTCTTGGGAAATAATCAATACAAGAAGAAATTGAAGCTCAGAGAAGTTCATTGACTTACCTAAGGTTTCCCAGTCATTTGGTGACACCAACTCATTTACCAAGTTACTAAGTGGTAGGGCTCAGATTCAGACTCTGACCCTCTGACTCCACAACCCATGTTTTAGCCACTCGACCTGAGGGGGCTCTGGGTACATACAAATCCCCCCCTTCACCTCCCAAGTCAATATAGAGAGCATAATTGAAGAGATTTTCAGAAAGCCTTCTTCCTCACCTGGGTTCAAATCCCAATCTTGACACTTACTACCTGTGTGACCTTGGGCAAAGTACTGAACCTCCCCAAACTTCAGTTTTCTCATCTATAAGATGAGGAGATTTGATTAGAGGACTTCTGAGATCCTTTCTGGCTAGATTCTTAAAATCTTGATGTGATGCTGAAACCATATTGTTTCAGTCCTCCCTGCCTAGCTGTTTAAGGGTTCTCTTTCAATGTCACACAGTCCCTTC
Organism: Notamacropus eugenii; assembly: GCF_028372415.1. NCBI lineage: Eukaryota > Metazoa > Chordata > Mammalia > Diprotodontia > Macropodidae > Notamacropus > Notamacropus eugenii. Next base: position 575,080,486 of record NC_092872.1, read on the forward strand.
TCCTCCCAAGCCTTTCTCTTGCTGGCTGTTACAAATGCAGCATTTATCTACCTAAATGAAAACTGCTCTACTAATGAGTTCCTTTGCTTAAGTTAAGGTGGTTTTCCTTTCAGTCTTGCTTAGAGTTATTAGATGTCCCTGTCCTAGTCTCAGGGTCTGGTATAACTGATGAAGAACCAGACTGAGCTCCTCCTCCTTATCTGTACTCTCACCTCTTTGATACTCAGCCTGCACCTTACCTGTGAGAGCATAGGAAAGGATCACAAAGAGCACCATAAGAACTAGGTAGAGGATCCTCATGATGACTGGTTGGCTGGAACTTGGAAATTTACAACAGATGTGAGAGAAGACCAGCTAAGGTAAAGATAGGACAAATGAGAATATATCAGGCCAGGCCAGACTCAGCTTATTCTTGCTCAATTCAGTTTACTTCCCACATACCTGAGGCTGTCTGATGGAAGGTTATGAGGATCCTAGGGGTCCCTTGTATTTATTTGACTAAGAAATTTATTCAAGAGATCACTGATATTCAATTTATAAGTGATGCATTCCATAGTGAAATTCTAAATAATATTATTTAACTGGAGGAGAGTTCTAGTCTTGTGGGCTCCTTGTCCTCCCTATTACTATAAATTGATTGAGATGGGAAGGATCAGGTGGAATATTTTGGTTAAAGTAGCTTCTGTCACAGGCAGGCCTATGAAAAGAATGAATCAGAAGGCACTGAATATAAAACAACCCCCATAGAAATGAAGTTGATTGTATTTTAAGATGCAAGAAATGATTTATGATCAACTAACGTGTTATTCTTTATTGACCTCTTTGTGTTCTGACTTCTGTATGTTTATCAAGGTTCAAAATCAGAATAAGTCTACAAGAATAGGTAAAAGATGAAAAGATAGAATTTTAAGTAAAATGAGGAAAGGATACCTACAAAATGATCATTTAAACAAGCTATTGATAGAAGAAAAAAGGGATATGGATTGAAGAAAGGCCATCAATATAGGTAACAATAATTTCTCATAGCTCAACCAATGTAAATTAATTGTCGTATCAAAGAGACCAAAATAACCTAAAAAGCATCTTCTTCACCAACACTTTAGTTACTAGCCAAGGAGAGCTATATGTAAGGCATGGGCAGCAATTATTTAGACTCTATACATGTTCCCAAATTTTTGTGAAGGATGTTGGAAATTACAAGAAGTTTTCTTTCATATAGTAAAAGCAGTCATGTATAAAGTCAGTTTTTCAAAAAGCTGGGCAAGAGACCTAACTACACAAAATTATCCCAAAGGCATACAAAAATGAAAAAGGATGGGGGATTACCAACAGGTTAAAGATGCAAAAGGTCAAAAAGATTTTTTTATGAGAAATTCCTGTCAACATTAAGAAAATGGATTTCCTTCATTTGGGATCTAAAATTCCTGGATGTGCTTTTAGGGGAGGTAGAAATCACCCTGAAGAGAACAGAGATGTGAAAAATGAATGGAGGTAGATCAAATTACCCAGGGAAAGTACAAGCTAGTGGCTATACAATTATGAGGGCATTGAGCCATCTAGTATTAAGAATTCTAAAGGAGGGGAAGATAAAGGGGAAGTAGGGGATAAAAAACAAAACTTCAGATCCAGTTAATCTCAATACAAGGTGACTGAAAATGAACAACTATTGATTTTTATCCCTACTTTCCTTTCCAGATACATTTTGATATATTTAGGGGCATCCTGAATAAAGGTATTAAGAGAGAATAGGTAGAGTTTCACAAGTAGTATTCCTGTTTACCACATCCTTACCATCACACATTTGACAGATCTTAATATGTTTAATACTTGTTTATTATTATAAAGAATTTGATTCTGTAAATCAAAATTCTACCTTAAAGATTTTTCAATAAGTTTTTTTTTTATCATATATACCTTTCGAATGTACATGATTCTTTAAAAAATACAACAATACGAAGAACCTTTTTTTATCATAAACTTATTTTGATAAAATGTAAGCATCTTAAGACTGGGGCAGTTTTGACATATCTTTGAATTCCCAGAACTAAGCACAGTGCTTTGGCATGGTAAGACTTTATAAATGCTTGATAGTTGATTCATTACAGGGGCTTCTGATCATTACTATCAGGTGAGATGTATGTCAGTGTTAAAGTCTTTAAACACTGTCATGGAGAAGACCCAGTGTAGAGCCTAAGTTCAAGATGGATCTAGATGGGGAAGTACTCCAACTACTCTTGTTTGTGGATAATCTTGTGCTAATTGACTCAAGATCAAAGGAATGAGTCATCCAGGGCTCTGATGTTAATTTTCCTGAGGCTCCTTCACAAAATAGTATTGTCATTGGTTCCTCTAACTTAGAAACGACAGTGTTTTTGGATAGGCCTGGTAACAAAGTAGTCTGATTATGATTTTAGGTCATTTATGCTTCATCAACTCAGCAAGCATTTATGATGAGAATGGCTTGGCCCATGTACTTAAGGTGCTTACATTCTACTGGTGGTGTTGTGGACTAGAGGCACTTGACCTCTAAAAGAAGGAGAGAGATGAAGAGGAACGTGAATAGACTAGATCATTGTTAGGTCCTACCCAGGCAGACTCCAGATGGAAGTTCTAAAAATGGTTGGGTTTTTTATCTCTTTGATCAGCTCTTGGCTGTCCCAGGAAGATATAAAACAAACAGCTCCAAATCTGGGGGCCTAGAGGAAGGGCTTCACTTGTACTAGTCAAGCAGAAGAGATGGTAGTAAGGTACAGAGTGACCAGATCTAGACACATCAAAGAGAGAACAAAACACATTATGAATAGAATGAAGGTGTTATTTTGCCATCTCCCACCTCCTTTTTAAAAATCAGTCTCTATAGTACAAATCTTGAAATTCCAACCTTACACTGGAGGCCAAGCTTACTGAGCCTTCATAGCTTCAAAACACAATCTTCAGAAATTTCTTATCTGTTAGATGGCCATAAGTTTTATATCCAAAAATTTTTTTGCCAAGACTCTACCTTTTGAAAATACTAACGTAATGCTGTCTTTGTGGAGACAAATGGAGTATAGAGCAGGAGGGTGGGCATACTGCTTAAGGCAGCTTCATCTGTTCAGGCTGGTCCTCCTTTCTGGAACTGCTGCAGAATGAGAGGTCATTGATTGGTTTTAAAAATTTTGTGTCTCATAATATTTCTCTTCTCCTTTAGTGCTTAGCCTTCACATTTTGTCTCTAAAACATCCTTTCAGTTGTAATGTAGGGTCTCTCTTTGTGTCTGTCCCTGGCTTTTTCAATGTCTATCTCATTGTTCTACTTTGAAATGTTAATCTCTTGCTTCTCTTAATCTGGAGACAGCTAGGTGGTATAATGGATCAAGCACTGGTCTTCGGATTAGGAAGACCTAATTTCAAATGCAGCCTTAGATACTAGCTACATGATTCTGTGCAAATCACTTAATCCTATTTGCCAAGTACTCCAGTATCTTTGCCAAGAAAAGCCCAAAAAAGGATACGAAGAGTCAGACATCACTGAAAAATAGCTAGATAACAGCTATTAACTTAATCTATTTCTTTGTGTTTCCATTTTTATTTCTCAATCTTTTACTTTCTTTTATATTTGGAATGTTTTATTGACCTCTTGTTTGTATACCACCTTTACTAACAAGTATATCTTTTCCCCATTCTCCGTTCCGGAAAGCCAGACTTCTTGACAGTAAATCAAAAAGAAAATGATAGAGATAAAAAAGTTTGACAAATACCACCAAAACTCCAGTCGAGTCTGACCAAGCATACAATATTCCCAACCAATGTTTTGCTCTTCTGCAAACAAAAGAAGGAAATGGATATTCTCTCTTCTTTCCAGTCTTTCTTTTTGAAAATCTGTTTTTTTAATTTTGGTGCCTTTTATGATCTGATTTTCAATCACTGCCATGATTTCTCTTTTATATACACATATACTCCAGTTATCTGCCTTTGCTATGTTCCTTGGCCTCACATCTGACACCTTCTGGTTGTCTTTAGTTCTCAAAGAGAACCAAAATGACATCACCATGATAAAGTGAAGTTTCAGTGTCTATGACTGGCTGATCAGATCAACATGAGCTCAGAATGCTCTACCATAGATTGGGCACAGGAAGTCCATGTGAACATTTCGGCATTGAGCATCCTGTTTCCTTTGTGTTGTTTCAATTCTACTTTGCTCATAGAGCACAGCACCTTTTCTGATGTGGGCACACCATGCTGAGCGATCCTGTGTCAGTGTCTCCCATGTGCCACAATCAAATTGAAAGTTCTTGAGAGAGACCTTCAGAGTGTGCTTGGATTACTTCTTCTGACCACCATGTGATGCCCTGCTCCTTGCAAGTTCTCCATAAAATAGTCTTTTTGGCAATGGTACATTTTGCATTCAAACAATGTGGCCAGTCCATTGAAATTGAGCTCTCTGAAGCATAGTTTGAATGCTTGGCAGTTCAGCTTGAACAAAGACGTGTCTGGTACCTTATCCTGCCAGGCGCTCCTAGAATCTTCCCAAGACAGTTCAAATGGAAGTGATTCAGTTTCCTGGCATGGTGCTGGTAGATTGTCCATGTTTCACAAGCATACAACAATGAGGTCAGCACAAAGGCTCTGTAGACCTTCAGTTTGGTGGTCAGTCTAATACTTCTTCTCTCCCAAACTTTTCTTGGAAAAAATTGACTGAAGAAAACAACTACATAAAAAACTACAATTGGCCAAATGGGAAAAGGAGGTACAAAAATGCACTGAAGAGAACAACACCTTAAAAAGTAGAATTGTCCAGACAGAAAGGAGGTACAAAAGCTGACCAAAGGAAACAATTCATTAAAAATTAGAATTGGGCATGTGGAAGTTAGTGACTCTTCATGTATCAGTTAGGCAAAATCAAAAGAATGGCAAAATAGAAGAAAATGTAAAATATCTTACTGGAAAAATAACTGACTTGGAAAATAGGTCCAGGAGAGATAGTTTAAAAATTATTGGACTACCTGAAAGTCATGATAAGATTTTTTGGGAAAGTTAGAGCACCTTAGGAGCAAGGAAAAATAAATGTAATGCTATTATTCATGGAACACAAAGTAGGGGATGCATATTAATGTGCTTTCAAATACCAGATACCTGGTCTTGATGTCTCAGATTTAACTGTCTATTATATGAAGTCATCTCCCTATGAAATTGTGTATCAAATAGAAAAGTTTCATATTGTAAGTGATGGACACTTGAGCTGAACATAGAAGGAGGAAAAACCCTATGAGAGGTAAAGATGAATGGTGTGGGGAAATTTGTGCCAACCATAGGAAACAGTTTGTGTGAATTCATGGACATGGAAAATGGAAATATCCTATCAATTTTGAGAAACAGCCAAGTAGTTCACTGAAGCTAGAAGATAGAGCTCATGAAGATAGTAATGGGAAATTATTCTGGAAGTGTATGTAAGAGCCAAATAATGGAGTTCATATTTTATTCCATAGATAATACTGAACATCACAATTTTTTGATCAGGGAAGTGATACAGTCATATTTGTATTTTAAGAACATCCCTTTGGCAGCAGTTTGGAGGATGCATGGGACAGGCTAGACCCTAGAGCATGCAGACTAATTATGAGGCTATTAGCAGACCAGTTAAAAGTATTCCTTCCATTGGTTATTTCTTTTGATGCAAAAATATTGCAGTCTTCTCCATTTTAATTGTACCCAGAAGGCTTTGTTCTGGAGAAAGTTTACATTCTAGAAATTTGCCTCTACCCTCATACTCCAATTGAAGTTGTTATTTATCTAATCTAAATTGCCACAGAATTCTTCTCATTGCTTGTGTAACTATTAAGGATAAGTGAGGGTGGAGTCTGGATACTGAGGGACAACTTTCATTTAAAGCATGGCTAAATCCTTCTTGAGGAGTCACTTTCCTCTATGTGCCTCCAGAAATTAGATTAGATTCAACACTATTTCTTTTGTGTAAGACTTTCTAAAAATTTGACCTTTGGTGTTTTGATGGTATGAGATTCTCCCTCAAACATCTTGAAAGCCAGGTTGAAGATTCTAGGAGGAAAAGAGGGAGAATTCTTCCTTCCAGGAAGGAGCAATACCTATGACAAAAACTGACTGATAAAACATTCCATTCAGTTCTCCCTGTTCTAATCTATTTGCATCAGGAGGGAGGAAAAGGAGCCCACAGGACTTGAATTCTGTTCTGGTTAAATAAAAAGTTGGGTTATGTAAATTTCACCATATATCGCCACAGTTACATTCCATTGTCAATGTCACACGAGGTAATGCCCTAGCCCAATAATTTCAGAGCTTTGCCAAGTCCTTGCAAGACTTCCCTCTGCCAGTCCCACATACAGTGCTGAATTGAACTGAGAAAACGCAAACTGAGAGCAGACTTTCTGATCACTTGTCTTTTCTTCTTCCATCTCCTAATGCACTGGCTTTCCCTCACCTGTCCTGTAATTTTCAGATTCTGCACAACCAGTCATCATGAGAATTCTCTATCTGGTGTTTATGCTGTTCTTTGTGATCTTTTTCCTCTGTTGGCACAGGTAAGGGGCAGGCTGAGAATTAAAGAGGAGTGGGGGACAGTGTAGAATGGAGGATGGGTTCAGTTATCTAGAGTAGCTGGCCCTGAGACTAGGGTAATTCTAAGGAAGACTAAGGAAGAGGTTTCCTGTTTAGGCTAAGGATCTCATTAGGAGAGATGTTTTTTATTTAACTAGATAAATGCCACATTGGTGGCCAAAAGGAGTAAGGGCTGGAACAAAAAGGGACTAGTGGCATTGAGAGATTTTTATGCATATTTAAAATCTTTAGGGGAGGGATCCTTGGAAGGGGGTGGGCAAGTAATAGGGGGAAGGTAGCTTGTAGAGGTAAACTAGTGGAGTTAGGAGGGATAGGAAATAAGAGAGCTGCACAAACATAAAAACAATGATCAGGAGTAGAATTTGTTTGGGAAAGCATATGTCCACATATGTATGTGTATGGGTATGTATATATCTATAGCTATAGAGAAACATAACTTAGTTATAGCCTTCTGGGGAGAAGGGAAAGGAAAAAAAACAAAGTAAAAAAGTGCACAGCAGAGAGCAAATGAAAACTTACAAGGAAGATGGACAGTCCTCAACACAACATGCATTATTTATCATAAGACTTTGTTGAAATGAAAATATATTATTGCATATTTATGTTCTGTTATGCACATGACATGCTTTTTTTCTTACTTTGTATCTGAATTCTCATATTTAAGTTTATGATATGCTTTTCTTTCTTTTCTCTATTCTCTATTTGTGTTCTGGTGTTTGAGTCTAAAATAAAATTTAAAAAAATTCTTAAATAGTATAGGATGCCAGAGCCAGGTGGAGGAGGACATCTCCACCATTGTTTTAGTGACACATGGAGATTTTAGGATCATAGCTACAAGGGAACTGAGAGATCCTGTAATTAAAAAGGTCTCATCTTATAGTTGAAAATAAACTCCATGTTAGGATACTGAAATAACTTGCCCAAGGAGTCAGGTGTATAATCTGAACCTAGGAGAGGAATAAGTCATTCTGAAAGCTTTTCATTTATACTCTGCATTAAATTGGGACCTCGACACTGTGACATTTGTCAGTGTACATACCCAAAGGAAATTCTGATGGAGTGAATAAAGCATCCTTATTTTAAGAGAAATCATGTTCTATTGGGGATTGCCACATGGATGTATGTGTAATTATATATAGATCCCTACAAAGGAAGATAATACATGTAAGTATTGAGAATTGTATCTTTTTTATGGCATTTAGTAGAGGTATACATAGAGAGAGTGAATAGATATAAGTTGAATTTGATGGGATGATACATTAAATAAGGGGTAAATAAAAGGATTGTACTGGGACAAGAGTAAAGGAAGAGGCAGAAAAGGGTAAATTACATCACAGGAAGAGGCACAGAGATCTATTATGAAAGAGCAAAAGAAGGGAGGGAGGCAAACATTGTTTGAACCACACTCTTACTGGATTTATCTCAAAGAGGGAATAACATATTCTGGTAGAGAAAGCATTCTTTCCCTATAAGATGTAGGGTAAGAAAAGGGAGAGGATAGGAGGGAGGGAAAAACATAGTAGGGGAAAGGGGACAAAAAGAGGGGACTGTAGAAGAGAGGACAAATTGAAGGAGGCAGTGGTCAGAAGCAAAATACTAGTGAGGAGGGAAAGAGAGAAAGGAGAGAAAAAAGTATAAATTTGGTGAAAATAGGATGGAGAGAAAGATATAGTTAGTAACCATAACTGTGAATGTGAATCAGATGAAATCTCCCATAAAATGGAAGGAAATAGAGTAAATTAAAAAATATAATCCTACAACATATTGTTTACAAGAAACACATTTGAAGCAGAGCAATACAGAGTAAAGGTAAAAGGCTAAAAGAGAATATATTATTCTTTAGCTGAAATAAAAAAAAAGCAAGAATAGCAAACTTGATCTCAGACAAAACAAAAAAGAAAATAGATATAATTAAAAGACATAAAGAAGGAAATCACATCCTGCTAAAGATACTATAGACAATGGGACAGCTAGGTGGTGTAGTGGATGGAGCAGCAGTGCAGGAGTCAGGAGGACTTGAGTTCAAATCTCACCTCAGACACTTGACACTCACTAGCTGTGTGACCTTGGGCAAGTCACTTAACCCCAATTGCCTCATCCTGGGTCATCTCCAATCATCCTGATGAATACCTGGTCACTGGATTCAGATGGTTCAGGATGAGAAGTGAGGCTGGTGATCAGCACAGCCCTCCCTCACTCAAAACAAAGTCAAGTGCAAGTCATATCATTATTTCTCTGATGACATGGTCTTCTTTGGCAATGAAGAATGAACTCACACACTGTAGACAATGAAGTAATATCATTATTTAGTAATTCACCAAGTGTTATAACATCAATTAGAAATACTAAATGCATACTTTTCAGGTCATGATGCAATAAGAATGATATGCAATAAAGGGCCATACAAAGATAGATTAAAATCTAATTGGACACTAAATGATTTAATCTTGAACAATGAATGGGTCAAACAACTAATTAAAGAAACTATAACTTCATTCAAAAGAATGGCAACAATGAGATAACATACCAAAAATTATAGGATGCAGACAAAGCAGTTTTAGCAGGAAATTTCATATCTCTAGCTGCTTACATGAATACAATAAAGAAACAGATCAATTAATTGGACATAGATCTAAAAAAGTTAGGCAACAAAACAAATTAAAAATCCCCAATTAAATACCAAATTATAAATTCTGAAAATCAGAGAAGAGATTAAGAAAACTATTGAACTAACAAAGAGTATTAAGAGCTGGTTTTATGAAAAAAGCAATAAAATTTGCGAATGTTTTGTTGATTTGATTCTAAAAGGAGTGGTAGGAAGCAGAGTCAAGATGGTGGATTAGAGGCAGAAACTTCCCTGATCTCTCTCCCAAATACCTCCAAATCCCTTTAAAAAATGACTAAATAAATTCTAGAGCAGTAGACCCCACAAAAAGATAGAGTGAAAAAAATTTTCAGCTAGTAAAACCTGAAAGGTCAGCAGGAAAAGTCTGTTGCACAAGGGTGAGAAAGGAGTGTAGTCTTGTGCAGGCCTGGGGGTGATTGAATCACTGGCAGCAGTGGTGATTTCCAGACTTCTGAGCCCACTAAAACCAAAGACAATTTAGAAGGTCAGCAGGAAAGATCTGTGGAACCTTGATGAGAGCAATGCACAGACCAGGAAAGATCATGTCATCACAACTCTCGCCCCAGCAAAACCAGGAGTAGGCCTTGGGAGTGACTGAATAAGCTGCTTTGTAGAGCTCTCAGTCCACAGATGGTAATGGGGTTAAACAACTGATCCAAAGAAATTACAGGGGTCTGTTTCTTTGCATACTCAGATTCATGTCACAGTACTTGATTTCAGTGCCAGGGCAAGGAGGAGCACTAGCATAGCAGAATTTGTGGTAGCAGTGGAGAGGGACCCTCATCACATTTCCAAGGCAGAAAAGAGTGCTTGTGGTCACTCACCAAGCAGAGTCAAGAGTACAGGCCAGGAGAGGAGTAAACACTTTGGAAGAACTGAAAACTTACAAGCCCCTAAAAGTACTTCTGAAAACAGCTGCACAAATCTCCTGAAGCTTGGGACAGTGTGCCCTCCACCCTGAAATCAGAGCCCTGATAAAGAGTCAAAAGTCAGCTAACAGGCTGGAGAAACGAGCAAACTGGAAAAACAACTCCAACTACAGAAACTTACTTTGGTGACAAGGAAGATCAAAACACATACTCAGAAGAAGATATCAAAGTCAAAGCTCCATCATCCAAAGCCTCCAACTAAAATATTAATTTGACTCAGGCCATGGAAGAGCTCAAAAAGGATTTTGAAAATCAAGTAAGAAAAGTAGAGGGAAAACTACAAAGAGAAATAAGAGTGATGCAAGAAAATCATGAAAAATGAGTCACAAGAAAATACTGAAGAAAATAACACCTTTAAAAAACAGATTATGCCAAATTTTCAGAGGTCCAAAAAACTAAAGAGGAGAAGAATATCTTAAAAAGCAGAATTGACCAAATGCAAAAAGAGATCCAAAAGCTCACTAAAGAAAATAATGCCTGAAAAATTAGAATGGAGCACATGGAAGCTAATGACTTTATGACAAATCAAGAAATCATAAAACAAAACCAAAAGACTGAAAAAAAATAAAACTATGTGAAATATCTCATTGGAAAAACAACTTCCTGGATCCAGGAGAGATAATTTAAAAATTATTGGATTATCTGATTTTTAAAAAGATAGATAAAAAAAAGAACCTTAACTTCATCTTTTAAGAAATTGTCAAGGAAAACTGCTCTGATATTCCAGAACCAGAGGGTAAAATAGAAATTGAAGAATCCACCTATTTTTTCCTGAAAGAGATTCCAAAATGAAAACTGCTGTGAATATTATAGCTAAATTCCAGAGCTTCCAGGTTAAGGAGAAAATATTGCAATCAATCAGAAAGAAACAATTCAAGTATTGTGGAAGCACAATCAGGATAATATAAGATTTAGCAACAAGTACATGAGAGGATCTGAGGTCTTGGAATATGATATTCCAGAGGGCAGAGGAGCTAGGATTATAACAAAGAATCATCTACCCAACAAAAATGAGTATAATCCATGAGTAGAAAAAGTGGATATTAAATGAGATAGAATTTCAAGTATTCTTGAGAAAAGAGGAGAGCTAGAAAGAAAATTTGACTTTCAAATACAAAACTCAAGAGAAACATGAAAAAATAAGAAGGAAAGAGAAATATATCATAAGGGACTTATTAAAGTTAAACTGTTCACATCACAAATATTTGTAACTCATGAGACCTTTGTCATTATTAGGGTAGTTAGAAGGAGGACAAAGATGTGAATTGAATATGAAGGGATGATTTCTAATATAGGAGTGAGTGAGGAATGTACTGGGAGGAAGAGAAAGAGAAAGGTAGAATAGGTAAATTATCTTACCTAAAAGAGGGAAGAAAGAGCTTTTACAGTGGAGGGGAAGAGGGGGAAATTGAGGGGAGTGAGTGAACCTTACTCTCATAAGAATTGGTTCAAAGTGGGATTGAAACACATACTCAATTGGGTATAAAAATCTATCTTGTCCTACAGGAAAGTAGGGGAGAAGGGGATAAGAGAAAAAGGGGTGATAGAAGAGAGGTCAGAATGTGGGAGGAGATAGTCAGAAGCTAAATACTTTTGAGGAGGGACAGGGTGAAAGGAGAGAGAGAGAATAGAATAAACAAAGAAGGGAAATATGTTGGAGGGAAAGGCAGTTAGTCTTTCACATGACCATTATGGAAGTGTTTTGCATGACTACACACATATATATGGCCTATATTGAATTGCTTGCCTTCTCAATGAGGGGGTGGGATAGGGAGGGAACTAGGGAGAGAATTTGGAGCTCAAAGTTTTAAAAGTGAATGTTAAAATTTTTTTACATATAACTGAGGAAAAATAAAATACTAAAATTAAAACAAACAAAATAAATAAGAAAAGAGCAGTATACCACCAAAAGAAGAGGAAATTAAAACAATAATGAGGGAGTTATTTTGCCCAAGTGTATGCCTAATTCTGACAATCTAATGGAAATGGATGTATACTTACAAAAATATAAATTTCTCAGATTAGAAGAAGAGAAAATAACATGTTTAACCGCATTTCAGAAAAAGAAATTGAACAAACCATCAATGAATTCCTTAAGAAAAATCTCCAGGGTCATATGAAAAAGTGCTCTAATTCACTCTTGAATAGAGTAATGTAAATCAAAACAATTCTGAGTTATGACATCCCACATACTAGACTGGCTAACATGATACAAATAGGAAAATGATAAATGCTGGAGAAGATGTGGGAAAATCAGAATCCTAATCCATTGTTGGTGGAGTAGTGAATTGTTCCAACCATTCTGTAATTTGGAACTATGCTCAAAGTGCTATAAAACTGTGCATACCTTTTGATACAGCACTACCACTTCTAGGTCTGTATGCCTAAGAGATGATAAATTGCCTCCCTTAATCTACTCTCTGCTTTATCACCTTTCACTCCCTTTCTCTTATCCTCTTCATCTCTTATTTCCCTATTGAGCAAGATAGATTTCTACACACAACTGAGTGTGTGTGTTTCTTTGTGTATCTTTCCCTCTTTGAACAAATTCCAACGAGAGTGAGCTTCAAGTATTGTCTGCGAATCCATCTACCCACCCATTTTGTCCTCAACTGTAAAAGTTCTCTTTTTGCCTCTCTTTTCCTCCTAAAAGGTTATCCATTCTACCTCTTTCTTCCCCAGTGCATCCTTCTTTTTCACCCTATTTTTTTGAGAAAATTCCAAAAAAAGGACTCACACCTATGCCTTCTGCCTATGTAAATACCCTTTAACTGCCCTAAGAAATATCAGCTTCTTAGGACTCACATGAATCATCTTTTGAAATAAAAATTTAAACAGTTTAACCTTATTGAATCCCTTACAATTTCTCTTTCATGTTTACCTTTTTTATTGTAAAGTTAACGATTGGTTCTAATTCTATTTATAAAATTTAGCCAAGGTGGAATTGGGCAGTTAAGTAGAATAGTAGGAAGAGCAGTGGGCTTCCTAGCTTCAGTGACCCTGGGCAAGTCACTTAACCATGTTTGCCTCAGCTCCTCATCTGTAAAATGAGCTGGAGAAGGAAATGACTAACCACTCTAGTGTCATTGTCAATAAAACCCCAAAATGGGGTCCCAAAGAGTCAGACAGGGCTGAAATGACTCAGGAATAGCCACACAAGTTTCCATAGGTTTTAATGCTCTTGTACTCTATATAAATCTGAACCCATTACCTTTGCAATTTCATCCTTCACTTACATGCCAGAGGAACAAGCTTAAAAGTCAATTGTAATTACCTCCACTGAGATTCAGCCTTTGTATTAGCTTTGTAACCTCCCACTTAACTCAAAGTCAGGTTGTTTCAATCAAAGCTATTGAAGACTACACTCATATTTGCTGACTGATCTTATCACTGAAAGTTAATCCAGTCTGCCAACTCCTGAAGGAATGGGGAAAGCTTATGTGACTATTAACCCACCTTCTCATTAAAATGTCTATCAATCAAGGGATCTTCCTGGGGAGGTCCAAAGGATGCACTGTCAGGACAATTGGAAGGAAGATTCACCTAGTTTTAAAAGACCTTGTCAGTCCTCACTCAGAATCTTTGGGCATTGAAGAGGACATTTACGCAATTTATTGGTTACTTCTAGCCTAACTAAAAAAAGTGATCATGCTCAGACAATTGTCTCTCATTTTACCTTAATTTTCAAATGTAACATTATACTTTTCTTGAATCTTGTTTTGAATGTCACTTTTTTATTCAGCTCTTGTCTTTTCATCCGAAATGTTTGAAAGTCCTTTCTATTATTAAATACCCATCCCCCCCCCCACAAGAGATTAGATTCAGTTTTGCTGGGTAGTTAAATTATTTTTAAATTATCTCCCACCCATTTTTCAGGTCAGGATAGGGCCTTGGGTGATATTGTGAAGTAATTCATTTATCTTTCAAATCTTTACCTTCCCTATGCTTTCCTCCAAGCCCCTCATGCATAATTATCTATGCATGGGAGATGTGGTGCTCTCTTGAAATAGCCTCTTGTGGAAATTTAGACCTAGAGAGCTTGGAGCTCTGTACAGAGTCTGAGCAACAGGGCTGAGGGTAGGAGAGCAGCGGAGGCTTTGAAATCTGATTGCTGAAATCTCTTACTATCCAGTCTCAAAAGTCTACAATACCTTATTAGTGATGGCAAACTATGTTTCCCAGGGTACAATAGTGGTAGTTATAATATCAACAGGAATAATAATATTTGATAGCAAGAATAAAACTAGTACCACTCCTACTAATAATTGGCATTTAAATAAAGCCTTGTTTTGCAAAGCACCTTGTGTATACAGCATGTCCCCCAGAATATTAGTTTACTTTTAAGCTATTAGCCATAACCTTTCAAAAAGTGCGCTGAATTATCATACTTAAGCAGGGACTTTTCTGAGCTCTCCTTCAAACCCTTCCAAATACCATAAAAAGATGACTAAGCAAATTCTAGGGCAGCAGAACTGACAAAATGACAGAGTGAAACGAATTTCCAGCCTAAGACAACCTGGAAGGTTGACAGGAAAGGTCTGTTGCACCATTCAGAGAGAAGAGCAGAGTCCAGCATGGATCACACCTACACAGATGCGGTTGGAGCAGGCCTCAGGGGACTAAATCACTGGCAGCTGTGGCAGTTTCCAAACTTCTCAACCCACAAATGCCAAAGACAACTTAGAAGGTCAGTAGGAAAGGTGTGTCAGATATGGGTAAGAGAGGAGCAAGGACTGGCCCTGGCCTCAGATCCACGGTGGTGGTGGTGGTATCAGCAGCAGTGGTGATTGTTTCAAGAACTCTTGGCCCCCAAACAGTGGGGGGATCCAGTGGCTGATTGAGGTGAATTGTGGGGATCTCTTTGGTGGAACTGAGGCAGGATTCTCTTGCTTTTTCCATGCTTGGATCCAGGTCTCAGTCCTGGGTGTCAGTCCCCAGGTGTGGAAGAGTGCTGGCATGGTAGAGCTTATGTGGGTGAATAAGGAATCCTTCTCACAATTCCCAGGCAGAAAAGGGTACTTGTGGTCACTCACAGACCAGAGTACAGACAAGGAGAGAAGTAGATATCTCTCCATTGATCCTACAACCTTGGAAGAACTGAAAATTTACAGGTCCCTAGAAACATCTCTGAAAACAGCTGCAGAAACCCTCTGAAGCTTGGGACAGTACACCCTCCACAATGGAAACAGAGACTTACTTTAACAAAGAGTTGAAAAGTCAAGTAACTGGCTGGGAAGATGAGCAAACAAGTGGGAAAAATCAGACTGTAGAATCTTGCTTTGGTGATAAAGAAGATCAAAACATCCAGCCTGAAAAAAGAAAATAAAGTCAAAGCTCCTACATCTAAAGCCTCCAAGAAAAATATGAATTTGATTTAGGCCATGGAAGAACTCAAAAAGGATTTTAAAAATCAACTAAGAGAAACAGAGGAAAAATTGGGAAGGGAAATGAGAGTGATGCAAGAAAATCATGAAAAATCAATCTACAGCTTGTTAAAGGAGACCAAAAAAATGCTGAAGAAAATAACACCTTAAAAAATTGACTAACCCAAATGGCCAAAGAGGTCCAAAAATTAAATGAGGGGAAGCATGCATTAAACAGCAGAACTGGCCAAATGGAAGAGGAGGTCTGAAAGCTCACTGAAGAAAATAATTTCTTAAACATTACAATGGAGCAAATGGAAGGTAATGACTTTATGAGAAATCAAGAAATCATAAAACAAAACCTAAAGAATGAAAAAAATAAAATACAATGTGAAATATCTCATTGGAAAAACAACTGACCTTGAAAATAGATCCAAGAGAGACAATTTAGAAGTTATTGGTTTACCTGAAAGCCACAATCAAAAAAAGGGCCCAGACATGTTTCAAGAAATTATCTATGATAAGTGCCCTGATATTCTAGAATCAGAGAGGGAAATATATATTGAAAGAATCCACTGATGATCTCCCAAAAGAGATTCCAAAAGGAAAACTCCTAAGAATATTGTAGACAAGTTCTATAGTTCCCAGGTCAAGGAGAAAATATTGCAGCATCCAGAAAGAAAAAAATTCAAGTATTGTGGAAACATAATCAGGATAACACAAGATTTCATAGCTTCTACATTAAGGGATTGGAATGCTTGGAATATGATGTTCCAGAGGTCAAAGGAGGTAGGATTAAAACCAAAAATCACCTACCCAACAAAACTGAGTATAATACTTCAGGGGAAAAAAATGGACATTCAAGGAAAGAGAGACCTTTCAAGCATTCTTGATGAAAAGACCAGAGCTGAATAGAAAATTTGACTTCCAAATATAAGACTCAAGAGAAGCATGGAAAGGTAAACAGGAAAGAGAAATCATCAGGGACTTATTAAAGGTGAACTGCTTCCATTCCTACATGAAATGCTGATTATTTGTAACTTATGAGACATTTCTCAGTATTAGGGTAGTTGGAGGGAATGCACGCACACACACTCACATATACATATACACATTATATATCCATATGTGTATGTATATATATATCCATATGTATATATATGTACATATATATATACATAATATATATGCACACACATGTACAGAGGGTACAGGATTAGTTGAATATGAAGGGATGATATCTAAAAATAAAATTAAGGGGTGAGAGAGAGGAACGTAGTGGGAGAAGGAGAAAGGGAGAGGTAGAATCGGATAAATTATCTCACATAACAGAGTCAAGAAAAAGGTTTTATAATGGAGAGGAAGAGAGGAGAGGTGAGAGAGAATGAGTGAATCTTATTCTCATCATATTTGGCTTAAGGAGTGAATAACAGACATGCAATTGGGTATGGAAATCTATCTTACCCTACAGGAAAGTAGCAAGGAAGGGCACAAAAGGGGTGGGTGATAGAAGGAAAGGAAAATGGGAGGAGGGGGTAATCAGAAGCAAATACTTTTGAGGAGGGATGGGGTCAAAGGAGACAATAGAATAAATAGGGGGTGGGTTAGGATGGAGGGAAATATAGTTAGACTTTCACAATATGATTGTTAACAGAAATGGTTTGCAAGACTACACATGCATAATGAAATTTCTTGCCTTCTCAATGTAGGTGGCTAAGGAGGGAGGAAGTGAGAAAAATGTGGAACTCAAAGTTTTAAAAAAAATGTTGAAAATTGTTTTTACATGCAACTGGGAAATAAGAAATACAAGCAATGGGTATAGAAATGCATCTTGCACTACAAAAAATGGAAGGGAAATAGATAGGAGAAGGGAGAGAGCATGATAGAAGGGAGGGTATATTGGGAGAAGAGGTAATCAGAATGCATGCCAGCTTGGGGTGGGTGAAGGGGAGAAAAGGGGAGAAAATTTATTGCTCAAAACCTTATGAAAGAGAATGTCAAAAACTAAAAATAAATAAACTAATAAGGTAAAGAAAAAAAGAATCATACTTACTATGACAGAAAAAGTGCACTAAAATATTTGAGATACCTTAACTATGTCAATTATCAATGAGATTAACATCTGGAATCTTTCAGGATTGGAGTATTGGTGTGTATTTACATCCTCAATATACTTTACTAAGAAGGAATCTCTTAAATTAATTACTTTAGTTTTAGGACTTCATTGGCATCCTGAGCAGAGGGGAGGAGTATAACAGTCAAACAACTTTTGAAAGCTTGGAATTGGTTTTGATGTTTCTTTTTCTTTCACTTTCTTTTTATTTTTTTTTTATTTTTTATTTTTTTAAATTTATTTATTTGACATTCATTTTAACAAAATTTTGGGTTCCAAATTTTCTCCCCTTTTGTCCCCTCCCCCCCCAAACACCGAGCATTCTAATTGCCCCTATCACCAATCTGCTCTCTCTTCTATCATCCCTCTCTGCCCTTGTCTCCATCTTCTCTTTTGTCCTGTAGGGCTAGATAACTTTCTATACCCCTTTACCTGTCTTTCTTATTTCCTAGTGGCAAGAACATTACTCGACATTTGTTCCTAACACTTTGAGTTCCAGCTTCTTTACTTCCCTCCCTCCCCACCCCTTCCCTTTGGAGGGCAAGCAATTCAATATAGGCCAAATCTGTGTAGTTTTGCAAATGACTTCCATAATAGTTGTGTTGTACAGGACTAACTATATTTCCCTCCATCCTATCCTGTTCTCCATTACTTCTATTCTCTTTTGATCCTGTCCCTCCCCGTGAGTGTCGACCTCAAATTTCTCCCTCTTCCCCATGCCCTCCCTTCCATCATCCCCCCCACCCTGCTTATCCCCTTATCCCCCACTTTCCTGTATTGTAAGATAGGTTTTCATACCAAAATGAGCATGCATTTTATTCCTTCCTTTAGTGGGATGTGATGAGAGTAAACTTCATGTTTTGCTCTCACCTCCCCTCTTTATCCCTCCACTAATAAGTCTTTTGCTTGCCTCTTTTATGAGAGATAATTTGCCCCATTCCATTTCTCCCTTTCTCCTCCCAATATATTTCTCTCTCACTGCTTGATTTCATTTTTTTAAGATGTGATCCCATCCTCTTCAATTCACTCTGTGCACTCTGTCTCTATGTATGTGTGCGTGTGTGTGCATGTGTGCGTGTGTAATTCCACCCAGTACCCAGATACTGAAAAGTTTCAAGAGTTACAAGTATTGTCTTTCCATTTAGAAATGTAAACAGTTCAACTTTAGTAAGTCCTTTATGACTTCTCTTTGCTGTTCACCTTTTCATGCTTCTCTTCATTCTTGTGTTAGAAAGTCAAATTTTCTTTTCAGCTCTGGTCTTTTCATCAAGAATGCTTGAAAGTCCTCAATTTCATTGAAAGACCATTTTTTCCCCTGAAGTACTATACTCAGTTTTGCTGGGTAGGTGATTCTTGGTTTTAGTCCTAGTTCCTTTGACTTCTGGAATATCCTATTCCATGCCCTTCGATCCCTTAATGTAGAGGCTGCTAGATCATGTGTTATCCTGATTGTATTTCCACAATACTTGAATTGTTTCTTTCTAGCTGCTTGCAATATTTTCTCCTTGACCTGGGAACTCTGGAATTTGGCCACAATGTTCCTAGCAGTTTCTCTTTTTGGATCTCTTTCATGCGGTGTTCTGTGGATTCCTTGAATATTTATTTTGCCCTCTGATTCTAGAATCTCAGGGCAGTTTTCCTTGATAATTTCATGAAAGATGATGTCTAGGCTTTTCTTTTGATCATGGCTTTCAGGTAGTCCCAAAATTTTTAAATTGTCTCTCCTGGATCTATTTTCCAGGTCAGTTGTTTGTCCCATGAGATATTTCACATTATCTTCCATCTTTTCATTCTTTTGGTTTTGCTTTGTGATTTCTTGATTTTTCATAAAGTCATTAGCCTCCATCTGTTCCATTCTAATTTTGAAAGAACTATTTTCTTCAGTGAGCTTTTGAATCTCCTTTTCCATTTGGCTAATTCTGCTTTTGAAAGCATTATTCTCCTCATTGGCTTTTTGAACCTCTTTTGCCAATTGAGTTAGCCTGTTTTTCAAGGTGTTATTCTCTTCAGCATTTTTTTGGGTCTCCTTTAGCAAGGTGCTGACCTGCTGTTCATGCTTTGACTGCATATCTCTCATTTCTCTTCCCAGCTTTTCCTCCACCTCTCTAAGTTGATTTTCAAAATCCTTTTTGAGCTCTTCCATGGCCTGAGCCCACAGAATATTTAGTCTGGATGTTTGGGATACAGAGGCCTTGACTTCTATGTCTTTGCCTGTTGGTAAGCATTGTTCTTCCTCATCAGAAGCGAAGGGAGGAGATGCCTGTTCACCAAGAAAGTAACCTTCTATAGTCTTATTTCTTTTCCCTTTTCTGGGCATTTTCCCAGCCAGTGACTTGACCTCTGAATATTCTCCTCACACACACCTCGCCTCCTGATCCTCCCAGCCAGAGCTTGGGGTCTGAGATTCAAATGCTGCTTCCCAGCCTCATGGCTTCCACAGGGGCGGGGCTGCTATTCAGTGTGAGATTAAGTTCAGGTACTCAGGTCAGGGCAGGGCTGCCTCTCAGGCTCAGTTCCCTCAGGGGGTTTATGCAGAGACCTTCAACAACGGATCCAGGTTCCTGCCTGCTTGGGGAGCCCTGGTCTGCCAGTGCATCAGCTACTGCCTCCCGAGGGGGCCTGAGTTATGGGGGCACCCCACTCCCCTCTCGACCCGCCAAGAAGACCCTCTCACTGACCCCCATCACCTGTGGGTGGAGGGACCCGTGCGGCCGCTGGAGATCCTGTCCCTGAAGCCCGCTCAGATCTGCTCCTTTCTGTGCCACGGCCGTGGCAGGGCTGAGCTGGGCTCCGCGTCCACAGTGCAATGGACCTTTTGCGAGAGGTTTGCAGGTCCCTCTGGAACAGAAATCTCCTTTGCTCCACTGTGCTGTGGCCTCTACTACTCCAGAATTCGCTGTGAGTTCCTTTTTACCAATATTCTATGAGTTGTGGGTTTGGAGCTATGTGTATATGCGTCTTTCTACGCTGCCATCTTGGCTCCGCCCCCTTTCACTTTCTTTTTAAGGGGTTGGAGGTGGGAAAGTCCAGGGCAAAAGCACATAGATAGAGTGATAGAGGGTCTAAGCAGGTAACTGATGTTTACGATGAAGTATGCTTGGGTAAAACTTGAGTTTATATCCAGTCTTAGGTACTCATTTGAGTGACCCTATATAAATCACTTAACTTCTCTGGGCTTGGATTTAGGGAGTTAAATTAAGTGACCTTTGAAATCCCTTTAAGTTCTGAGTGTATGATCCTTTGTAGGACTTGGACAATAATCTAATCTAACTTTCATTTACCTTCCTCTTCATCTCTCCCCCTCTCATAGAGAACCAGTGCTTTTTACAGCCTCTAGCCCACAACACCACCAGTAGAATGTAAGCACCTTAAGGACCTGGGCCAAGCCATTTTCATTGTAAATGCTTGTTGAATTGATCGAAACATGAATGACACTAAGATTATAACCAGACTACTTTGTTCTGAGGCTTATCCAAAAGCACTGTCCTTTCTAAGTTTGAGGAATCATTGATAATACTATTTTGTGAATAAGCCTCAGGGATATTAATGTCAGAGGCATGGATGATTCCTTCCCTTGATTTTGAGTCAATTAGCACAAGGTCATCCACAAACAAGTGTAGTTGGAGGATTTCACCATCTAGATCCCTCTTGGACTTAGACTCTGCAATGAATCTTCTCCATGACAATTTAAATGTCCCAGACTCCTTACTCTAATTCTCCCTCCCTGGGGCTTCACTTGGAATCTTACCTCAAGATCTAGATCTGGATCTCTGTTGGTCTTCAGGAGTCCCTGGCCCCTCCTGTGGGGGAGGGGAATAACTAGACAGAACCCCCGAGTTGGCAGCTGTTCACTTTTTAATGGTTAATTCACTCCCCCCGGGATCCCTCCAATGCCCCAGTATATCTTTAGGCACCCGAGCTCCTCCCATGTTCCTCCCCATAGGCGGAGCCTATCCTGTTACTGAGGCGTTCCCTGTACCTCGTAGCTTACTAGACCAGCTAGCGAGCTACGTAAGCAGGTTAACACCTCCAGGTGTCTCTACTTTCCATACAGGAGGCCACGGTCCAGAGCTGGGCCCCAACACACAGCCTTCCTTCACTCAAATCAAAGTGAATTGCAAGTTATATCATCATCTTGATGTCATGGTCCTCTTCGAGAATGAAAGACAAATACAACAACAAGCCTTTCCACATATATTTTTATGTATTTGGGGGTATACTGAATAAGATATAGAAGAGAATGGGTGGACTTTCACAAGCAGTATTCCACAGTTTACCATATCTTAACCATCAAGTATTTGACAGAAAGACAGATTCTAATGTATCTAGTGCTTATTTATTATTAAAAAAAATTTGATTCGGTAAAACAAAATTCTACTTTAAAGACTTTCCAATAATTTTTTGAAATCATGTATATGTATATATCTTGGAAATGCACAAAATTCCTTGAAAGATACAAGTTCCTAAACTTATTTGGATAAAATATAAGTTTCTTAAGGCTGGGGCAGTTTTGACTGTATCTTTGCTTACCCAGAATTAAATACAGTGCATGGCTATGGTAAGAGGTTATAAATGCTATTTGGTTGATTGATTAAATGACTTTCTGATCATTGCTATCAGATGAGACAAAAAGCAGAGAAACATATAACTTGCAATTCACTTTGATTTGAGTGAAGGAAGGCTGTGTGTTGGGGCCCAGCTCTGGACCGTGGCCTCCTGTATGGAAAGTAGAGACACCTGGAGGGGTTAACCTGCTTACGTAGCTCGCTAGCTGTCTAGTAAGCTACGAGGTACAGGGAACACCTCAGTAACAGGATAGGCTCCGCCTATGGGGAGGAACATGGGAGGAGCTCGGGTGCCTAAAGATATACTGGGGCATTGGAGGGATCCCGGGGGGAGTGAATTAACCATTAAAGAGTGAACAGCTGCCAACTCGGGGGTTCTGTCTAGTTATTCCCCTCCCCCACAGGAGGGGCCAGGGACTCCTGAAGACCAACAGAGATCCAGATCTAGATCTTGAGGTAAGATTCCAAGTGAAGCCCCAGGGAGGGAGAATTAGAGTAAGGAGTCCGGGACATTTAAATTAGTGAAGAAAGCCCGGGACAGCTGTGCAAGGTCATCAGCCTCACCTTCTTCTCCTGAGCCATCTGGGTCCAGTGGCATGATATTCATCAGGATGACTGTAGATGTCCCAGGATGAAATGTGAGACTCTGGCCCTTTCTGGCTTCGGTCTTATCACAATCTTACTTTGAGTGAGATACACCCATTCAATGAATAGGCTTCTTTAAGTTACTCAAGAGATGGCCCCTTTAATTAAAAAGAAAAATCAAATTGGGAGGGGAAGACTCTCAGGTTTCCTGGGTAAAAGAGAAACAATTACTACTTAGTTATTACATCCACTCTGTGCTAGGTGGTTGGGGACTTGTTGTCCTGCCCATGAGCTCCAGAGTGAATTGGGTTTAAGGCTTGATCTTTGAGCAAGAAATGTAGCCAGTAAACCCAGAGGAAAAAAAGGCAGCTTTTGGCCATGGAGTTTACCTTCCCCTGGGCAGAACACTAGAGGAGAGGAGAGGAAAGGAAAGGAGCTGCTTGTGTTTGTCCTTCGTTCTTGAAAAGGACCATGGCATCAAGATGATGACATGACTTACAGTTGACATTGATTTGAGTGAGGGAGGGTTCTGCAAGGTCACTAACCTCACCTTCTTCTCCTGAGCCATAAAAATGTATCTGGAAAGGAAAGTAGGAATAAAAACCACTAGTTGTTAATTTTCAGTCACCTTTTATGGATATTAATTTGATCTGAGATTTTGTTTTTTATCCCCTTACTTTTGGTGTCTTCCTCCTTTAGACATCTTAATACTTGATGGGTCAATGCCCTCATAAGGGTATAGCCAATAGCATGTACTTTGGGTAATTTGATCAACTCCATTCACTTTTCACATTTTTGTTCTCTTCATTGTTATTTCTACCTCCTCTAAAAGCACATCCAGAACCAGAATATTAGAGAACAAATGTAGGAAATTCATTTTCTTAATATTGAAAGGAATTTGTTATAAAAAATCTTTTCTGACCTTTTCCATCTTTCCTCTGTTGGTAATGCTCCATTCTTTTTCATTTATGATTGTCTTTGGGATAATTTTATGTAGTTAGGTTTCTTGCCAAGTTTTGAAAAACTGACTTTACACTAGACTGCTTTTATTTTATGAAAGAAAACTTCTTGTAATTTCCATCATCCTACATAAAAAATTGGGAGCATGTATAGAGTCTAAATAATTGTTACCCTTGCTTTCCATATCTCTACTTTGTAAGTAATTCAAGTGTTGGTGAAGTAGGTGCTATTCAGGCTTTTTTGGTCTCCTTGATCTGGCAATTATTTACACTGGTTAAGCTATGAGAAATTATTGTTACTTATATTGTTAGCCTTTCTTCCATCCATGTCCCCTTTTTCATATATCATGTATCAGTTTGTTTCAATGGTTGTTTTGTAGGTATCTTTTCTTCATTTTACTTGAAAATTCTATCTTTTCATCTTTTATTTATTCTTCTGGATTTATCCTGATTTTGGACACATACAGTAGTCAACACACAGATAGATGAATTAAGAATAATAGGTTAGTCTATAACAAATCACTTTTTGTGTTTTAAAATGCAATCAATTTCATTTCTGTGATTTTTTTTTTTTTTTTTTTTGCTAAATACAGTGTCTTTTGATTGATTCTTTTTATGGAACTGCCTGTTACAGAAGCTACTTTAACCAAAACATTCCACTTGGTCCTCCCTATCCCAATCAATTTTTAACTAGTGGAAGAAAGAGGAGCCCACATGACTTGAACTCCTCCAGTTAAATGATGTTATTTAGAACTTCACTGTGGATTGTATTACTTGCAAATTGAATATCAATGACTTTTTGATTAACTCCTTAGCCAGATAAATACAGACCCCTCCCCCCCCCACCTCCCCATGTTTCTCAAAATCTTCCTTCAGGCAGCCTCAGATATATAGGAACTACACTAAATTGAGCAAATGAACTGAATCTGGCCTGACCTGATATGGCCTCACTTGTCCTATCTTCACCTTAGCTGGTCTTCCCTCCCATCTGTTGTAATTTCCAAATTCCAGCCAATCAGTCACCATGAGAATCCTCTACCTAGTTCTTATGGTGCTCTTTGTGATCTTTTCCTATGCTCTCACGGGTAGGGTACAGGTTGAGTATCAAAGAGGTGGGAGTATAGATAAGGAGGAGGAGCTCAGTCTGATTCCTCATCAGTTATACCTGACCCTGAGACTAGGACAGGGACCTCCAATAACTCTAAGGAAGACTGAGGGGAAAACTACTTTAACTTAAGTGAAGGAACTGATTAGGGGAGCAGTTTTTACTTAGGTGGACAAATGGTGCATTTGTTAACAGCCAGCAGGAGAAAGCCTTGAGAGGAGAAGGGACTGTGTGACATTAAAAGGTTGTTATGTATTTAAGAGAACCTTTAAATGGCATGACAGCGAGTACTGAGGCAATATGGCTTCAACCTGACACCAAGATTTTAAGAATGTAGTCAGAAAGGATCTCAGAGGTCCTCTAGTCAAACCTCCTCATTTTATAGATGAGAAACCTGAAGTTTGGGGAGGTTTAGTAATTTGCCCAAGGTCACACAGGTAGTAAGTGTCAACATTGGGATTTGAACCCAGGTGAGGAAGAAGGTTTTCTGAAAACTCCTTCACTTATAATCAATATAGCCTTAGGAGGTGAGAGGGGATTTGCCAGTGGACCTACCCAGAGCCACCTCAGTTGGAGTGGTAAAAGCATTGGCTTTGTAGTCAAAGGACAAGAATTTGAATCTGAGCTCACCACTTAGTAGTTTTCTAAATGAGTTGGTGTCACTGACTGGGAAACCTTAGGTAAGTCAATCAACTTCTCTGAGCTTAAATTTCTTATTGCATTGACTAATTCTCAAGGCTATTGTAAAGATCAAAAGAGGGTTTCTATAATGCAAAGAGCTAGAGAAATGTGCGTCATGATTAGGAGAAACTAGAAACCTGATTAAGAGGGTTCAGAGGGGAATGGAGAGTAATTAGGAGTCTCACATACTACAGGCTTACTGGTGTAAATCTAAGCACTGAACTTTTAGTGCATGACTCTTCTGTGGCATTTATTGACTGTTCCAGCACTGTGAGCTTCAGTTTTGTTAATTATAAAATGGGGATAATAATGTTAGCAGATCATAACCTACCATGCGGTATATGAATGTGTGTTATAGTTGTGATCAGTCGATTTGACCCCAGGTAAATCTGTAGGAGAGGTTTGACTTCACAGGTTTATAGGATTTAGATTCAACTGGGTTTAGAACAAAGCTATTATGATGACAGAACTCACATTTCTTATCACTATACCACTGCCCTTTCCTTCCCTGAGGTCACAGAGATAGTAAAAAAGAAGTAACAAAAGAAGAGCTCAGCTTCAAATACAGGTCTTCTACATCCAAACTATAGTCTTTCTTTCCATTCTGGCTGCTTTATATAAATTGCCTTGGCCAATGGGCAGATAAACTCCTTTTCACTAAGGCACTGGAGTTCTCTTGCACATTCTTTTCTACAGCTCTTGGGCTGGGGAGATTCTGTAGTGGGAGTGTAGAAGATCCACAGTCACTGAATGAGTAGAAGCATTCATTTAGAAAGTTATCATCTAATGCACATTCTGTTTTAAAAGAAAAATAATGGATAAGGGCAATGCTTAAGAGAAAGGAATGTGCCTTCAGGTATCAGTGAGAGTTCCTCCTCACCCCTTTTCTTTCTGAGGGAATGCATATAAGGAAGGAATGGAACCATTTCTTGATTATCCTTAAATCCTACCATGCACAAGTCAATATCAGTAACAAAGATAAATCTTTCATTCATTTAACAAGCATTTTTAAAGGGATGGGCTCAGTCTGGGCCCTTTAAGTATTTCCTCTGTACCAGACCTTGTGCTAGGGGTCCTGCGAAACACAGACAAAAATGAAAATAGTCTCTGACTTCAAGAAACTTATCTTCATGTTGGGTGACATTATCTTATGCTCCCTCATGTATGATTCTATTGTATTGTCTCAACAGATGATATTCATTTACTGCACTATGAAATCAGTGATACTTTTGTTTATATTTCTGAAGAGTTGCAAAAACTGTCACCACATGGAATTATTGGCTTTGGTTTTTTGAGGTTCATTTCAGCAGAGCACAAATACTCCATTTTACCTGGAAAAAGCTTTGAGTGTGGGCCCAGTCACATAATGTGTATGTCTCTCTTAAGAAGAACCTAGCTAAACTCAGAAGGACTCATGTACCAAGTTGGCTACAACATAAAGAAACTTTTAGTTACAGAAACTCTTGATAACCAGATCATACAGTGATTATTCTTTCCATCATCTTGGAGGGGGTACCCCCAAGAGTGAAAAAAAAATCAATGAACCTTGAAGAACTGAAGATGCATTTGTATTCTCAGAAACAAAATGTCATGATTGGAAGGGCTCCAAGTAGGCCACTTATCTCACTGCTACCCAAAAGATCTGCTTGAAAATATAAAAGTCAAGCGGTTATTCTGCCTCCTCTAGAAGACCTCTGACATCAGGCACTTTCTAGCTGTATAATTTTGGGTATGCGGTCTGCCTTGCTTTCCTTATCTGTAATATGGAAATAGTAGTAGTACCTAACTGTCAAGGTTGTTTTGAGGATCAAATGAGATAACATTTATAAAGCATTTTACAAATCTTCAATAACTTCCAAATCACTTAAATCGCTTTTGTTATCATTGTTGTCCTCATTCTAACCTCACTTTGTAGATGAGAAAATTGTAGAGAGCTTAAGTGGCTTGCTCAGTCTGACACTGGTAGTAAATAGCACATTCATAATTAGAACCTCTCCGATTCCAAATCCAGCATTCTTGCCACTGAACTATGCTGACTCCTAGAAGGTATACGTGATTCATTCAGATTGTAACTCCACTATAACTTTTTCATGTACCTCTTATAAGTCCTTCACAGAGGATAACCTCACGACCTTCCTTCCCATTAGGTGCTTTAACATCTTATGGGTACCAGTGAAACACTCAGGCTGTCCAACTCTTATTCCTTACTCTTGATTCATGACCTACCTGACTCCCTTTCAGGCTGTGCTTTATTAGTCATTTGGTTATATGGAATCTCTTTAGTTTACACATGTAGTAAACATCCCAAGTAGGATGGGAACCCCAGGTTCACTGACTCCACTTGAACATTCTTTCTGCTATGACAGACTATAAATTACTCTCTTCTATAACTCTTCACATCAGTAAAAGAAAGGTCTGAGTACTCCCTATCCCTTGATGCCTCTGTGCCTTTTGCCCACTTTGACCCCTGAGCCTAAAATGTTCTTTCCCAATGTCATACATATCCTGCTTATCCTTTAAGGCCCAGCTCAAATATCGTCTTCTCCAAAAGGGCTTCCTTGACCTTGACTTTCCTCAGCTAAGACATAAGTGATTTCTTCCCTTACTCTGAATTATCATAGTACTTTATTTATTTTAAGCACAAAACCAAATTTTGTTTTGCATTACATCTTTTATCTCTAGATCTTGTCTCCTTCAACAGGCTGCATCTTCCTTGACAAGAAGAAATGTGACTTTTGATCCATGTATTCCTAGCACGAGACACACTGTTTTACATATCAATCACCAAGTATTTCTTAAGCACTTTCTTCTTGATAGGAACTAGGAATACAAAGGCAATTGTGAAATAGTACCTACCCTTGAGGATCTTACATTCTATTGGGATGGCACCATGAACACACATAAATATATAGAAAAATACAAAATAGGTTAATGATAGTGGGAGTTGGGGAAGAAAGTAGGAGTTTGAAAAATGAGGACAGTTTCATGTATCACATGAACTGATTCCTTTTTGAAAATATATATAAATATAAAATTTATTTTTCAGTTTTCAACATTCACTTACACAAGAATTTGAATTTCCTCCACATCTCTCCCTACCCCCCACCCCAGGACATTGTCCACCTTATCTACCCCTTCTTCCAGGCTGTCCTCCCTTCTATCAACCCCCCTTCTCACATTCCCCTCCCCTCTATTTTCCTGCAGAGCAAAATACATTTCTGTACCCCATTGCCAGTACATCTCATTTCCCAGTTGCATGCAAAACAAGTTTTAACTTTCATTTTTAAAGCTTTAGGTTCCATGTTTTCTCCCTTTCTCCCCACCCTCACTGAGAAAACAAGCAATTCAATATAGGTCATATATGTGTAGCCATGCAAAATGCTTCCATTATAGTTATATTGTAAAAGACTAACCATATTTCCCTCTGTCCTGTACTGTCCTCCATTTATTTCATTCTCTCCTGTGACCTGTCCCTGTACAATAATGTTTGCTTCTTATTATCCCTTTTCCCAATTTTCTGTCCCTTCAATTATCTTCCCTCTCCTATACCCTTCCCCCCTGCCTTCCTGCAGGGTAAAATAGATTTTCATACCCAGTTGGGGGAGTGTTATTCCCTCCTTAAGCCAAATCCCATGAGAGGAGGGCTCACTTATGCCCTTTCATCTTACCCCTCCATTGTAAAATCTTTTTCTTGACTCTTTAATGTGAGATGATTTGCTATATTCTACCTCTCCCATTCCCTTTCTCCTAGTGCATTCCACTCAACAGTAAATTTTACTTTTGATTTTTCTCCCTTAATATTCAGCTCACCCTGTGCCGTTTGTGTATACACACACACACACACACACACACACACACACATACATATGCAAATATATATACCAACATGTATACATGCACATACATAATATACACATACATGCATACTCACATATATATGTGTATATATATATATATAGGTATATGTAGATAGATAGATAGATAGATAGATAGATAGATAGATAGATAGATATATAGATAGATAGATAGATAGATGGATAGATTGGCTGATATTCCCTCTAACTGCCCTAATACCATCAAAGGTCTCATGAGTCACAAATAGCAACTCTACATGTAGGAATGTAAACAGCTCAAATTTAATGAGTTCCTTATGGCTTCTCTTTACTATTTATCTTTTCATGTTTCTCTTGATTCTTGTATTTGAAAGTCAAATTTTCTATTAAGCTCTGGTTTTTTCAACAAGAATACTTGGAAGTCCTCTATTTTTTTGAAATTCCATTTTTTCCCCTGAAGTATGTTTTGCTGGGTATGTAATTCTTGATTTTAATCCTACCTCCTTTGACCTCTGGAATATCATATTCCAAGAATTCCAGTCCCTTAGTGTAGAAGCTGCCAAATCCTGTGTTATTCTGATTGTATTTTGACAATACTTGAATTATTCCTTACTGGCTGCTTGTAATATTTTCTGCTTGCCCTGGGAACTCTGGAACTTGTCTACAATATTCCTAGGAGTTTTCCGTTTGGGATCTCTTTTGGGAGGTTATCAGTGGATTCTTTCAACATCTATTTCCCCCTTTGGTTCTAGAATATCAGGACAGTTTTCCTTGATAATTTCTTAGAAGATGATGTCTAGGCTCCTTTTGGATCATAGTTTTCAGGTAATCCAATAATTTTTAAATTATCTCTCTTGAATCTATTTTCCAGGTCAGTTGTTTTTCTAATGAGATATTTCACTTTGTCTTCTATTTTCATTCCTTTAGTTTTGTTTTATAATTTCTTAATTCTCACAAAGTCATTAGTTTCTATCTGCTCCATTCTAATTTTTAAAAAACTATTTCCTTCACCAAGCTTTTGGGCCTCCTTTTCCATTTGTCACATTCTGCTTTTTAAGGCATTTTTCTCTTCATTGGCTTCTTGGATGTCTTTTGCCATTTGGGTTAGTCTGTATTTAAAGGTGTTATTTTTTTCAGCATTTTTTGATCTTGTTTTGCAAACTGCATGTGTGTGTGTGTGTGTGTGTGTGTGTGTGTGTGTCTTTGTGTGTATGTAATCCCACCAACTACCCAGATACTGAGAAAAGTTTTGAGAGTTACAAATATTATCTTTCCATGTAGAAATGTAAACAGTTAAATTTTAGCAAGTCCCTTATGATTTCTCTTTCCTGTTTACCTTTACATGCTTCTCTTGGCTCTTGTGTTTGAAAGTCAAATTTTCTATTCAGTTCTGGTCTTTCCATCAAGAATTCTTGAAAGTCCTATATTTCATTGAATGACCATTTTTTCACCTGAAGTATTATACTCACTTTTTCTGGTTAGGTGATTCTTGGTTTTAATCCTAATCTCTTTGACTTCTGGAATATCATATTCCAAGATCTTCAGTCCCTTAGTGTAGAAACTGCTAGATCTTGTATTAACCTGATTGTTTTTTCTACAATACTCAAATTGTTTCTTTCTGACTGCTTGAAATATTTTCTCCTTTACCTGGGAACTTTGGAATTTGGCTACAATATTCCTAGGAGTTTTCATTTTGGGATCTCTTTCAGGAGGTGATCAGGGGTTTCTTTTAATATTTATTTTACCCTCTGGTTTCTGAATATCAGGGCAGTTGTCCTTGATAATTTCATGAAAGATGATGTTTAGGCTCTTTTTTTGATCATGGCTTTCAGGTAGTTCCATAATTTTTATATTGGCTCTCCTGGATCTGTTTTCCAGGTCAGTTGTTTTTCCAATGAGATATTTCACATTGCCTTCTATTTTTTCATTCTTTTGGTTTTGTTTTGCAATTTCTTGGTTTCTCATGAAGTCATTAGCTTCCATCTGCTTTTTTTAAAGAACTATTTTCTTCAGTGAGCTTTTCAGCATTTTTTTCCATTTGGCTAATTCTGCTTTTTAAAGCATTATTCTCCTCATTGGCTTTTTGGAGCTCTTTTGCTATTTGAGTTATTCTACTTTTAAAGGTGTTATTTTCTCCAGCATTTTTTTTTGGGTCTCCTTTAGTCAGCTGTTGACTTGGTCTTCATAATTTTCTTGCATTGCTCTCATTTCTCTTCCCAGTTTTTCCTCCACCTCTCTTACTTGATTTTCAAAATCTTTTTACAGCTCTTTCATGCCATGAGACCATTTCATATTTTTTTTGGAGGGAGGCTTTGGATGTAGTAATATTGACCTTGCTGTCTTCCTCTGGTTGTATGCTTTGATCTTCCTCACCCAAAAGGTTGGAAGAAAATAACTTTCTATCAAAAAAGAAACCTTATATATTCCTTTTCCCCCATTTATGGGCATTTCCCAGCCAATTACTTTGAGTCCTTTGTCAAATGGAGAGTATACTACCCCAGACTTCAGAAGTTTTGTGCAGCCGTCCTCTGAGATATCTCCAGGGACCTGTAAGTTCTCAGTTCCTCCAAAGTGGTATAGTCATGGGAGAGATGTTTACTCCTCTCCTGGCCTGTGCTCTGGTCCATGAGCAACTAAAAGCACTCTTTTCTGCCTTAGACCTTTGAGTAGGATTCCCTCTCCATAGCCACCACAAGCTCTACCACACCATCACTCCTCTTCACTCCAGGACCATGATTCAGCAATGAGACCCAGATCAACCACTTGATTCCCCCACAGTCTGTAGGCAGAGAGCTCCAGGAGCAGCTGCTGCTGTGGCAGTGGCTGCAGCTGCACTGGGGCTAGGACCTGACCACTCTCCCCTTGCAACCAGGTGAAAGAGATTTCTCATTGATCTTTGAAGCTACTTTTGGTGTTTGAGGGTTGAGAAATCTGGAAACCACAGCAGTTGCCCATTATTCAACACCCTGAATCCTCCTTGAGTCCAGTCTGTGATAGTGGGGCCCATGCTGGTCTGTGCTCCATGCCCAGTGCAATAGACCCTTCCTGTCAACCCTCCATGTTGTCGTGGGCTATAAATCTGTTTTATTCTGCCCTTTAGTGGATTTTGATGCTCTAGAATTTGTTTAGGATCATTTTTTTACATGTAGTTTAAGGGTTTTGGGTAGGGAGAGCTAGAGCAGGACCATGGTTCTACGCTACCATCTTGCTCTACTCCCACATGAGCTGATTCTTGAAGGAAATTAGGGATTCTAAGAGTCCAAAGTCTAACAGAAAAGAATTCTTAGAAGAAGTCCATTCCAGCCATGGGGGATATTCAGTACAAAGTCACAGATGATAAAAGAAGTCCTGTGAAATAAAGTGAATGCTGATTTTAATAGATTACAGAGTGAATGAAGGAAAGGGCTATATAATTAGATTGGAAAAAATATTTTGGGGACAGGTTATGAGGGGATTTAAATGTCTGAGAGAAAAATTTTATTTGATCTTAGAAGAAAAAGAGAATCAAGGAAGTTAACTGAGTAGTTGAAATATAATTCTTGAGCTATACTAATAAAATCACAGGCCCAGTCATAGCCTAATTTGATTTCCAAAGCATGACCATGAGGCAGGTTAAAGTATGATGATCTCCATTACATAGAGAAACTAAAGTTGAAAGAAGTAAGACAATTTCTCACAAGGTCATACAGCTAAAAAGCAGGCATGCTGGTTTTGGAATCTAGTTCTCATCTTTCCACTTATTAGGTTCTGCCCATTATACCACATGATCTCATTTACTGAAAAGTTAATTTTAAGAAAAATTAAACTAACTAATATCGTGTGTAGGGCTAAACCCTCTTAATTATGATTTGGAATATGACCTAGCATTTCTTCTACTATGTAACTATAAATTAAGATTCTAGACTATTTTTTCTGTCTTTCCACAAATTTTGGCCAGGGATCTGACACTTCTCAATGCTATACTGAGATTGGTAACTGTTCATATGTAACACAAAGAAATTCCAGAAGCAGTAAAAGGCTTTGCTATTGTAAGAAAACCAAGTGGTATATCATGAAGAAACTGGACTAAAGAAAATATAAACATGGAAGCCTGGTATGGGGAAACTTTAGGCTTTGAGAGGGTAAGATTGTAGAATATGTGTGTGATCAAAATGTTTGGGATATTTGTTTTTTTCATTTTAATAAGGAAAACCCCATTTGGAAAGCAAGATTTTGAGAAGGGCATTATGATTTTTATGTTAATTGGTATGATATATGCAATGATTATACTAACAGATTTGATTCTCAAAATTGCGTTTTCTAGCTTGTGAGTCAAAACTCACAATACTACCTGAAGAGATCAATCAAACCTTGACACCGTTCACAACCATTGGCATTCTTGGACCTATATACCTTAAATGAAGTGAATCAAAGATTATAGAACATGTTCCTGTCACAGAACTCTGGTTCTGTGACTCACCAAGTCATTACCCCCAAAGTCTGGACTCCAGAATTGTTTATTGTCTTCCTTTTGTGGATTTTTCTGGCCCTGAAAAGCAATTCTTTGTAATCCACCCTCTCCAATCCCTTCTCATTGTGATTTATGTATTTAATCTGTCTTCACCAGAGCAAGGTGGAATTCTGAATCTCTTCCTCACAATGAATCGAATTAATTAAATGACTATCTGATTACTGGGACTTTGTCTCTGTCCCGCTGTTTAGTCTTTCTCAGGTTAGAGTTAAATACTGTTAGCACTTTCAAAGGCAGAAGTGATAGCTGGAATTTTTTTAATGTAAAGATGTAAAAACTCTGAATCATAAACTATAATCAAGTACTTATATTCTCTTGTATAGAAGAGAGTCAGTATTGAAGAGTGGATAGAGAGTCCACCCTGAAGCCAAGATGATCTGAGTTCAAATCCCATAACTGGCATCTAGTTTCTGTGTATTCCTGGATAAAGTACAACCTTCTCCATGTTCTAGATAATTCTTTAAGACTTTGCTGCTGATAAAATGCAGACCTACATTGGAAGGAGTTTCCTCATGTGGAAGTTCCCTATATTGAAGAAATCCCAAGGTTATTCCCTCTTCCTATCTTATGCAGCAATTCAACTATATTCAGAATTTCAGTGTTATATTTCCTGTGCTAATAGATTACATTCCCTTCATACCTAGAGGTTTTTTATGGCCAAAATAACTCACCTCCTGTTAGCTAGTGACACTCATCAGTCTTTTTATGCCCCATGCAGATAACAATCTCTCTCCTGACTGACTTTTCACTTGTACTTCATGCCTGGAATACTCTCCTTCCTCACCTCTACCTCTTGGCTTTCTTGGCCTCTCAAGACAGAGCTCAAAACTTGCCTTCTGAAAGATACCTTTTCCAGTCCCTGGCCTTCATCCCCTCACATCTAAACACCCTGTTCTGTGCCTCCTTTGTGATGATCTGACACCATTCTGTATATATCCTTTACATGCATAGCTGCTTCCCTCTGTAGAATATGAATTCCTTGAGGACAGGCACTTGTCTCTACTTATCTTTATATGCCCAGTCACAGTATAATATAACATAGGTGCTTAAAAACTCTTCTTTATGAATAAAATATGAACAAAAAATGGAAGAATAGCAACAACAATGAAAAGAGGGTATCTGGACAGAAAGGAAGAAAAAATGTAGAAAAAGAAAGGAAGAGAATAGGTGTCATCTTGTACCTGAATAAATTTTGAGTGTGCAAGTTTCATTATTTCTTCAAAAGTTTTATGAAAGAGTGGGTAAAAAGGTGCTAAGTGTACTGACATGGGATCAACTATAGTTCACATTATCCTGTTAGCTAAATCTCAGTTATGCCTTTCTCTAGATATCTATATTGACCTATTTGACTAATAAATTACTGTAAAATAAAAACAATGGTTTCCAGTTCTATTGCCTTTTGATGGATAAAAACAGTTTCCTGAGTTTATGGAGATAAAAGTTGAGGACCAGTGCAAGGTGAGCACAGCTGCCTAAGGTTGCACAGAGAATAGCTGGCAGGGGAGGATGTTAAGCCTAACTTCCCTGACTCTTTATCCAGTGCTCCTCTTCCTGCCCCCAGCACTACTTTTTCTCTTTGCTCTGTTGAACAGCCTTTAAAGAGTAAAATACTCATTTTCAATGATTTGGTTTCTTTTTTTTTTTTAATTTAACTTTTAACATTCATTTTCACAAAATTTTGGGTTACAAATTTTCTCCCCTTTTCTCCCCTCCCCTCCCAAACCCAAGCATTCTAATTGCCCCTGTGACCAATCTGCTCTCTCTTCTATCATCTCTCTCTGCCCTTGTCTCCGTCTTCTCTTTTGTCCTGTAGGGCCAGATAGCTTTCTATACCCCTTTACCTGTATTTCTTATTTCCTAGTGGTAAGAACATTACAGTTGATCCTAACACTTTGAGTTCCAACTTCTTTACCTCCCTCCCTCTCCACCCCTTCCCTTTGGAAGGCAAAATGATTTGGTTTCTTTTGTGATCATTTCTTTTGTATACTTACTGTGGGAAACTAAGGAAAGAGTTCTGTTTCTACAGGGTCAAAGCTGCTCCCAGTTTTGAGTGGTGACAGTGAATCAGAGTTGTGACCCAGCATGATCAGGTAAAAAGTCAGAAACTTGTAAGAGATAGCAAAGAGTTAAGAGTCCACAAAAATTGTTAGCTCCTAAAGTTGCTGAATAAGTCATATAAGAAAGTTAGCAAACTGCAGGTGCCCTGGACCAATCAGAAAACGTTTAGGAGTTTTCAGAAAAACCCAAGGACAAGGTAAGGACTAGTCCAGTCTACACCAGCTGGGTGACAATGACAAGACAACCTAAAATTCCCACTGCGCTTGCTTTATGAACCTCATGCACATAAGTGGACACACCAGCATAAAATTATTCCTCCATTTTCTGATCATGGGTCCTATGTTGAGGCATGTTTTGGAGGAGAAAGCCCACAAAGGAGTGATGTGTAATAGGTTTGTCAAAGAGTCTGTGACCCAAAGGAGAATGGAACAATCTGTCCTCTTATGGGAGGATATGTTCTGAACTAGCAGTGTAAAAGCTCATCTCTTTTCTACATTCAGTGCTCTCCCTTCCTAAAAATGAACTGATCCCACTTCTGGCCAGGGGCATTCAATTCCTCTGAATTTGGCCTTAATATTTTTTTTCCTGATACTTGAGTGTCAAGCATGTTTCTAGAGCTTATGAACATGAAGAACCCAATGATTGCTTTATCACTGAGGGAAGCAAATTCTCTTCCACTTTGTTCCAAAATATTTTCTCCCTTTACGTTGGAACTAAAGCAAAGAACTCCTTTGAGGCTGAAGCACTCTCACACCAAGAGGGAAAGAGCATTTCTTTCTTTCTGTCACTATGATTCATAATCCTTTCTGAATTATAGCAAGAAACATCTCCTCCTTAATGTCTGAGCAGTCAGTTCTGCCAATATTTAAGGATCACTTCTAATGTGTCCTGCCTGATAATCAGGTATGCTGAGACACAGCCATTTTGTTCACATATTTACTTCTAAATGTGACATGCGTTATCAGGAAGTCCAATCTTCCAAATCTGCAAAATAAGATATATGATATATATATATGATTACTAAAGTCTCTTCTAACTCTAAATTGTATAATCCTAAATAGACAAATGAAAACATTGAAGAATTTTTACTAAAATTTACAGAGGTAAAAAGGGATAGGAAATGAGTTGACAAGAAGTTGGTCAAGAGAGAATAAAGAGCTCTAGTGGAGATAGGGCCAAAGGGAGCCAGTCCCTGTCCTTCAGACAAGGCTCCAGAGTACCCAGAGACAGTCCCAGATGGAGGTTCTGAAAAAGATTGTTTGTTTCTTTGCCCAGCTCTTGGCAGGCTCAGTGAAATATTACATAAGCAATCAAACATCTGGCAGCTAGAGATGGGGCTTTTTATCTGTCCCAGCCAAGCAGGAGGTATAAGGCACTGAGGAACATGGTGACCAGATCTAGACACATCAAAGAGAGAACAAAAGACATTATGAATACAACGCATGCATTATTCTCCCATCTCCCATCTCCTTGATCAGTCTCTGTAACATGAATCTTGGAACTTCAACCTTAGCTTACTAAATCTTCATGGCTCAGAAGGACAATCTTCAGAACTTTCTTATCTGTTAGATGTCCACAAGCTTTATACCCACAGTTTTCTTTGCCAAGACTCCACCTTTTGGAGATATTAACACTGTGCTATCTGTATGAAGGTTACTGGTTCTCAGAGACTGAGTCCTGGGGATTCTGGTTGTGATAGCTCCTCTGATCAGGCTAGCATACCTTTGTGGAACTGGCATAGAAAGGTAGGTCCGTGTTTGGATTTAAAAATTCTGTGTTTCATAATATTTCCTGCTTTCTGTCCTTCATATTTAGTCTTTGAAATATAGTTCCAGCTGTGGTATAGTGGACAGAAAGTTGGTTTCAGAGTTGAAAAGCTCTGCTTTCAAGTACTGCCTCTGGGTAGAGGGAGTTTCCACACATAGGAATTCCCTGTGTCATTGAAAAGCCACATATCTCTAAAAAGATGTGTGGATCAATGTTTCTTCCTTCCTTCCTCCCTCCCTTCCTTCCTTCCTTCCTTCCTTCCTTCCTTCCTTCCTTCCTTCCTTCCTTCCTTCCTTCCTTCCTTCCTTCCTTCCTTTCTTTCTTCCATTTATGTTATTTATTCATTATTTAATTTATTATTATATTATATCATTTATTTATTCTTTTCTTATCCTGTGGATCCTCTCTCATTTGTCTTAACAATCATGAGTCCTAACACAAATCTTTTGCACATTCATGTTCATAGTCATCCTTAATCACATTTCCTTTTTTTCTTTAGTTATTTATGCCTGTGTCCTTTATTAGTTTATTACTCCTAGTAACTCTCTTTTCAGAAATTCAGCTCTTATGACAATTACTAAAAAGAAAGAAAAAAAAAAGCCTGTTCACCAAAAGTCATCAATACTTCAGCTGAGTCTGATAGGGCATCACTATCCTTTCAAACTCTCCTGCTCTTCTGCAAAAAAAAGGAGGAAATGCATTTTTATCCCCTCTTTTTTTCTAGTCTCTCTCTTTCAAGTGTCCATTTATTAATTTTCATAACTTTTATTAACTGACTCCCAATCATTTCCACAATTTCTCATTTGTACACATGTACTTCAGTCATCTATCTCTGGTATATTCCTTGGCTTAGCATCTGAAACTTTGTATAGGGGTCACTGAACTCACTTATAAAATGAGAATAATGATAGCACCAACCTCACAGGATTATTA
This sequence comes from Notamacropus eugenii, assembly GCF_028372415.1. NCBI lineage: Eukaryota > Metazoa > Chordata > Mammalia > Diprotodontia > Macropodidae > Notamacropus > Notamacropus eugenii. Next base: position 575,119,085 of record NC_092872.1, read on the forward strand.
GGAAGCTCAAATGAGATAACATATGAATCACAGTTTACAAAGCTTAAAACTTTATATAAAAATTATCAGTATTATTATAAAAGCAAAATTGTCACATCTGATTCTTTGTGATCCCACTTGGGATATTCTTGGCAAACATATTAGAGTGGTTTACCACTTCCTTCTGCAGCTCATTTTCCAGATGAGAAAGCTGATGCAAACAAGGTTAAGTGACTCCCTCAGGGTCATCAACTAGTAAGCATTAGAGGCTGCATTTGAACTCGAGTCTTCCTGAATCTTGACTAGCTGAACCATCTAGCTGCCCCAGAAATAAATTGCTTCACTATATTGCTGCTAATAAAGGTAGAATCAATAAAGGAAATTCAATAAATTGCTTTTAAATAAAGGCAGACTTCTAAAGCTACTTTTCGTTGTAATGTACTCCTTTCCATAATAAAGACATTTCAAAACTTTTAAATAATCTTTTGGTTGTTGGTATGATACAAGGTAGATATGAGTAATGTACCTAAGACTGGACAGCTTTTATCACAGGAGAAAGTAAGGTTTAATCATCTTCAGTAAAGTCCCAGAAGTTACAGAACTTTCCTCCAAGTGAAACAGTGCCTAGATCAGTGAGGAGTATGACTTGTGTGTTGTCATTTCACTTTGACATTGTAGATGGGATCATAGATGAACCTCACCAGCTTTTCCCCCAGCAGGATTTTGCTATCTCCAAGGAGCTCACAGCAGCTTCAGAGCTCTCCTATCAAATCAGGTTCCAGAGCCACCCCAGATCTTGGCTACTTCAGTCCAGAATAGCTACTCTTCTCTTCAGAAGTATCTCTGAGGGGCTTCTTTCAGAAGCACAGAACTGTCTCTCTTGTACTTCTGTCTTTTGCATCATCTTCCCTTTTCTGGTGGATTATGTTTTTTCATTCTTGGATCTTTAGCTCCTAATTTGGCTTCTATTACTTCTTATGAGGGCTTCCTTGTGACTGGTGCCATTTCCACAAAGGCTAAATCTTAGTGAATCTTACTGAGGTTAAAACTCTTCTTATCTATTACTCTGTCAGTTCTAACATAAACAAGGCATATATTTCCAGTGACCTCAAATCCGTCTTTGATCTCTATTTTGTCACCTATTATCAATCACTGAAACACTGTAAACTCTCATATGTATATGAGGCAATAAACAATGATACAGTCATCCCTACAGTCCTTAAATCAGTGCTTTTGTCTTGGAATTCCTCTGAAATAAGTCTGTACTTTTGTCTCAGGGGCCTCTTTCACTTACGTTGTCAGACCTACGCTGCTTTTCTCACAAGAAAATCTTCTGTTCCATTTGGCAAATAAAATTATCTTAAAAATGGGAAGTTCCTGAGAGCAAATAATAACAAAAAAGGCATGTTTGCTTTTATCCCTTTCTGATCTCATTTTCTTCTGTGCTTTTGGATTTTGTTTGTGTTACTGTTGTTTATATTATAGTCATTGTTTTCATTCTCTTTCTTCTCCATATTTTCTCCTAAAACACTTTCCCATATCTATTTGTATTCAACTTCATTTGACAAATGTCTACCAAGTGCTTCCCAGGTGCCTGGCACTGTTTTGAGTATTAGGGATACAAAGGAAATAGGTGTTTTTTACCTTGAGAACCTTACATTTTATTGGGGATACACCACATACATAAATACACACATACATCTATTCATATACATACATATATACTGGTGCACTACATGTGTACAATACACATGTTCATCATCATGTGCATCTATATAAATATACATATAGAATTTTATACAAGTGAGTAATGTACCTAAGACTGGACAGCTTTTATCATAAGTGTATGTTCATATGGTCAGAGCACATCAAAGATCAATCACTAAACATTTATTCAGTGTCTATATGTGCCAGGCAATGAGTTATGTACCTTGATCTTCTCTCATTCTTGTCTCAATCTTTTGTAATATGGATTTCAGCTTCATCATTTGACTGAAATTGTTCTTTCTCAAATTACCAATGATCTCTTAAATGCTTAATATACCATCCTAATCACAACCTCTTTCTGTCTTTCTAGTCTTCTTACAGCCTACCATCCAGCTCATGGTCTTCATACATGGCATTTTATATCTTAACTCCTTGTCTGCAATGCTTTCCCTTTTCACTTCTGCCTCCCAAACTTCTTGCGTTCAAATCCCACCTTCAGCAGGAGGCTTTTCCTGTTTCTTTCCTTTGTCCTGCCCCCACTGCTAATGTCTTCATTTCAGAAATAGCCTTCAACTTACTTTGTATATATTTTGTATGAGCAGTGAGGTGTTTGAAGACAATAGCATTTTTTCCTGTATTTCCCTTATGTAATGCAAGACCTTGCAAACCATAAGCCCTTAATCAGTGTTTATTGACTGATTTCCTAAGATTTCATCTCTGGAACATGTTCACATTGTACTCTCTGTGATGAGACAAGTTACTGCAAGAGGGTTGAAGCTTGCTTGTGCCGTTGGTTTTGATAATATATACTTTCATTCCATATCCTGGTTTTTCATTTTTTTACTCTTTCCATGATAATCTGTTGATCTATCCCTGGGCAACAAGAATCAGAACCAACTATTTCCTTCTAGTGATTTATTGCTTAAATTTATTTTTATAGTTGTCTACAGAAAGGTATAGGTGGGAATTAGTTAAGAGGCTAAAGCAAATAATAATCTTCTACATCTTGGGACACTTTGCACCTTTTTGCACACACACGACAATACCAAATTTTTAAGAAATAATGACGTTCACACACTCGAAATAATTTTAGGTACAAAACTGTGCCTACTCTTTCTCTGTCCTTTTTTTTTCTTCCTTTCTACTTTTTTCCTTTGTTCTTATGATTATTCTTTTTGTGGGTGTTTTAGTCACATCGAGAAAGGTTGATTAAACGTTTACTGTGTGCCAGATTCTATGGCTAGCAATATGAAGTGAGGCAAAAAGCTCACATTCTACTGAGGGAGGACAACTATGTATATATTAGGTGTAAACAGGGTAAGTTGGGGATCATGTCATAGGGAAGGCCCTAGTAGGGAGTTTGGAGCTGTGGGAAGGAGGTGATTAGGAAAGGCCTCTTGGATAGGACAGGAATTGAGCTAAGTCACAAAGGAATTCACAGACACCAAGTAGGAGAGGTAAAGAGGGAAAGCATTCCAGGAATGGGGGAAAACAAGCAAAAAAGTCAGAGTCAAGAGAGGGAGTGTTTTTTTGTTAAGGGCAGCAAGAAAACCAGTGAGTAGTATTGAATTATCGGGGATGTGGAGGGTAGTAAAATATCAGAAAATTGGACATGTAGGAAGGGACAAGGTTATGAAGGGCTTTAAAAATCAAATAGAGGAGAGAAGATTATGGGAAGGTGTTGGAGTAGGTCAGAAAATTCCAATCAATCCAGATTTCCCCCACAAAGAAGATAAAATCAAGCCTCAGGGAGATAATGGAGCAGTGAAAATAACCGAGTGTTGGGATAGAACATGGTCCTCCTGGGACAACCAGGGAAGATTGGAAGAAAAATCCCAAGAATCAATTTTGGTCCATATGAAGTGTAAACACCTTCATGCTCATTCCCTTGATACAGCAAGCAACAAGCCCTGAAGGTAGCTGTGTTGGGAGGTAGTCTTGACTCCAGCTATGGGAATTTGCAACAGTGTGGGGAGCTTGGCATTTAAGCAGGTGAAGATTGAGGGAAACTTTGCTGATAAGGGATGCCAAGGCCAGTTGAGCTGCTGAGACATGGTCCTGGACAAGAAGAAATCAGCACAGGAAAGATGAGTACAGAGTTAGTGGGGTGATGACCCCTGCTGGCTGTCTTGGTTTCAGTGGCAGGACAGAGCAGAGAACTGAAGGAAGAGATGAGGACAGAGGCCACCATACCTGATTCCCCAGGACTAGAGGTCATTCTATCAACAAACTGCTATAAAAAAAAAAAAAAACAACAGACAAAGGAGAAAGGACTCAACCAATAGAAAGTTATGATAGCAATAGAGAAGACCAGGGTTTGTCTTCACTGGAGAATAGTGAAGCAAATAAACCCTACCAAACCTCTCTTACCCCAAAAGAGTAATGTCAAGTGGCCTGCTACTACAAAGGAATTCACAGAAAAAAATTAAGACTTCAATAATCAAATGAGAATGATTGAGAAAAAAATTAGAAAAAGAACAATCCAAGAAAAATAAGAAGATAATGAAATGAAATCTAGCCAACTGGAAAAGGAGATCCAGAATCTTAAGAAAGAAAATGACACCTTGAAAATTATATTTGGGTAAGAGGAAGCCGGTAAAGTTATAAGAGCCCAAGAAATAACACAACAAAATGTAGAGAATGAAAAGATAGAAGAAAATGTGAAAAATCTCATAAGAAAAACCATTGTTCTGGAGAACAGATGAAGAAGAAAAAACAAGAATAATCAGACTATCTGAAGGCTATGAGAAACATGCTCACTCTAAACAAAGAACAGTACTGACTGTAAAGCCATTTTATTTTATTTTAGCCAGTCATTTTACATTTCTAATGAATGGTTCTCTTACTAATGGAAAAGACCCTTGCTCAGACAAATGAAATGGTTTTTCTATTATTCCTAATTCAAATTTCCCATCTTGCTCTCCATTGCTAGATGCAGCCTCTTGAACTTCCTACTTGTTCTCCTTTCTGATAGGTTCCCTTTAAGCAGCTTGTTAAGCATGTGTACAAACTTCTGACCTTTTACCTGAGCAGAAGCCTGCTTCTGCTGGGTCACAAGTCTAATTAGAACTAGCCTCCTCTGACTTATATTCTGCTCTCACTCAAAGTTGAGAGGAGTTTTAATCTTGTGGAAACAGAATTCTTACTTTGGTTGCCCACAAAATTCCCCCTTTTTTAATCAAATTTTTTGTTCCCACACCTAAATTCAATCAATACCTCCTCACTTTCTTTCTCATATGAATTCTCCCCATTATCTAACTCCCTTCTATGTAGATATGGAAAAGGAAGGGGAGAAGTTGATCAAATAATTGACAAATTACAAGAGGTCAGTCCCTTTTAATAAGTACAGATACAGAGACCCAAAAGGAAAAGGTAAATCAATGAATTGTCCATTTAGAAGTTTTGTCTTATATAGTAATGTGAGGAGGAACATCATATGATGCAGTTTTCAGGTCTGGATGCTTGTTCAAGCCTTCTTCAGTACAGTATCTCAGCATCTTTCCATCACCTTCCCATTAAAATCCAGATTACCATTCTTCTACAAAGGTGCTATTTTTTAAAAATCAAAACTGGAAACTTTGACAACTGTCCATTATTCTTTCCCTCAGGAGCATGAGATTCCCTCAAAGAATCAATAACAGGCCCCAATACCTGCACAAATACATTGAGTGATCAATTTTAACACAGTACACATCAAGTCATAAAAGAATTTCAACTTCTTGTCACGTTATGTTTCTTTAAAGCATTTACAAAACATTCATCTTTTAATGTTAACTAATTCTAATAAGTATGTTTCTAAGTAACACAATAATATTCTCACAAACTCTTGACCTAATTGTCTATATACTATTCCAAAGAACTGAAGGACTCTAATTTATACGGGAATATATACCAGTAACCAATGTCAGGGCAAGAATCCTAAGCCTAATATAGTAATTTCAGATGTTCCTGTACCAACCTATCATTTAATAAATTCAGTATTATGCTTACAAAACTTTTGATTAAAGGAGTTTGCCGTTAAGAGCAGGGACATAGCCAAAGAAAGGGAACACCATTTGCTTAACTTCATGTCAATTCCAGGCAGAAGTTGTGGAGACTGCCAATGTTATTTAGCCAGGCTTAAAGCCTACCAGGTGTCATAGTAGGGGTATTGAGTCAGGAGAATACTACCTCAGCTCAGACAGAAGTCATTCTCCAAACCTTCCCATGGAGATCAACCTTTTGCAGTTCATACCAGCATTTAACAGGCTTTCTGCTATCATGGATCAGATAGCCTTTCTTGGTATCCACACCTGGAGTCAAACTCAGAATAACAGTTAAAGAGTCCCATAAAATCTTGAACAGCAAATTCCAATGGTCAGTTTGAGACACGACTATATTTCACATTGGCTAAGGAACATCTTTAAAGTGAATCTTAAGTAGCTTGCATGCATTTCTACACTTGTTCTAATTCCTGATTAAATAATAACATAAAATCAAATTTTCCATTAAGATCATATTATTGTCCTAAAAGATTTGCTTCCTTTTCCCAAGCTTCCCTATTCTTTTCTAATCAAGAAAGAAATGCACCGAAATTCTTTACCTCAAACTGAAGATGTCTCTGATTTCAGTAATTAATTCAGTCAATTATATTAATACCCAATTGCTCTTACATCATTTTGAAACATGTAAGGATCTTATTCCATACAGACACACCTTTATTACAGTTAACTTTAAATTCTAGTCTTAGTCTACTGGATAATGATCAACATTGTATTTGTACCTTTGTTTCTTTTTCTTTATCCAACCATTCCCATAACATTTAGAAAGCACATTCTATTCCAGAGATTTTGTCTTTCACAAGACTATATAAGAGTAATAATATACCCAATTATTTGATTGAAAACAGAAAGATATATATTTTCATTAGGCTTACATAATTTTTCTTTGACTTGCTTTCATTACAGAAACAAACTTCTTTATTCTTTTCTTTTGACTCCCTGTAATTTAGTAGTCTCTTTGCTAAGATCTTATTGAAAACATTTCTATCAATATTCATGAATGAGACTGGTTTATAGATCTCTTTCTTTGCTTTTTCCTACTTGGTTTAGATATTAAACTCTATGCCCTTTCTTCTCTGTACTTCACTGTGGTATAGAAAGTAACTGAGTGTTTGAAGGCTTTGCTAGAAGGGTGTTAAGTCTAGGAATAGCATACCAAGTCAATGAAGTTTTGAGTACAGGCTCAGTGATGGATCATGTGTCTCCCTCTATGGATCAGCCTCGATTAGGATTAAGATACTCGGTGCTATAGGATTAGCCAACAGACAGTCAGTTACTTTGGCCAGAGCAGCTCAAGACTGTACAAGTTGGTGTGGAGGCACCAGTACGTTAAGTAGAGAAAAGACTCCACACAATGAAATTCTGAATCTTGATGTATTATTGAATAAGAGAAGGAGTGGGACTCAACCTGGGATTTCATCAGTCTAGGAAATTTGTAGGTGTGGAAATTCTCTCTCCCAATTCAAGTCTATACTTTATTACTTTTTAAAAAAGATTTATTTATTTTTAGTTTTCAACATTCAACTTCATAAGATTTTGATTTCTAATTTTCACCCCTCCACTATTCTCCTCTCCCTCCCCAAGGCAGTATGAAGACTGGTGTAGACTATACATGTACATATTAAGCATATTTCCACATTAGTGACTTTGTGAAAGAAGAACCAGAACAAAAGGGAAATACCATGAGAAAGAAAAGGAAACAAAAATGGAGAAAATAGTATGCTTTAATACTTTCAGATTCCATAGTTCTTTGTCTGGATGTGTATAGCATTTTCCATCAAGAGTCTTTTGGAATTATCTTTGATCATTGCATTGCTCAGAAGAGCTAAGTCTATCAAAGTTGATTATTGCACGATGTTGTTGTTATTGTGTACAATGGTGTTCTGGTTCTGCTTACTTCACTCAACATCAGTTCATGTAAGTCTTTTCAGGTTTTTCTGGTCTACCTGCTCATCATTTCTTATGGAACAGTGGTATTTCATTGCATGTATATGCCACAACTATTCAGCTATTCCTCAGTTGATAGGCATCCCCTCAATTTCCAATTCTTTGCCACCACAAAAAGGACTGCTCTAAATATTTTTGTACATGAGCACCCTTTTCACTTTTTCATGATCTCTTTGGGATGTAGAGTTGGTAATGGTATTGCTGGATGAAATGGTATGAACAATTTTATTTCTCTGCCTCAAGGGGGCAGCAGAAGACAAGAAGCCTGAAGCTGAAGAGAGGGTGGCTCTTTGCCCTGAGGGTTCTTCATATCCCTCTTGAAAGACTGGATGGCCAGCAGGAGAAAGAAGTTGCCTTGTGCTGGAACAGATGGAAGTGGTTGCTTTGGGGCAGGTGGAAGATGCCAGGCTTGGTCCTTTGCAACCTTCCCACAGGGAACACATTTTGTCTAGTAAGAGATGGAAGGCATAAGGCACTAGCATGTGTTCTGAGGTCTTCTCACCTGAGGAGGCTGGCTATGAGGCAGCATCAGAAAGTGGGAGATTCCCTATGCAAATAGAAGATGCTGGACTTGGTTGCAGCAGTCTTTCCTCTGAGGATATGCTACACGTATCAGAACATGGATACATTAGAGGAGTCAGCATGATGTAGTGGCAAGAATGCCAGATTTAGAATCATAGGACATAGGTTTGAATTGTAACTCTACTACTTCCCACTTATGTGAACCTGGGCAAAACACTACTTTGTGCCTCAGTTTCCTCATCTATAAAGAGAGTAAACTGGACTCCTAATGACAGCTAGAATTTATATTGCTATTTAAGGTTTGTAAAGATCTTTACAAATATTATCCTGTTTGTTCCTTGTAGTAACTCTGAGTAATAGGTACTATTATGATCCTCATTTTATATATATGGAAACTAAAACTGATGGTATGCTTAGGTTCACATGGCTGGAATGTGTTTGAGAGCAGATTTGAACTCGTCTTCTTAACCCCAAGTTCAGTACTCTATCCATTGTGCCACCTAGACAAGAAGACTTCTAATGTCCCATCCAGTTCTAAATCTACAATCCTCAGAATGATTTAGAGATAATCCTTGGGTAAAGGTGCTAGATGAGATCTCTTTGGGGATATATGCTCAGTCAGTGGTTAGATGTGGGGAAGGAAGAGATATCAAAGAAGACTGAAGGTTTGAATGTTAGCTAAGTGGCAAATAGAAATAGAGAATTTAAGAGAAAGATGAAGGTTTTTTTCACATTAGGGAAGGAGCTCAGTTTGGCACAGGTTGATTCTGAATTATCAGTGTGACATTTCTGGGGTAATATTTACCTGGACATCAGAAAGGTAGGGCTGGAATGGAGGGGAAGGATAGGATAGGAATCACCTAAACAGTAAAATTGATTAACTTTTCTTTATCAACATAGCTTCAATTCATGAAAGACAATGGATTAAGACAGAGAAAGGACAGGTCAGAGAAGAGGCCAAGAGCACTGATGCTTGACTGTATGCACAGTGAGACAAAAGACCTAGCCATGGGACTGTGGGCAAATCATTGAATCTTTCAGATCCTCAGTAGTCTCATCTGCAAAATGGGAATTTCATTTATTACTTTATAAGATTTTTGTGAAGCACTTTGTGAAAATGATCCTAGCGCTGCATAATTATGAGACATTATTACTAACACTAGTGATCACAAAGTGATAGACAAAAAGTAGGGGGAGGATTATGACTTTGACCCTTTATTCCATCACCTTGTCAAACAAGTGACCTCTGAAGTTTATGTAAACTGCTGGGGAAAGGGAAAATTTTTTTGCAAGAGAAATCTCATTTGATTAATTATTAGAATTCTTCTAAGTTTAATCACAATAAAGGTAATGAAATCCAGCATTTATATAGTATTTAAAAGTTTTCAAGGTACTTTACATATTATCTCATATGCATCTTCATGACCGAGAACAATTATAATCAATTTAGAATTATGAAGATATTTCACAAACCTCCAGAATAAAAGCAAAAAATAAAATTATACCATTTTTTTGAGTCATCCTCAGATTTGTTCTGATTTGGATAGAGACATGGTTTTCAATAACATATCAAGGAGCATCACATTGGGGTAGTTATCTCTCATTAGGTCATTGGGTCATAAAAAAGGAGCACATCCACAGTGGTTTTAAATCACCCAAACACTAAGACATAAAGACATCCCTTAGGGCTAGAGATATCATTCAGATATTAAAGATGACTCTTGAGGGAGTGGAACCAGATTACAATAGTTCCTTGGTTTTATAGCCTTCCTCAGGCTATTTTGTGACTGTCCCCTTCAAGGGTGCCCTGGATGTTCACTGTTACAATGTTTCACCTGAAGATAACCAGTTCTGGGTAATGGGCAAAACCTCTAGACTGTGTTTTGCCCTAGAGCTCATGAATCTCTTTATAAATCTGTGGCTTATAAATACGAAATAATGAAGGACACACCTGGATGAAGATCATCCTTGGAGTCTCCCAATGGTCTGTGGGGAAAGCTTTTATTTCACATTTTAACCAATGACCTAAGCAAAGGAATATATAGTAAAATTTCTGCCTTTGATATGATGTCAAGTTTTTCCTGGTTGTGCAAACCCAGGTTTAATCAGGAAAGCTTTGATGAGTTGTGGAAATGGATGAAACAAGGGTAGCTCTGGATTGTCCTTTTCAGGGAAAAAGTAATTTAGGGGGAATCATTATAAATTATCTTCATTGGATGGCATGTTGATGTAGTATAGGAAGATTTTGGTTATGAACCGGGAAGGGATGGGATCTAACACTGTTCTCAAAAACCATCTCCCCATATCCTGCCCCTATCCACTTAGTTAACACAGATTTCTGAACCAACTATCATATGTTGACCATTATACAGGGGATACAGAGCATTGGGAGACATGACTTCTGCCCTCCAGGAGCCAATGATCTGATACAAGGTCCCTGAAAACAGGGGCTCATTTCTTTATACCCACAGCATTGAATACAATGCCTTATAGCTAATAATAATAATAGTAATAATAATAATAATAATAAATAACTTATAAAGCACTTAATATGTGCCAGGTATTACCCTAAACACTTTATAATTGCTATCTCATTTGTTCCTCACAACCACCCTGAGAGGTAGATGTTATTATTAATCCCATTTTATAGATGGTAAAAGTGAGGCAGACAGAGATAAAGTAACTAGAATATAATAGCTGCTTCATAAATCCAACTTTAATTGAATTGTACTTCAGGAGCTGCTGTAGAAAATTGTGTACATCAATGGTATCTTAGTTTAAATAGCAGTGAATTCCTGCAGGTCACCTATTGACTTAGAAACCTATAAATTATCTATTTTACACTCAGGACATGCAGCCAGAGCCTTGAGTTTGACATCTCAGGAGTAAGCTTTTGCTCACCACACCTCAAGAAATATGAAACAGATTTGGAGACACAGAGTCTAGAGAAGGACAGTTAAAATGATGCCAGGATTGAAAACTATCATACCAAGACAATACAGTAGAGAGAGCACTAGACCTGGAGTCAGGACACTTGGGCTGAAATAATGACTTTTATATTTCTGACCTGAGTAACTGAGAAAATTACTCATTATCTCTAAACCTCTTTGCTGATCTATGAAATGGCAAAAATGAATACATACACTTCTTTTACCTCAGAGACTTTATGTAATGATCAAATTTGATTGTGGTTCTCAAGTGCTTTGTAAGTGTAAAAAGACTATACACAGGAAGATGATTTGAAAAATGAAGCTTTTAGAATGGAAATAAGTAGATTTTGTGGGTAAATGAGTAAAATGTATAATATCATTATAAGTGCAACTGTTATTCTTAATTCATATGTTTGTATTCATCTTTACCATTCAGTTAAGAATAAAAGAGAAAGATATAAGTAAGTAAAGAAAATACTTTTGGTTAAATCTTTACTTACTTATATATCCTTCATGATATTATAAATTTCACTTTCCACTTCAGACATAGAGGTAGCATGAATGGTAATCAAATGCTACACACAAAGGGGCAATTTGTTCTTTTATTGATTATTTAGACTTAAGAAAATGGTAGAAAAATGTTCAGAATGATGATTGAAATTTATAAAATTTCATGTCTACATTTTATGGAGAATCAGTTATTAAACATAAATTATTATTAACTGAATCATGCAAGGTAACTAATGTTTCTTCATAAAGAGAGTCCAGGTCTGGTTCATCCAGGAGAGAACAAAAGGGATTCAGGAAGACTGTCATGGACTCAACCCTGAAGCTGAGGGTTGAATTTAGCCATTCACACAGGTTGATAACTTCTTGCATGTACTGAAAACATGAGAAGATAGAAGTTATTTCTTTAGGAGAAATAAAATATCACAGACTATAAAAAGAGATGATAAAATTGATGATCTCTTCCAGTATTGTAAAGACTTCTGATTATCCTTAGATAAGAGATACCTATGATTCTCTCTTAATGTTTATCCTACCCTGATATCTTAGATCAAATAGACTGTTTCATTAGTTCTGAAAGGATTTGATTTCCTCCCCTCCTTTGCTACCTTTATAAAGGTGTGTTTCTCATTCACATAACAGATACTGCCACCTGCATTCCAAATATTTCCCCAGATGTCACACACATTGTCTCTGTATGACTTTTTCTTCCCTTTTTGATTACCATTCATGCTACCTCTATGTCTGTAGCGGAAAGTATTATTTATCTCTCTTAAAATGCCACTTTTCAATTGTATAACCTTTACAGTGGGGTGGTTGGATAGCAAGTTATATGTAAAGCAACATGTTATATTTAAAGCAAAACTAATCTAGTGCAGGAGGGGACTCATTTCTTTGCATGTGTCTGTCTATAGTAGTTTAGAGTCAATGTAGTATTATCTTTTCAGACTTTCAAATTATTTCACTTCTAGTTTGGTGTATGAGATTTTCCCTGGGCTTCCTAAGAAACCAGGCTGATAAATTCCTAGAAATCTAGCTGCAGAAATTGTGACTCAGAGTCATAGGTGTAGAATGGAGCTGCCTTTGGCAGAGTTTGTTTAGGCAAAATATTCAACTTGGGTCTCCACATTCCAAACTACTTGCAGCCAGAGGAAAGGAAAGGAGCCCACGTGATTTGAAATCTCCTCTGGTTAAATATCATATGGGACTATTTAGTATTTCACTGTGGATTGCATCACTTGCATATTAAATATCAAAGTCCTGTTGGATAATTCCCTAACCCCCTAAATATAGGGGCCCTTTGAGTTGTTGGGAAGCTCTGCTCAGGCAACCTCAGGTTTGTAGGAACTGAACAGGAGTGAGCCACAGCAAGTTGAGTCTGGCCTAGCCAGCTCTCATCTCACTTGCCCTGGTCTCTCCTGAGTGGACCTTCCCTCATCTCTTCTATAATTCCCAGGTTCCAGTCATCCAGTCACCATGAGGTTCCTACACTTGGCATTTATGATTCTCTTTGTGACCTTCTTCTATTCTGGCACAGGTAAGTCGCAGTATGAATATCAAGAAGGTGGGACTATGGATAGGGGGATGGGTTTAGTCTTGGGGACCATCAGTTTTCTCACCTAACTAGACTGAGATGACATCCAGGAGCTTATTAACTCTGTGGAAGATTGAAGGAAAGCTGCTCCACTTAGTCTAAAGAGCTGTTTAAGAGAGCACTTTATACTTAGGTGGACAAATGCTGTACTTGAGAATGGACTGCACCATTTTCTAGACAGCCATTCTACTTTGGGACAGCTCTAATGGTTAGGAAATTTTTGTTATCATTGAACCTGCTTTGGACTCTTTTTGTAGCTTCTACCCATTGCTCTCAAGTGCAACAAAGTACATTGAAGATAAGCTTAAACTCTCCTTAGCTCTATGGACATGTGACATATAGGTTTTATGAAGTCAGACTTTTCTCTTGAGTGCAAGTCTATTGCTCTTATTACTCTAGGAATGTTATCTACTTATTGTTCTTTGTACTGGGTTCCTCTGTGGTTTCTGAACCATGCTAGTCTTGGTCCACAAGTTCTGTGATTTCCTGCAAAATGAATTATTTTCAAATTTTCCTCAATAAAAACCTGCTTCTATATAGTTGTTTGCATGCTATCCACCCCCTGCCCCCCTTATAGTGTGAGTTACTCAAGGACAGGGACTGTCTTTTGTCTTTCCTTGTATCCCCAGTTAAAAAGTCAGACTAAATCATTGCAAGGTTCCTTTGAGACTGAAATTCTCTGATTGACTTTCCTCTGTATAAAATCAGTCTAGAGAGGTTGAAGGGTCTAGTTCCCTGAAGTAGTATCTGCCAGGAATGTAGCTCAGGCCATTTTGATATCTAAGTTATGGCTAGCATGCCTATTGTACTCAAAGTTTTGCAACGTGCCTTCCATCAGTATTTTCTTTGACTCCTCCCTTACTTCTTCCCTTTCCCACATCCAATTACTTGTATGAGCATACCTCTTTAAAGATATCATCTAGTACCTTTTCCTCAAAGATTTCTTGAACATAGCTTTTAGGAATGTCAGCACAGAACTGTAAGGGACCTTAGAGGTCATCTTCCTAACTTTGGGTTCAATGCTCTATGTATTGGAAAATTCAGATTGGGCTTCTGCTGTGTGATCATGGGTGAATCACTTGACCTTTGTTTACCTCGGTTTCTTATATCAATAACATGGAGATATTAATATCAACCATATTTCAGGGTTGTTGTCAGCATAAGACAATAATTGTGAAGAGGTTAGTACAGTGCCTAATACATAGTAAGCACTAAGTAAATGTGTTTACTATTATCATGATCATCTTTTTCATCATCATTTCTAAAACAGAGTTAGTAAGAGTTCCTATCTCCAGGTAATATTAGTAAATCACTTTTAAAATCTTAAATCACAATATAGATTATTGTTTTAAATATTATGAGTCCAACCTCCTCAATTTACTAGTAAGGAATGTGCTGAATATAATTTTCCATGTTTACATAAGTAGTCAATAGTAGAGTCATGACTGAAACCCAGGTTCTCTGATTCCAAATCCAGCATTCTTTTTAAAAAAATAATATCTTATTTCCTCACACTAAGTATGTGTAAACACAATTTTTAACATTTAAAAAAAAGTTTTGAGTTCCAAATTCTATTGCTCCCTCAGTCCTTCTCCTCCCTCCTCCCTGAGACAGTAAGCAATCTCATATAGATTTTACATGTGCAACATGTATACAAGTTACATATCCATCAAATTCATCATTCTTACCATTGTACAATGCTGACTTCTCCACCATATCCATAATCTCACTCATGTAGACATCCTCCACATGCAATCCTGCTATGCCTTTGGTATGTATTCTTATAAATCCTCCACAGAGGATCATTTCAAACCACTGGAGACCTTCCTTCTTTTTTTGGTGTTGTAACATCCTATGAGCTCCGTTGAAAAACTCAGGTTATCTAGTTGTTATGTTACTCTTAATCCATGACCTGCCCTCTTCCTTTTCAGGCAGTTTCTTATATATCTTCTGGTTATGCGGTGTCCTTTTATATCATTTCTCTCAAGAAGGCATTGCTACTAATATGCTTGCTTTATTTTTACTATAGCAATGAAATCACAGGTAAACTCAATATCCCATTCTGCTTCTTACAACAGCCTTGTGAGGTAGATCATTGTATGTATGGTGATTCCCATTTCTTAGACAAGTAAACTAAGACTCAAGTGAGATAATTTTACCAATTCCTGACTAGAAAGTAGGTATGCTGGAATTAGAATCTCAGTATTCTTTTTCCACCTCAGGTTCTTTTCATTACAACACAAAATCATATCTACTGAAAGAAAATTTCATAAAAATTAATTCATGTTATGGTCAGGGTTAAACACTCTGAACAATGTTTCACTATGACATCATAAAATCTCATCTTCTATGTGTGTGTAAACAATTATTCTGAAACATTCCTTTAATTCTTTCCATAGGATATGGTGGATTAATAGAAGAGTTTCGATGTACACTGATTGGGGGCTTTTGTGTGAAAAAATTCTGTAGATATCCTGTTTTAAAACTTGGTTCCTGTAAGAAAAATCCATCGAAGATTTGTTGCATGAAAGAATATCACTTCCCATGATGTGGGAAAATTTTGGAGGAATGGAAAACTAAGAGGTAGAAGATGGGAGAGGTTGAAATCAAAACTTTTTCATCTTTATTTTAATAAAGGAAATTACTTTTGCAAAGTATGCTTTCTAAGGCAGAAATAATTCATTGCTCATTTGAAAAGGCAAAATGTCAATATTATAAACTAGAATCGAGAATTTATATTCTATTGTATGAAGGAGAGGCACGTTGTCGTAATAGGTAAAGAGTCCACATTGAAGTCAAGCAGACTTGGTTTCAAGTCACACCTCTGATACATATTGCATATGGGACCTTGGATTAGTAATCCTCAGTTTATCTCACTCAATATTTCTTCCAGATCCTGAATCTTATTATTGGGAGTGTTTCCTCTCCTGATAAATTATAGTCCTTCCACACCAAGGTGCATGGTCTTTAAGAGCTCTTTTAGCCAAAATTGTTCACTTCTTGTACTTGTAGCAGTGAGCTTCTTAATTCTAAGCTAGACTGATCCACAGGGGCCACACAATCCATACATCCACACTCAAAGTCTCTGGCTTTGTAGGATATTCTGTTGGTACCAAGAAAACCTTAAAAAACTCTGGGGCCATCTCTCTATACCCATGAGGTGTCAGAGCAGAAATCACCTCATAGGTTGATATCTAATTATTAAAAAAAAAAAAGCAGAGAAAGAGAACTCACTCAATCTCTTTCCTGAATGTCAGTGCTAAAGATTTTGGTAAAATCTTGCCAAAGAATCTGTTACAATATAATACAATCTATTACAATCTATTAAAATTACCATAACTCAAGATGAAATATACTATCTACCTCTAGAAAGAGAACTGATAAACTCTGAGTGTATATTGAAGCATTTTGTTTCACTTTATTTTTCTTGTTTTTCCCCTCACAAATGGTTAATGTGGAAATATGTTTTACATGACTTCATATGTATAATGTGTGTAGTTGTGGTATAAGAAGGAGAGAATTTGGACCTGGAAATTAAAAAAAAATATTTAAAAATTACTGTAAGTAATTGGATTTAAATCTGGTATATAAAGAGGGAAAACATGAAAAAATGTAATTTCAGTATTTTAATATTTGAGCAATTATAAAAACAACTAGTATTACAAGACTACATCATTAGACACAAAAATCTTTACATATTCTGCATTCATGTATATTTAAAAGTTTAAGCATAAAAAGACCTTTGTTTAATATCATAAAAATTATGCATCTACAAACAAATGCTGCCATCATCTGTAGGAACAAAATACTTGAAGCTTTTCCTTTAAGTATACTCACAAAATGAGAAATTCTAAGTCAGGTTAACCAGGTTTAGTGAAGCCATAGAGGTTTATCAAATGCAATGACATCAACAGAAATTGATAGCCGCAACAAAAGAAAACAATATATGATTTTAAACAGTTATTCATTATAAATTATGGAGTCATGTATAATTTATTTTAAATATTTTTCTTTGTTATTTGATTACACTTTAGAATCTTGAATTCTATTTAGGAAGAGTCACTCTGTAGCTACCAATAACAAATGAATTAAATTGAATTGTTCCCCATTAAATATATGCTGATCATAACCATGATGACAATCTATAGTTATAGTCAGAAGAACCCTGGACTGGAAGCCAGCAGAAATCTTGGTGCTAATTTCCACCTTTATGCCTTAAGTAAATAATTTCCCCTTTTTGGACAACAGTTTTGTTATCAATTTCCCCTATTTGGACATGAGGGAACCAGATTTGATGGCCTCTAAACTTCTTCCCCCCCAAAATTTACTAATTTGTTTTCAGTTTTTAAATTTTTTAAATTTAATTTATTTTCAGTGTTCTACAATCACTACCATATAACTTAGATTTTTTCCCTCCTTTTCCCCAACTTCTTCCCCCCTCCATTCCTGAGACAGCATACAATTTTATATAGGTTCTATACGTACATTCCTATTAAATACATTTCCACCATAGTCTTGTTGCGTAGAAGCAGCAAAATGAATGGGAGAAATCATATAACAAACCAAAATGTAATACAAAAGAAAATGATCTGCTACATTCTGTGATGGAATTCCATAGTTCTTTCTCTGGATGTGGAAGGCATTTTGCCTTAAAAGACCATTGAGAATTTTTAAAGTCTTTGCATTGCAATGAAGTTCTAAGTCTACTAGAAAAAAATTCTCACACACTGTAGTTGTTTCTGTGTACAAAGTTCTCCTGGTTCTTCTCCTTTCACTAAGCAACAGATCATATAAGTCTTTCCAGACCTCTCTGAAGTCTTCCTGTTCATCATTTTTATAGTGCAATACTATTTCATAACATTCATATACCATAATTTATTCAGCCATTCCCCAATTGATGGGCATCCCCTTGATTTCCAGCTTTTGTCCACCACAAAGAGTGCTGCTATAAATATTTTTGTACATGTGAGACCCTTTCCCATTTTTATGATCTCTTGGGGATACAGTCCTAGAAGTGGTATTGCTGGGTCAAAGGGTATGCACATTTCTGTAGCCCTTTGGGCATAGTTCCAAATTGCTCTCCAGAATGGTTGAAAGAACTCACAGCTGCGCCAACAATGAATTAGTGTTCCAACTCTCCCACATCTTCTCCAACATTTATTATGTTCCTGTGCTGGGGATGGAGGCTCAATTCCAGGTGGACAGTCTCGGGCGGGTAAAGGTGGGAACTTCTAAATCTTAGAGTTCTCACGAGGCCCCCCCAGGAAACGACTGGGAATCGAGGTAAACCGAGCTATCTCGTGTATTTCCGCCTCTTCCCGTGAGAAACGTGATGGGAGAGAGCTCTCCCCGCCCTCGAGATTGTCCCGGATCTGGGCACACTATTGTTATCTAACAGCACGGTATTCAGATGCAAACTATGCTGCTGGAGAGTTTAAGTAGGATCAGGAAAGCCTGAAAGCTCTTGGCGGGAGGGGCGTGGAACGGACAGGACAGAAGGCTCCGCTTTTCCTCTCTCTTCTCTCCCCTCCCCCTCTCTCCCCACTTATACTTCTACTTCCAATCTCTTATTGTAAGATCTTTGCCTCCTTGGGAGATTCTTCGCTCCCTCCTAAGGAAGAATTCCCCTGCACTTGTAACTAGACCCTGAAATAAAGCTCAACCCTTGTTCGACTCTGGAACGTCCTTTCTCTCATACGAGCATCCGGTTTTGCCAACCGAAGACCTCGGAGGTGAGGTAAGAAGACTCAGGTAGCCCACAGGCCTCTAGGCCTGGCATTCCTGTTTTGTCATAGTAAGCAATCTAGTAGGTATGATGTGATACCTCTAAGTTTTGATTTGCATTTCTCTAGTCAATAGTGATTTAGAACATTTTTTCATATGACTACAGATAGCTTTAATTTCTTCCTCTGAAAGTTGCCTGTTCATGTCCCTTGACCATTTATCTATTGGGGAATGACTTGTATTCTTGAATATTCTAAGCTTCTTTCTATCTCTAACTCAAGGACCTTAGGGACCATCTAGTGTAATCACTTCATTCACAAATGAAGACACTCAGACCAAGGAAGTTTAGTGACATCTAAGAATCAATAAATTATGAATCCAAAATAATCCAAATTTAGTGTTCTTTCAACTAATTTATCCTGTAATACTAGCTTCCTCCCCCATTTCCCCCTTAGGAGCTCCTTAGTTGAGATATTTTGCATTACTATTTTTCTTTTAATTGGACAAGAATTTTTAATGATGCCTGGGCCAACTGTCTACAGAAAGTTTTGTTGCAATTGAATATCTACTTTGGTGAAGTTAGACAGATCGGGAATGCATTCTGGTCCCCTGGGACATCATTTTGCTGGAGTTTCCCAGAAGTGCTCAGTTGATTTCACAGTGGGACCTCTTTGAGAAAAACTGGCTCGGTATGTTGGACTCCTGTTAATCCCTATTTCCTTTTAGCTATGATAAAATTTAGGTTTAAGTTTTAGATTAATTTCCCCCCCTAAGAGTGGAAGAGTTTGAAATTAAGTTTAAGTTTTAGGTTAAGTTTTCCGCCTGAAGTGAGGAAGTTTAGGATTACATTTTCGTTTCTGATAAAGTTTTCCCTCAGGGACAGGGAAAGTTAGGTTAAGGATTAAGTTTTCCTCCAGAAGTGGGCAAGTATTATGGGTTCCAGTAGTAGCAAAATACTGGTAGATTCCTTCTTGGATAGCCTTTGACAGTTTAGAACCAGGGGATGCTCCTGCTAGCTACAGGAATGACTAAATATTGCACAATTAAATTATGTGACAGCTGTCATAAATCTGCAAGAGATTCAACTGGTAATTTTTTGGCCCCGATTCAGCTCTTTTTATTACTGCAAATTAAAAAATAAAATAAAATTAGAAAGCATGTGTTTGTCTTGTTTTGTCTATATTTTAATTTCTTTTTAAAATGTAGGAAATGCTTTATCTTGTGTTTAATGTTTGTAGATTCTGCTACCTTGAAAGATTTTTAAGGGGAAAATGTTAGCTAGCCAAAAAGACTGATAAAAAAGCTACAGTTAAAAATTTTAGAATATTTGGGAAGATTAATGAAGTTTCATACTTGAAGTAGTTCCCCCAAATGCTAAACTCTCTGTCCCAGTAAGCAGCACTAACTTCCACTTTGGTTTGGAAAAGGAACTGATGCAAACTGAAACAACGAGAACCAAGGGAACACTGTACACAATGACAGCAATATTGTATAATGATCAACTCTAAATGACGAAGTTATTCTTGGTAATACAATGATCCAAAAGAATTCTGAAGGACTAATAATGACTCATGAACTCTACCATGAAGCAAAAGGAGGAACTGAGGTAATTAAATTTGCAAATAGTAATTTGCAATTACTTCAATTGAGTGAACCACACTGACTCTGTATTGTGACTCAATTCTGGATCTAACTCAGTTTTCTTTCTATTTAATTATGGGTTTAGTCCAATTTCTTTCTTATGAGAAATATTGATTCAATTGTGAGAATTTTAAGAAAACTTTATTGCATTGTTTGAACCTAGTGCTGCATGATTGGAAAACTGGACCACCTCTATCTGCTGGTTAGAGGACCTAGAAATAAAATCAGATGTGAAGATTGATAGAAATAGTTTTCTCACAATTATGTATCTCAAGCAACCAAAATATCTTACCTAGAAACTGGCCTAGTACTGGTCAATAAGTTATTGTTCCTTTGATTGAATACAGTCTTTTTTTTTGGGGGGGGGGAGCTGTATAGTGTTGAGTTTTTTTTTTTTGGTTTTATTTTTTTTGTTTAAGGGAATTGCAGCTCTTTGTTCTCCCTTCCAACTTGGAAAGTCCTTAGTCTTAATCATTCATCCAATTAGAAATCAGATTATCTAATTTTGTATCCTGGTTAATTTTAATTAACTGATCTTACTTGATTAATTGTTTTTAATACAAAAATATATCTCCTGCTGTATTTGGGTCCAGTGTCAAAGGTTCAAACCTTTGTTTCTTCAGTTATTTCAGCTTTCACTTGCCACACTACTTCCATAAATCCTACAATGTTTATTATTCTCTGTTCTGTCACCTAAAACTCCTGCCTGACCACCGACTTCATTTATGCCCCAAAATATTTAATGTTTTTATTTCAGGAAATGAAGAAATTCATTGCCAGTATTGCTTTTATTTGAGAGCCCATTTATTGAAGCAATGTCCATTGATTGTTACAGTTATAATATTATCTAGCATTTATACAGAGCTTTATGTTTTGCAAAATGTTATACCCATGTTATCTCATTTGGTTATCCTAAAAACTCTGTGAGATAGGTGTTATTATCCCCATATTGGTCATAATACATACAGGTAAAGATGAAACTGAGAAAAGACAAGTGACTTGCCCAGGGTCATATACTTAGTAAGTGTCTAAGGCTGAATTTGAACTTTGATTTTCTTGATTCCTATTGCTAGGTCCTCAGATTTCAACAAGTAAATAAATACAAAGAAAAAGATCAACGCAAAGTAAAGGAACTGATGGACAGAATGGGATGCAATATCAATTGAATGGGCCATCTGATCAAGAAAGGCCTTACGTAGGAGGTGGCACTTGAACTGAGTTTTGAAGTAACCTAGGGATTCTAAGAGGCAGAGATGGAGGAGGCTGTTCCAAACATAGGAGATAGCTTATTCAATGGTGCACAGATGGGAGGCAGAATGTTATATGTGAGGAGGGGTAAATAAACCAGATTATCTGGACTATAAACAACCTGAGGAAAACAAAAGCCGGAAAGGTAAGCTGAAGCCAGATTGATTGTTCAGGGCTTTAAATACTAGAGGACTTTATATTTTATCCTGGATTCAATAGAATTAAATAAGCAGAGAAGTGATGAAATCAGAAAGTGTTATCATCCTGTTGACCCTTAAATGATTGTTTGGAGTACTGAGCTCTAGTTCAATGACCCCTGTGGAGCTCTTCTACAGAGCTGCTGAAGTCCCATGGCTCATTTTGTGTACTGATAGAATAGAAAGCAATTAGAAGCTATCCTTTCCTTAAAGGTCTCTAGTGGATTGGAGTCCACAAGAAACACTGAATAATACCATCCCTATCCCTCCATTCTCATTTTTAACTTCACTTCCAACCATGAAGAGTGCTCAGAACACACCAATGAAGGACTTGTCCTTTGCTTCAGCCTACTTGAGATGCATCTTTTCCATGCTTATCTTATATCTATAATGAGGATTCAATATCAGTGAAGACCTAAAGAAGGGGGAAAGAAATAGGACTACAAAGAAAGACTAAAAAGTTTGCAAATTTTGAGTTATCTAGGAAGGAACCTATCTAGCATTAGGATGATATAGTTCATTAAAGTTGCAGGTGAGGGACTGTTATTCTGTGTATAAATGGTGGGGTTTCTATTTCCACCCAATTAATAAAATCACAGCTGGCCCAGACTTCTCCTTTGAATCAATAAAAACCTTTAAGTTTTACAAGATAATGTACATATGTTATCTCATTTGATCATTCTAAATATTCTTTGTGGTAGCTGTTATTATTAGCCCCATATTTTAAGCAAAGAAACAAACTGAGAAAAAATAAGTGACTTGCTCAGGGATACCAAGTGCAAATACATCCTTAGTCAATTTGAATTGGTCATAGGTGTTTTGAAAGATTAGATGAAAATAGATGATGACATAAACACAATATCTTGAGTGGTTTAAGGAATCAGATTCACCTGTGTATAAGTCAGCAAGTCAGTTTGCAAATCAAACTTTTGAGATTATGGTTGAATCCAGAAGGGAAGGATTCCTGAGAGGGAATTGCCTCTAGTATGGGGAGAATAAGTAGAAAGAAAATCCTTTCTCCCTGCCCCCACAAATTCTGTCTGCCTACTACCATTTATCAGGTGAGAACCAAGTGAACTTTCAAAGGTCAGAAGATCTGTAGTTCCCATCAGGGTTGGTAGCAGGATACACAATGGGACAAAAACACATCCAGTAACTATGATGTATGAGTTCATCCCTTGGTCCTGTCATTTATGCCCACTCTATTTAGAAACATGTATGTATAAAGGTAGAATGGACTCTAATTTGGGGACCTTTATTTCTGAAACCATTGTACTTGATAGATAAATACTTGATACTTGTACTTGATAGGTAAATACTTTTTTACAAAATTTCTGCTAATAATCTTTCTTAAAAACCTTTTCTAAAAATTTCAACTGACAATAAATGGAGAACAATGTGTGGGATTGTGTTTAAGTACTAGTAATCCTAACAAACTGAGATTTAACCCCTACATCCCTGAGAGGGAAACTAGTCATCTACTTCTTGAGACCAAGCCTGACTAAATATGGGGGTTATAGAAATGTTTCTGGTAAAGGGTGCTAGATTTGGAAGTGAGTGGATGAAGAAGGGTAGTAGTAATCAACTTGGAACTCTTCACAAACCTCTGCTAAAAAGTCTAAGTGTGGCTCTGAAGTCCAGGAGCTGCAGCTTCCACTAGTTAATTCAAGCTCTCTGTCTCTGCTATTGGGGTCTCAAAACAGAAGAAATATAAAACAGTAACAAAGATGTTCCGTTCAACTCCCTCCAGAGCACAGCCTCTGATCCACTTCTTACAGCTGTACTTCTATTTCTTGGGTTGGGACTTGAACCTATGCCTTCCATAGCTTTAGGAATTCAAGCTCTTCCCCACTTCCATTCATTCAACCCTTCCCCAGGCAGATTGTCCTTTACTGAGATCCAAGAAATCTGTACCACCCACTTCCATCCAGTCTCCAACACTTTAATTCCACCAATAGCTATCCATGGTTATTTAATTGTTCTTATTACTGGTTATTAATGATAGTGGTAGATAATAAGGGCTGTTATTGTTGAGGAAAAAAAGCAACTAGAAAAAGGCATTTATACACTTTTAGCACATATAACGTTTTTTGAATCATTACCCATTGAAGGTTTTGAACTTCCACTGTAACACACATACTTGATCAAACACCAAGCATTTATTAATTGCATACTATCTTTCAGGTATTCTGCTAGATGCTCTACATACAAAGATAAAAATGAAACAAGTCCTATTGTCAAGGCACTTAGGGAATCACAGAATGTAGAGATAGAAGAGGACTTTGTCTAACTTCTTCACAGGTAAAATAAATGAGAGCCATAGCCATTAAGTAGCTTACCAAATGCCACAAAGTAAATAGAGGAGCCAATTTAAAATCTTGATTCTCTGATTCAAATCCAGTTGTCTTGGCCTGACTTGTGACAGGATAAATATTTATGTACAACAAAGAGCAACATTTTGTGGCATAAAAATACATTTGCTAATAAAAATTATTTTATTTATTTTCAGTTTTCAACATTCACTTTCACACAATTTTGACTTTCAAATTTTCTTTTTTTAAAAAATTTATTTATTTAACTTTCAACATTCATTTTAACAAAATTTTGGGTTCCAAATTTTCTCCCCTTTTGTCCCCTCCCCCGCAAACACCAAGCATTCTAATTGCCCCTATGACCAATCTGCTCTCTCTTCTATCATCCCTCTCTGCCCTTGTCTCCATCTTCTCTTTTGTCCTGTGGGGCCAGATAACTTTCTATACCCCTTTACCTGTATTTCTTATTTCCTAGTGGCAAGAACATTACTCAACAGTTGTTCTTAACACTATGAGTTCCAACTTCTTTACCTCCCTCCCTCCCCACCCCTTCCCTTTGGAGGGCAAGCAATTCAATATAGGCCAAATCTGTATAGTTTTGCAAATAACTTCCATAATAGTTGTGTTGTATAAGACTAACTATATTTCCCTCCATCCTATCCTGTCCCCCATTGCTTCTATTCTCTTTTGATCCTGTCCCTCCCCATGAGTGTCGACCTCAAATTGCTCCCTCCTCCCCATGCCCTCCCTTCCATCATCCCCCCCACCCTGCTTATCTCCTTATCCCCCATTTTCCTGTATTGTAAGATAGGTTTTCATACCAAAATGAGTGTGCATTTTATTCCTTCCTTTAGTGGAATGTGATGAGAGTAAGCTTCATGTTTTTCTCTCACCTCCCCTCTTTATCCCTCCACTAATAAGTCTTTTGCTTGCCTCTTTTATGAGAGATAATTTGCCCCATTCCATTTCTCCCTTTCTCCTCCCAATATATTTCTCTCTCACTGCTTGATTTCATTTTTTTAAGATATGAGCCCATCCTCTTCAGTTCACTCTGTGCACTCTGTCTCTATGTGTGTGTGTGTGTGTGTGTGTGTGTGTGTGTGTGTGTGCCTGTGTGTGTGTGTAATCCCACCCAGTACCCAGATACTGAAAAGTTTCAAGAGTTACAAATATTGTCTTTCCATGTAGGAATGTAAACAGTTCAACTTTAGTAAGTCCCTTATGACTTCTCTTTGCTGTTCACCTTTTCATGCTTCTCTTCATGACTTTCAAATTTTCTCCCCACCACCCTCCTGCCCCCACCCCAGGACAGCATGTATTCTGATTACTCTGTCCTCCAATCTGCCCTCTCTTCAATCATGCCTCCCCCCATCCCCTTCCTTTCTATTTTCCTGTTGGATAAGATAGATTTCTTTATCCCATTGCTCATATATCTTATTTTCTAGTTGCATGTAAAGACAGTTTTTTAACATCCATTTTTAAAGTTTGAGTTCCACATTCTCTCTCTTTCCCCCTCGCAATCCACCCTCATTGAGAACGCAAGCAATTTGATGTAGATTATACATGTGTAGTCATGCAAAACACTTCCATAACAGTCATGTTGTGAAAGACTAACTATATTTCCCTCTATTCTGGCCTCCCCTCCATTTTTTCTAGTCTCTTCTTTGACCTATTCTTCTACCAAAGTATTTGCTTCTGATTTTCCCTTCCCTCAATCTGATGTTCCTTCTATTATCCCCACTCTCTTATCCCCTTCACCCCTAATTTCCTGTAGGGTCAGAAAAAGTCCTATGCCCAACTGAGTATGTATGTTATTCCCTCCTGAAGCCAAATTCAATGAAAGGAATGCTTACTTATTTCCTCTCATCTTTCCCTTCTTCCCCTCCATTGTAAAAACTTTTTCTTGCCTCTTTGATGTGAGATGATATACAGTCTACCTCCCCCTTTCTCTTTCTCCTAGTACATTCCTCTCAACACTTAATTTTGTTTTTTACATATCATCCTTTCATATTCAGCTCACCCTGTGCCCCCTCTCTATATGTATATGTATATACACACCTATCTATATATATCAAGTCCCTCCAACTCTTCTAATACTGAGGAAGATCTCATGAGTTACAAATATCATCTTTCCATGCAGGAATGTAAACTTTAATAAGTGCCTTATGGTTTCTATTTTCTGTGTACTTTTTCACAATTCTCTTGATTCTTGTATTTGAAAGTCAGATTTTCTATTCAGCTCTGGTCTTTTCAACAAAAATGCTTGGAAGTCCTCTATTTCATTGAAGTTTCATTTTCCCACTGAAGTATTATGTTCAGTTTTTCTGGGTAGATTATTCTTGGTTTTAATCTTTCTCCTTTGATCTTTGGTATATATTCCAAGCCCTCTGATCCCTTAGTGTATAAAATGCTAAATTTTGTGCTATCCTGATTGTGTTTCCACAACATGAATTGTTTCTTTTTGGTTGCTTGTAATATTTCCTCCTTGCCCTGGGAACTCTGCAATTTGGCTACAATATTCCTAAGAGTTTTCCTTTTGGGAGATGATTGGTGGATCCTTTCCATT
This sequence comes from Notamacropus eugenii, assembly GCF_028372415.1. Classification (NCBI taxonomy): domain Eukaryota; kingdom Metazoa; phylum Chordata; class Mammalia; order Diprotodontia; family Macropodidae; genus Notamacropus; species Notamacropus eugenii. The sequence continues at coordinate 575,145,999 of NC_092872.1, forward strand.
TCTATTTTTACCTTTTGGTTCTAGAAAATCAGGGAAATTTTTCTTAATAATTTCTTGAAAGATGATGTCTAGGTGTTTTTGTTTTTGTTTTTGTTTTTTTGGATCATGGCTTTTTGGTAGTCCAATAATTTTTAAATTATCTCTTTTGGATCCAATTTCCAGGTCAGTTTTTCCAATGAGATACTTCACATTGTCTTCTATTTTTCTTTTGTTTGGTTTTGTTTTGTGGTTTTTTGATTTCTCGTAAAATCATTAGCTTTCATCTGCTCCATTCCAACGTTTTAAGGAGCTATTTTCTTCAGTGAGCTTTTGGATCTCTTTTTCCATTTGACCCATTCTGTCTTTTAAGGCATTTTTCTCCTCATTGGCTTTTTGGACCTATTTTGCCCTTTGGGTTAGTCTATTTTTAAAGGTGTAATTTTCTTCAGTATTTTTTGGAGTTTCCTTTAGCAAACTCTTGATTAATTTTTTCGTGATTTTCTTGCCTCGCTTTCATTTCTTTTCCCAATTTTTCTTCTACTTCTCTTACTTGATTTTCAAAATCCTTTTTGAGATTTTCAATGACCTGAGGCTAATTCATATTTTCTTTGTAGTCTTTGCATGCAGGAGCTTTTGCTTTGTTGTCTTCTTCAGGTTGTATGTTTTGATCCTCTTCACCACCACTGACATAAGAAAATACTTCTTCACAGAGAAAGTATGAATCTATCATCTGTCTCTTTTCCTCCCATTTGCTCATTTTCCAGCCCAAATCTAAGGGATCCTTTAGAACCACATTTTCATTTTAGGTCAGAGGAAGTTAAAGGCCTGAGAGATGAAGAGTTTGCTAGAATTCACACACACCATCTGAAGGAGAAATGGAAACCTATGGTTACAGAGCATAAATGCAAAATCCACCTGTCTCCATTAGCTAAGCATTACTGTACCTTACAAAGATCACAAAAAGTATGAACAGAAACAGAGAAAGATTAGTAAAAAAAGCACAGAAATGTGACACAAATTGATGATGACATTTAAAAAATATTATTAGCATTTTACATTTTTCCAATTGTATTTGAAGACAATTTTCAACATTAATTTTTTGTAAAATTTTGAGTTTCAAATATTTCTCCATCTTTCTTAACCCCTCCTCCCACCAAGATAGCAAACAATCAGATATAGCTTATGGATGTACAATCATATTAAATATACTTCCACAGTAGCAATCTTGTGAAAAAAGAATCAGAACAAAAGGGAAAAACCATGAGAAAGAAAGAAAAAGACTAAAAATACATGAAAGCAATAGGCTTCAATAGTATTCAGACTCCATAGTTCTTTCTCTGGATTTGGTTACCATTTTCCATCACCAATCTTTTAGAATTATCTTGGATCATTGTATTGTTGAGAAAAACTAACTCTACCATAGCTCATAAACACAACAGTGTTGCTTTTGCCATGTACAATGTTCCCCTGGTTCTTCACTCAGCATCAGTTCATGTAAATCTTTTCAGGTTTTTTTCTGAAATCTGCCTGCATATCATTTCTTATAGTACTATAGTATTCCATTACTGTCATATACCACACCTTGTTCAGCCCAGTTGATGGATATCCCCTCAATTTCCAAGTTTTGGCCACCACAAAAAAATGCTATATAAATATTTTAGTACATGTGGTTTCTTTTTCCTCTACAGACCTAGTTATGGTATTGCTTGATCAAAGGGATTGCACTATTTGGTTGCCCTTTGGGAGTAGTTCTAAATTGCTCTCCAGAATAGTTAGAATAGTTCACAACTGCACCAATAATGCATTCATGTTCCATTTTCCCCACATCTTCTCCACATTTATGATTTTCCTTTTCTATCATATTAGCCAATCTGATAGGTATGAGGTGGCATCTCAGAATTCTTTTGATTTGCATTACTCTAATCAAGAGTGATTTAGAGCATTTTTATATGATTATAGATAGCTTTAAAGTCGTCATCTGAAAACTGCCTATTTATATTCAATGATCATTTAGCAACTGGGGAATGACTTATAGTCTTATAAATTTGACTCATTTCTCTATATTTTAGAAAAGAGGACTCTATCAGAGACACTTGATGTAAAAATTGTTTTCCAGTTTTCTGTTTCCCTTCTGATCTTGTTGGCATTGGTTTTGTTTGTGCAAATACTTTTCAATATGATGTAACCAAAATTATCCATTTTGTATCTCACAGTGTTCTCTACCTCTTATTTGGTCATAAATTCTTCCCTTCTCCATAGATCTGACAGACAAATTATCCCTGGTTCTCCTAATTTGCTTATTGCATATCCCTTATGTGTAAATCATGTAATTATTTCAGCCTAATCTTGGTATTGGTTGTGAGATGTTCATTAATGTTTAGTCTCTACCACACTATTTTCCAATTTTACCAGAAGTTTTTGTGAAATAGTTAAGTCTTATTTCAGAAGCTGGAGTCTTTGCATTTATGAAACAGTAGATTACTATAGTAACTCATTGCTGTGTCTTGAATACCTTACCTATTTCACTGATCCACCACTATTTCTTAGTCATTCCAAATAACTTTAATGACTGACACTTTATAATATAGCTTTATATCTAGTATAACTAGATCATCTTGCTTTGCATGTTTTCATTAATTCTCTTGATATTCTGGACCTTTTGTTCTTCCAGATCAATTTTGTTATTTTTTTCTAGCTCTATAAAATTATTTTTTAGTAGTCTGATTGGTATGGTACTGAATACATAAAGGAATTTAGGTAGAGTTGCCATTTTTATTAAATTATCTAGACATCCATAAACAATTTATATTTTCAATTATTTAGATCTGACTTTGTTTGAAAAGTGTTTTGTAATTGTGTTCATATAGTTGTTGAGTTTCTCTTTGCAAGTAGACTGCCAAATATTTTATATTGTCTACAATTACTTCAAATGGAATTTCTGTGTCTCTTACTACTGGTATTTGTTGGTAATATATAGAAATGCTAATGAATTATGTGGATTTACTTAGTCCTGAAACTTTGCTACAGTTGTTAATTGTTTCAAGTAGTTTTTTTAAATTGATTCTCTAGGATTCTTTAACTATACCATCATATTATCTTCAAAGAGTGACAGCTGTGTTTTTTTCATTGCCTATTCTAATTACTTTAATCTTTTCTTTCTCTTGTCGCTAATGCTAATATTTCTGGACCAATATTGAATAATAGTGGTGATAATTGGCATCCTTGTTTCAAGCTTGATATTACCATGAATGCTTCCAGCTTATCCTCTTTCCATGTAATATTTGCTGATGGATTCAGATAAATATTGCTTCCCATTTTAAGGAAAACTACCTTTATTTCTATGCTTTCTAGTGTTTTTAATAGGAATGTGTGCTGTATTTTGTCAAAAGCTTTTTTCTGCATCTTGAGATAATCATACTATTTTCATTAGCTTTGTTATTGAAATAGTCAATTGCTGATAGTTTTCCTAATATTGAACCAGCCTTTCAATCCTGGTATAAATCCTACCTAGTCATAGTGTATTATATTCTTAATAAATTAATGTAATCACTGTTTACATTTTATTTAAATTTTTTGCACTTATATTCATTGGGGAAATTGGTCTATAATTTTCTTTCTCTCTTTTGGTTCTTATCAGTTTGTGTATCAGTATCATATTTGTATGATAAAAAGAATTTTATAGAACTCCTTCTTCACTTGTTTTTCCAGAGTTTATATAGAATTAGATTTAATTGTTCTTTAGATGTGTAGTTGAATTCACTTGTACATCCAGCTCTCCCAGGTGATTTTTTTTTTATCAGGTAGTTAATTGATGGCTTGTTTATTTTTAAAAATGGGGTAAATTAATTATTTTATTTCCTCTTCTATTAAACTGGGCAATTTATATTTTTGTAAATATTCATACATTTCTTTAGATTGTCAGATTTATTGGCATACAGTTGGGCAAAATAGCTCATAAATATTGTTTTAATTTCCTCTTCATTGGTGGTGAATTCACCCTTGTCATTTTTGAAAGTGGTAATTTGGTTTTCTTCTTTCTTTTTCTTAAATAAATTTGCCAAAAGTTTATCTATTTTATTATTTTTTCATAAAACCAGGTTTTAGTTTTATTTATTAGTTCAATATTATTTTCAATTTTACTAATCTCTCCTTTGGCTCTCAAAATTTCTAATTTGGTATTTTATTGGTTTTAAATTTGTTCTTTTTTCAGCTTTTTTAGTTGTGTCCAATTTACTGATCTCCTCCTTATCTATTTTATTCATGTAAGCATTTAGAGATTTAAAATTTCCCTGAATAGCTGCTTTGGGGGCATCCCCTAACTTCTGGTATGTAATCTCATTGTTGTCATTTCTATTGATGAAATTACTGATTGCTTCTATAATTTCTTGTTTGACCCAATCATTCATTAGGATTAGATCATTTAGTTTCCAATTAATTTTTAGTCTATCTTTCCATGGCCCATTATTATGCACATTTTTAAAATTTCATTATGATCTGAAAAGTATGGATTTAATATTTCTGCCTTTTTTAATTTGATGGTGAGGTTTTATGTCCTAAAACATGGTCAATTTTTGTTAGGTTCCATATAACATTGAGAAAAGGGTATATTTCTTTCTATACCCATTCAATTTTCTTTAGAGGTCAATCATATCTGACTTCTAGAATTCTATTCACTTCCTTAATTCCTTTTTTGTTTTATGGGTAGATTTATCTAGTTCTGAGAGAGTGATATTGAGATCCTCCACCAGGATAGGTTTTCTTTCTACTTCTTCTTGTAACTCACTTAACTTCTCTAAGAATTTGAATGCTACACCAATATTTAGTATTGATATTACTTTATTTTCTATGGTATCTTTTAGCAAGAAGTAGTTTCTTTCCTTATCTCTTTTAATTAGATCTATCTCTGCTTTAGCTTTTTCTGAAATCAAGATTGCTGCCCCAGCTTTTTTTTTTTTACTTCTTCAGCTGAAGGATAATAGATTGCACACCAGCCTTTTTTCTTTATTCAGTGTGCATCTCTCTGCTTCAAATGTGTTTTTGTAAACAACATGTTGTTTGTGAATTAAGAATTCTGATTTTTAGTCCACTTTGCTTTTCTGTTCAGTTATATGGGAGAGTACATCCCTTTCACACCAACAGTTACAATTACTGTGTATTTCCCTCTGTCCTATTTTCCCCCCAGTTTGTACTTTTCTCTCTCCTTTCACCCTGTCCTGACTTAGCAGAGTTTTGCTTCTGATCACTACCTTCTTCAATCTGCCATCCCTTGTATCAGTGCCCCCCCCCAACCCATTCCCCTTTTCTCCCCTTTGTGTTTCCCTAGGTAAGATAAATTTATATATCCAACTGAGTATGCATGTCATTCCCTCTCTGAGCCAAATCCGATGAGAGTAAGGTTCAAACAACGCTTGCCTTCCTCCCTTCATTCCCTCTACTGTAAAAGATCTTTTTCATGTGATATAATTTACTCAATTCTGCCTCTTTCTTTCCTCTTCTCCCATCATAATAATTTTTTTCACCCATTAATTTTAATAAAATCATCACAACAAAGTCAACTTATACCCATGCCCTCTGTCTAGGTATACTTCTTCTAACTACCCTAATAGAGATACAGTACTCAATAGTTACAAGTATCATCTTCCTATCTAGGGATGTAAACAGTTAGATTTTGTTGAATAACATAGTTTTTTTCTTTCATGTTTATCTTTTTTTGCTTCTCTTAAGTCTTACATTTGATGATATAATTTTCTGCTCAGCTCTGGTCTTTTCATCAGGAAGTTTTGAAAGTTCCCTTTTTCATTGAATGTCCATCTTTTCCCCCCAAAATTCTGCTCAGTATTGCTGGATAGTTGATTCTTGGTTGTAATCCAAGCTCCTTTGCTTTCCTCCAAGGCCTCTGATCCTGTGATGTAGAAGCTGCTAAATTCCATGTAATCCTGACTGTGGCACCTTGATATTTTAATTGTTTTTTCTAGCTGCTTGCAATACCTTCTCCTTGAACTGATAATTCTGGAATTTGGCTACAATATTCCTTGGAGTTATCATTTTGGGATCTCCTCAAAGAAATGATTGGTAGATTCTCTCAATGACTATTTTACCTTTTGGTTCTGGGATGTCAGGGCAGTTTTCTTTGATAATTTCTTGAAAGATACTGTCCAGTTTCCCCAGCAGTGCAGGGAGAGAGCTGCATACTCTTGCCCTCTCCAGGCAGTCCAGGAGACCCCCATGCACTCTCTGTGCCTCCCTGGCTCTCCTCTTCCTGGGCTGAGTCTTCTTTTTCCAGCCAGAGCCTGATTGCTCCTCCCTCTTTCTCTCCTGTTCCTTTCTCCTTGTATGTCAGTCGGGGGAGGGGAACATCCTTCACCCCTCACACCCTCCCCTTTCCCACCATGTTCAGCTTCTTTGGAGGGAGGTGCCTTCCACCACCCCCCAGCCTCAGGCTCTGGGCTCCCAGACCCTGCAGGAGCACTCTTCTTTCCCTGGCCCTGGGGCATGAGGGTGTGGCCAGGGCAGGGCATGGGTCCACAGACTGGTAAGGGCTTGGTAAGATGGTGGCAGTGTCAGCTGCACTGGGGGTGGAGGAGCCTGAGCTGTACCTAGAGCTGCTGCCCATAGCTGCTGCCCACCAACCCCCTGCTGCTCACGATCTCCTTCCTGGACTATCAGGACCTCATCAGCTGCAGCTGTGTGAGCCAATGACTAAACTAGCTATCACACCATGATCCTTTCTGGAGAAGACATTGCAAGACATACTGGCTTTTGTCAGAGGGAAGAAAAAACACAGAACAAAAGTTGGAAAGCTCTCTTCAAAGATGCATATTGATCTGGGAAGATATATTCAACATTATGCTAGTCTTAAAAAAGCCTGGGATGACCTGGAAAGATACTTGGGACAGAGGTGTCCAAGGTGATCTCTGAAAGACACCATGGAAGTGCAGATTGTGTTCAAGCTTTTCAATGACTATCACTCCTCTTTTTGGATCCACAATGGGCAGAAACTTGTAGTTCCCAGGTTGATGAGAGGCATGGCCCTCTACAGTCACTACTGCTCTGAGGATTTGCTGAACATCTACACTGCCACAGGTGGATTCCAGCAGAGGCAGGGCCTGAAGCAGTGTCTTCTGCTCACTTTTTGCATACACACTGGGCTCAGTCAGTATATGGTGTTGGAAAGTGTAGAAGGCCGCAACAAGTATGAGATCTTCTATCCATGCCCAGACCAGATGGCTAGAAATCTGTTAGTAATTGCTATGTTTATTAGAGGTGCTTCTTATTCAGAATGGTTTACCTCTTAAGTGCATAATGTTGTAACAGGGGGCTACCTTATCATCAGAGACCAGATTTTCAGGTATGTTCACAATAAAGGATGTGTGGCAACAACTGCAGACATCACAGTGTCTGTGTCCACATCATTTCTCCCAGAATTTAGTTCTGTTCATCCACCTCACTATTTCTTCACTTACTGAATCAGGACTGAGATGTCTAAAGATGCTCTTCCTCAGAAGACTTGTCAGTTAGACAGCAGATATTGGAGATTCGCCAATGCCAAAGGTGAAATCAAAGAGGTTCACAGGGGCCTGGAGTGGTGGAAAAGTTTCCCAGTACTCAGCCCTGACCAGGTGTATGAGTACACCAGCTGTACCATGTTCTCCACCACATCAGTATATATGGAAGGATATTATACCTTTCATCTCCTTTACTACAAGGACAGGATACAGAATATTCAACGTGGCCATTCCCAGGTTCCATATGGTGGGTCCCACCTTCATCTCCACAATCCCAAGGGAAATCAGTCATGATGAATGTTCTGTGATCGAAGAAGATGAAGAAAATTCCACAGATTCTGATGGCTATGATGGGCCTAGGCTCCTCAACTATTGTGCAGCCCCTCAGCACACCTGAGTGAGTGCCTCAGTGGTTCTAAAGAAAGTAAATAAATATTGACTATCTCTGAGGGGCAAGCTGTGGTTTCTACCAGACATTTATCTTAGGAGTTGATTTGGGTTTTTTGTGTTTTCAGTAAGACAGAGGAGGGGAAAGGAAGGCTTTTTTTTCCTTTTGTCAAATGGGAAATTTTTTCTCAAGCTGTGGGGCTGATATTACTGCCTTGTTTAAAGTATTTCACATTTGTAATATTTACAGAAGCTGGGTGTGTGTGTGGGGAAGTGGGGAAGGTCATTTTTTTTAATACAAGTATAGCAAATATAGCAGCAGTAGAAAAGTAGAAGTGCAGATCTGTAAGAACCTCTGCCATCTTCAATTCTTGGGTTATCATTTCCTGCCATTGTGAGTTGTATACAGAGGAAACACACTTGCAATTAGCAATTCCCTTTCTAACCTGGGAATCCATTTAGCTCAGGGCTGTCTCCATGTATATCCACAAGAGACACTAGGTGCCCTTCTCACTTTGAAGACAGTCCATCCTTGATTTTAATTCTCATTGAAGTCATTTTAGAATGTTGTATATTAAAGCATATGTTGTGTTGTTCACTGCTAACTGGAGCAATCTTGACAATGACTCCCATAGTATATATATTTGTAAATACAATTTCTGGTTTTTTCTGCTTTATACACTGTCTTAACTTTGTGATAAGTGACATAATTTTATGTTAAGCTAAATCTGTTTTCCTGAAACATGGGTTTTTTGTGATTATCAGATTCTGAATTTGGAATGAAATCTTGCAAGTCTTTAAAATCACATATTCAAAAGTGAAAAAAAAAAAGAAAGGTACTGGGTAGGCTTTTTTTTTTTTGATCATGGCTTTCAGGTAGATCAATAATTCTTAAATGATCTTCCTAGATCTATTTTCCAGGTCAGTGGTTTTGTCCAATGAGATATTTTACATTTTCTTCTCTTTTTTCCATTCTTTTGATTTTGTTTGACTCATATTCAATGTCTCAGAGTCATTAGCTTCAATTTCTAATTTTTAAGAAGTTATTTTCATCAGTAAACTTTTGTACTTCCTTTTCCATTTGGCCAATTCTGCTCTTAAAGGCATTATTTTCTTCATTAGATATTTTTTCCAATTTGGCTAATTTTACTTTTAAAGGCATTATTTTCTTCATTAGATATTTTTTCCAATTTGGCTAATTTTACTTTTAAAGGCATTGTTTTCTTCATTAGATATTTTTTCCCCCAATTGGCCCATTTCTATTTTTTAAAGAGTTGTTTTCTTCAGTCAATTTTTTTTGCTTCCTTTTCCAAGATGTTGACTCTTTTTCATAATTTTCCTGCACAATTCTCATTTCTTTCCCCAATTTTTCTCCTACCACTTTTATTTGATTTTTAAGGTCTTTTTTGGGCTCTTCCAAGAGGACATTTTGGGTTTGAGACTACTTCATATTCCCTTTAGAGGCTTCATATGTGGGCATTTTGGCATTGTTGTCCTCTTCTGAGTTTGTGTTTTGATGTTCTTTGTCACCATAATAGCTTTCCATTGTCATGTCTCTTTTCCTGCTTCTTTTTCATTGTTCAGCCTTTTAAATTTTAGCTCTCCTCCTGGGGCACATGGAGCAATATCCAAAACTTCTTATGCTGGAGGTGAGGGACCTGGTCACTGACTGTGCTGTCAAGGTCTCAGTTTTTTGTGGTTTTCCCATTGTGCTGGAGTGGCCTGCCTTGTTTACATCTATTGTGCTGGGGTTCTAAGGTTCACAATTTGCCTTCTGCTAGAAGCCTCACTATTGACCTGCTGAGACAGGACCAATGGGCCTTGGTTGCTAATCTGTGCTATGGCTAAGAGACTCCCACTGGCTTGACCAGATACCATCAGTGCTGGACTGCACTCTCCTTTACCCCAAGTTAGACATACCTTTCCTGAAGTTTTTCTAAGTTATCTCAAGTTGGAAATTATTTCACTCCATCTTTTGGTGGGTTCTGTCTCTCCAGAATCCATTTAGAGGCTTGATTTAACACTGTTTTCAAGGGAAACTTGGGAGATCACAGGCAACTTCCTTGCTGCTCTCCACCACCTTGAGTCTGCCCTAATTCATGATTTTATACTTTCTAGGAGGAACTTTTGGAGGAAAAGAACTACACAGTCCCCCAGGAAACAGAATAAGCAAAAAATTGCTTGTTGACTAAATGACAGATGGCACCTGTAGTTGTGCAACATTCTGAGATCTTTTTTTGAGATTTTCTTGGCAAAAAATATTGGAGTGTTTTAATATTTCCTTCTTCAGCTCATTTTATAGATGATGAAACTGAAGCAAATTGGATTATGTGATTTGCTCAGGTCTCACTGTTAGTATGTGTCTGAGTCTGGATTTTAATTCAGGTTTTCCTGACTCCAGACCCAGCATTCTATCCAGTGCACCAGGTAACTAATATATTCTAATGAAGAGGATTCAGATCAGGTTCATTCAGGAGAGAGCAAAAGGGACACAAGAAGAGTGTCACATACTCAACCCTCCAGCTGAGAATAGCATCAAACCTATTTCCACAAGTCAATAACTCCTCATATGTACTGAAAATATAAGGACATGAAAGTTATTTCTCTAGGAGAAATAAAGTATCACAAACTATAAAAAACCTGATCAAACTGATGATCTTATCCACTGTTGTAAAGATTTCTGTTTGTCCTTAGATAAGTCTCCTGAAGGTTTCTTATTGATTACCCAACCTTGATGGATAAAAAAGATTTCTTCACCAGTTCTAAAGGGATTTTGTCCCTCCTTTTCTTTGTTGCCTTTGAAAAGATAGTATTTTCTCATTCTGATAACAGATACTGTCATTTGCATTCCAAATATTTCCCCAGATGTACACGTTTTGTCTCTGTGACCCTTTCTTTTTTTAATTATTCTATTTTTAGTTTTCAATATTAACTCCCAAAAGATTTGAGTTCCAAATTTTCTCCCCATCCCTGCCCTCCACCCACCCCAAGAGATCATATTTTCCAATTACCCTTTCCCCCAAACTGCCCTCCCTTCTATTACACCTCTCCCTTCTCTCATCCCCTTCCCCTCTGTTTTCTTATAGGGCAAGATAGATTTCTATACCCCATTGTTTGTATGTCTTATTTCCCAGTTGCATGTAAAAAACAATTTTAAACCCTCATTTTAAAAACTCTGAGTTCCAACTTCTCTCCCTTCCTCCCTCCCCACTGAGAAGGTAAGCAATTTGGTATAGGTTATACATGTGTTTCATGCAAAAAAACCTTCATAATGGTCATGATGTGAAAGACTAATTATATTTCCCTCCATACTTTGCTGCTTTCCTTTGATTCTATTTTCTCCTTTGACACAATACCCCCTCAAAAGTATTTATTTCTAATTACCCCCTTCTCCCATTTACCCTCCCTTCTATCATCCCCCACCCCTCATTTATCCTCTTTCCCCTACTTTCCTGTGGTGTAAGATAGATTGTCATACTAAGTTGAGTGTGCATGTTATTCCATCCTTAAGTCAAATGCAATGATATTAAGGTTCACAATTTCCCTGCCACCTCCCCTCTCTTCCCCTATGTTGAAAAAGCTTTTTCTTGCCTCTTTTATGTGAGACATAATTTGGCCCATTCTAGTCCTCCTTTTCTCCTCCCAATATATTCCTTTCTCATTCCTTAATTTTATTTTTTAGATATCATTCCTTCCTATTCCACTCACCATATAACCTATGTCTATATGTATATAATTCCTCCAACTACCCTATTACTGAGAATGTCTCAAGAGTTACAAATATTATCTTTCCATGTATGAATGTACACAGTTCAAATTTATTAAGTCCCTTATGATTTTGCTTTCCTATTTACCTTTTCATGCTTCTCTTGATTCTTGTGTTTGAAAGTCAAATTTTCTATTAAGCTCTGGTCTTTTCATCAAGAATGTTTAGTCCTCTATTTCACTGAAGTTCCATTTTTATCCCCCTGAAGGATTATACTCAGTTTTGCTGGGTAGGTGATTCTTAGTTTTAATCCTCGCTCCTTTGACCTCTGGAATATCATATTCCTACCCCTCTGGTCCTTTAAGGTAGAGACTTCTAGGTGTGTTCTCCTGATTGTATTTCCACAGTACTCGAATTGTTTCTTTCTGTCTGCTTGCAAGATTTCCTCCTTGACCTGGGAGCTCTAGAATTTGACTACAATATTTCTAGGAATTTTCCTTTTGGGATCTCTTTCAGGAGGTGATTGGTGGATTCTTTCAATATCTATTTTCCCCTCTGATTCTAGAATATCAGGTCAGTTTTCCTTGACAATTTCTTGAAAGATGATGTCTAGGCTCTTTTTGATCACAGCTTTCAAGTACTTGAATAATTTTTAAATTGTCTCCCCTGGATCTATTTTCTAGGTCAGTTGTTTTTCTAATGAAATATCTCACATTATATGCATTTTTTTCATTCCTTTGGTTTTGTTTTATAATTTCTTGATATTTTTCATAAAGTCACTAGCTTCCATCTGTTCCACTCTAATTTTTAAGGAATTATTTTCTTCAATGAGCTTTTGGACCTTCTTTTCTATGTAACCAATTCTGCTTTTTCTGGCATTTTTCTCCTCATTGGCTTTTTTGGACTTCTTTGCCATTTGGGTTAGTCTATTTTTTAATGTATTATTTTCTTCAACATTTTTTTGGTCCCCTTTAGCAAGCAGTTGACTCATTTTCTGTGTTTTTTCTTGCATTACTCTCACTTGTTTTCCCAATTTTTGCTTTACTTCTTTTGTTTGAGTTTTAAAATCCTGTTTGAGTTCTTCCATGGCCTGGGATCAATCCATATTTTTTCTTGGAGGCTTTGGATGTAGGAAGTTTGACTTTACTGTCTTCTTCTGTCTGTATACTTTGGTCTTCCTTATCACCAGAGTAAGATTCTGTAGTCTGATTCTTTTTCCTAATTTTTGCTCATTGTTTTTGCTTACTTTCCCAGCTATTTATTTGACTTTTCAGTTCTTTGTCAAGGTAGTTCTTTGCTTCCTGTGGGAGTGAAGGTTTTGCTGTCAGCTGCTTGATCCCCCGACAATCTGAGTTCCTAGAGCTCCAGAAACATCTATTGCTTCTGCCCCTGTGTGGCTGCCACAGGTTCCTCCACCTCCCCACTTCCCTGGACCTGGGGCTGGATCACTCTACTCTCTCATATAGGTTTGACAGGTTTTTTCCACTGACCTCCCAGTTTTTTCTAGTCATTTTGTGGTTGTGAAGTTTGAAAACCACCGCAGGTGACAGAGCTTCAGTCTCCCCCACCCCCAGGGCTTGCTTAGATCTTGTCTGTGCTCTTGTGGTCCACAGTGGATTGCACTCTGTTCCCAGCATGGCATGATAGATACTTTCTGTTGACCTTCCAGGCTGTCTTGGGCTGGAGATTTGCTTCACTCAGTCATTCTGTGGGTTATGCAGGTTCAGAATTTGTTTAGAGTTACTTTTTATATGTATTTGGCTGGACTTGGGGGTAGACCTCTATCAAGTCCCTGCTTCCAGTTTGCCATCTTGGCTCCACTCCTTATGTGACACTTTCTATCCTTTTTTACTTACCCCTTACTCTACGTATCTATCTTTAGTGAAAGGTGTTATTTATCTATTCTAAAATGCCATGAAATGTTGTTTATTGGATATATAGTCTTTATATTGTTTGACTGGACACAAGAAAACAAATTATTTTAAAAACAGGGCTAATTCAGTGTGAGAGGACTCATTTCCCTGCTTGTGTCTCCCTATATGTAGTAGCTTAGAATCAACATATTATTTTCTCTTCAATCAGACTTTCAAAATATTTCATCTTCTGTCTTATGGGGTGGGTGATATTCTCCCTGTGAGTTCTATGAAACCAGGCTAAGAAATTTCCCAATACATTCAGCAAGGGGAATTGTAGCCCACAGCCATATATGCAGGAAGAAGCTACCTATGGCAGAAACTGTTTAGGAAAAAAAACCCAACAACATTCAACTTGGGTTTTTCTATCCCAAAGCACTTTCAGCTGAAGGGAAGAAAAGGAGCTCATACGACTTGGAATCTCCTCTGATTAAATAACATGTGGAGTTATTTTGTATTTTACCATAGATTCTATCAGTTAGATAGTCAATATGAAAATTCTGTTAGATAATTTTCTAACCCCATGAACAGCGTCCTTTCATGATCCTGGGAAACTTTGCTCAGTCAGCCTCTGTGTAGGAACTGAACAGAACTGAACCAAAGCAAGGTGAGTCTGGCCTAACTTTTATCTGGTGCCCCTTATTCTGACATCTCCTGAGCTGATCTTCCCTCAACTCTCCTGTAATTCTCAGGTTTCAGCCATTCGTTCATCATGAGGATCTTCTGCCTGGTGTTTATGATGCTCTTTGTAATTTTTTCCTATTCTGGCACAGGTAAGTTGTGATCAGGGAGTTGGTACTATGGATGGGCTTAGTCTGTCTGAACTAGCTAGCCTGAAATGAGGGCTGGATCCTTACTAACTCTGTGGAGGATTGTGGTAAAGCTGCTCCATTTAGTCAAAAGAGCTCTTTAGGAGGGCAGTTTTTATTTAGGTGGGAAAATGCTGTATTTGAAAGTGGACTCTACCACATCTCAAGGGAGCCATTTTACTTTGGGACAGCACTAATGGTTAAGAAATTTTTGTTATTATTGAATCTGCCTTGAGCTCTTTGTAGCTTCCACCCATTGATCTCATCTGTAATGGAGTACATTCCTTGAAAGAAAATTTCATTAAAAATTAAGTCATATTACATTTAGGGCTAAAACCTCTGAGTAATAACTCAGAAATGAAACATGACATCTATTATTTTATTTGTCTATTAACAAAAATTCTGAAACATTCTTCTACTTTTATAGGGTATGGCGGATTTTTGGACAATTTCGTATGTTTCATTAAAGGTGGCAGTTGTGAGAAAGATCTTTGCTATTTTCCTCTTATTAAAAGAGGGACCTGCCAGAAAAAGAAATGGAACTGTTGCTTTTATAGGCCAGATACTTTTTATACTAGGAATCCTAATGTAAAGAAAGACTAAGAGTGTGGAAGATGGGAGAGGTTGAAATGAAATTTTCCTCATTCTTATTTTAATAAACAAAATCACTTTTGGAAAGCACATTTTCTCAGGCAGAATTGTTTCCTGGTTCACTGTTCATTTGAAGATTTGAAATGTCAGTATTATAAACCATAATCAAGAATTTATATTATCTTTCATGAATGAGAGTCATTGTCTCCTAATGGATAAAGAGTCCACATTGAAGTCAAGAGGACTTGGCTTCAAGTCCCACCTCTGACACATTGCCTATGTGACCTTGGATAAGTGATCCTTTACTTATCTTACTCAATGCTTTTAGATTCAGAATTTCATTGTTAGGAGTGTTTCCTCTTCTGGTAGATCATAGTCCTTCCACACCAAGATACATGACTTTTAAGAGTTTTTTTGGCTAAAATGATTTATTTCTTATTCTGTAGCAGTGAACTTCTTAGTCCTAAATGAGGCAGATCCACAGGGAAAGACATACAATCCATCACTGGACACCTACTCAAAGCCTCTCCAGCTTTGTAGGATATTGTGTATGTTGCAACCTATTAGAAAAACCTTAAAAAACTCAGGAACACCTCTATATCCCCATGAGGTGTCAGAGCAGAAATGACATAGAGATATCTAAAGTATATAAGGAAAACCAGAGAAAGAGAACTACAAACCAATATCATTCCTGAATATCAGTGTTAAAATTTACCTTATAATCTTGCCAGAGTCAACTGCAATAAATTATTAAAATTGCTCACCACAAGTCAAGATGAAATATGCTATCTATCTTCAGAAAGGGAACTGGTAAACTCTGAATACAGACTGAAGCGTTTTTCATTTTATTTTTCTTGCTTTACCCTCATAATGTGGCTAATGTGGAAATGTTTTTTATGACTTCATGTACAATGTATATCATACTTCTTGTTTTCTTAAAAGATGATGGTTGTGGTACAAGGAGGGAGAAAATTTGGGATAAAAATTTAAAAATATACATATATAATATATATTTCTATATATATATATAAAATATATATAGAAATATATATATATATAAAATATATATATTTTAAAGCATTGCTCATCATGACCTAAATCTGGTTGGTGAGAATATAAAACACTATGAAAAAATGAACATAATTTTAGTATTTTAATATTTGAGTAATTATAAAAATTAATAGAACCCCAAGGTTATATCATTATATGCAAAAATCACCTTTAAATATTCAGTACTTCTGTAAGTCTAAAAGTATAAGCATAAAACAGTTTTTGTTTAATATTTCAAAAAGCATTAGTTTACAAATAAAAACTGGTATCATGTATTACAACGAACCACTTGAAGCTTTTCTGTTAAATATAAACTCAAAATGAGGAGATCCTCTCACTCCATTGCTTTATGACATATTTCTAGGAATATTAGCTATAACAGTGAGACGAGAAATATAATTAAGAAATATCAACATTGGCAAAGAGCATGCCAGGAAAAGCTTCCTGTCTAATGTAGGATTTGTGCTGAATCTTGAGGGAATCCAATAGACGGAAGTGAGAAAGGTGAGCTTTCTGGGTGGGGAAGAACCAGAGAATGCATGTGGAGTGTTGAGATGCAATGTCATTTGTGAAGAACTGAAGGAGTCCAACTAGATTGTCAAGTGTAGATACACTAGAAAGATAGGAGAAGATTGAGAAAAGCATATATTAGTAAATTAAGAGATCATTGGTAACTTTGGAGAGTTTTATTCAAATGATCAAATTGAAATCTGTATTACTGAAGACTTAGAAGAGAATAAGAGAGAAAGGAGTGGGATCTAACTTAGTTCCTAGAACAAGTAGACATTTGATAAATGTTTACTGATTGATCTTTGATGTCTCCCAGACCAAATCCTCCCCCTTGTAACTACTTACCAAGAGATGTTTAGTGACAGCTAATAAAAAAAAAAATTAGGATCCCAAACAATCCAAATCATCCAAGGGATCCTATGTTAATAGCCCCCAATCCTTTCCCTGCCTTAGTAGTTCTTCAGCTGAGTTTTTTTGCATTCCTTTTTTTCTTTAATTGGGCAAGACATTTTTTTCTTTCCTGTTGTAAATTAAAAAAAAAAAAAACCAAACCTCTGAATGCTTACCTGGATAAAATAGAAAAAGAAGAGATCAATGAATTAGTTAAGCAACTAAAAAAGCTAGAATAAGAACAAATTAAAAATTCCCAATTAAATATCAAATTAGAAATTCTGAAAACCAAAGGAGAGATAAATAAAACAGAAATTAAGAAAATTATTAAAATAGAAACAATAATTAGGAGTTATACCCAACTGTATATATTTGACAGTCTTAGCGAAATGGATGCATATTTGCAAAACATATGAATTGCCCAGATTAACAGAAGAGGAAATAAAATACTTAACCCCATTTCAGAAAAAGAAATTGAATAAGCAATTAATGAACTCCCTAAGAAAAAATCTCCATGGCAAGATGGATTTACCAGTGAATCTTACGAAACATTTAAAGAATTATTA
Organism: Notamacropus eugenii; assembly: GCF_028372415.1. Taxonomy (NCBI): domain Eukaryota; kingdom Metazoa; phylum Chordata; class Mammalia; order Diprotodontia; family Macropodidae; genus Notamacropus; species Notamacropus eugenii. The sequence goes on from NC_092872.1 coordinate 575,163,405, forward strand.
ATTCCAATACTATATAAATTACTTGAGAAAATAGATGGAGTCCTACAAATTCTTTTTATGATACAAATATGGCACTGATAATTAAACCAGGAAGAGACTAAACAGAACAAGAAAATTATAGACCCATTTCCTTAATATTGATGCAAAAAATTTTAAATGAAATATTAGCAAAGAAATTACAGTAATTTATCATGAGGACGATACACTATGACCAGGTAGGATTTATACCAGGATTGCAGGGCTGGTTCAATATTTAGAAAACTAACAGCACAATTGACCATATCAACAATGAAAGTAACAAATCAATTGATTATCTCAAAAGATGTATAAAAAGCTTTTGACAAAATACAGAACCCATTCCTATTAAAACACTAGGGAACATAGAAATAAATGGAAACTTCCTTAAAATTATATGTGGCATCTGTGGAAAACCATCAGCAAGCATTATATATAATTGGGATAAGCTAGCAAGATTTCCAATAACATTGGGGGTGAAACAAAGATGCCCATTGTCACCACCATTATTCAATATTCTACTAGAAATGTCAGCTTGAGCAATACGAGAAGAAAAAGAAATTAAAGGAATTAGAATAGGCAAAGAAGAAACAAAGTCATCACTCTTTGCATATGATATGACGGTATATTTAGAAAGTCCTAAAGAATCAAGTAAAAAAAAAACCAACTACTTGAAATAATGAACAACTTTAGGTAAATTATAGGATATGACATACATCATTGGCATTTCTACATATTACTAACAAAGTCCAACAGCAAGAGACAGAGAAATTCCATTTAAAGTTCCGGTAGACATGATAAAATATTTGAGAGTCTACAGGACTACACGAACACAATTACAAAACACTTTTCACACAATTAAAGTCAGATCTAAATAACTGGAAAAATATCAGTTGTCCATGGGTAGGCAGAGCTAATAAAATAAAAATGACATTGCTATATAAATTAATTGACTTATTTAGTGCCATATAAATCACACTACCAAAAATCATTTTATAGAGCTAGAAAAAATAATAACAAAATTTGTCTGGAAAACACAAGGTCCAGAATATTAAGGGAAGTAATGAAGAAAATGCAAGGGAAGGTGGCATAGCTGTGTCAAATCTTAAATTGCATCATAAAACAGCAATCATCAAAACTCCTTGCTCCTGCTAAGAAATAGAGTGGTGGAAGAGTGGAATAAGTTCAGTATATAGAGCAGAGTTGTCAATTACTATGGTAATCTGTTTGATAAACCCAAAGACTCCAGCTTCTGGGATAATAACTCAGTATTTCACAAAAACTGTTGAGAAATTGGAAAACAGTATGGCAGAAAACAGGCATATATCAACACCTTACACTGTAAAACAAGATAAATTAAAAATGGTTACACAATTTAAATATGACACCATAAGTAAATTAGGAGAGTAAGGAATAGTACATTTGTCATATTTGTGGAGAATGGAAGAATTTGTGACCAAATAAGAGAAAGAGAACATCATTAAATGCAAAATGGATAATTTTAATTACACTAAATTACATTAAAAGTTTTTGCACAAGTAAGACCAATGTAACCAACATTAGAGGGAATCAGAAAGCTAGGAAACGGTTCTTACATACAGTTTCTCTGATAAAGGCATAATTTCTAAAATATATCAAGAACTGAGTCAAGTTTATTAGAAGCCACATCATTCCCCAATTGACAAATGGTCAAAGGATATGAACTGGCAGTTTTCAGGTGGAGAAATGGAAGCTATGTAGAGTCATATGAAAAAATACTCCAAATCACATTGATTTGAGAAATGCAAATCCAAATAACTTTGAGGTATCACCTCATACCTATCTGATTTGCTAACAGGATAGAGCAGAAAAATGATAAATGTTGGAGATGTGGGAAAATTGGAATACTAATACATTGCTGGTGGAGTTGTGAACTGATCCAACCATTCTGGAGAGCAATTTGGAACTATTCCCTAAGGGCTATAGAAAAATATAGAGGGGTAGAAAATTTAAAAGCATAGCTTTTAATAGAGCAATACCACTACTAGATCTGTGTCCCAAAGAGATAATAAAAATGGCAAAAGCATGCACAGGTACAAAAATATTTATATAAACTCTTTTTGTGGTGCCAAGAATTGAAAATTGAGGGAATACCCCTCAGTTGGGGAATGACTAACCAGGCTGTGGTATGTGAATGAAATGGAATAATGTTGTGCTATAAGAAATGATGAGTAAAATGGACTTCAGAAAATCTTGGAAAGACTTACATAAGCTGATGCTGAGTGAATGAGCAGAACCAGGAGAACACTGTGCTCAGTGACGGAAACATTTTACGAGCAAACTCTTCTCAGCAATACAAGGATCTAAGACAACTCCAAAAGACTCATGATGTAAAATGCTATCCACATCTAGAAAAAGAACCACAGAGACTGAATGCATATTGAAGCATACTCTTTGTCCCCCCCCGCCTTTTTTGTTTTGTTTCTTCTTTCTTGTCATTTCTCCCACTGGTTCTAATTCTTCTTTACAACATGGCTAATAGGAAAATATGTTTAGTATTATATATATATGTATATATATATGTGTATATATATATATATATATATATATATATATATATATATAGAGAGAGAGAGAGAGAGAGAGAGAGAGAGAGAGAGAGAGAGAGCCTACGTTAGATTGCACACAATTTTGGGGGAGGGTGAGGGGACAGAGGGGTAGAAAATTTAGAACTCAGAATCTTGAGGAAGTAAATGTTGAAAACTAAAAATCAGTAAATTAAAAAAAAATTAGCAAGAAATTTTAATGGTGCCTGGTCCATCTGGTCAAATAATGCTTTGGCACATTCAAAGATCGACATCCAGAAATCCTACATTGTCAACATTCTCTGGTCTGTCACACAGAACTCCTGCCTTTTCTGCTACTTTATTTATGTCTCAAGATATTTTAATGTTTTTATTTCAGGAAGAAAATGAATCATTTCAGTGAAAAATGTTTGGCCTTCCTGCCATTTTGGATTTTTATGTTTATAATAAAACCTAGCATTTATATAGAGCTTTGAGTTTTTCAATATGCTGTACACGTTATCTTATTTCATCATTCTAATAACTTTGTGATATAGGTGTTATTATTGTCCCCATTTTTCAGGTGAAGAAACTGAAACTGAGTGAAGATAAGTGTCTTGCCCAATGTCACTCACATAGCAAGTATCTAAGATAGAATTTGAAGTTAGATATTCTTGACTCCTATTTCGCTCATCCTGGGATTTAGATAAAGGAAATAAGTATAAAGTCAAAATGAATGTAAAGTAAAGGAGTCAATTGACAGAACGAGTTGTAGTATTTACTGAGAGGACTAGGTGATTCGGAGAGGCTTCATGTAGGAGGTAACATTTGAACTGAGTTTTGAAGTTAGCTAAAAATTCTAAGAGGCAGAGTTCAAGAAACATGTTCTGGTCATGGGGCGGCAGTGTGCACAGACACTCAGATGGGAGATGGAACGTCCTATTTGAGAAACAGTGAATAAGCCAGATTGACTTGATCATAAATTAAATGATGACAGCAAAAGTCTTTGAAAGATAGGCATATGCATATAAAGGGAGAATGGGTCAGAGTTTGGTGGCCAATTTCCGAAACTAATGTACTTGATAGAAACAGTAAGTAAATAACTTCTCTAGAAGTTTAGCTGATACCCTTTCTTAAATGCCTTTAAAAAAAATTTCAGCTGAAGGTCAATGAAGAACACAGTGGTAGGATATATAAATAAGAGTACTGGGAATCCTAAGAACCTTAAGATTATCTCCTAGAATTTTGAGGGGAAAAGTAGTCACCTACCTTTTGGGAACTAAACCTGACAATAAAAATGGGAAATGTAAAAGTGATGAGGGTAAGACGTGCTACAATTGAAAGTGGGTGGAAGAAGAAGGATTGGAGTAAGCAGCCTGAGATGCTTCACAAATCTCTGTTAAACCAAGTGCTACTTTGAAAGCTAGGAGTTATAGCTTTTACTAGCACATCCCAACTCTCTGTCTCTACTCTTTGGGTCTTAAGTCAGAACAAAACCCCACAACATTGTACTCAACTCTTCCTCCAATGCACAGGCTCCAACCTGCTTCCTTCTATTTTACCTTTGTTTCTTGGGTTTAGACTTGAGTCTATCTCTTCCATAAGTTCTAGAATTCAGCTTCTGCCCCTCCTCTGTTCATTCAACTCTTCTTCAGGGCTGATTGTCCTTTACTGAGATGCATGGAATCTGTCCCACCCAATCCCACCCAATTCCATCCAGTCTCCAACCCTGATTTCACCATTATCTACCTATGGCCATTTCCTTGCTCTGATATCTGGTTATTAGTGACAGTGGTAGATATTGCCAAGAAAACCCCCAAATAAGTTCACAGAGAGTCTAACCTGACTGAAAAACAACCAAACAATAATTGCAGACAGATCTAGGAAAATGCATTTATATACCATTTATACATGTTACCTGTTTGGGTTACCACCCAAAAATTGAGCTTCTGAACTTCTACTATAACACATGCACTCAATCAAATAACAAGCATTTATTAATGGCCTATTATGGTCCAGGTATTTTGCTAGATGCATAGAAACAAAGGAAAAAAAATGAAGCTGTTCCTATCAACAAGGTATTTAGAGAATCACAGGATTTAGAAAAAGAAATCCAACAAATAAGGTAACTGAGAGCCATAGCCATTAAGTGACTTGTCAAATGCCACACAGTAAATAGCAGAGCTAGCATTCAAATCCATTTTTTTTTTACTCAAATTCAGTTCTATTGACCTGACTTACTACAGAATAAATACTTATCTATATTATGAAAGGCCATGTATTTCTGACACAAAAATACACTAATGACAAAACTTCTCTCATACAGAAGCCCTACTTTATCTACCTTATGTATTTCAGGCATTTAGATACCTGAGCTACCAAGTGCTGTTTCTCATTGGATAAAACTAGTGTATCAATACTGGAAAAATGTTCAGATGGTAGATGTGGCAGAACTTGAGAGAAGGATGACTGAACTATAAGTGCATATGAAAATATGTCGTGGACATGAATGGGAGTCAGACCATAAAAGGTACCAAAAATGGGAAGTATATACTGAAAAAGACACTAGAGAGAAGGGATAAAAAATTCATTTTCTACTTTTGTGTGCAGAAAAGCTGGAAAGTGGGGACATAGATGCACTATCAGAGTTAGTTGAAGTGTTGGTTACTTTTCTCTCACTCTTTTCTATTTTATTCCTTGTCATAAGTTTTGGGGAGTGTGGAAGGATATATTAGACAGTGAAAGTGATGTAAAAACAAATGATATCAATAAAACATTTTAATTGTAAAGAGAAAGTAATGACCAAGAGAAAGAATTTGAGAGATGGAAAAAATCAGAAAAAGAAGAGAGAAATTGATCAAAAGAAAGAAGGGAAAAGAATAAGATAACAAAACAGAACAATGAGTTATAGACTAATACAGGAAACTCCAGGGATGGAGAGGGAAAATACACATAGAGACTAAGATTAAGAAGGAAATGAACAAAAACCAAGAAACAAACAGAAAGCAGAGAAGAGAAAGAGACAAAATCAAAAGTGACGTAATAAATGACAAAATCGTAGAGACACTAAAGAAAGAAAGAGGAAATGTGTTTTTGAAGGCAACTATGATGGGTTATGTGCAAATGACTTCTGTGTGGCCTCCTGGATGTTAGACTAATTAGGAGTGTAAAGGAAATTAAGGGGAGCCAAATGGTGTAGTAGGGAAGAATTCATCTGAGCTCTCCTAAGTTCCTCTGCAAACAACTTTAAAATAATAGCTCAAATCAAATTCTGGAGTGGCAGAACTAATCAAAAGCCAGGTGGAAAAATTTTCTACTTCAAGACAGTTTAAGAGGTCAGTAGGAAAGTTATGTCTCACTGGAGTCATGGTTATCTGTGAGGTCACTCAGCTTGTGTCTTAAGGGTACATTGGCTGCAGTAGTAGATTTTGTAGGTCTCAGCCCAAGGATAGACATTGCATGTACACATTTCCCTGTTGCAGTCCCAGGGTCACTTGCTGCATAGAAGAGCAAGGGCCTTGCTCAAGGTTGCAGGTTGGAGAGGAGTGCTTGTGGTCACTTACCTGGCTGGAGAGACACTGGTTTCAATTAAAGACAGAGACAAACACCACCAATTGCAGTTGTAGGAAAGTGGTGGAATTGGTCAAAGCCCTTGGCCATAACGATAGTTTGTGATGGTGACTACAGGGGAACAAGGACCTTTCTTGAATGAAGATCAAAGTACAGACCAGGAGAGTGATGACCACATCTCTCCTTAAATCATATCCTCTTAGAATCACTGCAAACCTACAGAACCTCAGAGCTAGCTGTGAAAACAGCAGCAAGAAGGGCCTCAAGCTTGAAACCTCAAGAGCAGATCTCAACTTTAACATAAAGTTAAAAGTCAAGAAATAGGCTGTTAAAAAGAGCCACCAATAATAACAAGAACAAAATAGAGCCTGACCTTAACAAGTTACTGTGGTGACAGGGAAGATCAAGAGATAAAACTCAGAAGACAGACATCAAAACAGTTACAAGTAAAGCCTCAAAGTAAATGTGAACTAGACACAAATCTAAATGCTCAAAAGAGGATTTCAAAAATTAAATATGTGAGATAGAGAAAAAATTGAAAAAGAAAATGAGATATAAGAAAATTATGGAAAAATCAACAACTTGGTAAAAGAGGCAAAAAATCCATTAAAAATAAGAAGGGCTTAAAAACCAGAATTGACTAAATGGAAAATGAAGGACAAAAGCTCACTGAGAAAAATAACTTAATAATTAGAATTGGGCAAGTGAAAGCTAATAAACCTATGAGAAACCAAGCAACAATAAAACAAAAACAAAAAAATAGAAAAAAAAAGTGTGAAATACCCTCATTGGAAAAAAAGCTGCATGAGAAAACAAATTGAAGAGAGGCAATTTAAGAACTATTAGTCTACCTGAAAATCATGATTAAAAAAATTTGAGACATTATATAACAAGAAATTATCAAGGACAACTGTCTTGATATCCTCATTGAACCAGATGATAAAAGAAAAATGGAAGGAATCCATTGATCACCTCCTGAAAGGTATCCCAAAATGAAAACTCTCAGAAATATTACAGCCAAATTAAAAAGCTCCCAGGTCAAGGAGAAGCCATTGCAAGTAGTCAGAAAGAAACAAGTGAAATATTGTGGAGCTACAGCCAGGATCAAACATGACTTAGCAACTTCTATGGTAAGGAACCAGAGGGCTTGTAATATGATATTCTAGAAGAAAAAGGGAACTGAGGTTACAATCAAGAATAACTAATCCATCAAAAGTGAGTATAATTTAGGGAGGGGTAATGGACATTTAGTGAAACAGAGCATTTTCAATTATTACTGATTTAAAAACCAAACCAAACCAAACCAAACCCAGAGCTAAAGTGAAGATTTGCCTTTCAAATACAAGATTCAAGAGAATTACAAAAAGGTCAACATGAGAAAGAAACAATAAGGGATTAAATTTGGTTAAAATATTTCCATTCCTATATGGGAAGATAATAATTATAACTGGAGAATTTTATCATTCTTGGGGCAATCTGGAGTATGCATAGAGGGTGCAAGTGTGGGATGATTATGATGTAATGATTCAAAAAATTAAAATCAATGGGTGATAAAGAGGGATCCATAGGGGGAAGGGGAAAGAGAAAGGAGGAAGAGGGAAAGATTATCTCACATAAAAGAGATGTGAAAGGAAGAGATTTTATAATGGAGGGGAAGATGGCAGGATGTCAGACAATTCTGAACCGTATTCTCATCTGAGCTGACTCACAGAAGGAATAACATACATTCTCAAGTGGGTATAGAAATGTATCTTACCATATAGGGAAGTAAGTGAGTGGAATAGGTTTAGTGAAGACTTCTCAGATTGTAATTCTTCTCCCAGGGGTGAGGTAAGACCAAGAGGCTCAAGGTTTCAATATTTTTAGAGTGGAATAATTCCAAATAAGGATATAAAACTGTGTAGTGCGTTAGGGTCTCAATGATTGGATGAAACTTACATAATTCTTTGATGTCTTCATTTCAAAAGGAATTGGTTAGATTTCGCGTCTAGAATGTAAGATCATATTCTCAGCCAATGAGGATAATGTTCAGTGGGGGGAGGTGGGTCTATAAATATCACTGCTTCTCCTTTGTCTTTGGCTTTTTCTTGCTGCAGGTGAACTGGTACAGGAATTGTCCAGTTCTCGAGCATCTAGTAAATAAATCTTTCTGTCATCACTTTGAGAGGCCTTTGAGTAATTAATTTAAGTAGGGATCTGAGACATCCCACACATAGGGAAGGAAGAAGTTAAAAGAAAGAGCTGGTAGTGATAGAAGGGAGAGCAGATAGAGGGAGACAGTAGTCAGAAACAAAACATACTTTTGAGGAGACACATGGTCAAAATAGAGGAAATGGTAAATAGGGAAAAATAGGATGAAGAGAAATACAAAGTTAATAAGCATAATTATGATTGGCTCTAGGACGATCTCACTCCTTAAACAGAGAAGGATAGCACAAATGGATTAAAAACCAGAATTAACAATATGTTTACAAGAAACACTTGAGATAGAGAAAAAGTAACAATTAAGGAGCTGAAGCAGAATCTCTTATTCTTCAGCGGGGTTTAAAAAAGCAGGGCTAGCAATCACGATCATGGACAAAGCAAAACTAAAAAAATTGACCTTGTTAAAACAGATAAGAAGGGAAGTCTTGCAGCCTATGAAGTGGTCTGCTCAGGGAAAGCAAGATTGTTTAAAAACTATTAAATCTTCAATCGTTTATAATTTTCTCCAGACTAAGCCTTCATTCTTACTACTTACGGTCGGTCTTCTTCCTCAAGGAAGGACAAACGCAACACTGTGAATAAATGCAGCCGGTTGAAGGCTAGCTGGGTAACTCAGCTCCTCCTCACCTGTCTGCCTCCCCCTCCCCTTCCTTCTCCTCTCCAAAGGAAGGTAAACTTGGATGGCCAAAAGATGCCCAATTGATTTGGGTTTTACTGGCTCCTTTCCTATTTCCTTTCTTCCCTTCCCCTTCCCTCCCCTCTCCTCTGTCCTGTCTTCTCCCCAAACCTTAAACCTACTCCACTCTGAAACTGGGACTCCATTGGGGCCCTGCCTGAGGGCTCCTCTGAACCCTCCTAGCTTGAGAGTGATTATCAATAGTAGCTTGCTGTTTCCAGCCCAACCTGACGTCTTTCTTTTTCTTGACCTCATTGAAGGGGCCATGCCCTGGCTACTTCTTAAACACACCTATTCAATGAATGGGCACTGCCTCACCCTAAGTGAGTGCCTGCAAAGACCTTGGCCTAAAGGGCCCAAGGTCTCCCAGTGCATCCTGGGTCATCTCCAGCCATTCTGAGTATCAGGTCTCTGGATTCAGATGGCTCTGGAGAAGAAGTGAGGCTGGTGACCTTGCACAGCCCTCCCTCACTCAAAACAAAGTGCAAGTCATGTCATCATTTCTCCAATAGCATGGTCTTCTTCAGCAATGAAGGATGAACACAAACAAAACACAATTGCCCTGTGATGCAAGTTGGCAAGTGGCTAACATAATACCAGAGAAACTAAAATCTAAACATTTTAAAGTATTACAAAAAACAGGCCTCTGAAATTCCTTGAAGTAATCTTTAAGAACTGAAAAAAAAATGCTTGGCATGTGCTAAGCACATTATAAATAATCTATTGTTACTCTAATTGATTTTAGCTGCTCCATACTAGTCAGCTCCATATTGAGTTTTCGATCTAATTGGATATGACTAGTAAAATAACAAAAGAGATAGGAGGAGTGATCTCCTCTAAATTTAAAAATTCATTCCAGTGAATTACTGTTATCTGACTTGGAATACGCTTCGTGTTTTAAATACATGATATTTGGTATGCAAAATTTTCTCTTGTATTCTGAAAGCTGAGAAAAAGCTGGCTAGTTACTTCCCTTTTAATCTGAATGCTTTTAGATTATAAATGTATCTGTTATGTAATATTACTATATATTTGAAAACTGCTAATTCCTTAATAGGTTATGTTGCTGTTCAGTCATTTACATCATAGGAAATTGCTGTATCATTTATTAATTAGATTGAGAATTATATCTAATCACTGAAGTAACTACTTAGGAATTAGTATTCTTTTTTCCTTAATAGTATTTATTTTTTTCCAATTACACATAAAGATGGTTTTCAATATTCACTTTTATAAGATTTTGAATTCTAATTTTTTTCTCCTTCCCCTTGCCCCTCTCCAAGATGGCATGCAATCACATATATAGACTATGCATGTACACTTATATTAAACGTATTTCCACATTAGTTATATTGTGAAAGAAGAATTAGAACATTGGGAAAAACAATGAGAAATAAAAAAGAGAAAATAATGTGCTTTGATTTGCGTTCAGACTCCATAGTTATTACCTTGTCTTTCTCTCCATCCTATTTTCCCTCCATTTATACTTTTCTCTCTCCTTTCACCTTTTTCCTCCTCAAGAGAGTGTTTTACTTTTGAACACTGCTTCCCTTGATACTGCTCCCTTCTATCAACTCCCCTTCTTTTCTTTCCCTTTTCCCCTACTATTTCTTCCCTCCCTTCTTCTCTGCCTTCTATCCACCTGCTCCCCTTTTCCCCCTTCCTTCTACTCTTCCTTATAGAGTAAAATAGATTTCTGTAACCAGCTGTACATATATGTTAATCCTTCTTTGATTCATATTTGATAACAGTAAGTTTCAAACAATGGTCACACACCTCCCTTCTTTCTTTTGTAATAGGTCTCTATGCCTCTTTCTGGGATGTAATTTCCCCTAGTCTGCCTACCCTTTTCATAGATTCACTGACTTTGGCTTCTTGAAGGTTATCCCAGTGGAGCACAAATCCTCCATTCTATTTAGAAAGGCTTTATGTGGGCTAGTTACACACTGTGTGTGTGTGTGTGTGTGTGTGTGTGTGTGTGTGTGTGTGTGAAATACCTCTATATTAAAAAGGTATGCCTACACATACTTGCTATTTTGTCCTTCAATAACAGGTTAAATCCACACCTTAAAAAAGTAGTCCAGATTGCCTGACAAATAATGTCCCAGTTCCTTAGCCTGGCATGCTTCATGCTCTCAGTCAGCTTATTTTAGTTTCATAGGTTTATAGACCTGGGATCTTGTATTCAGAGATGGAAAGAACCATAGAAGTTGTCTAGTTTAGCTTCTTCGTTCTACAGATGAGAAGTTAAATGACTTGTCCAAGGTTATACAAGTAACAAGCATCGGAAAGGGGTTTGGAATTCTAGGCCAATATTCTTTCGACTATGCCATGCTATAGAATACTGTCTCCTGTGTCCCTTCACATTACCAAACAAATGTCTGGGTGCACCCTGTACATGACTTCCGATGTGCCTGTGCTCACTTTGGTTCAAAAGCCTGAAATTGTCCCCCCCAATGTCAGTCTATAAAAATCCTACTCAACCCTCCAGGCCCAGCTCAAATATCACCTTCTCTAAGGTAGCAAATGCCACCTTCACTTTCTTCCCTGATGTTTTCCAGTCAAGTCAGAAGAGATTTATTTTCTTATTGTGAATTCTCATAACACTGAAACCATAATATACTTTATTTGTTCTCCTTATCTTATCTGCCACACCAGATTGAATATACTTGAAGAGCAGGAGTCAGTCTTTCCAATCTATATATTGCTACTACCAAGTGCATATTGCCTTACCCATCATTTAATCACCAGGAATTTATTAAGTGCCTACTTCTTGCCAAGAAATGGGAATACAAAGAAAATTATGAAATAGTTCCTTTCTTATGTGTAAGTAGAGCTTACACTCTACTGGAGATGACAACATGGACATACCTAAATATGTGCATATGATACTGAACAGATTCATCTGGTGTGGGGAGTAAATTAAGAGCCTGAGGGATTAGAATAGGCATCATGTAGATCACAGCCCATGAATTAAGACTTGAAGTAAAATTAAGGCTTCTAAGAGGTGAAAGTGGGAAGGAGTTCATTGTAGGCAATGGGAATATCTGGCATAAAAGGTATAGATGCAATAGAATCCTACCCTGTGAGAAACAAAAAGAAAGCTAATTTGACTGAGCAATAAAGGGAAATGTTAAACAGGAGTTTATATTAGATTCCAGAGGTAGTAGGGAGCTAGTGGCATGTGCGGAGTCAGGGAGAGACATACTAAGATCTGTGCTACACTAATAAAATCAGAAATTCTATTTTAATCACAATTTTATTTTCACAGTAATGTGTGGTAGGTTCATTATGATTTCCATTTTGTAGATAATTAAACTAAGGTGCAAAGAGCAGAGATTTTTTTTTTATGAAGCCAAACAGCTAAAAAGCAGATATTCTTGCATTGCAATCTAATTCTCCTATGTCCAAGTGCTGGGTTCTTTCCATTAAATCAAACTACCTCATTTATCAAAAGCTTTCTATTTTAAAAAAATTAAATTAAATGTAATGAGAATAAATTTGAAGCATTTCCAATAAGATCAAGGTGAAACAATGATGTCCATTATCACAACTGTTATTCAATATTGTACTAGAAATGTTACTGTTAGCAATAAGAGAAGAAAAAGAAATAAAGGAATTAGAATTGGCAAAGAAGAAACAGTCATCACTCTTTGTAGATGATGTGATGGTATACCTAGAGAATCCTAGAAAATCAAGTAAAATACTACTTGAAATAATGAACAATTTTCGTAAAGTTTTAGCATATAAAATAAACCCACATAAATCATTGGCAAGACTCATGATGGAAAATGCTCTCCACGTCCAGAAAAGGAACTAGGTAGTCTGAATGGAGATCAAAGTATACTATTGGCTCTTCTCTCTCTCTCTCTCTCTCTCTCTCTCTCTCTCTCTCTTTCTCTCTCTCTCTCTCTCTCTTGTCCCCTTCATGCCCTCTCTCTCTTTTGGCTTCTTCTTTCTTGTGGTTCCTCCCTTTGGTTCTAATTCTTCTTTACCACATGACTAATATGAAAATGTTTAATATGAATGTATATGTGGAGCCTTTATCAGATTGCATGCTATGCTGGGGAGGGTGGAGAGGGAGGTGAGGGGAGTAAATTTAGAACTCAAAATCTATGGAAGCAAATGTCAAAAACTAAAAATTAATAAATAAAAAAATAAAATTAATTTATGTTGTATGTAGGGTTAAACCCTCTGAACTATGATTCAGAATGCAACATAATATCTCTTCTACTATTTGACTATAAATAAAAATTCTTAATCATTCTCTTCCCTCTTTCCACAGGGTTTGGCAAATTATCTGACACTGTCGAATGTATAAAGAGTGGGGGTATGTGCTCCTTAACATCCTGTACAAGTGATAGAACTTCTAGTCGTTCCTTCTTTAGAGAGAGAACCAAGTGTTGCATGCTCAAGAAGACAGCCTGAAGAATACATAGACAGGGAAGCCTGGTTTGAGGATCTTTTGGGGGGTATGGAAATGTAAGAGGATAAAAGATAGAAAGAAATGAAATATTTAGGATACTTTCTATTTTTATTTTTAATAAGCAAAAATGATTCTTGAATCTGTTTATTTGAAGAAGTGAAATGTCTATATTATAAATCATCATCAGGAATTTATATTTTCTTGTATGGAAAAGAGGCAGTGTTGCATAGCAGATAGTGTGTGCACATTGAAGGCAGAAGGACCTGGATTCAAGTGTCACCCTGACACATACAGTTTAGAGAAGCATGGATAAGTTTCAATTTTCTTTATGTTCTAGGCAACTCTAAGAATTTAAATTAGAGATAAATTACTTACCTGCAGTAGAAGAGGGAGTTTTTTCTCTTGTAAATTCCCTATACTGATGAAATCACTGGCCCAGTTCTTACTCAGCATTTCATCCAGATCTGGAATTTCAATGTTGTGAACATTTCCTCTGCTGATCAATTATAGTCTCTCCACATCAAGATATATAATCTTTAAGATCAACTCTGGTCCAAACAATGGTTTAATATTGGGAAAATTGAGTATTTTAATATCATAAAAATTACTAAACCCACAGGATTTTATCATTAGATGAAGAAAAGTCTTAACAATTTAGCATTTGCCCCAGAGCAGTTACAGCTCCCTTGGCATGGGGACCAGCGATATAATCCTAGAACATGGACCTTCTATTCCAACTGTGTGTGGGTCTCTTGGTGCCTTTGGTAACCACAATGGACTTCAAATATCATCATCAAGAAGAGATGGAAGCTTTTTCTTTTTGAAGTATGTTGCCCAAACCCATGATTCTATAACTCATTTACACAGTATTGGGAAATCAGCGTCAGGTGGAAACATGTGAGTTTTTGTTGTGGGAAAGCTTCTACAGAATTGGGATTCCAGAGTTCAAGTACATTGTTAATATTCATGAGGGTGAATCTGTAGGACAGGAGTTACTCCTCCATTTGATAGACCGCTTGGTTAAAAAATGAAGGAAAGGACTCAAATCACCTGCTTGATTAATGACATTTGAATACACATCATATCTGCTATGAATCTGGATGACCTGAATCTGTCTAAATGCCAGGCTGTTATTTCAAAAGTGTCAGATTCAATGGAAATAAATATGATATGAATAGGAATTTCCCTGATGCTTTTGAAAATAATTCTGAGGCTATACAGCCTGAAACACAAGCAGAAAAGAACTAGTTGAAGTCTGAGATAATCATCCTCTCTGCTAACTTACATAGTGGTGCTTTGGTGGCCAATTACCCATTTGATTATGGTATCCCAGCAACTGGGACAAAATACAGCCATAGCTCAACCCTGGACAATGATTTGTTTATATATTTTACATATATTTTATCTTCAAGGAACCCTGAAATGGTCATAGGAAATTCATGTGAAACTATGAATTTCCACAATAGTATCACAAATGGGTATGTGTGATATCCAGTCAGTGGTGGGATGCAAGACTCTAGCTATATCTGAGCTCAGTGCTTTGAAATTACATTGGAACTGTCATCCTGTAAATATCCACCAGTAGAAGATCTCCAAGACCTCTGGAATAAGAATAGAAACTTATTAATCAGCTACATGAAGCAGGTCCATTTAGATGTTAAAGGACAAGTCTTTTATGTGAACAAAAATTAATACCTAATGCAATAGTAGAATGTAACGACAGGAACAATATCTGCCCTACAGAACCTACAGATTAGGAATATTATCTTCTTCTTCTGCCTGAATCATACGCAATAAATGCTACAGTCACTGTACATAAGCTAGTTCTAAAGCAAGTGACCATACCAAAGAACATACAGAACTTCAGTGCACTTAGGGTGGACATTGCTTTACCAATCTAAATGAAATCAAATTATAATGTGACCACATGGCTATCATGTTCTGAGACTCTTCTTTACAATAGTTTTGGGAGCCAGTCTGATACACTGAAGTAAAATTTTATCTCCTTGTTTTTTATTGAGTTTTTAAAATCTGTCTTTCATATGAAATAAACCATGAGAATTAAACCCCTCTCCCATTCTACGATATGTAATGAACTATGTCCCTTCAAGTCAAGTCACCTCAATCTTTCCCATTTTCTGTCTTGTCAGCCCCCTGGTTTTTATGGATTTTCATAAAAATTGGGATATTTACTTCCCTTGGAGCTGGATGCTCCTGAATCATTTAAACTAGGTAGAGCATCAAGGCCACTTGGTTCAGTCTCAGTAATAGGAGAAAAACATACATAAAATCATACCAGAATCATACCCATAGTGAGAATGCTCTGAAACTCCAAAATGTTATGTCAGGTATTTGTTAACGTGTTATGTAAATTTGCTTTCTAAGGCAGAAATGATTCCTGGGTCTTTGTTTATTTAAAGAGGTTTTACGTCTGTTTCATAAGTCATGATGTAGAAGTTATATTCCATTGTACAAAGAAGAAGGGAGACATCAGGATTATAGAGGACATATTCAAGACCTGGATTCAAGTTTCAACTCTGATATGCATAGCTGTGGGATAAGTTGCCACCTTTTTTGTACTCTAATAAAATCTCTAAGACTTTTAATTTGCAGAAAAAGTGCATTGGTAAAAGTAATTTCCTCACTGGAAGTTTCTATGACTAAGGAATTCACAGGTTCAGTCCCTTTCCCTACTTACTCAACCCTTCATCCAGATTCAGAATTTCATTGTTATGTTTCTTCTACTGTTTTTCCATATGAAGGTACATGGTCTTTAAGATCTGCTCTAGACTGATTCGCCTTCTCTTAGCTAGTGCTTTAACAATGAACCTCCTAGTACTAAACTATACTAGTCCACAGGGGCAGACACACAATTCATCACTGGGCGTATATTCAAAGGTTCTATGGTTTGGGTTCCCTTGTAAGTCAATCATCTAAATGCTCTTCCCCATGCCCTGCTATTTTATTCCTTATTCTTATTCTCCTCAAACCTTCACTCCAAGATCCAATCTAACACCACCACCCCTTCCACTGTATCCTCTGGAATGACTGCTCCATAGACAATGATTTCCTTCATCCTAAATCTATTCTTCTCCCACTCCATTTATCTTCTAGTAATTACTGTAAGCTGGCTCAGCTCTCCCTAATGACGTCAGTATTATCTGCACCTTTAACATTTCTTTGGGAGATGAGGTAGTATACTTCCTGGTATACTTCCTGGCCCTCCATTGCTACTTCTAGGTTCTCTCCCTACTTCTGTCACTCAACAATCTCTGCCCTTTGGAGGTTCATGCTATACATCTCTACAATACAATCAAAATCCTGGAATATAAATATCTCCTGGTCACTTCCCTTTGTACCCCAATGAATTCAGAACCTGGCTTACAATTTTTCTCTCCCCAACTCCTCCATCATTCTAGGGGAATTCAACTTACATATTGTCTCCCTCAAACACTCTAATCATTCAGTTCCTCAGTCTACTTGTTTTCCATGACCCACTCTTCCATTCCATCTCACACAAAATGATGAAGTGTCTATTGGCTTTCTACATGTCTTTCTTCTTCCCAAACTGTATTATGAATGTATTTTTAATGGAATTGATGTATTTTTGATGGAATGGGAAGACCTTTCTCATCCATTAATAGGCCTATATGACCTACTTGAGTCACATGGAAGCCTGAGTCACATAAGTCTAAGTCACTTGGAACAGGAAGAGGTAGAGCAGGAGGGATGGAACAGGAAGAGGTAAGGCTAGAGCAGAGCTGAGAGGAAACTGGTCACAGCAGTCAGAACTGAGGGAGAGAGAGAAAACAGGCAGCTGGCTAGCATGAGTGGGAGAGTTTGTGGTTTTGTTTAAGGGAGCTTGTTTGTGATTTATTTAAGAGTGACTGTTTATGGGAAGTCAAAGAGAGGTAAAGTTTGGGGATGGTGTTGTCCTCTGAATTGTTATTGTGTACAAATTTGTTTGTTACTATGATGGTATTTTCTGGTATCTGAATAAATGCTTTGGTTCTGTCTTCCATGTGGAGAGTCTATTGTATTTCTTAATTCATAACTGTACCAGCATATTCATAGCTGATGTACATGCTGTGAGTATTGCATTGGTGCTACACAAACCCACTCTTCATTCACACCAAGACCTCCAATCCATTGACTCCTCAATTATTTCCCAGGTCATGGACCCTGCAGTAGCCACTATCTCCTCTTTTACCAATCTTGATATCTTAGTGAAATAGTTCAAATCTATAATGTCCTCCTCTTTTGAGTACCTAGCACCTTTATCATATTGCCAATTAAACCGGGAGAAGTCTTAGCCTTGAATCACCCCCACCATTCACTGTTTTGTCTCCTACACCTATACTATTGAGCAAAGTTGGAGAAAATCATGTAACTATTCTGACTGGATTCACTAAAAATTTCTTTTATACATTCTAAACTGGCCTTGCATATTTAGTATGCAATACTATTTTACCTCATTAATCAACCCTATCCTACTCTCCTCAGGGGGTCTTCAAAAATCTTTTTATGCTTCCTCAAAATTCTGATGGCTCCTCTTCTTCCCACCCTCTCAGCTTAGACCTGTGCTGGGTGAAAAATGAAATGATTGAGGAAAGAAAGGATTGATCTGAGCATATCAATTCATTAAGCAATGAATGGCACTTACCTAAGAAACTGGGACCCAACTTCCTCACCTTTGGCCTGGACCTTGAATGCAGGAAGAAACACGTCTATGCATCAAAAATCAATTTTTCAAATAAGGTCAATTAATAAAATAGACAATTAACCAGGATATGAAGTTAGATAAACTAATTTCCAATTGGAGGAAAAATTAAGGACTCTCCATGTTGGGAGAGTGAATAGGTGCAACTCCCTGAATTCAGGAAGGGGTGTCCATTTCCCCAAGTGTCTGTAGACAATCAAAGGAACATGGAAACAAAAGCTTATTGATCACTATGGGGCCAATTTTCAGATAAGAAATATGGATTGCTTGAGATATACAACTGTGACAAAAATCCTTGCATTAATCGTGGTTCTGATTGGGTTTCTGGTCCGCATAACCTAGGTCCTTAGTTAAGGGTTTCTAAACATCAGGTAGACGTGGTCCAGTTTCCCAATCATTCAGAACTAAGGTTAAATAATGCAACAAGGCCTTTGCACAATTCGACAAAATTTTCCCACAAAAGAGTAGCTGGACTAAACCCATAACTGAATTGAAAGGGAACTGAACTAGCTCCAGAATTGTCACAAGATGGATTCTGATGTTTCACTAAATTCCTACAACTAATCACTTGTTATCCTAATCCCCTCAATTTCCTCAGTCCTTTGCTTCATATTTTACAGGAAAAAAAAACTTGATGATTTTCTGTGAATTTCCTTTTCTCTCCTTTTTTCTATCTCATATCACTCATATGCCTTTTCCCACTAGCTCCTCTTCACCCTTGTCTCACAAGATGATGCCTAACTCCTTACCAAGGCAAATCCCTCTATCTGTTCAAATGATCTTGTTCCATCCCATTTTCTCTAATAGATTACAATGTATGTTATATCCTATCACTTATTTTCCATGTCTCCCTGTTTTTTATTTTACTGCTGCCAACAACTTGTAAATATCTCCCCATCCTCAAAAATCCTTAAATTGATCTTTCCATTCTCACTGTCATTCTATTTCTCATCTTTTATTGAAAAACTCCTTGAAAAGGCCATTTGCAATAGATACTTCTACTTTCTTTCCCCTAATACTCTTTTTAACACCTTGCAATTTGACTTTTCATTTCATTATTCCACTGAAACTACTCTTTTCAAAATTACCAATGATTTGTTAGTTGACTACCACCTCCTCATTGATATGTTTCTCTTTCCAAGATTTTAGGTTACTACTCTCTCATGGTTCTCCTCCTACCTTTCTGACTGGATGCTCATCCAGGTTCTGCCTTCCCACTGTAGGTGTCCCAGTAGATTCTCTCTACTCCATACAACCTGATGATCTTATAAGCTCACATGGATTTAATTACCATTTCCATACTGAGGATCCTTAAATTTACCTATAATGTCCTAACCTTTTTCCTGAACTTTAGTCTCACATCTCCAACTATATCTTTCACCTATTTTAAAACTATTATCAGGACCTATCAATTTTACCATTGCAACGTCTCTCAAATATGTACTTGCCTGTCCTTTGACTCTGATTGAGGCCCTCAACACCTTATGCTTGGATTATTGCAATAGCATGCTGATGAGTCTGCTTATTTTATATATATCCCTACTTTCATCCATTCTCCACTCAGACACTAAGGTAATTTTCCTAAAGATCAGGTCTAATCATGTCAGAAACACCAGCTCTTCTCCCAAAACTCCCATAATTCTCAGTTTTTTGCAATGTGAACTGCGAAATACTCTCTTTGGTATTCAAAGTCCTTCATAATGCAGTCCCCTCTTTCCTTTTCAATCTTTTTAATACCTTCCTTCAAGTCATGTATTCTTCCATCCAGTGACACTGATGCTTTGGCTGCCCTTCACACACAACCCTCACTAGACAGATTCTTTGACTTTTTGCATTCCTGGAAGCCTCTCCTCATCTCCATTTCCTTTATTCTTTGGCTTCTTTCAAGATACAGCTTAAAGCCTAATTTCTTTAAGAGGTCTTTCCACAAAATTATCCTTCAACCTCCAAACCTCGAGTTGAGAGCTAAAGGACAGGATTTTTTTGCTTCCATTTATATCCACAGCAATAGTACTAGGTACATAGTAAGGGTTTAATAAATGTTTCTTGACTTCACTAAAAACATAGAAAAAGGAGAATATTAGCAATGACAAAAAAGGAAGATAACTTTATAGGAAGAAAGGAGGAAAAAGAGTGGGCATGATTTTGTAGCTGAGTATATTTGATAATACAAAGGAGAATTAAATAAAATCTGTTATGAGGGTGTGTGCAAAAACGTGCTAGATGTAATAACCTGGGAATTGCTATTGCCTTTGTTAGTTTGTTAGCTAAACGAAGAAAAACTAGGTTTTGATTTTTGCTGTTGCTCTTGGTTGGGTAAACACAGCCTCACTGAGAGAGAAGAAAAATAAGATATAGAATGGAAGTCCCTGTAACCAAAACCAAGGGTATAAGCTAGAAGTCACTGGTTACAAGTGTTAATACAGAGAGTATAATGTGAATATAATTTATATAGTTCTGACTCTGTGTCATGTAGTAGGCTAAGCATTATACAAATATTATATCATTTGATCCTTACAATAACTCAATTATGGGTAGGTAACTGGGAGGTAGATACTATTCTTATCCCCATTTTATAGATGAGGAAACAGATAAGAAAGAGGTTAGGTGACTTGCTTAAAGTTACAGAGCTGGTAAGTCTCTGAGGTTGGATTTGAATTCAAATTCTATGCTAAGAATGAAAAATATAAAATCAAAAATCAGCTGCTGCCTTCAGAGACTTCACTTTTGAATGAGGGAGAAAACATGAGAATATTAATGATGCCCATGCAAGATATATCCAGTGTAAGTGGAAAGCAATCTTAGACGGTGAGGTTGTAGTAAAAGGGATAGATTTGTAAGGAGAGAGTAGAAAGTACCACCTGCATAAGGTGAAAATTGAGCTATCTTTTTT
This sequence comes from Notamacropus eugenii, assembly GCF_028372415.1. Taxonomy (NCBI): domain Eukaryota; kingdom Metazoa; phylum Chordata; class Mammalia; order Diprotodontia; family Macropodidae; genus Notamacropus; species Notamacropus eugenii. The sequence goes on from NC_092872.1 coordinate 575,184,453, forward strand.
TGTTTGGTTTGTTTTTAACAGGAATGTGTGTTTTATCTTTTAAAGAAATTATTTACTATTTTATTTTCTCCCGATTGCATATAAAAACAACTTTTAATATTTTTTTTAAAGTTTGAGTTCCAAACTCTTTCTGTTTCTTTGTTCCTCCACTGAAACTTCATTAAAGAGGCAAACAATTTGACAGAGGTTATACTTCTGCAGTTATGCAAACATATTCCCATATTTGTCATGCTGTGAAAAAAATATCAAAAAGAAATAAAAATAGTTTTAAAAAATATTTCAATCTGCATTGAGACTCCATCAGTTCTTTCTTTGGAGATATATTTTTTTAACCCAAGTCCTTTAAAACTGACTTGGATAATTGTATTACTGAGAATAGCTAAGTCATTCACAGTTGATCATCATACAGTATAGCTGCTCCTGTGTACCATGGTCTCCTGGTTATGTTCATTTCACTATGCCTTAGTTCATATAAGTCTTTCCAGGCATTTCTGAGAGCATCTTGCTTGTCATTTCTTTAAGCACAATAGTATTCCATTATAATCTGTAATGGTAAGGGCATTTGAAGATCTTCCCTGCCCTTAATAGGCTCATGCGACCTGTTTTGAGCTTTGGCCCAGTTTACAGTTTGAGTCACATGGAGTCAATGGTGGGAGGAGTTTGCCAAATGGGTGGAGCAGGAAGGGCAGAGCTGAGAGTTAGGCAGAGCTGGGAGAGAGCAAGGAAGAGCTGAGGCACAGCAGTTAGTGTGAGTGAAAGAGGGAGGAATTTTGCATAAGGGAGTTTGTTTGTGAGGAGGCCTAATGGAGGGAAGACTTGTGGATGGAAGTGCTCCCTTTATTGGTAATGTATACAAAGTTTCTTTTTTACCATGATGGAACTGGCTTTTTGGTATCCGAATAAATATTTTGATTTTGTCTTTGAGGAAGAGAGTTTATATTTTGTGAATTTACCCTGGAAATATGCATTCATATCCATAGCAGCTGTTGTGGGTATCACACTAATGTTACATAGTCACATACTACAACTTGTTCAGCCATTCCCCAATTGATTGGCATTTCCTCAATTTACAATTCTTTCTTGCCACTAAAATCGCTGCTGTCAGTATTTTTGTACATATGTGTCATTTTCCTTTTTATTTTTAAGTCTTTTTTGATATAGACCTAGTAATGGTATTTCCAGGGGAAAAGTGTATGCATGATATTTATCATGCATTTGGACTGTGTTCAAATTGCTTTATGGAAGGGTTGAATCAGTTCAAAATTCCAGTGTCTCAATTTCCCCATAATCTCTCCAATATTTGTTATTTTCGTTTTCTATCATATTAGCCAATCTGATAGATGTGTGGTAGTACCTCAGAGTTGTTGAATTTGCATTTTGCTAGTCAGTGGTGATGTAGAGCATTTTTTCATATGACTGTAGATAGCTTTGACAATTTTGTCTGAAAACTGTTCATATCCTTTTACCTTTTCTTAATTGGGGGATGGCTTCTATTTTTTATAGATTTTTTCAGTTCTCTGTATATTTGAGAAAGGAAGCTTTTATCAGGCCTAATTTTTTCAAAGTGATAATTAATATTTCCTTCTATAATATTTTCTACTCTATTTATCTCCTACACTTTATCCTTTCACCCTTTCCATCCTCAAAAGTGTCTTTCTTCTGACTACTGTCTCCCCCAACGCTTTCTCCTTTTTACCAGCTCCTGCTTCCCCTCCTACTTTCCTGTAGGGTAAGATAGATTTCCATACCTAACTGATTGTATACATTGCTCCCTCTTGGAGCCAATTCCAATGAGAGTAAAGTTCAAGAATCACCCCCCATCCTGTATCTTTCCCTCTACTGTAAAATCTCTTTTGTGTGAAATAATATATCTTGTTCTATCTCTCCTTTCCTTTTTCTCCTAGTGCATCCCTCTTTCTCACCCCTAAATTTAATTTTTTAAGATAAAGATCCCATCATATTCAACTCATGCTCATGACCTGTGTCTATGTATGCTCTTCTTAATTGCCCTAAGTATGAGAGAGTTCTTGGGAATTACAAGTATCACCTTCCCTTTTAATGTAAACAGTTTAACCTAATTGCATCGTTTCTTGTTTCTCTCTCATATTTACCTTTCTAGGCTTCTCTTGAGTCTTGTATGGGGAAGTCAAATTTTCTATTTTGCTTTGTTGTTTTTAACTGGAATGCTTGAAAGTCCTCTCTTTCACTGAATGTCCATTTTCCCTGTTAAGATATTATACTCAGTTTTGTTGGGTAGGTTATTTTTCCTTGTAATCCTAGCTCCTTTGCTCTCTAGAATATCATATTCGAAACTCTTTGATTCTTTAATGTAGAATCTGCTAAATCTTTTGTGATTCTGACTGTGGCTCCATTGATATTTGAATTTTTCTTTCTCTTTGTTTGCAATGTTTTTTCCTTGATCTGGGAGCTCTGAAACTTTGCTATAATATTCTTGGGAATTTTCATGTTGTGATCTCTTTCAGGAAGTGATTGGTGAATTATTTCCATTTCTATTTTAGCCTCTGGTTCTAGAATAAAAGTACAGTACTCTTTCATGATTTCTTGAAATATGATATCTAGGTTCTTGTTTTGATCATGGCTTTCAGCTAGTCCAATAATCCTGAAATTATCTCTTCTAAATCTGAAGTCTTCAGTTCTTCCAAAGCAATATGATCCAAAAGGAGGTGTATTTTTCTACTCTCCTGGCCTATGCTCTGATCTGTGAGTGACTATAAGCATTCTTTTCTGCCCTGAAACTGTGACCAAGGTCCCCAACTCCCCTATGGCTAAAAACCCTGGTTTTCTAGTGTTGCTCCTCAACCTGGGATTTTGACACAGGATTGCCACCTGAATCTAAGCATGAGCAATGCAATAGAGACCTGCTTCCAGTGCCAGCAAAGGGACCCCTGTAATCTCCTTCTGACCAGTTGTGCAATCACCTTACTGGCTGTGAGCTGAAAACCTTTGAAGCTACTGCACCTACAGCTGATTCACTTGCCCCTAAGGCATACTGCTTGTTTACTGGAGTGTGGCTTAGGCTAGCACAACCTGTGCTGGACATTACTTTCTTCTCACCTGAGTGTCACAGACATTTTCTGATGGCCTTCTAAGTTGCCTTGGACTGGAAAATTATTTCACCATATCCTTTCCTGGTGTCTGTTGCTCCAGAATTTGTTTTTAGGTAAGTGTTATTTAAAGTTCTTTGGATGGGAATTTGGGAGGCAGAGGTGAGAAGGGAAAATATTTTAAAGATGTGGAAAGTCCATAGAAAAGGAATGGCATCAAGTTAAAAATGCATGGCATGAATAATAGCAAAAAAACTGACTGGATTTTTAAATTGTAAAAAGACTGGGAGTCCTGAGACCATGTTTGAAAGATAGTGACTCCCAATAGATCTAGGTGATCATTAGACCATGGTCCCAACCTCAAATTGGAGGTTTCTCATATTGGATTCTACCCTGAGGAACATGATTTTCCTGGCAAGAAAGGGAAGACTGTTCTTCTGTGCTTATAAGCTTCTTCCAGAACAAAGCAAATAAGGGAAAATTAAAGTTTAGAGTATTGCAATATTATTGAATAGTAAGAGAAAACAAATTCAAAGAATACTCCCAAACAGTGTCCTAGTGAGCCCATAGTTTGTCTCCACTTTTCAGACTTGTTTCAAATTATCTTCCAAAGAATTACAAAAGAAATATTCTTAATATTCAAGTCTGACTAAATTCCTTTGCTGTTCAAAATCCTGCTTGGCATCTCCATAATATATTGAATTAAATACAAACTTTTCCTGGAGTTGTAAGTCCTATATCATTGGTCTTCTATTTATACTTCCAACTTTATTTCACATAACTTCCCTTCCTGAATTCTGTATGTTTCAGCTAACCTGTATTACTATCAGTTCCTCAAAACTGGCACCTCTATACATTCACACAAGTTATTTCCCTACTTGGAACAACTCACCCATCACCTTCAACTCTCATAAATTATCTTCCTTCAAGTCTCAGCACAGTTTACTCACTATGTGAAGTGATTTTATTTTCTGCACAAGTATTAATACTTTCTCCTTCCTCAATTTTCCTTTTTTTAAAAACAGACAACTACCTGATAGACAGGTTGAATTGAATTCTTTCTTCTGACATATACTTGCTTTATGACTCTAGAAAAGTTAAGGGAATCTCTAATGCTTTAAATTGTTGTTGTAGAGAACTTTCCTCACAAAGAGCTTCCTACACTGATGAAATCATAGGAATGGCTCATATACCACATATAAGCACACACACATGTATACAGTACACATGTGCCTAGTCATATACATATATGCATATCTATCTGTGTTTATATACATATATGGAATATGTGTGTGTGTGTGTAGACAGTTTCTCTAAGAAAATGTAAACGGCACAAAGGCAAGGACCATTTAATATTTGCATTCATATCCCCAACACTTAAAACAGTGCCTGGAACATGGAAAGCACTTAACTGTTTGTTAAAGTAAGTTGAATATGTGAAGACATATAGACACAATAGAGTAAATGAAAGAGAATGAAAACAATGACTATAGTAAAAAAAACAATAATAAGAAACAATATCCAATAACAGAAAATGAGATCAGAAGGTGACAAAGAAGCAAACATGGCATCTGTTAACTAGTGTATGGGGCATCCCCCTTCATAGACAGACATTTTATTAGCAGATAGTGCAGAAAAGGAATCTTCATGGGAGGAAAGCAACTTAGGTCTGATGACTTTACAGAAAGAGACTCCTGAGAAAAATTTGGGCCATTTGAAAGGAGTTCAAAGGCAAAAGCACTGAATTAACAAAGCAAAACAAAGAAACAAATACTGAACAGTTAGGTAGCATAGTGGATAGAACACCTGCCCTGCAGTTTGAAAGACCTGAATTCAAATTTGGCCTCAAACACTAGTTGTGTGTCCTTGGTAAGTAACACCTCTGATTGCTCCCCGAAATGAAAACAAAACACTAAATTAAATTCAAGATGACTTCAGGTATCTTTGTCAACCAGTTTATTTATGCAAGAATGTTTTTTAGGGTTTCAGTGACTGGTGATAGCTTGGGACACTCCAAATCTAGGAACATTTGGGGACTACAGTAAAACTGCATACAGTTTAATTTTGTTAGATCTGACACAGCTATAAAATTTTTTGCAGGATGGGTTAACCCTACTTAGGTTAACTTAGGTTTACCTAGTTTTACTTAGGTTTAACTTTACTTAGGTTTAACCTTAGTTGATGGGTCACTAGTAACAAGAAGGCCCCAATGTGAAGCTTTATAATTTAAATTAGAAACTTATCAGATAGGACATACAGGAGTTTACGGGCTCCAGCCTCTAGCAGGTTCACTCTTGATCTGGACAGCCTGAAGGACAGCAATGGAGACATGAAAGGGGTTAATTAATTTATTCTTCACAAAGGGGTTGCTGATAATGGGAGCACTAACTCCTACAGTATCCTCTAATTACTCTTCTCATAGGGGCAGGTGACAATAAAAGTAGGAGTACAAATTCCTAGCATACCGTAAGTTTCAATGGGGACCAGTCGAGACACACATAGCATTCCAGCTGTCATTTACCCTAAGTCTTGATGGGGACTGGTCAAGGCAGGAACAGATATATATTTTTCACTTACTGATCAGTGCTCACTTGATTTATGGAGAAACACACAAAGAAGGCAATTTGCCAACAATAGCCTCACAAATTTATATTAACTTTAACAATAACACGGTAACTTAGCACAGAGCATGTGCAGTAGGTGTTTACAACTTTTGTTTACATCATCTTAAGATTATAATATGATGTGCAAGCGTGATGATATTGTTTACAAGCCATGAACCTGGGAACTTGTAGATTGTTTATGACTATAGATCCTGGAAGCTAGTATCTAAAAAAGAATAATAAAATAAACCTTACATAGAAATCTAAAGATCCAAAGAACAAGAAAAATATCTTCCACCTGAAGAGGGAAGATGATGCCAAAAATAGAAGCACAACAAAGACTGTTTTGCCCTGATGAAAAAAGTCCACTAGAAATGCTTCTTAAGGGAAGAAGAAGTAGGCAAATTCTGGGGGTGGCTGCGGGGCTGCTGTGAGCTTCATTGAGAAAGCAGGATACTGCTGTGTGGAGAGCTGGAGAGGTTCATTTTATTGCTCTTTAGTGCTATTACAATGTCATATCTTACTGAGTACCAACAAGACTTGCCAATCCCTTATCTAGGTCCTGCTTCACTTGAAGGAAACTCTTTAATATTGGGAAGGTTATTTGAGAAAGAATTCTACTTTTCCTTGTGATAAGGGCTATTAGGGCTTAGTTGCATTGCCCAGAGAGAAGATCTGAGGAGCTCTGTAATTTAAAAGTCAACTATTTGTTGCTAAAACAACTTAACACAGGTTTAGGGTTCAATCAAGGGAAATGGCCTGGAAGGTGTCCATTTCAGGCTTAGACTTCATGCTTCAATATACTTTACCAAGAGAGTTTAATTCTTATTAAGCTGCCTATTTATAAAATAGAAGGGTCTTTTTCTAGCTAGAGGGTGGAGAGCCTCAAAGGAGGAACAGGTGATGCACTGGACTATTCCCAAAATTAACCCATCCCATATGGGCTTGAGAACTTAGGTTCATGTACTCATTTGCCTCACCTCTATGTTTCTGTGTGTATATATCCACTTCTGCTATCCTCACAGAGACTATGTTATTATTAGGGGAATTCCCCATTATTAGGGGAATATGGCCCAGTATTGTGGGTAGATTGTTATTAGTGTTTTAATTAGTCCTACTTCTGCTTTCTGCTGAGTTAATCTTGAGTTCTATTTGCCTTTTCCTTCACATTAAGCAAATATTCCATGAGACAATGAGGGATTTGAATAAATGGGAAGTACATCAATGGGGAATTATGAGCTAGGATGATGAGCAATAGGAAGGTAGATTTTTTCCACACTACTATACACATCCACATCCTTAGGATTATCCTTAGGAATTTGAGAATTAATGAGAGAGGCCTGGATACACCTCAGATATTCTGTCACTAGGAAAAGTTCCTAGCCCTACCAACATGAGGATAGGCTGAGGCAAATGAGAGTACAGAGAAGGAAAGAGATGAAGGTTTATGTGTCTCTTTCTCAGATACCATGCTCTTGTATCAACCTAACATTGTGAGTAGATCATCTCCTCTCTTAGGTTTTCCTTGTAAAGATAATAGAAGCTTTATGTGATGGGAAAGGAAAAGTTTGCTTTTGTAAGAGCTTTTAGTAAAAAATAATTATTGAAATGAATGTAGGGCCACAGGTGACCACAATGTAGAAAGCAGGAAACAATAAATTAATGTGTGGGTATAGACAGCCTGGGGATTGGGACAGGGTGTGAGTCTTTAAGAAATAAGAGGAAGAATCTTTGTCCCACTTAGCAAATGATGAAATAAACTTACTTCCCTCAGAGAGGCAGGAGATTGAAGATATGAGGTGTTGGATATAGGGTATTTCATGGGGATTTTCTTAAAAATTTTTCTGTTAAGGGTTCATTGTGACTGGAGGTACCCCTTGATAGGCAAGAAGTTATATCAGAAAATATCTGTGGTGGGAAACAAATGGTATCAATTTTTTAATTTTTTTTTAAACAGTAGTAGAAGGAATGAGAGATGGTATGTTTGACCTTCCTATATAGCCAGTAATTACGGTTTAAAGGAAGAGGCCATATCTTTCTATTCTAGGGTAGAATGAACCTATGTATCTCTGTCTCAGCTACTAGTATTGAGTTTAGCATTATCTACTTCATCTCTAGGGATGTACTTCTTTTGTACTGTATTTTGTATTGTGTTGTCCTCTAAGGCAAGTGATTGGAATGTTTGTGTAGAATGGGTATCCTCTATAAATCTAAGGTAGAAGCTGGGACAATCATTTTTAATTCTAAAAGGGAGAAGGGCAAACATGATTTTCTAAAGGCAAACTCTCACCCTGACCTCTTTGGAACAAAAATAGAAAAGCAAGTCTCACCCATCATTAGCTTTTGAAACAAAGAATGTCTTTTCTCCTTTGTAGAAATATCCCTTCATTGGTGCCTAGGATGAAAGAACCCATCCATCTTAAATCACAGCGAAGAGGAGCAGGGAGTACTGAGCTGTGCTTTGCTGACTTGTTCTTGGGCCTAGAGGTTTGACTCTAAGTGAACAGCTTGTGATGGACATAGGGTCACCCTGTGGGCACTACAAGATATTCCAAATTTACTATGACCAGAAGGACTAAGTTGATGGCATCTGGGAAGAACTTTTCTGGGTTAATTAGGAGTTGGAGTTCACCAATAGAGATTCTAGAGGCTTTATCATTATAATGATGAATAGAAAGCCTCCACTGTCTTAGAATGGCAAGGCATGGAAAATGACCTTGGATAATAACCTCCATTCTATTTACTTGGGTAAAACATTTATGCAGACAAACAAATACAAATTGGTTATTAGTCTAGGCCTTTGCCAACCCAGATAATGATTTTGTTTTAAAGTCAGGGAGCCCTGGGTTCAAATTAAATTTTTGGCAAAATAAGACATCATGCAAACCCTCCTTGCCTTAGACAATCAATCACAATAGCAAGCAATGAACATTTATTAAAAGTCTACTATATGCCAAGCATTGTTCTAAGCTCAGGGGGTACCAAAAGAGGCAAAAGACAATCCTTCCTCTCAAGGAATTTGGAATTTATTAGGGAGACATCATGCCAATAAATATATACAAAACAAACTATATAAAACAGGAAATAATTAAGAGACTGAAGACACTGAAATAGACAGTTTTTTAAGACTATGTAGTGTTGAGTAGTTACTTGTTTCTTTTTTAATTTTATTTATTTTATTCTGAACTTAAGAAATGAAACTAGAATTTCCATAATGTAGTAGAATAGGGGAAAATATTACACACACAACTGCAAATCAATTATGCACAATTTTCTATTACTTTGAAATATAAAGTTGACATGTAAATTTCCCCTTTTTTTCTTCACTCCCTTACCCCTCTCCTAGACATGGCTACCATTAGACACAAATACATATATGTATATATGTATGAGTACATGTATGTATATAAGTATGTTTGTAAAACCATTCTATACATACTTCTATTTATTAGTTCCTTCTCTGGATGCAAATGGTATCTTCCTTCATATGTCCTTTGTAGTTACTTTGGATATTTGTAGAATCAAAATAACTTAGTCACTCAAAGTTGTTCTTAAAACAATATTGTTACTGTATTCAGAGGGAACTCTTGATTTTGCTCATTTCACTCTTCTTTATTTCATACAAATCTATCCATGTTTTTTCTTCCTAAAATCATCAAACTCATTTCTTAAACAACAGGAGTATAATATCACAATCATATACTACAAGTTCTTTAGTCATTCCCCAATTGACAGGCATTCCCATAATTTTCAGTTCTTTGTCATCACAAAGAAAACTGCTGTAAATATTTTAGAACATAGAGATTCTTTTCCATTTTTCCTAATCTTCTTGGGAAACAACCTAAGAGTGGTATTTCTGGGTCAAAGGTTACATTCGTTAGAGTGTATAATGCCAAAGAACTATTGATGCCATTATTTCATGAAGGAGGCTCAGTGTAATTAATACCAGAGGACGGGTTCATTGTTTTCTTTGATCCAGGGTCTCCATATTTATCTCCATATCCATATGCTCCAGCGGGCATACTGGAGTCCCAACTTCATACAAAACTCTAAGCAATGGATCCTCCTTCCTTCTGGGAGAGGCCTGGTGGCAACCCAGTTTAATATCCAAAGTTTGTGAGAAAGATGGAAGAAGTGGAACCCTAATGCAGAGCTCAGGAAGGAAACTTATTTTTATTGATACAGTGAGCTCTCCAAAATTGTAAAAATCTTCTTGCCAGGTCTCTCATACACCTAAAGAGTTTTACAGGGTCCACAAAACAGTTCTCTTCAGTCTCAGGGCAAAGTGCTCAAGGATTTTGGGAGGGGACAGAGGTGGTAGTGAGATGTCATCTCAATTTGGTAAGAGCAGAAGCTAGGACCACACTTGACATATTTCCTGTCCTTCCTTTCCATTTTCTATGAGATAAAAATACTTGTCCAGAGTCAAAGAATCAGAGCATGGACAGAATTTAAAAATGGGAAGGGACCTCTGCTGTTATTTGGTCCAACCCACATGTGAAAAAAAAAACCCATGTCTGTGATACAGAGCAAATGGCCTCCCATCTTAGCTTGAAAATCTCCAGTGAAGAGGAACATACCACATCCTGTGGATGATTATCTCATTTGTGGTCAGCTCTTGTTTTTAGAAAGTTTTTTTTTTTTTTTAACACCAAGCCTCAATATCACTTTTCAGTCTGCCACTCATTGCCCTTGTTTCTGCCAACTACAGTGAAAAAGAACAAGTCTGATCATTCATAAGATAACTTCTTTAATTCTGAAGACAGTTTTCATGTTCCCTCTCAATCCTATGTTCTTAACTAAAAAAAACCAATTCCCATAGTCAATTGTCTAATTGCACTGAATCAATACTCTTTGCATGGCTATGCAGGCTTCTCAAGTGTTGGCATCTTCAAAATCCACCTATTCCTTACCAATAAAGATGCAAGAGGGAAAGAAAATTCTTGAAATATGGACAGAGGGACTAAAATTGGTAGAAAGCATGAAAGTTTCCTATGGTTAGACTTCCTACTAAATATCTGTTATGTTAGTTCTGTGGCAAACTCTTTAGAATACAAAGATTTGACAATGACCTTGCTTTCAAGAGGCCTGCAGTCTACTAGGAAGAAGGTTCTATACATCAGTTTATGATAACAGAATAATTGGTATTTCCTCTTTGTACTTATATCAAGATGTTATCAGAAATGTGAAAAGGCCAATATCATTTGCATGTGAAGTTTGGGGCATTCCAGGGAAAGTCAAGAAAGGATTCATTAAAGAAGTGAGTTGAGTTTTGAAGGAAGCGATGGACTATAACAAACCTAGATATGTGGTGATTGTGAAAGGGAAAGAACAAAAACAGGAAAGAATTCATTCAAAGCATGGAAGATGGGATAGGTCAGAATGGGAAGAGAGGATGGAGAATAGTCCATTTCAGCCAAGATGTAGAGGAAATGAAATGGAATAGTGTGAGATAAGTTGGAAAGGGAGGTTGGAGCCCAATGGTGGAGAGTCTTGAATGCCAGAACATGGGATTTATACCTTGCTCTTTAGATGATGGGGAATCATTAAAATGTGTCCAGTACCCTACCTTAAAGCAGAAGCCTGTATTTGGACTTTTTACATGCACATGTTATTAAGCCAAGTGTTATATGGCTTTAATTAGAACAAAGAACCCTCAATTTGTTAATGCCTTGATCCACTGAGAGTCAAAGGCCACATCTGGAAGCATGCCTTTTATTCCATGCTAACTTGTTGAGAGATGGTTTATAGTTCCAGTTTATAGTCCAGTTTTCTGGACTTTGTACACTGTGTAATGGAAAGGAAACTGGACTCAGAAAGAGGATATTTGGCTGTACATCTACCACAGACACTGACTGACTCCTTCAATTTGGACAAGTCACCTTGCTTGTTAGAATGACAATTTCCTCATATATAAAATAGAGATAGTAATATTTGTATTACCCACTGAGGAGTTAATGATTATGAGGATCAGATTAGATAATGCAAAAAAGTCCATGCACATTCTCTGGGTAACTTGATCTGCTCTATTCATTTTTTATGTCTTTGTTCTCTTCAGTGACATTTCTACTTTTTTATAAGCACATTGAGAACTGGAATAATAACATTCAAGGATAAGATATCCATCATTTTTAATGGTGAAAGGAGTTTGCAATAAAAATATTTCTCTTCTCTTTTATCTGTTTGTTGACCTTCTTCCACTTTCATTCTTGCATGTCTTTATAATATCTTTGCTTAGTTAGGTCTCTTGCCAAGTTTTGGGAAAAATTGGCTCATTCTGGATAGAATTTTGGGAATAAGTATATAGTCTAAACACCTGTTGCCTTTGGCTTTACCCTAGAGGAGGGATTTTTGAGAACTCTATAGTTTAGCAGAGTTCCTATGGCACAAACAGGCATGTAGATACTTATTGATTGACTGATGGAAGGTAACTAGTGTCTCTTAATAGAAGATACAGATCTGGTTCACCCAGAAGAGAATAGATCCAGAAGACCATTGCAGACCTAGCTTTCCAGCTGAGAAAAACATCAAAATTAGCTTTAGTAAAGAAAAGATGAGAAGACAAATTTATCTCCCAAGGAGAAATAAAATATTATAAACTCTATAAAGATATCGTAAAGCTGATGGTACAAAGGTTTGTTTGTCCTTGGAAAAAGAGACAGACAACTTTCTTCTAATGATTATGTCATATCTTAGATCAAATAGACTTCTTCAATTCTTAAAACGTCTTCCATCACCTCCTCTTCTTTGCTGCCCTTGAAAACGGAGGGTTTGTTAATTCTCATAAGAAATACTGCCACTTGCATATGGTAAATATTCTCTCAGAACTCTTTCTTTTCTGTGGTGTTATATATTTACCCTAAAATTGCACAGGTTGCTGATTATTGATTGTGTAACCTAGAGAGAAGAGAAACTGGATCTGTGGATGCGAGTTTTTCAAATCTACTTTTGAGGATTCACTTTCTTGCATAAGGCTCCCTAGCTTAGCTTCAAATCAATGTACAATTTTCTTTTCAATCAGACTTTCAAAATATGTGGTCTCCATTCTTGTAAATGGGTGAGGTTTTCCCTGAGCTCTCTAGGGACCCAGATTGAGAGATTCCCCATTACTTCCAGGGGAAGTTCTGGCCCAGATCCTTCGCTGAAGGACTTTTGCCTGTGACAAAAGCTGCCTGAACCAAAATATTCAACTTGATCCTCCCCATCTCAAACTACTTGAGGCCAGAGGACAGGAAAGGAACCCAAATGACTTGGACTCTTCTCTAGTTACATAATATGTGGGATTGTTTAGAATTGCAATATGTAGAGCAATACTTCCTTTTGACATCTCAGTGTTCCTTTTTGTTTAATCTTCTAGCCATATAAATAGAGGGACAACTGTGGGATCTTCAGAAACTTTCTTCTGTCAGCTTGAAGAGTGTAGGAACTGAAGTGAACGCAGTCAAGGTAAACTGAAACTGACCCAACCTGGTCTGGCTTCACTCTCTTTAACTGGCCTCCTCTCACCTTTCTTATGTTTCTCAGGTTTTACCCAACTGGTCACCATGAGGATGCTCTATTTGATGTTTATGATGGTCTTTGAAATCTTCTCCTCTGCTGATGGAGGTAAGGTGTAGGCTGAATATCAAAAAGGAGAGAGTATGGGTATGGAAGATGGGCTCTTCCTTGGCCTTTATAAGTTATTTGATAGCAGTCCCTGCTGACCCTGGGATTAAGGCTGGAACCTTTGTACCTCTAATTAAATTTAAGGAAAAAGCTGTATCCATTTAGTCTTAAGTCCATATATTGTTAGATGGACAAATGATACATTTATTCCAAGACAATTAAGGTTTGGGAAGATGGGGGATGATATATTCTTGAAAGATTCTTATCTTCCATTCTTCTTCCATAGCAATAATCTAAGTGATGCATACAGGCTTCTGGAGCCTGTAATGATGCTGTTTGCCAAAAATTCTTTTAGTGGATGTCTGAGGTCTCCCACCATAGAAAAAAGAATATTCCTAGATTATCCTGGAACTTCCTGGGGTCTAAATAGCTCATCCCACATTTAACTCATACTATGAGAATACAACTATCCTCAGACTCAAGTTCTGCATAAATGGATCCATTAACTTTTATGGTATTAGAGTCAAATTTCAGAGTATCCCCTTCTGAGTTTGGAGATCCAGTGCTCTCATGACATTCTCATTCACTTGTATCATACTACTATAGTCAAAGTGTTCAGTTATGGGGTTGAAGGCTCTAATTTGAAGTTTCCTGCTAGTATTTTAAAGAGATGAGAGTTGGTTCCAGTCAGTATTGACACTTCAGCATAGAGAACAATTGCTGAACAGCAACAATCCCTGAATAATGGATCCACACAAAGCCTAGTCACTCTAACAACTACATAGAACCACATAATTTGTGAGTTGGCAAGGACTCCAGTAGCCATCAAGCTCAGCTTACACACCAAAGGAACTCCCACTAAACTATAGCCAATATTTATTGTTCAGTGCCAATTGAAAACCTCCAAGGAGCATCTATTTTCCAGGACAGTTTTTTTTTCCAGTGTGATATTTCACATTGTCTTCTATATTTTTATTCTTTTGGTTTTGCTTTGTAATTTCTTCATTTCTCATGAAGTCATTAGCTTCCATATGCTGCATCTGCTCATTCAGTGAGCTTTTGAACTTCCTTTTCCCTTTGGCTAATTCTGCTTTGTATGGCATTTTTCTCCTCATTTGCTTTTTTGGACCTCTTTTGTCAATTGTGTTAGCCTATTTTTAAAGGTTCATTTTCTTCAAAATTTTTTTGGGTCTCCTTTAATAAGCTGTTGACTTGCTTTTGTGATTTTCTAGCATCGTTCTCACTTCCCTTCCCAATTTTTCCTCCACCTCTCTTACTTGATTTTCAAAATCCTTTGTGAGCTCTTTCATGGCCTAAGGCCATTGCATATTTATTTTGGAGGTTTTTTCTTCCTCATCTAAAAGGATGGAAGAAAATACCTGCTCACCAAGAAAGTGACCTTCTGTAGTCTTATTCTTTATCCCTTTTTGGGCATTTTCCCAGTCAGTTATTTGACTATTGAGTACTTTGTCAAGAGGAGGGTATACTCTGGGAAACTGTAAGTTCTCAGTTCCTTCAAGATGGCACAATCAAGGGAAAGGAGTTTACTTCTCTCCTGGCCTCCACACTGATTTGGGAGCAACCAAAAACTTTTCTGCCCAGAATCTGTGAGTAGAATTCCCCCACCAAAATGGCCTCCAGATCCCCCACACCAGTGCTCCTCCTCACCTCAGGACTGGGCTTGGGCCTGAGATTCAAATCAGCTGCTCAATTTCCCCAGGGTTTTTAGGTGGAGGACTCCAAAAATAGACGCTACAGCTGTAGTGGCTGCTGCCATTGGTCCAGACTGTGTTCCCTTCTCCTGGGTGAAGGAGCCCTCCCACTGACCTTTGAAGCTGCCTGTGGTATTTGTGGGTTGAGTAATCCAGGGACCCCAGCTGTTGCTGGTGGCACCCTGAAGCCTGTTCCATGTTCTTTCCCTGCAATGCCATGCAGATCACTCTGGGCTGAGCTCTGCTCCATGCCTGGTGCAATAGACCTTTCCTGTAGACCTCCCAGGCTGTCTTGGGCTGGTAATCTGTTTTACTCTGTCGTTTTGTGTTTTCTGCTGCTCTAGAATTTGTTTAGAGTCATTTTTTACAGGTATTTTATGGGCTATGTGAGGGAACTTTTACAGATCTGTCTTTCTGCTCCACCATCCTGCATCCACCCCTCAGTTTCTCCTTGATAATTTCTTAAAAGATGATGTCTAGGCTCTTTTTTGATCATGACGTTCAGGTAGTTCCATAATTTTTAAATTGTCTCTCCTGGATCTATTTTCCAGGTCAGTTGTTTTTCCAATGATGTTTCATATTATCTTCTATTTTTTTCATTCTTTTGACCCTATTTTATAATTTCTTCATTTCTCATAAAGTCATTGGTTCCATTTACTGCATTCTAATTTTGAATGGATTATTTTCTTCAGTGAGCTTCTGGACCTCCTTTTTCATTTGGCCAATTCTGCTTTTTTATGGCATTGTTCTCCTCATTGGCTTTTTGGACTTCTTTGGCTGTTTGGGTTACTCTGTTTTTTAATGTGTTATTTTTTTCTTCAGTATTATTTTGGGTCTCCTTTAGCAAACTGTTGACTTGATTTTCATGCTTTTCTTGCATCACCCTCATTTCTCTTTCAATTTTTTCTTTACTTCTCTTACTTGATTTCAAAATCCTTTATGAGCCCTTCCTTGGCCTATGAGCAATTCATATTTTTCTTGGAGGCTCTTGATGCAAAATCTTTGACTTCGTTGTTTTCTTCTGGTTGTATGTTTTGATCTTCTTTGTCATCGAAGTAAGATTCTATAGCCTGAGTTCTTTTATAATGCTTTTTCATCTTCCCAGCTAAATACTTGACTCTCTAACTCTTCATCAAAGTATAACTCAGCTTCCACTTGGGGTGTGGGTTTGGGTGGGTGTACTGTCCCATACTCTGGGATTTTGCATCAGCTGCTTAATTCCTCATTGTATATGGACCCAGAGCTCTGGAAGCAGCCTCTGACACTTCTGCTGCTGCCTCCATCACCAGTCACCACCAGCACCACCCAGAGTAGGGCTGGAACCAGCCAGACCATATGCTCCTCTTTCACCCAGGTCCCACAGAGTTTTCCCAATGACCTTTTTAGCATTTGTGAGTTGAGAAATCTGGAAACTGCCACAACTGCCAATGATTCCATCACCTGAGGTCTACTCCTGCTTATCTGTGCAGCCAATTTGGGATTGCGCACTGCTCTCTGCCTGGTGTGATACCCTCTTCCTGTTGACTCTCCAGGTTGTCTTGATTTGGAGATTTGTTTCACTTTGTCATTTTGTGTATATCTGTAGAATTTGTAGACAGTCATTTTTTACAGGTATTTGGAAGGCTTTGAGGGAGAACTCTTGGAATTCCTTGCTTTTACTACATTATCTTGGCTCCATCCCATCCAGTGATGCTGATTCTTTATTAACACTGGAACTGCTTCAGGAAAACTGAGACCTAAGGGAAGCCTTAATTTAGAAATTCATCCTGGCCATCATCACTCATCTTAATTTATGTCTTGCCACTGGATTTTGTTGACTCAGAAAGAGAGAATGAGGCTGATGACTTAGTATAACTGTCATTTAAATCCATTCTACATGTAAGTAAATATCTCACCCTCATGATGTCATTTATCCTGTTAGAGAAGGAAGGGAAAATAACAACATTAACAACTCTATAAGTGCTATTTTACTGATGTGGAAGTAACTTATCTTGGAAAACACAGCTAGTAAATATTTGAGGCCATATTCAAACTCTGGCTTTCCTGACTATAGGTCTAGTTCTCTGTCTAGAAGTAATAGGAGTGAGGCATACTACAACATGTGCTATACTACCAAAAGTCCAGATATAGTCTCTATCCCTATTTTATTTTCATTACAATCCTGTAAGTTAAGTCAGTGTGAGTATGGTGACTGCCATTTTGGAGATGATTAAGCAAAGGTACAAAGAGATGAGATAAATTTCATTGCCAAGAAATTTTCATTCTGGAATGGAATCCAGTTCTCCTTATTTCCAAGACCTAGGTCCTTTTCATTATCCTATATCACCTCATTTATTAGATTAATTTTTAAAAATCAAATAAATGAATATTGTGTATAGGGCTAAACTCTCAAATCTATGATTCAGATGACAATGGCAAATCTCTTTTTCTATGTGATTATAAAAAAGATTCTGAAACATATTTTTAATCTTTCCACAGTCCTGGCAACTAATTCTCTAGAATGCTATGAACTTGGGGCCTTATGTTCAAATAGACCATGTTACTCTGACCAATTTTATAAAGGACTTTGCCATCGTAAGGCAGTCTTTTGTTGTGCGTTACCTCCGTTCGATTAAAGAAAATACAAGCAAGAAATCCTGCTCTGAAGAAGCTTTGCAGTATGTGAGGATAAGAGGACAGGAGGTGGGAGAATTTGAAATCCAGAGCATGTTTGTTTTAATTTTAAATAAAGGAAATTTTATATTAAAAGTATGCTTTCTCAGGCAGAAATGATTCCTGGGGCTTTAGTATCTAAAGAGGTGAAATACTTGCAACCCACACCATAATAAGGGATTTATGTTTCCTTGTACAAAGGAGAGGTAGAATGACACAGAAGCCAGACTAAAGCCAAGAAGACCTGGATTCAAATTTCACCTCTGATATGTACAGCTATTGCACCCTGGATAAGTTACCACCTTTTGGTACTCCAACAAGAACTCTAACACTTTTAAGTTTCAGAAAAGTACAAATCTACATTGGTAGAGGGAGTTTCCTGATGTGGAGGTTCCCTATGTTGATGAAAACAAAGATTCAGTCCCTTTCTCTATCTTCCCCAGCACTTCATTCATATTTAGAATTTCAGTCTTGGGAGTGTTTCCTTTGCAGAGAGAATTACTATTCTTCCAAGATTAGCTATATGGTCATTAAGAGTTCCTCTAGACCAAACAATTCACTTTCTCTTAGTAGTGAATGTTCTAGTCCTAAGCTACACTGATCCAGGGGGAGATACTGGATCCATCACTGGGCATTTATTCAAAGCCTCTTTGGCTTGATCTTATAAATCATAAGGGACTTAATATGGTTAAACAATTTACATTCCTATATGGGGAGATGATGTTTGTAAACTGTAAGGCATTTTTCTTTATTAGGGTAGTTAGTAGAAGGACATATAGACACAGGTCATAGGTGTGAGTTGAATATGAAGGGATTATATCTAAAAATAAAACTATGGGATGAGAGAGAGGAATGTACTAGGTAAAAAGGAGAGGTAGAATGGATACATTATTTCACATAAAAGAGGAAAGGAAAAGCTTTTACAGTGGAGGGCAAAAGGGTCCAAGTAAGGGGGAGTGAGTGAACCTTACTCTCATGAGAACTGGTTCAAAGACAGAATAACATGCACATGCAATTGGGTATAGAAATCTATCTTACATTGCAGGAAAGTAGGAAGGGAAGGAGATGAGAGAAGGATGTGTATGTGTATGTTTGTGTAATAAAAGGCAGGGCAGATTTGGGGAAGGAGGTAGAGAGAAACAAAACAAATTTTGAATAGGGACAAGGTAAAAGAAAAGAGAATAGAATAAATGAGAATAGTGGGAATAGGATGGAGGGAAATACAGTTAGTTAGTTACAGTTGGTAACCACAAAGAAAAAATTTTGAAGTACATTTCTCTGATAAAGACCTCATTTCTCAAAAATATAAAGAATGGAGTCAAATTTACAAAAGAGCTGCTCCCAATTAATAAATAATCAAAAGATATAATCAGTTATCAGATGAAGTACTCAAAGCTATCTATAGTCATATGAATAAATATTCTAAATTACTACTGATTGGAGAAATGCAAATTAAAACAATTCTGAGGTACTATTTCATACCTATTAAATTGCCTAATAGGATAGAAAAAGTAAAGACAAACATTGGAGGGGATGTGGGGAAAATGAAACATTAATACATTGTTAGTGGAGTTGTGAATAGATTCAACTATTTTGTAGAACATTTTGGAACTACATCCAAAGGGTTATAAAACCATGCATTCCTTTTGAACTAACAATACTACTACTAGGTCTGTATTCCAAAAGATATAAAAAAAAAAACAAAAAAGAAAAGAATATATATATGCATATATATATATAATATTTATAGAAGCCATTTTCTGAGAGTAAAGAATTAGAAATTGAGGGAATGCCTGTCAGTTGGAAAATGGCTGAAAAAATTGTGATATGTGATTATGATGGAATACTATTGTACTAAAAGAAATTATGAGTGGGCTGCTCTCAGAAAAAAAAAAAAAAACCTGGAAAGACTTACACGGGCTGATGCAAAGTGAAATGTACTGTGTACAAAGTAACAGCAATATTGTGGGCTGATCAGATATGAATGACTTAGGTATTCTCAAAAATATAAGAATATAAGACAACTTTCAAGGTTTTATGATGAGAAATGCTACCCATCCCCAGAAAAAGAACTGATGGTGTCTGTACACAGATTGGAGTATACTTTTTCATTTTCTCTATTTTTGTCAAGTTTCTTTTTGTCTATATTTTTTCTTCTTATCCTTTTCCCCCTACTTTCTTGTTGGATAAGATATATTTTCATACCCAGTTGAGTCTGTATGGTATTCCCTCCTTAAGCTAAATACAATGAGAAAAATGTTCACTCATTCCCTCTCACTTCCCCCCTCTTCCCCTCAACTCTAACAGCTTTTCCTTGCCTCTTTTACATGAGGTAATTTACAGCATTCTACCTCCCCTTTTCTCTTTTTCATAGTAGATTCCTCTCTTTCTCTCCTCTTAATTTTATTTTTTAGATATCATCCTTTCCTATTCAACTCATACTGTGCCCTCTGTCTACATATACACCCTACAACCACCCTTATACTGAGAAAGATCTCATGAACCATACATCTCAGCTTTCCACGTAGGAATGTAAACAGTTCAACTTTAATAAATCCCTTATGATTTCTCTTTCCTGTTTACCTTTTCATGCTTCTCTTGAGTCTTTTTCCAGTGTGGAAGATAAAAAACAAATACAGAAGAGGACAACATTGTCAATATACATACACCTGAAACCTTTAATGGAAATATGAACTGTTCTCAAGTGCCCAAACTCTCCTTGGAAGAGCTCAAAGTGGAATTTTAGAAGTCTAATAAGAAAGGCAGAAGAAAAAAATGGGAAAAGAAATGAGAGGGATGCAAGAAAGAGTAAATAGCTAGGAAAAGAGGGGACAAAAATTGACTTAAGAAAGCAATTCCTTAAAGAAATACAAGGTAGCAGATGGGAAAAATCCACAGAAGAAAACAACTCCTTAAAAAGTATAACTGAACAAAGGGGAAAGGAGGTGCAAAAGTTAACTGAAGAAAATAATTCCTTAAAAAGTAGAATTCAGTAAGTGGAAGCTAACAAGTCTATGAGACATCAAGAGTCAGTCAAACAAAATCAAAAGAATAATAAGATAGAATAAAATGTAAAATACCTTACAGGTAAAGCAACTAACTTGGAAACCTGATCCAGGAGAGGCATTTTAAGGATTATTGGATTCTGGAAGCAATGATATAAGAGCTTGGGAACCATCTTCGAAAAATTATCAAGGAAAATTCCCCTGACATCCTAGAACCAGAGCTTAATTAGTCATTGAATAAATATACTGATCACTTCATGAAAGAGATCCTAAAATGAAAATTCCAAGGAATAGTATAGTCAGATTCCAGAATTATCTGGTCAAGGAGAAAATGCTGCAAACAACTAGAAAGAAACAACTTAAATATCAAGGAACCACAGTCAGGATTACACAGAGTTTAGTGGTTTCTACATTAAAGGATCAGAGTGCTTGGAATATAATATTCTGGAAGACAAAGGAGCTTTGATTACAACCAAGAATCAACTACCTAGCAAAATTGAATGTAATATCTCAGGAGGGAGGTGTACATTAAATAAAACAGAGGACTTTCAAAAATTCCTGATAAAAAGACTAGAACTAAATTAATCTAGAACTAAACAGAAAATCAATCTTCAAATACAAGACTCAAGAGAGGTATAAAAAAGATAAACAGGAAAGAAAACTTGTTATTCATTAAGGTTAAACTGTTTTTATCCCTACAGGGGAAAATGATAATTGCAACCCTTGAAAACTGTGTGTCTATTAGGACAGTTAGAAGGGGTATAAATAGACAGAGGGTGTGTATAAAAATTGAATTTTATTTTCTAATATGAACAAAATAGTTAAGGGGGGAAGTGATTCCATTAGTAGAAGAGGAAATAGGGAGGAAGAATAGGATAAATTATGTTACATGAATAGGAACAAAAGTCCTGTTACAGTAGAAGGAAAGAAGGGAGGAGTGTGAACATTATTTGAACCTTGCTCTCATCACATTTGGCTCAAATAGGGAATAACACACATATTCATTTGGGTATAGAAATCTATGTTATCCAATAGAGAAGTAGGAGGTGAAAGGGTAAAGAAAAGGGAAGGGTGGATAGGAGAAAGGACAGAAGTAGTAGAGTAAGGGGCAAGA
Organism: Notamacropus eugenii; assembly: GCF_028372415.1. Taxonomy (NCBI): domain Eukaryota; kingdom Metazoa; phylum Chordata; class Mammalia; order Diprotodontia; family Macropodidae; genus Notamacropus; species Notamacropus eugenii. The sequence goes on from NC_092872.1 coordinate 575,206,209, forward strand.
AAAGGGAGGTGTGCTGATAGAAGGGAGGGCAAATTGAGGGAGACTATGCTTAGGTGAAAAAAACTAGTGAGGAAGGACTGGATGAAAGTAAAAAGTATAAATGGAATGGGAGAAATAAGATGGCGGGAAATACACTGAAATCATAATTGTGAATGTGAATGGATTGAACTCTCCCATAAAAATGGAAGCAGATAGCTGAGTAGATTAAAAATTTAAGCTTGCAATATGTTGTTCCCAAGAAACACATTTGATGCAGAGAAATACACCCAGTAGAGAAGGAGCTAGAGCAGAATCTATTATGGTTCAGTCAAAGTAAAAAAAAAAAAAAAGTCAGGAGTAACAAACAATTTCAAACAAAGCAAGAATAAAAATAGAACTGGTTTAAAGAGATAAGGAAGGAAACTACAGGTGCTAAAAGGTACCATAGACTAGGATGTAATATCAATACTAAACATACATGTACCAAGTGATATAGCACCCAAATTTTCAGATCATGAAGCAATAAAAATTATGTGTAACAAAATTCTATGGAAAAATAAAGTAAAAATTAATTGCAAACTAATCTAATTGTAAAGAATGAGTAGGTCAAACATTAAATTATAAAAACAACTAAAAATTTCATCAAAGAGAAAGAGAGTAGGACAATATACCAAAATAAATGGGATATAGCTAAAGTAATTCTTAGGGAAATTTGATTTCTCTAAATGTTCACATGAATAAAATAGAGAAAGAGGAGATCAATGAATTGGGCCAGCAACTAAAAAAACCATAGAAAAACAACAAACTAAAAATTCACAATTAAATATAAAATAAAAAATTCTGAAACTGAATGGAGAAATAAAGTTCAAAGTAAGAAAATCATTGAAAAAATAAACAAAACCAAGTTTATGAAAAAGTAATAAAATAGATAATACTTTGTTTGATTGAAGTAAAAGAAAGAAGAAAACCAACAAACCAGTATCAAAAATGAAAAGGGTGAATTCACCACCAGTGAAGAAGAAAGTTAAATAATAATTAGGAGCTATTATGCCTAACTGTATGAAAATAAATCTGACAATATAAATAAAATGGAGCAATATTTACAAAAATATAAATTGCCCAAGTTAAAAAAATGAGGGAATAAAATACTTAACCCCATTAAAAAAAAATGAACAAACCATCAATGAGTTCCCTAAGAAAAAATTTCGAGGGACAGATAAATTTACAAGTGAATTCTATCAAGCATTATTTCACATACTATATCAATTCTTTGGAAATATAGGTAAAGGAACCTGATCAAATCTTTTTTATGATACAAATGTGGTGCTAATTCCTAAACCTGGAAGATCCAAAGCAGAGAAAGAAAATTACCATTCAATTTCCCTAATTAATATTATAACAAAATTTTTAAATAAATTGTTAGCAATGAGATTGCAGTAATTTATCATGAGGATACTACACTATGATCAGGTGCAATTTATATCAGGAATTCAGGACCTGTTCAATATTAGGAAATGATCAACATAATTGTTTATATAAATAACACAACTTACAGAAATCATATGATTAACTCAATAAATTCAGGAACAGCTTTTGACAAAATATAGCACCCATTCCTACTACAAACACTATAGTGCATGAGAATAAATGGAGTTTTTCTTAAAATAATAAGTAACATTTATCTAAAACTGACAGCAAACATTATATGCAACTGGGATAAGTTGGAAGCTTTCCAAGTATGACTGGGGCAAAACAAAGGATACTCATTATCACCACTGTTATTCATTATTGTACTCAGAAAGTCAGCTTTAGAAATAAGAGAAGAAAAAGAAATGGAAGGGATTAGAATAGACAATGAGAAAACAGAACCATCACTTTTTGAAGAAGATATAATGGTATTCCTAAAGAATCAAATAAGAAACTACTTGAAATAATTAACAATCTTATCAAAGTTGCAGGATATACCATAAACCCATGTAGGTCATTAGCTTTCTATATATTACTAGCAAAGACCAACAGCAAGAAATAGAAAGAGAAATTTCACTTAAAATACCTGCAGAAAATGAAAAATATATGACAGTCTGGCCTGCCAGGACAAACCCAGGAACTATATGAACACAATTAAAAAACACTTTTTTATGCAAGTAATATCAGATTCAAATAATTGGGAAAATATTAGTAGCTGATGGGCAGGTTGAGCCATAATAAAATGACAATTCTACCTAAATTATTTTACTTTATTCAATGCCATAACAATATAAGAATGGAAAATTATTTTATAGAGGTATAAAAATTAATGACAATTCATCTGGAAGAACAAAAGTTCAATAATATCAAAGGAATTAATGAAAAAAATGCAAAGGAATGTAGCCTAGCCACACCAGATCTAAAATTATATTATAAAACAATAATCATCAAAACTATTTGGTTCTGGCAAAGAAATATGGTGGTTGATCAGGGGAATAGTAAAGGACTATAGTAATCTATTGCTTGATAAACCCAAAGGCTCCAGCTTCTGGGACAAGCACTCACTAGTTGATAAAAACTGGTTGGAAAACTGGGATACAATATAGCAGAAACTAGGCATATAGCAACATCTTACATTGTATACCTGTATAATGTCAAAATGTATACATAATTTAGACATAAATGGTAATATCATAAGCAGATTGGAGAGCAAGGAATGGTTTTCTTGTCAGATCTATGAAGAATGGCAAAATTTGTGGCCAAGCAGGAGATAGAGAACATTATTAAATGCAAATTGGATAATTTTGATTATATTACATTAAAAAGTTTCTGTATAAAAAAGCCAATGTAACCAAGATTAGAAGGGAAGCAAAAAGCTGGGAAACAGTTTTACTATCAGTGCTTCTAATAAAGGCCCCTTTTCTGAAATATATAGAGAACAGAGCCAAACTTATAAGACTATAAGACATTCTCCAGTTGATAAATGGTTAAAGCATATGAACAGAAAGTTTTCAGAGGTAGAAATTAAAGCCATCATTAGTTATATGAAAAAAATGCTCTAAATCACTATTGATTAGAGACATGCAAATTAAAAAAAAAAACTCTGAGGTACCACATCACACCTATCAGATTGGTTACTATGTCAGAAAAGGGAAATGATAAATGTTGGAGAAGATATGGGAAAATTGGAACACTAATGCATTGTTGGTGGAATTGGGAATTGTTTCAACCACTCTGGAGAGCAATGTCAAACTGTGTCCAAACTGCTATAAAATGTACATATCATTTGACCCAGCAATATCACTTTTAGGTCTTTATTCCAAAGACATCATAGAAAAGGGAAAAGAACCCACATATGCAAAAATATTTATAGCAGCTCTTTTTGTGGTGGCCAAGAATTGGAAATAGAGGGGATGCCCTTTGACTGGGGAATGACTGAATAAGTCGTGGTATATGAATGTAGTGGAGTAGTATTGTAGTAAAAGAAATGGTGAACGTGCAGAGTTCAGAAAATCTTAGAGAATTGCATGAACTGATGGTGAGTAAAGTGAGCAGAAGCTGAACACTGTACAAAGTAACAGCAATACTATGCGATGATCAATTTTTTATTATAATAGCTTGGCCTACCCATGAGCAATTGATGTTTTTCCAATTATTTAGGTCTGACTTTATTTGCATGAGAATTGTTTTGCAATTGTGTTCATATAATTTGTTTTGGCAGGTAGACTCCCAAATATTTTATAACATCTACAGTAACTTTAAATGGAATTTATCTTTCTACCTCTTGCTGTTGGGTTTCTTAGTAATATGTAGAAATGATGGTGATTTATGTGGACTTATTTTATATCCTGATATTTTGCTAAAGTTATTTATCATTTCAAGTAGATATTTTACTTGATTCTCGAGGATTCTCTAAGTATATCATCATATCATCTGTAAAGAGTGATAACTTAATTTCTTCTTTGCCTATTCTAATTCTTGTAATTTCTTTTTCTTCTCTTATTGCCAAAGCTAACATTTCTAGTACCACATTGAATAAGAGTGGTGATGATAGACATCCTTGTTTCACCCCTGATCTTATTGGAAATACATCCGGCTTATCCCCACTGCATGCAATGCCTGCTGAAGGTGTTAGGCAGATGCTACTTATCATTTTATGGAAGGATCCATTTATTCCTATATTCTCTAGTGTTTTTTAATGAGAATGAGTGTTGTCTTTTGTCAAAAGCTTTTCCTGAATCTATTGAGATAATCATATTATTTCTGTTAGGTTTGTTGTTGATATGATCAATTAATCTGATAGTTTTTTTAAAATATTGAACCAGCCTTGCATTCTTAGTAATTCTTCCTTTTTATTTTTGATTCGGGCAGTTTGGTTTTCTTCTTTCTTTTATTCAAATTAACAAAAGGTTTATCTTTTTAATTATTTTTTCATCAAACCAGCTCTTAGTTTTATTAGTTCAACCATTTTCATAATTTCAGTGTTGTTAATCTCTCCCTTTGTTTTCAGAATTTCTAATTTGGTATTTAATTGGGCATTTTAATTTGTTCTTTTTCTAACTTTTTTAGTTGTGTGTGCAATTCACTGATTTCTTCTAAATTTTATTTTTTTTAAACATTTAGAGATATAAAACTTCCTCTCAGAAGTACTATTGCTACATTCCATATGTTTTGCTATGTTTTAGTATTTTTAAATTTTTTTGTTTTGTTATGTTTTGTCATTATTGTCATTCTTTTGAATAAAGTTATTGACTTTTTCAAGATGTGTTGTTTGATGCACCCATTCTTTATAATTAGATTATTAGTTTTCAATTAATTTTAGTCTATCTTTCCATGTTAATTATTTATTATATATATTTTTATTGCACCATGATCTGAAAAGGGTTCATGTAATATTTCTGCCTTTCTGCATAGCATTGTGAAATTCTGATGCCCTAAAAAATGGTCATTTTTTTGTGTGTGTATAGTTGCCATGTAATGCTGAGAAAATGGCATATTCCTTTCTATCTGCATTCAAATTTCTCCTGAGGTCAACTGTATCTAAAGTTTCTAAAATTCTATTCATCTCCTTAACTTCTTTCTTGCTTATTTTCTGGTTATATTTATCCAGTTCTTAGAGGAGGATATTGAGATTCCTCACTAGTATAATTTTGTTTTCTATTTCTTCCTGTAGCTCCTTTAGCTTATGCTTTAAGGATTTCAATGCTGTACCATTTAGTGAATATATTTTTAGTAATGATATTACTTCATTGTGTATGATACCTTTTAGCAGGATGTAGTTTCTTTCCTTAACTCTTTCAATTTTTTAACGCTTTTGCTTTGTATGAGATCAGGATTTATACCCCCTCCCCCCCGCCTTTTTTAACTTTAGCTGAAGCATATTATATTCTGCTCCAGCCTTTCTCCCTTTTCCTGTAGGTATTCCTCTGCTTCAAATGTGTTTCTTGTAAAAAAACACACACACACACACATACACACATTGTAGGATTATGATTCAAAATACACTCTGCTATCCACTTCTGCTTTATGGGGGATTGCTATTAGTGTCTTTCTCTCTCCATCTTCTCTCTCCCACTCCATTTATGTTCTTCTCTTTCCTTTCTCCTTTTCCCTCTCACTATGGTTTTGTTTTTGATCATCACCTTCCTCAGTCTGCCCTCCCTTCTGTCAGACCCTTCCATTTTCTTCCCCATTACCCTTACTACTTCATCCCTCCCTTCTTCCCATCCCTCCCTTTTCTTCCCTTTTCCTCTTCTGCTTCTAATAGGATAAATTATGTTTCTATACTTAACTGTTTATGTTCTTCCTTCTGTGAGCCCAAATCTGAAGAGAGTTAGGTTCAAACAATGTTCATCTCTTTCCCTTCTTTCACTCTACTGTAATAGATTTCTGTGCCTCTTGTCTGCTTCCTCCTTTCCTCTTCTCCCAGACCCTTTTTCACCACTTAGATTTTATTTTTATCATCACATCAAAATCAGCTTATACTCACACCCTCTTTCTATGTATACTACTTTTAAATGTCTTAAAAATGATGCTGTTCTCAAGAGTTACAAATGTCATCCTCACTTATAAGGATGTAAACAGTTTGCCCTTATTAATAACATGTTGTTTTTTCCCTGTTTACTTTTTTGTGCCTCTTTTAAGTCTTATTCTTAAACATCAAATTTTTTTTGACTCTGGTTTTTTCATCAAGAAGGTTTGAAAGTCTCCTATTTTTTTGAATGTCCATCTCCAACCTTGAAAGTTAATGCTCAGTTTCACTGGGTAATTGATCCTTAGTTGTAATCAGAACTCTTTTGCCTTATGGAATATCATATTACATGCCTTCCAATATTTTAATGTAGAAGTTTCCAGGTCCTACATAATTCTGACTATTGTTCCATGATATTTAAATTGTTTCTTTCTGACTACTTGCAGTATTTTTTCTTTGACCTGGTAATTTTGGAATTTGGCTACAATATTCCTTGATGTTTTCAGTTTGGAGTCTCTTTCAGAAGGTGATTGGTGGATTCTTTTTTTTTTTTATCAGTTACTTATTATTTATTTAGTATTTAGGGTTAGTACGCCGTTTGAGTAATTGGTTGCATCATTGTACATATAGAGATCATTTAATATAATATGGAAATTTGCAACTATTGATATATCTGTAGACAAAATCAGTCTTCTGGAAAGGTGCTACATGGGGCCATGATGTAGAGCCTTAATGAAAGGGAGAGCACATAGGTAATCAATAAATCCACAAAATATTTCTATTTAATGGTGTTTTTATCCAGGAATGTTGACTTCTGGACCAGATCTGCCATAGACAAGCCAATGTCTCAGGAAGTGTAGCCCTTCACTGTGATCACATTTTCAGCCACCTGTTTATTAACATCTTTCCAATTCTCTGAATAGTATCAGTTTTCAAAGCAGGATAAAGATTCTTCAGAGAGATACCAGCAACATTAGCACCACTCCACACAGAAACACTGGAGTCTTTAATGTTGCCCAAGGATCCATCTATGACAACTTGAAAAATGAACACCAAATCTCTCCCTTATTAGATAATGGAAATGGGGAGAATTTAAAGACATTCACATTATGCTGGACCAAATTAAGATGACTTTCTTCCTCCTGTTGACATGCCCCAGCCATAACAACAATCATGTTTGAATTTTCAGTCACACTGTTGTCTTTGCCAGAAACAACTGTGAGTATTTTGAGAAAAAGGTTGTCATGTCGAAGATCCATCACCTCTCCCTTTAGTTTTTCTTCTATTACATAAACTAGGGCAAGTTCATCAGCCAACTTCTTTATTAAGATACTAATGGCACATGCCATGCCAAATGCACCAACTCCCACAACAGTGATCTTATTGTGGGGAAACTGGTCTTCCTTTAGGACATTCACAATCAACTGATTCTTGATAGTAGTTGCTATTTTGTGAGAGTTCTGAGTTGGTGGATTCTTTTGATGACTTTTATCTTCTGGTTCTAGGATTTCATGGCAGTTTTCCTTAATGATGTCCTGGAAGATTGTCAAAGCTCTTATTTTCTTCCTCATGGTTTCCAGACCAATAGTTTTTTAATTGTCTCTCCTGGATCTATTTTTCAAGTCAATTATTTTACCATTAAGGTATTTTATGTCTTCTACTATTTTTTTCATTCTTTTGTTTTGTTTGACTGATTTTTGATATCTTATAGAATCATTAGCTTTCACCTGCCCAATTATAGTTTTTAACAAATTGTTTTCTTTGATTAGATTTTGTACCTCCCTTTCCATTTGGCCCATTTTCCTTTTCAAGTACTTGTTTTTTACAGTCAATTGTTGTCCTTCTTGCATACCTCTTATTTTTTGCCCCGTGTTTTCTTCTGCCTCTTTTATTTGAGTTTTAAAATCCTCTTGAGGTCTTCTAAGAAGGCTTTCCGGGCCTGAGATCAGTTCATATTCCCCTCTGAGATTTCAGGTGTGGGTATATTGACAGTGTTATCTTCTTCTGAATCTATGTCTCAACCTTTCTTGTCCCCATAATAAGAATCTCTGCTCTTTGTCTATTTCTACTTTTGGTTCATGGTGTTTGCTTATTTCCTGGCTTTTGGAATTGAGCTCTCTTGCTGGAGCACAAGGGACACTGCTTCTTGTTCTGGGAGCCTAGGACCTGCTCAGTGGGTCTGGCAGCTCAGCTGGGGCTAAACTTGGATCAGTGACACTGAAGCTCTGTGGGTGGAGGTGGGAAGTCTGGTCCCTAGAGGATGCCTTCTTACCTTGGCTTCTTTCAAAGCACTTGAATGTTTGGCTGCTGGAGGATCTGTGCATTCTAGAGTTATGCTTCTAAGTTGTCCTGAAACACCAGATTTGACTGCTGGAGAATGCCAGTTTATATGATGATTTTCTGAGTTGGTGTCTACCACTTTGCCTGTAGTGAGGCATTTGATGTGTGTGGGGGTCCTGATGTTGGTGCTTGCCTGCTCCACTACCCTGGGGCTGAGGATATCACCTTGGTTTGCTGAAGTGGGGTTGCTGGGATTTTTCACTTTCTGTATTGCTCCCCCTTCTCCAGAGTGACAAGTGCCTTTCCCATTAATCCTCCAAACTTCCTGGCCTACAAGACTGCTGCACTCTATCTTTCTGTTGGCTCAACTGTTCCAGGGTTTTTCCTGGGATGAACTTTTCTGGGTTTTCAGAAGTCAATAAGGGAGGGTAAGAGTGACATTTCTTACTCTGCCATCTTGGCTCATGTAAGTCAAATCCCCCTTGGGTGTCCCAGGAGATTCTCTCTTGGGAATTTTCCTCTCCCTTTATACTAGCTCACTTGGTGATCCTATAAACTCACTTTGATTTATTTGTTATCTATATGCATATAATTTTCAAATCCACCTATCCTTTCCTTACCTCTTTGCTGACCTCCAGTCTTGCATGTCTAACTCTCTCACCCTCTCCCCCACCCCCATTTTCAATCTATTGCCAAGGCCCAGAAACTTTACCACTGCAACGTCCATCAAATATGTATTTTTTTCACTGCTGACACTTCCATAGCTCTGGTACAAGCTCTCAACATTTCATGCCTGGCTTATTGCAATATCCTGCTGTTTTGTTGGTCTGCTTCAATATTATCCTACTTCATCCTCCATTCAGCCAATAAAGCAATTGTGGGACACAAAGGAAGAAATTCTGTTTCCACAGAGTTAAAACTCATCCCAGCCTTAAATGACAGAAGTTAATCAGAGTTGCCACCTAGCATGGTGAGGTAAAAGGTCAGATACTTATGCACAGGCTTGAAGAGCTGTTTGAGGGGAAGTCTATCAGAGAGGAGAGCAGGAAGTCATGTGGCCAATAGATGGTGTGGAGGGAAGTCCAAAATTTGGAACAGTATAAAAGGCTTGCATTGGTCTGAACAAATTGTAGTCTTCCTGTAGCCTTACTTGGGAGCTACCAGTTTGTTCAGGTGAAATGAATGTAAAAATTAATAAAAGCTTTCCTGATTTCACAAATATTGTTCTTTCTTTAAATTGAGGACATTTCTCACAGTTGGGGGCTTGTTGTTTGGGCTCATTCTCACCATTGGAGCCACATTGTGGGATCTCTAGCATCAGAAGAAAGAAACCTACCATACTGTGGTGGACTAGGCAGCACACCCAATGGTTTTCAATGGCCCATACCTCCACAGGCAATTTTCCCCTCTTCTAACTGCTAACTTCTCTGGGACTGTTTGGAATCATTGTGAATCCAGGAACATAGGTAAAACAATAGATTGAATGACCAGAGACAGCATAAGTCAGGGACCTGAGCAACTGCAGGAAAATATTGGGGGCTAAGTACTGCTTTGTCTGTCTCAAGATCTTAGGTGGATAAGTGAGGTTTGTCTAGGGTCAGAAGTTAGCGTTTGTAGGACCAGCCCAGTCCAGGGTGAGGGCCTTCAGAGGGAGGTTTTAGCATAGGGAACCTTAGGCATCACCAGTCCTTTGGGGATCTTCAGAGTGTAAGTCCTAAGATGGGAAGTGAGTGCTCTTAAGATAATGGTACCAGGAAGGGGATAAAGAATCCCTCTGAGTATTCCTTCAGACCATTTGAAGAAATAGAGGCTATATCCCTTCTCCCACCTGCTCCTGGAAGAGAGCAGAGAGGAACAGGGGGCAAGATGGGGAATCTAGATTCTTAGAAGGAAAATTGGCTAGAAATCAGTCAGAGTAAATTACAGCTCTGAGTTTTGACTGGTCTGAATTCAAATTTGAAATTGATGTGCACTCTATAATGCTTTGTTTAATGTCTTGTCTATGTGTGCTTGTGAAGTGTTTCATGTTTGTAAGGTTGTAAATGCAGCCAGCCAGCAAGGAATGCCTTCGTCTTTATCTTCCTCTTCTCTTTCCCCCTACCCCCAAGCAGTTTCAGAGGAGTGAGTGGAGCAGTAGAGGGAGAGAGAGAAAGAGAGAAGCATATTTTGCTGTTTGGCTTGGTCTGGTTGTGGGAATGGTGTTAATAGAGAATTTGAAAACTTTTTTTAAGAAAAAATCTTTTTTCTACATTCTAAATGGTGGTCAAGTTTTTGAATGTGAAAAGAAAGATAAAGGAACTAGGGAAATCTTTTTCCATCAGATAGGGGAGGGTCAGACCAACCTGGTATTTGACCACTTCATCCTGCACCTAAAGGAGAGGTTTTTCTGTAATGGGAATTAGCAAGTAAAAGAAAAATCTCAGGCAGGCAGACTGGAGTGAAAAGTTGACTTTTGATTTGAGATCTAAAAGCTAAAATTTGTATTTTATGTTCTAATTAAATTAATATATCGGATACCAGACAATGTGAGTAAAATTACAAAGATAATAAGTTTTTTTCTGTCTTTTAAGACTTCACTATCATAGTCTTATATGTGATTCACTTTACAACTTCAGGGATTTCTTTTAGATTCTTGTTAAGCATTAACTCTCTCCAGATTCTGAAAGATGAAGACAAGGAGGGTGAATACTTAGGCAGTCAATCATTTAATCTTTATTTTTGGAAATTATGGAGGCTCCTGGCTGGGGAGACTGGAAACACCCAGTCAATGTTAAATTAAATTCATCAGGTCTCTTCTTGGACCAGAGGGAGAGGAAAAAGGTTAAGAGCTGAGAATTGTCACTACATATTCGTTCAAGGGAATATGTGAAGGTGTGGATAATATTTTCTTTTAAGTACCAAGAATATTTGACTTAAAAGGAAAAAAAGGGGGGGTTAAAATGTTTACCATTAATGATTATAAATCTGTATTTGATGTGATTCAAATCAAAATCTGTCCTGAAGGAATGAGGAGTAGCATTTGAGAGTACTCTTCCTATCAGAATTAAGCAGAAAAAGATATTGCTATTTGACATTTATGACTGTAAAGTGCTTGACACAAGGATGGGCATATGTTAGATACAATATTAACCTAATATAATTGCTACACAATTTTTAAATTTAGATTTTGTTATATATGGATTGGATTTTAGAGGAATGTGATACAAATTTGACAATTTGAAACTTATATTTGCTTATAAATAAGCAGTGATAATGTTGATGTGATGTTTGCTATGTAATGCTAGATTTTCCATTTGAAATCCTGGCTTAAAAGTACTTAATTCTTGAAGTATCTCATTCTTCCAGAATCAGTATAATTAGGGAAGAATAAACAAACTTGTGAAACAAGGACATAAATCCATCAGTCTGTAAGGTTAGCCATTAACCTCTTTGCTTTGTTTAAGCTGGAATGGGATTCCAGTACAGAAAGTTTTGTTAACAAAAAAGTAATAACTTATGAGCTACCTTGTCTTATGGTTAAAATGTAAAGGAAAGCTGGATAATCTGACTAATGGAATCAAGAGTTTTAGAAAGATAAATAAAGGTCTGATTGTAAATACAGAAGGCAGCTAAGAAGGTTTGGGAACAAATGGGGATTATCCAAACCCCTCCTGTCTCTAAATGGTTGCTCAGGAGACCTTTGTGTTAGTATCAGATGGCTTAAGTATGGTTAGAAAGTGTGAGGAAGTATTTTAAGAGGAAAGAAAAATTACATAACTTGATTTTATAATTAATAACTCAATCAAATTTGAGATGACCCTGGTATCTGAAGGATATCAACCAATATTTATTTGCTATTTAAGAATCTATGGGACTGTAATTTTCCATTGTTTTAAGCTCTGATTACAGGAGTAGTTGTCTAAGCTATCATAAAGCCAATTGACATGAGCTACAGGCTGAGAACTGCTAAAGGTGAATGGGAAGAAACTCTGGGTGGAGTTTTGAAGATGACCTTGGACACAGTCTAGGTAGGATCTTCCTAACTCCATTTCCCAATTTTTTAATTTCCTTTCTGAAAAAGGAAAATTCCCACCTTAATTACTCCTAAACTAGGTGCTTTCAGCACCTAGTGACCATATGATTGGCTGTCAATACTGACTCATTCCTGGAATCAAGCAAAGTTAAGGAAGTTCTTTCTTTCTGTTAAGATATATGACATTGGGCTCAGATTCAATCCAGCTCAGACTCTGTCTAGCTGGGATTCTATCTGGTCTGCTTGTGAATACAAGCTTTACAAATGCTTAGGCTCCTTAAAAGGCAACTCAATTTGGCGAATCTTTAATAAACTTTGTTTTCTTTGGCTTTAAAAAAGAAAAGATATGACATTGTCCCATTTTTGTCTTTTATAGCAATTTTTTATAATCAAGAAGTTATATTAAATGATTATCAGGTTATAGTGTATGTCCATGTGTTGGTGAGGAGATGAATTTCTGTGCAAGGTGATGTGGAAATACATTCACCTGATAATGGACAATGGATAATGGGTTGCTTCAAGTTTTAAATATGTAATAAGTTATATTCTTGAAAAAGCAATTCATGCCTGCATCCATTAGATCTGCAGCTATTTTTGGTGTTGTCCATTCCCAGCTGTTAGAGACTTTATACTGCTAAAACATTACCCCCTCCCCCAAAAAAGAAAAGATTAAAGTCTCTTCTTAAAGAAACTTTGTATCAGACCCATTTTCCTCCCCACTTAGAGACATCACTATCAATTTAGCATAACCTTGGTGGTGTGTGAAGATAGAGCAGCTGTGGCTTAGCTTGGGGTACTGCAGATCATCTTTGATGGAGGGGATTAAAAAGTAACATCTATCAGTATTGTGTTTTAAAATGATCCAGACATCCTTCATGCACACACAAGTAGGCACTAGCCACAGTCCCTCTAAGTCCAAGTCCTCAATGCATATGGGCCTCTACATCTTTCCTGACCAGAGGAACCACTTTCCCTTTCCCCACCTCCATCATGTAAATGAAAGTGTCTTTCTTTCACACACTTATTAAGCTATAAATAGAAGCTGAATCCAGCTGCTGAAAACCAATACATTTTAGTGAATAAGGTGATTCTTAGCAATGGTGTCTTCTGGTAAGGCACTCTTGTCAATTAGGTTCAAGAGAGTTTTGTGATTAATTGTAAACTGTTTTAAAGAGAGGGAAATATTTTTTTCTATGAAGAAATGTTTTGTAAAATCTTTTGTATGATTTTTGGAAGGCCTACTAAATTTATATTTGTAAGCTAATTTGTTATAATAACTTGAGATTTTATGTGGTTGGAAGATAAGGGACAAATAAGGGAGACTAGGAATCCAAGGAGAGAGGCCTTATGAAAGAGAAATTTTATTTAGAAAATCTAATATTCCCCATATTTTTATTATGAAAAGTCTTCACAATTTCCTCATCTCACTCAATCCTTCCTTTTCTCTATCATCTGAAGACTTTTCACACCACTACTAATAAAGATTATCTGTTAATTGAACTCCTTCACTTTTCATACCTTCATGCCACTCCTTCTTCTCCTTCATGCTTTTATAGGAGACCAAATTTGGACAAAAAAAGTGGGCAATCTCTAAAATTAAATACAATCCTCACATTCTTTCGCCTGTACATTCTTCTCTTCATCTATCCCCCTTTATATGAATATAGGAAGAGAGAGCAAAGTTAATCAATACATTGACAAATTATAAGGGGACTATCCCCATGTTATAAGTACAGATACAGAGGTTTAAAATACAATGGTAGATCAATGAATTATCTGTTCAGAGGTTCCATCTCATCTGAGGAGGGACATCATGTGATGCAGTTTTCTGATCTAGATGCCCCTTCAGACCTTCTTCAGCACAGCATCTCTGCATCTTCTTCCCTTTATCTTCTTGTAGAAATCCAGATGTCTACTCTCCTACAAAACTGACCTTAATACCATTTTAGACGGCCATTCTTAAGCTTTATATATTAATCACTCTATAAAACCAAAATTGAAACTTTGGCCAATTGTCATGTTTAAGAAATACACATTAGAATCCAGTATTTACATCTTACATTCAGGTCTTTTAAAGCATTTACAACATAGGACACAAAGCATTTTTCTTTTAATCAACTGAGACAAAATAATGATTAACTATGTATGCTAACCTCACAAGCCTTATTAACCTGATGGTCTCCACACAATTACTAGAAATTAAAAGACCTAATTTATTGTTGTTGTTCTAAAGTCCTAAGCCTGATAACTTAATTTTTAGACTTAATCTCAGATGTTCCTGTACCAACAATCTGTTATTTAATGAATCTGATGTTAAATTTACAAAACTTTTGACTATAGGAAATTGCCACTAAGAGTAGGGACATTGCAGGGAAACAATGTCTCCCTAACTTCACTTCAATTCCAGGCAGGAGCAAATTGTCAGCTGGCAATTTCAGTCAGGCTTAAAATCCACCAGGTGTCAGTAGAGGAATTGAGTCAAGAGAATCCTACCTCAGCCCAGGCCGAATAGCCGCTCTCTTAACTTTACCATAAGATCACCTTTTGCAGTTCATACCAGCATCTCACAGGTTTACTGACATCATGGATCAGAGACTCAGACCGCCTTTCTTGCTATCCGTACCTGGAGTTAGACTCAAAAGAATAGTCAGTTCATAGTCCCATAAAATCTTAGAATAAGAAGTTCCAAGAATCAGGTTTCAGATATGACTATAATTTCATATTGGCTATGGAACATCTTTTGAAGCAAGTCTTAAGTGGCTTCCATTCCTTTCTATACATGTTCTTGTTCCTTATAGATTTACATCTGCTTCCCAAGCTTCTCTATACCTTTATAACATTGCTCAGTCTAAGAGAATGAGCTACACAAATGACAAATTCAAACACTAATTTCAACTTATGTTCATGAAATGAATTCGAATCAAAACAGAAACATTTAACTTTTCCATAAACGCCAAATTTTACCAGAGGTTACCTGCCTTCAAGAAACTTAAACTAAAATTCTTTTCCCTAAACTAAAAATGTCTCTGATTTTAGTCTCGGTAATTAATTCAGTCAATTGTTTTAATGCTAATTGCCTTATATCACCTTGTAACACGTAAAATCCTTTTCCCAGATTGATACCTTTGTCCATTACCCCCAAAGAGTTACAGTCCCATTTGTCTAAAAGGGCCCTGGAAAACCTCACCTTGTGCTACCTGTACTAACTCTCTAGAGGCCCATAGAGGCATATGACTATGCCCTGTTAATCCAGTTGTCCAGGTTACTGGCTACTCCTTTCAAGACCATGCTGGAAACCCCTAAACTGCCTGGGGCCACCCTGAACTCCTCCCTCTATCACAACGGGGAACTGAGCCAGAAGGTTCCCATCCGAGGCTGAGGACACAATTGTCCCCTGAGGCTTGTACATTAGATAATAAATTTCACGAATAAATTTTAAATTTGTCCTAAAAACCAGTCACTAGAACTTAGCACCTAAACAAATTTCTAGTTTAGAAAATCCTTATACAAACAATTTATACTTCACATAGAGATTACAACTTTAACAAAGTGAAGAGCCACACCTCTTAGACTCTTCATATCTTAGAGGCCCCTTGATGGGGCTGTGGCCACTCCTTTCCTTCACAATAAGAAATAGTTAACATCTCTCCTCTGAGTAACTCCAGTTCAAATTAGATCTTAAGAAATCCTTCTGTAATGACTGGACTTCCAAATAAAAGGGGGGGATGGGACCAGGAAGCTTTCCTAAAATTTTCCAGAGAGCTTTAGGTTGGGGATGGGGGTGGGGGGAGAAGTGGAGCCACCAAGCCCGCTGCATAGGGAGCAGGGAGTGAGAGGAGAGGACTCCTCTCCCTCCCCCTTTTTCCCTTTCAATACCATCTGCTGAGCTTCTGGCATCCAAAGGACAGCATAAGGGCCTTCCTCTGAATTAAAGGGGTTTTTAACATTCACATACATATTTTCTAGAGGACAGAAAAGATGGGAATGTATTCAGGTTCCCACAACTGTATGTTTCAGAGATGAAACTTGAACCCACTATGTCTCCATTCTTCTTCTCTATACAATATACATTATAGATTTAAAAAAAATAATGCAACTAGCATCATTTCTTCAAATGAACAAAAAGGCAGGAATTATTTCTACCTTAGAAAGCACATTTTCAAAATTGGGTTTGCTTTATTTAAAAAAAATATCCCATACATTTTAACCTCTCCCATATTCCATCATCCTATCCTTCCATAACACAAAGTCTACCAATTCCAGGCCTTCTTGTTTATATTTTATTTAATAAGGAAGTAGTTGATACATGCAACATAAGTGACCTAAAGAACTTCCATTATAAAATAAGGGAGGCTTAGAGGGTAAAAATGAACATGTGCCCCTTTTCTTTCTACTCTAGATAGTCTGGTTTAGCTCACCATACCCTGTGGAAAGTAGAAAAATACATTTCAGAATTTTTGTTTAAATTCACACAGAAAAAAGAGATGTTCCATTGTAATCTGAATCATAGTTTCAAAGGTTTATCCATATACACACTATTTAAAAAAATATTTAAAAAATACTCTTTTTATCAATGAGGTAATGTTATAATGGAAAGACAATCCAGGCCTTGGGAATAGCAGAACTGGATTCCAGTTGTAGCATGCTGACTTTTCATCAGCATAACCTTGTTAAAATCATCTTTTCTCTTTGATCTTTGTTCAAATATCTATAAAATGAGAGTCATCCTACTTGCATTAAGCTACCTTACAGGATTGTAATAAGAATGATATAGAGCTAGAGTTTGGATTTGAACTTTCATTGGGATAGCATATCTTAGTATTTTTCAGTGCTATTCTGTAAACTCCTATAGCATCCCAAAAATAAACTTGTTTATATTTTTAGATACAGGAAATTTTTCTTTACAGATGGAACTGTTATTCTTAATTCATCCTTTTGTGTGCAGTTACACCAAAGATCAAAATAAAATATTTTTGAAATATTTACTACTTTCCAAGCATTGTGTCAGATTGTAGGGATCTAAATCAAGTGGAGGGAAAAGTTCAGCCTTTTAATGACACTATGATATAGTCATAAAAAGGCTGAACTTTCCCCTCCACTTTGATTCACGAGATCTGAGTTTAAATTCCAGCTGTGCAGGCTTGGGCAATCAGTGATCTCAGTTTTCTCATCTATAAAATGGGAATTAAGTTTGACTAGAGCACATTTTATTCTCCTTCCAGTCTGGCTTCTACAAATCTTGATGCTGATGCTCAAAATAAAATTTGGTGCTTTAATGCTGAAAACATTTTAGAGATATCATACTTCAACCTTATTGACTTTTTATGTGGTAGCAGAAGAGTTCTTTAAAATACACAAAAAATTCAATCATTTGAGCTGCTGAAAATATTGCCTGGAAGGGTCAAGCCTGTGAATTTTCTACCACATAAACAAGTACATCTGCTTTTCTTCCAAAAATCTTTGCTTAATAGCAACTAAGTCGGATGTGTCATAAGTATAACCTCCAGCTGATTTTACTATGGTTAACAGAATTGAACATTCAGAGACAAACCCAATCTTCCTCCCATCATTCACTTGTATACATCCTTTCTCCTCAAATTCTCTGACAATATCAGTCATCCTATCTTGGTAGAATGATTTCCCTCTCTCTGTTAAGGAAATATCTAAAGCCTCATAGATTTTTTGGAACTCTTGGTGATACACATCACAGACAAGATTCCAAACTTTTGTGATATCTGGCATTTTACTCTGGAGTTGAACCACACATTGGTATGCACATTTCTTGAATTCTTCTTCGGTATCAAACCTTTTCTTACATTCCTGATAAAAGGTCTGAAGATCAATTATAGGAGGTGAAACTGTTACATAATCTAGAAATTTGTCTTGTAAGTGAGCGATGAGCATACCAAACTGTGTCCCCCAATCTCCTATATGATTTAACCTGAGTTCATCATAACCCACAAATTCAGAGTCCACACATACTCTCTCCTATGACTGGTGACCAAAGATAGCCTACATGTATCTCTTTAGCTATGTTTGGAGAAGAAAAATCAACTACAGCGGTCTTTCTTTCTCCAAGAGTAGATGGCTATACTCTTTTCACCAAAAGATTAGTCAGTTGTTTGGATACAAAATCTTTTCTTAGGTGAACATTAATAAAACCAGGACCAACAATTTCAACTTTTTTGATGTATTCATTGTCTGAAAAGTGTCTGACAATATTTTCTGCAATACTACTTGGGTTAACTTTCTCTTCCTTTGTTTTGAGCAGCATCTTTCTGAGACCTATAGCATTATTACACTGATAATCCCCAAATTTTGGTTTCTGACTCAGTGTGACTACCAGGGAAGGATTTTCCAAATCTGGATAAGCAGCCTTAATAATATAAGCAAAATGTTCTTGTAGGTGGCTATTGATGTTAATCATGCTTTTAGTCGGTATGTTTCTATCTACTTGAAGACTTTTTTGGAGGACATTCAGGTGATACTAAATTTTTGAATTTTCTTCTTGCAAGCACTCCAAACTAGGAGAAACCCCTATACATCCAAACTTTTTCAATCTGTCAATTTCAGCAGTCAGAAACTTAATCTCTTTCTCCTGGGTTCACAGGGTCGCAATGGCTTCTGTCTGGGGAGTTTGGACTGAAGGAGGACAAGGGCTCCATAGTGTGGTTTTTCTCAGGCCTAGGGCCATTCCGTACATCTCTGTTTATTTGCCCACCCATAAAATGCATGCAAAGTGGAGATTGTGAGGAAAAGTGTCCCTGATCACGTGGTTGGGAGCTCCTGGGGCCTCCTAGAATATGAAACTGAAGCCTGAACCCGGGCTGTGGCTTCTATGACATCCCACAGAGGGGAATAGGGAGGCAGGCCAGGAACTTTGGACCCCGGATCCCTGACCCGACTCCTCTTTCCCTCGAATCCCCCTTCCTCTCTGTTACCTGATCAGCAGAACCTCCACATATGTAGAATAGAAAACAAATATGGCGTGTTATCTCGGCAGCGCTGGGGACTGGGAGCCCGTGTCCTCTAGTCTGAGCCACGCGCTCACTAGCAGTGCCCTCCAAGTGACCTGACATTCTTTAGCTTGAAGTTCCATACAGAGGATGATCCTGGGAGATCCCCGACCCCAGCCTCACCCCTGCTCCCCCACTTTGCCCCAGTCTCCTGCATCATTCCTATCTCAAATTATCGCCTCTCACAGTCCTTCAGCATCACTCCCTGCTCTCTGTTGGAGCTCTGGCAACTGTCTTGTCCTCCATCAGCAAGCCACACCCCTGCCCCATCCCCTTCCCACCCCCTAACTCCGACTATCTCACCCCCAGTCCTCCTCCCCTGTTTCTTTATCAGTACAATGACCTGGAGAAGGAAATGGCAAATCATTCTAGTATTACTGCCCAGAAATGGCCATTGGAATCTCAAAGTGTTCAACAGGAATGAAATAAAAAGGTCAAACACAAAGACTTCCTTATGCTCCTTGGATGAAGCTTTCCTTGTAATCTATCATAGTCTTAGAGAAGTCCCAGCCAAACTCCCAGGGACAGCTAGTCCAGGCAACTGATGATGGCCCCTACTGAGTTCATCCACTATATTTATAGTGCTCTCTTATTTGTCTGTCTATAAATTTCCTGTGCCAGTATAGGAGAAGATCACAAAGAGCACCATAAAAACCGGGAAGGAAATCCTCATGGTGATTGCTTTGCTGCAACCTGAGAATTGTAAGAAAGTTGAGAAAAGGCCTGCTCAGGAATGGATCGGAGGAGACAGGACAAGAAAGGACAGAGCTGGCTGGATCAGTCTTTGCTCTTCTTGACTGATATTCCTTCAGTTCCTAAATACTCAAAGGTAACAGAGGGAACCTCCTCAAGTGCCTATAGTTCCCTTGTATTTATAGAGGTAGGGGAATACCCAATGAGGGATTTTGTGATTTGAAAAGGAAGTGTTACTGTCCCTATTGAAATTCTAAACAATCCCACAGAATTTGTAACCAGGTAAGAATCCAAGACATGTGGCCTCCTTTCCCTTCCTCTGGTCATAAATGAATTGAGCTGGGCAGGAACAAGTGAAATATTTTGGCTGAGACAGCATCTGTCACAGGATATTTCTTCCTGAAGAGAGGGTTCTGAACCTCACACTCAATAGTTTTCCTTGGATAGGAAAATAAAGAAAACAGTAGCAGTTTTGATAATAAGTAAAAAAGCAACAAAAACATAATTTCATTGCTCATCAAAATAATTAAACCCTTAGGAACAACCTGTGTTTCATAGGTGAAGAGGTATAGAAATTCTATGCAGAATTTGATAAGATTCTTCAAAATAAATTGCTATATACTTTTATCTATGTGATTTCAGTGCAATAGTGAGAATAGGTGAAGACACTATAGAATACATCAAGATATACGGATGAGGAAGAACAATATAGAAAATCAGATCACTTGTAGAGACCACAGAGATATTTGATATATTTGTATCAAGAATATTTTCTTCATGACACAATTAGTAAACATTAAATAATGTCACAAAAATAAAGTTGATTATACTTTTAGATGCAGGAAATGGTTCCCTCTAGATGTAACAGTGATTCTTAATTCTTCTCTTTATGGGCAGTCAGATCATAATGTATTAGTCAAGGATCCAAATGAGGAGAAATCTAGAAGAAAGAATAAAAGAAGATATGATTTTCAAGCAAAACAAGAAAAACCCCACAACCTAATCATTTAAATTTGTTATTGATGCAAAAAAAAAAAAAAAGGATAACAAGAGAGATTTCAATATGTTATCTTTTTTTGAACAATGTAAACCAACTGCCACAAGAAGGCCAAATTGTTCTGAAAAGGACCTGAGTCACCAAGACTTGCTTTATTTGCCAAGTAGAGTGAAAGGAAAGCCAGGGGCAAGTTCATAATGTATACTGTGCCCAGGCTGGTTGAGGATTATGAATTGTAGAGGGCTAAGGGGAGTGTGATCCCTGTGATAAAGGCTATAGCTGTGGTGAAGCCTGTTCCTGTGGGATCTGTGCTTACACAACCCTGGCAAAAGCTCTCCATGACCTTGAGAACCTGAGGTTCTTGCAGATACTGATGTTATTGCAAAAAGTTGCAAGAGGGTCTAGGAACTCAGGAACTAGCTTCGGGAACGGAATAAGCTTCAGGAACAGAATAAGCTTTGTTACTTGCTGTTGACTCATTTTTAAAAATGATTTTTTTGCATCACTCTTGTTTCTCTTCCCAATTTTCCCTCTCCTTCTCTTACTTGATGTCCAAAATCCCTTTTAAACTTGCCCATGGCCTGAGACCAATTGGTATCTTTCTTGAAGCCTTTGGACGTAAAAGCTTTGACTTTGTTGTCTTCTTCTGAGTGTGTGTTTTACTTTCCTTCTCACCAAGGTAACTCTCTATAATTAGAGGTTTTTTTCCCACTGTTTGCTCTTTTCCCCAGTCTATTGCTTAACTTTTATCTGTTTGTTAAAGTAGGACTCAGCATCCAGGGTAGAGGGTGTCCTGTCACAAGCCTAAGGGGTTTGTGCAGCAGTTTTCAGAGACACTTCTAGCAGCCTGTAAGTTTTCATTTCTTCCAAGGTAGTACCATGTAACAAGAGGTGTTTGCTCCTCACCTGGACTGCACTCTGGTCTGTGGGTGACCATAAGCGTTCTTGTTTTTTGTCCTGGAACTGTAAGACAGGTCCCCTCTCCCCTCTCTGCTGTGGCCTCAAGCTCTGGTGTGCTGGTGCTCCTCCTTGTCCTTGGACTACACCCAGGACTGTGACCCAGATCTAAGTATAAGCAAATTAACAGAGTCCTGCCTCAGTGTTAGCCAAAAGACTTCTGTAGTCTCCTTCT
Source organism: Notamacropus eugenii (assembly GCF_028372415.1). Taxonomy (NCBI): domain Eukaryota; kingdom Metazoa; phylum Chordata; class Mammalia; order Diprotodontia; family Macropodidae; genus Notamacropus; species Notamacropus eugenii. The sequence goes on from NC_092872.1 coordinate 575,228,256, forward strand.
GACCAGTTAATCAACACCCTTACTGTATGTGGGCTGAGAGCTTTGGAAGTAGCCACTGCTGCTGCAGATTAAGTGGCTCCCAAGGCCTGCTTCTGGTTTGCTGGGGCTGGGGCTGTGCTGGTGCAGCCTGCACCAGACTTTGCTCCATTTTCTCGCAGGTACAACAGATCTTCTTCATGACCTTCTAAGTTGTCTTTGGTATCTGTGGGCTGAGAAGTATAGAAATAGGCACTGGTGCTAGTGGTTCAATCACCCCAAGACCTGTTCACTCCAGGTTTGTTGCAACTTGGTGTGTGCTGGTACTGCCTGGGCTGGATTGTGCTCCTCTTTCAGCCTGCTGCCTTTCCTGCTAACCTTCCATGTTGTCTTCATCTGGAAATTTGTTTCATTTCATTTTTTTGTGTGCATTCTGCAGATCTAGAATTTGTTAAAACTCATGTTTAAAGGTACTTGGAAGGGTTTGTAGGAGAACTCAGGTGAGTTCCTGCCTTTACTCCATTTATTTTAACCCCATGTTTTCAAAAATCTTTGAGTTCATCATTACTTATACCTCAGCAGTATTGCATCATAACCACATTCCACAACTTGTTCAACAATTCCCCAATTAATAGACATGCCTGTAATTTCTAATTTTTTTTAAAAAATATTTATTTATTTTAAGTTTTCAGCATTCATTTCCACAAAATTTTGAGTCCCAAGTTTTCTCCCCATCTTTCCCCTACCACCACCTCAAAATACTGAACATTCTGATTACCCCTTCCACCAATCTATGCTCCCTTCTAACACCCCTCCCTTTCCTTATCCCCATCTTCTCTTTTGCCCTATAGGGTAAGATAAATTTCAATATCCCATTACCTGTATTTCTTATTTCCCAGTTGTATGCAAGAAAAATTCTCAACATTTGTTCCTAAAATTTTGAATTCCAATTTCTCTTCCTTCCTCCCTCCCCACCCATCCCCACTGAAAAGGCACGCAGTTCAATATAGGCTACATATGTGCAGTTTTGCAGATGACTTCTATAATAGTCATATTATGCAAGACTAACTATAGTTTGCTCCATCCTATTCTGCCCCCCATTTCTTCTATTCTCTCTTTTGACCTTGTCCTACTCCAAGATTGTTTACTTCTAATTGCTACCTCCTCCCATTTGCCCTCCCTTCTGTCATTCCACCTATACTCCATTTATCCCCTTCTCCCCTACTTTGCTGTAGTGTAAGATAGGTTTTCATACCAAATTGAGTGTGCATGTTATTCCTTCCTTCAGCCAAATGTGATGAGAGTAAGCTTCACTTTTTCCCTCTCACCTCCCCACTTTGCCCCTCAATTGAAAAAGTTTTTCCTTGCCTCTTTTATGAGAGATAATTTGCCCCATTCCTTTTCTCCCTTTCTCATCCCAATATATTCCCCTTTCACTCCTTAATTTTATTTTTAGATATGATGTCTTCCTATTCTACTCACCCTGTGCTCTGTGTGTGTGTGTGTGTCTGTGTGTGTGTGTGTAATCCCACCAACTACCCACATACTGAGAAAAGTTTCAAGAGTTATAAATATTCTCTTTCCATGCAGGAATGTAAACAGTTCAACTTTAGTAAGTCCCTCATGATTTCTCTTTCCTGTTTACCTTTTGATGCTTCTCTTGATTCTTGTGTTTGAAGGTCAAATTTTCTTTTCAGCTCTGGTCTTTTCATAAAGAATGCTTGAAAGTCCTCTATTTCATTGAAATACCATTTTTTCCCTGAAGTATTATACTCAATTTTGCTGGGTAGGTGATTCTTGGTTTTCATCCTAGTTTCTTTGACTTCTGGAACATCATATTCCATGCCCTTTGTTCCCATAATGTGAAAGATGCAAGATCTTGTGTTATCCTGATTGTGCTTCCACAATACTCAAATTGTTTCTTTCTAACTGCTTGTAATATTTTCTAATTGACCTGGAAACTCTGGAATTTGGCTACAGTGTTCCTAGGAGTTTTTCCTTTTGGATCTCTTTCAAGAGGTGACCTATGAATTCTTTCAATATTTATTTTGCCCTCTGTTTCTAGAATACCAAGACAGTTTTCACTGATAATATCATGAAAGATGATGTCTAGGCTTTTATTTTGATCATGGCTTTCAGGTAATCCCATAATTTTTAAGTTGCCTCTCCTGGATCTATTTTCCAGATCAGTTGTTTTTCCCATGAGGTATTTCACATTGTCTTCCATTTTTTCCAAAAGAGGTTTTGTTTTACCGTTTCTTGATTTCTGATAAAGTCAGTAGCTTCCATCTGCTGCATTCTGATTTTTAAAGAACTATTTTCTTCAGTGAGCTTTTGACCCTCCTTTTCCATTTGGCTAATTCTGTTTTGTAAAGCATTCTTTTCCTCATTGGCTTTTTGAACCTCTTTTGCCAATTGAATTAACCTATTTTTAAAAGTGTTATTTTCTTCAGCATTTTTTTGAGTCTCCTTTAGCAAGCTGTTGACTTGCTTTTCTTGCTTTTCTTGCTTTACTCTCATTTCTCTTCCTAATTTTTTCTCCATCTCTCCTACTTGATTTTCCAAATCCTTTTTGAGCTCCTCCATGGCCTGAGACCAACTGTATATTTATTTTGGATGGTTGGGATGCAGAAGCTTTGTCTTTTAGGTTTTCCCTGATGGTAAGCACTATTCTTCCTCATCTGAAAGGGGTGGTAGAAAATATCTGTTCACTAAGAAAGTAACCTTCTATAGTCTTATTTTTTTCCCCCTTTTTTGGGCATTTTCCCAACCAGTTATTTGACTTTTGGATCCTTTCTCAAGAGTAGGGTATGCTCTGCAGACCTGTAAGATCTCAGCTTCTCCCAGGTGATACAATCAAGCCTGTATACTGTTCTGGGAGCAAGCAGAAAATTTTTTGCCTGGAATTTGCGAGTAATAGAATTTCTCTCCACAACCACATCCAGTTCTGCCACACCAGCACTCAGGTCTGTGATTCAGATCAGCTGCTCAATTCCCCCAGGGGCTTTATGCTGAAGGCTCCAATAATGGAGACTGGCTGCTGCTGGCAGCCCCTGCTGCTGTTGCTTCTGCCTCTGCCACTCTCTAGGGCAAGAGCTGGAGGGAGGGGATCCCTACTCCCTTTTTGGCCACCTGAAAAAGCTCTTTCATTGACCTTTGAAGTAGCCTTTGGCGCTTGTGGGTTGAGAGATCTGCTGCTGTAGATTCCACCTGCAAGGCCTGCTCTATTCCTGTTACTCCCAGTTGCCACATGGCCAAGGCTTGGTTGTCCTTTGCTCTGCATCCAGTGTGACAGACCTTTTGCGTTGACCTTTCAGGTCATCCTGGGTTGGCAATCTCCTTCACTTTGTTGATCTATGGCTTCTGCTGGTCTAGAATTTGTTTAGAGTCATTCTTTACAGGTATTTCATGGGCTGTGGGGGAATAGCTAGCATATGTGCATCTTTCTACTCCTTCCATCTTGGATCTATCCTGTCAATTTGTAGTTCTTTACCACCACAAAGAGAGCTGCAATAAACACATTAGAATGTATGGATTCTTTTCTTTTTCCTTCAATTTTATTTTTCAGGAATATACCATGTAATGGCATTGCTGCATCAGAGGGTATAAATATTTTAATAGCTCTTTGGGCATGATTGCAATTTGCTCTCCAAAATGGTTGGATCAGTTCACAATTCCACCAAGAATGAATTAGTGTCCCAATTTTTCCATATCTCCTTCAACAGTTGTTGCTTTCCCCTTCATTTTAAGCATTCTGATACATGTAAAATTATACCTGTTTTAAAATATTTGCATTTTTCCAATCAATACTGATTTACAACATTTTACATGTGAGTATAAATTGTTTTGATTTCTTCTTTGAAAAATTGCTCATATCCTTTGACCATTTATCCATTGGGAAATGACTTGTATTTCTATAAATTTGACAAAGTTCTTCTTACATATGAGAAATGAGACCTTTTTCTGATAAACTGCATATAAGTCCCCCTCCCTCCATTTTCTGCTTTCCTTTAGTTTTTGTCTATATTTATCTTTTTGTATGTAACTTTTTAAATTTATTGTAATCAAAATGATCCTTCAGCACCTAACATTGCTTTCTCTCTCTCTCTCTCTCTGTCTCTCTCTCTCTTCCTCTCTCTCATGTTTGTTGATTAATTTTTTACCTATCCATAAGAATGATGAGTAATAGGTTCCATGTTGTTATTTTCTTGTAAAATCTCTCTATCTAGGTTATGTATGTAGTTTGTTACCATTTATCTTAGTAAATGGTATAAAATATTGTTCTATCACCAGTTTCTGCCATAGCACTTTCCAGTTTTTCCAACAATTTTTTTTTAGTAAATAATGAATTCTTGCCTCAAAATCTTATCTTTACACTTTTCAAATACAAGGTTATTGTATTTATTTGATGCTGTAAATTGTATTTCTGTTCTATTCCATTGATCTACCTTTCTATTTCTTAGTCAGTACTAGATAGTTTCGATAATTACTGCATTATAATATAGTTTAATATCTGGTATTACTACATGTCCTTCCTTTACATTTTAATTAATTATTTCCTTTGATATTCTTCATTTTTTGTTTTTCCAGATGAATTTTGCTACTCTTATTTTATCCAATCTTCTAAAATTCCCTCCTATTTCTTCTCCCTCCACCATCTCAAATTTATTCTATGTATCTTTTAGTGTCCATTCTCCATGTTATTGCACACTTTTCTCTCCTCTCTAGAAGTTCAGAAGAATTCTAAACCTCTTCAGATAAACTCTTTGTTTCCTCTTCAACCCAGATGAGAAGAAAGTTCTGATATTACCAACCATCCACCCCACCCATTTCCTCTGTGTTAGTTCTTCATTTTGTGCCTTGATTTTAAGAAACAATTGCTCCTTTTACCTTTTCCTCCTCTGTTAGGGAAAGTATCCCTGAGATTAATATGTTGTTCCTTATAAATTATCTTACCAAGCAGGTGCACTAGACACTAAGTAAGCCTGTTTGTTGACAGGAGACAATGAGGAGCCTGCAATAAATCAAAGTCTTGCTCATATCCAGATTCCTTTGCTGCTTTTCTCTGGCTGACCTTGCTAAGGTTCTCCCTCTTTCCCAAAAGTTGTCTGAAATAGTCTTTCATCAACTTCCTACAAAATATCTTGCTTCTCTGTCCCATCTGTTCCTGGGAAAGATCATCCATTCTTTTTCCTAACCTCTCACTGACCTTCCTCTTTGTGGTTTCCAAGTATGGTATCTTCCCTGCCTCTCCTTGGCTGTGGGCCCCTTTAGACTTTATCCAGGAGTAGCTCAGCACTACTGTCTGATTTTCCTACTAAAATTTTTCTGTTTTCAACTCAGCTCTGACTCCTCTGCATTTGAGGAGTGGGAATCACCTGGCTGACACTGTAAAATGAGAGTTGGAATTTATGGCCTCTCAGTTTCATTTAACTTTAACTCTAGGAACTTATGAATCATCTAGTCTAATCAATTCATTCACAAATGAAGACACTGATATCCAGAGATACTTGGGGATAGCTAATAGGTACTGAAGTGAGGCATTTAAAAGTCCAAAGCCCAGTCTTCTTTCAACTAATTGAGTTTATGACCTTATCCTCCCATTCTATTTAACTTTTGGAAGTTTTTGGGTCTTTTTAAAATCCATTTTGCCCCATATAATTGGGGACAATTAGAAATTATGCCTGGTCAGTTTGTCTAAAGAAACGTTTGGCTTATCTGAGGATCCCCATCATAAATACTGTGGTGTCAAAATTGTGTTTTATCACCTCAACTCCTTTCCAGGCCGGACATTGAAATTGTTTCAAAATATTGCTATTCCTCTTACTCACTGTTCTAACTCCCAATCACCAATTAAGGCACTTTCTATTTCTACAAAGCCATCATCTACACCATTAAGTTTAGGTTATGGAATATTTCCTTAATGACAAGACAAAGGCAAACCCAACTAAATATTAACTCAATTAAAAGCAGAAACAGAAAGAATCAACATATCACATAGCAATTTGTCCATAAAACTGAACCATACCATGGCATCAATACATAGAGGGTCTATGGGAATGGGCCCACATAAATGGAAACATAGGTGTAATGGAAGTGCGTAGAAAAATCCAGGTGCATGGGACAATTTATGAATGGACAACAAATTAATATTTTGGTCTCTTATTAAGGGAACAGTCTGTGCCATTGCTCACTTATTCCTACTCCGAAGTTCTCTACACTCAAGTAAGAAAAACATATCCTTTTTGTCTTGTAATCAGAAAGCTGAGGAAGTGTTAAGCTCTTTTAGTGAAGTAGGAACATTATCACCTTTAGTTAAATCTGAACCCTCAGCCTGAGATAGGAAACCTTCTAGGTCTGCTCCTTGGATTGAGTAAAAGTGTTTCAGTAACTAGTAGTTGACTCAAGAACTTCAGGGCTTCTCACATCTGCACTCTGGACAATGCACCTAAGGTCCAATAGTGCTCATCAGAAAGCAGGATTCTACTTTTCCCCCAGTAACCTCCAGAACTTTCCTCCAGTTAAAATAATGCCTTGTTCAGTGAGTGGTAGTTCTTGTCTGTGCTCAGGTAGCTTTGTTACTATAGATTGCATTACAGAGAATGCAATCTACTATTCTATCCAGTTGCGCTCACAGTTGGATTCTGGTTTCTCAACGAGCTCCCTTCCAGGATTCTCCTGTCAAAACAGGTCCCATAAAAGCCTCTACACTTGGGTAGCTCCAGTCCAGAAATAGTTTCTCTTCAGAAGCATCTCTGCTGTTCTTTCAGAAGCACAGAACAGTCTTGATGAGTGTCTGTCTCTGGTATCATCTTCCATCGTCTGGTGGAACATGTTTTCTCATTCTCTGGATCTTTAGCTTCTGATTTGACTTTTAGTACTTCATATGAAGGCTTTTTTGCTGCTAGTGAACTGTCAACTGAGTTTAAACCAGCTTAAAACCTAAGTAAGGATATTTGGTGTTAAGTTGTTTTTCAGTCATGTTTGTCTGTTCCTGATCCCATCCGTGGTTTTCTGGGCAAAAATACTGGAGTGGACTTCCATTTCTTTCTTCAGTTCATTTTACATATGAAGAACTGAAATAAATAGGATTAAGTGACTTGTCTATGGTCACAGGGCTAGTAAGTGTCTGAAACTAGATTTCAACTCAGGAAGATGCATCACTCAGCTACCCTAAGTAAAGTAATGAAAAATCTATAGTTCTTTCTTATTGAACATATGTAGAATTTTCCCAGAGTACCCAAACTGTTCTATGATGCATTATTCAACTGAAATTCTGAAAAGTGTCACAAATAAATGAACTGATGGTCAATGTTACCTGAAGTCATCCTTATGTCAACGTTTTTGCCTTTGAACTCTTGTAAATAGGTCTGCACATATATCTGAAGAGCTTTTTTGTCTGAAGTCATCAGACTTCAGCTGCTTTTCTCACATTAAGATTCCCTTTTTGACCCTCTGTGAATAAAATGCTCATCTATGAAAGGAAAAGTCCTATAGATAGTAATAAGAATATCATGTTTGTTTGCACTTACTGATTTCATTTTTTACCTCTCTTTTGGGATATTGTTTGCTATTATTATTTATATTGTCATTTTTAGTGTTGTGAAAGACTAACTATATTTCCCTCCATCCTATCCTGCCCCCCCCATTTATTCTAATCTCTCCTTTGAACTTATCCCTCACCAAAAGCATTTACTTCTAATCACCCCCCTCCTCTCATTTGCCCTTCCTTCTATCATCCCCACTACACTCCAATTATCCCCTTCTCCCTTAATTTCCTGCAGCGTAAGATAGGTTTTTGTACCAAATTGAGTGTGCACCTTATTCTCTCTTTAAGCCAAATGTGTTGAGGGTAAGTTTCACTTTTTTCCTCTCACCTTCCCCTCTTTCCTTCCATTGAAAAAGCTTTTTCTTGCCTTTTTTATGAGAGATAATTTGCCCCATTCCATTTCTCCCTTTTCCCTCTCATTTTATTTCTGTCTCATCCCTTAATTTTATTTTTAGATATCATCCCTTCCTCTTCATCTCACTCTGTGCCTTCTGTTGATATATATATACATATATGTATATATATATAATATATTTATGTATATATATATATATGTGTATATATATATATATATATATATGATCCTTCCAAGTACCCAAATACTGAAAAAGGTTTCAAGGGTTACAAATATTATCTCTCCATGTAGGAATGTAAACAATTCAGCTTTAGTAAGTTCCTTATGATTTCTCTTTCTTGTTTACCTTTACATGCTTCTCTTGATTCTCGTGTTTGAAAGTCAAATTTTCTATTCAGTTCCAGTATTTTCATCAAGAATGCTTGAAAGTCCTCTATTTCATTGAATGACCATTTTTCCCCTGAAGTATTATACTCAGTTTTGCTGGGTAGGTGATTCTTGGTTTTAGTCCTAGTCCTTTTGACTTCTGGAATAACATCTTCCAAGCCCTTCAATCCCTTAATGTAGAATCTGTCAGATCCTGTGTTATCCTGATTGTATTTCCACAATACTTGAATTATTCCTTTCTGGCTGCTTGCAATATTTTCTCCTTGGCCTGGGAACTCCGGAATTTGGCTACAATACTCTTGGGAGTTTTTCTTTTCAGATCTCTTTCAGAAGGTGATTGATGGATTCTTTCAATATTTATTTTCTCCTCTGGTTCCAGAATATCAGGGGAGTTTTCCTTGATAATTTCATGAAAGATGATGTCTAGGCTCTTTTTTTGGCTATCAGGTAGTCCCATAATTTTTAAATTGTCTCTCCTGTATCTTTTTTCCAGTTCAGTTGTTTTACCAATGAGATATTTCACATTGTCTTCTATTTTTTCATTCTTTTCATTTTGTTTTGTAATTTCTTGGTTTCTCATAAAGTCATTAGCTTTTATCAGCTCCATTCTAATGTGAGAAAAAAAAACTATTGTCTTCAGTGAGCCTTTGAAACTCCTTTTCCATTTGGTTACTTCTGTTCTTTAAAGCATTCTTATCATTGACTTTTTGGCCTCTTTTGCCAATTGGATTAGTCTATTTTTAAAGGTGTTAATTTCTTCAGCATTTTTTTGGTTCTCTTTTAGAAAGCTGTTGATTTGCTCTTCAGGATTTTCTAGCATTGCTCTCATTTCTCTTCCCAATTTTTCCTCCACCTCTCTTACTTGTATTTCAAAATCCTTTCTGATCTCTTCCATGTCCTGAGACCATTGTGTATTTATTTTGGAGGTTTTGGAGGCAGAAACTTTGGCTTTTAGGTCTTCCTCTGATGGCATGCATTGCTCTTCCCCATCTGAAAAGATGGAAGAAAATACTTGGTCACCAAGAAAGAAATCTTCTCTAGTCTTATTCGTTTTCCCTTTTTTGGGCATTTTCCCATATTCCCAACTTGACTTTGGAGTTCTTTGCAAAGAGGAACGATTACTCTTGGGACCTGTAAGTTCTCAGTTCCTTCAAGTTGGCACAATCAAGGGAGAGGAGTTTTTCCTCTCCTGACCTACACTGTGGTCTGGGAGCAACTACTAGCACTCTTTTCTGCTCAGGATATGCCAGTAGAATTCTCTCTCCAGAGCCTCTCCCAGCCCAACCATGCCAGCCAGAGCTCCTCCTCACCCAAGGCCTGCCACTCAGAGCTGAGATCAGATCAACAGCTCAATTTCCCCAGGGTCTTTAGGCCAGTCTCCAACAATGGAAGCTACTGCCTCATAGAGCCAAGGATAGACTGCTGTGTTCCTTTCTTACCCAGGTGAAAGAACTTTCTCACTGGCCTTTGAAGCTACCTTTGACATTTGTGGGTTGAGGAATCTGGGAAATGCTGCTGCTGCTGGTGGCTCCTTGAAGCCCACTCCAATCCTGTCCCTGCCATGGTATGAACAAGGTTGGGCTGTGCACTGCTCCGTTCCTGGTGTGATAGACCTTTCCTGTTGGCCTTCCAGGATGCCTTGGGTTGTAAATCTCTTTCATTCTGTCATTTTGTGACTTCTGTTGCTCTAGATTTTGTTTAGAGTCATTTTTTTACAGGTATTTTGTGGGTTATGAGGGAAGAGTTTCTAGAGGTGCATCTGTCTACTCTGCCATTGTGGTTCTGCCCCCTGGCCTTTGTTTTTGAAAAAGAACAAAATGACATCACCATGTTAGAGTCAAGTTACAGTGTGTCTGATTGTCTGATCAGACCAAAATGGGCTCAGAATGCTCCACACAGATGAAGTAGGACTAATCCATGTGGACATTAGGGAGGTATTCTCTAAATTTATGCATCTCAGGTTTCTTTTGAGCTACTTCAGTTCTGATTTGCTCCTGTAACAGAGTGCTTTCTCTGATGAGCACATGCCATACTGTGTGTTCCTGTGTTAGTGTTTCCAAAGTACTTAATGGAGACATTAAGAGTGTCCTTATATTGCTTTTTCTGACCACCATATGAGCACTTGACTTGTTGTGAGTTCTTCCTAAAATATTCTTTTAGGCAAGCATGTTTTTGGCATTAGAACAATGTGCCCAGTCCATCAGAGCTGCACTCTTTGCAGCAAAGTTTGAATGCCTGGCAGTTTAGTTTGAGAATGGACATCAGTGTCTGATACTTTATCCTGAAAGGTGATCTTCAGAATCTCTCTAAGAGAATTCACATGGAAATGATTCAGTTTCCTGGCATGGGGCTAGTATACTCTCCAGGTTTCACAGACGTACAATAATGAGGCCAGCATAATGACCCTGCAAACCTTTAGTTCAGTAGTCTGCTTAATACCTTTTCTTCCCATACTTTCCTTCAGAGCCTCTCAAATACTAAGCTGGCTCTGACAATGCATACCTTAACCTCATTATCAATGTGTACATCCCTGGAAAATGTACTGCCAAAGTAAGTGAAGTCATGCATTTACTTTAACCAATGGTTCAACATATAGATGCAGTGGCACTGACTGGTGGATCACCTTTGCATTCTTGGTATTAATTGTAGCACAAAGCAGCAGAGAATCAATCCATACTTTGTTGCATACAATGCAGCTTCAGAAGCTTCACTGAGTGCACAATTATCTGTGGACAAAAAAAAAAAATCGAAACCAACTTTCCCTCCATTTTAGTATTGGCTTGCAGCCTTTTCAAGTTGAATAAGTGGCCATCATTGTAGGTCATTTATGACCTTGATGCCACTTTTGTCCTCATTGAATATGTTTGACATCATGGCTGAGAATATCATGCTAAAAAGCATGGGAGCAAGGACAAAGCTCTGTTTAACTCCTTTGATGAGTGGGAAAGTGTGGGAACATTGTCCATTATCCAGAAATTGGGCAAGCATATCATCATGAAACTGATGTACAGCACTGAGGAAATTCTGTGGGCAACGCAATTTTGACATAATCAAAGTCCTTTGTCAAATTGGTGAATGCTATCTATCGACCTCTTTTCTACTCTTGGCATTTCTCTTGGGCAGCCCACCCTCTCTCAAAAACAAAAGTCAAGTGCAAGTCATGTCATCATTTCTCTGATGGCATGGTCTTCTTCAAAATGAAGGACAAACACACACATTTCTCCTCGAGTTATCAGGAAGTAAATGCCATATTGGCCATTCCTTAGACCATTCTGAAGCCATGCTGGCTCTCAAGCTGATGACCATTTTCCAAGTAAAGTATCAACCTATTAAGAAAGACTTTGGAAAAAAGTATTTCTGGCATTGACTAAGAGACAAACCTCCTGTGATTGTCACAAGACAATCTATTTCCTTTGAATTTATAGAGATGGAAAATGGAGGTATTCTTGAACTCCTGGGGAATAACTTTCTATTGCTATATAACCCAGAACATTTCAGTCAACTATTTGTATGAGCCACGAAACCTCCTCCCTCACCTTGTAATCTTAGCTGGAATACAATCAGCACCAGTTGCTTTGACATGGGCGAGAAACCTAATGACATTCAAAACCTCTTCCCCAGTTGGAAATTTATCTAAAGTGGGATTGACTTCAGCCTGAGGTGAATGGGCAATAGCTTCAGCATTGATTGATGATGATCTGTTGAGAGCACTATGGAAGTGTTTAGCCCATATCTCCAGGATCATGTCCTTAGCATCAATCAATGTGGCTATGTAGCACTGAGGAATTGAGATGCACCCTATGTCTTTGGCCCATTAATAGCCTTCAGGGCATCACAAAAGCACTTTCGATTGTATTATCAGTGTAAAGCTGAACCTTCTTACTGAGCCCCAAATCCTGCATCTCATTAAGTTTTACTTGTACTTTATTTTTGATCAAGTTAAATGTTGCCTTCTTAGATATCCATGAACTATCTTGTTGGTAAACCCTGTAAAGTTCTCATTTTTCATGTAGAAGCTTCTCAGTTTCCCCATCCTTTTCATCAAACCAGTCTTGATGCTTGCAAGTGTTCTGACCCTGATGAGTAAATTCAGCTCTGTACACCAAATCTCTGAAAGCTGCTTACTCCTGTTCTGTTGCTCTATTGCCAATCTCATGTTGGATCAATTTTCCCTACAAGTTAGCAGTCAACTATTCCCACTTAGAAGAGCACTCAATCTGTTGACACTAAGTCTTCTGGTAGTTGTTTTGCCTTGGAGTCACTTCTGCTGTTGATTTGAATATTTAGCTTGTAGACAATAAGTTAATGATCAGTCCAGAGCTCTGCACCACACATTATCTTCATCACTCTTATATCCTGTCTGTCTCTTCTCCTTACAATGACATAGTCTATTAAATGGCAATGTTTGCTGTGAGGGGGAATCCACAAAGTTTTATTGCATTTAAATAAATGAAATAGAAATTTAATAATGAGAAAATCATGAGCTGTATGTCTTCAATAGTAAGTGACCTTTGCTCTTGCTGTTTCCAATTCCAATTGTCCCAAGAACTCCCTGCCATATCTGGTAGTCTGAGACTACTTTGGCATTAAAGTCACATAGAAATATAGGCTTGTCCTGTTTTAGCACATTGATGATAAGAGTCAACTGATCTTCATAAAATTTCTCTTGGTCCTCATCTGAATTTTTTATAGTGGGAGTATAAGTACTGATGGTGGTAGGGTAGCATTTCCATGCAAGTGACAAACACATTGCTATGAGTCTGTTGTTCACTCGTTTTGGTAGTCATATAAATTTATTGACAAGATTCCTTTTAACTGCAATCCTCTGCCTGCTTCATAGCACTACCCTTCACTGTAGCCACTCCAGAAAAATGTGTATATAGCTCCAACTTCAGTAAGTTGGCTTTCATTTGCCTGTTTTGTTTCACTCAGGGCTGCTATTTGGATCTGATACTTGCTGAGCTCTCACAATAAGAGCTGTTTTTTAAATTTTTGGATTTTGTGTTGTCTGTAAGTGTGTTCACATTCCACTTACTGACAGTGCAATCATCTTTGCAGGAGTTTTTGTACTTTTGTGTGTGTGTGTGTGTGTGTTTCAATCACAAGGTAGAATTCCTGTCTATAGATAGCCATAGCAAACAAGCTAGGGTTGGGTAAGCAGACAATTTTTAGGGCACTTTTCCTACTCCCTTCTCACACCAGGAAGTGAGCATTGGGGTCCTTGAAAGGTTGTTTAGACAGCCGGGTAACTGCTGAATCCCACTGCTGCTTCAGTCCATTGAGGATATGACCATATGGCATGGGCCACCTGTATGCATGGTTGTGGCCATTGCTTTTAGTATACACCCTGAAGTTTTCTTTTTGAAGTTTTTTTAATTTAGTATTTTTTTTCCCACTTATATGTAAAGACAATTTTAACATTTATTTTTAAAAATTTGAGTTCCAAATTCTTTCCCTTCTTCCCTCTTCACACCCCCATTGGAAAGGCAAACAGTTCCATATAGATTATACATGTGTAATCATGCAAAACACTTCCTTAATAGTCGTGTTGTGAAAGACTAACTCTATTCCTCTTTGTCCTATTCCATGTCCTATATGCACTATTTTTTCCTTTCACCCTGTTCCTCTTCAAAACTGTTTTGCTTCTCACTACCCCCACCCCCAGGCTTCCCTCCCTTCTATAGCTTCAACCCTTTTCTGATTCCCTTCACTTCACTTTGCTGTAGGGTAAGATAGATTTCTATACTGAATTGATTGTGTGTTATTCCCTCTTTGAGCTAATTCTGATGAGAGCAAGGTTTACTCCCCTTCACATAACCCCTCTTTCCCTCCTCTGAAAAAACTTTCTTTTGCTTCTTTTCTGTGATATAATTTACCCATTCTACCTTTTTTTCCCTCTTTCTCCCAGTATATTCTTATCTCACCTTTCAATTTTATTTTTTATATATCATCTCTTCATATTTAAGACACACCTGTGCCCTCTGTCTAAATATGCTCCTTTTCTACCCTAAGAATGAGAAAGGTCTTGTGAGTTACAAATATCTTCTTCCCATGTAGGAATGTAAATAGTTTAACTTTAATAAATTCTTTATGATTTCTCTTTCCTGTTTACCCTTTCATGTTTCTCTTGAGTCTCATATTTGAAAGTCACATTTTCTATTTAGCTCTTGTCTTTTCTCAAGAATGCTTGAAATTACTCTATCTCACTGAATATTAATTTATTCCTCTCATGAATTGTACTTGGTTTTGGTGGGTAGGTAATTCTTGGTGATAATCCTACCTCCTTTGTCTTCTGGGATATCATAATTCAAGCCTTAAGATCCTTTAATATAGAAGCTGCTAAATTTTGTGTGATCTTGACTGTGGCTCCATCATACTTGAATTGTTTCTTTCTGGCTGCTTATAATGTTTTTTCCTTGTCCAGGGAATTCTGGAATTTGACTGTAAAATTCCTGGCAGTTATCATTTTGGGATTTCTTTCATGAGATTATCAGTGGATTCTTTCAATTTCTATTTACTCTCTGGTTCTAGAATATCAGAGCAGTTTTTGTTATAATTTCTTGGAAGATGATGTCTAGGCTCTTGTTATCTCTCATGGTTTTCAGATAGTCCAAGAATTTTCATGTTGTCTCTCCCAGACCTATTATCCAATTCAGTTGTTTTTCCAGCAATATATTTCACATTGTTTCCTATTTTTTCATTATTTTGGTTCTGTTTTATGAATTCTTGATTTCTCATAAAATAGCTTTTATTTGTTCCATTCTAATTTTTGTGGCTCATCAGTGAGCTTTGGGAAACCTTTTCCATTTGGCTAATTCTGCTTTTTTAAGGCATTCTCCTCATCAGCTTTTTTGACCTCTTTTACCATTTGGCCTAATTCTGTTTTTTAGGGTATTGTTTTCTTGAGTATTTTGTTTGTGTGTATGTATCCTTTAGCAATCTGTTGACTCATTTTTCATGATTTTCTTTCATCACTCTCACTTTTCTTCCCAATTTTTACTCTGCTTCTCTTACTTGATTTTCAAGATCCTTTTTGAACTCTTCCATGGCCTGAGACCAATTCAAATTTTTCTTGGAGTCTTTGACTTTGTTGTCTTTCTCTGAGTGTGTTCTTTGATCTCCCTTGTCACCAAAGTAAGTTTCTATAGTCAGAATTGCTTTTCTATTGTTTGTTTATTGTCTCAGCCTATTACTTAACTCTTTTTTTAAAGATAAGGCTCTGTTTCCAGGATGGAGAGCACACTCTTCCAAGATTCAGGGGTTTTGTGTAACTATTTTCAGACATACTTTTAGGGGCTCATATGTTCTTAGTTCTTTCAGTATGAGCAGAGGTGTTTGCTACACTCCTGGCCTGTGCTCTGGTCTGTGAGCAACAACAAGTACTCTTTTCTGCCGTTGGCCAGGTTCCCTCTCCAATACTGCTGCAAGCTCCATTATAATAGTGCTCCTCCTTGTCCTAGAACTGTCACTCATGACTTGGATCAAAGTAGAGGCAAAGCAACAGAGCTCTGACTCAGTGCTAGCAAAGAGATGCTTTTAATCTCTTTCCAACAAGTTGTTTGACACACCTTGGTAAGGAGTAAGGTGTTACCATGAGAGTTTCAGAAGGTATGTGAAGAGAGAAGAAAAGAGATCTTATAGCAAATGGTCTCAATTTTTCTATAAAACATGAAGCCAGGACTTCACCTGAGAAGGGGGGCAGGGAAGAAGTATCACCAGAGTTTAGAATGATGAAAGAAGTGCTGAATAAGATAAGCAAAGCAGCTGAATCTGTTTCTTCATCAGTATATGGAACTTTCAGATGAGGAAACTTCCTCTGTCAATGCCAATCTACACTGTACTTATAATTTCAACTCTTAGAGATTTTGTAGAGGACAGAAAAGTTGGTAATCTATCCAGGTTCCCACAGCTGCATGTGTCAGAGATGAAACCTGAACCAGTTATATCTCCTTTCTTCTTCTCTGTACCAAGGAATATAAATTCTGGATTTTTTTTTTTTTTAATGAAACAGACATCACCTCTTCAAATGAACAAAGAAGCAGGAATCATTTCTACCTTAGAAAGCATACTTTCAAAGTGAGTTTTCCTTATTAAAAAATATTCCATGCATTTTAATTTCTCTCATATTCTAGCTTGTTCTCTTTCCATACCTGGAAGTCTAACAATTTCAAGTTTCCTATTTCATATTTTATTTATGATTTAAGCACACAGCATATTTTTATCGGGGGAGAACAATGTCCATTATAAACGGCAGGATATTGGCAGGCAGTCTTGGAACATTTGCCCCCCCTCTTTATGCAGCGGGCACTAGCGGGTAAGCCAACTAACGCTGTGGAAAGAAGAAAAATATATTTCAGTATCTTTGTTTGGATCTACACAGAAAAACTGACATTCCACTGAAATCTGAATCATAGATTCATTTGTTTAGCCCTATACATAATATTCACTAATCTGATTTTTATTAAAAAAATAATCTTTCAATCAATGAGGTAATGTTATAATGAAAAAAAATTCAGGTCTTGGAAACAGAACTTGATGATAATTCTAGCATACTGACTTTTCAGCAGTATAACCTTGTTAAAATCATCTTATCACTTTGATCTTTGTTCAAATACGTATAAAATGGGAGTTATCCTACTTGTACTAACTTACCTTACAGGATAGAATTGTAAATGAATAAAAATAGAGGCTGAATCCAAACTTTCAGAGGAACAGCATGTTTTAGTGTTTTTTAGCCATGTTCAGTAAACTCTTATAACATCACAAAAACAAACTTGATTATATTACATAGGAAATAGGTCTTTATAAATGTAACTGCTACACTAAACTCATCTCTTTGTGTGCAGTTGAATCATGAAATGTTAACCAAGGATAAAAGTCAAGTATTTTTGGAATATTTACCACTTTCCAAGCATTGTGCCAGATTATAGGGATCTAAATACAGAACTAATAGAACACACAATGGTAGAGTCATTAAAAGACTGAAGTTTTCACCTCCTCTTTGATTCATGGGATCTGAGTTTAAATCCCAGCTATGCCACTCACACTATGTCTGTGAACTTGGGCAAGTCTGTTATCTGAATTTTGTCATCTATAAAAAAGAGATGTATTGGACTAGTGGACCTGTCAGTCACCTTCCAGTCTGGCTCCTATAAATTTTGTTACTGATGCTGAAAACAAATTTTGGTGCTCAATGCTGAAAACATTTTGGAGATATCTTACTTCAACCTAATTCATCTCTCATGCTGTTGAAGAATTCTTTAAAATACATAAAAAATCTTCTGTCTTTAGTCACTAAGTAGTGATGAGAACTTAGTCAAGTCACTTAATCCTATTTAGTCCTGTTTCTTTACCTGTACAATGACCTGGAGAAGGAAATGAGAAATCACTTGATAGTGATACTGCCAAGAAAAGGCCACTGAAGTCACCAAGAGATTGACATGACTGAAAAAAAAAGAGCAAACATAAAGAGTTCCTTATGCTACCTGGATGAAGCTTTCTCCTTAATCTCCCTTAGTGGTAGGAAGCTCCCAGCCATATTCCCAATGACAACTAATCTGGAAAACTGAGCTTATCTTCCATATTAATAGTGCTGTAGCTTTATTGGTCAAACTACACCTTACCTGGGCCAACATAGGAGAAGATCACAAAGAGCATGATAAAAATCAGGTAGAAGATCCTCATGGTGATTGATTTACTGGAACCTGGGAATTATAAGAAAGCCAAGGAAAGTCCTGTTCAACAGAGGCTAGGAGGAGAGAGGACAAAAAAGAACAGAACTGACTGGACCAGTCTTTGCTCTTCTTGACTGATTTTATGTCAGCTCCTAAATACTTAAAGCTGGCAGAAGGAATCTCCTCAAGAGCCTGTAGTGCCCTTGTATTTATAGAGGTAGGGGATTACCCAATAAAGGACCTGGAGATTTGAAAAGGAATTAT
Source organism: Notamacropus eugenii (assembly GCF_028372415.1). Classification (NCBI taxonomy): domain Eukaryota; kingdom Metazoa; phylum Chordata; class Mammalia; order Diprotodontia; family Macropodidae; genus Notamacropus; species Notamacropus eugenii. The sequence goes on from NC_092872.1 coordinate 575,246,461, forward strand.
TACTGTCCATGTTGAAATTCTAAACAATCCCAAGATGTGTGAATCCAAGACATGTGAGCTCCTTTCCCTCCCTCTGGACACAAGTGGATTGAGATGGGGAGGATCAAGTAGAATATTTTGGTTCAGGCAGCTTCTGTCACAGGATACTCCTTTCTGAATGGAGGGTTCTGAACCTCACACTCAATAGTTTTTCTTGGAGAGGAAAATAAACAAAATAGTAGCAGTTTTGATAATAACCAGAAAAGTAACAAGAAACATAATTTCACTGTTCATCAAAATAAATGTACCCTTGGAAACAACATATGTTTCATAGGGTGAAGAGGTATAGAAGTTCTATGAAGAATTTGATAGGAGTCTACAAAATAAATTGCTATATGCTTTTATCTACTTGGTTTCAGTGCAATAGTGAGAACAGGTGAAGATACCACAGAATATGCCAAGAAATATGGATGAGGAAGAATGAAAGAAAAAATTGGATCACAGAGATGTTTCTTATATTTGTAGCATGATATTTTCTTCATGAAGAGAATTAGTAAACATTAAATAATATCACAAAAATAAAATAGATTATACTTTAAGATCCAGGAAATGGTTCTTTTTAGATGTAACAGTTATTCTTAATTCTTCACTTTGTGAGCAGTCAGACCACAACATATTAGTCAATTATCAAAATAAGGAGAAACTAGAAGAAAGAATAAAAGAAGAGAACGTTATTTTCAAGTAAAATGAGGGAAAAAAAATCCCACAACCTAATCATTTAAATAAGTTCTTGATGGAAGAAAAAGTGTTTATAAAGAAGACAATAACAGAGATTTCAATATTTTCTCATTGTTAAAATAATGTAAATCAATTGCCACAACAAGGAATCACCTGAGTCACCAACATTGCTTTATTTGCCAAGTAGAGAGAAAGAAAAACCATAGACAGCAATTGTTTAGAATGTGTGATTATGCCCAAAATTCTGTGATGGAAGATTAAAGATTATGAGCTGCTTTACTTCATAAAATGAAACTAGCGATATATCCAGTCAGTTCTTCAAAGAGCTTCCCAAGAAATCTAATAGACAAAAATATGTAGAGAGCATGCAAGAATGGAAATGGAAGGACAACAAACACGTAAAAGATGAAAAATGGTAGAAAATACTTTAAAAAATAAGAAACTCTTTTCAACATTAAGAGTAGTGGATCTCTTACCCATTTGACTCCAATATTCCACTCCTCAATGTGCTTAGAAAGAGGTAGAAATGATACTGAATATAACAAAGTTGTGAAAAATGGATAGAAAAGATGAGTTTACTAAGAGAAGATGCATGAAATCTTTTTACATTACCTCATTTAGTCTCCACAATAACTAACTGCTCAGAAGGTAATCCAAATATTATCTCCATTAAAAAAAAAGACAATCTCCATTTTATATGGAAAGTTGACTTGCTTAAATTGGATTCAGAAGTCAATGAGTGGGCTGGATATGCATCCTGGTCTCTTCTTTTGCAATCTAATTTTCTTTACATTAGCATTGCATTAAGTTCCGAGAACTGGCCCATATACCATTCCTTGGTGGTACTTAAAATTAAATATAAGTATTTTCCTAATTGGAATCCTTGCACCAGGACATGGACAAAATATGGATTATTTGTTCTAATTATAGCTATCTAACACATTGCATGATCATTTAAGGATGTGGAGGACCAAATCCAGGTTCTGGGTTGATGGTAAGATATTGGGCACATTTTAGTGATTTCCTGTCACCTCTAAAATAAAGTATAAACTCAAGGTTCTGTTATCCAAGACCTTTTGCCACTGAATTCAAAATACCTTAATACGATTATTATAAATTATTCCCTCTCATTTCCTTTATGTCTTGCTGAACTGGACTACCCTTCCTCTTCTCTTCCTGTTCTAGCTTTTCTCTTCTGAAATGCTTTGAATGTGTCCTTTGCTTTTTCTCCCTTACACTCAATTCCCCTTAAGAATAAAGATACCAACAAGCAAAAAACACAAACCTTTCTGTTAAAAAACTCGACCCTATACCTATGTATGTTTCAGTCCTTTACTTCCTTTAAAAATGAGTTTACTTCTTCCATGAAGCCTTTCTTGAGTTTTCTGGCTCTCTGCACCAATATGTAAGTGACATTAGCTTTTTCTTATCTGTGCTAGCACTTTGAGATGACAAAGAAGAAATACAAATAATTCAATGGCTACCTTTTGTTTATATGACTTTCCCCCTAGAATACTGTAGGTTTCTTGAAAACAAGGTCTTTACTAAATTTCTATGTTCTAAAGACAATTCAAAAGACTTCTTAAAAATTAGAGCTTACCAAAAGTGAAATATGTAGCCTCAAGAGGTTATCATCTCCTACTCACAGGAGATCTTCAAGCAGAGGCTGGAGGCCATTCATTCTGCATGGTGTCCATGGGACTCTTTTCACATATGGATTGGGCCAGATGACTGCAGATGTCCCTTCCCAATCTCAAATTCTGTCCATTCTCTGTTTCTGTGACTCTGAAAAGTTTCCTTTTTCCCTAGAGAATAGGGAAGGACAGAAAATGTGTCAAGTGTAGCCTCAACTCCTGATCCCATCAAATTGGAAGACTCCACACTGCCACCTCTGACCTCTCCACATAGAGGATAGAAAAGGATTTTGGGGATTTTCTCTGAGACTGGAGAAATCTGCATTGTTGTTTCTGTAAAACTCTTTAGGTGTGTGAGGGGTTTGTGTCTGGCAAGATGATTTTTGTACTTTTGGATGGTCCTGCTGCAAAAAGGAATATAAATAATTTTCCCTGCTGACCTCTGCATTAGAAGCACACTTTTGCCATCCTTCTCACAAACTTTGCACATTTAACTGAGGTGTACCAGAGATTATCCAAGAAGAAATGAGCACTTGTACCTCAGAATTTTGTAGGAAATTGGCACTCCAGTGTTCTCCCAGTGATTTAATATGGGACCAAGGTTCAAAGAAAGGAATCATCCAGACTTCTGATACTAATTTCTCTGAGGCTCTTTCTTGCAGCATCAGAGTTCATAACAGCATAGAATAGTTCCGGTAAAATAGAAAGGACAGTGGTCTTGGATAAGCATGGGTACAATGTTTTTTGGGAAACAAAACACCTTTTTATTTTACACCACTTATACTTCAGCGATTCAGGAAACATATTTTAAGTATTTATCATGTGATGAGCTCTGTGTTTTCATAGAAGATAAAAAGGTGGAAATGACATGACCTCTGTTCTCAAAGCACTTACTTTCACCCCATGGTGTTTTAGACTAAATGAATGTGTATGCAGATAAGTATAATGAAAACATCATCATGATTAAAAGCATGGGAGCAAGTACACAGCCCTGTTTCCCTCCATTAGTGACTGGGAATGCATGACAGCATTGTCCATTATCCATAACCTGGCATACATTCCATCATGAAATTGATGTACAATATTGATGAACTTCTCCAGGCAATCAAATTTTGATGAATTTTCCATAAGACCTCATGAATCACAGTGTCAAAGGCCTTAGTCAGGTCTACAAACATTCTGTACAGACCTGTGTTCTGCTCCTGGCATTTCTCCTAGAGTTGTTGGGCAACAAACACCATGTCTATTGTTCCTAGGTCCTTTCTGAGCCCACACTGGCTCTCAGGTATATGGCCATCTTCCAGGTGAAGAATCAGATTATTAAGGAGGACTGTAGCAAGAATTTTGACAGCAGTGACTAAGAGAGAGATCCCCCTGTGCTTGTCACAGGACAATCTAATCCCTTTACCTTTATAGAGATGGACAATGGAGGCATCCTTGAACTCCTGGGAGATAATCTTCTCTTGCCATATAACCTAGAAAATGGAGAGAAACTGGGCTGTGTACTTGCTCACGTGCACTTTAGCATGATGTTTTGAGCCATGTTGACAAATGTTTTCAATGGGGTTGAATATCAAAGTCAACTACCCTACTGATGATAAGTTCTTCAATTTGAAAAGGCTACAAGCCAAGACCAAAATGGAGGGAGTATTGGTGCACGATTTTCTGTTAGCAGATGGTTGTGAATTCAATGCAGCCTATGAAGCTGAGATGCAACAATGTTTGGATGAATGCTCTGCTGCCTTTGCTAATTTTGGCCTAATAATTAACACCAAAAACACAGGTATCCCATCAGCCACCACCACACCATCCATATGTGCATAACCATTGGTTACAACAAAAAGAGAAGTTTGTATGCTGTGGATAAGTATAATGGTAGTATACTTTCCAGGGATGTACATATTGACAGTGAGGTTAATGCCCACATTGCCAGAGCTAGCTCAGTATTTGGGAGGCTCTGAAGAAAAATTTCAGAGAGAAAGGTATTGGACTGACTACCCAAACTGAAGGTCTACAGGGCCATTTTGCTGACTTCGTTGTTATATGTTTGTGAAGCATGGACAGTCTACCAGCACCATGCCAGTAAACTGAGTTGCTTCCATTTGAATTGTCTAAAGAAGATTCTGAGGATCATCTGGCAGGATAAGGTACCAGACACTGAAGGCCTTGCTCGAGCTGAATTGCCAAGCACTCAAACTATGCTTCAGAGAGCGCAACTCCAATTGGCTGGCCCCATTGTTTGAATACCAAATGCATGCTTGCGAGAAAGAGTATTTGATAGAGAATTTGCATGGGGCAGGCGATCACATGGTGGCCAGAGGAAGCAATCCGAGTCTCTCTCAAGAAGTTTGGGTTTGACAGTGTAACATGGAAGACACTGGCACAGGATGGCTCAGTATGGTGTACCCACATCAGAAAGAGTGCTGCGCTCTTTGAGCAAAGTAGAATGGAGAAAGTACAAAGTCAACACAGGATGAGTAAATTTGGGATATCCACCCCAAATATTTGCATGGACTTTCTGCGCCCAGACTGTGGTAGAGCATTCTGATCTCATACTGCTCTGTTCAGCCACAGTTGGACACACTGAAATTTCACTTTATAATGGTGATGTCATTTTGGAAGACAAAGGACAACAATCAACCAACCAGATAAGTATAATACAAAGGAGGCAAGGTGTTCTGGGAATATTTAAAGTGGGAGAAAAAAATTAGCTGGGATGAGTACACAGGGGATATGGTATCTGGAATAGAAACAGTAGGTTGGGCCAAGAGACTGACCTTTCTGCTTTCTTCAAAGAGAAGAGATGCAAAAGTATCAATAAATCGATGTGCTTCTTAAATATTTTTAGTCAAAGAAAAGCAGTTTTCAAGGTCAAGGTTCAGGTACAGATTTCTAGTAATTAATGGGGAGTCATGTCCATGAATTTGTTATGCAAATGTTGAATTCCTTCTTGCCAACTGCCAATTCCACAACTAAGGCATCAAGCAAATAGGAACAAGATTATTCTACCACAGTGATATCAAACATAAGTAGAGAAAGTGTACATGTAAGACTGTGTATCACACAGTATCTGCAGTGAATGAGCCCTTTTCTTGGGAGTGAGATTACTCAGCTCACCTAAGCAAAATGGTCCCAGACCTCACACATAATTAAATTCCCCCAAATCTCTTTTATTCTATGTCTTTGTTTTCTCATTTTTGAAATAACAAGTTTGTAGAAAATAATCTCTTGTCATTTCTAGAACTAAACTGTGAATTTAAGTACACAACCAAAAATCAGTGAAGAATCCTTGCCCAAATGAGCCATTAATGAGAGGAAAGAAATGATGAAATGTAGGAAACAAGAGGTTGTTTGAAAGAAAGGAGAGCTTTAGTGAACTTATAGTCAAATAGAACTAATTCCTGTTCTTCAGACAAGACTCCCAGTTGCTCAAGAAAGACTCCAACTGGCTGTTTTGAAAGAAGATGTGTTTCTCCATCAATGTGTACAGCTCTTGACATTCCCAGTGAAATACTAAAAGTAATTCTAGGGAGTTGAAGGTGAGTTTTTATCTTTATCACTCAAGCAGAAGTGATGAATTATGGAGGTTTATGGTGAGTAAATATGGAAACATAAAATAAAGCACAAAATCCTCATTAACATTTCACTAACATTATCTTTCCACCTCCCATTTCCTTGTCTGATCAGTCTTTTTAACGGAAATCTTGGAATTCCAACCTTTCACCTGAGGCCAAGCTTATTGTGTCTTCATTGTTCGTAAAGTTAATATTCTCAACTATGTTTTCTGCAAGATATCCACAAGTTTTATACCCACAGATGTCTTTCCTAAAACTTCACCTTCTGAAAATATTAATCCTGTGCTGTCTGTGTGTAGGTTAATGGTTGTCAGAGATAGAGGGCTGGGCATTCTGCTTATAGAGGCTTTACCATTCAGGCTGACACACCCTTTAGGAACTGGAATAGAATAGGAGGCAATTGATTAGTTATTAAAAATTCTGTGTTTCATACTATTTTCCTTCCCTTGTCTTCACAATATAGTGATGGTACAGTAGGTAGAGAGTTAGCCACTTGGGAAGTTCTGGATTCAAGTGTTGCCTCTCTCACAAAGTAGTTGAAGGACTCTTGTCAAATCATTTGATGTCTCAGTGATTCAGGCAACTGAAGTGCAGAAGTGTACCCTGCATAGGTAGAGGGAGTTTTCTCTTTAGGAATTCCTTGTTGTGTTTAATAATTAGTATCTCCCAAAAGATGTGAACCTACCTCTATCTTTTTCTGCCTTTCCCTCTATCAGTTTCTCCCTCTTTCTACCTCCTTCCTTATCCTTCCTCTTCTTCCTCCCCTCCGCTGTTCTCCCCTCTCTTCCCCTTCCTTCCCTCCATCTATCCTGCCTTATTCTAAATCCAGTGTTAACTATCAAAAACTTTATTTGTTTAATACCCATGAGCCCTCAGAGACTTCTCTGTTTTTTTAAAATAATATATGGAATAAGACAAGCATTTCCATTACACAGGACAATTTGAAAAAGAATAATGATTACATATGAAACTACAAATCCACTATGTACAACTTGCTGTTCCTTTCAAATATACCAAACTTACCATGTAAATTTGTAATTTTCTTCCCTCTCCCCTGCCATAAAGATGGTTACCATTGGACACAAAAAAGCATCCACACCCATACCCACACCTACACCCTCACACACACACACACACACACACACACACACACACATACATGTGTATGTATGTTTACTACTCTTTTGGCCTGTGCTCTGGTCTATGAGTTGATCACAAGCATTCTTTTTTTTTCCTTGAACTACAAGGAAAGTTCCTCCTCCACTGTGGCCTCAAGGTTTGGTGTGCTAGTGCTTCTTCTCCCCCTTGGACTGCCACCCTTGATTGTGACTCAGATCCAAGTATGAGCAAACTAACAGAGTCCTGATGCAGTGTTAACCAAAAGAGCCCTCTAATCTCCTTCTGACCAGTTATCAGACCCCCTTACTGTCTGTGGGCTATCAGTCACTGCTGCTGCTGCTGATTACATGGCTATTTGACCTGCTTTTGGTTTACTGAGGCTGGGGCTGTGTCAGTGCAGCCTGTACCTGGGGTGGCAATCAAAATAGAATCTTTTGCTGTTTTGTTTTAGTATAATCACATGCCTGTGATTGAATCCTACCTTTATCAATAAAGAGTCTTTACAAGGAATTACGTACAGAAAGAAGAGTTTTTTTTAACTAGAAACAGTGTATGTATTTGTACTACTAATTATTTTAATGTGATTAAAGATATTTCCCACCCATCGATGGTCCTGTTCACTGTGGGAAGCTTGATTAGGGGAGTTGTTTTGTAGAAGAGTCCCAACTACCCATTGTTTTTTCTATTGAGGCACTGGGTTAAAGGATTTTGATGCCCTCTGACTCTAAAAAGGTATAAATACTCTGAGTTGTGGTTTCACTTTGGGGCTCAATTTTTGTAATAAGGTTTGAGTGCCAGACGAGGACTCTGGGAAACCTCTAAGGAGGCTCCTGGCTTTCAGAACCTGTATATTGTGCTTCCCTCTCTGGTAACTGGTCACACGCCTATACCTGTCTGTTGAATTATGGTCAGGCAGAGAAAGTCATGTCTGTTGATTACTTTGGGGCTTACTGACTGGAAGAGTTTGGCCAGATGAGGAATTTGTGAAGACACTAAGGAGGCCCCCACCCCTGTCTTTGAGAACCCATATGTCTTGCTTCCCTCTCTGGTAATTATGGTCAGGCAATTGGGGGTGCAGTTGTCTGTTGAATTCAGGCAGAGGAAGTCATGTCTGTTATTCTTTAATTTCTCTGCATTTTCTTTGAAGTTCGAGGTGCTGACTCGAACTAATTGAATGATATATGTACTTGGTTAGAGGAAAGATGCATGTGCTTGATTAAAGTGATTGTTAACCCCTTGAATGTTGCTTTCCTTTTATGAATGCAGATGTAAGAATCTTTGATAGTAGGTCGGCCTTCCCATGTATGTTGGCATGCTTACTGCTACAGCACAAGACTTTCCTCCACTTTCACCTAGCTACAACAGACCCTTTTTCCTGACCTTCTAAGTTATCTTCAGCATCTGTGGGCTGAGAGATCTAGCAACAGGCACTCCCTTATTGTAGAGGCTGCTAAATCTTGTGTTATCCTCATTTGAATTGTTTCTTTCTGGCTTCTTGTGTTATTTTTTACTTCAACTTGTAACTGTAATTTAGCTACAATATTCCTAGGATTTTTCCTTTTGGAATCCCTTTCAGAAGGTGATTGGTAGATTCTTTCCATTTATTTTTTGCCCTCTGGTTCTACAATATCAGGGCAGTTTTTGTTGATAATTTCTTCGAAGATGATGTCTAGGCTCTTTTTTTAAAAACAGGATTTTCAGTTAGATCAACAATTATTGAATTCTCTCACTTGTCTGTTTTCCAGGTCAGTGGTTTTTCTAAAGAGATATATAGAATTTGTTCTGTTTTTTCATTCTTTCCTTTTTGTGTTATGATTTCTTGATTTCGCATAACTTCCATTTGCTCCATTCTAAGTTTTAAGGAATTATTTTGTTCAGTGAGTTTTTGGACCTCCTTTCTCATTTGCTCAGTTCTGTTTTTTAAGGCATTCTTCTCCTTACTGGCTATTTGGACCTCTTTTGCCATTTGGGTTAGTCTATTTTTAAAGGTGTTATTTTCTTCAGTATATTTTTTGGGGTCTCCTCCTGCAAGCTATTGACTCATTTTTCATGATTTCCTTCTATCACTCTCATTTCTCTTCCTAATTTTTCCTCTACTTCTCTTACTTGATTTTCAAAATCTTTTTTGAGCTCTTCCATGTCCAGAGACCATTTCATATTTTACTTGGTGGCTATGGATGTAGGAGCTTTGATCTTACTGTCTTCTTCTAGTTGTATGCTTTCTTTTCCTCTGGTTTTATGCTTTGATCTTCCTTGTTGTAAGAAAATACTTTTTTCACAAGGAAAGTAGACTTTTTTAGTCTTATTTTTCCCCTTTTGTTTCATTTTCCAAACCAGTTAGTTGACTTTAGAGGTCTTTGTTAGGTGGAGAGTATACTGCCTCAAGTTTCAGGGGTTTTGTACAACTGTTTTCAGAGATATCTCTAGGGACCTGTAAATGTTCATACCAAAGAGCTATGATCAAAGGAGAAGTGTTTACTCCCCTCCTGGCCTGCACTCTGCTTGTGAGCCACCACAAGCACACTTTTCTGCCATCAGCTCTACCATGCCATTGCTCTTCGTCACTCCAGGACAACCACCCAGGACAACTACTCAGGACTGTGACCCAGATAAGTCACTTGATTCCCCCACTGTCTGAAGGCTGAGAGACCCAGAAGCAGCTCTTGGGGCTGGGGCTAATCAAAAATGATTTAGAGCACCTCTTCATTTGTCCATAGATAGCTTTGATTTTTCATCTCAAAATTGCCTTTTCATACACTTTGATCATTTATCAATACTTGAATGGCTTGGATCCTTATAAATATGGTTAAGACATCTAAATATCTGAGAAATGAAGCATTTATCATCACCCTTACTATGAAGATTGCCTCGCAGCTTTTTGCATTCCTCTTAATCTTGATTGAATTAGTTTTGCTTGTATAAAAATTTTTCTATTTAATATAGTGAAAAATATCTATTTTACATTTTGTAATGCTCTCTATATATTGTTTTGTCATGAATTCTTTCCTTCCACATAGTTCTGATAAGTAAATGATTCCTGGGTCAACCTGTCCCAAATAAAACCCGTCATCTCTGCTCTACCAAAGTAAAAGAAGACAAAACCCATTTCTTCCAAATTCTCTTTGTTGAAACTTTATCAGCCTCACACTTAGTCCTTGCTTAAAAAGTCAGAATTTTTTGGTCCCTCCCCTGTTCTTCACCCTCCCCACATCCAACCACTATCTGAACACACCTCTTTAAAAATCTCATCCAACACTTTACCAGGGACTACCTCTACATTTTTCTTAGTATTCTAGATTTAGAAGTGGAAGGGACCTTGTAAGTGATCTAGTCAAGAACACACAGTGATCCTTGTCTGGATTTGGGAGTATCTGTTTTCAAATCTGGCTTGAGGCACTTAGTAGCTATGTAATTTGGGCCACACAACCTGCTGCAATTCCCTATTCAATAAAATAGGGATAATAATATAACTATCTCCCATGGTTGTTCTGAGGGTCAAATGAGATAATATTTATAAAACACTATAAGTGTTTTAAAATTTTATAAATTTTAGCTTTTATTATTAGCCCATAATCCTCACTTTGTACATGAGGAAACACAGACCCCATATGGGCACATTGTATTCTTTTTTTTCTCTTACTTAATCTCCATTGCAGCTAGATGGCATAAAAACAAGACAGAACAAATCTTGGTCAAGCTCATGGATATAACAGTCATAAATGAAACCTAGTTTCCCCTTCCCCATGCTGACACATCTAATATGTCCATAATTTCAATTATTTGGAGAGCTTCTTCAGTTCAGACTGAAATTCCTCCTTACTTCTCTTTTATCTTCTCATAAATTATCCACTGAGAATCAACCCAATATGCAAAAGGTCCTCATTGTTCAAAGTATTCAAACTCCTTCAAATTATTCAGCCTCCTACAGGCCACAGTGAAGCACTAAGAATGTCCAGTTGTTTCCCCTTACTCTTGATCCATGACCTGCCTATCTCCCTTTCAGACTGTAATTTGTATGTTCTCCAGTTACATGGATTCCCTTTATACCACTCATCCCATAAAGTCATTGTTGGTAAAATGCTAAAGACTGGATACTTTGAAGCATGGGGTAAAAAGAAAAAAAAATCTTTATAATATAGCCTTTTACTTTCCCCTTTGGGAGAAATACCACTTTGTTACTAAAGAGTTTCCCTTATCATACCTTGTGCTTTGTTCTTGCCAAGGCAAATAATATGTTAAATTCACCCCCTGACAAGAACACCTCCAAGGACTCAAAGTTGCGTATCAAATAAAATTCCAGTTCATTAGACCGAAATTGAAAGTCCTTCATGCTGTGATTCCAGTCTTTGTTTAGTTTCTTAGTTTTCTAAACTTAGATTCATGGATTTGGCAATAAGAAGAACTTCAGAAATTCTTTTCTAGCCCTTTTCTTTTACAGCAATGGAAACAGATGAAGAAAAGTTAAATGACTTGCCCCAAGTCACACAAGTAATACATATCAGAAACACGACTAGAACCCATGTCTACTGACTTTATGTCAACACATTTTTCTATTTTTACACTCTTTAGAGCATTGTATCCTGTACACCTTCATAATATTGCATTGCATGTCTAAGCACACCCTGTACTTAGGTGCTTTTGCTCACTTTGACTACTAAGCTTGCAATGTTCTCCAATGTCCAGTTATCAAAGTTTTACCCATCCTTGACACCCACCTCAAATACTACCTTCTTTAAGAAGCCTTCCTTCCTTCATCTTCCCCAGCTAACTCCAAAGTTATTTCCCCCTTACCCTGAATTCTCATAGCACTATATTTATTTTAAGCTATAAAATCGTATTATATTTTGTATTAAATCCTTTGTCTACATATCTTATTTTCTCTACTGTTTTATCACTACTTTAAGTACAAGAAAATTTTTTTATCCATGTGTCCATTCACCAAACACAGTATTTTACATATCAGTTAATCATGAAATATTTATTCAGTCCCTGCATCATTCCAGGGACCAGGAATACAAAGGCAATTATAAAACAATCCCTATCCTGAAGGAGATTGATTTCTTTGCTGTCCTTTGTTCTTGAAGAGGACCAAAATGACATCACTGTGAAACAGTCAAGTTTCAATATCTCTGAGTATGACTGATCAGACCAACACAAACTAGGGATATTATACCACAGATAGGGCATAAATAGTCTGTGTGAACATTTGGGGTGGATACACTAAATTTGTGCATCCTGTGTCTTCTTTGAGCTAGTTTAACTTTGCTTTGTTCATACAGCACAACACCTATTGTGATGTGGGCATGCCACGCTGAATGGTTCTGTGCTAGTGCCTCCCTTATCACACAATCAGTTCCAAAGTTCTTAAATGAGACCTTGATATTGTCTTTGTATTGCTTCTTCAAAAAGCTTATATTTCATTGGGAAGTGCAAAATGAACATATAGAAGTTTATATGATACAAAAGAGATCAGTGGTAATGTAAGTTGCACAGGTAAGTAGGAATTTTTAGAGATTAGGATAAGCTTCATGTAAAAGGTAGGTTTTAAGCTGAGTCTTAAAGGAAATGAGCAATTGTCAAACTTTAAAATGATAAAAGAGTCAGTTTAAGACAGTGAGAATAGTTAGTGCAAAGGCACAGAGATGATAAATGAAGTCCTGTACTATGAGAAACAAAGAAAAATAATTTGGCAGGACTATAGATAATATGAAGGTACAAATTTTATAATTAGGATGGAAAGATATGTTGGGGGCAGGTTATGGAAGGATTTGAATATCAAGTAGAGGAGTTTATATTTGATTTCATGGTTATAAGGGAGTCAATGCAGTTTACTGAAAATGAGAGGGCTAAGATATGTGTTTGACTGGCGAAATAACATCCTTATTCCTTAACTTTCCCATCAACCTTGGAAAGAAGGTTAGGACACAGTATTAATAGGAAGGCATGCAAAGAGGTAAACATTTTTTATATTTCCAAATTCTTTCCATCACACAATATTACCTTATCTAAAGGTTAATGTTAAAAAAAAAATCAATGAATGAAAATAGTATGTGAAGCTAACTTCTCTGAAATCTGACTCAGAATCCAATGTAATATTTATTATTCTATGTGCTTTCAAGGAAAAAATTGTGAGACATTCTCCCCTTGACACCTCCAGGGTATGGTGCTATTTCTCAAATGGTTAAATGTATAATGCTTTGAAACAAGTGTATGAGCACACTGTATCTAAGTCTGGCAAAGGTGAGAGGTGATTGTGGTGATCTGAAAACCAAATGATGTCTGATTTGGAATTTATGTGAAAGGATAAAGAGGAAAGCCTGGTGTCAGTAAGCTCTGGGATATGAAATGGTAAGGAGGTGGAAGATGGGAGTATGGGAAGATGCATGAAATATTGGTTATTCTTGTTATAAGAAAATTCACCCCATTTGGAATGCAAACTTTCTAAAGAAGAAATGATTTCTGGGTGATGGTTCATTTGAAGAAATGAAGTGTAATCAGAAATCGCAAGAAATATTTATATTCTCTGGTTTGGAGGAGAGTCAATGTGGCATAGTGGATAGAGAGTTGATGCTGAAGCCACAGAGACCTGGGTATAAGTCACACTTCTGAGATAAATTAGCTGAGAGAACATGGATAAGTTACAATCTTCTTTTTAGTGTGGGCAACTTTCTAAGACTTTAAGTTAAGATAATAGTCTGACCTGTGCTTGTAGAGGGAATTTCCTTACCTAGAAGTTCCCTATACTAATAAAATCACAGGTTAAGTACCTTTCCCTATGTTACTAAAACTTCATGGAGATCCAGAATTTCATTGTTGAATTTTCTCTATTGAGAGATTTCAGTCTTTCCTCATCTAGAAACATGGTCTTTAAGAGTAGTTTTAACCAAAACGATTCAGCTCCTGTGGTTATGAGCATCTTAGTCCTAAACTAGATTGATCTACATGGGGAGACACAAAATTTATCACTGGGCCTTTAATTAAAGTTTCAGTGACTTCGTAGGATATTTCAGAGCTTGTCACCTGCTAGCAAATACTCCAAAAACCCAAGATCACCTTGAAACTAAAATGAGGCATCAGGGCAAAAATGAAATAGAGACTGATATCTAAATCATGTATGAAAACAGAGAGAAAAAAATACCATAAATCAACCCCATTTATGAATTTCACTGCGGAAGTTTTCAGTAAAAGCTTGACAAATACACCATTATGACATATTTTTCAAAAAATATTCCCTGTGACAAAATTAGATGTAAATCAGGGACACTACCTAAGGAAAAATGAATATGATTTGAATATTTTAATATTTGAGCAATCACAAAAAAGTAAAACTGAATGGTTATATCAAGAGATCCCAAAAAGACATTTAAGAAAATCAGTTGTGAGAGGTGGAGCCAAGATGGTGGAGTTAAAGCAGAGACTAGACTGCAAATCTATCTCACCCTACAGGAAAGCAGGAAGGGAAGAAAATGAGTGGGGGTGTTAGAAGAAGGGCAGTTTGGGGGAAGGCCGTAGGGGAGAGGGAAATCATGGGGTTTATTGGGAATCAGATCATAAAAGACATCAAAATTTTAAAAATATACATTGAAAGTGAGGTAGTGGATGGAGGAGAGGAAAGATTAATATTTTTCCTTTTGTTTGCAGAAGTGTAGGATAGAGAGAGGAGATATTTAGAGACTGTGAAACTCAGCTGAAGTGTTGATTACTTTTATTAAACATGTTTGTTTCTTCTCTCATTTTCTTTCTTTTTCTTTTTCATAGTAGAAGGGATTGGGGAAGGATATATTTGGAAGTGAATGTTTTTATAAACAAATATGAATAGAGTACCATACTTTAAAAAACTGACCAAGAGAAAGAGATTGAAACCCAAAATACTAACAGAAAAGAGAGAAATAAATGAAAAAAAAAACATGAGAAAAGAGTAGAATGGCAAGACAGAACAATGAACTATAAACAAAGACAGGAAGATTGAGAGACAAAGAAAGAAACAAAAAGTAAGACTAAGAGAAATACACAAACAAAAAGAAAGAAACAAGTAGGAAACAGAGAAGTCAGAGACATGAATCAAAATGTAGTTTTAAAGGATTAAAAACATAAGACAACTAAAGAAAAAAGAAAGTGACTCTGAGGGTAACTATGAAAGTGAATATACAAAAGACTTATGTTTGAGCTCCAAGTGTGAGACAACTGAAGACTACGAAAGGATCACAAAGTGTTTCTGTGGGTGTGTGTGTCTGTGTCTCTGTGTGTGTGTTTGTGAGAGAGAGAGAGAGAGAGAGAGAGAGAGAGAGAGAGAGAGAGAGAGAGAGAGAGAGAGAGTTTTCAATCATATAAACAATCTCTAGAGAAGAAACTCCCTCTCCTCATTCAGGTAGGCTCCTTCCCTGCACAGAAAGTGTTGGAGACTTAGCTGAGACAGTGAGAGATCACATGGGAGTTACTTTTCATAAGAGGCAGCACTTGAACTTAGAGCTTCCTGACCAAGATGCCAGCTCTCTATCCAACACACCACAGCTTCAATTATGTTTCAGAGTAAATGTGGAAGGAAGAAAGACCAGAAGAGAAGAAATAGGATATTAAAAACCTAATAAATCACTTCCCTTTCTCTTCCAGTTCCAGAGTGATGTGCCAGATGGTACAGAGGAGTTGCCATAAAGAGAATTTCCAGTCCTCTATTTCTGGGCACCATTAACTTATACATATAGTTATACATACAAACTATATATAAAGATCACAGTGTTAATATTTCCACAGAGAGAAGTATTGGAAAAGATATCTGTGGATATAGAAGTTGTGGTAATCACACAGGTAAGAATGTTTTGAGGATTTTCCTTCTGTGCCATGCAATAAAGGTAAGGTTGACATTAGGTGTAAGGTTAGAACTTCCAGTTTTGTATTATAGAGATTGAAAAAAACACGAAGATGGCAGATGGCAAGATAACACATGCAATCTGTTCATAATTTGCCTTGTCCTCTCTTTTATGTGTCTATATTTGGTCACCATGTACCTTAGCATTGTATGCCTCATGCATGGCTAGAACAGGTAAAGCCTCACCTCCAGCTCTCCAGATGGTTCCTTGTTTGTTTAATATTTTACTGGGGCCTCCAAGAACTGGGCAAAGAGACAGAGAAACACAGTCACTTTTAGAATTCCCATCTGGAGTCTTTCTGGACAACCTACCGACTTGTCTGAAGGACAAGGGCCAGCTCTCTTTGCCCATATCTCCACTAGAACCTTCCCTTTCCTCAATCCTCACCTTGTCAACTCTATTTTACTTATTCTTTCACCTCATTAATGGGCCAGTTCAGTAAAAACGAATCGTTATTTTTTGTATCAATTTTAGACCAAAGAGCATACAGCTAGTAGAAATATTAGAGTTTATTTGCTCAGATGTGTTATTTCACAAATGTGGAAACTAAAACTTTGAAAGAGTAAACAATTTTCCCAAAGCTACATGATTATTTTAAGTATTAGACTAAAATTCTGTGTAAAGGATTTTGTATAAGGAATCCTTTCTTTAGCTTGAAGATGTCATCTGTAATCCTACCCAGTAGAAGAATTCCAGTGAAATCCCAAGCTCAAAGGAACAATTATATGTGATTCTTTCCACCATGGTGGAGATTTGTTATTCAATTCTCCTCCATAATATGAGAGGTGAGTGGTCTTCATGAAAACTAGAAAGAAGAGTGATCTGGCTCCTTCTGGTTTCCTCAGTTGACTTAGAAGACTCAGGATTCCAAATCCTCTTCAGATTCCTGAAAGAATGAAGAGTCTAAAAGTGTGGCATGCAAAACTTTGATGATGTCCATATTGTCAGCCTACTATATTAGAGACTCTGGAGAATTTCCACTTGGCTGAAATCTGGGTCTCTCTCTCTCTATATATAAATGTACACACACATCTATATATACATGCATTCATACATTTGTGTCTCTTTACACACATGCATGCATGCACTCAAACATGTGTACACATACACACACACTCATCTCCATTTTTTCCATTAACCACCATCCTTATTTTTCTACATCAGGTCTTTCAGGTCAGATGATATATAGAGTCACTTTGTATGTGAAACTGAGGACTCAGAAACAAAAATTCCATGTGAATTAACTGCCTTTATGTGACTGGACGTTTTTCCTGACAGAGGAAGAAGAAACATTCAACCACAAGAAATGACAAGTTGATCTTTTTGTGATAGGTTCAGGAAGTAACCAAGTAGTCACTACCCAACAGATTAGAAGACAATGCAATAGACTTGGTCATAGGAGACACAGGCATCTGCATCATACCTTAAACTTAATAAAACTGGTCAGCCCATTGATGAAGTCATCAGGAGAAGTCATACAGTCCAACTCAAGCTCAGTTTTCTTACTTTTAATGTCAGTTACATCCCCAACTGATCATAAATACTGATATCACAGATAACACTCAAAACAAGATTTTATGCTTATACGTGGCAATTAAAGTTCTGAGAACGAATACAGTGAGCTTTCTGAAGATAATGCAATTGGCAGGATGATTTCTCTCAAAGTACTTGTGAGGCAGCAGCTTCTGTAGGGCATTATCACTTTTATCCAAGTTCAGAGCTTCTTGCATACTTCCTTAGCAGTCTTCCCCCTTTATCAGGGTCTCAGTCTATGCATGGAAATTGCCTAGAAGCATAATGTGTTGAAAGCTGTTCTGGATCAAATTCTTTATCTGAGTAGAGATAAAACCTTCACTAGAAGTAATCTGGGTTTATCTGGTGAAGTAGCTGGTAGAATCCATTGGTTCCTGGATTTTCCCACACATTGATAACTTAATGTATTCAAACTAGGAACTGGCATTAATGATATACTTGCCATTAGACTCCATGACACCTGAGGTAAGTAGGTGACAAAATAGTGCATTTTTTGGTCACAGGACAGCAGACTCTGAGTCTCATATACAATGCAATTAGTTTACCAGCTGCCTAGCATGACAATCAAGAGAAGAGGATTCCATTCCTATGGAGTAGGACAAGAGCTGCACAAAGGTATCAAAACCAACATACCAGGTGATGGAGAGGTCAACTCTTCACCACAATGGACCACTGGATAAACCAACTGCGTCCTAGAATTGAATCATATTATAAACACAAATTTCAAATTCAGCTTTTAGTGCAATGGTAAACAAGGACTCAAGGTTGTAGTTGTGCCTTCCCACAGCTGAAGGATCCTCTGTTGCTTGAAGGAATCACATCTTGGCTTTCTCTGCTTTGGTGATTTTTTCCTGGGTGCTGCACACCTTTCATGCAACGATAAAGCAGGAATTTCCTAGTTTGAGGGCAACCAGGATCTTGGAAATATGTATAAGCTCAATATCAGGGACAAACCACTCACAAGCACCTCCCTGTGACTTAGGCTTCTGTAATAAACAGAGTCAAGTCAGAAACTTCGTTGACAATGTTTATCATGTCTGTAATCAGCTTCTGGTGCAGCCGTTCCGCTATCCACCATGAACACTGGCAGAATCCTTTCATTTTCTCCATGTGTTGTTCACCTCTGATACCATGTAGAGTTTCTCCATGATGATGGGTATGTTATAAAAATGCTCTAGTGCCATGTAAAGTACAGAGTGATCACCGTGAAATTGATTTTCCTTCCCTTGAACATTTGCTCAGCAGCTTCCATCCTTCAGGTCTTGGCCAGCTTAATAAACATCTTAATCACATCTTCTGTGATGAGTACCTTGGAATAATTCACAAGGATGTGCCCAGTGTTGTTGAGTTTCAAACTGAATTGGTCTTGGTCTGCCTGAAAAAGACTTTACACATTGATCTTGAGCCTGTTAAAGGAGAGCCTCTGGATCAGCTGTACAAAGTTTATATGTAGGCTGAGATTAGCTGTAGATGGGACATGGAGAATCTAGAGGAATACAAGTGGTAGATCCTGGAAAGTGTTTCAAATGGCCTCCCAATAAAAATATAAGGGGATGCATAGGCACAATTCTAGCTAGAACCTCTTCACTCAGAGGAGATCAGTGGCCAGTCTCTGGTCCAATCCTACTGCTTCCCTTCCTAGTGCAAATCTAAGTCTTCCTTGGAGGAAAATGGGAGGAGGACATGCTCAAGGCATCTGCATAAGCTGTCCTTCAAGCCACTTCTAGGAAGATGCATGTGGACATTTATAATCCATGTGGACAAAACAGCATCACCCTTTACACTAGAATATTTTTTGTACTCAGTTCATCTGTGTCCAGATTCTATCTTCTTTCACCGAATTCTAACAAAAGCCAGACATTGATTTAAAAGATAATCTAGACTGATGGTATTCAGACCACATGAATCAAATACAATAAGAAGAAATGTGAACAGGATAAATGTACTGGTTTTATGTTTAGAATATAAACATCATCTTACTAGTGAACATGAAATGATCTAAGTAGGCTTCTATTTAGAAGAAATTTTCAAGTTTTTTATACACTTCATGTATAATATGAGTGAACAGTGTTTGGGACTTCTTTAATAGGAAATATAACTATCTAGAACAAGGGAGATGACAGTCTTCCTGATTCCTGCCCTAACTCAGTTACCTCTGGATTATCATATTTATTATAGACTCTTCATTTTAGAGATGATGTGGATAATTTAGAGAGAAATCAGAGGTAGACAATCAGTATAGTAAAAAGATTGGAAATTTAGCCTGGAGAAGAGTAAACAGTAGAATCATGAGAACTTTCTTTAGGAATTTGAAGGGTTCTGAGGTGTGAAAAAGGATCAGATCTGTTCTGCTTTGCCCCAGAGGGCAAAACTAAAAACAATAAATGGAAGTCACAAAGAAACTTTATCTTGTGAGAAATCTTTCTGACAATAAGAGATACCCAACATATGATGGACTGTCATGGGATTCAGTAAGATCTCCTTTCCTGGAGGATTTAAAAAAATAAAAAGAAAACTATTTGTTGGAGACATTGCAGAGAAGCTTCTTGTTTTACCCTGAGCTGAATCAGAAGTCATCTTAGGTCTCCTCCAACACTGTGGTTATGATGCTGTAAATAGTTTCTTCACTTTGCCGTGATGAAAGAATAATACTGCTGTTTTAACTAACAGAGGAGTGTGGTCTTGAACTGGAAGGAAGGTGACACATACAGTACTGGTCACTACAATCATGAGCTATGCACCAATAAGTGGATTTTACATGTTCAAAGCACTTGTAATCATGAGATTTCAAATTGGGACTTTAGAAATGCTTGCCTCACCTGTCAGAAAGTCAGTGTCCCGCATAAAATGGAGTTTCTAATATTTGCGTTACCTACTGAGCAGGTAAGGATTGTGAAAATCAAAGAAAATATTGTCAGTAAAGTGCCTTGTGTACATAAGCCTTTTATGTAGGTAAACTATTATTATTCCTACCAGGACTGCTTAAGTAAATGAATAAATAGGCTAACATGAGTAGACTGAAGAAATGCAGGTGTTTCTCTTTCAAGTAGGTCAAAGAACTATAAAATGGTTATGCTTTCTGCTCTTCCTCACTTACTACACCCTTATACTCTGACCTCCCTGGAATCATTTGAAGTTAGTAAACATGATGGCATTTTTGGGTACCAAATATTTCTGAATGCATGGTATAAGATAAGATTATTTGAGCTAGTTGCCTTGGTTCTTGAGAAGCCTTCACTGGACAGTAAAACTTCCATAATGACCACAGCCAAAATCATACCAAGAGTCCAATTTTCCTAATCTTTCTTAGAGATGAAACATGTCTTCACCCTTCTCTCTCCCTTCCCTCCCTCCATTGTGCCTGCCATATTACATAGTAGAGATATGTAGGACCTGATAAAGATCGCTGAATCACAGAATTACCAAAGGTAATCCTGGACCTGAAAGGTACCTCAGTGGACATACAACAATACCCATACTGGAAAGAGGGTTTGACATACAATGAAATGGATAACTAATCTTATAGCCCTTTGTCTAAAGACCTTCAGTGAGAAGGACCCTTCACACCCACCTATGTGTGTATGTACACACATATGTACATATAAATATGTACATATGTTTGTCACATATACACAATATGAATACATGTATGCATATATGCCCAATAACACAATACATATATATGTACCAAGAAGCAAACTTAATAGGTTCTCTCGCAATTGTATACTCATGTTAAATATACAACAATTTTTTTTCCATTTGATGTTCCCTGTGTGGTCCCTTCCATAAGAATGTATTGCCCTTAGTAGCAGGGATGATCTTGGCATACTATGTGTATTTCTAGCTATTAACATATATTACTTTGCACATAATAAATATCCTTTTTGTTCCATCATTCCTATGGGAATTGGGATTTCCACTCTTTTTTATGATGAAGGATCTCATCCAGGGGCTCTGCAATGTTCTGAAGCTGGATATAATAAGCACAAAATACTACAGAAGCAAGACTAGTTGGAAGACTTCACTATCTAGAAGGAGATCATTGTTGGAATTGAACTCTGCACTGTGTTTTTTTCCATGTCATTAGTTGAACACTTCAGTCAAGCATGTGTCTAATTTTTTTTTTTGCTTCACCTGATAGTAATGATAAGATCATTTATTTAAGGAACAAACATTTATTAAGCTTTTGCTCTGTTCTAAGCAATGTGCTTATTGCTAAAGAAGAAAAGGCATAGCAAAATATACCCAAACTTTAAGAACTGCATTCTATTCACAAAAAAATTCTCTCTCCTAATATCTGTAAGCTATTATAATGAGACTGACTCTATTATTTGATCTTTCAAAGAATCTTGTACAACTCTGAGGCATGTATGTTAGAAGACATTTTTAAACGTCTTTAGGGAAGTATTTTGTTCTACAGAGTCAAATGTCTTCAGTCTTCCTGGAGCCAAGACGCATGGTGGAGTAAGCAGTAGATTGTTTACTTTTTCCCATTCTCATCCCTGAATACCTATAAAAGAGTACCCCAGCAGAGATCCTGGAATAATGGGGCCAGAGTAAAGTTCAGGGATGGGTCAGGCAATCTTTTGATAAAAGAGACTTAGAGAACTGGCAAATAAAGTCCATATCACTTGAGTGAAAAGGGAGCACAGTTCAAGACAGGAAATATTCCAACAAGTGCATAAGAGGCTAAAGTTAAAAGAAAAAATTGCAGGAGATCCTGAGCCCCAGAGCAGGCAAATATTAACACCAGAACCTCTCACATGCCTTAGCAGAAACAAGAGAACTAGTAAACTCCAGCTCAGAGAACTGTCACTTGTGGTAGTGCAACACCTAGCAGGCAAGCATCCTTCAGCAATAGATCTCCACAAGCTTCAGTAGAGCCCAGAATGGGCAGGTGTCTTCCAACAGTGGAGCTCCCTATGCTTCAGCACAGTGCTGGGGGCAGGCATCTTCCAGAAGCTGGAGTTTCCCATGCTTTGGTGAAGCCCCAGGGAAACACAGAAAATTCCCACTTATCCTCAGCACATGATAGACAATATCACCAGGATGCCAGTTCAGCACCAAGTAAGCTGCCAGACCTCTACAGCCTCCAGAATCCAGCTGAAACCCCAGAGCAAAAAGCTAGTGACCAGGACATTGGTGTGGCAATGGGCTACAATACAATGGATGACCTTGGTGTCTTCGAAGTCTGATGAAATTCTAAATCCTCCACAAAGCTTGCTTCAGCCTCATTCATAGCCATTGGAACAAATTGTTCTCATCCACCCATTCTACCAGGAGAAAGCTTATAGGAAGAATCTAGTAGGCTGGGTGGAAATTATAGGAGGCCAAAGAAAAGAGTTGCCTAGCAGGGTCCAACCAGTTTGGGGTTTGTTGGAAGAAAATCCCAAATCAATAAGACCCAGATACATTTGAAGAGTTGGGTAATTATCAAGAGCAGGCTCACCTTGAAGAAACGAATAAAAGAACTGAAAAAATTAGCTTTATCATGCTGCAAAAGCAGAAGGAAACAGGATTTCTTGAGGTACTTGGTCATCTGACATTTCCATCTTCATGATGTGTTGGTCTTTCATTGCCAAAGAAGACCATGCCATCAGAGAAATAATGACATGACTTGCACCTGACTTTGTTTTTGAGTGAGAGAGGGCTGTGCATGGTCACCAGTCTCATTTCTCCTCCAGAGCCATCTGAATCCAGTAAGCAGATATTCATCAGGATGCCTGGAGATGAGCCAGGATGAGGCAATTAGGGTTAATTGACTTGTCCAAGTTCACACAGCTAGTGAGTGTCAAGTGTCTGAGGTGAGATTTGAACTCAGATTCTCCTGACTCCTGCACTTGTTCTATATCCACTGCACCACCTAGCTGCCCCTGGACTGGGAGAAGAATAAAGAAGAGGAAGAATAATGTAGATTACACTGCAGGAAGAAGCACAAAGACCTATTACAGTAGAGGTAAAGAAAGGAAGGGGGCAAACATTGTTTGAAACTTATTCTTATTGGATTTAGCTCAAAGAGGGAATAACATGCACATTCAATTGGTAATACAAACTTATCACACTCTATAAGGAAGCAGAAGGGGAAAGGGCAAAGAAAATGGAAGGAGTGGATAGAAAGCATGGAAGAAGTACTAGTTAAAAGGGGAAAGAAAAGGGAGGAGTGCTCCAGAAGGGAATAAAAATTAAGGGAGGCAGTGTCCAGGAGCAAAACATTGGTGAAGAGATAAAAGGTGAAAGGAGAGAGAAAATTATAAACAGGGGATAGAGGAGAGAAAGACCAAATTAATAATCAGATTGTGAAATTGAATGGAATGAACACTCCCATAAAACAGAAGTGGATAGCAAAGTGGATTAAAAACCATAATCCCACAGTATGTTGTATAAAAAAACATATTTAAAGAAGAGTGATACACATAGAGGAAGGGCCAAAGGTTGGAGCAGATATTATGCGTTAGTTGAAGCTAAAAAAAAGCAATGGCAGCAGTTTTGATCTCTGATAAAGTAGAAGAAAAGTAGATCTAACTGAAAGAAACAAAGAAGGAAAATAGATCTTGCTAAAAGGTTCCATACATAATGAAGTGATAATCAATACTAAACATATATGGACAAAGTGGATGCTATAACATCCAAATTCATAGGGAGAAGCTAAATGAGTTATAGGAAGAAGTAGATAGCAAAACTATACTAGTGGGAGAACTCAAACTCCCTCTTTCAGAACTAGATAAATCTAAACACAAAATAAACAAGAACGAAGTTAAGGGAGTGAATAGAATTTTAGAAAAATTAAATATGGTAGAACTCTAGAGAAAACTGATTGGGAATAAAAAGGAATGTATATTTTTGTCCACATGGCACCTTCACAAGTGTTGACCATATAGTGTAGCATAGAAACCTCTCTATCAAATGCAAAAAGACAGAAATATTAAATGCATTCTTTTCACTTCATGTTGCAATAAATATTACATGTAATTGAAGGCCATGGAAAGACAGACTACAAATTAAATGGAAACTAAATAATCTAATACTAAAGAATGAGTGGATCAATCTACAAATCATAGAAACAATCAATAACTTCATCTGAGAGAAATGACAATAATGAGACATCATACCAAAACTTATGGTATGCTTCGAAAGCGGTTCTTAGAAGAAATTTTATATCTCTAAATGCTTACATGAATAAAATAGAGAAAAGAAATACATAAATGAATTGGCTCTTCAATGTAAAAGCTAGCCAAAAAACAAAATTCCAAATTAAATATCAAATTAGAAATTGTGAATATCAAAGAAGATATTAATAAAATTAAAATTAAGAAAACTATTAAACTGATAAATACAACCAAGCATGTTTTATATAAAAAACAATAAAATAGATTACTCTTTGGTTAATTTGATTTTTAAATAGAAGAGGAAAATCCAATTACTAGTATTAAAAATGAAAAGGGTGAATTCACCACCAATGAAAAAGAAATTGTAAACAATATATAGGAGCTATTTTATCCTACCGTATGCCAGTAAGTGTGACAAAGTATGTGAAATGGATGAATATTTACAATAATATAAATTGTCACTTTTAACAGAGGAGGAAATAAAATACTTAATATGTTGAGAAAAAGAAATCAAATAAACCATCAATGAATTCCCTTAGGAAAAATCTCCAGGGACAGATGAATTTACAGGTGAATTTTAGCAAATATTTGAAGAACAACTAATTCAATACCCTATAAACTATTTAAAAACATAGGAAAAGAAAAGGTAAAAGGGGAGTCCTACCAAACTTTTTTTATGATCCAAATATGGTATTGATGCCTAAACCAGGAAGAGCCAAAACAGAAAAAAAAAATTATAGACCAAATTCCCCTAATGAACATAAATGAAAAACTTTTAATAAAAAATTTGCCAAGACATTATAACTACTTATCATGAGGATAATATGCAACAAATGGGTGGGATTTATATCAGGACTACAGGATCCATTCAATATTTGAAAAACTATCAGCACAGTAGAATATATAAATAAAAAATTCACAGAAATCTTGTGATCATTCAATAGATAAAGAAAAAAAAGCATTTGACAAAATACTACATACTTTTCTATTAAAATGCCAGAGAGTATAGAAATCAATGTAGTTTTATTTAAAATGATATGTAGCATCTATCTAAAATGTAAAACCAATATCACATATAATGGAGATAAAATAGAAGCATTTCCAAAAAACATCTGGGTAAACAAAAATATACATTATCACCATTACTATTCAATATTGTACCTCAAATGTTAGGGTTAGGTATAAGAAAAATAGAATACAAGGAATTATAATTGGCAATGAAGAAAAAAAGCTATCCTTCATTGCAGATTACATGATGGCATACTTAGAGAATCAACTCAAAACCTACCTGAAAATAACAACTTTAGCAAAGTTGTAGGATATAAAATGAGTCCCCATAAATCATGGCATTTCCATGTATTACATAAAAAATCCAGCAGCAAGAGAGAGAAGAGGAAATTTCTTTAAACATAATAGTAGATACTATGAAATATTTGGGAGTCTTCCTGCCAAGACAGATCCAGGAACTATATGAGCACATACATAAAACATTTTTCACACACATGAAGTCATATTGAAATAATTGGAAGCATATGAATTCCTCATACTAATATAATGGTAATGAGAATTTTACCTAAATTATTGTACTTATTCAGTGTCATTCTTATCAAACTAGCAAAACTTTATTTTATAGTGTTAGAAAAAATAAGAAACAAAATCATCACTTTTACGTTTCTGGGAGCCAAGATGGTGGAATGATCAGTAACTGCTATCTCCCTCATCCTTGTTGACCTTGACAAGCACAGAGAATATCTTCCTGGAAAAAAAATGCTGGAAGAATGGGACAGTAGAAAGGGTAAACAGACTCTCAATCTGTATGGCTAGAAAGATCGCTAAGGAGGGTTCCTCTGGCTGTGGCCAAAGGCAACTAGTTCAAGATTAGAGCTATCCCAGACAGCCTCACCTCAACAAACCAGGAGAAGATCCTGAGCCCCAGGGTTGTGAAGCCAGCAACTGTGAATACCAGGACCCAAAGCATGCCTCAACACCCCAGGGGAATCAGGAATACACTAGCACAGACAGCTGAGCTTGCCTATGCTCTAGCTCAGCAGAGAAGACTTCCAGGGTCCAGACAACCTCTTCTGCACACTAAACAAGCTAGCTCCAGTGTAACTGCAAGGAAACAAAAAAAGACCTCACCTGGCCTCTGCTTTCATAAACCAAGCCAGTTCAGCACCAAGTGAGCTATAGAATTTTAGCTTCATACTGAAAGAACCAGAGGTCACAATACACAAAGCCTCAAGTTTTAGGCATAAGAACTGTGGGACAGAGTTACCTGTGACACAGATTCAGAGAACTACTTTAAAAGCCAGGAAAAGGGTCATTATGATGAGCAAGAAGCAAAGCACAAAAGAAAAGACCAGAGAATCTTTCTATGGGGAAAGAAACAAAACACAAACACCAAAGAGGTCAGCATAGAGACTGTACTCCCATCTGAAACTTCAGAATGGAATATAAACTGGTCTGATGTATGAAGAGCATTCTTGGAATAGCTCTGGAAAGATTTTAAAAACCAAATTAGAGAAACAGAAGAAAAACTGGCCAATGATTTCAAAAATATGAAAAAAATTCAGGGAAGAAAACAGCCTCTTAAAAAGAATAATTGGGCAAATAGAAAAGGAAATAAAGAACCTAACTGGGGAAAAAAAAACTCCTTAAAACAAGCAATTGGATAGATGGAAAAGGAGATGTAGAAGTTAGCTGAAGAAAGCAATTTGATAAAAAACAGAATCGGACAAGTATAAGCTGATGAATCTATGAGATATCAAGAATCAAACAAAGTCTATAGAATTAAAAGATAGAAAAAAATGCAAAATATGTAAGGGGAGAAGCAACTGACTTGGAAAATAGATCCAGGAGAGAAAATCTAAGCATTATAGATCTTCCAGAAAGTCATGATGTAAAAAAGAGCTGGAAAAATATCATCTAAGAATTTACAAGGAAAATAGCCCAGAAGTTCTAGATGCAGAGGGCAAAATAGTCATTGAAAGAATTCACTATTCACCTCCTGAACCAGACCCCAAACTAAAAACACCAAGAAATATTGTTTTCAAATTCCAGAACTATCAAGTGAATGAGAAAATACTGCAGGCAGCCAGAAAGAAACCATTCAAATATGGAGGAGCTAGAGTCAGGATCACACAGAAACCTTCCCGCTTCTACATTAAAAGAACAAAGGAATTGGAATATGAGATTCTGTAAGGCAAAGGAGCTGGAACTACAACGAAGGATTAATTGCCCTTTGAGAATTGAATTTTTTATGAAATGTAAAAAGGATCTACATAGATAGAAGGAGTGGGTACAAATTAAATGATGTGATGATAACAAATGTGATTTAAGGGGGCAAGGGACTGGTATGGGAGATGTGAAAAGGAGGAGGCAGAAAAAAGTAAATTACTTCACAGGAGGAGGCACAAAAATATATTGCACCAGAGAGAAAGAGGGGAGGTAGATGAACATTGTTTGAAGGGTACTCTCATCTGATAGATTCAAGAAGAGTACAATAAACTCAGTTAAGTATAGAAATACAATTAGCTCTATAGGAAGTAGAAGAGGAAGAGGGAAAGAAAAGGAAGGAAAGGCTAAAAGGGAGGGAAGAAGTAGGAAGGGAAAAGGGGATTAAAAGGGAGGGGGGCTGAAAGCAGGGAGGGAAGACTGAGGGAGACTGTGGTCAAAAACTAAAACTTGTGGAGGAGAAGGGAGTACTAAAAGCATAAACAATGGGAATGGGGATGGAGGGAAGGAAACAGATAGTAATCATAACTGAATGTGAATGGGATGAACTCTCCCATAAAACTGAAATGGATAGCAGAATGGATTAAAAATCATAATCCAACAATATCTTATTTACAAGAAACACATTTGATATGGGATCATACACACAGGGCAAAAATGAAAGGTTGGAGTAGAATATTTTGTGTTTCATCTGATGTAAAAAAGCAGCTATAACAATTCTAATCTCAGACAAACAAAAGCAGAAATTTATGAAATCCAAAGAGTTAAGGAGGGAAACCATATTCTGCTAAAATATACCATAGACAATGAAGCAATTTCATTACTAAATATATATCCTCTGTGTGGTATAGCATTCAAATTCGTACAGGAGAAGTTAAGGAAGTTACAGGAAGTTACAAGAAGCAATAAACAACAAACCTATACTAGTGAGGGACCTGAATTTCCCCCTTACTGAACTTGATATATCTAACCTCAAAATAAACAAGAAAGATGTTAAGGTGGTGAACAAAATTCTGGGTAAAATACATATGGTAGAAATCTGGAGAGAATTGAATGAGGGTAGAAAGGAATATACCTGTTTCTCATTGGTACATGGCACATATTCAAAAATCAACCATGTACTAAATCATAAAAACCTCACAATCCAGTGCAGAAAGTCAAAGATAGTCAATGCATCCTTCTCACATCATAATTCAAAAACACTTATATGTAGTCAAAGGTCATGAAAATATAAACCAGAAATTAACTGGAAACTAAAAGAAATCTAATCATAAAGAATGATTGGGTTAAACAGCAAATTACAGAAACAATCAACATCTTCATTCAAAAGAATGGCGATAATTAGACAACCTACCAAATTTTATGTGATACTGCAAAAGCTGTTCTTAGGGGAAGTTTAATATCTCAGAATGCCTCCTTAAATAAAATTATAATTTCTTATAATTTCTCCTACTCTGGCAAAGGTAAAATGCAGATTGACTTACAAAGTATTGGGACTGTATATATGGAGAATGTTGTGACTTTGGGCCAGGAGTGGGGAACCTGTGACTTGAGGCCACATGGGGCCCTCTAGGTGGTTAAGTGTGACCTTTTGACTGAATCCAAACTTCACAGAATAGATGTTTTTATTAATGGCATTTCTTCTCTAAAGTTTGGATTCAGTAAGAAGGCCTCCCTTGAAGGAACTAGAGGTCTACAATTGACTTTGAGGCAATAGGTTCCCCACCCTGGGCTTTTAGGCCCTCATCAGTTGTCTGGATTAACTGATTCTTTTACTAGGCCTAGGAATTCCCTAACTCTAAGGAAGTTTAAGGGAAAACATCATCCACAATGGCCCATTAGAAAAGCACTTTTTACTGAAGACAAATGCTGCATTTGTGACAAAGAGAAAGAAGGCTGGGAGAGGGAGGGATGTGTGGTATCAATAGGTTATTATATATTTAAGTAACATAGGAAGCCAGGGTATGAAGAATGGTGCATTTTCATCATTATTTCAACATCACAGCAAGATTGTAAGATCCTAGCAGGAAGAGATCTCAGAAGTCCTCTAGTCAAATCTCCCTCATTTTAAAGAAGAAAAAAACCCTGAAGCCTAGAGAGGTTCAGGATCTTGTCCAAGGTCATACAAATAGTAAGGGTCAGGTGGGGCATTTGAATCCAGGTGAGGAAGAAGGCTTTTATATTCTATCTTGCTTTCGGGATGTGGATGTGCCAGTGTACCTATCAGAGTCAACTCTGGTGGAATGGCTAAGGCCTTGGCTCTGCAGTCAAATGGATGACCAAAGCTTGAATGACAGTTCTGTCACTTATTTGCTCTCTAAATAAATAGGTCATACTAACTAGCTGGGCAGCATTTTATAAGTCAGTGGAAATATGGTAGAGAAATATGAACTGTGGCTAGCTGGCAAACATTCTCATACAGGTTCACCTGAGACTCCAGAGCGTTGTTATGATTCAGTCAGAGCCACTTCAAGTCCCCAACATCCCCACTCTTAGCAAAATTCTAGCATACCCGCGTACCGGTGGGTTCCAGAATTTCAAGGAACATGTATGAACCCTGTAATTTGATGTGAAAGTTCCAAGTGCTGGCTCAGAGTAGCTCCCCATGCCGTATTCACACATTGCTAGGAGACAGAGGTAAAGAAATGGAGTAAGTCACCCTACACTCACCCTTAAAAGTGATAATGATCCCATTAGGGATGTTGAGAGAGGCTGAGGACAGACTCAGCTATTCTGCTGCCATCAACAGTGTCTAGGATGGTAAGTCCTACAGGGGTATTTTGCCTAAAGGTCAGATAGGATAGGTGGTGCCCTGAAAAGGATTGACAACTAAATCTCCTTTATACTTGTTTCCTGAAACGCTTTTCTCCTTTCTCCTTCAGCAGGCTGCCAGGGCCAAACATATCTCCTCATATCTCAGAAAAGACACTAGATAGCAAAAGCATGGCTAGCTCAAGTGGGATGATTCTGATGGACAATTAAATTAAGATTCAAAGAGTTTGACATGTTTTTCACAAGGTCACCAAGCAAAAAGATATAGGCATGATGGGATTGGAATCTAGTTGTCCTATTTCCAAGTCTTGGGTTTTTACCACACATACTAACACATTTATTGAAATAATAATTTTTAAAACTCAGATTAAGTAATGCTATATGTAGGACTAAACCTTCTGAATGATGATAAAGAATACAAAATAGCATTTCTTTTCATAAGTGTCTAAAATAAAGATTTTGAAATATTCTTTTTCTTCCTTCCATTAGCTGTGATGAAGTAGCTGATATTTCACATGTCACATAAGGAGTGTGACCTACTCTTTGTTACCATGTCAAAAATCTGAGCAGGCTATAGGCATCTATTTCAACAAAAGCCAAATGCTAAATAGACATATAGGAAGTTAAAAATATAAACAGAAAGTCGTGGCATATCAAAACTCTGGAGTATGGAAGGGCAAGAGAGTAGAAAATGAGAAGATCTGAAATTCACAGAATATTTATTACACTTGGAAACTATGCACTCTAAGCCGTAAATGACTCCTGGGTGTTTGTTCACTTTAAAAGGTGAAATTTCTATATCATAAACTGTATTCAGGAATGTACACTGTCTTATAGAGTAGCAGTACTGTGGCGCAGTGGAGAGAGGGTTCACACTGAAATCATGGATGACCAGGTGTCAATATCTAACTCTGATACACATCCTCTGTGAAACCCTGTATGAGTCTTAAACTTCTCAACATTCTAGGCAATATTCAGACTTGAAGTTACAAAAAAGTACAGACCTACAATGGTAGAGGGAATCCTCTGACCTGGATATTCCCCTTATTGAAGAGACCCCAGGTCTAGTCCCTCTCTCTATCTTACCACTTCATCCATATTCAGAATTCCACAGTTGGACATATTTCCTCTACTGGTAGATTGCAGTCCCTGCACAACTAGATATCTCTTCTTTAAGAGCTGCTGTGATGAAAACAATTCATGTTTTGATGGCTAATCCTATAGCAGTGAACCTCTTGGCCTTAAAGCAGGCTGATCCACATGAGTGGATAAACATCCATCACTGGCCCTGTACTCAAAGCCTGAGTATCTCAATAGGAAATTCCAAAGCTTCAATCCTGCTCACAAAGCCTTCAAAACCCATATTCATCTCTATGCTATGAGCTATCAGAGCAGAAATGAAGTAGAGTGTTACTGAAAAAAAGTAGGAAAAAGCTAAGAAAGAGACACTTTTTTGCCCATGAATGAATATCAGTATAAAAATATTCAGCAAAATCTTGGCAAAAAGACTGCAGCAACACATTTTGAAAATATTTCACTACCAAATCAGATTTAATTAAGGAATACAAAGATGATTCAACAATAAGAAAACAATTAATAAGATTTGAGCTTTTTAACATTTACATAATCATACAAATAACTAAAACAACACCACTATATGAATAGACCCAGAAAAGTCTTTTTAAAATTCAGCATTAGAAGCATATGCATTGAAAAACCCTTCCTAGTATGGCAAAAATATGTGTATAGAGAAAATTGGCTTCATCTGTAATAACAAAATACTTGAAGCTTTTTCTCAAAGACCATAGATAAAATGAAGACGTCCTCTCTCATGGTTCTAGGAATGCTTCTTCTAACAGGAGACAAGAAATATAATTAAAATGCATAAAAATTGGCAGAAGATGTAAAATTATCTCTCTGTGCACATATCATGATGGTTTACTTGGAGAACCTGAGATGAGTAGTGAAAGAAATAAGGTATTCTTGATCATAGCTAGAACTCAGACAGAGGGTACTACATTCCAGGCATGATGTGAGGCATTTTACAAATAGTGCAAGTGAAGGGCTATCTTAGAAGGGAAGGCAGGAGCAGTGGGGTCAGTGTAGTGATGGAAAACCAGGAAAAAGCCCCCTACTGAAGCTGGGATTCTTGTATATACAAGACACTGAAGCTGATTCTTGAGGCAATCCAGGAAGCAAAGATGAGAAAAGGGAATGCTCTAAGGATGTGAAGAAATGTACAAAAGAGCCGGCATCCAAGGATAAGGGGTAATTTGTAAAGAACAGCAAGAAGGCAATATGGAATGTAAATTATAAAAACACTAAAATGATATTGAGAAAAAACATGTATTTCTCAATCAAGAGAACACTGGTGATTTTGCAGAGAATAAACTCAGGCAAATGATGACACTGGAATAATTATGACAAGACTTGAGAACAGAATGAGAGGAGAAAAATGGAGGCACCTAATTCAGTGACTGGCACAAGTAGACACTTAAATGCTTTTTGATGGATTGATCTTTCTTGTGCTCAGATCATGTGACCTCAGTAACTTCTCATCCTTCCTATTTGCCTGGCTCAAAGATTTATTACTTATAATCAAATATTTTCTTAGGTATTGGTCATTTTATTTACTTGCCTCTTTTCAAAACTTTTAAATGGGCGATTTCTGTGAGTGCTGAAGGTATAGCTCAAGGATAGTGGCTCCCAAGGGCCATATCTCTGGCTGACCATCAGACCATGTGACCCACCTCACTGGAGGTATCTCAGATTGATAGCTTCCCTGGCAAAAGATGTTGAGATTAGAGGGAACATTTTTCTTCTGTAGCTAGAAACTTTCTTTAGAGCAAAGCACACTGGGAAAAATTATCTGATACAATACTGTTACAGCATAAAAATAAAAATGTAGAATACTCTTAATTGTTCCATTAATAATTTCATCATTAGGTTTCATGCTTCAGGGTTTCCCTCCCCAGTCCATCTTCAAAGACATATCAAAGGAATGTCCCTAAAACATGAGTGATCATATCACTTCTGTGCTCAAAACTTCAGGAATTCTCTGCTGACTGGTTGTTGTCCTTCATCTTTGAGGAGGACCAAAATGACATTATGGTTGTAAAGTGAAATTTCATTGTGTCCAACTGTGATTGATCAAACCATTATTAGCTCAGAATGCTCCACCACAGGTTGGACACAGATAGTCCATTTAAATATTTGGGGAGGATATCCCAAATTTGTGCATCCTGCATTTACTTTATGCTGTCTCAATTGTGCTTTGCTCAAAAAGCACAGCACATTTTCTTATGTGGGCACAGCCATGCTGAGCGGTCATGTGCCAATATCTCCCATGTTGTACAGTCAAATTCAAAGTTCTTGAGAGAGACCTTGAGAGTGTCCTTATATCGTTTCTTCTGGCCACGATGTGATATCCTGTGCCATGTAAGTCCTCCATAAAATAGTCTTTTGGGCAAGTGTACATTTGGCATTCGAACAACATGGCCAGCTCATCGAAGTTGCACTCTCTAAAGCATAGTTTGAATACTTGGCGGTTCAGCTCAAGCAGGGACTTCACTTTCTGGTACCTCATCCTGCCAGGTGATCCTCAGAATCTTCCTAAGACAGTTCAAATGGAAATGATTCCATTTCCTCTCATGGCACTGGTAGACTGTCCACGTTTCACAGGCATACAACAATGAAGTCAGCACAACAGCTGTGCAGACCTTCAATTTGGTAGTCAGTCTCTCTTCTTTTCCAAACTTCTTCAGAGCCTCCCAAACACTGACTTAGTTCTGGCAATGCGTACATCAACCTCACTGTCAATGTGTACATCCCTGGAAACTGCAGTCCCAAGGTAAGTGAACTTATCCACAGTATTCAAAACTTCTCATTTGTTGTAATTGATGGTTCCAAATATGGATGGTGTGTTGGTAGCTGATGGAGCATGTTTTTTTGTTTTTTTTTTGGTGTTAATTATTAGGCCAAAATTAGCACAGGCATCAGAGAATTGATCCATACTTTCTTGAATCTCAGCTTCAGAGGCTGCATTGAGTGCACAATCATCTGCAAACAGAAAATCATGCACCAACACTCCCTGCACTTTGGTCTTGGCTTGGAACCTTTTCAAATTGAAGAACTTACCATCAGTATGGTAGTTGACCTTGATGCCATGTTCATCTTTATTGAAAACATTTGTCAACATGACTTAAGACATCATGCCAAAAAGCATGGGAACAAGCTAACAGTCCTATTTCACTCCATTGGTGACTGGGAAAGCACGAGAGCCTTGTTCATCATTCAGAATCCAGGCAAATATGCCATCATGAAATTGACTTACACTATTGATGAACTTCTCTGGGCAACCAAATTTTGAAATAATTTTCCATAAGTTCTCAAGACTAACAGTGTCAAAGGCCTTGGTGAGATCTACAAATGTTACGTACAGACCTCTGTACTGTTCCTGGCATTTCTCCAGGAGTGGTCTGGTAGCAAACACCATATCAACTGTTCCTTGGTCGTTTCTGAAGCCACACTGGCTCTTAGGTATATACCCATCTTCCAGGTAAAGGATTAGCCTGTTAACGAGGACTCTAGCAAGAATTTGCCAGCATTGAGTCAGAGAGAGATCTCCCTGTGATTGTCTCAGGACAACCTATTCCCTTTACCCTTATAGAGATGGACAATGGAGGCAGCCTTGAACTCCTGGGGGATTACCTTCTCTTGACATATAACCTAGAAAATTTCATTCAACATTTGTATGAGCAATGGTCCCCCTACCTTGTAAATCTCAGCTGGAGTAAAATCAGCACCAGGTGATATGCCACATGAGAAGAGCTTAATGGCCCTCAAAACCTCTTCTTCAGTTGGAAGTTCAGCTAAAGAGGTATTGATTTCAACCTGAGGTGAATGGTCAATGGCCTTAGTATTAATTGATGATTGTCTGTTGAGAACATTATGGAAGTGTTTAGCCCATCTCCCTAAGATCATGTCCTTATCACTAAACAATGTGGCTTCATCAGCACTGAATAGTTGTGATGCACCATAGGTTTTCCATCCATAAATAGCTTTCAGGGAATCATAAAAGTGCTTTGGATTGTTTCTATCAGCGTAAAACTGAATTTCATCTGCCTTCTTACTGAGTCAGGAATCCTGCATCTCTCTAAGCTTTGCTTGTACTTTGCTTTTGATGGAATTGAATGCTGCCTCCTTAGAGGTGGGTGAACTCTTCTACTGGTAAATCCTGTGGAGTTCTCATTTTTCATTTAGCAGCTTCTGAATTTCCCCATCATTTTCATCAAACCAGTCTCAGTGTTTGTGAGTGTTCTGACCCAGATGAGCAAATGCAGTGCTGTATACCAAATATCTGAGAACTGACCACTCCTTTTCTGCAACACTGTTGCCAACTGTATGTTGGCTCAACTTTCCCTCCAAGTCAGCAGCAAACTGTTCATGCTCAAAGAAGAGCTCTAATTTATTCACATTAATTCTTCTAGTAGTCATTTTGCCTTGGGAGTGGAGCTTTTGATGAATGAGAATATTTAGCTTGGAAAGGATAAGTCTATGATCAATCCAGCACTCTGCACCACACCTTGCCTTTGTCACTCTCACACCTTGTCTGTCTCTTCTCCTTACAATCACATAATCTATTAAATGCCAGTGTTTGCTGCAAGGAAGCATCCATGAAGTTTTATTGCATTTAGGTAAATGGAAGACAGTGTTGGTGATGAGAAGGTCGTGTGATGCACAAGTCTTCAGCATTAAATGTCCATTGCTTTTGCTGCTTCCAACTCCATTCCTCCCTAGGACTCTCTGCCAAGTCTGGTAGTCTGAGCATACTCTAGCATTAAAGTTACCCAGAATTATAAGCTTGTCCTCTTTTGGCACATTGATGATAAGGGTTTCTAGGTCTTCATAAAATTTTTCTTTGACTTCTTTAGAGTTTGTCATGATGTGAGCATAGGCATTGATGATGGTAGCATGGTGTTTTCCTGCGAGTGGCAATTGCATTGTCATGAGCCTATCATTCACTCCTTTTGGCAGGCATGCCAGGTTGCTAATTAGATTGGTTTTGATTGCAAAACCCATGCTAGCTTTATGGCACTCCCCTTCACTGTGTGTATTCTGGCAGTATGGGTGATGTCTTTTTATTCATACATAAATTGGATTTAAGTGAGGTAAAGTGGCAGTAAATTGACAGCCTCACACTCTCCTCCAGAGGCATCATAGTCCAGTGGCAGGACAGACTCCAGAGGGCTGGCGATGACTCAGAATGCAGTGGATGACCTTGGTGTCTTCAGTGTCTAAACAAGCTCTAAGTGCTCCACATCACCTGATTCATCTACCTTCATGGCAGTTGGAACAAGTTGTTCTCATCTGCCCATTCCACCAGATGAAGTTTTCACATGCTTGGAGTAGACATCCTCCTAACTCACCAATGGGGTATAGGGTGTGTTCAGGCAGGACCAGTACCAATACCCACACCTTTGTTATGGCTGCCAAGTCCTTTTCAGAGCTCTCCCACCTTTGATGTCCACTTGTTCCAACTAACTCTCCCCTGTGGCTCCAAGAAGCTTCGGTATACTAAGTAGCCACACCCCGGTAAACCATTTCAGCAGACTGGCCAAACCAGGCTGATGGTAACCAAGTGTTCTCATAAGAAACTGTAAATCTCTTATAGACAATGACTATTCCTTTCCAATATACACTAAAATTAGCCTTTGAATTTCCATTTTTTTCCTTCCTTCCCATGTGCCCTAGTGATGTCTGCCTTTAGAAACCAATGAGTGTATATATGTGAAATTTTTCAATTCATTTTTTTATTGATCAGTTCTTTCTCTGGATAATGATAGTATCTTTCCTGCTACATCATTTACAGTTACATCAGGTATTTATAATATTCATAATAACTAATTCACTCAATGTGATTCTTAAAACAATATTTCTTTTAGCATACATTTGTCCTCTTGGTTTAGTTCATTTTGCTTTTCATTAGTTTATCTAAGTCTTTGCATACTTTTTTCTGGAATCATTGATTTCATAATTCCTTTGTTCAGAGAACTGTTCCACCACAATCATACACTACAACTTATTCAACCATTTCCCAATTCATGGTCATCCCAGCAATTTCCTGTTATTTTCCACCTGAAAGAAAATTGCTACGAAAAGTTCAGAACATAACGCTGTTGAGTTTTTTTTTTTTTTATTTCCCCCACTAATCATTTCCAGAAATAGATCAATTAGAGCTATTACTTGGTCAAAGAGATCAGCTAGATTAAGAACTCTTTGGGTATAATTCCAGAGTGCTCTCCAAAAGGGGGGATCAGTTCACAATTACACTAACAATGAATTAGTGTCTCAATTTTTCCACATCCTTTCCAACA
Source organism: Notamacropus eugenii (assembly GCF_028372415.1). NCBI lineage: Eukaryota > Metazoa > Chordata > Mammalia > Diprotodontia > Macropodidae > Notamacropus > Notamacropus eugenii. Next base: position 575,284,394 of record NC_092872.1, read on the forward strand.
TTGGTCACTTTCCCCTGCTTTCATTTTGGTGAATCTGATAGGTATAAGTGAAATCTCAAGCTCCTTTTAATCTGCAATTCTCTAGTCAATAATGATTTAGAAGATTTTTTCATCTACCAATTGCTTTGATTTTTTCATTGAAGAATTCCCTGTTCATATTCTTTGACCACTTAACAATTGGAGAGTGATGTGCATGCTTATATATATTTGACAAAGTTCTTTATATTTTTTAGATTTCAGACTTTCTCTCATAACCTTTCCATAAAAAAAATTCCTCCCTGATTTTCAGCTTTTCTTCTGTTCTTGTCTACAATTGCTTTATTTTGTACAAAAACCTTTGAATTTAACTTAATCATCATCTCTTTTATGTCTAACTTTGATCTCTGTCTCTTGTTTCTTCATAAATTGCTTGCGTATTCATAAATCTGAGAAGTAATATGTTCTAAGTTCTAATTTTCTTGTTAAATCATTCTTTATGGATATGTCATGTATCCATTTTAACCTTATCTTGGCAAATGGTGTAAGATATTTTTGTATGCCCATATTTTGTCATATCAATTTTCAGTTTTCCCCAAATAAAGAATTCTTATCCAAAAGTTTTGTCTTTACACTTTTCAAATACAAGGCTTTTATATTTATTTGCTCCTATAAATTCTATACTTTCTATATTCCACTGATCTACATTTTTGTTTCTTAGCCAGTATAAGATAATTTTAATAAGTACTACCTTATAATGGTGCTTAAAATCCAATTCTGCTAAATCACTATCCTTTACCATTTTTTCATTGTTTTATTTGATATTCATGACTTTTTGTTTTTTAAAATGAATTTTATTATTTTCTAGTTCAATAATTTTGAAGTAAGTTAACTGAGCTTTTGTTGAATTATAAATTCGTTTGGGTATTGTATTGGCTACTTTTGAGCAAAATACAATTGAGACAGCACAAAGTTGTATTGGTCCAACCATTCAATGATCAGTAAATACTTCTGATATTTATAAATCTGTTTGAAAGATAAATTTAAAAAAATATTTGTTTAGCATACAGGACTGACTTTCTTTCAGGTGCTGTACCCTCAGGTATTTTATGCTATCTAGAGTTATTATAAATAGGGTATTTTTTTAATATCTCATCTTGCTGACTTTTGCTTGTGACATATGGGATATCTCCAGTTATACTGATTGACTGGACCCAGACGGAGGAGAAAGTGAGGCTGGTGACTTTGCACAACCCTCCTTCACTCAAATCAAAGTCAATTCAAAGTCATGTCATAATCTCCCTGACATCATTGTCCTCTTCATGGATAAACCACAACTTGTGTGTAGTCTAAGTTGCTGGAGTTCCAGAGAAAGAATAATGGAGTCTGAATACAGATGAAAACATAGTATTTTCTTCTTTTCATCATTTTTCCACTTTTTTCCTGATTCTTCTTTCACAAAATGAATAATGTGGAATTATGTATAAACTATATCAGATTGCATGCCATATTTGGAGGGAGAAGTAGAGGGAAGGGAGATAATTTAGAACTCAGAATCTTATAAAAGTGAATGCTGAAAACCAAAAATAGCAGCAAAATATTTTCACCATCTTAGTATTGTCCAGTCTTAAATGAGCAACCTCTCAATTATGATAGAATTCAATTCTGCAAAGAGATAGTTGATTGTGTAGAAGTCTTGATTGTGCTTAAATAAGTTACAACCAGATATTGTATGCATTTTGTAGCTATTCTGAATGCATTTTCGATCATTTTCATTCTCATAAATATTGCATGGAAATATTGACATTTTTCTTGATATATTTTACATCTTGATATTTCACAGAAATATTTCTAGGAAGATATGTGAGCCAGTGGATAGAGTGCTCAGGATGGCATCAAGAAAACCCGGGGCAAATCTGACCTCAGATACTTGCTCATTGTTTGATCTGTTTAAAGCATTTGCCTTTGTTTATCTCACTTTCCTCAAATGCCCAATAGGTATTGTAATCATATCTACCACAGAGGTGAGGTAAGTTTCAAATGAGTTCATATGCATAAAGTGCTTAGCACAAAATCTGAGAGAGAGTAGGCATTCATCAAATCCCAGCTATTGTTCATTCTTTCACTTATTTATTTATTACCTTTTTAAGTTCATTTGATCATTATCTAAGGTTTTCCTAGGTAGATATTATGTCACCTAGACACAGATAAGTTGGACTATAGATTTCTATAACCAACTGAATGTGTATGTCAATTCCTCTGTGAACTAAATGCAATGAGAGTACAGTTCAAACAACGATTAACACCCCATCTTCTTTCTCTCTAATGCAATTGCTCTTTGTGCCTTTGTCTCTTATTTAATTTACCCCTTTTTTTGTCTTCTACCTTTTGTCTTCTTCCAGTTGTATTCATTTTCACCCTTTTGTTTTTTTATCACACACCAAAATCGATTTTTACCCATATCCTCTGTCTATGTATATGCTGTATAATGTTAAAATAAAGACACAGATCTCAAAAGTTGTAAGTATCATTTTCTAGTGCATGTATGCAAACAGTTCAACCTTTTTGATTAACATTTTTTTAAAATTTTCTGTTCACATTTTATGCTCCTCTTGAGTCTTGTAGTTGGAGATTGAATTTTCTGTTCAGTTCTTTTTTAATTTTTAACCAGGAATGATTAAATATGTCCTATTGCATTGAATGTCCATATTTTACTCTGAAAGGATACTCATTTTTGCTGGATAGATGATTTTAGTTGTAATCCAAGCTCTTTGCCCTCTGGAACATCATATTCTAAGCCCTCTGAGCCCTTAGTAAATAGGATACTTAGTCCTGTGTAATTATGACTTTGACTCCACAACACTTAAATTTTTTCTTTCTGGCTTTTTTAATATCCCTCTTGAGTCTTGTATTTTAAAACCATCAGGAATGTTTGCAAGTCCCTTATTTCATTGAATATCTATCTCCTCCCCTGAGAGATTATACTCAATTTTGCTGGGGAATTGGTCCATGATTGTAATATAAACTCCTTTTCCTTGTGTACTATCATGTTCCAAACTCTCTGATACTTTAACGGAGAAGATACTAGACTATACATAATCTTAACTGTGGCTCCATGATATTTTAATTGTTTATCTCTGGCTGCTTCAAGTATTGTCTCCTTGACCTGATAATTCTTTATTCAGCTGTAATATTCTTTGTAATTTATCTGTTGGTATCTCTTTCGGGAGGTGATTGGTTGATTTTTTCAATAACTACTTTACCCTCTAGTTATAGAATCTCAGGGCAGTTTCCCTTGATAATTTCTTGAAAGATGCCATCCATGCTCTCTTTTTGATCATTGCTTTCTGATAGACCAGTAATTCTTAAAATATCTCCCCTGGATCTATTTTCTAGGTCAGTTGTTTCCTGAAGTATTTTACATTTCCTTCTATGTTTTCACTCTTGATTTTGTTTCAGTGATTATTGATGTCTCATAGACTCATTAGCTTCCACTTGCACAAGTCTAATTTTTTATGAATTGGTATCTTCAGTTAGCTTTTGTACCAGCTTTGCCATTTGACCAATTCTTCTTTTTAAGGAAATCTCCTCCTCAGTAATTTTTGCTTCTTCTTTCCCATTTGGCCAATTACATTTTTTAGGAATTGTTTTCTATTATCAATTTTTGTCCTTCCTATTCCAAACTGTTGACTCTCTCTTGAATACCTCTCATTTCTTTTCATATTTTCCTTCTACCTTTCTTATTTGACTTTTGCAATCCTACTTCAACTCTAATTGTTAAATCTTTATTTATTTTCAGTGTTCCACAATCACTACCATACAGTCAAGATATTTTTAAAATTTTTTATTTTTAATGTTTTGCAATCACTACCATAAAACTTAGATTCCCCTTCCCCCATACCTACCCCTCAGCAACCCCCCCCCTCCAAGATGGTATGTAACTCTGTATGGGATCTACTCATACGTTCCTGTTGAATAAATTTTCACTACTGTCATGCTGTGTAGATGATCTAAAATATATGGGAGAAATCATATAACAAACCAAAACATAATACACACCCCCACACACAAAAATGATCTGCTACATTCTGCGATTGAATTTCATAGTTCATTCTCTGAATGTGGAAGGCATTTTGCCTTAGAAGACCACTGGGAATTTTTTGTGTGTGTGTCCTTGCATTGCTGTGAAGATCCAAGTCTACCAGAAAAAACTCTCACATACTGTGGTCGTTGCTGTGCACAAAGTTCTCCTGATTCTGCTCCTTTTGCTCAGCATCAGATCATATGACTCTTTCCCGGTATCTCTGAAGTCTTCCCTCCTTCCCAACTCTCCTCACATCCCTTCTCTTTCCCCAATATGGCATACAAATTTCATATAGGTTCTACACATACGATCCTATTAAATATATTTTCATCATAGTCATGTTGTGTAGAAGAATTAAAATGGATGGGAGAAATCATATAACAAAGCAAAACATAACGCAAAAGAAAATGATTTGCAACAATCTACAATGGAATTACATAGTTCTTTCTCTGGATGTGGAAGGCATTTTGCCTTAAAAGATCATTGGGAAAGTTTTAAGTCCTTGCATTACTTCTAAGTCTACCAGAAAATGTCTTGGCACACTGTATTTGTTGCTGTGTACAAAGTTCTCCTGATTCTTTTCTTTTTGCTCAGCATCAGATCATATAACTCTTTCCATTTCCCTCTGAAGTCTTTCTGTTCATCAGTTATTATAGACAATAGTATTCCATTACATTCATATACTATAATTTATTCAACAATGCATTCCCAATTGATGGGCATCCCCTTGATTTCCTGTTTTTGGCCACCACAAAAGTGCTGCTGTAAAGATTTTTGTACATGTGAAAACCTTTCCCATTTTTATGATCTCTTGGGGATACAGTTGTAGAAGCAGTACAGGTGGGTCAATGGACATGCACATTTTTGTAGCCCTTTGGGGCTATAATTCCACGTCACTCTCCAGAATGGTTGGATCAGCTCACAGCTCCACCAACAACGAATTAGGGTTCCAAATCTCCCATGTCTTCCCCAACCTTTATCATCTTTCTCTTCTGTCATGTTAGACAATCTGATAGGTGTGATGTGGCATATCAGAGTTGTTTTTATTTGCATCTCTTTAATCAGTAGTGATTTAGAGCATTTTTCGTATGACTAGTGTTATCTTTAAGGTCTTCCTCTGAAAACTGCCTGCTCATGTCCTTTGACCATTTAACAACTAGGGAATGACTTGTCTTCTTTTACATTTGACTAATTTCTCTATATATTTTGAAAATGAAGCATTTATCACAGACACTAGTTGCAAAAATTCGTTCCCAGTTTTCTGCTTCCCTCCTAATCTTGGTTGCATTGGATTTGATTGTGCAAAAACTTTTTAGCTCAATGTAATCGAAAATATCCGTTTTGCACTTCATAATGCTTTCTATCTCTTCTTTAGTCAAAAATTATTCCCTTCTCCATAAATCTGATAAATACACTATTTCTTGCTCTACTAATTTGTTTATAGTATCAATCTTTATACCTAGGTCATGTACCCATTTGGGTTTAATTCTTCTGTGCGGTGTCAGGCATTTGTCAATGCCTAGTTTCTGCCACACTGTTGTCCAGTTTTTCCAGAAATTTTTATCAAACAGTGAGTTCTTATCCCAGAAGCTGGGGTCCTTGGGTTCATGGAACAGTAGATTCCTATATTCATTGAGTACTGTGTCTTGAGTACCTAGCCTATTCCATTTGTCTTCCCTCGCGCTCCTTAGCCAGTACCAAGTGGTTTCGATAATTGCTGCTTTATCATGCAATTTGAGATCTAGTAGAGCTAAGCCATCTTCCCTAGCATTTCTTTTCATTAGTTCCCTTCATATTCTGGACCTTTTGTTCTTTCAGGTGAATTTTGATTTTATTTTCTCCAGCTCTAGAAAATAATTGTCTGATAGTTTGATTGGTATGGCACTGAATAAGTGAATTAATTTAGGTAGAATTGTCATTTTTATTATATTGGCTCAGCCTACCCATGGGCAACTGATCTTTTTCCACTTACTTAGATCTGACTTTATTTGCATGAAAAGTGTCTTGTAACTGTGGTCATATAGTCTCTGGATTTGTTTTGCCAGGTAGACTCCCAAATATTTTATAGTGTCTACTCTAGTTTTAAATGGGATCTCTCTTTCTATCTCTTGCTGTTGGGCTTTGTTACTACTATATAGAAATGCAGAAGATTCATGTAGGTTTATTTTGTAACCTGCAACTTTGCCAAAGTTGTTAACTATCTCAAATATTTTTTCACTTGAATCTCTGGGATTCTCTAAGTACATCATCATATCCTTCCTCCTTTGCTTTTTGCTCATGATGAGGAGGTTTTGTGTGTTGTGTCCTCTGGTTCTTTCAGCTAGAAGCTAAAAAATCTGGTGGTAAGCTGGCTGCTGTGAGAAAGCAAAGTTGAATTCTTTTTGTGTTTACCCGAATTAGCCCTGGAGCTAGCTTGTTAAGTGTGGGGGAAGGGTGGTCTTGTCATGAGAGATCTCCTCAGCTGAGCGAGAGCAAAGGCAAGCTCAGGGCATGGTGATCCCAGGTTGCTCCAATGTCTTCCCTTTTCCCCTGGAACCCTGAGGCATGCCTGGGTCCTGGTGTGGGACTCCATCCCTCTGGGCTCCACATCTCCTCACTGTGGGTTTGCTGAGGTGGGCCTGTCTTGGACAGCTCTGGTCCTCCACCAGAGTAAGAGGAATACTCCTTAGACATTTTCCTAGTCTCAGGTGCTACTAGGGACTGTTTACCCCTTCTACTGATGCCACTGATCCAGGATTTTTCTGGGAAAATATTTTATGGTTCTTTCAAGGTCAACAAGGAGTTGGTGAGAGAGCATTTACTGATCACTCCACCATTTTGGCTCCAGGAAGTTCAAATAGGTGCTTTACAGACATTTAATCTGTGTGCTGAATGTCTCAGGCACAACTGCTACAGATACCTGGGCCTCCTTATGTGGCTCTAATTCATTCTGCTCCACTTGATTCTTGACCTGAGCTACTATGCCATCATGCTGCCACTTCCTCAGACTGCCCTGGTGCTTTCCTGCTTGGCCCTGCCATAGCAGACATGCTGTGCTGTGCACTGCGTGCTCCTCCATCCCTGTGGAAAAGATCCTTCCCATTGAACTTCCAGTCTGCCTGGCTGTGGGCTGTGAATCTGCCACAGTCTGTCTCCTATTGGATTCTGCACCTCCAAAATTTGGTCTCTTTTTAAAGGTATCTGAGGGAACTTATCTAAGAGCTTAGGTGAGTAGTTGCTCTCATTTCATCATCTTGGCTCCACCCTAGTACTTGAGCTTTTTAAATGGGGCATTTTAGACTTGAGACCAATTCATATTGCTCTTTGAGATTTCAGATGTTGTAATATTGATAATATTGTCCTCTTCTGTGTTTGTGCCTTGATCTTTCCTGTCCCCATAGAAAGAATCTATGGTCAATGTCTGTTTCTGTTTTTGCTCATGTTTGTCTGTTTCCTGGACTTTAAAGTTGAGATCTCCTGCTGAAGTGCAAGGGGCATTATACCAATCTTCTTGTGCTTGAGGTCAGGGTCCTGGACACTGACTTTGAGTAGTGGGGCCTTAGGTGCTGGTTGGAGGCTGTAGTCATGTGGCAACTTACCTGGTGCTGAGATGTGGTCATGGCGGTGGTGTCTGATGTGTGCTGAGGCTACATGGGATTTTCCTGCATTCCCCCAGGGCCACACTGAAACACGTGGAGGTTAGTCCGCTAGGAGATGCCTGTTAATCTGGGGCTGCATTAAATAAGGGGAAGTCTGTTGCTGGAAGACACCTGTCTGCCTTAGGTTTTGCTGAAGCATAGGGAAGTTTAGCTGCTTGAGGGTATCTGCCAGCTGGTGTATATGGAGGCTCCCTTAACTGGAGTTTTATGATTTCCTGGACTGCACCAAGGTATGTGTGGGATCCTCATGTTGGCACTTTCCTCTTCTATCAACCTGAGGGTCTGGATCACTCACTGGTTTTTTGAAGTGGGATTTACAGATGGTTTGCTATGACACTTCCCATCCTGGACTGCATTTGCATTACTCATTCACCAAATTGAGAACAGTCTTTCCCATTGACTCCCCAGGTGCTGTGGTCTAAAACACTGTTCCACCTCATCTTTCTATTAGCTCTAATGTTCCAAGATTTATCCTGGGTGATAATTTTCTGTTTACTTTTCTTTTGTTTTCTTTTCTTAGCACAGTTCCTGGCATATAGTATGCCTTTAAAAGATGCTTATTCCTTACCCTCCACTTGTCTGAACTGCCTGAACTATATGCTCCTCCATCTCTGTGGAACAGATACTTCTTGTTGACCTTCCAGTTGTTCTGGGCTGTGTATCAGCCACAGTCTGTCTCCTATTGGATTCTGTACCTCCAAAATTAGCTCAGATTCTCTTTTTAGAGGTATCTGAGGGAGTTTGTCTAAGAGCTTAGGTGAGTGGTTACTCTCACTCCACCATCTGGGGAACTGGTCTTCTACTTTTCTTTTAAAATATAATTTATTACTCAGTTCTCAACATTCACTTCCACAAGAATTTGAATTCAAAATTTTTTCCCCATCTCTCCTCACCCCCTCCACAGGACAGTAGGTGTCTTATGCATCTCTTCCTCCAGTACAGCCTCCCTTCTATTACCCCACACCCCTTCCATTCTCCCCCCCTATATTTTCCTGTAGGAAAAAATAGATTGCCATAACCTGTTGCCTGTACATCTGATTTTCTGGTTGCAAGCTAAAACAATTTTAGTATTCATTATTAAAGCTTTGTGTTTCATAATTTCTCCCTTCTTCCCTCCCCACATACCCTTATTGAGAAAGCAAGCAATTCAATAAAGGTCCTACATGCATAGCCGTGCAAAACACTTCCACAGTAGTTATGTTATGAAAGACTAACCACATTTCCCTCTGTCCAGTCTTTCCCTCCATTTATTCCATTCTCTCCCTTAACATTTTCACCCTCAATAATGTTTGCTTCTGACTTTAGTTAAACATCTCTTAAAAGTGGTTATCTAATTCAGTATTCCAAATATTTGGAGATGTTAGTTTTAAATCTTATTTTTATTTTCAGATATAAAATTCTGAAAAAAATTAACTTGATGAAAGACAAGCTTGAAATATTTGCTGAAAGTCAACTCCAATCCTTTCAACTAATACAGCAGTGTTTTTTTAAAAAACTCTATATGTGTTAAAATCAATAGTTTCAGGTGGAGTCAAGATGGTGGAGTAGAAAGATGCACATACACTAGCTCTTCCCCCACAGCCTATAAAATACCTGTAAAGAAGGACTCTCAAAAAATTCTAGAACAGCAGAAGCCACAGAACAATGGAGTGGAGGAGATTTCTAGTCCAGAGTGACCAAAAGGCAGATGGGAAAAGTGTGTCGCACCAGATGCAGAGCAGAGCCCAGCCCAGCCTTGGCCGCATGGTACCAAGAGGAGCAGAACTGAGCAGTCTTTAAGGATAGAATCTCCATTGGTAGTGCAAATCCCTCAAACCACAGGCATTAAAGGTCAATGAGAGGATTTTTTCAGCTGGCTGAGAAGAGAGCAGAGTATCCCCATAACTCAAGCCTTCTCAGGTGGCAGCAGCAGGGATAGCAGTGGACAGGGGCTCCTAAGGCAGGCAGCAGCCCGCATTCATTGTTGAAGGTCTCATTGTAAAGTGTCTGAGGGAACTGAGCCCTGTGTGGCAGCCCTGCCCCCACCTGAGCAGCTGATCTTAATCTCACACTGAGTAGAGGCCCTGTCCCTGCCTAAAGCCCTTAGGGGTTTGGAGCAGCTCATCTGAATCTCAGTCCCCAGTGCTGGGATGACAGAACTATAGGCCAGATGGTGGTGGAGAGGAAACTCAGAAGTCAAGTAACTGGCTGGGAAAATGCCCCCCAAAGGAAAAAAAAACAGGACCATAGAAGGTTACTTTCTTGGTGAACAGGTGTCTCCTTCCATCCTTACAGATGAGGAAGAAAAAGGCATACTGTTAGAGGAAGTCAGGGCCCCTGACTCCAGGGCCTTCAAAGGGAACTTAAAGTGGTCTGAGCTTGAAAAGAGAGTTAAGAGCTTACTAAAGGAGAACCGAAAAAATGTTGAGGAAAATAACACTTTTAAAAAGAGGCTAACTCAATTGGAAAAAGAGATCCAAAAAGTCAATGAAGAGGAGGCTTTAAAAAGCAGAATTAGACAAATGGAGGAGAAGGTTCAAAAGCTCATTGAACAAAATAATTTGTTGAAAGAGAGAATTGAGTTCAAGGAAAAGAATGACTAAGAGATAAACCAAGCAACTGGAAAAGAAAACCAAAAGTTTGAAAAAATAGAAGATAATGTGAAACATCTCATTGGAAAAACAACTGACCTGCAAAATAGATCCAAGAGAGACAATTTAAAAATTATGGGACTTCTTGAAAGCCATGATCAAAAAAAGAGTCGACATTATCTTCCATGAAATTATCAAGGAAAACTTCCCTGACATTCTAGAACTAGAGGGCAAAATAAATATTGAAAGAATCAACTTATCACCTCCTGAAAGACACCTGAACAGAGAAACTCCTAGGAATATTGTGGCCAAATTTCAGAATTCACAGGTCAAGGAGAAAATATTGCAAGCAGCTAGAAAGAAACAATTCAAGTACTGTGGAAATGCAATCAGGATAACGCAGGATATGGCAGCTTCAACATTAAGGTAATAAAGGGCTTGAAATAGGATACTGCAGAAGGCAAAGGAACTAGGATTAAAACAAAGAATCAACTACCTAGCAAAACTGAGTATAATATTTCAAGGGAATACATGGTCATTCTGTGATATAGAGGACTATGAAGCATTCATATTGAGGAAAAGACCAGAACTGTATAGAAAATTTGACTTTCCAATACAAGAATCAAAAGAAGCATGAAAAAATAACAGGAAAGAGCAATCATAAAAAACTATCTAAAGGTAAACTGTTTACATTTCTCCAGGGAAAGAAATTATTTATGACTCTTGAATCTTTTCTCAGTATTTGGATAGGTGGAAGGATTGTACATACACATACACACACACACACACACACATATAGACATTGAATACAGGTTGGATTGAATCAGAAGAGACGATATCCACACAAAAAATAAAACAAAAATTAAGGGGTGAGGGAGAAAAATATTGGAAGGAGAAAGGGAGAAATGGAATGGGGCAGGCTATAACTCATAAAAGATATAAGAAAAATCTTTTTCAATGGAGGAGAAAAGGGAGAAGAGGAGAGGGGAAAAGTGAAGCTACTCTCTCCACATATGGCTGAAGGAGGGAATAACATACTCACTAAATTTGATATGAAAATCTATCTTACACCAAAAAAGTGGGGTGAGGATAATGATACACGGGAGAGCAAATGGGAGAAGGGAGTAACTAGAAGGAAACACTTTTGGGAAGAGACAAGGTCAAATGAGGGAATAAAAAAATAAAGGGGGATAGAGTAGGATAGAGGACAATATAGGTCGTCTTACACAACATAATTATTATGGAAGTCTTTTGCAAAATGACACATATTTAGTCAGTATTGAATTGCTTGCCTTCTCAGTGAGGATGGGTAGGGAGGGATGGAGAGAAGTTGGAATTCAAAGTATTAGTAATGAATGTTGAGAATTTTTATTGCATATAATCGGGAAATAAGAAATACAGGGAATGGGGTATAGAAATTTACCTTGTGCTATAAGAAAAGAGAGAAGATGGGGATAAGGGAAGGGTGGGGAGTGATAGAAGGGAGGGTACATTGAGGGAAGGAGCAATCAGAATGCAAGGTATTATGTGGTGGGGGGAGGGGAGTGATGGGGAGAAAAATTGGACACGTTACAAAGTGATGTAAAAGAAATTAGTAATAAAACAATTGACTGAATTAATTGCTGAGAATAAATCAAAGACATCTTTAGTTTGGGGAAAAGAATTTTAGTCTAAATTTCCTAGAGGTGGGTAACCTCAGGTAAAATTTGGTATTGATGGAAAAATTAATTCATGAAAGCTATTAGTGACTCAATCATCCAGATGAGGAAATCATTTATAGCTCTACCCAGAGGTAGTTAACTTGTTATGAGTCCTGAAAACATGAGGTGACAAACTTATTTTCAAGGAGAAATTAAACATAACATAACATAGAAGAAAGTGTTAAAGCTGATGATATCATGCACTGCGGAAATATTTTCCATGTTCTTTGGTAAAAGAAATCTGCACCTTTCTCTTAATAACTTTGTCTACATTAACCTTAATATGTTTGATAGAGTAGACTTTTATTTTTAAACATTCTAAAAGTATGTCTATACCTCTTGTATTTTGATATTTTTTAGAAAAGGAGTATTTTCTCATTGTAATAAAAAATCCTGGCACATCCATGGCAAATATACCTCTGGAAATCTCCCCCCTGCCCCCACTTCTCTTTCCTGTGTTTCCCGTTCCACTGTAGTAAAAGGCATTAGTTACCTCTCCTAAATTGTCACAGCATACTGCTTCTTGATTGAATAACCTTTAAAAGTGCAAGCTAGATATTGGTGATTAAGGTCAATACTAATCCTTTGTTTGGCAACTTACTCTTCACCAGTATTGTGTATGGCTAAGATTCTTCATGGACACTCTATGAAACTTTCTGAAAAAATCTTCAATACCTCCAGATGGAGAAATTCTGGCCCAGAGCCATATGTCGAAGAATTTTTGTGAGACAGCAGTTGCCTTAGCAAAAACATTCAACTTGGTCCTCCCCATCCTGATATATTTACAATCAAAGATAGAAGGAAAGGCACCCATATGACTTGGACACTTCTCCATTTAAATAATTCACGTTTCATTAGAATGTTACTATGGATGTCAACACTTGACACTCAATTTTGCCCATCTAGGAATACATTAATCCCAACTCTGAGCACAATCTCAGCTTCCTTATCATCTCTGGCAGCCAGGATTTCTGGGATGATACGTGTTCGTTTGTAGGTGTGCAGAAAGCACTAAGTGGTTAAATTGAGTACCTCTCATGATTTCCTGTTCCACCTTTAGGAGCAATAACAAAGGGAGAGAGATAGTATGTCACTACCTCAAAATTAATGAATGTAAAGATTTCTACTTAACTTTGTGAACTACTCACAGCCAGCACTTGGCACTTTCAGACCAAATTACTGGGTCTGAACAGATTCCTCAAATTCCCTACAGTAAGAGGTGGGTTATGATTGTGCCCCAAATGGAGATTTTGGTGATATTAGGTACATTGACAAATTCTTCCCACTCCTGTCTACCTCCATAACCAAGATAGAGTCTACTTGGAAAGGTTTCAGTAATTCTTATTCCTCAACTCTGGAAAATACCATACATGATTCTACTACCTGTATGATTTTGAACTAGGTACTTAATCTTTCCAGGCTTCAGTTTGTTCATGTATAAAATGAGGAATATTTGACTAGGTGGCCTCTTACTTCTCTTAAAGCTAGGATCCAATAATTTAGCTGTGATGTTGAAACAATGATGAAGATGCATAATTTATATCCTTCCTATGCTATTTTTTTCTCTTGGTAGTCACTTTCTAATAGGTAATTTAGAAGAGAGATATAGCTTTATCCTTTTCCAGTCTTAGTGGGTAATTCATTTCCCTTTTTTATTTCTTTTTGTTGGGGGTGAGGAGTGGTTAATGCATGTTTATTATTTCTTTTTACATTTCTTTTAACCTTATTTTTAGTATATGGAATGAAGTGAGAATTACCATAACACAGTATAGTAAATCTTATCAAAGTGAATGTTGATTGGGGAAGGAGTCAAGATGGTGTAATAGAAGCAGAGACTTCCTAGAGCTCCCCCCCTAAATCCAGCCAAATACCTGTCAAAAATGACCCTAAACAAATTCTGGAGCTCTGGAACACTCAGAATGATGGAGTGAAGTGGATACCCAGCCCAAGACAGCCAGCAAGTTTGACCCTTCACTGGGGGCAGAGCACAGCCCAGCCTGACCCACACTGGGACAGATGGAGTCTGAGCAGGCCTGACAGGTGGGGGGGGCACTGAATCTCTGGCACTTGTGGTGGTTTCCAGTCTTCAAAACCCCATAACAATAAAGACAAATTTGAAGGTATGTAGGAAAAAAAGCTTGTTGGGTAAGCATGCGATATTATATTGGTCTAGTCATAGACTCAGGGTGACAGCAGGGGTGGAGGAGCACACCACAGCAGGGGCAGTGGAAGCACCTATTTATTGAACTCTAGGTCCACAGATTTTAGGGAACCAAGCAGCTGGAAGTATACCTCACCACCCCCATTAGAAGTAGAAAACTACTCTGAGAAAGAGCTCAAAAGTCGAGTAAATTGTGGGGGAAATGAGAAAAAACCAGAAAAATAATCAGACTATGGAATCTTATTTTGGTAACAATGAAGACCAAAATATTCACACAGAAGACAAGAAAGTCAAAGATCTTGCATACAAAGCCCCCAAGAAAAATATGAATTGGTCTCAGGACATGGAAGAGCACAAAAAGGACTTTGAAAATCAAGGAAAAGAAGCAGAGTAAAAATAGGGAAGGGAAATGAGAGTGATGCAAGAAAATTATGAAAAGGGAGTCAACAGCTTGTTAAAGGAGACCACCCAAAATACTAAAGTAAGTAACACCTTAAAAGTAGACTAACCCAAATGACAAAGAAATCCAAAAAGCCAACAAGGAGAAGAATGCTTTAAAAAGAACTGGACAGATGGAAAAGGAGGTCCAAATCTTACTGAAGAAAGTAATTCCTTAAAGATTACAATGCAAGGTGGAGTGAGAGCAACTACTCACCTACGTTTTTAGACAAACTCCTTCAGATACCTCTAAAAAGAGAATCTGACCAGGTTTTGGAGGTGCAGAATCCAATAGGAGACAGACTGTGGCAGATTCACAGACCAGGACAGATTGAAAGATTAACAGGAAGGATTTGTTCCAAGGGGGTGAGCCCACAGCACTTGGCCAGGCAGGAGACCCTTGGGGCAGCCTCAGACAGGAGCAACATAGCAGAAAAGTGGAGTGGCAGCCCAGGGCAGGAGATCAGCAGAGCTGAATGAGTGACAGCCACTGAGTCCCAGTGTTCCTGAGAATTTCAGGCCACAGATTAAACATCTGTAAGTCACCTATTTCATCTTCCGGGAGCCAAAATGGCAGAGTGATCAGTAAATAGTCTCTCCCTCTCCCCTCATTGGCCTCAAAAGAACCATAAAACATTTCCTCAGAAAAATCCTGGATCAGTGGGAACAGCTGAAGGGACAAACAGTCTCACAGCACCTGAGGTTAGGAAAATAGCTAAGGGAGATTCCTCTTACTGTGGCAGGGGCTAACTGGAAGGAAAAGAGCCCCAGGGGCAGTGGAAACTCACACTAGCACACAAGCACGTTTCAGTGGTAGAAGAGGAACTCCAACTGAAGCGGAAACTTGCACTAAGCCCCAGGTGTGAGCTGAGCTTGACTTTGCTCTAGCTCAGCTGAGGAGATCTCCTTTGACCAGACCACTGCTCCCCAACACTTAACAAGCTAGCCCCAGGTATAAGCCTGAAAAGACAAAACAAAAAAGAAAACAAAAGCACCTGCCTTTAGCTTTCCCACTCCAGCAGGTAAAACACAAGATTTGGCCAGCTTCTAACTGAAAGAACCAGAGGCCACAACACACAAAGCCTCACCATCATGAGCAACAGGCAAAGGAGGAGGAAAATACCATAGAATCTTTCTTTGGGGACAAGGACCAAAACGTAATTACCAAGGAGGTCAGTATTGAGACTGTACTCCTATCTGAAACTTCAGAGGGTATTTTGAACTGTTTGCATGCACAGAGAGCACTCCTGGTACAGCTGAAGAAGGAAATAGAAGAAAAACTGGCCAATGATTTTAAAAGTATGAAAAAAGAATTTGCTGAGGAGAACAGATATTTAAAAAGGATAATTGAACAAATGGAAAAGGAAGCACAAAACCTAACTGGGAAAATGAGATAGATGGTAAAGGAAGTACAAAACTTACTGGAGAAAATAATTCCTTAAAAGGAATAATTGGACAGATGGAAAAAGAGATACAAAAGTTAACTGAAGGAAACAATTTGATGAAAATTAGAATTGGACAAGTAGAAGCTAATGACTCTATGAGACATAAGAATCAGTCAAACAAAATCTAAAGAATGAAAAGATTGAAGAAAATGTAAAATATCTAACTGGAAAAACAACTGACCTGGAAAAGAGATGCAGGAGGGAAAATTTAAGAATTATTGGCTACTAGAAAGCCATGATGAAAAAAAGAATCTGGAAAATATCTTCCAAGAAATCATCAAGGAGAAGTGCCCATAAATGCTAGATCCAGAGGGCAAAATAGTCATCCAAAGAATTCACAATTCACCTCCCAAAAGGGATCTCAAACTAAACACACCAAGAAATATTGTTGCAAAATTCCAGAATTATCAATTATTTCTTTTCCTTTTTTAATTTGTTTTCAACATTCATTTCCACAAAATTTTGAGTTCCAAATTTTCTCCCTATCTCTTCCCTCCCTCAACCCCAAGAAAATACTACAGGTAGCCAGAAAGAAACCATTCAAATATCAAGGAGCTACAGTCAGGATCACACAGACTCTTGCAGCTTCTAACTGAAAGATCTAAGGAATTGTAATATGATATTTCAAAAGGTAAAGGAATTGGGACTACAATCAAGGATCAAATACCCAGTAAAGTTCAGCATAACATTTCAGGCAAGGAGATGGACATTCAATGAAATAAGGAATTTCGAGACCTTCCTGACAAAAAGGCCAGAACTCAATAGAAAATTCGATCTTCAAGT
The DNA here is from genome assembly GCF_028372415.1 of Notamacropus eugenii. NCBI lineage: Eukaryota > Metazoa > Chordata > Mammalia > Diprotodontia > Macropodidae > Notamacropus > Notamacropus eugenii. The sequence goes on from NC_092872.1 coordinate 575,301,189, forward strand.
GCCGATCTCAAGAAAGGAATAAAAAGGCAAACAGGGGAAAAGAAAAACTTGTTACTCAATTTGGGCAAACTTCTTACATCCCTATAAGGGAAGATGATATGTGTTAATCTTAGAATTGTGTATCTTTTATGAGGAATAAAAGGGATATACATAGATAGAGGGAATGCGTATAAAGTATATAATATAATGATAAAAATGTGATTCATGCGTGTGAAGGGATTGTAACAGGAGATACGAAAAAGAGGAAGCAGAAAATGATTAATTACATTACAGAAAGAAGTACAAAATTATATTATAGTAGAGGTAAAAAGGGGAGAGAGAGGAGCATTGCTTGAGAGATACTCTCATCTGATTTGATTCAAGGAGGAAACAATAAATTTAATTAAGTATATAAATCTAACTGGTTCTATAGGCAGGAGGAGGGAAAGGGGGAAGAGAGAGGATAGGAAGCTAAAAGGTGGGGAAGAAGTAGTAAGGGAAAGGGGGAACAAAAGGGAGGGGGGCTGGAAGAAAGAAGGGAAGACGGTGGGAGGTGGTGATCAAAAGTGAAACTTTTATTGAGGAGGGGAAGGGAGACCGGAGAAGTAAAAGTACAAATAGTGGGAAATAGGATGGAATGAAAGACACAGATTGCGATCATAACTGCGTATGTGAATGGAATGAACTCTTCCATAAAGTGGAGATGGACAGCAGAATGGATCAAAAGTCATAATCCAACAATATATTGTTTACAAGAAACTCATTTGAAATGGGGCGATACACATAGGGTAAAGTTAAAAGGCTGGAGCAGAATATATTGTGCAGATGTAAGAAAAGCAGGGGTAGCAATTGTAATCTCAGAAAAAGCAAAAACAGAAATAGACCTAATCAAAAGAGATAAGGAAGGAAACTATTTGGGAAAATTGGTGAAGAAGGAGTATTCCTAAATTTTCTTTTCCTTTTTAAATTTGTTTTCAACATTCATTTCCACAAAATTTTGAGTTCCAAATTTTCTCCCTATCTCTTCCCTCCCCCAACCCCAAAACTCTGAACATTCCAATTACCCCTATCACCAATCAGCCTTCTAACATCCCTCCCTTCCCTTATCCATATCTTCTCTTTTGTCCTGTAGGGCAAGACAAATTTCTATACCCCACTACCTGTATTTCTTATTTCCCAGTTGCATGCAAGAACAATACTCAACAGTTGTTCCTAAAACTTTGAGTTCCAACTTCTCTTCCTTCCTCCATCCCCACCTATCCCCATTGGGAAGGGAAGCAATTCAATATAGGCCATAGATGTGTAGTTTGGCAAACAACTTCCATAATAGTCATGTTGTGTAAGACTAACTATTTTTCCTTCCATTCTGTCCTGCCCCCCATTTCTTCTATTCTGTCTTCTGACCTTGTCCCTCACCAAGAATGCTGACATCTAATTGCTCCCTCCTCTCATTGCCCTCCCTTCCATCATCCCCCCAACCCTGCTTATCCCCTTCTCCTCCACTTTCCTGTACTGGAAGACAGGTTTTCATACCAAAATAAGTGTGCATTTTATTCCTTCCTTAAGTTGAATATGATGAGAGTAAGCTTCATGTTTTCTCTCTCACTTCCCCCCTTTTCCGTCCACAAAAAAGTATTTTACTTGCCTCTTTTATGAGAGATTATTTGCCCCATTCCATTTCTCCCTTTCTCTTCCCAATATATTCCTCTTTCACTCCTCAGTTTCACTCTTTTAGATATGATTCCATCCTATTCAACTCACCCGGTACTCTCTGTCTCTGTCTGTCTGTCTGTCTCGCTTTCTCTTTATGTGTATGTGTGTATATGTGTGTGTGTGTGTATGTAATCCCACCAACTACCCAGACACTGAAAAAAGTTTCAAGAATTACAAATATTATCTGTCCATGTAGGAATGTAAACAGTTCAAAATATTAAGTCCCTTTTGATTTTTCTTTCCTGTTTACCTTGTCATGGTTCTCTTGATTCTTGTGTTTGAAAGTCAAACTTTCTTTTCAGCTCTGGTCTTTTCATCAAGAATGCCTGAAAGTCTTATATTTCATTAAAAGACCATTTTTTTCACCTGAATTATTATACTCAGTTTTGCTGAGTAGGTGATTCTTGGTTTTAGTCCTAGTTCCTTTGACTTCTGGAATATCATATTCCACACCCTTGGATCCCTTAATGTAGAAGCTACTATATCTTGTGTTATCCTGATTGCATTTCCACAGCACTCAAATTGTTTCTTTATAGCTGCTTGCAGTATTTTCTCCTTGACCTGGGAACTCTGGAATTTGGCTATAATATTCCTAGGAGTTTCTGTTTTCGGATCTCTTTCAGGAGGTGATAGGTGGATTCTTTAAATATTTATTTTTCCCTCTGGTTCCACAATATCAGGGTAATTCTTCTTGATAATTTCATGAAGGATGATGTCTTGACTCTTTTTTTGGTCATGGCATTCAGGTAGTCCCATAATTTTTAAATTGTCTCTCCTGCATCTATTCTCCAGGTCAGTTGTTTTTCCAATGAGATATTTCACTTTATCTTCCACTTTTTCATTCTTTTGGTTTTATTTTGTGATTTCTTGGTTTCTCATAAAGTCATTAGCCTCCATCTGTTCCATTTTAATTTTTAAAGAACTATTTTCTTCAGTGAGCTTTTGAACCTCCTTTTCCATTTGGCTAATTTTACTTTTTAAAGCATTCTTCTCCTCACTGGCTTTTTGAATCTCTTTTTCCAACTGAGTTAGCCTATTTTTAAAGGTGTTATTCTCTTCAGCAAATTTTTGGGTCTCCTTTAGCAAGTTGTTGGCCCACTTTTCATGATTTTTTTTGTATCTCATTTCTCTTCCCAATTTTTCCTCCACCTCTCTTACTTGATTTTCAAAATCCCTTTTGAGCTCTTTCGTGGCCTGAGACAATTGGATATTTATTTTGGATGTTTGGGATACAGAAGCCTTGACTTTTTTGTCTTTCCCTGATGGTAAACATTGTTCTTCCTCATCTGAAAGGATGGGAGAAGATAACTGTTCACCAAGAAAGTAACCTTCTATAGTCTTATTTTTTTCCCTTTTTTGGGCATTTTTCCAACCAGTTACCTGACTTTTGGGTCCTTTGTCAAGAGTAGGGTATACTGTTGGGATTTGTAAGATCTCAGTTCCTCCAAGGTGGCACAGTCAAGCATGGACATTGATCTGGGAGCAAACAGAGATTTTTGTGCCCAGAATCTTGGTAGAGTTTTCTCTCCGCAGACACCTGACCTCCAGTTCCACCAAGGCAACACTGGGGGCTGAGATTCATAAAAGCTATGGGGGCAGGGCCCCCATTCAGTATGAGATAAATATCAGCTGCTGTAGGGCCTCTTCACAGGGCCGGGGTACTAATCAGCTGCTCTGTGCCCCCCAGGGGTTTTGTGATCCAACAATGGATGCAGGCTGTTGTAGGGACTTCTGTGAGAACTGCTGCCACCTGCCCTATGTGGCCTTTGCAGTGGCTGCCAGAGGCAGGAGCTATGGAAAGACCCTTCTACCTTCTTGGCCAGCTGAAAAACCCTGTCACTGACCTTTGGCACCTGTGAGTTGAGGGATCTGTAAACTGCTGCTACTGTGATTGGGGATTCCACCCCCAAGCCTTGCTCCCATCCTCATCCCAGAGCTGAGCTGCACAGCCAAGGCTGGGCTGGGTTCTGCTCTGCATCCTGTGCAACAGATGTTTCCCATCAGCCTTTCAGGTCACCCTGGGTTGGAAATCTCCTCCACTCTGTTGTTCCTCACTTCTGCTGCTCTAGAATTTGTTGAGAGTATTTCTTTACAGATATTTTATGGGCTGTGTGGGAAGAGCTAGTTATATATATGTCTTTCTACTCTGCCATCTTGGCTCAGCCCTACCCAAATACGTTCTATGATACAAACATGGTTTTAATATCTAAACCAGGAAGAGACAAAACAGAGAAAGAAAATTATAGACCAATTTCTCTAATGAATATAGATACAAAAATTTTAAGAAAGCTTTTAGCAAAACGAATACAGCAGTGTATCACAAGAATAATACATTACAGTCAGGTAGAATTCATAACACGAATGCAGTGCTGGTTCAGTATTAGGAAAACTATTAGCATTATCAATCATATCAACAAGAAAACTCAAGAAACTACGTGATTATCTCAATAGATGCAGAAAAAGCTTTTGACAAAATAAAACACCCATTTCTATTAAAAACATTGAAGAGCATAGGAACAAATGGAACTTTCCACAAAATAACAAGCAGTATCTACCTAAAACCTTCAGCAAGCCTTATATGCAATGGAGATAAGTTAGATGCATTTCCAATAAGATCAGGGATGAAGCAAGGATGTCAATTATCACCACTATTATTCAATATGGTTCTAGAAATGTTAGCTATAGCAATTAGACAAAATAAAGAAATTGAAGGAATTGATATAGGCAACGAAGAAACTAAGTTATCATTCATTGCAGATGACATTCTGATATATTTAGAAAATCCCAGAGATTCAAGTAAAAAACTACTTGAAATAATAAACAACTTCAGAAATGTTGTAGGTTTCAAAATAAACCCACACAAATCTTCTGCATTTCTATATGGTAGTAACAAAGCCCAACAGCAAGAGACAGAAAGAGAAATCCTATTTAAAGTTAGGGTAGACACTATAAAATATCTGGGAGTTTATGCACCAAAACAAACTCAGGGACTATATGTATGCAACTACAAGACACTTTTCACATGAATACAGTCAGATCTAAGTAAGTGGAAAAACATCAGTTGCTTGGGGGTAGGCTGAGCCAATATAATAAAAATGAAAATTTTGCCTAAACTAATTTACTTATTTAGTGCCATGCCAATTAAACTATCAGATAATTATTTTCTAGAGCTAGAAAAAATAGTATCAAAATTCATCCGGAAGAACAAAAAGTCCAGAGTATCAAGAGGACAAAAGAAAAGTAATTCTAGGGAAGGTGGCCTAATGCTACCAGATATCAAATTGTATCACAAAGCAGCAATTATCAAAACCACTTAGCACTGGCTAAGAAACAGAAGGGTAGACAAATGGAATATACTAGGTAATCAAGACACAGTAGACAATGACTATAGCAATCTACTGTTCAAGAAACCCAAGGACCCCAGCTTCTGGTATACATACCCACTGTTTGACAAAAATTGCTGGGAGAATTTGATAACAGTGTGGCAGAAACTAGGCATGACACTATGCAGAAGAATGTAATCCAAATTGTACATGATCAAGGTATTAAGATTGGTACTATGGACAAATTGGTGGAGCAAGGAATAGTGTTTTTATCAGATTTATGGAGAAGGGAAGAATATTTAACTAAAGAAGAGACAGAAAGCATTATGAAGTTCAAGGTGGATAATTTTGATTACATTAAACTGAAAATTTTTTGCCCAACCAAACACAGTGTAACCAAAATTCGGAACGATATAGAAAATTGGGAAAGAATTTTTACAGTTAATGTCAGGGATAAAGGCCTCATTTCTAGAATATATAGCGAACAGAGTCAAATGTACAAAAATACAAGTCATTCCCCAATTGATAAATAGTCAAATGATAGCAACAGGCAATTTTCAGAGGAAGAAATGAAATATATCTCTAATCATGTGAGAAAATGCTCTAAATTTCTTTTGATTAGAGAGATGCAAGTCAAAACAACTCTGAGGTACCACATTACACCTATTAGATTGGCAAATGTGACAGAACAGGAAGATGATAAATGTTGGAGAGGATGTGGGAAAGGTTGATCACTAATACATTTTTGGAGGAGCTGTGAGCTGATCCAACCATTGTGGAGAGCAATTTGGAACTATGCCAAAGGACTACAAAAATGTGCATACCCTTTGACCCAACAACATCGCTTCTAGAATTGAATCCCCAAGAGATCATAAAAATGGGAAAGGGTCCCACATGTACAAAAATATTTATAGCAACAATCTTTGTGGTGACCAAAAACTGGAAATCAAAGGGATGCCCATCAATTGGGGAATGGCTAAATAAATTATGGTATATGAATGTAATGGAATACTATTGCACTATAAGAAATGATGAACAGGTAGACTTCAGAGAGACCAGGAAAGACTAATATGATCTAATGCTGAGCAAAAGGAGCAGAACCAGGAGAACTCTGTGCACAGCAACGACCACAGTGTGCAAGTTTTTTTCTGGTAGACTTGGAACTTTGTAGCAATGTAAAGACTTAAAAAAAATTCCCAATGATCTTCTAAGGCAAAACACCACCCACATCCACAGAAAGAACTGTGGAATTACGTTTTGGTTTTTTATATGATTTCTCCCATTCATTATAATTCTTCTACACAGCACAACTATGGTGAAAATGTATTTAATTATAATGTATGTGTATATCCTATATAAAATTGTATGCCATCTCTTGGAGGGATGGTGAAGTTAAGGGGGAGGTAGGGGAAAAAATGAAGTTGTGTGGTAGTGATTTTAGAACACTAAAAATAAATACAATTATTGTTAAAAAAATTACAATGCAGCAGGTGGAAGCTAATGACTTTATGAAAAATCAAGAAATTATAAACCAAAACCTAAAGAATGAAAAAAATAGCAGATAATGTGAAAAAATCATTGCATAAACACCTGTCCTGGCAAATAGATCCAAGAGAGTTGATTAAACATTTATTGGACTGTGTGAAAGCCATGATCAGAAAAAGAGCCTTGATATCATCTTCCAAGAAATTATCAAGGAAAAGGGCCCTGATAATCTATAACCATAGGGGGACATAAATATTGAAAGAATCAACTGAACAGCACCTGAAAGAGATCCTAAAAGAAAAACTCCTAGGAATATCATGCTGAAATTGCAGAGCTCCCAGGTCAAGGAGAAAACACTCCAAGTAGTCAGAAAGAAGCAATTCGAATAGTGTGGAAACACACAGGATAACACATGATCTAGCAACTTCTACATTAAGCAATTGCAGGTCTTGAAATATGACATTCCAGAGGTCAAAGGAGCTAGGATTAAAGTGAAGAATCACATGCCCAGAAAACCTGAGTATAATACTTCAAGAAAAAATATGATCATTCAATGAAATAGAGGACTTTCAAGTATTCTTGTTGAAAAGACAAGAGCTGAATAGAAAATCAGTCTTTCAAATACAAGAGTCCAGAGAGAAATGAAAAGGTAAACTGGAAAGAGAAATCATAAGGGACTTACTAAAGCTAAACTGTTTACATTCCTACATGGAAAGATAATATTTGTAACTCTTGAAACTTTTCTCAATATTAAGGTATTTGGAAGTGTTATATGTATATAGACAGCAGGCACAGGGTGAATTGAATGGGAAGGCATGATGTCTTAAAAATAAAATTAAGGGGTGAGAGAGAAATATATTGGGAGATGGAGAAAGGCAGAATTAGAATGGGGTAAATCATCTCTCACATAAAAGAGGGATGAAAAAGCTTTTCCTTTTCTTTTTTCCAGGCAAAGGCATTTAATGAAATAGCATAAGAAAACTTACAATAGAACATTCTCTCCATAAATTCAGGAAAAATTCCCACATACACATCTGCCATCAGTGGGGAGAGTGTACAGGAATAGAAATCACTCATAAGGTGTGCACACATAGGAAACAGCTATGGTGAGAACACATATATGGAGCAATAACACATATATCTGACATTGTAGGACCATTTATGTCTTTAATTATATTAATGTTATTATTAATACTCCTTTCTCCTTAGACCTGACTTCTTTGGGGTATGACATCCCCACTGGAAGCATCATTCTACTAGTCTCTGTGAGTCTCATGATGACTCTTGGTCATCTCAGGTAGGCATTGCTCTGCTGGTATCAGTACCGGTCAGCTGAAAACTTTAGTCATAGCTTCTGAAGACAGCTAACAAAAAGGAAAGAGCCAAAATCCTTACAGCCTCCAGACTGAGATTGGCTTTCCTTTAAAATGCTAAGTTTTTTAGAGTGCTTGGTTGAGGATAACTTTCTAAGTAAGGATTTGAGATTCCCAAGCTCCTCTCTGGATTAGCATACAAATAAATTTGAGATAGAGCAAAAGATCAGCTAAAGAGGCAAGGTCATTTTTCTCTACCTACTTAGCCAACCTTGACTTTGTTAAGCATATCGATTGACAGCAGTTACTCTCTCTTGTTTAGATGCTGTATTTTTTGCCAAGTGCCAAATCTCACTGTCTCCTCAAAAGTAAAATGAGGATATTTCCCAGTATTTTTGCGAGGAAAGTTCTTGTAAATTATAAAGTGCCATAGAAAAATGAAATAAAATAGTTATATCATTTCTTAGTATATATCACCTTCTAGTCCTTTTATGACCCTGACATATTTTATTTTATATTTTCACTTTTGTATCTATCTTATTATCTGATTCAATTATAAATTCCAGGAGTTCATGGTCTACATCTTATTTATCTTTGTACCTCCATCATCTAGCACAATTCTGTGCCTATGTCAGATAACTAATGGATGGCTGTTGACTATCAATAGCCAACATGCTACAGAGGCCCAGTTTATAATAATTTTCAAGGAGAAGATATAGATTTTAGCTAATTGACCACAACAAATCAATATACTCTTCAAATAGGCTTTTGTGTCTCTCAGAGAAAACTCTCAACTTTCAGTTCACAAATCAGGTAAATGAATCCTCTATCAGCACCAGTAGTATATCTGAGCAAAATCAGATAGTAGAAAAGTAGCATGTGAATATTATACTTTTATCCCTAGACTAGTGAGAATTGATTGTCTAGAAATGGAAGCTTTCATCTGTTTCTAATTCTTGGAAGTGTAGAAGAGAATAACAGAGCTCTTGGAGAAAAGAAGACAACTTTATGGAGTGGGAGATGGAAAATGGAAGGTTGTGATTGGAGAAGTTTGAGATGGTCACATAGAAATAGTGAACAAGGTATAGTTCTGCAAACCTTTTGATAAAGAGTAGTGGAGAGCAGAAGCCAGTAGAGGTAATCAGAGTAGAGGAGTGCAAGATGAGTCACTGGTGTGTGATAGTGAGAGGAGAAGAAATTATGGGCATCTATCACTGAGGAACTTCATTATAGTCCACATCATTTTAGCATTATAATCCACATTATACTTCCTCATTTCCTAATCCAGCCCAATATTGGGAACAAGAGCTACCTAGAATTGCAGTTTTGTAGCTTAAAGGAGAAATTGGAAGATCATAAGATATAGGAGATGGAGAAATGTGGGAGCTCAGTGAAGATGGTTGCAGGGTACAGATATACAATACCAGGGAGAACACACTAAAAATAAAAGGTGAGCTTTATCTAGCTTGCTGATCCACTTATAGAGTGATTTATCTAACTTGCTGCATGTCTGAATATTCTTGCTTTATAGCATAGCTGGGACCTGGTGAATTTACTACTTTTCACTCTCTTTTGCTTCCCCTACCTTGTAAAGCAACTTGCTGTTCTTAGTTCTATTTATTTGTTGATTACACTTTTATTTTTATTTTTTATTTTTTAATTTTTATATTTTTTACTTATTTTTAGATTTCCACATTCATTTCCACAAAATTTTGAATTCAAATTCTACTCACCATCTCTCTTCCCCCACCATCTTTTATTCCGATTACTCCTTTCTTCAATGTATCCTCCCTTCTATCACACCCCATCCTTCCTTTGTCTCCATCTTCTCTCTTTTCTTGTAGGGCAAGATAAATTTCTATACACCATTGCCTGTATTTCTTATTTCCCAGTTATATTCTTCTATATTATATATGCTTTTTACTTCAAGGATCAAATGCAGATTCTTTTCTTTGATAGATAAGTCACCTAACAATCAGACCACAGGGTATTTTCCCAGTATAATTACTAAGTTCATCCGTTCACTCGCTCTACAGCTTAGTCAAGCTAGTTTCCTCTTTGCTTTTTTCAATGCAGGTGTTCATAAGTCATCTCTGGTCCATTCCAAAGATCATACCCATTTCTGTCATGAAGATTTTCCTCACACTGGCCTCCTAGAAGCATGAATTTACCTCAAGACTCAATTCATGTGCTGAGTTCTAAATGCACCCAACCCTAATCTGTCAAGCCAGTATTTTCTTCGGCAAACTATATTATCACAGAATTATAGTTATTTAATATAAGCTTATATTTGCCTGTTTCCGTCCTCAGTAGTATGCAAGCTTCTTCAGAAATGGCACTGTTTTATAATTGCTCTTTGTATTCCCAGTCTCTGCCACAAAAGAGACCTTTAATAAATGTTTTAGGCTTAAATAATGTGAAAAGTACTGTACTTGCCACTAGCAACACATGATTGAAAGAGACTCATTCCTTCTAATCAATGCAATACAAATAGTTCAGATATGTAGACCAGGGATATGTTATCAAATATAACCATTTTTGACTAAAATAAACAAAATGATAAGGAATTCAGAATAAAGGTGAAAATATGTTCTGACAAGACTGGGAATGATCAGGAAGTAAACCTCTAGGAGAAATTAGTACTTCAGTTGGACCTTGATAGATGAGTAGCATTTTTATAGGTGGACATTAGAGAACATTTTAGGATTTGGGCTCAAAGAGAGCAAAAACTTATGTCCAACAAAGTATGGGGCATGCTCAGAAGTTCAGTGTGGAGGCATTAAGAATGTCCTTGTATTGTTTTTTCTGACCACCATATGAGCACTTGCCTTGTTGTGAGTTCTTCCTAAAATATTCTTTTAGGTGAGCATATATTTGACATTAGTACAATGTGCCCCATCCATCAGAGTTGCACTCTCTGCAGCAAAGTTTGAATGCTTGACAGTTTAGTTCTAGAAAGGACTTCAATGTCTGATACTTTATCCTGATAGGTGATCTTCAGAATCTCATTCACATGGAAGTGACTCAGTTTTCTGGCATAGTGCTAGTATATTGTCCAGGTTTCACAGATACACAGCAATGAGGTCAGGATAGTGACCCTGTAGACCTTTCAGTAGTTAGTCTAATACCTATTCTCTCCCATACTTTTTTTTTGAGCTTCCCAAATACTGAGCTAGCTCTGGAAATGCATACTTTAACCTCATTGTCAATGTGTACATCCCTGGAAAGTATACTGCCAAAGTAAGTGAACTCATTTGTTTCCTAAAACCAATGGTTCAACATATGGATGCTGTGGCACTGGTTGGTGGAGCACCTTTGTGTTTTTGGTATTAATTGTAGCAGAAGCAGCAGAGAATCAATCCATACTTAATTGCATACAGTGCAGTTTTGAGAAGCTTCACTGAGTGTACAATCATTTGTGAAGAAAAAAAAATCCTGCACCAACTTTCCCTCCATTTTAGTCTTGGTTGTAGCCTTTTCAAGTTGAACAAATTGTCATCATTGTAGTAGATGATCTTGATGCCACTTTTGTCCTCATTGAATATGTTTGGCAGCATGGCTGAAAATATCATGCTACAAAGCATGAGAACAAGGAGACAGCTTTGTTAAACTCATTTGATAACCAGGAAAGTGTGAGAGCATTGTGCATTATGCAGAAATTAGGCAAATATGTCATCATGAAATTGATGTACAGTACAGAGGAATTTCTGTGGGCAACCCAATTTTAACATAATTTTCTATAAGCCCTCATGACTGAGTATCAAAGTCCTTGGTCGAATTGATGAATGTTGCATATAGAACTCTTCTCTGCTCTTGGTATTTTTCCTGAAAATGCCATATTGGCCATTCCTTAGACCATTTTGAAGCCATGTGGTTGTCAAGCAGATGATCATTTTCCAGGTGAAGGATCAGCCTATTAAGAAAGACTGGAAAAAAAATGTCTTTCCAGCAATGACTAAGAGACAAACGTCTTGTGATTGTCACAGGAGAATCAATTTCCATTGAATTTAGAGATGGAAAATGGAGGTATTATTGAACTCCTGGGTGCTGTGATCAGTGCACTCCAGCAGGTCCAGGGCAGTTATGGGACTCACATAGTGAGGATGAAAAGACAAGTGGGACACAGCAGTCTGAACAAGGTGAGTTTATTCTAGACATTCTGAGCCAATAAATTAGGGGGTCGGGGTGCTTAAATAGTAAAAAACCATAGGGGTAGCAATTGAGGCATGAAACAGAACAGATTGTGATAAGTAGAAAGAGAGGCCTCAAGGCCTCTTTATCAGAATGTTATCCTGATTAGTAGGGGCCCTGATTCCTGGAACTTCAACACCCAAATTCAAGGACATGCACCTAAGAACAATATATCACTTAACTTCTCAAGTACTCCCCCTTGGAGGAGGGGAACTCTTGATAAGGGGCTCTTTCAAACCCCTCAAGGTTCTCTACATCTCCCCCTTTTTGTTTTACAATGACTCTTACCTATTCATCCAAATGTTGAATGCCAGGTTATGTATAGTATTGATGATGAAGGACAGCAGGACAGGAGCACAGATACAAATATAAAATACTCTTGCAAGGCCTATGACCAACAGCCCAAGGTCTTGTGCAAGGTCACTTAAAAACCCAAATGCTCTATATATCACATCTGCAATATGTTGTGCAGCCTCGGGTGGATCCAAGTTGCTATGACTTCTGACATTATCAATAATCTGAACAATTTATTCCAAGTCATCCATATCCATAGTTACATTATTAACATTCCATAATCCTCTTAAGTGATTGGCAATTTTGGTAAAATTATAACGGGTTCCATTATAATTCATATTTAACAAACAAAAATGGGTAAACCTACAATCCCATTTCCAACTACTATATAAGGTGAGTATCTCAACTTGTTTGTTAATTTCTATTACATACTGTCACACTTCATCAATGGCTTGATAAAAATCCTTATTAATTTTTTCTTGTACTTGAAATGCCCTTGTAATATTTCTGGACAATTGATCTAAATATTTGGTTTGTTTAACTTCTGTTTGTACACTCATAATACCTTCTGTTAAAGCTACACTATTAGCAATAATGACTACTAAAGCAATAATTCCAAAAATAATACAGGGAATGCACCTTTTTTTATGAGAAGGCAATTTTCTGGTAAGCAAATTGATAGTCTGATCTCCTGGAGCTTGATACCATTGAGTCTCCTTGGCCAGAAGGAGAGCGAATGGACTCCATCTAATAACGAACACCTTTTGGACTCCTACTTTTTCATTTATGCAGGCATCCACAGAGTAATTCAAACAAGTGACGTTGAAAGTGTTGTCCCCTCATGCAGTCACAGTCCCATTACCCCACAGAAATGCATACTCTTCTGCCAAGCAAGCAACAAGTGTTGTATTATATGCTAATGTTCTAGGTCCTACTTTATAATTGGCATTGGCCAGACCTAGAGCTGTTGCTATTTTCCACAATTGCTTATTTTGCCATCCCTTAGGCCCTATCCAATTAGGCTTGGGGTATCCCCCATTAGAACATGCCTTCTGTGTACCCATGTGAGTACATGAGGAATCATTATGCCAAGATACATAGGTTGCATTCCAGTATTGTATACACTGGGGTGTATTGCCCCTACAATCCAAGAATGGTGGATCAGTGATGCCCTCAGGCCAAAATTCTGTCTGTGCAAGACGTCTGAAATGCTCCTTGGGGTATGTTACACGCATCTCCTTGGAGTCCTACGAAGGTGGGGGTCAAGTTATGGAAGCGTTGGGGTCGATCATTGGTGTTGCTACTGCTGGATCGCCTGAGAGACAGTTGACTGCCAATTTCATCAAAATGAAAGTAAGCATCAGTAACGTACCTATAAGTAATGTTCTGTAGGTAAAAACAGTCTGTGCCGTTACTCCTCTGGCTGCTGAAGCAAACTGGAGGAGTCTGTACAAGACCACTAAAATTGAAGGGGATGGACTTATTTAGGGCTGGGAACCTTCATCAGAGGTTGCAAACTCCTGATTAAGGTAAAAGGAACAGTTACCCTTACCATGCAGTATGACCTCTGGTATAAATTGATCCATGCCCACTTGCTCCACCCAGGGGGGGGTTTTCCATAAAACACATTTTTTTGTCAGCTTTGGAAATTCAGTAAAAAAAGGAGCCCAGTGAGGGTCTATTTGGTATCTCCTTTAGCCTTTCCTCTTCTACACCCCAGGCAGGTCTTTTTGTGCAGGCACAGCTTCTGTATCCTCTTGCACAGGTCTCCTATCTCTTTCTCAGGCCCAAAAGACTCCGCCATCTGTGGAGACAGAAAGAAATCCTCTCCCTCTAGTTACCACCCTAGCAGGTCCTCTCCACACCTCATTGACATCCTTCCACAACATCTGTTGCTGCTGGGGTGCAATCTTATTTTTACTAATAATTCTGATATCATTATAGCCAAAAAATGAAAAGAATTTTTGTGAAGGAGTAAGGCTGTCATAATCTAAGGTTAAGTTGTTAATAGTATATATGGCCTGTGCCAATTGCTCCCTAGGGGACCTACCAAGCATTCCCCTTTTTTGTTTTTGGAGGAACAGGTTGAGAGTTTTATTCTTCCTTTCCACTATTACCTGACCCATAGGGTTATGTGGCATTCCTGAAATATGAATGATTTGTAAAGAGAAATGTAACATTAGAAGTGGGGCCCAAGTACATGCATTCAAGCACCCCACCCTGTCCCCCTTTAAACGGATGGGACCCAATACATTTTGGGATAAGGGATGAAGGTCTCAGCTTCTGAAACTGCTTCCTGCTGAGTTTGGACATAGAGCTGACCTTGCCTCACACAGTCCCAACATTGGAGGAGTTGGGTCTTTAGCCAATAAGAGGAACTTGATGATTCAAAGGGTGATAGGTGATGGTCTTGGACAAAGAAACCTAGAAGACACAAATCTGCACAGAGATTAAACAAACAAGGACCAAAACGGAGTAAGAATAAAATAATTAGAAGCAAGGTGGGTGTGAGAATACTGTCAGACTTCCTCACCCTCTCTTGACATACTTAGTAACTATCTAGGGATAGGAGAGGCTTGGCTGATTCCCATTTGTCCCAAACCTTCTTATCTGCTTTCTGTGTGTTTTGATCAAGCTTGTATTTAGCTTTCCAAATCTCTGGAACTGAGACTGCTTCAGTTTCATTTATATTTCTGCCATAGACAAGATAGTGCATAAGTTATTACTGCTCACTAGCAGAGCTGTATTGTCTTAAACAAAAGAGATTTCTAAGTTGAATCTCACAACTGAATAGATGATCATCATTGTTTCATCAGCTTATTTATCTTTTTCTGATTATATTGACTCTGGAAGAAAAAACTTTAGAAATTATGTTGTTAATAAGTTCACACATTAATTTTAACTTTTGCTTATTAAAACAGCAAGATCTTTTCTGCTTTATAGATCATTACATATTAAGTAACAATACCTTATCTTGAAAATGGAAATTTTTGTAGGCTTTATCCTTATTTTGAAAAACATTTCTTCTAAAAATATTTCTTGTTCTTTTTTTTTTCTGAACAATTGACATTTTATCATGATGTTAAGAGAGTTACTAAACTTTTATAAAGAAGATTAGGTGAAACCTTTTAAAAAGATAGTTGTCTTTTCACTTTGAAACAAAAGTAAACCTTTTAAAATTAAAATTTATTAAAACTTAGTTGGTATAAAAATGTCCTTAAGTAATATAAATTCCCAAAGTATTATAACAAACCAAATTCTTAGGTATTACAAAATTCCTAAATATCACAAAATGCTTTAATAAAAGTGTATAATAGGATTACACATTGGTAACAGTAAGAGATTGATTACAGAAAAAAAAAACATTACTGCTTTTAAAATTCTTTTAAACAATAAGGACATCTTAAGGTGAGTTGAGTTGTTTGCATAAATTTCTGAACACGTTCTAATTTCAAATAAAAATAATACTAAATTTTCCAGTAAGATTACACAAAAAAGCTCACATGTTATACTGACTACTTGTAATTGATCATAGAAGTTTGCTATAGAAGGAAAAAATAGGGACATGTGATATAGCAAATATGATAGGATAAAACATCTTTAACTCTGTTTGAATTGAGATAGGAGTGAAATTTTCCAATCATGCAGTATCTGTATTGTAGCCCAGACTCAGGAACAGTCAGGTGGGAGTCATTCCTTTATAAAAGGACACATTGAGGAAACTGACCAGGAGGATCCCATCCTAGATTGAGCCTAGAATTGTCCCCTTGGTGTTTCCTCTCCAGATACAAATTTCACCTGATAACAGTACAGGATGCAGGATCACAGTCCCTCTGGGTAACTTGTGGCATATTCTCTCAGATACTGATTTAATGCAGACAACTATACCCGAATTCAAACTTGAACAAAAATATTTATGGTCCCAAATGCTTTTACCTTAAACAGCATATTCTATTAATCACAACTTATAGTCAAATACAGTTATTTGTATTCCCATGGAGTTGCAATAAGCAATGAAGATTAACAGGACTCACATACATAAGAGATTCCATTTAAGATCCTTCCTTCTCAAATTTAAAACTTGTCCTGATATAAAAGCCAATTGTTAAAAATCTTTTCTATCTATTACAACTTTTGAGCAAGTCATATTCATTGTCTATGAATTATATAAGCCCCACAAATTTCTTTCTTAGGACTGATGATCTTGTCCACATGAAAGTGGCCTTGGCAATTTTACAAAATAAAAGGAATTGGCATGAATCCCACCCCTGCCAACCCCTAAACATACAGCTTTTTCCTGCAAGTGGCAATCGCATTGCCTTGAGTGTGTTGTTCACTTGTTTTGGTAGTCATATAAACTTGTTGACAAGATTCATTTTAATTGTAATCCTATGCCAGCTTCATAACACTACTCTTCATTGTAGCCACTCCAGAAAAAATGTGTACATAGCTCCAACTTCAGTAAGCTGGCTTTCATTTACTTGCCTTGTTTCACTCAGGGCTGCTATATAAAGGCTGTTAGTTTTTCAGGTTTTTGGATTTTGTGTTGTCTATAAATGTGTTCACATTCCATGTACTTATGGTTTCTGGAATCAACTTTGCTTACATGCAAAAACAATTTTAACAATCATTTCAAAGAGTTTGAGTTCCAAATTCTTTCCCTTCTTCCCTCCTCACTCCTCCATTGAAAAGGCAAACAATACTGTGAGTTATACATGTGTAATCATTCAAAACACTTCCATAATAGTCATATTGTGAAAGACTAACTATATTTCCCTTTGTTCTATTCCATGTCCCACATGTTCTATTCTTTCCTTTCACCCTGTTTGTCTTCAAAAGTCTTTTGCTTCTGACCACCCCTACCCTCAGTCTTCCCTCCCTTCTATCACTTACTCCCTTTCTGACTCCCTTGCCCCACACTTTGCTGTAGGGTAAGATAGATTTCTATACTGAATTGGTTGTGTGTTATTCCCTCTTTGAGTCAATTCTGATGAGAGCAAGGTTCACTCCTCTTCACCTACCCCGATTTCCTCCTCTGCAAAAACTTTCTTTGCCTCTTTTATGTGATATAATTTACCTATTCTAAATCTTTTTTCCTGTTTTTCCCAGTACATTCCTCTTTCACCCTTAAATTTTATTTTTATATATCATCTCTTCATATTCAATACACATGTGTGCCTTCTGTGTAAATATGCTCTCTTTAAGTACACTCATAATGAGAACAGTCCTATGAGTTACAAATATTTTCTTCCTCTGTAGGAATGTAAGCAGTTTAGCTTAATAAATTCCATATGATTTCTCTTTCCTATTTACCCATTGATATTTCTCTTGAGTCTCATATTTGAAAGTCACATTTTCTATTTAGCTCTTGTCTTTTCTCGAGAATGGTTGAAATTCCTCTGTCTCTCTGAATATTAATGTTTTCCTCTCAAGTACTGTACTCAGTTTTGGTGGATAGGTGATTCTTGCTGATAATCCTTCCTCCTTTGTCTTTTGGGATATCATAATTCAAGCCCTCAGATCCTCTAATAGAGAAGCTGGTGAATTTTGTGTGATCCTGACTGTGGCTCCACTATACTTGAATATTTTCTTTCTGGCTGCTTGTAATGTTTTCTCCTTGTCCTGCAAATTCTGGAATTTGGCTATAATATTCCTGGCAGTTGTCAATTTGGGATCTCTTTCATGAGGTTATCAGTGGATTCTTTCAATTTCTATTTTACCCTCTGGTTCTAGAATATCAAAGCAGTTTTCCTTATAAGTTCTTGGAAGATGATGTCTAGGCTCCTGTTTTCTATCATGGCTTTCAGATAGTTCAATAATTTTCATATTATCTCTCCCAGATCTGTTTTCCACATCAGTTGTTCTTGTAGTGAGATATTTCACATTGTACCTTATTTTTTCATTATTTTGGTTTTGTTTTTATGAATTCTTGATTTCTCATAAAATAGCTTTTATTTGTTCCATTTAATTTTTGTGGCTCATCAGTGAGCTTTGGGATACCTTTTCCATTTGGCTAATTCTCCTTTTTTAAAGCATTCTCCTCATTGACTTTTTTGACCACTTTACCATTTGGCCTAATTCTGTTTTTTAGGGTATTATTGTCTTGAGTATTTTGTTTGTGTGTCTGTATCCTTTAGCAATCTATTGACTCTTTTTTCATGATTTCCTTTCATCATTCTCACTTCTCTTCCTAACTTTTACTCTACTTCTCTTCCTTGATTTTCCAACTCCTTTCTAAACTCGTCCATGGCCTGAGACCAATTCATATTTTTCTTGGAGGCTTTAACTTTGTTGTCTTCTTCTGAGTGTGTATTTTGATCTCCCTTGTCACCAAAGTAAATTTCTATAGTCAGAATTGTTTTTCCATTGTTTGTTCATTGTCCCAGCCTATTACTTAACTCTTTTTTTAAAGATAAGGCTCTGTTTCCAGGATGGAGAGCACACTATTCCAAGCTTCAGGGGTTTTGTGTAACTGTTTTCAGACATACTTCTAGGTACTCCTATGTTTTCAGTTCTTTCAAAGTGGTATAATCTAAGCAGAGGTGTTTACTACTCTCCTGATCTGTGCTCTGGTCTATGAGCAACCCCAAGCACTCTTTTCTGCCCTTGGGCAGGTCCCCTCTCCAATGCTGCTGCAAGCTCCACTATACTATTGCTCCTCTTTGTCCTGGGACTGTGACCCAGGACTGATCTTGGATCCAAGTAAGGGCAAAGCAACAGAGCCCTGCCTCTGGTCTAGCAAAGAAATGCTTTTAATCTCCTTCTGACCAAATGTTTGACACCTTGGTGAGGAGTAAAGTATTACCATGAGAGACAGGGCTGAAGCAGAAGTTGGTTCCTGAAGGTATGTGAAGAGAGAAGAAAAGGGATCTCATAGGAAATGGTCTTAATTTTTTCTATAAAACATGAAGCAAGGACTTTACCTGAGAAAGGGGGCAGAGAAGAAGAGTCACCAGAGCTTTGAATGATCAAAGAATTGCTGAATAATATAAGGAAGTAACTGAATCTGCCTTTTCATCAGTATATGGAACTTCCAGATGAAGAACCTTCTTCTATCAATGCCAACGTGAACTGCATTTATAATTTCAATTCTTAGAGATTTTCTGAGAACAGAAAAGGTGGTAATCTATCCATGTTCCCACAGCTCTATGTATCAGAAATGAAATCTGAACCCATTTTATCTACCTTCCTCTCCTCTGTACAAGGAAATATACATTCTAGATTTTTTTTAATGAAACATACATCACCTCTCCAAATGAACAAAGGAGAAGGTTCATTACTACCTTAGAAAGCACACTTTCAAAATGAGTTTTATTTATTTAAAAAATATTCCATGTCTCTTAACTTCTCCCATCTTCAATCTTGTTCCCTTTCCATATCTGGAAGCCTAGCAAATTCACTTTTTATAGTTCATTTTTTATTTATTATTTAATCACACAACATATTTTTAGTGGGCGAGCACAATATCCACCAAAAACAGTGGGAAATTTGCAGGAGAAATATGAGCAATTGCCCCCACTGCTTATACATTTGGAAGTACCAGACAAGCCACCAAACGCTGTGGAAAGAAGAAAAATATATTTCAATATCTTTGTTTGGATCCACATAGAAAAAGTAATTTCCCATTTTAATGTGAATCATAGATTTACTGGTTTATCCCTACACACAATATTCACTAATATGATTTTTAAAAAGTAATCTTTCAATCAATGAGATAATGTTATAATGAAAAAATTTCAGGTTTTGGAAATAGGAGAACTAGATGATAATTCTAGCATCCTGACTTTTCAGCAATATAACCTTGCTAAAATCACCTCATCGCATTGATTGTTGCTCAAATATTTATAAAATGGGTGTTATCTTACTTGTACTAACCTACCTTACAGGACTGTAATGTGAATGAAATAGGGATAGACACTGGATCTGAACTGTAATTGGCATAGGAGGTTTTAGTGATTTTTATCCCTGTTCAGCAAACTCTTATAACATCACAAAAATAAGTTTGATTATATGATATAGGAAATGATTCCTTATAGATGTAACTGTTATTCTTAATTCAACTCTTTGTGTTCAGTCAGATCATGAAATATTAACCAAGGATAAAAATCAAGTATATTTGAAATAGTTACCACTTTCCAAGCATTGTACCAGATTGTAGGGTTCCAAATACAGAACTAAAGTGGCACACAATGGTATAGTCATTAAAAGGTTGAACTTTCCCCCTGTACTTTGATTTATGGGATCTGAGTTTAAATCTCAGCTATGCACTCACACTATCTCTGTGAACTTGAGCAAATATTATCTCAATTTTCTCATCTACAAAATGGGGATGGGTTTGACTAGAGGACCTTTCAGCCACCTTCCAGTATAGCTCCTATAAAATTTGGTGGTGATCTTGAAAACAAATTTTTGTGCTTAATGCTGAAAACATTTTGGAGATATCTTACTTAAACCTTATTGACTTCTCATGCTATTGAAGAGTTCTTTAAAATACATAAAAAATCTCCTGTGTTTAGGCACTAACTAGAGGTGTGAGCTTAGTCAAGTCACTTAATCCTATTTGGTCCTCTTTCTTTATCTGTACAAAGACCTGGAGAAGGAAATGAGAAATCACTTGATAGTGATATTGCCAAGAAAAGGCCATTGGAATCACCAAGCTTTTGACATGACTGAACAAAAGACCAAACACAATGAGTTAATCATGCTACATGGATGAAGCTTTCCCCTTAATCTTCATTAGTGGTAGGGAGGTCCCAGCCATATTACCAATGACAGTTAATCCAGACAGCTATGAGGGCCCCTACTGAGCTCATCCTCCATATTAATAGTGCTGTCTATTAGTCAATCTACACCTTACCTGGGCCAATATCGGAGATGACAAAAAACATGATAAAAATCAGGTAGAAGATCCTCATGGTGAGCTTTTTTTGCTGGAACATGGAAGTTAAAAGAAACCCGAGGGAAGACCTGCTCAAGACAGTCTAGGAGAAGACAAGACAAGAAAGGACAGAACTGGCTGGAGCAGTCTTTGCTCTTCTTGACTGATTTTACTTCAGCTCCTAAGTACTCAAAGCTGGCAGAAGGAACCTATTCAAGAGCCTGTCGTGCCCTTGTATTTAAAGAGGTAGGGAATTACCCAATAAAGTCTAAACAATCCCACAGAATTTGCAACCAGGAAAGAATCCAACACATGTGGGCTCCTTTCCCTCCCTCTGGTCACAAGTGGATTGAGATGAGGTGGACCAAGAACAATATGTTGGCTCAGAGATCTTCTGTCACAGGATGCTTCTTCCCACATGGAAGGTTCTGAACCTCACATTCAATAGTTTTCCTTGGAGAGGAGAACAAAGAAAAGAGTAGAAGTTTTCATAATAAGTAGAAAAGCAACAAGAAACATAATTTCACTGTCCATCAAATAAATATACCATTAGCAACAACATACGTTCCATAGGGTGAAGAGGTATAGAAATTCTATGAGTAATTTGATAATCTTCTACAAAGTAAATTGTTATACACTTTTATTTATGTGGTTTCAGTGTAATAGTGAGAACAGGTGAAGACAGCACAAAATATGTCAAGAAATATGGATGAGGAAGAACAAAAGAGAAAATTGGGTCAAAGAGATGTTTCATATGTTTGCATCAAGATATTTTCTTCATGAAGAGAATTAGTAAAGATTAAATTATGTCACAAAAATAAAATTGATTATACTTTAAGATGCAGGAAATGGTTCTGTATAAATGTAACAGTCATTCTTAATTTCTCTCTTTGTGAGCAGTCAGACCACAAGATATTAGTCAGGTATCAAAATCAGGAGAAAGCAAAAAGAAAGAATAAAAGAAGAGAACATACGATTTTGAAGTAAAGGGAAGGAAAAAAAATCCCACAACCCAATCATTTAAACAAGTTTTTAGTGGAAGAAAAAGTGTTATGCAGAAGACAATGACAGAGATTTCAATATTTTCTCATTGTTAAAATAATATAAATCCATTGCCACAACAAGGAACCACCTGAGTCACCAACATTTGCTTTATTTTCCAAGTGGAGAGAAAGAAAAGCCATGGGCAGCACTTGTTTAGAAGTATGCTTATGCCCAAAATTCTATGATGAATAATTTAAGATTATGAGCTGTTTGACTTCATAAAATGAAACTAGTGGGATATAAGTCAGTTTTTCAAAGAGCTTCCCAAGAAATCTTATAGGCAAAGGCATGTAGAGAGCATGCAAGAATGGAAACGGAATGACAACAAAAACAGAAAAGATGAAAAATGTTAGAAAATACTTTAAAAAAATAAAAAACTTTTCAACATTAAGAGTACTTTTTTTACTCTAATACTCCAGTCCTCAACGTGCTTAAAAAGAGGTAGAAATGGCACTGAATAGAACAAAGTCGTGAAAAAATGATAAAAAAGATCAGTTTCCTAATGATGCTTGAAATTTTTTTACATTAACTCATTTAGTCTTCACAATAATTAACTGCTAAGAAGGTAATCCAAATATTATCTCCATCTTAAAAAAAGGAGTTAACTTACATTTTATATGGAAAGTTGACTTGCTTAAATTGGATGCACAAGTCAATGTCTGAGCTGGATTCACATCCTGATCTCCTCTTTTCCAATCCAATTTTCTTTCCATTATGCATTGCATTAAGTCCAAAGAATTGGCTCATATATCATTTCTTGGTGGTAATTAAAATCAAATATTGGTATTTTCCTCATTGGAATCCTTGCACCAGGACATGGAAAAAATATGGATTATTTGTTCTAATTATGGCTATCTAACACATTGTTATGGTAATTTAAGGATGTGGAGGACCAAATCTGGGTTCTGGGTTTATGATACAATATTAGACACATTGTAGTGATTTCTAGTGACTTACAGAATAAAGTATAAACTCCAGGTTCTGTTATCCAAGACCTTTTGCCACTGGATTCAAAATACTTTTCTAAGGTTATTATAAATTATTCCCTCTCATTTCCTTTACGTCTTGGCTGAACTAGACTACCCTTCATCTTCTCTTCTTGTTGTAGCATCTCTCATCTGCCATGCTTTGAACGTATTCTTTGATTTTTCTCCCTTACCCTCAATTTCCCTTAAGAATAAACAGACAAACAAACAAGCAAAAAACACAAAACTGTCTATTAAAAAACACGACCCTACATCAACATATGTTTTAGTCCTTCACTTCTTTTAAAAATCCATTCACATCTTCCATGAAGCCTTTCTTGAGTTTTCTTACTCTCCACCAATATGCAAGTGATATTAGTCTTTTGTCATCTCTTCTATCACTTTGAGATAACAAAGAAGACATACAAATAATTCAATTACTACAATTTGTTTATATGACTTTCGCCCTACAATACCGTAGATTTCTTGAAAGTAAGGTCTTTACTAAATTTCTATGTTCTGAAGAATCTAAAAAAACTTCTTAAAGATGTGAGCTTACCAAAGTGAAATATGCAAACTCAAGAGGTGATCATCCCTAATCATAGTTCATCTTCAAACAGAGCTGGAGGCCGTACATTCTGCATAGTGTCCATGGTGTCCACTCTTCCCATATGGATTGGGCCAGATGACTTCAGAGGTCCCTTCCCACTCTCAAATTCTGTCCATTCTCTGTTTCTGTGAATCTGGGAATGTTTCTTTATTCCCTAGAATATAGGGAAGGACAGAATATGTGTCAAGTGCCTCTCAACTCCTGATCCCATCAAACTGGAAGACTCCTCAATGCCAATTCTGACCTCTCCACATAAAGGATAGAAAAGGGTCTTGGGCATTTTTTCTGAGAATGGAGAAATATGTTTTTTTGTTTTTGTAAAACTCTTTAGGTGTGTGAGAAATTTGTGTCTGGCCAAACGATTTTTCTATTTTTGGATGGTCCTGCTTCAAAAAGGAATATAAATAATTTTCCCTCCTGACCTCTGCATTAGAAGCACACTTCTGCCATCCTTCTCACAAGCTTTGCACATCTAACTGGGGTGTATCAGAGATTGTCCAGGAAAAAATGAGCACCTGAACCTCAGAACTTTGTATGAAATTGGCACTCAGATATTCTCCCAGGGGTTTAATGTGGAACCAAGGTTCAAAGAAAGGAACCATCCAGACTTCTGATGTTAATTTCCCTGAGGCTTTTTCATGCAGCATCAGAGTTCATAACAGCATAGAATAGTGCCTGTAAAGTAGAAAGGACAGTGGTCTTGGATAAGTCTGGGTACAATGTTGTTTGGGAAAGAAAACACCTTTTTTTTTACACAACTCATACCTCATCAATTCAGGAAACATATTTTAAGCATTTATAATATGAAGAGCTCTATGCTTGTCACTGAAGATATAAAGTTAGAAATGACATGCCCTCTGTTCTCAAAGCAATTACTTTCTCCCCGTGGTGTTTTGGACTAAAAGAGATCTTATTGAATGTGTATACAGGTAAGTATAAAGAAAATATCATCATGATTGAAAGCATGGAAGCAAGTACACAGCTCTGTTTCACTCCATTAGTGAATGGAAAAGCTTGAGAGTATTTTCCACTACCCAGAACCCAGCAAATATTCCATCATGAAACTGATGTGCAATATTGATGAACTTCTCTGGGCAACCAAATTTTGATGTAATTGTCCATAAGACCTCATGACTAAAAGTGTCAAAGGCCTTAGGCAGATCTACAAATGTTCTGTACAGACCTCTGTTCTGCTCCTGGCATTTCTCCTACAGTTGTTGGACACCAAACACCATATCCACTGTTCCTGGGTGCTTTCTAAACCCACACTGGCTCTCCAGTATATGACCATATTCCAGGTGAAGGAACAGCTTACTAAGGAAGACTCTAGCAAGAATTTAGTCAGCAATGACTAAGAGACAGATCCCCCTGTGATTGTTGCAGGACAATCTAATCCCTTTGCCTTTGTAGAGATGGACAATTGAGGCATCCTTGAAATCCTGGGAGATAACCTCCTCTTGCCATATAACCTGGAAAATGGAGAGAAACAGGACTGTGTTCTTGCTCACTTGCATTTCAGCATGATATTTTCAGCCATGTTGACAAATGCTTTCATTGAGGAACAACATTAAGGTCAACTACCATACTGATGGTAAGTTCTTCAATTTGAAAAGGCTACAAGCCAGGACCAAAGTGGAGGGAGTGTTGGTGCATGATTTTCTGTTTTCAGGTGATTGTGCACTGAATGCAGCCTCTGAAGCTGTGATGCAATGAACTATGGATCAATGCTCTGCTGCCTGTGGTAATTTTGGCCTAATAATTAACACCAAGAAAACACAGGTACCCCATCAGCCGCCACCACACTATCCATATGTGGAGCCATTGGTTACAATAAACAGAGAAGTTTGATTGTGTGGATAAGTTCACTTACCTTGGTAGCGTACTTTCCAGGGATGTACACATTGACAATGAGGTTCATGCATGCATTGCCAAAGCTAGCTCACTGTTTGGGAGGCTCTGAAGAAAAGTTTCTGAGAGAAGAGGTATTGGACTGACTACCAAATTGAAGGTCTACAGAGCCATTGTGCTGACCTCATTGTTATATGTTTGTGAAACATGGACAGTCTACCAGCACCATGCCAGGTTACTCAGTTGTTTCCATTTTAACTGTCTTAGGAAGCTTCTAAGGTTCACCTGGTGGGATAAGGTACCAGACACTGAAGTCTTTGCTACAGCTGAACTGCCATATATTCAAACTATGCTTCAGAGAGTGTAACTTCCATAGACTGGCCACGTTGGTCAAATGCAAAATGTATCCTTGCCAAGAAGATTGTTTTATGAAGAACTCGAATGGGGCAGGTGATCACATGGTGGCCAGATGAAACAATACAAGGATACTCTCAAGGTCTCTCTGAAGAACTTTGAATTTGACTGTGCAACATGGGAGACAGTGGCACAGGATTGATCAAATAAAGCTGGTTCCTGTTCTTCAAACAAGGCTCCCACTTGCTGAAGAAAAATTCCACATGGCTGTTTTGAAAGGGGATGTGTTTCTCCATCAAAATGTAGGGCTCTTGACATTCCCAGTGAAATAATAAAAATAATTTTGGGGAGCTGCAGGTGAGTTTTTTTTATCTTTACCAGTCAAGCAGAAGTGATGAATTATGGAGGTATATGGTGGGTAATTATGGACACATAAAATAAAGCATAAAATACATTATTAACCTTTCACAGGCATTTTCTTTCCACCTCCCATTTCCTTGTCTGATCAGTCTGTTTAATGGAAATCTTGGAATTCCAACCTTTCACCTGAGGCCAAGCTTATTGTATCTTCATTGTTCATAAAGTTAACATTCTCAACTATGTTATCTGCAAGATATCTACAAGTTTTATACCCAGAGGATTCTTTCCCAAGACTCCACCTTCTGAAAATATTAACCCTGTGTTGTCTGTGTGTATATTAGTGGTTGTCAGAGACAGAGGGCTGGGCATTCTGCTTATGGAGGCTTTACCATTCAGGCTGGCATACCCTTTAGGAACTGGAATAGAATAGGGGGTAATTGATTAGTTATTAAAAATTCTGTGTTTCATAGTATTTTCCTTCCCTTGTCTTCACAATATAGTGATGGTACAGTAGGTAGAGAGTTAGCCACTTGGGAACTTCTGGATTCATGTTTCCATTACATAAGACAATTTGAAAAAGAATGATGATTGCATATGAAACTACAAATCTACTATGTACAATTTGCTATTCCTTCCAAATATATCAAAATTATTCTGTAAATTTATAATTTTCTTCCCTCTTCCCTGCCTTAAAGATGGCTGCCACTGGACACAAATAAGCACACACACAAACACACACACATTTATGCATATATATGTTTACTACTCTCTTGGCCTGTGCTCTGGTCTATGAGTCACTACAAGCATTCATTTTTGCCCTGGAACTGCAAGGAAAGTCCCCCCTCCATTGTGTCCTCAAGCTCTGGTGTGCTGGTGCTTCTCTTCCCCCTTGAACTACCACTTGTGATTGTGACTCAGATCTAAGATCAGGAAACTCACAGAGTTTTTCTGCAGTGCTAAACAAAAGACGCCTCTAATGTCCTTCTGACCAGTTATTAGACACCCTTACTGTCTCTAGGCTGAGAGCTTTGGAAGTAGTCACTGCTGCACCTGCTTTTGGTTTGCTTAGGGTGGGGCAGTGCTGGTGCAGCCTGCAGCTGGGATGGCAATCAAAATAGAACCTTGTGCTGTTTTGTTTTAGTATAATCAAGTGCCTCTGATTGAATCTTACCTTTGTCAATAAAGATTCTTTACAAGGAGTAAAGTACAGAAACAAGAGTTTTGTTTTCTTTAAACTAGAAACAATGTATGTATTTGTATTGCTAATTATTTTAATGTGATTAAAGATCTTTCCCACCCATTGGTGTTCCTGCCCACTGCCGAAAGCTTGATTAGGGGAGTTGTTTTGTAGGAGAGTCCCAAGTCCCTGTTGTTTTTTCTATTGAGGCATTGGTTCAAAGGGTAGTGATGCCCTCTGGTTGTAAAAATGTATAAATACTCTGAATCGAGGTGTTACTTAGGGGCTCAATTTTTGTAATAAGGTTTGAGTACCAGAGGAGGACTCTGGGAAGCTACTAAGGAGTCTCCCAGCCCATATATTGTGCTTCCCTCTCTGATAAGTGGTCAGACACCTGTACTTGTCTGTTGAATTATGGTCAGGCAGAGGAAGTCATGTCTGTTGATGACTTTGGGGCTTACTGACTGGGAGAGTTTGGCCAGATGAGGAACTTGGGAAGCCACTAAGAAGGTCCCCACCCCTCTCTTTGAGAATCCAGATGTCTTGCTTCCTTCTCTGATAACTACGGTCAGGCAGTTCAGGGTCCAACTGTCTGTTGAATTCAGGCAGAGGAAGTCATGTCTGTTAGTCTTTAATGTCTCTGTATTTTCTTTGAAGTCCGAGGTGCTGACTCCTGGAACTAATTGAATCATATATGTACTTAGTTAAAAGAATGATACATATGCTTGATTAAAGTCATTATTAACCCCTTGAATGTTGCTTTCCTTCTATGAATGCAGATACAATAACTTTTAATAGCAGACCCACGTCCTGTGTATGTTGACTTTCTTACTGCTATAGCACAGAACTTTACTCCACTTTCACCCAGCTTCAACAGACCCTTCTTCCTGACCTTCTAAGTTATCTCTGACATCTGTGGGCTGAGAGATCTAGTAACAGGCACTCCCTTATTGTAGAGGCTTGTGTTAAATCTTGTGTTATCCTGATTGTGTTTCCACAGTTCTTTCTGGCTGCTTCTGTTATTTTCTCCTTCACTTCATAACTCTGTAATTTACCTGAAATATTCCTAGGATCTTTCCTTTTGAAATCTCTTTCAGGAGGTGATTGGTAGATTCTTTCCGTTTCTATTTTGCCCTCTGTCTCTAGAATATCAGGGCAGTTTTATCTGATAATTTCTTAAAAGAGGTTTTCTAGGCTCTTTTCAGGTAGTTTTCAGGTAGACCAATAATTTTTGAATTATCTCTCTTGTTTATTTTCTGGGTCAGTAGTTTTTCTGATGAGATATTTAACATTTATTCTATTTATTTTCATTTTTTTTCTTTTTGTTTTATAATTTCTTGATTTCTCCTAAGGTCATTTTTTTCCATTTGTTCCATTCTAATTTTTAAGGAATAATTTTCTTCAGTGAGCTTTTGGACTTCCTATTCCTTTTGGTGAATTCTGTCTTTTAAGGCATTTTTCTCCTCATTGGCTTTTGGACCTCTTGCTATTTGGGTTAGTCTTCCTTTAAAGGTGTTATTTTCTTCAGTCTATTTTTTTGGGTTTCCTTCCACAAGCTATTGACTCCCTTTTTTTTTTAATTTTCTTGCATCTCTCTCATTTCTCTTCCCAATTTTTTCCTCCACTTCTCTTACTTGATTTTGAAAATCCTTTTTGAGCTCTTCCATGTCCTGAGACCATTTCATGTTTTACTTGGAGGCTTTGGGTGGAGGAGATTTGACCTTGCTGTCTTCCTCAAGTTGTATGCTTTGATCTTCCTTGTTGAAAGAAAGTACTTTTTTCACAAGGAAAGTAGACTTTCATAGTCCTATTTTTCCCCTTTTTCTTCATTTTCCAAGCCAATTAGTTGACTTTAGAGCTCTTCGCTAAGTGGAGAGTATACTGCCCCAAGGTTCATGGGTTTTGTGCAGCTGTTTTCAGAGATATCTCTAGGGATCTGTAAATTCTCATACCAAAGTACTGTGATCAAAGGAAAGGTGTTTACTCACCTCCTGGCCTGCACTCTGCTGTGTAAGCAACCACAAGCACACTTTTCAGCCATCAGCTCTAACATGCCAGTGCTCTTCCTGACTTCAGGACCACCACCCAGGACCACCAACCAGGCCTGTGACTCAAATAAGTCATTTGATTCCCCCACTGTCTGTGGGCTGAGAGCCCCAGAAGCAGATCCTGGGGCTGAGGCTAATCAAAACTGATTTAGAGCCCTTCTTTATTTATCCATAGAAAGCTTTGATTTTTTTCATCTCAAAATTGCCTGTTTATATCGTTGATCATTTATTAATATTTGAATGGCTTGTATCCTTATAAATTTGATTAAGTTAAGTATATGTTTGAGAAATGAAGCATTTATGAGAATGCTTACTATAAAGATTGCTTCCCAGCTTTTTGCTTTTCTCCTAATCTTGATTGCATTGGTTTTCTTTGTATAAAAGTTTTTTTCTATTTAATGTAGTCAAAAATCTCTATTTTATATTTTGTAATGCTCTCTGTCTACTGTTTTGTCATAAATTCTTCCCTTCCCCATAAATCTGATAAGTATATGATTCCTGGCTCAACCTGTCCCAAATAAAAACCATCATCTCCTCTGCACCAAAGTAAAAGAAGACAAAGCCCATTCTTTCCAAATTCTCTTTGTTGAAAGCTTTATCATCTTCACACTTAACCTTTGCTTAAAAATCCAGAATTCTTTGATCCTTTCCCTGTTCTTCAACCCTCCCCACATCCAACCACTATCTGAACATACATCTTTAAAAACCTTATCCAACAGTTTACATTTTTTTTAGAATTATAAATTTAGAACTGGAAGGGACATTTTAAGTGGTCTAGTCAAGATGACACAGTGATCCAGGTATGGATTTGGGTTTATCTGAGTTAAATCTGGCTTCAGGCACTTAGTAACTGTGTAATTCTGGGCACACGATCTGCTACAATTTCCTAATCAATAAAATAGGGATGATAATAGTAGCTACCTCCCAGGGTTGTTCTGAAGGTCAAATGAGCTAATATTTATAAAGCAATTTATAAATCTTTTAAAGTTTTATAAATTTAATTTTTATTATTAGCCCCCAATCCTCACTTTGTACATGAGGAAGCAGAGACCCCATGTAGGCACATTGCATTCTTTTTTCCCTCTTACTTAATCTCTATTGCAGCTAGATGGCATAAAAACAATACAAAACCAAACTTGCCCAAGCTCACGAATATAACAGTCATGAATTAAACCTAACTACCCCTTTGCCATGCTGACACCTCTAACATATCCATGATTTCCTTTATGTGGACCACTTCCTCAGTTCAGACTGAAACCCCTCCTTACTTTTGTTATACCCTCTCATAAATTATCCTCAGAGAATCAAACCAATATGCTAAAGATCTTCCTTATTCAAAGTATTTTAACATTCTATAGGTCACAGTGAAACATTAAGGATTTCTAGTTCTTGCTCCTTACTCTTGATCCATGGCTTGCCCATCTCACTTGCAAGCTGTAATTTGTATGTTATCCACTTATATGGATTCCCTTTAGACCACTCATGACATGAAGTCATTTTTGGTAATATGCTAAAGAGTGGGTACTTTGAAGGATGAGAAAAAAAGAAAAAAAAAACCTTTATAATATAGCCTTTATTTTTCTCCTTAGGGAAAAATGCCACTCTGTTACTAAAGGTTTTCTCTAATCATACTTGGTACTTCCTTCTTGCCAAGGCAAATAATCTATTAAATTCTCCCCATGACAAGAACACCTCCAAGAACTGAAAGCTGCCTGTCAAATAAAGTTACAGTTCATTAGACTGGAACTGAAAGTCCTTCATGCTCTCATTACAGCCTGTTTTAGTTACTTAGGATTATAAACTTAGATTCATGGATTTGGAGATAAGAAGGACTTTAGAAACTTCTTTTCTAGCCCTTTCATTTTACAGAAATGGAAACAGATGAAGAAAAGTTAAATGACTTGCCCCATATCACACAAGTAATACATATCAGAAGCATGACGAGAATCCATGTCTACTAACTTTAGATCAATTAGTTTTTCTATTGTAACACTTTTTAGACCACTGTATCCTGTACCCCTTCATAATATTAGACTGAATGTCTAAGCACATCCTGGACTTAGGTGCTTTTGCTCGCTTTGACTACTAAGCCTGCAATGCTCTCCAATATCCAGTTATAGAAATTCTACCCATCCTTGAGACCCACCTCAAATACTACTTTCTTTAAGAAGCCTTTCTTCCTTGATCTTCCTCAGTT
The DNA here is from genome assembly GCF_028372415.1 of Notamacropus eugenii. Classification (NCBI taxonomy): domain Eukaryota; kingdom Metazoa; phylum Chordata; class Mammalia; order Diprotodontia; family Macropodidae; genus Notamacropus; species Notamacropus eugenii. The sequence goes on from NC_092872.1 coordinate 575,332,968, forward strand.
AACTCAGAAATGGTTTTACCCCTTAACGCTGCTTTCTTATAGCACTATATTTATTTTAAGCATAAAATTGTATTATATTTTGTATTAAATCATTTGTCTCCGTATCTTACTTTCTGTATTGTTTTATCACTACTTTAAATACAAGAAATATTTTTTTCTCCAAGTGTCCATTCACCACATGCAGTATCTTACATATCACTTAATCATGAAGTATTTATTAAGCCCCTGCATCATTCCAGGGACTAGGAATACAAAGGCAATTATAAAACAATCCCTATCCTCAAGGAGCTTGGGTTACTTGCTGTCCTTTATTCTTGAAGAGGACCAAAGTGACATCACTGTGAAACAGTCAAGTTTCAGTGTCTCTAACTGTGACTAATCAGACCAATATAAGCTGGGGATATTACAACACAAATAGGGCACAAATGGTCTGTGTGAACATTTGGGGTGGATTCACTAAATCTGTGTGTCCTATGTTTCCTTTGAACTGTTTTAATTTTGCTTTGCTCATATAGCACAGCACCTTTTCTGATGTGGGCATGCCATGCTGAGTGGTCCTGTGCTAGTGTCTCTCATGTCACACAATCAGTTCCAAAGTTCTTAAATGAGACCTTGAGAGTGTCTTTGTATTGCTTCTTCAAAAAGCTTACATTTTATTGGGAAGGGCAACATGGACATAATAAAAGTTTATATAAAATACACAATATATCAATGATAATGTAAGTTGCATAGATAAGTAGGAGTTTTTAGAGATTAGGATAAGCTTCATGTAAAAGGTAAGTTGTAAGCTGAGTCTTAAAGGAAATGAAGAATTGTGAAAGTATGAAATGATGAAAGAGCCAATTCAAGACAGTGAGGATAGTCAGTGCAAAGGCCCAGAGATGATAAATGAAGTCCTGTGCTATGAGAAACAAAGAAAAAATAATTTGGCAGGACTATAGAGAATATGAAGGTACAAATTATATAATTAGGATGGAAAGATATGTTGAGGTCAGTTTATGAAAGGATTTAAATATCAAGTGGAGGAGTTTATAATTGATTTAAGGCTGCAAAGGAGCCAATGCAGTTTACTGAGTAGAAGAGGGATAAAATATGTGCAACACAGGTGAAATAACATCCTGATTCCTTAACTTTCCCATCAACCTAGGGAAGAAGGTTAGGACACAGTACTAATAGGAAAGCATGCAAAGAGGTATAAAAATTTTTTTTTATTTCAAAATTCTTTCCATTAGATAATATTACCTAATCTAAAGGTTAATGTTAAAATATCAAATTAATGATGTAATGAGTGTAAAGTGCAAAGTTAAATTCTCTGAACTCTGACTCAGAATCCAATGTAACATTTATTCTGAGACTTTTTCCTCTTGCTCCCTCCAGGGTATAGTGCTATTTCTCAAATGGTTAAATGTATACTTCATCGAAGTAAGTGTAAGAGCACACTGCATCCAAGTCTGGCAAAGGTAAGAGGTGATTTTGGTGAACTGAAAACCAAATGTAATCTGATTTGGAATATAATAGAGGATAAACAGGAAGGCCTGATGTCAAGAAGTTTTGGGAGATGAAATGGTAAGAGGGTAGAAGATGAGAGTATAGGAAGGTGCATGAAGTATTATTCTTGTTATAATAAAATGCACCCCATTTGAAAAGCAAGCTTTCTAAAGACGAAATGATTTCTGGGTGATTGTTCATTTGAAGAAATGAAGTTTCAATCAGATATCATAAGAAATAGTTATATTCTCTGGTATGAAAGAGAGTCAATGTAGCATAGTGAATAGAGAGTTGATGCTGAAGCCACAAAGACCAGGGTATAAGTCAAGCTTCTGAGAAAAATTAGCTGAGGGACCATGGATAAGTTACAATATTCTTTATAGTCTTGGCAACTTTCTAAGACTTTAAGTTAAGATAAAAGGCTGACCTGTGTTAGCAGAGGGAGTTTTGTTACGTATAAGTTTGCTATGCTAATTAAATCACAGGTTAAATAACTTTGCCTGTCTTATGTAAACTTCGTGGAGATCCAGAATTTTATTGTTGAGTTTTCTCTATTGATAGATTTCAGTCTTTCTCACTTAGATTTGTGGTCTTTAAGAGTTGTTTAAACCTAAACAATTCAGCTCCTGTTGGCTTTGAGCATCTTACTCTTAACTAAGGTTGATCCACAGGGGAAGACACAGAATTTATCAGTGGGCTTTTATTTAAAGCTCCAGTGATTCAGTAGAATATTTCAGTGATTGCCACCTTGTAGAAATTCCTTCAAAAACCCAAAGTCACCTTGAAACAACAATGAGGCATGAGAGTAGAAATTAAATAAAGATTGATATCTAAGTCATGTATGAAAAAATAGAGAAAAAATGCCATAAATCAATCCCATTTATGAATATCACTGCAAAAGTTTTCAGTAAAATCTTGACAAATAGACTATTATGACATATTTTTAAAAATATTCACTGTGACAAAATCAGATGTAAATCAGGGACACAACATAAGGAGAAATGAATATGATTTGAATATTTTAATATTTCAGCAATCATAAGAACAATTAAAATTGGATAGTTATATCAACAAATCCAGAAAAGACCTTTAAGAAAATCAATTGTGAGAGATGGAGCCAAGATGGTGGAGTTAAGGCAGAGACTAGCCTGTGTTCTCCCACAAACCCCTTCAAATACCTTTAAAAATTGTTGGGACTGGAAGCTCAATTCCGTGTGGACAGTCTCGGGCAGGTAAAAGTGGGACTTCTAAATCTTAGAGTCTTACGAGGCCCTCCATGAACAGCGGGGGTTCGAGAAGGTCAGACCGAGCTAGCTCGGCTAGCTCGGGTATTTCCGCCTCTCCCCCGAGATACCTGATGGGTGGAGTCTCCCTGCCCTCGAGGTCGTCCCGGATTGGAGCACACCTAGTTACCTAACAGCACGGTATTGAGATGCAAACTGTGTGGCTGAAGATTAAGTAGGATTGAGGAAGCCTAAAAGCTCTTAGCACGTGTGGAGCCAAAGAGAAAAGTAGGGCTCCGCTTCTTTTCTTTCCTCTCTCCCCTCCCCCTCTCTCCCCGATTGTACTTCTACTTCCAATCCCTTAAATCTCCCCCTCTTCGTCCTAAGAAAGAAGACCCCCTGCACTTGTAACCGAAACCCTGTAATAAAGCTCAACCCCTGTTTGACTCTGGAACGTCCTTTCTCTCATATGTGCATCCGGCGTGGCCAGCCGAAGACCTCGGGAGGTGAGGTAAGAAAGACTCGGGTAGCCCAATACAGGCCTCTAGGCTTGCCAGTTGGCGTCCCAACAGGGATTGGGAGCGTAGATAATCCTGGGTGCTTTTGGGGTACACCCGGAAGGGGCTGTGAAAGAAGCGAGTCCCGAATCCTAGATTCGGAAGGAGAGAAAGGGGAGAGAAGCTTCCCAAACCCCTGGGAAAAGGGCAGGGATGAGGAATCTATTGCCAGTAATAAAGCCAGAGGAACAGGAGGTCTGGGCTGAGACACTTCACAGGGAATGCAGGAAGGCGGGGGTCACAATAGAGTTAGATGACCTCCGAGAATTTTGTGAAAGGATTTGGAAAGTTTCTCCTTGGCTCAAGCAGGCAGGAATATCAAGAGAAAAATGGGGAGCGGTCGGAGAGCAAATGACTGCTTACGAGCAACAATACCCTGGGGAGCTGGAGGATTTAGATTTCCTGATATTCGGTGTAATTAAAAGCCTGCTGGAAGGGCCGGAGAGGCCAGGGCGGGATTGGAATGAGAGTGGAAGCGGAGAGAGGGGAGGGGAGAACACGGGAGGGAGGGAGAGTCCAGGCAAGCAGAAAGTTAAGCGGAAAGTTAAGGAGCGTAAAGAAAAAATAGACCCGGAGCTCCATCTAGCGGATGGAAAAGGCGAGGCAGGGGAGAATACGCCGTGCCTTCCCTCCGCGCCTCCTTATAACCTGCTCCATTGGTCAGACAGTTCAGGGCCACAGTCCAGTTTGGAAAAAGGAATAAGAAAGGCTATAGAGAATGGAGAAGATGTAGGGACATTTCCTGTGTTAGAAATAGCGGACCCCAGTGTCCCCGGTGGGGTTCGGAGGAGCCACATACCCATAGAGTGGAAGAGAGTGGCGACTCTTAAAGAGGCTTGTACCAAGCATGGCCCTAATTCACCCTTTGTTATAGCCATGCTTGAAACTCTCAGCGGTCAGTTCGTTCTGACTCCTAATGACTGGAAGAGCTTAGCTAGAGCCTGCCTTACCCCTGGGCAGAATGTGATTTGGGTATCAGAATTTTCTCAGAGGGTAAAGAGCACTACCGGTGGGCTAGGGGCTCAGGCCCCCCAGGCTTATCAGCAATTTACAGGAACAGGGCAGTTTGAGGCTACAGGAAATCAATTACAGTACTCAGCCTCCGATTATGTTTTGATTGCCGGAATGGCTATTGCCGCCTGGAAGGTTATAGCCTCTAAGAAAGAGAGAGAGTTTCCCATGACTAGGATTACGCAAGGAAACAATGAGCCATTTACTAATTTTGTGGCCAGGCTGCAGGAGGCAGTAGGTCGAGATATGGGAGAGGAAAACCAAGGGACAGAGATAGTGTTGAGGACATTGCTGCGGCAGAATTGTAATCATGACTGCAAAAAGGCAATGCTGGGACTGCCAAAGAATGCATCTGTTGAAGAGATGATACAGAGATGTGAAAGGGTAGGAAGTCAGGTCTACTTGGCACAGGTGCAAGGGAAGTACCTGGCTGCTGCCTTAAGTAATATCTCTTTGGAGAAAAAATGTTTTAACTGCGGAAAACCGGGACACCTTAAGAAAGAGTGTAGGAAAGAAATAAGTACAGGGAGGGGCCAGGACCCTTGTTTTTCATGTGGAAAGCCAGGTCACTTAGCTAAACAATGTAGGAAGTCGGGAAACGGGGTGAGGGGCCCCTCGAGGGCCCCGAAAGTGTTCCCTTTGGCAGAGAATCGGGATGGCCCCTTGGAGGGAGAATACAGGAGATTATGGGGCCAGAGGAAGGAAAGCAACACCTTTACAGCTTAGAGAAGTGCCAGCTTGCAGCTCATCAGTTTGCCATGATTCCCCTGAGAGACCCCATACAGGAGGAATCCCTAATATTACAGAACCCCTCTCATGCACCCGTAGTTATATATACAGGAGTTTATCCCACCGGCACCACAGCACTTCCATGCTCCAATGTGGTAGCCGAGCCAGCTCATATAGACAATCAGCTTCCCATAGCTATTGCCCTTCCTTTAAAGCACTCAGTTCAAATCCAGTTACTAAAGGAAATAGGACAGAATAGACCTGAGTGTACGATCTGGCTTAATGGAATTCCCATGACTGGCCTCCTTGATACTGGAGCGGATAGGACCTGCCTTAGCGGTCGCTCAGTACCCCGGCACTGGAAGCTTAAAGAAAGCCAGAGACCAGTGTGGGGAATAGGAGGGTGCCAAAATACCTTAGAGACAATGCACCCAGTAAAGTGGGAGGCAGAGGATCGCCAAGGGACCGTATGGCCGTTGGTGATTCCAGGACTTAGTTTTAACTGGGGCAGGGACATTATGAGCCGCCTCGAGATGAAGCTATCAAATTTTTAGTAAGGGCCATTGCAGTTGCACTGGAGTCCCCACCCTTGAATTGGAAGTCAGACACCCCGATTTGGGCCTTGACTTCAGAAAAACTCCAGGCACTACAACTATTGGTTAAGGAGCAATTAGCACCCTGGAATGCTCCTGTGTTTGTTATAAAGAAAAAATCTGGGAAAGTCAGGTTCCTTACAGATGTTAATGAAGCATTTGTAAGCACCTGGCAGCAGCTATACCTAAGTAAAGAGTCACTATGCATTCTTATCATCTTTACCTTAAAGGCGATCCTCGCTAAACAAAGAAGGGGAAAAGGTCGCCTAATACAATCAGAGCTAAGATCAAGAGGCCTAATACAATCAGAGCTTGATACAGCTGTCTCAAAAAACTCACATAATACTCCAGCTATGAGACATTTTGTGACTTTTCCAAGACAACCCCGCAAGGAAAGTAATACCCAGGCTGGATATAAAGACACATGGGCCATGGTAAAGGATATGGCCTCAGGGAAATGGAAAGGTCCGTATAAGATACTAATATGGGGTCCAGGGTATGTTTGTGTCTCCACAGGAAAAGGTGATGCGTGGATTCCCATTAGAAGGATCCGTAGGTGGGAACCGAGGTCGGAGACGACGGAGACGCAGGAGGCGGAGACCCCGGAGAGCCCAGAGACCCCGGAGAAGGATCATACACCACCTGAGCCTGCTGCTGACAGCTTTAACCTTGCTGCCCAGAGAGGAAGCAGCCCTCATCACAACCGCAGACACTGCTGCTGACAGTTTCCCATCTAGGCATCCTTTTTTCGCCAGCTGAATGAGGACTTTGATATCACAAACCCAGGACACTTGGGTGGGGAGGAGGTGACCAATTTTCCACCTGTATAGATCCATTTGCAAGATTAAGGGAGTGGTGGTGTAAGGCGCCTACACCACCTGCTTCTCTTAAAATATGCTTTGGGATTTTAGTTGATTGCACTTCCCCTGTTGTAACTCAGCCATTTAGTTTCATCTTTGTTTTATTTGATGCCTCCCTTTGTCAGTTGTGCTAGCTGCAGATTTCTGTGTGAATGGAGTCTTGTTGTAAGGTACTCATATGCTAAAGGCCTTCCTAATCCACTCAGCCTCCAGCCACTGTTTGCTCTAGAGCCAGGTGCGCTCCTCGCATAACAAAGAAGGGGATATGTTGGGACTGGAAGCTCAATTCCGTGTGGACAGTCTCGGGCAGGTAAAAGTGGGACTTCTAAATCTTAGAGTCTTACGAGGCCCTCCATGAACAGCGGGGGTTCGAGAAGGTCAGACCGAGCTAGCTCGGCTAGCTCGGGTATTTCCGCCTCTCCCCCGGAGATACCTGATGGGTGGAGTCTCCCTGCCCTCGAGGTCGTCCCGGATTGGAGCACACCTAGTTACCTAACAGCACGGTATTGAGATGCAAACTGTGTGGCTGAAGATTAAGTAGGATTGAGGAAGCCTAAAAGCTCTTAGCACGTGTGGAGCCAAAGAGAAAAGTAGGGCTCCGCTTCTTTTCTTTCCTCTCTCCCCTCCCCCTCTCTCCCCGATTGTACTTCTACTTCCAATCCCTTAAATCTCCCCCTCTTCGTCCTAAGAAAGAAGACCCCCTGCACTTGTAACCGAAACCCTGTAATAAAGCTCAACCCCTGTTTGACTCTGGAACGTCCTTTCTCTCATATGTGCATCCGGCGTGGCCAGCCGAAGACCTCGGGAGGTGAGGTAAGAAAGACTCGGGTAGCCCAATACAGGCCTCTAGGCTTGCCAAAAAATAATTCTAAACAAATAATTCTAAACAAATTCTAGGGCACAGAAGCCACAAAAGTCTGAATGTAGCAAATTTCTAGCCCACGAAAACTCGGAAGATCAACTGGGCAAAGGAGAAAGGATCACATACCCAGAGAAACTGAGTATAATCATTCAGGGGAAAAATGGATATTCAATGAGACAGAGGACTCTCAAGAATTCTTGATGAAACAACTAGAGCTTAATGGAAATTTTGACATCCAAATACAAGACTCCATAGAAGTATAAACAGATAAATAGATAAAGGAAAGCATTAAAGATTTAATAAGGTTAAACTATATATTCATACATTGGAGTGTAATATTTGTAAGTCATAAGATCTTTCTTATTATTAGGGTAATTAGTAGCAGTATAGTAGGAGTAGGGGTTACCAATGTGAGTTGAATATGAAGGAATGAGATCTAAAAAATAAAATTAAATGATGAAAGAAGAATGTATTGGGGGAAAGAGAAAGAAAGAGGTAGGATATGGTAAATTATCTCACATAAAAGATGCAAGAGAAACCATTTACAGTGGAGAGGAAGAGGGAGATGAGGGAGAGGGAGAGAACCTTATTCTCATAAGAATTGTCTCAAAGAGAGAAAAACATATAGGGGCAAATCTATCTTACCCCATAGGAAAACAGGAAGGGAAGGAGACAAGAGAAAGGGTGGAGGTGTTAGAGGAAGAGCAGATTGGGGGAATGCAGTGGAGGAGAGGTAAATCATGGGGTTTATTGGGAATCAGATCATAAAGCACATCAAAACTAAGAACTAGATCTTGAAATAGAGATACTGAATGGAAGAAAAGGAAGATTCATTTCTTCCTTTTGTTTACAGAAGTGTAAGATAGAGAGAGGAGATATTTAGGGACTGTCAGACTCAGAGGAAGTGTTGGTGATTTTTACTAAACATGCTCTTTCCTTCTCTCATTTTCTTTCTTCTTCCTTGTCAGAGCAACTGGCTTTCTTCTGAAGCAAAACGTTTTTGAGGAGGGACAAGATGAAAGTTAGAAAAAAAGTAGAATAAATGGGGGAGGGGAATAGGCTGGAGGAAAATACATTTAACAATAATAACTGTGAAAAAAAGTTGAAGAAAAAAAATTGAAGTGTCCAGTCAGGGACTCCCTTTTACTTCTATTAAAAAATGAATGTGCAGCTCTCTAAGGCAAGATCTGCTGCTTTCACAGATTCATCCAAGCACTCTCCCTCTCATTTCTAAGTTCAGCTCAGAAAAAAAAAAATCATTCAATCCATCATCTAGAGCGTGGACTATGAAGTGCAGTGGATAGAGCATGAGTGCAGGAGTCAGGTAGACCTGAGTTCAAATCTCACCTCAGACACTTGACACTCACTAGCTGTGTGACATTGGGCAAATCATTTAAGCGCAGTTGCCTCCTAGTGGGTAATTTCCAGTCATCCTGATGAATATCTGGTCACTGGATTCAGATGGCTCTGGAACAGAAGTGAGGCTAGTGATCTCCACAGTCCTCCCTCACTCAAAACAAAGCCAAGTGCAAGTCATGTCATCATTTCTGTGATGGCATGGTCTTCCTTGTCAATGAAGGATGAACACCCACCCACCCACACACCCACACACACACATAGTATGAAGTACTTTCTTCTACTCTTGGGTTTGGGTTCCCTCCCACGGCTTAAAGAACTCAAACTCTACTCTTCACCAATTCATTAAACTCCTCTTGCTCATGGCTAATTGTCTTTTACTGTGATGCACAGAATGCATCTCAGTCACTTCTATCTAATCTCCAACATTTTGATTCCACCTCTGCCTCCCCATGGCTATTTCCTTAATCTCTTGTCAACAATAGTGATAGTGAGGATCGTTCCTGCTTCCAGACCTTGAGCAAAAGATTTATATGCTTTTTTTCAGTGGTAACATCTTTGGGTTATCACCCATTGGAGGTTTTGAGGTTCCAGTGTAATGCATAATCAATCAAATAACAAGGTATGTTCCAGGCTTGCTCTAGATTCTATGGATACAAAGACAAAAATGAAACAGTGACCTTAAGTTCAAAAAGCTTAAATAATCTTTCAGTTTCTTATCTTAACTTAAAGTCCATTCATAATCTTAAAGACTCACATATTTTAGAAATAAAAAATGCTCTTATTTTACAGGAATGCAAAATGAAATCTAGAGCTAAGAAGTAGTTTGTCTGAAGCCACATAGTAAACTGCAGAGGCAGAATTGAAATGTTTATTTTTAGTTTCAAATCAAATTCTTTTGCCATAACTTACTAATTAATAAATATCTGTATGCTATGAAGATAATGAAAACTATTTTCTGCCATAAAAAATATTCAGTTATAAAATTTGCATTATGAAGAATACTCCATCCTTGTAGGAATTTACCTACCTGGTGTACTCAGGCTTGTTTCTGATTGGTAATGTGAGTAGGACAAGTTTGAAAAGTTGTAGAATTTGGACCAGGCAGATTACTAGAGGACAGTGATGAGAGAGACAGAAAGACAGAGAGGGAGTATATAAAAGAGAAATAATGGTATTTGTTGGGAATCAGATAATAAAAGGCATCAAAACTCAGAAATAGATATTGAAGGAGAAATAGTGGATGGAGGAGAGGGAAGATTAATATTTTTCCTTTTGTTTGCAGAAGTGCAGGATAGAGAGAAGAGATATTAAGAGACTATGAGACTCAGCTGAAGTGTTGATTACTTTTATTAAACATGTTTTTTCTTCTCTAACTTTCTTTCTTTTTCCTTGTCATAGCAGTATGGATTGGGGATGGATGTATTTGGAAGTGAAGGTGTTTTTAAACAAGCAATATTAATAGAGCACTTTATTTTTAAAAAAAACTGACCAAGAGAAAGATATTGAAACACAAAAATACTAACAGAAAGAGAAGAGAGAAATAAATATAAAAAAAAACACAAGAAAAGAGTAGAATGGCAAGACAGAACAACGAGCTATAAAATAAAGACAGGAAGGTCCAGAGAAAAGGAAAGAAACAAATTTAAGACTAAGAAAAATGCAGGAAAAAAAAGAAAGAAACAGTTAGTCAACAGAGAAGTCAGAGACATAATTCAAAATGTAGTTTTAAAGTATTAAAAACATAGGAAAGCTAAAGAGAGAGGACAGTGACTCTGAGAGTAACTATGAAAGTGAATATGCAAAAGATTTATATTTGAGCTCAAAGTGTGAGATAATTCAAGAGTAGAAAATGATCACAAGGTGTAAGTGTGTGTGTGTGTGTTTGTGTGTATGAGAGAGAGAGAAAAAGAAAGAGAGAGAGGGAGAGAGAGAGAGAGAGTTTTTAAATATATAAATAATCTCAAGAGAGGAAATTCCAATTTCCTCTCCTCATTCAGGTTGGCCCCTTCCCTGCACAGAAAGTATTGGAGAGTCAATTGGGACAGTGAGAGATCAGATGATGTGAGTCGAGCCACTCAGTCACTTTGTATGAGAGGCAGCACTTGAACCTAGAGCTTCCCAACCAAGATGCCAACTCTCTATCCAACACACCACGCTAATTTGTTTCAGAGGAAATGTTGAAGGCACAAAGGCCATGAGAAAAGCAATAGTATGAGACACAGAATTAAATCTAATAAATCACTTCCCATTCTTTTTCAGTTCCAGAAAAATGTGCCAGCTTGATCAGAGGAGCTGCCATAAAGAGAATACCCAATCCCTTATTTATTTCTGGGCACCATTAACCTATACATATAGGTTATACATGCAACCCTATACATAAAGAGCACAATGTTAATATTTTCAGAGAGGGAAGTTTTGGCAAAGATATCTGTGGATATGAAAGTTCTGGACATCTCACAGGTAAGAAAGTTTTGAGGACTTTCCTTCTGAACCATGCAGCATAATTAAGCTTGATATCAGGTGTAAGGTTAGAGCTTCAAGTTTTGTATTATAGGGAGTGAAAAACACATAAAGATGGCAGACGGCAAGATAACGCAAAATTTGCCTTGTTATCTCTTTTATGTGTACATATTCAGTCACCATGTATTTTAGCATTGTATGCTTCCTGCTTGGCTAGAACAGGTCAAGCCTTACCTCCAGCTCCCCAAATGGTGGGTTGTTTGTTTAATATTTTACTGGGGCCTCCAAGAACTGGGTAAAGAGAAAGAGAAACATAGTCACTTTTGGGATTCCCATCTGGAGTTTTCCTGAGAAACCCTACAGACTTTTCTGAAGGACAGGGGCCAGCTCCCTTTGCCTATATCTCCAGTAGAACCTTCCCTTCTCCCAGTCCTCATCTTGTCAACTCTATTTTACTTATTCTTTCACCTCAGTAATGGGTCATTTCAGTAAAAAAAAAAATCCTTATTTTTTGTATCAATTTTAGACCAAAGAGTTTACAGCTAGCAGATATATGAGTTTATTTACTAAAATGTGTTATTTCACAATTGTGAAAACTGAGACCTTGAAAGAGTAAACAATTTGCCCAGACCTACATGATTATTTTAAGTTTTAGGCTACAACTATATGTAAAGGATTTATATAAGGAATCCTTCATTTAGTTTGAAGATGTCCTCTGTCATCATATCCATTAGCAGAATTCCAGTGTAAACCCAGGCTCACAGGACCAATTGTAAGTGATTCTCTCCTCCATGGTGGAGATTTGTTATTCACTGCTCTTCCACAGTATGAGAGATGAGTGCTCTCAGTGAGAACTAGAAAGAAGAGTGATCTGGCTCCTTCTGGTTTCCTCAGTTGAGTTAGAAGACTCAGGATTCCAACTTTTCTTCAGGTTCCTGAAAGAATAAAGGGTCTAAAAGTGTGGCATGTAAAACTTTGATGATGTCCTTATTCTCAGCCTATTATACTAGAGACTCTGGAGAATTTCCACGTGGCTGAGATCTAGGTCTCTCTCTCTTTCTGTGTATAAAAGTACACACACATACACACACATGTGAGTAAATATATTCATGTGTTTACACATGTGCATGCATGCACTCAAGCAGGTGTGCGCATATACATACACTCAACTAAATTTTTCCCCTTAACTACCATCCTTATTTTTCTATATCAGTCCTTCCAGGGCAGAGGATATATAGAGTCACTTTGTATGTGACATTGAGGACTCAAAAACCTAAATTCCACCTGAATGAACTGCCTTTACATGACTGGACATTTTTCCTGACAGAGGAAGAAGAAACATTCAATTGTAAGAAATGCCAAGTAGTTCTTTTTATGATAAACCAGGAAGGAACCAAGTAGTCACTACCACACAGATTAGAAAACAACACAATAGACTGGGTCTTAGCAGACACAGGCATCTGCATCATAGCACAATCTTGATAAAAGTGATCAACTCATTGATGGAGTCATCACGAAAAGTCATACAGTCCAACTCAGGCTCAATTTTCTTACTTTCTCTTTCAGTTACATTACCCACTGATCATAAATACTGATATCATAGAAAAACCCCCCCTAAACAAAGATTTTATGCTTATACATGGCAATTAAAGCTCTGAGAATGAATACAGTGAGCTTTGTGAAGCTACTGGAATTAGCAGTATGATTTCTCTCAAAGTACTTGGGAGGCAGCAGCTTTCCCAGGGTACTTTCTTTCCAAAGCTCAGAGCTTCTTGCATACTTCCTCAGCTGTCTGTCTTCCCCTTTATCAGGGTCTCAGTATAAGCAAGGATGTTGGCCTAATGTGTTGAAAGCTGTTCTGGATTGGATTCTTTATCTAAGTAGAGATAAAAACTTCACTAGAAATAATCTGGGTACACTGGTGAATTGGCTGGTAGAAGGGATGCTCTCCATAGGTTCCTGTATTTTCCAACTCATTGATAACTTAATATATTCAACCTGGGAACAGGAATTGATGAAGTACTTCCTATTAGACTTCTTGACACCTGAGGTAAGTAAGTGACAAAATGGTGCATTTTTGGTCATAGTGTAGCAAAGTCTGAGTCTCATATACAATGAAATTAGCTTACTAGCTACCGAGAATGACAACCAGTACAAGAGCATTCCATTCCTATGGAGCAGTGAGGAAATGATTGTACTCACAGTGAGTCCCTGAGAATAGCTGCTGAAAGGTATCAAAATCAACATACAAGGTGAGGGAGAGGTCAACTCTTGACCACAGTAGACCACTGGATAGACAAACCCAGTCCTAGAATTGAATCATATTCTAAATAAAAATTCCAAACTAAGGTGCAATGACAGACAAGGACACAAAGTTGTATCTGTACCTTCCCACAATTGAAGGATCTTCTGTTGCTTAAAGGAATCACAACTTGGTTTTCTCTGCTTTGGTGATTGTTTCCTGGGTGCTGCATATCTTTGAAGCAATGAGTAAGAGGGAATTTCCTAGTTTTAGGGTAACAAGCTTCCTGGCAATACGTATAATCTCAATAGTGGAGACAAATCACTCACAGGCACCTTCATAAACAGAATCTTCATAAACAGAACCAATTCAGAAACTTCACAGGCAGTGTTTATCATGTCTGTAATCAGTTTCTGGTGCAGCCCTTCCACTCTCCACCATGAACACTGGCAGAATTCCTTCATTTTCTACAACATGTTGTTCACCTCTGGTACCATTTAGAGTTTTTCCATGATGATGGGTATGTTAGAAAAATTCTCTAGTGCCATGTGAAATACAGAATGCTCATTGTGAAATTGATTTTCTCTCCCTTGAACATTTCCTTGGCCAGCTTTATAGGCATCTTAACCACATCATCTGTGGTTAGGAACTTGGAATAATCCACAAGGATGTGCTCAGTGTTGTTGAGCTTCAAACTGAATTGGTCTTGGTCTGCTTGAAAAAGACTTTACACATTGATCTTGAAACTGTTAAAGGACAGCCTCTGGATCAACTGTACAAAGTTTACATGTGGGCTGAGATTAGCTACAGATGGGACATGGAGAATCTAGAGGAATACAACTGGTAGATCCTGGAAAGTGTTTCAAAGGACCACCTAATAAAAAAAAAATAGAAGGGTATAATTAGAATAATAATAGGTATAATAGGTATAATTCTAGCTAGAACCTCTTTCCTTAGAGGAGATTCGAATGGCCAGTCTCTGGTCCAATCTGGCGGCTTCCTTTCCTAGTGAAGTCTTCCTTGGAGAAAGATGGAAGGAGGCGATGCTCAAGATATCAGCGTAAGCCTCCCTTGAAGCCACTTCTAGAAAGATACATGTGGACATTTATAATCTATGTGGACAAAACAGTATCACCCCTTACACTAGACTACTTTTTGAACTCAGTTCATCTTTCCAAATTCTGTTTTCTTTTGCCTAATTCCAAGAAAAGCCAGACACAGAATTAAAGGACAATCTAGACTGATGGTGTTCAGACCACATGAATCAAATATCATAAGAGGAAATGTGATCAGAATAAATGTACTGGTTTTATGTTTAGAATATAAATATCATCTTTACAAGTTTAAGAAATGAAAATTAGTTAAGTAGCCTTTTAATTTAAAAAAATTTACAGGTTTTTTTATAGACTCCATGTATAATATGAATCAACAGTGTTTGGGGCTTCTTTGCAAGGAAATAAAACTATCCAGAACAAGAGAGATGACAGTCTTCCTGATGACTGCCCCAAATCAACTACCTCTGGAATATTGCAGATATTATAGACTCTTCATTTTAGGGATAATGTGGATAATTAGAGAGAATTCAGAGGTAGGTAATCGGCAGAGTAAAATCACTGGAAATTTACCTCGAGATGAGTAAACAGCAGAATCATGAGAACTTTCTTTAGGACTTGAAGGATTCTCATGTGTAAAAAAGGATTAAATCTATTTTGCCAAACCCCAGAGGGCAAAACTAAAAAGAATAAATGGAAGTCATAAAGAAATTTTATTTGTGTAAGGGAAATCTTCCTCACAATAAGAAATACCCAACATAGAATGGACTGTCTTGGGGTGCCGGAAGTTCTCCTTTACTGGAGGATATAAAAAATGAGAAGAAAATTATTTGTTGGGGAAAATTTGAACAATAATTTTAGAAATATCAAAAAAGAATTCAGTGAAGAGAACAGCCCCTTCAAAAGGAAAATTGGTCAAACAGAAAAAGAAGTAGAAAACCTAACCGGGGAAAATAACTCCTTAAAATGAACAATTGTACAGATGGAAAAGGAGATTCAAAAGTTAACTGAAGAAAACAATTTGATAAAAAATAGAATTGGACAAGTAGCAGCTAATGAATCTATGAAGTATCAAGAATCAGTCAAACAAAGTCTGAAGAATTAAAAGATAGAAAAAGAGTAAACTATCTAATGAGAAAAACAAAATAGATCCTGGAGAAAAAAATCTAAGGGTTATTGGTCTTCCAGAAAGCCAGGAAGAAAAAAAGAACTTGGACAATATAATCAAAGGTGTCATCAAGGAAAATTGCCCAAAAGTCCTAGATGCAGAGGGCAAAATGGTCATTGCTAGAATCCACTGCTGACCTCCTGAATTGGATCCCAAACTAAAAATACCAAGGAATATCATTTGCAAATTCCAGAACTATCCAGTGAATGAGAAAATACTACAGGCACCCAGAAAGAAACCATTCAAATATGGAGGAGGTAGAGTCAGGAACACACAGGGCCTTGCAACTTCTACATTAAAAGAACAAAGGAATTGGAATATGATATTCTGTAAGGTAAAAGAGTTGGGACTACAACCTAGGATTAATTATCCAGCAAAGTGGAGCAAACTATTTCAGGCAAGGAGATGGACACTCAATGAAACAAGGAATTTGCAGACCTTGCTGATGAAAATGTCAGAACTCAACAGAAAATTTCGTTTTGAAACCCAGGTCTCAAGAGAAGCATAAGTAGGTAAACAGGTGAAAAAAAAAAAAAAACATGTTGTAAAACATGGACAAACGGTTTCCTTCCCTGTAAGGGAAAATGGTAGTTTTAATCTTGAGATTTGCATACTTTTTACGAAATGTAAAAAGCACATACACAGATAGAAGAAGTGGGTGTAAATCAAATGATGTGGTGATAACAAATGTGATGTAGGGGGAGAAGGGATTGGTATGGGAGATGTGAAAGGAGGACTCAGAAAAAAAATAAGTTCTTTCACAAGAGAAGGCACAAAAATATATTGCAGTAAAGGGAAAGAGGGAAGGGTGATGAGCATTGTCTGATGGGTACTTTAATCTGATTGGATTCAAGCAGAGTACAACGAACTCAGTTAAATAGAGAAATGCAATTAGCTCTATAGGCAGTAGCAGGGGAAGGGGAACGAAAAGGGAGGGAAGGCTAAAAGGGAGGGAAGAAGTAGGGAGGGAAAAGAGAATTAAAAGAGAGGGGAGCTGAAAGAAGGGAGGAAAGACTGAGGGAGGTTGTGGTCAAAAATTAAAACTATTGTGGAGGAGAAGGGAGAACAAAAAACATAAACAAGGGGAAAGGAGATGGAGGGAAGAACACAGAGAGTAATCATAACTGTGACTGTGAATGAAATGAACTCTCCCATAAAAACGAAGTGGATTGCAGAATGGATTAAAAATCATAATCAAACAATATCTTGTTTACAAGAAACACATTTGAAATGGGATCATACACACAGGGCAAAAGTAAAAAGTTGGAGCAGAATATTTTGTGCTTTAGCTCATATAAAAAGAGCAAGGGTAGCAATTCTAATCTCAGGCAAAGTTAATGCAGAAGTAGATCTAATCAAAAGAGATAAGGGGGGAAACTATACCCTGCTAAAAGTCACTGTAGACAATTAAGCAATTTCATTACTAAACATATGTGCTACAAGTGGTATAGCATCCAGTTTCTTAGAGGAGAAATTAAGGGAATTACAGGAAGCAATAGAGAGCAAAACTATACTAGTGGGGAATCTCAGCTTCCCCCTTTCTGAACTTGATATATCTAACCTCAAAATAAACAAGAAAGAAGTTAAGAAGGTGAAAAGAACTCTGGATAAGGCAGATGTGATAGATCGCTGGAGAGAACTGAATGGGGGTAGAGAGGAATATGCCATTTTTCTCAGAATTTCATGGCACATAAAGAAAAATCCACCATGTTCTAGGTCATTAAAAAACCCACAATCCAGTGCAGAAAGTCAGGGATACTCAATGCATTCTTCTGACACCATAATGCAGTAAAACTTAAACGTAATCAAAGGCCATGGAAATATTAACCAGAAACTAACTGGAAACTAAAAATTCTCATCATAAAGAAG
The DNA here is from genome assembly GCF_028372415.1 of Notamacropus eugenii. Lineage (NCBI taxonomy): Eukaryota > Metazoa > Chordata > Mammalia > Diprotodontia > Macropodidae > Notamacropus > Notamacropus eugenii. The sequence continues at coordinate 575,350,441 of NC_092872.1, forward strand.
GAGTAGGTTAAACAACAAATTATAGAAACAGTCAACAACTTCATTCAAAACAATTACAATAATGAGACAACCTACCAAATTTTATGGGATACTGCAAAAGCAGTTCTTAGGGGAAGTTTTATGTCTCTGAATGCCTCCATAAATAAAATAGAGAAAGAGGAGATCAATGAATTGTTCATGCAGCTGAGAAAATTCAAAAAAGAACAAATTGAAAATACCCAAGCAAATGCCAAATTAGAAATACTGAAAACCAAAGGAGAGATTAATGAGATTGAAATTAAGAAAACTATTGAACAAGTAAATCAAACTAGGAGTTGGTTCTTATGCAAAAAACAATGAAATTGATAAATCTTTGGTCAATTTGATTAAAAAAAGAAAGAGGAAAATCGAATGACCAATATCAAGAATGAAGTGTGAACTCACCTTGAATGAGGAGGAAATTAAAACAATAATAAGAAATTGCTTTTCCCAACTGTATGCCATAAATTCGACAACGTAAATGAGATGGATGACTATTTTAAAAGATGTAAATTGCCCAGATTAACAGAAGAAGTTGAATCTTTAAATAACCCCATCTGAGTGCTGCTAGAAATTTTTCTGAACATGTAGGATCCTTTCCCATTTTTATGATCTCATGGGAATACCGTCCTAGAAGTGGTATTATTGAGTCAAAGAGTCTTTTCATAGCCCTTTGGGCATAAATTGATCTCCAGAATGGTTCAATCAGCTCACATATCCACCTACAGTGAATTAGTGTTCCAACTCTTCCACATGTTCTCCAACATTTATCATCATCCTGTTTTTTCATGTTAGCCAATCTGAGAAGTGTGATGTGGTATCTCAGAGTTGTTTTGGTCAGCATCCCTCTAATCAATAATGATTTAGAGCATTTTTTCATATGAGTATAGATAGCTTTATTTCTTCCTCTGATGACTGCCTGTTATATCCTTTGTCCATTTATCAGTTGGAGAATGGCTTGTATTCTTGGACATTTGACCCAGTTCTTTATATATTTTAGAGATAAGGCCATTATCACAGATACTAGTTACAAAAATTCTTTGCCAGTTTTCTGCTTCTCTCCCAATCTTGGTCGCACTGGGTTTGTTTGTGGAAAAAATTTTCAACTTAATGTAATCAGAATCATCCATTTTGTACTTCATGATGTTTTCTGTCTCTTGTTTAGTCAAAAATTCTTCCCTTCTCCATAAATCTGATGAATACACTGTTAGTTGCTCCTCTGATTTGTTTGTAGTATCAATCTTTATACCTAGATCATGTACCCACTTGGACTCTATTCTTGTGTAGTGTGTCAGGCATTGGTCTTTGCCTAGTTTCTGTCACACTGTTATCCAGTTTTCACAGCAAATTTGTCAAACACTGAGTTCTTATCCCAGAAATTGGGGTCCTTGGGTTTATCAAACAGTACATTGCTATATTCATTGACGAATGTGTCTTGTGTACCTAACCTATTCCACTGGTGTATCCTTCTGTTTCTCAGCCAGTAACAAGTAGTTTTGATCGTTGCTGCTGTATAACGGAATTTGAGATCTAGAACAGCTAGGCCACCTTCCCTGACATTTCTTTTCTTTAGTTCCCTAGATATTGTGAACCTTTTGTTCTTCCAGAGGAATTTTGATATTATTTTTTTCTATCTCTGCAAAATAATTATCTGATTGTTTGATTGGTATGGCACTGAATAAGTAAATTAATTTAGGTGGAATTGTCATTTCTATTATATTGACTCAGCCCATCAATGAGCAACTGATGTTTTTCCACTTACTTAGATCTGACTTTATTCTTGTGAAAAGTGTTTTGTGATTGCATGCATATAGTCTTGGGATTATTTTGGTAGGTAGACTCCCAAACATTTTATAGTGTCTACTATTGCTTTAAATGGCATTTCTTTTTGTATGACTTGCTATTGAGTTCAGTTAGTAATTTATAAAAATGCAGAAGATTTGTTTGGGTTTATTTTGCAACCTGCAACTTTCTCAAAGTTGTTTCTTATTTCTAGTAATTTTTTGCTTGATTCTCTGAGATTCTCTAAGTATATCATCATAACATCTTCAAAAAGTGACAGCTTAGTTTCTTCTTTGCCTATTCTAATTCTATCAATTTCTTTTTCTTTTCTTATTGCTACACCTCATATTTTTACTACTGTATTGAATAATAGTAGTGATAATGGACATCCTTGTTTTACCCCTCATCTTACTTGAAATCTAGCTTACCCCATTGCGTATAATGCTTGCTTAAGATTTTATGCAGATACTGCTTATTATTTTGTGGAAAGTTCCATTTATTCCTATTTTCTCCAGTGTTTTCAATAGGAATGCATGTTGTATTTTTTCAAAATCTTTCTCTGCATTTATTGAGATAATCATTTGGTTTTTCTTAGTGTTGTTGTTGATATGACCAATAATGTAATTGTTGTCATAATATTGAACCAACTCTGCATTCCTGGTATAAATCCTACCTGATCATAAGGCGTTATTCTCATGATGAGTTACTGTATTCTTTTGACTAAAATCTTATTTAAAATTTTTGCGTCTATATTCATTAGTGAAATTGGTGTATAATTTTCTTTCCTTGTTATTGCTCTTCCTGGTTTAAGTATCAAAACCATATCTGTATCATGAAAAGATTTTGGGAAGACTCCTTCCCCAATTTTCCCAAATAGTCTATGTAGGTTTGGAATTAACTGTTCTTTAAATGTTTGATAGAATTCCCTTGTGAATCCATTTGTCCCTGGAGACTTTTTCCTAGGAATTTCATTGATGGCTTCTTCCATTTCTTTTTCTGAGATAAGGTTATTCAAGTATTCAACTTGCTCTTATGTTAATCTGGACAATTTATATCTTTTCATATCTTCTTTAGATTGTTGAATTTATGGGCATACAATCAGGCAAAATAATTTCTTATTATTGCTTTAATTTACTCCTCATTGGAGGTGAATTGACACTTTTCATTCTTGATATTGGTCATTTGGGTTTCTTCTTTCTTTCTTTTTAATCAGTTGACCAAAGGTTTATCAATTTTATTTGTCTTTTTCATAAAACCAACTCCTAGTTTTAGTTACTAGTTCAACAGTTTTCTTAATTTCTATTTCATTAATCTCTCCTTTATTGTAAATATTTATAATCTGGCCTTTACTTTGGGATTTTCAATTTGTCCTTTTTCAAGTTTTTTTCAGCAGTATGCCCAATTCATTGATCTCCTCTTTCTCTATTTTATTCATGTAGGCATTCAAAGATATAAAAATTCCTCTGAGAAGTGCTTTTGCAGTATTCCATAAAATTTGGTAGGTTGTCTCATTATTGTCATTCTCTTGAATAAAATTGTTGATTGTTTCTATAGTTTGTTGTTTAACCCACTCATTCTTTATAATTGGATTGTTTAGTTTTCAAGTAGGTTTTGGTTTATATTTCCATGTCCTTTGATTACATATGTTTTATTGCAGTATTATGTCAGAAGGATGCATTGAGTATCCCTGACTTTCTGCACTGGATTGTGAGGTGTTGATGGTCTAGTGCATGGTTTATTTTTGTATATATGCCGTGTACCACTGAGAAAAAGGTACATTCCTTTCCATCCCTATTCTCCATGGATCTATCATATCTTCATTTTCCAGAGTACTGTTCACCTCCTTAACTCCTTTCTTGTTTATTTTGAGGTTAGATTTATCAAGTTTACAGAGGGGGAGGTTGAAGTCCAATACTACTATACTTTTGTGGTCTCTTTCTTCATGTAACTCCATTAACTTCTCCTCTAAGAATTTGGATGCTATACCACTTGGAGCCTATATATTTTGTAATGAAATTGATTCGTTGTCTATGGTGCCTTTTACCAGGATATTGTTTCCTTCCTTATGGTTTTGATTAGATATTTTTCTGTAATAGATTTGTCTGAGATTAGGGTTCCTACTCATGCTTTTTTTTTTTTTCAACAGATGAAGCATAAAGTATTCTACTCAAACTTTTTATTTTTACCCTGTAGGTATGATTCCATTTCATATGTTTTTCTTGTAAACAAGATATTGTAGGATTAAGATTTTTAAAGCATTCTGGTATCCACTTCTGTTTCATTGGAGAGTTGATCCCATTCACATTCACAGTTATGATTACTATCTGTGTGCTTCCCTCCATCCCCTTTCCCCTTGTTTATGCTTTTAGTTTTCCCTTCTCCTCCACAATAGTTTTAATTTTTGACCACAGCCTCCCTCAGTCTTCCCTCCCTTCTTTCAGCCTCCCTAACTTTTAATCTCCTTTTCCCTTCATACTTCTTCTCTCCCTTTCAACCTTCCCTTTCTTTACTTTCCCCCTTCCCCTCCTACTGCCTATAGAGTTAACTGTTTTTCTAATCTTAACTGAGTTTCTTGTACTCTCCTTGAATCCAATCAAATGAGTGTAATTCTCAAACAATGCTCATCCGCCTTCCAAATTTCCCTCTATTGTTATATATTTTTGTGCCTCTTCTTTTGATTGAATTTGTTTTTCTGTCTCCTTCTCACATTTCCCATTACAATCCCTTCGCATCCTCTAATCACATTTGTTATCATCACCTCATTTAATTTATACCCACTCCCTCTCCCTATGTATATCCCTTTTACATTTCATAATAATTATACAACTCTCAAGTTTAACAAGTATCATCTTCCATGAGAGGGATGTAATTTTCTTTGCCCATATTGTGTAACCAGTTTTTTTCTCTCTGTTTTTCTTTTTGTGCCTCTCTTTCTTGTTCTGACCTTTTCATCAGGAACATCTGGAAATATATATACATTACTGAATGTCTCTCTCCTTGCCTAAAATATTATGCTTAGTTTTGCTGGGTAATTAATCCTTCCCTGTTGTCCTAGATTCTGTGTCTTTCAGAATATTGTATTCAAATTCCTTTGTTCTTTTAATGTAGAAGCTGCAAGATCCTGTATGATCCTGACTGTTACTCCTCCACATTTGAACTATTTTTTTCTGGCTGCCTGCAATATTTTCTCCTTCACTTAATAGTTCTGAAGTTGGCAGTGATATTCCTTGTTGTTTTTAGTTTGTGATCCTTTTCAGGAGGTGAATGGTGGATACTTTCGATGACTATTTTGCCCTCTGTGTCTAGGACTTCTGGGCAATATTCCTTGTTAATTTCTTTGAGCATATTTTAGGTTATTTTTTTCGTCATGGCTTTCTGGTAGACTAATAATCCTTAGATCTGCTCTCCTGGACCTATTTTACTGGTTAGTTCTTTTTTCTATTAGATATTTTACAATTCCTTTCTCTTTTCATCCTTTAGATTCTATTTCACTGATTCTTGATGTCTCTTAGATTAATTAGCTTCTACTTGTCTGACTGTTTTTTACCTAATTGGTTTCTTCATTTAATCTTTACATCTCCTTTTCCATCTCTCCAATTGTTCCTTTTAAGGAGATATTTTCCCCAGTTAGGTTTTTTCTTCCTTTTCCATTTGTTAAATTTTCCTTTATAAGGAACTGTTCTCTTCATTGAATTCTTTTTTCATATTTTTAAAATCATTGGCCATGTTTTCTTCTATTTCTTTAATTTGGGTGGTAAAACCTTTCCTGAGCTCTTCCAAGAAGGCTCTTTGTGCTTCAGACCAGTTCATATTCCCTTCTGAAGTTTCAGATCTGGGTACAGTCTCAATGCTGACCTCTTTGGTATTTGTGTTTGGGTCCTTGTCCCTATAGAAAGATTCCATGATGTTTTCCTTTCTGCTTTGCTTCCTAGTCATGATACTTACTCTTTTCCTGTCTTTTAAAGTAGATTTCTGCATCTGTGGCACAAGGAGCTCTGTCCCACAAATCTTGTAACTGAAACTTGTGTCTTTGTGTCATATGGCCTCTGGTTCTTTCAGCTATTAGCTTAAATCCTGCAGCTTACCTGGTGCTGATGTGGCTGATGTTTGAAAACAGAGGCCAGTTTGAGTTTTCTATGCAGTTACCCTGGAGGTAGCTCGTTAATTGTGGGGAAGGGGTGGTCTGGATGTGGGAGCATCTTCTATTGAGCTAGAGAATAGGCAAGCTCAGCTGTCTGTGCTAGTGTCTTCTGGATTCCCCTGGGGTACTGAGACATGCCTGGGTTCCTGGTGCTGGCAGCTGCAGGGTTTCACCACCCTGGGGGTCAGGATTTTCTCCTGGTTTGTTGAGGTGAGGCTGTCTGGGACAGTTATGATCCATCACTGGTAGCCTTTGGCCACAGTCAGAGGAACCCTCATAGGGAAATTTCTATCCTCACAGGTTGAGAGTCTGTGTACCCCTTCGGCTGCTCCTATTGTTCCAGGGTTTTTCCTGGGGAGATATTTTCTGGGCTCATCAACGTCATCAGGGGAAGGGAGATAGCAATTACTGATCACTCCACCCTCTTGGCTCCTACCACCAGAAATTGTTCTAATTCTTTCCAACATAATAATGTGAAAATGTTTCATATGAATGTACATGTACAGCCTGTATCAGATTGCATGCCATCTTGAGGTGGAGAAAGGCATGAGGAGGGAGAAAATTTGTGTCTGAAAATCTGATGGAAGTGAATTTTGAAAACAAAAAAGAAATACATGAATATTAGTAGTAGTAATAAAAATGGAGGATTCAGATATGATTCATTCAGAAGAGAATGCAAGAGATCCAGAAAGAGTGTCACAGACCTAATTAATAATTCCTTCTATATACAGATCATGTTAGGAGTCAAACTTACCTCTCAAGGAGAAATACACACACATACACACATATTCGCATGTGTGTGTGTGCACACGTGTACACATAGACAATTTTCTGTTAAACGTTACCTCCTTTCTCATATCTTAGCTCACCTTGACTTCTTCAATAATTTTTAACATAATCAGTCCTCTACTCTTCTTTTCTGCCTTGGAAAAGCTAATGTTTCTCATTCTGATAACAAATCCTGCAATTCACATGCCAGATGTTTTCCCAGTATTTTTTCTCCCTTTTCTCCAAGTTTCATTCTTTCTTCTTTACCCCTTCCTGTCCAGTGAAATCAGTGAAATCTATCCAAAATTGCTGCCTGAATTCTGAACGTTAGTTGGGTTATCTTTAAGGAGGGAAATTGTCTATAAAGACACAAGTTCCATTTAAGACAAGAATAATTCCTTCTTGAGGGAATTCCTTTCTTTATTTGACTTTGTAAACTACCTTAGATTGAAATATTTTCCTTATATAATTTTCATTGCAATATTTTCTTTTCAATCATACTTTTAAAGTTTAACCTTTAGTATTGTGAATAAAATTTCCCTGGGGATTTCAGTACTTCCTTTTAAAATGTTTATATCCTCTGGGACAACCTTCAATTCTTATAAATATAGGAGTATTCAAGTTTCCTTGGAATTTTCCCTCTGTCAATCTCAGGTGTGTAGGAGCTGAATTGAACTGAACCAAGGTAAGTTGACCCAGTCTTGGCCATATTTGTCTTGTTTTCTTCCATCCTCTCCTGAGCTGACATTTTCTCACCTCTCATAATTTATATTTTCCCGAACCCTCCACCCCCATCACCAAGAAGATCCCTTACCTAGTGCTCCTTATAACTTATCCTATTCTGGCAAAAATAAGGTGCATGTTGACTTACAAAGAGTTGAGACTGTAAGTATGGAGAATAGTGTGACTTTATGCCAGGGCTGGGGAATCTGTGAACTTGAGGCCACATGTTGCCCTCTAAGTGGTTTGGTGTGACCCTTTGACTGAATCCAAACTTCACAGAAAAAATTATTTTTATTAAGGGGATTTGTTTTGTAAAATTTGTATTCGGACTGAGGGCCTCCCTTTAAGGATCTAGATGTCCACAGGCAGCTTTGTGGACATAGGTTCCTCATCCCTGGGCTTTAGGCACTCATCATTTGTCTGGATTAGCTTATTCTCCAACTAGACCTAGGACCGTTCTAACTCTAAGAATATTTAAGGGAAAACATCATCCACAATGGTCCATTAGGAAAGCAGTTTTTAATGAAGACAAATGTTGCATTTATGACAAGAAGAAAGAAGGCTGGGAGAGGGGGAATGTGTGGTCCTAAGAGGTTGTTATATATTTAAGTAACATATGAAATCAGAGTATGAAGGATGGTCCATTTTCATCATTTCAGCATCACAGCAAGATTGTAGGATCCTAGGAGGAAGAGACCTCTGAAGTCCTCTAGTCAAATCTCCCTCAATTAATAGATGCAAAAAACCCTGAACCCTAGAGAGGTTCAGTACCTTCCCAAGGTCATACAGGTAGTAACGGTCAAGTGAGGCACTGGAACTCAGGGGAGGAAGGAGTCTTTTCTACTCTATCTTGGTTTGGGACATGGAAGGCATTTGCTAGCATACCTTCCAGAGTCAACTCTGATGAAATAGCTATGGCTTTGGCTCTGGAGTCAGATGGATGACCAAAGCTTGAATGCCAATTCCATCACTTACTAGCTCTCTAAATAAATAGGCCATACTAACTAGTTGGGCAACATTTTATAAGTCATTGAAAATTCGGTAGAAAAATATGAACTGTGGCTACCTGGCAAACATTCTCATAAAGGTTCACCTGAGACTCCAGAGTAGCGTTACGACTCAGTCAGAGCCACTTCAAGTCCCCCAAATCCCCATTCTTAGCACAGTTCTAGCCTACCTGTTTACCACTGGTTCCAGAATTTCAAGGAACATGTGAAAGTACCAAATACTGGCTCTGAGTAGCTTTCTATGCCTTATTCATTATTAGAAGACAGAGGAAAAGAAATGGAATAAGTCAACCTACGCTCACCCTTAAAGGTAATGCTGATCACATTAGGGATGCTCAGAGGGGATGAGAACAAGCTCAGCCATTCTGCTACCATCAGCAGTGTCTGGAATGGTGATTCTTTCAGGTGAATTTTGTCTAAAGGTCAGATAGGGTAGGTGGTATCCTGAAAAGGGATGAGAACTAAATCTCCTTTATACTTGTTTCTTTAAATGTTTTTTGCCATTCTCCTTCAAGAGGCTGCCAAGGCCAAACAGGTATTCATATCTGAAGAAATGCACTAGATAGAAAAAGCATGGCTAGCTCAAGTGGGATGATTAGCATTGATAATTAAACTAAGGTCCAAAGAGGGTGACAAATTCTTCACAAGGTCACAAAAGAAAAAACAAATAATCATGCTGGGATTGAAATCTCATTGTCCTGCTTCTAATTTCTGAGTTTTTACCACCATACTAACACATTTATTGAAATAATTTTTAAAACTCAAATTAGGTAATGCTATATGTAGAACTAAACCTTCTGAATGATGATAAAGAACACAAAATGGCATTTCTTTTTAAATGTGTCCAAAACTAAAGATTTTGAAATATTGTTTTTCTTTCTTTCATTAGTTTTAATGAAGTAGCTGATATTTTCACATGCCACATAATGAGGGTGTCCTATTCTTTGTTACCATGTCAGAAATCTGATCAGGCTGTAAGCATCTACTGTAACAAAAGCCAAATCCTAATATACATATAGGAAGTTAAAAATGTAAACATGAAGTCATGTTACATGAAAGTTCTGGGGTATGGAAGGGCAAGAGAGTAGAAAATGAGAAGATCTGAAATTCATGGAATATTTATTACTCTTGGAAAATATGCACTCTAAGCAATAAATAACTTCTGGATTTTTGTCCACTTTAAGAAGTGAAATTTCTATATCATAAACTGTATTCAGGAATTTGCACTTTCTTATAGAGAAGCAGCAGTGTGGCACAGAGGAGAGAGGGTTCACGCTGAAGTCATGGATGACAAAGTGTCAATTTCCAACTCCGACACATATTCTCTCTGGAACCCTGAATAAGCCCCAAACTTGTCAACATTCTAGGCAATATTTTAAGACTTGAAGTTACAGAAAAGTACAAACCTGCAATGGTAGAGGGAATCCTATCACCTGGATGTTCCCTCTACTGAAGAGAACCCAGGTCTAATCCCTCTCTCTATCTTAGCACTTCATCCAGATCCAGAATTCCACTCTTGTACATATTTTCTCTGCTGATAGATTGCAGTCCCTGCACAACTAGACACTTCTTCTTTAAGAGCCGCTCTGATGAAAACGCATCATCTCCTCTTGGCTAATCCTATCGCAGTGACCCTCTTGGTCTTAAATCAGGCTGATCCAGAAGAGTGGACACAAAATTCATCACTGGGCCTGTACTCAAAGGCTCAGTGTCTCAATAGAACATTCCAAGACATTAACCCTGCTCACAAAGCCTTCAAAACCCAGATTCATCTCTATGCTACAATGAGTTATCAGAGCAGAAATAAAGTAGAGTGTTATTGAAAAAAAGTAGGAAAAAACTGAGAAACAGACCTTTTTGTACATTAATGAATATCAGTGTAAAAATATTCAGCAAAATCTTGACAAAAAGACTACAACACATTTTGAAAATATTTCACTATGAAGTCAGATTTAATTAAGGAATACAAAGATGGTTCAACAATAAGAAAACAATTAATATGGTTTGAGGGTCTTAATATTTAAATAATCCCCAAAACAAGTAAAACTACACCACTATATGAATACACAGGAAAATCTTTTTAAAATTCAGCACTAAAAGCATATGTATTGAAAAACCCTTCCTAATATGGTGAAAATGTTTATATAAAAAATTGGCTTCATCTGTAATAACAAAATACTTGAAGCTTTTTCTTTTCTTTTTTTTATTATATTTTTTTATTTTTTAATGTTTAACAATCACTGCCATACAATTGTGATTTTATCCCCCCCACCTACCCCCAACTCCCCCCCTCCCTCCCCACGACTGCATACAATTCTGTATAGATTCTACATATACTTTCCTACTGAGTATATTTTCACTATAGTCATGCTATGTAGTCAGACTACGATAAATGAAAGAAATCGTATAACAAATCAGAACATGACACACAAACACATACACATACACAAACATGATCTGTTACATTATGTGAGTGACTTCCATATTTCTCTCTCTGAGTGTGGAAGGCAAAATGCCTTGAGAACCACCAATGGAATTTTTTTTTTTTGTAAGAAGTTCTGGTGTTATTACAAAAATGTAAGTCTACCAGAAAAAACTCTCACACACTGTGGTCGTTGCTGTGCATAAAGTTCTCCTGGTTCTGCTCCTTTCACTCAGCATCAGGTCATATAAGTCCTTCCAGGCCTCTCTGAAGTCTTGTTGTTCATCATTTCTTATGGCGCAATAGTACTCCATTACATTCATATACCATAATTTATTCAGCCATTCCCCAATTGATGGACATCCCCTTGACTTCCAGTTTTTGGCAACTACATGGAGTGCTGCTATAAATACTTTTGTACATGTGGGACCCTTTCCCATTTTTATGATCTCTTGGGGATACAGTCCTAGTAGTGATATTGCTGGGTCAAAGGGTATGCACATTTTTGTAGCCCTTTGGGCATAGTTCCAAATTGCTCTCCAGAATGGTTGGATGCGCTCGCAGCTCCACCAACAATGAATTAGTGTTCCAACTCTCCCACATCCTCTCCAGCATTTATCATTTTCTTGTTCTGTCATGTTTGCCAATCTTATAGGTGTGATGTGGTACATCAGAGTTGTTTTGATTTGCATCTCTCTAACCAATACTGATTTAGAGCATTTTTTCATATGATTATAGATAGCTTTAATTTCTTCCTCTGAAAATTCCCTGTTCATATCCTTTGACCATTTATCAATTGGGGAATGACTTGTATGATTATACATTTGGGTCAGTTCTCTATATATTCTAGAAATGAGGCCTTTATCCCCGAGCTTAGCTGTAAAAATTCTTTCCCAATTTACTACATCCCTCCGGATTTTGGTTGCATTGGGTTTGGTTGTGCAAAAACTTCTCAGTTTAATGTAATCAAAGTTATCCATTTTGCATTTCATAATGCATTCTATCTCTCCTTTAGTAAAGAATTCTTCCCTTCTCCATAGATCTGATAAATACACTATTCCTTGCTTCTCCAGTTTATTCATGGTATCAATCTTTATACCTAAATCATGTACCCATTTGGACTTTATTCTTGTGTACGGTGTCAGGTATGGGTCTATGCCTAATTTCCGCCACACTGTTATCCAGTTTTCCCAGCAATTTTTGTCAAACAATGAGTTCTTATCCCAGAAGCTGGGGTCCTTGGGTTTATCAAACAGAAGGTTGCTATATTGCTTGCCTACTGCATCTTGAGTGCCAAGTCTATTCCACTTGTCTACCTCTCTGTTTCTTAGCCAATACCAAGTGGTTTTGATAATTGCTGCTTTATAGTAGAGTTTGAGGTCTGGTAGCGCTAGGCCATCTTCCCAAGCATTTCTTTTCATTAGTCCCTTTGATATTCTGGACCTTTTGTTTTTCCAAATGAATTTTGATATTATTTTATCCAGCTCTAGAAAGTAATTGTCTGATAGTTTAATTGGTATGGCACTAAATAAGTATATTAATTTGGGTAGAATTGTCATTTTTATTATATTAACATGGCCTATCCATGAGCAACTAATGTTTTTCCACTTACTTAAATCTGACTTTATTTGTGCATAAAGTGTCTTGTAATTGTGTTCATATAATCCCTGGGTTTGTTTTGGCAGGTAGACTCCTAAGTATTTTATGCTGTCTACCCTAGCTTTAAATGGGATTTCTCTTTCTATCTCTTGCTGTTGGACTTTGTTGCTAATATATAGGAACGCAGAAGATTTGTGTGGGTTTATTTTGCACCCTGCAACTTTGCCAAAGTTGTTTATTAATTCAAGTGATTTTTTACTTGAATCTCTGGGATTCTCTAGGTAAATCATCATATCGTCTGCAAAGAGTGATAACTTAGTTCCTTCTTTGGCTATTCTTATTCCTTGAATATCTTTATCTTGTCTAATTGCTACAGCTAACATTTCTAGTACCATATTGAATAATAGTGGTGATAATGGACAACCTTGTTTCACCCCTGATCTTATTGGGAATGCATCTAGCTTATCCCCATTGCATATAATGCTTGCTGAAGGTTTTAGATAGATACTGCTTATTATTTTATGGAAAGTTCCCTTTATTCCTACGTTCTCCAATGTTTTTAGTAGGAATGGATGTTGTATTTTGTCAAAAGCTTTTTCTGCATCTATTGAGATAATCATGTGGTTTTTGTTAGCTTTGTTGTTGATGTGATCGATAATGCTAATAGTTTTCCTAATATTGAACCAGCCCTGTAGTCCTGGTATGAATCCTACCTGATCATAATGTATTAATCTCGTGATAAGATGCTGTATTCGTTTTGCTAAAATCTTATTTAAAATTTTTGCATCTATATTCATTAGGGAAATTGGTCTATAATTTTCTTTCTCTGTTTTGTCTCTTCCTGGTTTGGGTATCAAAACCATATTTGTATCATAGAAAGAATTTGGGAGGACTCCTTCTTCCCCGATTTTCAAAAATAGTGTATGTAGTATTGGAATTAACTGTTCTTTAAATGTTTGATAGAATTCACTTGTGAATCCATCTGGCCCTGGAGATTTTTTCCTAGGGAGTTCATTGATGGCTTGTTCAATTTCTTTTTCTGAGATGGGGTTGTTTAAGTATTCAACTTCCTCTTCTGTTAATCTGGGCAATTTGTATTTTTTAAAATATTCATCCATCTCGTTTAGATTATCGAATTTGTGGGCATAAAGTTGGGCAAAGTAGTTTCTAATTATTGTTTTAATTTCCTCCTCATTGGAGGTGAGTTCACCCCTTTCATTTTTAATATTAGTAATTTGGTTTTCTTCTTTCTTTTTTTTAATCAGATTGACCAAAGGTTTATCAATTTTATTAGTTTTTTTCATAAAACCAACTATTGGTTTTATTTATTAATTCAATAGTTTTCTTAATTTCAATTTTATTAATCTCTCCTTTGGTTTTCATTATTTCTAATTTGGTATTTACTTGGGGATTTTCAGTTTGTTCTTTTTCTAGCTTTTTCAACTGCAAGCCCAAGTCATTGATCTCCTCTTTCTCTATTTTATTTATGTAAGCATTCAAAGATATAAAACTTCCCCTAATAACTGCTTTTGCAGTATCCCATAAGTTTTGGTATGTTGTCTCACTATTGTCATTCTCTTGAATGAAATTGTTGATTGTTTCTATGATTTCTTCTTTAACCCAAACCTTCTTTAGAATTAGATTATTTAGTTTCCAATTGATTTTTGGTTTCTCTTTCCATGGCCTTTTATTACATGTAATTTTTAATGCATTATGATCTGAAAAGGATGCATTGATTATCTCTACCTTTCTGCACTGGATTGTGAGATTTTTATGTCCTAGTACATGGTCAATTTTTGTAAATGTTCCATGTACTGCTGAGAAAAAGGTATATTCCTTTCTATTCCCATTTAATTTTCTCCAAAGATCTATCATATCTACCTTATCCAGAGTTTTATTTACCTCCTTAACCTCTTTCTTGTTTATTTTGAGGTTGGATTTATCGAGTTCAGAGAGGGGAAGGTTGAGGTCCCCCACTAGTATAGTTTTGCTATCAATTTCTTCCTTCAACTCCCCCAACCTCTCCTCTAAGAATCTGGATGCTATACCGCTTGGAGCATACATGTTTAGTAATGATATTGCTTCATTGTCTATGGTGCCTTTTAGCAGGATATAGTTTCCATCCTTATCCCTTTTGATTAGATCTATTTCTGCTTTCACTTTGTCTGAGATTAGGATTGCTACTCCTGCCTTCCTTACATGATCTGAAGCACAATATATTCTGCTCTATCCTTTGACCTTTATCCTATGTGTATCCCCCCGTTTCAAATATGTTTCTTGTAAGCAGCATATTGTTGGATTATGGCTTTTAATCCATTCTGCTATCCGTCTCCATTTTATGGGAGAATTCATTCCATTCACATTCACAGTTATGATTACAATCTGTGTATTTCCCTCCAACCTCTTTCCCACCATTTGTGCTTTTAGCTCTCCCGTCTCCCTTCCCCTCCGCAATAGTATTCACTTTTCTCCCCCTCCTCCTGCAGCCTTCCCCTCCTTCTTTTAGCCCCCTTCCCTTTTACTCCCCTTTACTCTTATTGCTTCTTTCCTCCCTTTTAGCCAGCCTCCCCTTTCTTCCCCCTTCCCCTCCTACTACCTATAGAGCTAGTTAGGATTATCTACTTAAGATTATTGTTCCCTCCTTTGAACAACTCAGATGAGAGTACCTCTCAAACAATGCTCATCTCCCTCCCCTCCTTCCCTCTACTATAGTTTTGTACTTCTTCCTGTGATATAATTTGCCATTTTCTGCTTCCCCCTTTCCACACCTCCTATTATATTCCCTTCTCATACTTAAATCATATTTTTGACATGACATCATTTACTTTATGCCCGTTCCCTCTACATATATCCCTTTTATCATAATAGCTGCACAGTTCTCAAGATTAACAGGTATCATCTTCCCTTATAGGGAGGTAAACAGTTTGCCCTAATTGAGTAGCAAGTTTTTGTTTTTGTTTTTTCCCCTCTGTTTACCTTTTTATGATTCTCTGGAGACCTGCATTTGAAGATCAAATTGTCTATTGAATTCTGGTGTTTTGGTCAGGAAGCTCTGGAAATCCCTTATTTCGTTGAATGACTTTCTCATTGCCTGAAATGTTATGCTGAACTTTGCTGGGTAGTTGATCCTTGGTTGAAGTCCCAACTCCTTTACCTTACGGAATATTGCGTTCCAGTTCTTTTGATCTTTTAATGTAGAAGCTGCAAGGTCCTGTGTGATCCTGACTGTGTGTCTTTGATATTTGAATTGTTTCTTTCTGGCTGCTTGTAGTATTTTCTCCTTCACTTGATAGCTCTGGAATTTGGCAACTATATTTCTTGGGGTTTTGAGTTTGGGATCCCTTTCGGGAGGGGAACGGTGGATTCTTTCGATGACTATTTTGCCCTCTGAGTCTAGTACTTCTGGGCAGTTTTCCTTGATGATTTCCTGGAAGATGTTGTCCAGACTCTTTTCTTCATCATGGGTTTCTGGCAGGCCAATAATTCTTAAATTTTCTCTCCTGGATCTATTTTCCAGGTCAGTTGTTTTTCCAATTAAATATTTTACATTTTCGTCTATCTTTTCATTCTTTAGATTTTGTTTGACTGATTCTTGTTGCCTCATTGAGTCATTAGTTTCTACTTGCCCAATTCTAATCTTCATCGTATTGCTTTCTTCCGTTAGCTGTTGCATTTCCTTTTCCATCTGACCAATTTTTCCCTTTAAGGAGCTATTTTCTCCATTTAATTTTTGTATTTCTTTTTCCATTCGACCAATTTTCCCAGTTAGGTTTTGGGTTTCCTTTTCCATCTGTTCAATTTTCCCAATTAGGTTTTGGGTTTCCTTTTCCATTTGATTAACTCTTCCTTTTAGGGAGTTATTCTCTCCAGTTAATTTTTGAACTTCCTTTTCTATTTCTTCAATTTTCCTTTTCAGAGTGATGTTCTCATCAGTGAATTCTTTTTTTATAATTTTAAAATCATTGGCCAGTTTTTCTTTTATATCCTTCTTCAGACGTTCCAGGTAATCTAGTTGTGCTTGCGAGAAATTCATAGTTGCATCTGAGGTTTCAGATGGAAGTACAGTCTCAGCTCTGACCTCTTTGGTGTTTGTGTTTTGGTCCTTATCCCCATAGAAAGATTCTATGGTTTTTTCACTTTTTGTCTGCTTTTTCCGATTCATGATGTTGGCTGAGTGTTGTAGCTTTTGGTTCTTTCAGTCAGAAGATACAGATCTTTTAAGTTGGGCTGCTGTGTGTCTAGGCTGAAAGCAGGCTTTTTTTTTTGTTGTTGTTGTTGTTGTTGTTTCCCAGATCAACCCTGGGGTTAGCTTGTTAGGTGTGTGGGAGGGGTGGTCTGGTCTCAGGAGATCTCCTCAGCTGACTTGAGGCAAAGGCAAGGTCAGGGGATGGTGATTCCAGCTTCCCTATTGTCTTCCCTTTTCCCCTGGAGGGCTGGGGTACGCCTAGAAGTTAGTGCGTGTTCCCGCCCCTCCTGGGGCTCGTCTCCTGGCTCTGAGGCTTGCCTGGGTCTCAGTGCGAATTTTCTCTGCCCTGGGTCGTCTGTCCCTCCAGATTGCCTCCGCCACAGTAGGAAGAATCCCCCCTTGCCACTTTTCCAGCCTCTGGTGTTGTGAGACCACCCGCCCCCTTCTACTGTTCCCGCTGATCCAGGATTAATCTGGGGAAGAGTTTTATGGTTCCCTCACTTTCATCAGGGGGGAGGAGAGAGCACTTACTGATCACTCCGCCATCCCAACTCCTGGAAGTTCAAGTAGCTGATCCACCGAAGGCCAGTCTTCAGGCTGAAGGTTTTAAGGGCTGCTGCGCAGATATCTGGCGCTCAGCGGCTCTCACCGGCTCGGTTTGGCTTGTCTCCTGCTCCGCTGGTTTCGCCCGCCACTCTCAGGCCCCTCAGGTCCCCTCCGTCCTGTCGCGCCGACCACGCTGCGCTGTGCGCCGGGGTCTTACCCCCGCGGAACAGATCCCTCCCGTGGACACTCCAGTCCAATCTGGGCTCCGAATCTGTCCGAAGCTTTTTCTCAAAGTACGTAAATGAAAGGAAGATGTCCTTTCTCATGGTTCTAGGAGTGCTTCTTTTAGCAGGAGACAAGAAAGATAAATAAAATGTATAAAAATTGGTAGAAGATGTAAAAGTATCTCTCTGTGCACATATCATGATGGTTTACTTTGAGAACCTGAGATAAGTAGTGATACAGTGATAAAAGCTAGAACTCACAAAGAAGCCACTCTCTCCCAGGCACGACATGAGGCATTTTGCAAATAGTGTTAGTGAAAGGCTACCTCAGAAGGAAGGCACTTCAGTGGGGTCAGTGTAGTGAAGGAAAACCAGAAAAAGCCTCCTACTGAAACTGGGATTCTTGAATATACAAGATACAGGACCTGATGCTTGAGGCAATAGAAGAAGCAGAGAAGAGAAAAGGGAATATTTTAGGGATGTGAAAGAAATGTACAAAAACACTGGCATCCAAGGAAAAAATGTAATTTGTAAAGGACAGCAAGAAGGCAATTTGGAATGTTAATTATAAAAACACTAAAAAGATATTGAGAAAAAATGTATATTTCTCGATCAAGAGAACGCTGGTAATTTTGGGGAGAACACACTCAGGCAAATGATGAGACTGGAATATCTATGACAAGACTTGAGAACAGAATGAGTGGAGAAAGCAATGGAGGTACCTAATTCAGTGACTGGCACAAGTAGACACTTAAATACTTTTTGATGGATTGATTGTTCTTGTGCTCAAATCATGTGTCCTCAGCAACTTTTCATCCTTCCTATTTCTCTGGCTCAAAGACTTGTTTCTTATGACCAAATATTTTCTTAGGTATTGGTCATTTCATTTGTTTACCTCTTTTCAAAACTTTTAAATGGGTGATTTCTGTGAGAGCTGAAGGTATAGCTCATGGACAGTGGCTTCTAAGGGCCATATCTCAGGGTGGCCATCAGACCATGTGACCTACCTCACTGGAGGTATCTGAGATTGAACCTTCCCTGGCAAAAGATGTGGGTGAGATTAAAGGGAACATTTTTCTTCTGTGGGCTCGAAACTTTCTTTAGAGCAAAGCAGACTGGGAAAAATTATCTGATACAATACTGTTACAGCAAAAAAAATAAATATGTAGAATACTCCTAATTGTTCTATTAATAATTTCATCATTACGCTTCATGCTGCAGGGTCCCCTCCTCAATCCATCTTCCAAAGACATATCAAAGGAATGTTCCTAAAACATGAGTGATCATATCCCTTTTCTGTTCAAAATCCTACAGGAATTCTCTGCTACATGTTGAATCAAATACAAGCTCCTTTGTCTCCACTTAAAGTCCTCTATTATTAGACTCCTAAAGACTTTCCAGCCTTATTTCACACAATTCTCTTACAAGAATTCTATGTTCCAATGAATTTCTCAAAATTGATTCTCCATCACCTACCTTCATGAATTCATATAAGAGGTTTCCCAAGCCTAGAACAGACTCCATCTCACTTCTTACCTTCACCTATCACAATCTTTTAGCTCAAAGGCACCTCCTCTGTCAAATCTTTCTGTTTTCTGACCAACTATCAAGGCAAGGAGAGTTGGGTGAGATTTTAAAGGACTTTGATCACCAAAAAGACAATACTGTATTTGATCCTGGAGGTCATCTCCAGAACTAACTGATGAGGGTAGTGGCATGGTGATTTTCCTAAAGCATAGTTCTGATCATGCCTTTCCAGTCTTCTTATACCTTGCTTCCATTTGATTCAGTGAATCTAGACTCCTTGTTATTCACTGAATAAAACACTCCACACATTGTTTGATTATGTTACACCTGAAAGTTCCAGAGATTTGGGGGTCACTTGAACTTAGATTTAAATAGTTTTAACTATAATTAGTCTAGTTTTATTAGTAGGTCACTAGTCACACAGAGGAATTGATTTGAAGAATTAAGAATCCAGTTAGGACCATAAGAAACAAAGAATGAGGAAACATCCACCTGAAGAGGGAAGATGATGCCAAAGACAGAAGCCCATCAAAGATATCCCAGCAGGGATTCTTCCAAAGAGAAGGGAAGATGCTCTGGCTTGAAACAAGCCAAGGTCTGGGGCAGATCTGGGAGCTGCTTTGATAGAAGAGCTCTGGGGCTGCTGAGAAATCATTGGAGAAAGCAGAATACTTTTGTGTGAAGAGCCTGAGAGATTCTAATTGCTCTCTAGTACCATCTATAGTGACAAAGCAGACTACACATAAACCAGTCCTGCCACTCACTGATCTAGGTTCTGTTTAATTAGATTAAAGTTCTGTAACTTTTGGCTAGTTATTGGAGAAAGCAGAAACATACTTTCTTCTGTAATAAAAGTTTTTAGGGTTTAGTTGCATTCCCTAGAGAGGAGATCTGAGGAATTCTACAGTTCTTAAGATTAAGAGAAATGTTTCTTATTGAAACAACAGTGCTTCAAGGCTAAATCAAGGGAACTGACCTAGAAAGCTGCCCACTCCAGGTTTATCCTTAAGGTTGCACTAGTGTATCAGAGGTGGGGATCCTGTGGTCTCAAGGCCACATGTTACCTTCCAGGTCTTTGGGTGTGGTCTTTTGCCTGAGTCCAAATTTTACACTTGGGTTTCTCTACTCATGGGCCTCACTGCTGGTTTTCTGTTTGCCTGTGCCCACTTCCCTTATCCCCACAGCCTTTATTTGTATTAGTGGGGAAATATGTTGTTTTTCAGTCATTTTTCATTCCTTTGCAACCCTTTTGGGATTCTCTTGGCAAAGATTTTGAAGTGGTTTCCTCTTTTTTTCTCCAGCTTATTGTACAGATGAGGAAACTGAGGCGAATAGGATTAAATGACTTGCCCAGGGTCATGCAGGTAGTCTTATGCTAGATTTGAACTCAGGAAAAGGAGTCTTACTTATCTTAGACCTGGCATTCTATCTGCTGAGACACCTACCTTCCCAAGAGAAGGTGACCCAGTATTATGGGTGGACTGTTACTTGATGCTTTTATTAGTTCTCTATTGGCTTTCTAATGAGTCAAATTTTGGTTGAAAGAGAGTTCTTTGTCTTCTTATTGAAAAGTATTCCATAATCAAAAGTTAATATAGCCAGGAAAGGTTTGCATGAATGAAAAACACAACAATGGGGAATTAGAAACTCGTTTGGTGATTAACAGGAAATAATCTTTCTCTCTAGCCTTCACATACATGCACCAGGTAATCCCTAAGAGCCTGA
Organism: Notamacropus eugenii; assembly: GCF_028372415.1. NCBI lineage: Eukaryota > Metazoa > Chordata > Mammalia > Diprotodontia > Macropodidae > Notamacropus > Notamacropus eugenii. The sequence continues at coordinate 575,371,109 of NC_092872.1, forward strand.
GAATACAGTAGGCTTTAGAACTTGTTCTCTTGTCACTGTTCTTCTCCTTAAATTTAAGGAATGAGTTTCTGTTCTCAATTGATGGTGCTCTTGGCTACCATATCTTAGCAAAATGACCTTAGCAAGAAAAGCATTATGCAGCTATTTCAAGTTTTAAAGCACTTCACATGATAGCTCCTTTGGTGTAATCAACAATTCTGTTTGTTAGGTACTACAATAAATCTCCATTTTACAAAACTTGAAACTGAGTGTGAGAGAGGACAAGTGACCTGTCTATAAGTTGTCCAATTATACGTTCATCTTTCTGGATAAAGCAGTGAACCTGAAATCAAGAAGCCCTGAATCCATATCTGACCTTAACCACTTCCTTTTGCTGTGACCTTGAGCAGATCACTTAAGCTCTTTCTGCCTCAGTCTCCTTAACTGTAAAATGGAGAAAATAAGAGCACCTATCTCCTAGGGTTTTTGTAAGAACAACATGAAATAATATTTATATAATACAACATGTTTCTCAAAACTCAAAATTTTTATAAAATTGCCTCTTTTATTCAGTGTCTGAGGCAGACTTTGAACCCAAGTTTTTCCTGAATCAAAGACACCCTCTACATGTTACCACATGTACTTCTCATCCAGCTTGAATTAGAATCAGACTTCAGGGATGTCAGGATAGGGCTGGGGTAATACTATGAAGCCAGTGAGATTTGTCTTTCAAAGCTCTACCATTCCTAGATGTTCACCATATCTCAATTCTTGTTTCTAAACCACTCCCTGGTCATATCAAAAGCCTTTCTTCATTTTCTTCATGCATGAGGCTTTTATCTCTGGACTACATATTTTTTCTCTGACTGCTCTTTAAGCTTGAAATTCTCACCTACATCTCCTTGAGGATATCCTCAAGAATTAACTCAAAACCCTCATTGACTTGGTAGGTACTGCTATTACATTCCCCTCTGAGAGGATATTACACTTACACTATATTTAGAGAAAAGGGAACAATTTCCATCTTCTATAAGCAGTAAAGTTGATAATGTATGGTAACCCCTTGATGGTAATCTGTTTCATGTCAATACACTTAGCACCTTTTTATATGCTCACCCTTGTAACACCTCTTGAAGAAACAACTCCCTTTGCACACTCAAAATTCATTTAGGAACAAAATCATATGAATTCTCTTTTTCTTCTCTCCCTTCTATCCCGTTACTTTCCTTTGTTTTTATTATTATTTTTCCTCTTTCTTATATGTTAGTTGAGTGAAGAGTTATTTATTAATTACTAACTATGTGCCTAGTACCATTGATGAGAATATTAGAATAGCAAGAGAAAAGTGCCAGTCCTCAAGAAACTCAGAGTTAGAAGATAAATGCAGAATACTATCAGATCATCTCAGAGGAAGGCCCACATATGGGGTTTAGATGTGTGGTATGGAGTTCAAAGTTTAGAAAAAAGTATATTATAGAAAACAGGATCTGAGCTCTGTCTTGAATGAAGCAATGGAAACCAGGAGGTGGAGATCAGGAGGGAGAATATTCCAAGCATGAGGTACAAGTAAAAAGTCAGAGACAGGACAGGGAGTGTTGCGTATGAGGAATATCAAAAAGACCAGTGAATTGTACAGTATGTAGAGGATAGTAAAGCATAAGAAAATCAAACAAATAAGAAAGAATGTGGTTGTGAAGGGATTTATAAGGCAAATAGAAGATTTTACAATTGATATAAAATTCTGGAGATAGTAGGGAATCATAAGATTTTGTTAAGTTTGAGAGTGACATGGTTGCTATATTTTAGACCTATGTTTTAGAAAGATCACTTTGACAGATGAGTGGAGGATACACTGGAGTGAAGAGAGACATACTTGTAGGTTATTTCCATGATATAAAAGTGAGGTGATGAGGAAGTGTAGCCAGAGGTTCCTGGGTATAACACTCAGTCTCTAAATTCATTTTGGTAGGACTTTTATGTAGCAGACAGCCTGCGTCCCTACATGGCTTGGTGATGTGGTGAAGAAGAAAGACATGGGAGGCAGGAGAAGAAAGACCAACTCCACTTTACTGATGTGAGGGTCCAGGTATTTATAGACAGAAACTGCAAGCCTACATGACATTCTGCTTGTCTCTGCCCTAGTGATTATATCAGTCTTATATGACTGATTTAACCAGACTGTGAGCCTAGAGGGCATCTATTTTACATACCCCTTGTTTTCTGTAATTCTCTTGTTTGTCTCACAGAGACAGCAATATCTGGGGTGGGGAGCATGGAGAGACATTCTGGATGATAATAAGCACAGTCTCAAAGAACAGTTTCCCTCGTCAACTGCACTCCACCCTGGCCCTCAACAATTTTATTTTCATCATGTTAGTATCATCTAATCCAAAATGAGGCATCTCTTTTCACTTATTATAGAATTCATTCAGTAATAATTCATTTTGTAAGTCATTTCATACAGAAAAGATATCAGATCAAGTAATGCAGATATTTTGAGTGTTCTTTCAAAGGTTAACAGATATTTTTTATGCATTTTGTGGTTAATTTGATAGATTTTTCTCATTTATTCTAGGTTTTTATTAATCTTATATTGAAATCCTTACAACTAAAGTTCATATGTTCTAATATTTCACTGAACTCATTTATAAACAATTCATTTTTTTAAGGTTTCCAAGGTAATAACCATGTCATGGTCAAAAAATATAACTGTATGTCCTTTTTGGATGTTTATATGACTTAATTATGTTTTTAATCTTACTGCTTTAGCTATCACTCCTGAAGCTATGTCACATACTAGTGAGGAAAGAGAAGACATTCTCATTTTATCACTGTACTTAGAGAAAAATCTTCAAATGTTTTCTATGACAGAGGAAACTATCTTTATTTGTAGATGTATAGTTTTTAATGAAGGAATTGTCCATGCTTATGATTTTAAACATTCATAAATGCTGAATTTTCACAGCAGCTTTTTCAGTGTTTATTCATGAAAGTATATGGTTTTAGTTGTTTTGTGGTTACTTAAGTATTAAAATTCTCAAAATATGTTCATTATTTTCTTAATGTTGAACCATTCTTGAAGCCTTAATTTAAATCCAACTTGATCAAGGTGAATGATTTTTTAAAATGGTTTCCTTTTGCCAATGCTTATTGAAAATTTTTGCTTTGAAATTCATGAATAAGATTAGTTTTCAATTCTATTTCTATACTTTTTCCTACCTGGATTTAACACTAAGCTTTTCCTCTTTCTGCTCTGTTAAGTTACTGTGGTATAGAGGTGACCCTGGATTTTTAAGACTTTAAAGCAGGGTATAAGTTCTGAAATATCACACCATGACAATGAGGCCTTGTCTATAGCTCGGTGAAGGATTGTGTGCCTGGCCCTTTGAATTAGCCAAATTTTTTAGGATGAAGAGGTTATCAAGCACTGTTATCAAGAGTTGAACATTTTTGGTTAGAACAGTTTGCAAAATCCGCGTCCTTAAGTGTGGAAAGACTGTAACTTATCAGGAGAGGAAACACAGTGGTGAAATTTTGGATCTGACTGATGTGCTGAATAAGATATCTAAAGATACCTAACCTGGGATTACATCAACATCAGCAGCTTCTAGTGAGAAACTTACTTCTGCTAATACAGGCATTTATCTGTAACTTAAAACTGAAGAGAGTTATAGTACAAAAAACTTGTGACTTATTAAGGATTTCACATTCAACACCTGTCAAAGGTGGGACTACAGGTATTCTTGGCTTCATTGTGGATTATTTATACACTATGTGCTATTGAGTCACTTCCATACCAGGGGATATAGATTTTTATTATGGTTAATGGTAGACATCTCACCTCTTCAAATGAACAGAAATCCAAGAATGACTTTTGCTTTATCCAGTATGATTTCAAAGTGGGCTTTCCCTTGTTAAAATAAGAATACTCAATATTCCATAAATTTCATCCATTCTTCTACACTTTTACATTTCTATTCCTCAAGAGCTTCCCGATACAAGGTTTATTTTTTTTTTCTTTAGCAGTTTTTCTTATCTGCACAACATGTCTCCTTCTTTTGAAAGCAGGTACCTCTCTTGGCTGCAAAATCTTTACATGGATTTTCAGTCCAATACAGTACAGTAACAAATGCTGCAAGGAAGCACTTGAAAGTACCAAATCGTGGTCTAAACCATGTGAAAATTAGAGAAAGGCCATTTCAGAATTATTGCTAAGAATAAAATAGATGAAGAAATGTTACATTATATTCTGAATCGTAATTCAACAAGTTGTGCCCTATACATGTCATCCATTAGTTTTGTTTTTGCTTTTGCTTTTTTTTTATTCAAAGAAGTAGTGGGATGCAATGGAGCGAACCTTGGGTTTGATGATAAAAGAACTGAATTCCAATTCCAACATTTCCACTTTTTAGCTCTATGACTTGTGAAAATCAATGTAATGATAATGGTTTTTTTTTGTTTTAGTATAATCAAATGCCTCTGATAAAATTAGTAGGATTCAATGTGATTAAAGAATATCTTCCCACCCATTAATGACCCTGGGAAGATTTGTAGGAAGGCCCACAACTTTTGTTAATGAGGGACAGATTCTCCAGTGTTATGATGTCCTCTGACTCTAAAAAATGTTTAAATATTCTTAGGTAAAGTTTTACTTTAGGGCTCAGATTTTGGAAAGAGGTTTGTGTGCCAGAATGGACTCTGAGAAGCCACTGACCAGTCCACCTTCTGCCCCCAGCTTTGAAAACCTAGATGTTGGTGCTTACCTCTCTGGTAATTATATGTGTATGTTCAATCAGTTGTTTCTCAGTCTGTTATATATATCAGACAGTTGGAAGCCTATCTGTAGATTTTTATTTCCCTGTATTTTCTCTTAAGTTCAGGGTGTTGACTTTTTCCCCTGACCTAAGTAAATGATACATGAGTTTGATCAAAGTGGTTCTTGACCCCTTGAAAGTTGCTTTCCTTTTGGAAATGTATCTCTAAGAACCTGTGATAGCAGCCCTTCCTGTGTACATCAAGGTCCTTGCTTTTACAATAATTCATCTTAACTCTTTGAGTCTTAGTTTAATTTCCTAAAACAAAAAATGACGGTCATTCTACCTGAACAAAAATAAATCACTGAAGTGTTTTTTTTTTTAGTGATATGGCACAAGCATTTTCATGTCTCTCTCCTACTCAGTAAACTTTCCTGACTCCACATTATCTCTAAAATAAAAAAAAAAGCAAATTCTTCTCTTTAACCTTTAAATACTCCCAAAATGAGATATGAAGGCATTCTTTCATTTCCTCAGTAATGCAGTCAAATACTTTTCTCTTTGTTTCTCATAATATAGGACTGCATTTATTATATGTGTCTTTGCACTGGACATCAGTATGGATTCCTTCTTCACCTTGATGTCTCAGGAGCCCTAATTTTCTTTCAAGATTCAATTAATGTACTACAATATACAGGTAGTCTATCTTCTCTTAAAAATTTTATTTTTACTTTTGTAATGTAAAGTAAAGCTAGGAGCAATGGGAGGAACCATGAGAAAGAAGAAAGACTACAACAAGAACAACAAAATGAGAGCACATAATATGCTTCCATATGCATTCAGACTCTAAACTTTTTCTGATGTGGATAGCATTTTCCATCATGAGTCTCTTGGACCTGTCTTGGATCCTAGCATTGTGGAAATGAGCTAAATCAATGAAAATTGATCATAGGACAATTCTGCTGCTTTTGTGCTCAATGTTTTCCTGGTTCTGTTCATTTCACTCAGCATCAGTTCAAAGAAGTCTTTTCAGGTTTCTCTGAAGTCTGCCTGCCCATCATTTCTTATAGCACAATCGTATTCCATTGCATTCTCATATCACAACTTGTTGAGTCATTCCTCAATTGATGGGCATACCTCCAATTTTCAATTCTTGACAATCAAAAGAAGACATGTTGCAAATATTCTTGAACATGTGGGACCTTTTCCCACTTGTATGAACTCTTTGGGATACAGAGTTAGAAGTGATATTGCTGGGTAAAAGGTTATACACAGTTTTAAAGTCCTTTGGTCATAGTTCGAAATTACTCTCCAGAATGGTTCAGTTCACAAATACATCAATACCACACTAGTGTTCCATTTTTTTACCCATGTGTTCTCCAAGATTGATCACTTCCCTATTTTGTCATGTTAGCCAATCTGATAGTTGTAAAGTGGTACCTCAGAGATATTTTGATTTGCATTTCTTTAGTTAATAGTGATTTAGAGCATTTTTTTATGATTATAGATAGTTTTAATTTCTTCATCCTTCAGTGCCATTCTTATCTTTTGACCAGTTATCAGCTGAGAAATGACTTGTATCCTTATTAATTTGACTCAGCTCTCTAAATTTTTTAAAATGGGCGCTGTGTCAGAGAAAATGTCTATAAAAATGGTTTCCCAACTGTGTGTTTCCCTTCTAATCTTGGTTACATTGACTTTGTATGTACAAAATCTTTTTAATAAGCTGTATTCAAAATCATCCATTTTGCATTTCATAATGTTTTCTATCCCTTGTTTGGTCATAAATTCTTTTTTTTTTTGGCAGTTTATTATTTTATTTGCTTTCAGTTAAGATCACTTCCATACAACTTAGATTTTTATCCCTTCCCTCCTCCATCCCTCCTCATGACAGAATACAATTTTATACAGGTTCTATACATATATTCGTATTAAATAGATTTTCACCAAGTCATGTTGCACAGCAGAATTAAAATGAATGAGAGAAATAATAAAAGAAACCAAAATGTAACAGAAAAAGAAAATGACCTGTTACATTCTGCAATTGAATTCCATAATTCTTCCTCTGGATGTGGAAGGCACTATGACATAAAAGATCATTTTTAGTAATTTAAGTCCTTGCATTGCAATGAAGTTCTTAGTCTACCAGAAAAAATCCTTGCATACGGTGGTTGTTGCTGTGTACAAAGTTTTCCTGGGTCTGTGACTTTTGCTCAGTGTCAGTTCATATAAGTATTTCCAGGCCTCTCTGAAGTGTTCCTCTTCATCATTTCTTATAGCACAATAGTGTTCCATTACATTCTTATACCACAATTTACTCACCCATTCCCCAGCTGATGGGCATCCCCTCGATTTCCAGTTTTTGGCCACCACACAGAGTGTTGCCATAAATATTTTTGTACATATGGGACCCTTTCATATTTTTGTGATCTCTTGGGGATACAGTCCTAGAAGGAGTATTGCTGGGTTGAAGTTTATGCACATTTTTGTAACCCTTTGGGCATAGTTTCAAATTCCTCTCCAGAATGGTTGGATCAGCTCACAGCTACAGCAACAGTGAAGTGGTGTTCCAAATCTCCCACATCTTCTTCAACATTAATTATCATCTTGTTTTTTCGTGTTAGAAAATCTAATAATTGTGATGTGGTATCTCAGAGTTGTTTTGATTTGCATCTCTTTAATCAATAGTGATTTAGAGCATTTTCTCATATGACTATAGATAGCATTGATTTCTTCCTCTGAAAACTGCCTATCCATATCCTTTGACCGTTTATCAAATGGGGAATGACTTGCATTCTTGTACATGTGACTTAGTTCTGTATATATCTTAGAAATTAAGCCTTTATCACAGACACTACTTGCAAAAATTCTTTCCTTGTTTTCTGCTTCCCTGCTAATCTTGGTTGCATTGGGTTTATTTGCGCAAAAACTTTAAAATTTATCTTAATCAAAGTTATCCATTTTGCCCTTCATAATGTTTTCTAACTTTTGTTAATCAAAAATTCTTCCCTTCATCATAAATCTGATAAATTCACTATTTCTTGCTCCACTAATTTATAGTTTATAGTATCAGTCTTTGTACCTAGGTCATGTACCCATTAGGAGTTCATTCTTGTGCATGCATTGGTCTATGCCTAGTTTCTGCCACACTGTTCTACAGTTTTCCCAGCAATTTTTGTGGAACAGTGAGTTTTTATCCCAGAAGCTGGGGTCCTTGGGTTTATCAAACAGTGGATTGCTATATTCATTGAGTACTGTTTCTTGGGTACCTAACCTATTCCACTGGTATAGCCTTCTGTTTCTCAGCCAGTCCCAAGTGGTTTTGATAATTGTGTTTTTTTGTTTGTTTGTTTGTTTTTTTAATCTATAAATCAAGTATATTATTCAAAAACATTAGAACATACAAAAATGACCTCTTCAAAAAGTAATACTGCAAATTTCCTTCATACAAAAACTGTTTGGCAAGTCCACAGAAAAGTGGTTTTCCTTGAGACAAATGTCAGCATGAAGTTTTTCATAAGGCAAACCCCATCACAATGAAGTAGGAACTGTCCAAATTATTTTTCTTTCTTTTTGGTAATGAATAATACTTGAAATAATTGGACCTTCACCTGGGGTTTGGACATTTTTGCTATACAGAGTCTTGTGGAAATAACATGCAACAGATTTGAAACGTACATAATTATTAGTTCAGTTTTCCCATGTGTACATGATGCAATGAAAAGGATATTTTAAATTCAATTTTAGTGGGTTCAGTGTTTGAAATCTTGTTAGCATTCAAGTTCTGCTTTCCTTCTCAATAGAGCTCTTTCCTTTTAATCTATATTCTTAGAAGTTACGTGAGAGCAAAGTCTGAATCAATGCTTACTGTGACAAATCATCACCTCTCAAAGCAAGGAGTGATGCAAGGATAATGTTCATTTATTTGATAACTCCTGTTGTAAGAAACACTAAGACATGGCTTAACCTCTACTGGTATTGCCAGGGACATACCAACACCAGTCTGCATGTGCCGAAGGCCCTGAACGCTGGTTTGTAAGCCAGCAGGACAAGTCTGTAATGTGTAGGTTGAGGTGTGAGTGCTGGTAGATACTATCTGTGGACAGTTCTGTTGCTCTGACACTGGATGACGATACTGCAGGGAGGTCTGATGTGCTTGATGGAGATACTGAGGCTGCTGAATGTGGACTGGTCGTGTAGTTTGGGATGTAGGATGAAACACACTCAGCTGGCCTTGCTGGGGGACAGGTTGTCCTTTTTGCTTGTTTGCTTCTTTTACATCATTATCATGGGCAATCAATAATCGTTCAATGCACTGCACCAGGAAATCCCAAGAGTATGCAGTCAGGCGATGTAGTCTAGTAGGCCATGTTGGGGAAAGACGAAGAATAATTCTTGACGAAGCCACACAAGCAGCAGCTACTAGAGAAGGTGCATAATTTAGAAAGGCATAATCTTGCAGTGATACTTCCAAAAAATAATCAGCATACTTTGCCATGTACAACTTGGTTTTTTCCAGACAAACCATTGGCCAGCCATCATGCAGGTCTGTTTCATGGACTGCTTCAGAAAGATAATACTCAATAAAATGAGCAGCTGTTGGAAGGCAGAGGTTCCACTGAAATGTTTCTAACAGCAATAGTTCCATGTGTAGTAAATTTTGTTTTGTTAATATTAGATTCATGTTAGTCATACAGCCAAGGCTGTTCAGTTGCTCTAGTTTGGGCACACTATCTTCCTTTTCTTCAAATTTACTTGCTAGAAGGAAACAGGAAAGTGCAACTAAATGTAGCTGCTGGATGGAGATGTCATATCGATCCATAAAGAGGTCAAGCAAATAGACAGCGAGATGTCGTGCTGCAGGGCAAAGAGTGAATCGATTGCTAACAATAGCAATCAGGTCTGCAAAATACCGCCTGAGATTTAGTTGAGGAGACTGGCCTTTATAGGTGGGCAACTTCAGCTCCAGAGAACTAGGCAAACTCAGCCATTTCCCCTTTCCTGTTCTAGGCTACAATGAGTTGAGATCTGGGACTCTCGGTTCTCAGGCATGGGCAGATTTCCTGTGATTTGGGCCACCCAGAATCCCTGCGCTCAGTGCTCGGCTCATCCTGTGCCGGCGCCCCGGCCCCCAGGCTCGACTTCAGCCCCGGGACAAGCCGCCCTCGCCTCTCATTGTTAAAGGGCCGGGGAAGAGACCGTGTGTACAAAGCCAGCACTGGGGCACATGCCGCAGCCGCCTCCGCCAATCCCGTGTCGCCTTACAGCGGGGTCGCCCGGGCCCGTCCAATCAAGAGCCGCAGCCTGGAGATCCAGGTACTCCGCTCCGAGCGTCTACTTGGTAACTCAGAGAGCGCTTTAAGTAGTAGGCATGCGCAGTTGGGCTGCACGAGCTGGGCCAGGGCGGAGCACGCCGCCCGATAATTGTGTTTTATAACACAATTTGAGATCTGATAGAGCTAGACCACCTTCCCTAGCATTTCTTTACATTAGTTCCCTTGATATTCTGGACATTTGTTCTTCCAGAAGAATTTTCATATTATTTTTTCTAATTCTACAAAATAATTTTCTGATAGTTTGAATGGTATGGCACTGAATAAGTAAATAAATTTAGGTAGAATTGTCATTTTTATTATATTGGTTCGGACCACCCACGAGCAACTGACATTTTTCTACTTACTTATAGCAACCCAATTCCACTGGGGTGCTGAGGCATGCCTCAGGTTCTGGTATTTGCAGTTGCTGACTTCAGCCCCCTCTGGTTCAGGACCTTCTCCTGGTTTCTTGAGGTGGGGCTGTCTGGGACAGGTCTGATCCTGCACTGATAACCTTTGGCCACAGCAAGAGGAACCCTCCTTAACGATCTTACATGCCTCACAGGCTGAGAGTCTGTTTAACCCTTCTACTGCTCCCATTGTTCCAGGGTTTTTCCTGAGAGATATATTCTGGCCTTATCAAGTTTAACAAGGGAGGGAGATAGTAATTATTGCTCATTCCACTGTCTTGGCTTCTGGAACTGAAAATCCTTGGTCATAAATTCTTTTGTTCTGCATAAATCTGACAGGTAAACTGTTCCTTATTCTTTTAGTTTGCTTATACTATCTGCCTTTATGTCTAAATTACATATACATTTTGACTTTATCTTGGTATACATTGTAAGATCTTGGTCTCTGCCTAGTTTGAGACATGCTGACTCCCTGGGTTCCTAGCCATTTTTTTTATACAGTGAGTTCTTATTCTAGAAGGTGGAGTCTTCAGATTTATCAAAGAGTAGTGATCCAACATTCTATTTCTTAACTAGCACCAAGCACTTTTAATGATTGCTCATGCAGCCTATGCCAATCCCTCAACACTCTAGTCCTCTTCTCAACCTCCATTATCATGGATATGTGTTGCAATAGATTCATATATTCTCATATTCATGTACATACGCACATACATGTGTAAGTGTGTGTCCATATTGTCATTCCTAATAGAATGCAATATTCCTCAGCATAAGGACTGTGTTATAATTTTTTTTTTGTATTCCCTTTCCCTGGCTAGAAGTAGGTACCTAATAAATGCTTCCTAATGAATTGCTGTCTAAAGTACTGTGTACTTGATTGTGGGGACCCATGGGTGGGGAGAAAAACCAACTTATTCTTTGTAGTCAGGTATTTTACAATCAGGTGAGGAAGATAAGACATGGGAAGACAAAGGAAATAAAACAAAATGTAATTATGATATTGGTCTCAAAATAAGTATAGTATCCTATGATTTCATGATAAGAAAAGAAACAATTACTGACTTGATTAGGAAAGATTCCAGCAGAAGACTTCTTGGAGAATGTGGAATTTGAATTGGACCTTGAGGAATGAAGAAAATTTCTACAAGTGAACTTTGGCATAGAGCAATATTTGCCTAGGAATCAAAGGCAGGAAGCAAAGTAGAGTGTGTGGTCAGATATTTGATTGAGTAACGTGAAGGGATATAGGAGACAGCAGTCTACAGGGTTGTGTATTGGAAAGAATACAAGCCTAGAAACAGTGGATATGGGTTTATATCCTAATTTTGTTCTTGAGCAAGTCATTTTCCTTTTGCTCTGATCTGTTTCCTCATCTGTAAAATGTAGCAGCTTCTAAAGTGCTTTCTATTTCTAAATCCAGGTCCCTAGGTCTATAAGCCTAATAAACTAAAGTAAACTGGATTTAGTGCATGGAGGGCTTTCAATGCCAGACAAGAAAAATGTGGCCTTCATTTGACAAGAAATTTTGAACTATCTTTTAGAATGGTGATTTAACCTATTTTTGGCCTTGATAATGACAAAACACCACATATATGCATGGAATTCTGTCTTAGTAACAAGGTGTGTGGAGGAGGGGTGCAGAGCCAAGATGGTTGAGGAGAAGACCTGCTCGAACTCTCCAGCCAATGCCTTTAAAATACTTGTAAAAACAACTCTAAGCAAATTCTTGAGCAGCAGAAGCCACAAAATGATACACTTAAACAGATTTCTGGCCTAAGAAAGCCTGGATGGTGACAGGAAGGGTTTATCACAACAGGCTCTGAGAATAGTGCTGCCCAGCATGGGTAGCACTGACACAAATAGAACAGGAAACAAGCTTCAGGGTGCTGAATTATGGGCAGCTGCTGAGGTTTCCAGATTTCTCCACCCACAAATACCAAAGAGAGCTTCAAAAGTCAGTGAGAATGTACTTTCACCTGGGTGAGAGAGGAGCATGGTAGGGACCCAGCCCCAGCCCCATGGTAGCTACCACCACTGTCACTTCTGTAGCTCTGCCCTATGAACTCCGAGGAATTCAGTCTGCTGCTCTGGGTCTCAGTCCTGAGTGGTGGCCCAGAGGTGGGGAGGAGCATTGGGGCAGCTTGGAGAAGGAATCCTACTCGCAGTTCCTGGGCAGAAAAGAGTGCCTTTAGTTGTTCATAGCCAGAGCACAGGCCAGGAGAGCAGTAAATACCTCTCCTTTGACTATGCCACTTTGGAGGAATTGAAAACTTACAGGTCCCTGGATATATTTTGGAGAACAGCTGCACAAAACCTCTGTAGCCTGGAGTAATATACTTCTCACCAGACAAAGGGCTATAAAGTCAAGTAATTGACTGAGAATATGTCCAAAAGAAGGAAAACATAAGACTATAGAGGGTTACTTGCTTAGTGTAAAGATATTTTATTCCATCCTTTAAGATGAGGAAAAATACAGCATAGATTCAGAGCATTACCAATGCATATAACTGGAAGAAGATGGCAAGGTCAGGGCTCCTACATTCAAAGCCTCCAAAAAATATGCAATGGTCTCAGGCCATGAAAGAGCTCAAAAAGAATTGTGATTATCAAGTAAGAGAGTTGGAAGAAAATTGGGAAGTTTAATGAGAGTGATGCAAGAAAATAATGAAAAATGTGTCAACAGCTTGCTAATGGAAACTCCAAAATGCTGAAGACAATAATACCTTTAAAAATAGACTAACTCAAATGTCAAAAAGAGGTCAAAAGCCAATGGGGAGAAGAATTCCTTAAAAAGTAGAGTTGGCCCAAATGAAAAAGAGGTCCAACAGCTCACTGAAGAAACTGTTTTTTAAAAAATTACAGTGAAGCAGATGGAAGTTAATGAATTTAAGAGAAATCCAGAAAGTTTAAACCAAAACCAAAAGAATGAAAGAAATTGAAGGCAATGTAGAATGTGTCATTAGAAAAACAAATGACCTGGAAAATAGATCCAGGTTAGATAATTTAAACATTATTGGTCTACCTGGAAACCATATTCAAACAAAGAGCTGAGACATCATTTTCCATGAAATTATCAAGGAAAACATCCCTGATACCCTAGAAAATGAGAGTAAAAGAGAAATGAAAAAAATTCACCAATCACGTCCTGAAAGAGATACCAAAAGGAGAACTCCTAGGAAATTGGAGCCAAATTCCAGAGTTCCCAGGTCAAGGAGAAAATATTACAAGCAGCCAGAAATAAATAATTCAAATATTGTGGAAATGTAATCAGGATAACACAGGATTTAGCAGCTTCTACACTAAGGGATCAGAGTGCTTGAAATATGATATTTCAAAGGTCAAAGGAGATAGGATTAAAACCAAGAATTACATACCTAGCAAAACTGAGTATAATATTTCAGGGGAAAACATGGAATTTCAATGAAATAGAAGAATTCCCAGGATTCTTGTAGAGTAGAATGGAATAGATAATTTGACTTTCAAATACAAGAATCAAGAAAAACGTGGAAAGGTAAAGGAAAAAAAAAGGAAGCCATAAGGGACTTATTAAAGTTGAACTGCTTACATTGTTGCATGGAAAGATGACATTTGTACCTCATGATACCTTTTTCAGTGTTAAAGCAGCTAGAGGGACATGTAAGTGTGTATGGGTATGTATGTATATATATGTATATATGTACATAGGGATGCATACATGTATAAACATGTATGCACATACACACATACACACATATATATGTATATACAATATGTGTATATATACAATACATGTTATTTATACATACACATATAGGTACTAACAGAGCCCTGCCTCAGTGCTAGCCAAAACACCTCTGTAGTCTTCTTCTGACCAGTTATTCAACACCCTTACTGTATGTGGGCTGAGAGCTTTGGAAGTAGCCATGACTGCTCCTAATTAAGTGGGTCACAAGGCCTGCTTCGGATTTGTTGGGGCTATGCTGGTGCAGCCTGCACCAGACTTTGTTCCATTTTCTCACAGGTACGACAGAACTTCTTCATGACCTTCTAAGTTGTCTTTGGTATCTGTGGACTGAGAAATAGGCCGTGGTGCTAGTGGTTCAATCACCCAAAGACCTGCTCCAGGATTGTTGCAACTTGGTGTGTGCTGGCACTGCCTGGGCTGGATTGTGCTCCTCTCTCACCTTGCTGCCTTTCCTGCCAACCTTCCACATTGTCTTCATCTAGAAATTTGGTTCACTTCATTTTTTTGAGCTCACTCTGTGGCTCTAAAATTTGTTAAACTAGATTTTAAAGGCATTTGGAGGAGTTTATGGGAGAACTCAGGTGAGTTCTTGCCTTTACTCCTTCATTGTGACCCCATGTTTTCAAAAATCATTGAGTTCATCATTATTTATACCCCAGGAGTATTCCATCAAAACCACATCCCACAACTTCTTCAGCAATTCCCTAATTAAGAGGCACCCCTGCAATTTCTAGTTCTTTTTTAAAAATTATCTATTTATTTTACATTTTCAACATTCATTTCCACAAAATTTTGAGTTCCAAATTTTCTCCCCATCTTCCCTTCCCCCCACCCCAAAACATCAAGCATTCTGATTACCCCTTAAACCAATCTGCTCTCCCTTCTAACACCTCTTCCTTCCCCTTATCCCCATCTTCTCTTTTTTTCTGTAGGGCAAGATAAGTTTCTATACCTCATTATCTATATTTCTTATTTCCCAGTTCTATGCAAGAACAATTCTCAACCTTTGTTCCTAAAACTTGATTTCCAACTTCTCTTTCTTCCTCCCTCCCCACCCGTCCCCACTGAGAAGGCATGCAATGCAATATAGGGTATATACGTTTATTTGTGCAAATGACTTCCATAATAGTCATGTTATTCAAGAGTAACTATATTTCCTTCCATCCTATTCTCCCCTCCTCCATTTCTTCTATTTTCTCTTTTGAACTTGTCCATCCCCAAGAGTATTTACTTCTAATTGCTTCCTGCTTCTATTTGCCCTCCCTTCCATCATCCTCCCACCATGTTTATCCATCTTTCCCCTACTTTTCTGTGGTGTAAGATAGGTTTTCATAGCAAATTGAGTGTGCATGTTATTCCTCTTTTGAGCCAGATGTGATGAGAGTAAGCTTCCCTTTTTCCCTCTCACCGCTCCCCTTTGCCCCTCCATTGAAAAAGCTTTTTCTTGCCTCTTTTATGAGAGATAATTTGCCCCATTCCATTTATCCCTTTGTTCCCCCAATATATACATCTCTCACCCTTTAATTTTGTTTTTGTAGATATGATCCCTTCCTATGCTACTCACCCTGTGCTCTCTGTGTCTCTCTGTCTCTGTTTCTCTGTGTTTGTGTGTATGTGTGTATGTGTGTGTGTGTGTGTGTGTGTGTGTGTGTGTGTGTGTGTGTGTGTAATCTCACCATGTACCCAGATACTGAGAAAAGTTTCAAGAGTTACAAATGTTATCTTTCCTTGTAGGAATGCAAACAGTTCAACTTCAGTAAGTCCCTTATGATTTCTTTTCCCTATTTACCTTTTGAGGCTTCTTTTGATTCTTCTCTTTGAAAGTCACATTTTCTTTTCATTAAGAATGCTTGAAAGTCCTCCATTTCATTGAAAGATCTCTATTTCATTGAAAGATCATTTCCCCCCTGAACTATTACATTCAGTTTTGATGGATATGTGATTCTTGATTTTAATCCTAGTTCCTTGGACTTCTGGAACATCATATTCCATGCCCTTTGTTCCCATAATGTGGAAGCTGCTAGATCTTGTGTTATCCTGATTATTACCACAATACTTCAATTGTTTCTTTCTAGCTGCTTGCAATATGTTCTCCTTGACCTATGAAGTCTGAAATTTTGTTACAATGTTCCTAGGAGTTTCATTTTTTGGATAACTTTCAGGAGGTGGTCAGTGAATTCCTTCAATATCTATTTTGCCCTCTGGTTGTAGAATATCAGAGCAGTTTTCCTTGAGAATTTCATGAAGGATGATGTCTAGGCTCTTTTTTGATCATGGCTTTCAGGTAGTCCCATAATTTCAAATTGTCTCTCCTGGATCTATTTTGGAGGTCAGTTGTTTTTCCATGAGATATTACACATTATCTTCCATTTTTTCATTCTTTTGTTTTGTTTTGTAATTTCTTGGTTTCTCATAAAGTCATTAGCTTCCATCTGTTCCATTCCAATTTCTAAAGACCTATTTTCTTCAGAGAGCTTTTGAATCTCCTTTTCCATTTATCTAATTCTCCTTTTTAAAGCATTCTTTTCCTCATTGGCTTTTTGATCCTCTTTTTCTAACTGAGTTTACCTTTTTTTTAAAGAAATTATTTTGTTCAGTGTTTTTTTCGGTCTCGTTTAGCAAACTGTTGACTCACTTTTAATGATTTTCTTGCATTGTTCTCATTTCTCTTCCCAACTTTTCCTCCACCTCTCTTACTTGATTTTCAAAATCCTTTTTGAGCCCTTCCATGGCCTGAGATCAATTGCATATTTATTTCAGATACTTGGGGTGCAGAAGCCTTGACGTTTATGTTTACCCATGATGGTAAGCATTGTTCTTCATCTGACAGGATGGGAGAAAAAAACTCTTCAACAAGAAAGTAGTCTTATGTAGTCTTATTTTTTCCCCCTTTTCTCCAGCATTTTCCCAACCATTTACTTGGGTTTTGCATCCTTTCTCAAGAGTAGAGTGTACTCTGAGGACCTGTAAGGCCTGAGTTCCTCCAAGGTGGCATAATCAACCCTGCACACTGGTCTGGGAGCAACAAGAAACTTTTGTGCCCAGAATCTGTGAGTAATAGATTTTCTCTTCACAACCACCTCCAGTTTTGTCATACCAGCACTCAGGACTGAGATTTAGATCAGCTTCTTAATTACCCCAAGGGTTAAGGTGGGGGCAGTGTCACCACTCAGGGCTGAGGTTCAGGTCAGCTGCTCAGTTCCCCCATGGGCTTTATACTGAGGGCTCCAAGAGTGGAAGATGGCTGCTGTCAGCATTCCCTACTGCTGCTGTTGCTGCCTCTTCCACTGCCTGGGGCTGATGCTTGGCAGGGACCCTGCTCCCTTCTTGGCCAGTTGAAAAACCTCTCACTGACCTTTGAAGCTGCCTTTGGTGTTTGTGGGTTGAGGGATATGCTAACCTCTGCTGCTGCTGGGGATTCCACCCCCGAGGCCTACTCTGGTCCTGCTCCTCCCAATTGCTGCATGGCCATACCTGGGCTGTGCTCTGTTCTGTGTCCAGTGTGACAGATCTTTCCCATTGGCTTTCCAGGGCAACCTGGGCTGAAAATCAGCTTCACTCCATTGTTCTGTGGCTTCTGCTGCTCTAGAATTTCTTTAGAGACATTCTTTACATGTATTTTGTGGGCTGTGGGGGAAGAGCTAGAGTACTGCCACCTTTCTGCTCTGCCATCTTGGCTCCACACTGTCAATATCTAATTCTTTCCCACCACAAAGAGAGCTGCAATAAACTCATTAGAATATATGGATTCTTTTCTTTTTCCTCCAATTTCATTTTCAGAAATAGACCATATAGTCATATTGCTGTGTCAGAGAATATAGATATTTTAATAGCTCTTTGGGCATGATTACAATTTGCTCTCCAAAATGGTTGGATCAGCTTACAATTCCAGCAACAGTGAATTAGTGTCCCAATTTGCCATGTCTCCACCAGTAGTTGTAGTTTTTCCCTTCATTTTAACCATTCTGAGATGTTCAATATTTCATCTGAGTTTTTAAAAAATTGCATATTTCTAATCAATACTGATTTAGAGCATGTTTACATGAGTATAAATTGTTTTGATTTCTTCTTTGGAAAGTTCTTCATATCCCTTGACCATTTATCCATTGTGAAATGACTTGTATCATTGTGAAATGACTTGACAACTTCTTCCTGCATATGGGATATGAGACCTTTATCCGATAAACAGCATATAAATGCCCCCTCCATTTTCTGCTTTCCTTTAGTTTTTGGTTATATTTATCTTTTTTGTATGTAATCTTTTTAATTTAGTGTAATCAAAATGATCCTTCATCACCTTACATTGCTCTCTCTCTCATGTTTGGTGATTAACTGTTTGCCTTTCCATAAGAATGATGAGTAATATGTTCCATGTTGTAAATTTTTTTTGTAAAATTTCTCTATCTATCTAGGTCATTTATGCAGTTTGACCCAATATATCTTAGTAAATGCACAAAATATTGTTCTATGCCCACTGTCTGCCATAGCACTTTCCAGTTTTCCTAACAGTTTTTTTTAAACCAAATAATGAATTCTTATCTCAACATATTGTCTTTACATTTGTCAAATATACAGCTATTATATTTCTTTGCTGCTGTAAATTGTATGTCTCCTCTACTCTGTTGATCTACCTTCCTATTTCTTATCCAGTACTAGATAGTTTTGATAATTACTGCATCATAATACAGTTTAATATGTAGTGTTATTAAACGTTCTTCCTTTGCATTTTATTTCATTATTTCCACTGATATTCTTCACATTTTGATTTTCCAAATGAATTTTGCTACCCTTATTTTACCCAATCTTCTAAAATTCCCTCCCATTTCTTATCCCTCCACCATCTCAGATTTATTCTATATATCCTTTAGTGTCCCTTCTCCATGTTATTACACACTTTTTTCACCTCTCTAGAAGTTCAGAAGAATTCTAAACCTCTTCAGATACACTCTTTGTTTCTTCTTCAGCCCAGATGAGAATAAAGTTCTGATATTACCAGTCATCTACCCCACCCATTTCCTCTGTATTTGTTTTTCATTTTATGCCTTGGTTTTACCTTTACCTTTTACTCATCTGTTAGTGAAAGTATCCCTAAAATTAATATGTTCTCTATAAATTACCTTACCAGACAGGTGCACTGAACACTAAGTAAGCCTGTTTGTTGACAGGAGGCAATGAGGATCCTGCAATAAGTCCAAGTCTTGCTCACATCCAGATTCCTTTGCTTCTTTTCTCTGGCTAACCTTGCTCAGCTGTTCCATCCTCCCCAAAAGTGGCCAAAATCAGCCTTTCCTCAACTTCCTACAAAATATCCTGCTTCTGTGTCCCACTTCTTCCCAAGAAATATCATCCAATCTTTTTCCAGACCTCTCATTGACCCTCCTCTTTGTTGTTTCCAAGCATGGTATCTCCCCTGTCTTGCCTTGGCTTTGGGCTCCTTTATACTTCATCCTGGAGTAACTCAGCACTACTGTCTGATTTTCTTACTAAAATTATTCTGCTTTCAACTCAGCTCTGACTTCTCTGCGTTTGAGGACTGGAAATCATCTGGTTGGTATTGTAAAATGAGAGTTGGAATTTATGGCCTCTCAGTTTTATTTAGCTTTTACTCTAGCAACTGATGAATCACCTGATCTAATCAATTCATTCAAAAATGAGGACACTGATATCCAGAGATACTTGGGAACAGCTAATAGGTACTGAAGTGAGAATTTTAAAAGTCCTAAGCCCAGTCTTCTTTCAGCTACTTGAGTTTATGACCTTATTCTCCCATTCTATTTGACTTTTGGAAGATTTTCATCTTTTATCTTTTATTTTCATCTTTTAAAATTCATTTTGCCCCATACAATTGGGGACAATTAGAAATTGTGCCTTGTCAGTGTGTCTAATCAAAACTTTGACTAATCTGAGGAGCCTCATCATAAATGCTGTAGTGTCAAAATTGTGTTTTATCACCTCAACTCCTTTTTAGGCTAGCCATTGAAATTGTTTGAAAATGTTACTATTCTTATAACTCATCATTCTAATTCCCAGTCACTCATTAAGGCACTTTCCATTTCTACAAAACTATCATCTACACCATTAAATCTAGATTATGGAATATTTCCTTAATGACAAAACGAAGGCAAACACAACTAAATATTAATTCAATTTAATGCAGAAATAGGAAGAATCAAAATATCACATAGCAATTTGCCCATAAAACTGAACCACATCCTGGCATCAATACACAGAGGATCTATGGGATTCATGGTAATGGGCACATACAAATGAAAACATAGGGGTAATGGAAATGAGTAGACAAATCTAGGGGTATGGGACAATTTATGAATGGACTACAAGTCCACATTGTGGTCTCTCATTAAGGAAACGGTCCGTGCCACTACTCACTTATTCTTCCTCTGAAGTTCTCTGCACTCAAGTAAGAAAAATATATGCTTTTAGTCTTGTAATCAGAAAGCTGCGGAAGTGTTAAGCTGTTTTAGTGAAGAAGGAACATTATCACCTTAGTTAAACCTGAACCCTAAGCCTGAGGTAGGAAACCTTCTAGGTCTGCTCCTTGGATTGAGTTCCATACCTATGTAAAAGTGTTTCAGTAACTAATAGCTGGATCAAAAATTGCAGGACTCCTCACATCTGCACTCTGAACAATGCACCTAAGTTCCAATAGTGCTTATCAGAAAGCAGGATTCTACTTTCCCCCCAGTAACGTCCAGAAGTAAGAGAGCTTTCTTCCAATTAAACAATGGCAGGGCTTGTCTGTGCTCATTTAGTTTTGTTACTATAGATTTCATTACGGTGAAATACTACTATCATATCCAGTTGATGCCACAGTAGGACTCTGCTTTCTCAAGGAGCTCCCATACAGAGTTGTCTTGTCAAAACAGGTTTCATAAAAGTCTCAGCACTTGGCTAGCTTTAGTCCAGAAACAGCTGATAATCTCTTCAGAAGCATCTCTGCTGTTCTTTCAGAAGCACAGAACGGTCTTGATGAGTGTATGTCTCTTTATCATCTTCCATCTTCAGGTGGAACATGTTTCCTCATTCTCTGGATCTTTAGCTTCTGATTTGCCTTCTAAAACTTCATATCAAGGCTTTCAACTGAGTTGAAAGCAACTTAAACCTAAGTAAAGATGTATGCTGTTAAGTTGTTTTTCAGTCATGTATGTCTCTCTCTGATCCCATCTGGGGTTTTCTGGGTAAACATACTGGAGTGGACTTCCATTTCTTTCTTCAACTCATTTTACATATGAAGAACCGAAATAAACAGGATTAAGTGACTTGTCTATACTCTCATGGCTAGTAAGTTTCTGATGCATCACTCAGGTGCCCTAAGTAAGGGTAAGTAACCCAAAATCTATAGTTTTTTCAGGTTGAACATATGTAGAATTTTCCCAGAGTAGCCAAACTGTTCTATGATGCATTTCTCAGCAGATATTATCAACTACTGAAAGTCTGAAAAGTGTCCCAAATAAATGAAGTGATGGTCAATGTTACCTGAAGTCATTCTTATGTCAATATTTTTGTCTTTCAACTCTTTTAAAGAAGTCTGCACAGATATCTGAAGAGGTTGTTTGTCTTAAATCATCAGACTTTAGCTGCTTTTCACAGATAAAGATCCCCTTCCTGACCCTCAGTGAAGAAAAGTCCATCTATGAGAGGAAAAGTCCTTTAGATAGTAATAAGAATATCATGTTTTTTTGGTAGTATTTATTGATCTCACATTTTCCTCTCTTTTGGGATATAATTTCCTATTCTTCTTTATATTGACATTTTAAGTATTTTTGGCCCCATTTTTGCTTCACATACCTTTACATATATATTTTAATTCAATTTAAGTAAACAAATATCTGTTAAGTACCTTGGATGTTCCAGCAGTTTTTTAGCTCTGGGGAATACAAAAGCAAATGTCAGTTGTTTCCTGCTTTTGTGGCTCTTAATTTCTATAGGGAATGCACACTGCGTACATATATACAAACATGCACAAACATATGAACATCATATGTGTATATAAACGTACAGGTGGCCTTTGTTTTTTTTTAATGTTAATGTGAAAGTTTACTTTCTTTCTCTCTCTTTTTTCCAATTTATTTATTTTTACTTTTCAACACTCATTTCCACAATATTTTGAGTTTTAAATTTTCTCCCTTCCCCCCCAAAACACCATGCATTTTGATTACTCCTTCCCCCAATGTGCCCTCCCTTCTATCACATTCCTCTCTTCCTTTATCCTCATCTTCTCTCCTTTCTTGTAGGGCAAGATAGACTCCTGTATACCTCATTACCTGTATTTCGTATTTTCTGGGTACAGGAAAAATCAGTTCTCAGCATGTGTTCCTAAAACTTTGATTTCCTACTTCTTTCCTTTCCTCCTTCCCCACCCATTCCCGTTAAGGAGGCAAGCAATTCAGTACAGGCTACATATGTGTAGTTTTGCTAAAAACTTGCATAATAGCCTTGTTGTTAAAGACTAACTATATTTCCCTCCATTCTCTCCTGCCCCCCCAATTTATTCTATTCTCTCTTTTGAACTTATCTCGTCCAAAAAGCATTTACTTCTATTTACCCCCCTCCTCTTGTTTGCCCTCCCTTCTATCATCTATCCCCCCCTCCCCTACTTTCCTTTGGTGTAAGACAGATTTTCATGCCAAATTGAGTGTGCATGTTATTCCTTCCTTAAGCCAAATGTGATGAGAGTAAGCTTCACTTTTTTCCTCTCCCCGTTCCCTTTCCCCTTCCATTGAAAAAGCTTTTTCTTCCCTTTTTTATCAGAGATAATTTGTCCCATTCTATTTCTCCCTTTTTCCTCCCATTATATTCCTCTGTCACCCCTAAATTTTATTTTTTCAGATATCATCCCTTCTTATTCATCTCACTCTGTGCCTTCTGTCTATATCTATATCATCTATATCTATCTATCTATCTATCTATCTATCTATCTATCTATCTATCTGTCTGTCTGTCTGTCTGTCTGTCTGTCTGTCTGTCTGTCTGTCTGTCTGTCTATCTATCTATCTATCTATCTATCTATCTATCTATCTATCTACAGATATTTATGTATGTATAATCCCTCCAACTACTCAAATACTGAGAAAAGTTTCAAGAGCTAAACATATTATTTCTCCATGTAGGAATGTAAACAGTTCACCTTTAGTAAGTCCCTTATGATTTCTCTTTCCTATTGAGCTTTTCATGTTTCTCTTGATTCTTGTGTTCGCAAGTCACATTTTCTATTCAGCTGTGGTCTTTTCATCAAAAATGCTTGAAAGTCTTCTATTTCATTGAATGACTGATCATTTTTTTCCCTTGAAATATACTCAGTTTTTCTGGGTAGGTGATTCTTAATTTTAATTCTAACTCCTTTGACTTCTGGAATATCATAATCTGAGTCCTTTGATTCCTTAATGTAGAAGCTTCCTGATGCTGTGTTATCCTGATTGTATTTCCACAGTACTCAAATTGTTTATTTCTGTCTGCTTGCAATATTTTCTTCTTGTCATAGGAACTCTGGAATTTGGCTACTATACTCTTAGGAATTTTTCTTTTCTGATCTCTTTCAGAATTTGGGTTCTTTCAATATTTATTTTACCTTCTGGTTCCAGAATATTAGGGCAGTTTTCCATAATAATTTTATGAAAGATGACAGCTAAGCTCCTTTTTTGATCATGACTTTCAGATAGTCCCATAATTTTTAATTTGTCTCTCCTGGATCTATTTTCCAGTTCATTTGTTTTTCCAAAGATGTATTTCATATTGTCTTCTATTGTTTCATTCTTTTGATTTTATTTTGTAATTTCTTGGTTTCTCATAAAGTCATTAGCTTCCATGTGCTCCATTCTAATTTTTCAAAAACTATTGTCTTCACTGAAGTTTTGAACCTCCTTTTCCATTAGCTAATTCTTTATAAAGCGTTCTTCTCCTTGTTGGATTTTTGGGCCTCTTTTCCATTTTGCTTAGTCTATTTCTAATGTTATTAATTTCTTCTGCTTTTTTTTTTTTTGGTCTCTTTTTGCAAGTTACTGACTTGCTTTTCATGATTTTCTTGAATCACTCTCATTTCTCTTTCCAATTTTTCCTCCACCTCTCCTACTTGAATTTCAAAATCCTTTTTGAGTTCTTCCATGGTCTGAGATCATTGTATATTTATTTTGGAAGTTTTGGATGTAGAAACTTTGACTTTAAGGTCTTCCTCTTATGGTATGCATTGTTGTTCCTCATCCAAAAGGATGAAAGTTGCTCACCAAGAAATTAACCTTCTGTAGCCTTTTTTCCCCCCATTTTTGGTTGTTTTCCCAACCTGTTACTTGACTTTTGAGTTCTTTGTCAAGAGGATGGATTACTCTGGGGACCTGTAAGTTCTCAGTTTCTCCAAGGTGACACAATCAAGGGAGAGGAGTTTCTCCTTTCCTGATCTGTACTCTGGTCTGAGAGCACCTACAAGTACTCTTTTCTGCCTAGGATCTGCCAGTAGAATTCCCTCTCCAGAGCCTCCACCAGCTCCACCATGCCAGCTGGTACTCCTCCTCACCCCAGGGCTGCCACTCAAATCTGACATCCAGATCAGCAGTTAAATTCCCTCAGGGTCTTTAGGCCAGTTTCTAACAATGGAAGCTTCTGTGCCCTGGGGCCAGGGCTAGACTGCTGTGTTCCCTTCTTATATATGTGAAAGAGCTTTCTCACTGACTTTTGAAGATGCCTTTGTCTTTTGGGGGTTGAGAAATCTGGGAAACACAGCTGCTGCTGATGGCTCCCTGAAGCCTGCTCCAGTCCTGTCCCTCCCACAGTGTGGCCAATGCTGGACTGAGCTCTGCTCCAAGCCTGGTGTGATAGACCTTTTTTGTTGACCTTCCAGGATGCCTTGGGCTGGAAATCTCTTTCACTTTGTCATTTTGTGGTTTCTGCTGCTGTAGAATTTGTTTGAAGTCATTTTTTACAGGTATTTTCTGGGCTGTGGAGGGAAAGCTTCTAGAGGTTGGTCCTTCTACCCTGCCATCTTAGCTCTGTCCCCTGCTCTTTGTTTTTGGAGAACAATATGACATCACTGTGTTAGAGTCAAGTCACAAAGTGTCTGACTATCTGATCAGATGAAGAAGATGAGCTCAGAATACTCCACACAGGTGGATCAGGACTAATCCATGTGAACATTAGGGTTGGATTCTCTAAATTTATGCATCTCATGTTTTTTTTTTAACCTACTTCAATTCTACTTTCCTCCCAGAGCACAGTGACTTCTCTGATGAGGGCATCATCATGTTCCTTTGTTAGTGTTTACAAATTTCTTAAGGGAGCCATTGAGAGTGTCCTTGTATTGCCTTTCCTGACCACCATATGAGCACTTGGCTTGTTGTGAGTTCTTCTTAAAATATCCTTTGAGGCAAGCATATGTTTGACAATAGAACAATGTGCCCACTCCATCAGAGGACAGAAAAGGTAGTAATCTATACAGATTCCAAAAGCCGTATGTGTCAGAGATAAAATCTGAACTCACTATGTCTCCTTTCTTCCTCTCTGTACAAGGGAATTTAAATTCTGGATTTAAAAAAATTAATCAGATATCACCTCTTCAAATGAACAAAAAAACGGAAATCAATTCTACCTTAGAAAGCACACTGTCAAAATGAGTTTTCTTTATTTAACAAATATTCCATGCATTTTAACTTTTCCCATATTCTATCTTGTTCCCTTTCCATATCTGGAAGCCTAACAATTTCAAGTTTTCTAGTTGATATTTTATTTATTAGTCAGGCATACAACATTTTAGGAATGTTTCATTACAAAATCCCTCAAAATGGGTGGGAGCTTTGCAGAGAGGAGCTGAACATATGCCCTCCTTCAACCTACATTTGCCAGTACGATCCAAGCCACCAAAACCTGTGAAAAGAAGAAAAATATATTTCAGTATGTCTATTTAGGTCCACACAGAAAAAGCCATGTCCCATTGTAATCTGAATCATACATTGATTGATTTAGCCTATACATGATATTCATTAAACTGATTTATAAAAAAGTAATCTTTAAATCAAGGAGGTAATGTTATAATAAAAAAAAATTCAGGTCTTGGAAATAAAAGAACTAGGTTCCAATTCTAGCATGCTGACTTTTCAGCTGTATAACCTTGTTAAAATCACTTTATCTCTTGGATCCTTGCTCCAATATCTGTAAAATGGGAGTTATCTTACTTGTACTAACCTACCTTACAGGATTTTAATGTGAATGAAATAAGAATAGAGCCTGGATCTGAACTTCCATTGGTGTAGCATGTTTTAGTATTATTTAGCCATGTTCAGTAAACTCTTATAACATCACAAATATATACTTGATTATATTATACAGGACATGATTCCTTATAGATGTAACTGTTTTTGTTAATTCATCTCTTTGCGTGCAGTCAGATCATGGAATGTTATCAAAGGATAAAAATAAAATATTTTTGAAATATTTACCACATTCCAAGCATTGTGCCAGATTATTGGGATCTACATACAGAACTAGTACAGTACACAATGGTATAGTCATTAAAAGGCTGAACTTTTCCTCTCCAATTTGGTTTATAGCATCTGAGTTTAAATCCCAACTATTCCACTCTCACTACCTTGGTGAACTTGGGCAAGTCTGTTATGTAACTTTTCTCTTCTATAAAATGGGGATGGGTTTGACTTCAGTCATTTTCCAGTCTGGCTCCTAAAATTTTGGTGTTGATCCTGAAAACAAATTTTGTTGCTTAATGCTGAAAACATTTTGGAGATATCTTACTACAACGTCATTGGCATCTTATGCTGTTGAAGAGTTCTTTAAAATACATAAAAAAATCTCCTGTGTTTAGGCACTAACTAGCAGTGTGAGTCTAGTCAAGTTATTTAATCCTGCTTGGTCCTGTTTCTTTATCTGTACAATGATCTGGAAAAGGAAATGAGAAATCTTGACTTGATAGTGATAGTCTGAAGAAAAGGCCATTGAAATCACCAAGGGTTTGACATGAGTGAAACCCCCCCCCCCCCCCCCCGCAAAGAGTTCCTTATGCTACTTGGAGGAAGCTTTCCTCTTAATCTTCCTCAGTGGTAGGAAGATCCAAACCATATTCTCAATGACAGCTAATCTGGAAAACTTCTGAGGGTCCCTACTGAGCTCATCTTCCATATTAATAGTGCTGTCTTTTTATTGGTCAATCTTGACCTTACCTGGGCCAATATAGAAGAAGATGACAAAGAGCATGATAAAAATCCTGTAGAAGATCCTCATGGTGATTGGTTTGCTTGAACCTGGGAATTATAAGAAAGCTGAAGAAAGACCCACTCAGTGAAGGATAGGAGGAGACAGGACAAGAAAGAACAGAATTGGCTTGACTAGTCTTTGCTCTTCTTGACTGATTTTCCTTCAGCTTCTTAATACTCAAAGCTGACAGAAGAAACCTCCTCAAGAGCCTGAAGTGCCCTTGTATTTATAGAGGTAGGGGATTACTCAATAAGGGACTTGGAGATTTGAAAAGGAAGTATTATTGTCCATGCTGAAATTCTAAACAATCCCACAGAATTTTTAGCCAGGAAAGAATCCAAGACATGTGAGCTCCTTTCCTTCCTTCTGGTCACAAGTGGATTGAGATGGGGAGGATCAAGTAGAATATTTTGGCTCAGGCAACTTCTGTCACAGGATGTTTCTTCCTGCATGGAAGATTCTGAACCTCACACTCAACAGTTTTCCTCAGATAGGAAAATAAAGAAAACAACAGCAGTTTTGATAGTAAATTGAAAAGCAATGAGAAACATAATTTCACTGTTCAACAAAATAAATATACCCTTACCAACAACACATGTTTCATAGTGTGAAGAAATATAGAAATTCTATGAAAATTTTGATAATATTCTACAAAATAAATTGTTATACAGTTTTATCTACTTTGTTTCAGTGTAACAGTGAAAACAAGTGAATACACCAAAAATTCGTGAAGAAATATGGGTGAGGAAGAACAAAAGACAAAACTGAATCAAAGAGATGTTTCATATAGTTATATCAAGATATTTTCTTTTTTTTTAAATATATTTATTTAACTTTTCAACATGCATTTCCACAAAATTTTAGGTTCCAAATTTTCTCTGCATCTCTCCCCTCCCCCCACCCCAAAACACTGAGCATTCTAATTGTCCCTGTCACCACTCTGTCCTCTCCTCTAACATCCCTTCCTTCTCTTATCTCCATCTTCTGTTTTGTTCTGTAGGGCAAGATAACTCTCCATATCTCATTACCTGTATTTCTATTTTCTAGTTGCAAGAACAATACTGAACAGTTGTTCCTAAAATATTGAGTTCCGACTTCTCCCCATCCCTCCCTCCCCACCCATTGCCTTTGGGAAGGCAGGTAATTCAATATAGGCCATATCTGTGTAATTTTCCAAATGACTTCCATTATAGTCAGGTTGTATAAGACTAACTATATTTCCCTCCATCCTATCCTGCCCCCCACTGCTTCTGCTCTCTCTTTTGATCCTGTCCCTCCCCAAAAGCGTGGACTTCACATTGCTCCTTCCTCCCATTGCCCTCCCTTCCATCATCCCCTCCACCCTGCTGATCCCCTTCTCCCCCACTTTCCTGTATTGTAAGATAGGTTTTCATGCCAAAATGAATGTGCATTTCATTCCTTCCTTTAGTCGAATGTGATGAGAGTAAGCTTTATGTTTTTTCTCTCACCTCCCCTCTTTTTCCCTCTGCTGAAAAGTCTTTTACTTGCCTCTCTTATGAGAGATAATTTGCCCCATTGCATTTCTCCCTTTCTCCTCCCAATATATTTCTCTCTCACTGCTTAATATCATTTCTTTAAGATATGATCCCATCCTATTCAATTCACCCTGTGGTGTGTGTGTGTGTGTGTGTGTGTGTGTGTGTGTGTGTGTGTGTAATCTCACCAATTACCCAGATACTGGAAAAAGTTTCAAGAGTTACAAATATTGTCTTTCCATGTAGGAATGTAAGCAGTTCAAATTTAGTAAGTCCATTATGATTTCTCTTTGCTGTTTACCTTTTCATGCTTCTCTTGATTCTTATGTTTGAAGGTCAAATTTTCTTTTCAGCTCTGGTCTTTTCATCAAGAATGCCTGAAAGTCCTGCATTTCATTAAAAGATGATTTTTTTTCCCCTAAAGTATTATACTCACTTTTGCTGGGTAGGTGATTCTTGGTTTTAGTCCTAGTTCTTTTGACTTCTGGAATATCATATTCCATGCCCTTCAATCCCTTAATGTAGAAGCTGGTAGATCTTGAGTTATTGTGGTTGTTTTTCCACAATACTTGAATTGATTCTTTCTAGCTGCTTGCAATACTTTCTCCCTGACCTGGGAACTCTGGAATTTGGTCACAATGTTCCTCGGAGTTGCTCTTTTTGGATCTCTTTTGGGAGGTGATTGGTGGATTCTTTCAATATTTATTTTGTCCCCTGGTTCTAGAATCTCAGGGCAGTTTTCCTTGATAATTTCATGAAAGATGATGTCTAGGCTCTTTTTTGGATAATGGCTTTCAAGTAGTCCCATAAGTTTTAAACTGTCTCTCCTGGATCTATTTTCCAGGTCAGTTGTTTTTCCAATGAGATATTTCACATTATCTTCCATTTTTCCTTTGTTTTGGTTTTGTTTTGTGGTTTCTTGGTTTCTCATAGAGTCATTAGCCTCCATCTGCTGCATTCTGATTTTGAAAGAACTATTTTCTTCAGTGAGCTTTTGAACCTCCTTTTCCATTTGGCTAATTCTGCTTTTTAAAGCATTCTTCTCCTCATTGGCTTTTTGAATCTCTTTTGCCAATTGAGTTAGCCTGTATTTAAAGGTGTTATTTTATTCATCATTTTTGGGGGTCTCGTTTAGCAAGGTGTTGACCTGCTTTTCATGCTTTTCTTGCATCTCTCTTATTTCTCTTCTCAATTTTTCCTCCACCTGTCTTGATTTCAAAATCCTTTTTGAGCTCTGGCCTGAGCCCACTGAATATTTATTTTGGATGTTTGGGATACAGAAGCCTTGACTTTTATGTCTTTCCCTGATGGTAAGCATTGCTCTTCATCATATGAAAGAATGGGAGGAGATATCTGTTCACCAAGAAAGCAACCTTCTCTGGTCTTATTTTTTTCCCCCTTTTTGGGCATTTTCCCAACCTGTTATTTGACTTTTGAGTCCTTTGTGAAGAGTAGGGAATACTCTGGGGACCTGTAAGATATCAGGTCCTCCAAGGTGGCACAATCAAGAGTGTACTGGTCTGGGCATACGGAAGGATTTTTGTGCCCAGAATCTTAGCAGAGTTTCCTCTCCACAGGCTCCTGACCTCCAGTTCTGCCAAGGTAGCACTGGGCCAGCATTCATTGCGAGACAAAGACCAGCTCCCTCAGTGCACCCATGGGTTTTTATGATCCAACAATGGTTGCAGGCTACTGTAGGGGCTGCTGTGAGATCTGCTGCCACCTGCCCAGTGTGGCCTCTGCAGCCAGTACCTAAGGCCAAAGCTATGGGAAGGGCATTCTCCCTTCCCAGCCAGCTGTAAAAACCCTGCCACTGACCTTTGGCACCTGTTGGTTGAGGGATCTGCAGACCAGCTGCTGCTGCTGTAACTGGGGATTCTGAGACTGGAGATTCTGCCCCTGAGGGCTTTTCACGAGCAGTGTGCCATGTGGCCAAGGCTGAGCTGGGCTCTGCGCTCCATGTCTGGTGCAACAGACATTTCCCATGGGCCATTCAGGTCACCCTGGGCTGGAAATCTCCACTTTGTTGTTCTCTACTTCTGCTGTTCTAAAATTTGTTGAGAGTCCCATTCTACAGGTATTTTATGGGCTGTGTGGGGAAAGCCTGCATTTTTTTTGTCTTTCTACTCCGCCATCTGGGCTCCACCCCCAAGATATTTTCTTTATGAAGAGAATTAATAAACTTTACATAATGTCACAAAAATAAAATTGATTGTGCTGTAAGATGCAGGAAATGATTCTTTATAGATGTAACAGTTTTTCCTAAATCTTCTCTTTTGAGCAGTCAGACCACAATATATTATTCAAGTATCAAAATCAGGAGAAAGCTAGAGGAAAGAATAAAAGAAGAGAACATATGATTTTGAAGTAAAGTGAGGGAAAAAATCCCACAATCTAATCATTTAAACAAGTGGTTGATGGAAGAATAAGTGCTTATACAGGAGACAACAACAGAGATTTCAATATTTTCTCATTATTGAAGCAATGTAAATCAATTGCCACAACAAGGAATCACCTGAGTTACCAACTCTTGCTTTATTTGCCAAGTAGAGAGAAAGAAAAGCCATGGACAGTAACTGTTTAGAATATATGCTTATGGCCAAAATACTATGATGGGTGATTAAAGATTATGAGCTGTTTTACTTCATAAAATGAAACTAGTGATATATCCAGTAAGTTCTTCAAAGAGCTTCCCAAGAAAACTAATAGATAAAGATATGTAGAGAGCATGCAAGAATGGAAATAGGACAACAAACACATAAAAGATGAAAAATGGTAGAAAATACTTAAAAAATAGAAACTCTTTTCAGCATTAAGAGTAGTGGATCTCTTACCCTTTTGACTCCAATATTCCACTCCTCAATGTGCTTAGAAAGAGGTAGAAATGGCACTGAATATAACAAAGTTGTGAAAAATGGATAGAAAAGATCAATTTCCTAAGAGAAGATGCACAAAAATCTTTCTGTATTGCCTTATTTAGTCTTCACAATAATTAATTACTCAGATGGTAATCCGAATATTATCTCCATTTTAAAAAACTGTTAACTTCCATTTTACTTGGAAAGTTGACTTGTCGAAATTGGATGCACAAGTCAGTGTCAGAGCTGGATGCAAATCCTGATCTCCTCTATTCCTATCCAATTTTCTTTCCATTATGCATTACATTAAGTCCAGAGAACTGGCCCATATACCATTTCTTGGTGGTACTTAAAATCGAATATAGGTATTTTCCTCATTGGAATTTTTACACCAGGTCATGGACAAAATATGAATTATTTCTTCTAATTAAAGCTATGTAACACATTGCATGGTAATTTAAGGATGTGAAAGACCAAATCAAGTTTCTGGGTTTATGGTAAGATATTAGGTACATTTTAGTGATTTCCTGTCACCAATAAGATAAAGTATAAAGTCGAGGTTCTGTTATCCAAGATCTTTTGCCGCTGAATTCAAAATACTTTTCTAATATTATTATAAATTATTCCCTCTCATTTACTTTATGTCTTGCTGAACTGGGCTATGATTGATCTTCCCTTCTTGCTCTGACATCTCTCATCTGCCATGTTTTAAATATACCCTTTGCTTTTTCTCCCTTATATCTATGTATGTTTTAGTCCTTCACTTGTTTTAAAAATAAATTTACTTCTTCCATGAAGCTTTCTTGAGTTTTCTTGCTATCCACCAATACGCAAGTGATATTAGCTTTCTCTCATCTCTGATAACACTTTGAGATGACAAAGAAGAAATGCAAATTATTCAGTTACTACCATTTGTTTATGTGACTTTCCCCCTAGAATTCTGTAGGTTTCTTGAAAGCAAGGTCTTTACTAAATTTCTATGTTCTAAAGAGATTAAAAAAAAAAAAAACTTCTCAAGAAGAAGAGCTTACCAAAAGTGAAATATGTAGCCTCAAGATGTGGTCAGCTTCTGCTCATAGGAGGCCTTCAAGGAGACACTAGAGGCCATACATTCTACATGGTATCCACGGGATTCTTTTCATATATAGATTGGGCCAGATGACTACAGTGTTCCCTTCCTGCTCTCAAATTCTGTCCATTCTCTGTTTCTGTGACTCTGAGAAAGTTTCTTTTTTCCCAAGAGCATAAGGAAGGACAGTAAATGTGTCCAATGTAGCCTCAACTTGTGATCCCATCATCTTGGAAGATTTTTCACTACCATCAGACCTCTCCACATAGAGGATAGAAAAGGGTCTTGGGCAATTTCTCTGAGACTGGAGAAATCTGCTTTGTTGTTTTTGTAAAACTCTTTAGGTGTGTGAGGGGTTTGTGTCTGGCAAGACGATTTTTCGACTTTAGGATGGTCTTGCTGCAGAAAGGAATATAAATAATTTTCCCTGTTGACCTCTGCATTAGATGCACACTTCTGCTATCCTTCTCACAAGCTTTGCACATTTAACTGGGGTGTACCAGAGATCATCCAGGAAGAAATGAGCACCTGTATCCCACAACACTGCATAAAATTGGCACTCCTGTGTTCTCCCAGTGATTTAATATGGAACCAAGGTTCAAAGAAAGGACCATCCAGACTTTTGATATTAATTTCCCTGAGGCTCTTTCGTGCAGCATCAGAGTTCATAGCAGCATAGCATAGATCCTGTAAACTAGAAAAGAGAGAGGTCTTGGATAAGTCTGGGTACAATGTTGTTTGGGAAAGAAAACACCTTTTTTTTTTTTTTTTTACACCATTTTTACCTTATGAATTCAGGAAATATATTTTAAGCATTTATTATCTGAAGAGCTCCATATTTGTCATGGAAGATATAGGTGGAAATGACTTGACCTCTGTTCTGAAAGCACTTACTTTCTCCCCATGGTGTTTTAGACTAAATGAGATCCTATTGAATGTGTATGTAAATAAGTACAATGAAAACATCATTATGATAAAAAGCATGGGAGCAAGCACACAATTCTGTTTCACTCCATTAGTGACTGGGAATACATGAGAGCATTGTCCATCATCCAGAACCTGGGCATACATTCCATCCTGAAATTAACGTACAATACTGATGAACTTCTCTGGGCAACCAAATTTTGATGTAATTGTCCATAAAACCTCATGACTTACTGTCAAAAGTCTAAGTCAATCTACAAACATTCTGTACAGACCTCTGTTCTGCTCCTGGCATTTCTCCTGAAGTTGTTGGACAGCAAACAGCATATCATTTGCTCCTAGGTCCTTTCTGAACCCACACTGGTTCTCAGGTATATGACAATTGTCCAGGTGGAGAATTAGAATATTAAGGAGGATTGTAGCAAGAATTTTGCCAGCAAGGACTAAGAGAGATATTAACCGTGATTGTCAGAGGAGAATCTATGGAATTATCATTGAACTCCTTGCCATATAACCTGGAAAATGGAGAGAAACAGGCTTGTGTGCTTGCTCACTTGCATTTTAGCATGATATTTTCAGCCATGTTGACAAATGTTTTCAATGAAGACGAATATCAAGATAGACTACCATACTGATGGTAACTTCTTCAATTTGAAAAGGCTACAAGCCAACACCAAAGTGGAGAGATTCTTATTGCATGGTTTTCTGTTAGCAGATGATTGTAAACTCAAGGCAGCCTGTGACACTGAGATGCAACAATATATGAATCAATGCTCTGCTGCCTTTGGTAAATTTGGACTAATAATTAACACCAAGAAAATGCAGGTACCCCAACAGCCACCACCATCCATACATTGAAACTTTGCTTGCAATAAATAGAGAGGTTTGAATGCTGTGGATAAGGTCACTTACTTTGGTAGTGTACTTCCCAGAGATGTACACGTTGACAATGAGGTTGATGCACACATTTCCAGAGGTAGCTCAGCATTTGGGATATCCACCTCAAATATTCACAGGGACTATCTGTGCCCAAACTGTGGTAGAGCATTCCAAGCTCATACTGGTCTGATGAGCCACAGTTGGACATGCTGAAATTTCACTTTATCATGGTGATGTCATTTTGGTCCTCTTTGAAGACAAAGGACAACAACCAGATAAGTATAATAGAAAAGAGGCAACATATTCCAGGTATATTTAAAGTGGGAGAGAAAAAATAGCTGGGGGGAGTACACATAGATATGGTATCAGGAATAAAAACAGTAGATTGAGTCAAGAGACTGAGCATTCTACTTTCTTCAGAGAGAAGAGATGCTCAATTATCAATAAATCAATGAGCTCAAATATTTTTAGTCAAAGAAAAATACTTTTCAAGTTCAAGGTTCAGGTACAGATTTCTATTCATTAATGGGGAGCCATGTCCCTGAATTTGTTGTCTAAATGTTGAATCTCTTCTTACCAACTGCCAGTTCCACAACTAAGGCATCAGGCAAATAGGAACAAGATCATTCGTCCAAAGTGATACCAAACATAAATTAGAGAAGGTGTACATGCAAGACTGTGTATCACACAATACCTGCAGTGAATGAGCCCTTTCTTTGGGAGTGAGATTACTCAGCTCACCTAAGAAAAAGGGTCCCAGATCTCACACATAATTAAATTCCTCCAAATCTTTTTGATTCAATGTCTTTGTTTTCTCATATTGAAATAACAAGTCTGTAGAAAATAATTTCTAGTCATTTCTAGCTCTAAACTGTGAGCTTAAGTACACAACCAAAAATGAATGAAGAATCTTTTCCCAAGTGAGCCATTAGTGAGAGGAAAAAAATAATGAAATGTAGGAAACAGGAGACTGTTTGAAGGAAAAGAGAGCTTTAATGAATTTATAGTCAAATAGAACTGGGTCCTGTTCTTCAAACAAGGCTCCCACTTGCTCAAGAAAGACTCCAAGTGGCTGTTTTGAAAGGGGATGTGTTTCTCCATCAATGTGTACAGCTCTTGACATTCCCAGTGAAATACTAAAAATAATTTTGTTGAGCCAGAGGTGAGTTTTTATCTTTACCACTCAAGCAGAAGTGATGAATTATGGAAGTATATGGTGAGTAAATATGGACCCATAAAATAAAGCACAAAATACATTATAAACCTTTCAAAGACATTATCTTTCCACCTCCCATTTCCTTGTCTGATCAATATTTTTAATGGAAATCTTGGAATTCCAACCTTTCAACTGAGGCCAAACTTATGGAGTCTTCATTGTTGTTGAAGTTAATATTCTGAACTATGTTATCTGCAAGATGTCCACAAGTTTTATACCCATTGGTTTCTTTCCCAAGACTCCACATTCTGAATACATTAACCCTGTGTTGTCTGCATGTAGGTTAATGGTTGTCAGAGATAGATAGCTGGACATTCTGCTTATGAAGGCTTTACTATTCAGGCTGGCACACCCTTTAGGAACTGGAACAGAATAGCAGGCAATTGATAAGTTTTAAAAAATTCTGTGTTTCCTACTATTTTCTTTCCCTTGTCTTTACAATATAGTGATGGTACAGTAGATAGAGAGTTAGCCACTTGGGAAGTTCTGGATTCAGGTGTTGCCTCTATGCCAAAGTGGTTGAAGAACTTCTGTCAAATCATCTGATGTCTCAGTAATTCAGGCAACTGAGAGTCTTAGGTGCAGAAGAAGAGGTACCTGCAGAGGTAGAGGGACTTTCCTCTTTATAACTTTCTTATTTTATTAAATTATTAGTATCTCCCAAAAGATGGGTACCTATCTATATCTTTCTCTGCCTTTCCCTTTATCAGTTTCACTTTCTTGCTCCCTCATTATCCTTCCTCTAATTTCCTCCCCTCCACTGTTCTCCCCTCCCCTCCCCTTCCTTCCCTCCATCTATCTTGCCCTCTTCTAAATCCAGTATAATCTTTCACAAACTTCATTTGGTTATTGCCCATGAGCCCTAAGAGAACTCTTTTGCATATTGTCCATCATAGTCACTCTCCTTTCTGTGACTTCTCTGTTTTTTTCAAAAGTATATATAATAGGACAAGCATTTCCATTACATTGGACCATTTAAAACAGAATGATGATTACATATGAAAGTACAAATCACTATGTAGAACTTGCCATTCCTTTCAAATATAACAAAATTGTCATGTATATTTGTAATTTTCTTCCCTATCACCTGCCATAAAGGTGGCTACCATTGGACACAAATAAGCATACACACACACACACACACACACACACACACACACACATCCACACACATAAGTATATAGGTTTTAGTATATTCAAGTGCCTCTAATTAAATCTTACCTTTATCAATAGTCTTTTCAAGAAGTAAAGTACAGAAACAAGAGGTTGCTTTTGTTTTTTGAACTAGAAACAGTGTATGTATTTGTATTGCTAATTATTTTGATGTGATTAAAGATCTTTCCCACCCTTGATGGTCCTGCACATTGTGGAAAGCTTGATTAGAGGAGTGGTTTTGTAGGAGCATTCCAAGTACCTGTTGTTTTTTCTACTGAGGCACTGAGTCAAAGCGTTGTGAAGCCCTATGGCTCTAAAAAGGTATAAATACTCTGAGTTGAGGTTTTCCTTTGGGGTCAATTTTTGCAAT
Source organism: Notamacropus eugenii (assembly GCF_028372415.1). Lineage (NCBI taxonomy): Eukaryota > Metazoa > Chordata > Mammalia > Diprotodontia > Macropodidae > Notamacropus > Notamacropus eugenii. Next base: position 575,408,467 of record NC_092872.1, read on the forward strand.
TAGGTTTGAGGGCCAAACAAGGACTCTGGGAAACCACTAAGGAGTCTCCTGGCATTGAGAACCCATATATTGTGCTTACCTCTCTGGTAACTGGTCAGACACCTGTACCTATTGTTGAAGTATGGTCAGGCAGAGGAAGTTATGTCTCTTGATTACCTTGGGCCTTACTAACTGGAGGAGTTTGGCCAGATGAGAAATTTAGGAAGTCACTAAGGAGGCCCCCATCCTGTCTTTGAGAACTCAGATATCTTGCTTCCCTCTCTGGTAACCATGGTCAGTCAATTGGAGGTCCAACTGTCTGCTGAATTCAGGCAGATGAAGCCATGTCTGTTATTCTTTAATTTCTCTGCATTTTCTTTGAAGTTCGAGGTGCTGACTCGAACTAATTGAATGATATATGTACTTGGTTAGAGGAATGATGCATGTGCTTGATTAAAGTGATTGTTAACCCCTTGAATGTTGCTTTCCTTTTATGAATGCAGATGTAAGAACCTTTGATAGTAGGTCCGCCCTTCCATGTATGTTGGCATGCTTACTGCTACAGCACAAGACTGTACTTCACTTTCACCCAGCTACAACAGACCCTTCCTCTTGACCTTCTAAGTTATCTTGAGCGTCTGTAGGCTGAGAGATTGAGCAACAGGTACTCCTTTATTGTAGAGGCTGCTAAATCTTGCGTTATCCTGATTGTGTTTCCACAATACTTGAATTGTTTCTTTCCAGCTTCTCCTGTTATTTTCTCCTTCACCTTGTAACTCTAATTTAGCTACAATATATCTAGAATCTTTCCTTTTGGAATCTCTTTCAGGAGGCGATTGGTAGGTTGTTTCTATATTTTTTTTTTTTTTTTGCCCTCTTCTTCTTCAATGCCAGGGCAGTTTTTGTCAATAATTTCTTGAAAGATGATGTCTAGGCACTTTTTTTTTTAAAGCATGGTTTTCAGTTAGATCAATAAGTTTTGAATTATCTCACTTGTCTCTTTTCCAGGTCAGTGGTTTTTCTAATGAAATATTTAACATTTTTTCTATTTTTTCATTCTTTCTTTTTTGTGTTATGATTTCTTAATTTCTCATAAGGTCATTATCTTCCATTTGCTCCATTCTAACTTTTAAGGAATTATTTTCTTTAGTGAGCTTTTGGACCTCTTTTTCCATTTGGCCTATTCTGTTTTTTATGGCATTTTCCTTCTCATTGGCAATTTGAAACCTAGCTCCCCCTTCCCCATGCTGACTCATCTAATATAACCATGATTTCAAATATTTGGACAGCTTCTCCAGTTCAGACTGAAATCCTTCCTTGCTTCTATTTTATCCTTTCATAAATTATCCATTGAGAATCAACCCAATATGCAAAAGATCCTCATTCTTCAAAGTATTCAACCTCCTTATTCAAATTATTCAGCCTCCTACAAGACACAGTGAAACACTAAGGATGTCCAGTTGTTTCCCCTTATTCTTGGTCCATAGCCTGCCTGTCTCCTTTTCAGACTGTAATTTGTATGTTCTCCAATTACATTGATTTCCTTTATACCAATTGTCACATGAAGTCATTGTTGGTAGAATGCTAAAGACTGAGTACTTTGAAGGATAGGGAGAAAAGAAAAAAAATCTTTGTAATATAGCCTTTAACTTTCCCCTTAGGAAAAATACCACTTTTTTACTAAAGAGTTTCCCTAATCCTACTTATTGCTTTGTTCTTGCCAAGGCAAATAATATATTAAATCCACCCCTTGACAGGAACACCTCCAAGAACTCAAAGTTGCCTATGAAAGAAAATTCCAGTTCATTAGACTGGAATTGAAAGTCCTTCATGCTGTGATTCCAGCCTTTTTTAGTTCTTAGTTTTATAAACTTAGATTCATGGATTTGGAGATAGGAAAGACTTTAGAAACTTCTTCTCTAGACCTTTCCTTTTATAGCAAGGGAAACAAATGAAGAAAAGTTAAATGACTTGCCCCATGTCACACAAGTAATACAGATCAGAAGAATGACTAGAACTCATGTCTACTGACTTTAGATCAATTATTTTTCTATTGTTACACCCTTTAGAGCACTGTATCCTGTACACCTTCATAATATTGGACTGCATGCCTAAGCACGCCATGTACTTATGAGCTGTTACTCACTTTAACTGCTAACCCTGTAAGGTTCTCCAATGTCCAGTTATAGAAGTTCTACCTATCCTTGAGACACACCACAAGTACTACTTTCTTTAAGAAGTCTTCCTTCCTTTATCTTCCCCAGGTAACTCAGAAGTGATTTCCCCCTTACCCTGCATTCTCATAGTGCTATATTTACATTAAGCATAAACTTGTATTATATTTTTTATTAAATCATTTCTCTACATGTATTATTTTTCTCTCCTGTTTTATCACTACTTTAAGTCCAAGGAAATTTTTTTCCCATGTGTCCATTCACCAAAGACAGTATTTTACATATCAATTAATCATGAAGCATTTATTCAGTCCCTGAATCATTCCAGGGACTAGGAATACAAAAGCAATTATAAAACAATCCATATCCTCAAGGAGCTTGGGTTGCTTACTGTCCTTTGTTCTTGAAGAGGACCAAAGTGACATCACTGTGAAACTGTCAAATTTCAATATCTCTGACTGTGACAGATCAGACCAACACAAACTAGGGATATTATACCACAGATAGGGCATAAATAGTCTGTGTGAACATTTGGAGTGGATACACTAAATTTGTGCATCCTGTGTCTTCTTTGAGCTAGTTTAACTTTGCTTTGTTCATACAGCACAGCACCTATTGTGATGTGGGCATGCCACACTGAATCGTTCTGTGCTAGTGCCTCCCTTACCACACAATCAGTTCCAAAGTTCTTAAATGAGACCTTGATAGTGTCTTTGTATTGTTTCTTCAAAAAGCTTATATTTTATTGGGAAGTGCAAAATGAACATATAGAAGTTTATATGATACAAAAGAGATCAGTGGTAATGTAAGTTGCATAGGTAAGTAGGAATTTTTAGAGATTAGGATAAGCTTCATGTAAAAGGTAGGTTTTAAGCTGAGTCTTAAAGGAAATGAGGAATTGTGAAAGTTTAAAATGATGAAAGAGTCAATTCAAGACAGTGAGAATAGTCACTGTAAAGGCCCAGAGATGATTAATGAAGTCCTGTACAATGGGAAACAAAGAAAAATAATTTGGCAGGACTATAGATAATATGATGGTACACATTTTATAATTAGAGTGGAAAGATATGTTGGGCAGGTTATGAAAGCATTTGAATATCAAGAAGAGGAGTTTATATTTGATTTCAGGGCTATAAGGGAGTTAGTGCAGTTTACTCAATATGAGAAGGCTAAGATATTTCACTGGTGAAATAACATCCTTCTTCCTTAACTTTCCCATCAACCTTGAAAAGTAGGTTAGGACACAGTATTAATAGGAAGGCATGGAAAGAGGTATAAATGTTTTTTATATTTCAAAATTCTTTCCATTAGACAATATTACCTTATCTAAAGGTTAATGTTAAAAAAAAAGTCAACTAATGAATTTAGTATGTGCAGCTAACTTCTCTGAACTCTGACTCAGAATTCAATGTAATATTTATTCTTCTGTGTGGCTTGAAGCAAAAATTTGTGAGACATTCTCAACTTGCCACCTCCAGGGTATGGTGCTATTTCTCAAATGGTTAAATGTATAATGCTTTGAAGCAAGTGTATGAGCACACTGTATCCAAGTCTGGCAAAAGTTAGAGGTGATTGTGGTGAATTAAAAACCAAGTGTTTCCTGATTTGCAATTTATGAGAAAGGATAAAGAGGAAAACCTGGTGTCATGAAGCTCTGGAATATGAAATGGTAAGGAGGTGGAAGATGGGAGTATGGGAAGATGCATGAAATATTTTTTATTCTTGTTATAAGAAAATTCACCGCATTTGGAAAGCAATCTTTCTAAAGAAGAAACGATTTCTGTGTGATTGTTCATTTGAAGAAATGCAGTGTCAATCAGAAATCACAAGAAATATTTATATTCTCTGGTTTGAAAGAGAGTCAATGTGACATAGTGGATAGAGAGTTGACGCTGAAGCCACAGAGACCTGGGTATAAGTCATACTTCTGGGATAAATTAGCTGAGGGAACATGGATAAGTTACAATCTTCTTTTTACTCTAGGCAACTTTTTAAGACTTTAAGTTAAGATAATAGTCTGACCTGTGCTTGTAGAGGGAGTTTCCTTACCTAGCAGTTCCCTATACTAATAAAATCACAGGTTAAGTACCTTTCCCTATGTTACTAAAACTTCATGGAGATCCAGAATTTCATTGTTGAATTTTCTCTATTGAGAGATTTCAGTCTTTCCTCACCTAGAAACATGGTCTTTAATAGCAATTTTAATCAAAACAATTCAACTCCTGTTGGTTATGAGCATCTTAGCCCTAAGCTAGATTGATCCACATGGGAAGACACAAAAGTTATCACCGGGCCTTTAATTAAAGCTTCAGTGACTTGGTAAGATATTTCAGAGTTGTCATGTGCTAGCAAATCCTTCAAAAACCTAAGGTCACCTTGAAAGTACAATGAGGCATCATAGCAAAAATGACACAGGGACTGATATCTAAGTCATGCATGACAAAACGGAGAAAAAATATCATAAATCAATCCCATTTATAAATATAGAATAAAAATATAGAATAAAAAATAGAAGTTTACAGTAAAATCTTGACAAATACACTTTTATGACATATTTTTTAAAAAATATTCCCTGTGACCAAATTAGTTGTAAATCAGGGATACAACCTAAGGAAAAATGAACATGATTTGAATATTTTAATATTTGAGCAATCACACAAAAAAGTAAAACTGAATGGTTATCTCAAGAGATCCCAAAAAGACATTTAAGAAAATCAGTTGTGAGAGGTGGAGCCAAGTTGGTGCAGTTAAAGCAGAGACTAGACTGCAAATCTACCTCACCCTATAGGAAAGCAGGAAGGGAAGAAAATGAGTGGGGGGTGTTAGAAGAAAGGCAGTTTGGGGGAAGGCCGTAGGGGAAAGGGAAATCATGGGGTTTATTGGGAATCAGATTATAAAGGACATGAAAACTAAGAACTAGATCTTGAAATAGAGATACTGGGTGGAAGAAAGGGAAGATTCATTTCTTCCTTTTGTTTACAGAAGTATAAGATAGAGAGAGGAGATATTTAGAGACTCATACTCAGATGAAGTGTTGGTGGCTTTTACTAAACATGCTCTTTTCTTCTCTCATTTTCTTTCTTCTTTCTTGTCATAGCAACTGGCTTTCTTCTGAAGCAAAACACTGGAGGAGTGACAAGATGAAAGGAGAGAAAAACAGTAGAACAAATGGGGGAGGGGAATAGGATGGAGGGAAATACAGGTAACAATAGTAACTGTAAAAAAAATTGAAGTTTCTCTGATAAAAGCCTCATTTCTCAAATATATAGAGAAATAAGTCAAATTTATGAAAAATCATAATAGTCATTCCTCAGTTGATAAATGATCAAAAGGAATGATCAATTTTCAGACAAAATAATCAAAGCTATCCATAGCCATATAAAAATACTCTTGCTCACTATTTATTGGAGAAATGCAAATTAAAACAAATCTGGGATACTTCCTCATAGCTATTAGATTGGTTAATAGGACCGAAAAGGAAAATGACAAGTGTGGGAGGAGATGTGGGAAAAATGAGACATTAATATGCTATTCGTGGAGCTGTGGACTGATTCAACTAGTTTGTAGAGTAATTTGAAACTATCCTCCCAGGCCTATAAAACTATATATAACCTTTGAACTAGCAATATCACTTCTATCTCAATGAGATTTAAAAAAAGGGAAAAAAATGTACAAATATATTTATATCAGCTCTTTCCTGGGCACAAGGAATTAGAAAATGAAAGGATGCCTCTAAATTGGGGAATAACTGAAGGTATGTGATTATGATGGAATACTGTTGTCCTATAAGAAATGTTGAACAGGATCATCTCAGAAAAATCTGAAAAGGCTTGCACATTCTGATGCAAAATGAAATGCATTGTGTAGAAAGTAGCAGAAATATTGTGGGATGACTACTTGTCAATTACTTAGATATTCTCAATAATGCAATTATACAGGATTACTCTGAAAGGAAAGGTGGGAAGGGAAATGGGAGGTTTTGTATTTGTAAGGGAGTAGAAGTAGAGGAATGGCAGTGTCAAACCAGGGGCTCTCTCTTACCTCTGTTAAAAAGGCCATGTGTAGCTCTCTGAGGCAGGATCTTCTGCTTTCACAGATTCATCCCAGCACTCTGTCTCGCATTTCTGAGTTTAACTCAGAAAAAAAACTCACAAAAACATTCAATCTTTCACCTACAGCATAGCCTATGAAGTATTTCCCTCCACTCTTGGGTTAGTGTTCCCTCTCACAGCTTAAACGACTCAAACTCTACTCTTCACCAATTCATTGAACTCCTCTTGCTCATCGCTGATTGTCTTTTACTGTGAGGCACAGAATGCATATCAGTCACTTCAATCTAATCTCTAACGTTTTGATTCCACCTGTATCTCCTCATGGCTATTTCCTTACTCTCTTGTCAACAATATTGGTAGTGAGGGCGGTTCCAGCTTCCAGATCTTGAACAAAAGGTTTATGCCTTTTTATAAACAGGTAGCATCTTTGAGTTATCACCATTGGAGGTACTGAGATTCAAATGTAACACATAATCAAATAACATGCTATATCCAGGCTTACTTGTAGATTCCATGGATACAAAGACAAAAATGAAACAGTGAGCTTAAGCTCAAAAAGCTTATATAATCTTTAAGATTCTTATCTTTATTTAATATCTATTCATAATCTTAAAGAATCATGTACTTTGGAGTTAAAAAATGCCCTTATTTTACAGGTATGCAAAATGAAATCTAGAGCCAATAAATGGTTTTTCTGAAGCCACATAGTAAAGAGCAGAGGCAGAATTCAAACCCTTATTTTCTCATTGAAATCAAATTCTTTTGGCAAAACTTACTAATTACTACATACTTCTAAATTGTGAAGACTATTATCGGCCATAAAATATATTTAGTTATAAAAATTACATTATTAAGAATACTCCATCCCTGTAGGCATTTGCCTACCTGGCCTACTCAGGCTTGTTTCTGATTGGTAATGCTAGTATGACAAGTTTGAAAAGTTGTAGAATCTGGGTCAGACAGATTACTGGAGAAACATGATGAGATACAGAGAGAGAGAGAGAGAGAGAGAGAGAGAGAGAGAGAGAGAGAGAGAGAGTTTTCAATCATATAAAGAATCTCTAGAGGAGAAACTCCCTCTCCTCATTCAGGTAGGCTCCTTCCCTGCACAGAAAGTGTTGGAGACTTAGCTGAGACAGTGAGAGATCACATGGGAGTTACTTTTCATAAGAGGCAGCACTTGAACCTAGAGCTTCCTGACCAAGATGCCAGCTCTCTATCCAACACACCACAGCTTCAATTATGTTTCAGAGTAAATGTGGAAGGAAGAAAGACCAGAAGAGAAGAAATAGGAAATTAAAAACCTAATAAATCACTTCCCTTTCTCTTCCAGTTTCAGAGTGATGTGCCAGATGGTTCAGAGGAGTTGCCATAAAGAGAATTTCCAGTCCTCTATTTCTGGGCACCATTAACCTATACATACAGTTATACATACAAACTATATATAAAGATCACAGTGTTAATATTTCCACAGAGAGAAGTATTGGAAAAGATATCTGTGGATATAGAAGTTGTGGTAATCACACAGGTTAGAACGTTTGGAGGATTTTCCTTCTGTGCCATGCAATAAAAGTAAGGTTGACATTAGGTGTAAGGTTAGAACTTCCAGTTTTGTATTGTAGAGATTGAAGAAAACACGAAGATGGCAGATGGCAAGATAACACATGCAATCTGTTCATAATTTGCCTTGTCCTCTCTTTTATGTGTCTATATTTGGTCACCATGTACCTTAGCATTGTATGCCTCATGCATGGCTAGAACAGGTAAAGCCTCACCTCCAGCTCTCCAGATGGTTCCTTGTTTGTTTAATATTTTACTAGGGCCTCTAAGAAGTGGGCAAAGAGACAGAGAAACACAGTCACTTTTAGAATTCCCATCTGGAGTCTTTCTGGACAACCTACCGACTTGTCTGAAGGACAAGGGCCAGCTCTCTTTGCCCATATCTCCACTAGAACCTTCCCTTTCCTCAATCCTCACCTTGTCAACTCTATTTTACTTATTCTTTCACCTCAGTAATGGGCCATTTCAGTAAAAACGAATCGTTATTTTTTGTATCAATTTTAGACCAAAGAGTACACAGCTAGTAGAAATATTAGAGTTTATTTGCTCAGATATGTTATTTCACAAATGTGGAAACTAAAACTTTGAAAGAGTAAACAATTTGCCCAAAGCTACATGATTATTTTAAGTGTTAGACTAAAATTCTGTGTAAAGGATTTTGTATAAGGAATCCTTTCTTTAGCTTGAAGATGTCATCTGTAATCCTACCCAGTAGAAGAATTCCAGTGAAATCCCAAGCTCAAAGGAACAATTATATGTGATTCTTTCCACCACGGTGGAGATTTGTTATTCAATTCTCCTCCATAATATGAGAGGTGAGTGTTCTTCATGAAAACTAGAAAGAAGAGTGATCTGGCCCTTCTGGTTTCCTCAGTTGACTTAGAAGACTCAGGATTCCAACTCCTCTTCAGATTCCTGAAAGAATGAAAAGTCTAAAAGTGTGGCATGCAAAACTTTGATGATGTCCGTATTGTCAGCCTACTATATTAGAGACTCTGGAGAATTTCCACTGGGTTGAAATCTGGGTCTCTCTCTCTCTCTCTCTCTCTCTCTCTCTCTCTCTCTCTCTCTCTCTCTCTCTCTCTCTCCAAATATATATATATATATATATATATATATATATATATATATATATATATATATATATATATATAAATGTACACACACATCTATATATACATGCATGCATACATTTGTGTCTCTTTACACACATGCATGCATGCACTCAAGCATGTGTGCACACACACACTCATCTCCATTTTTTCCATTAAACACCATCCTTATTTTTCTACATGAGCCCTTTCAGGTGAGATGATATATAGAATCACTTTGTATGTGAAACTGAGGACTCAGAAACAAAAATTCCATGTGAATTAACTGCCTTTACATGACTGGGCGTTTTTCCTGACAAAGAAGAAACATTCAACCATAAGAAATGACAAGTAGATATTTTTGTGATAAGTTCAGGAAGTAACCAAGTAGTCACTACCCAACAGATTAGAAGACAATGCAATAGACTTGGTCATAGGAGACAGGCATCTGCATCATATCTTAAACTTAATAAAACTGGTCAGCCCATTGATGAAGTCATCAGGAGAAGTCATACAGTCCAACTCAAGCTCAATTTTCTTACTTTTAATGTCAATTACATCCCCAACTGATCATAAATATTGATATCACATATCACACTCAAAACAAGATTTTATGCTTATACATGGTGATTAAAAATCTGAGAATGAATACAGTGAGCTTTCTGAAGATAATGCAATTGGCAGGATGATTTCTCTCAAAGTACTTGTGAGGCAGCAGCTTCTGTAGGGCATTTTCACTTTTGTCCAAGTTCAGAGCTTCTTGCATACTTCCTTAGCAGTCTTCCCCCTTTATCAGAGTCTCAGCCTATGCATGGAAATTGCCTAGAAGCATAATGTGCTGAAAGCTGTTCTGGATCAGATTCTTTATCTGAGTAGAGATAAAACCTTCACTAGAAGTAATCTGGGTTGATCTGGTGAAGTAGATGGTAGAAGGGATGCTCTCCATTGGTTCCTGGATTTTCCCACACATTGATAACTTAATGTATTCAGACTGGGAACTGGCATTGATGATATACTTGCCATTAGACTCCATGACACCTGAAGTAGGTAGGTGACAAAATAGTGCATTTTTTGGTCATAGGGCAGCAGACTCTGAGTCTCATATACAATGCAATTAGTTTACCACGTGCATAGCATGACAACCAAGAAAAGAGCATTCCATTCCTCTGGAGTAGGACAAGATCTGCTCAAAGGTATCAAAGCCAACATATCAGGTGATGGAGAGGTCAACTCTTCACCACAATGGACCACTGGATAAACCGACTGAGTCCTAGAATTGAATCATATTCTAAACACAAATTTCAAACAGCTTTTAGTACAATGGTAAACAAGGACTCAAGGTCGTAGCTGTGCTTTCCCACAGCTGAAGGATCCTCTGTTGCTTGAAGGAATCACATCTTGGCTTTCTCTGCTTAGGTGATTTTTTCCTGGGTGCTACACACCTTTCATGCAATGATGAAGCAGGAATTTCTTAGTTTGAGGGCAACAAGGGTCTTGGAAATATGTATAAGATCAATATCAGGGACAAACCACTCACAAGCACCTCCCTGTGACTTAGGCTTCTGTAATAAACAGAGCCAAGTCAGAAACTTCATTGACAATGTTTATCATGTCTGTAATCACCTTCTGGTGCAGCCGTTCCACTATCCACTATGAACACTGGCAGAATCCCTTCATTTTCTCCAACGTGTTGTTCACCTCTGATACCATGCAGAGTTTTTCCATGGTGATGGGAATGTTATAAAAATGCTCTAGTGCCATGTAAAGTACAGAGTGATCACTGTGAAATTGATTTTCCTTCCCTTGAATATTTCTTCAGCAGCTTCCATCCTTCAGGCCTTGGCTAGCTTAATAAACATCTTAATCGCATCTTCTGTGATGAGTACCTTGGAATAATTCACAAGGATGTGCCCAGTGTTGTTGAGTTTCAAACTGAATTGGTCTTGGTCTGCCTGAAAAAGACTTTACACATTGATCTTGAACCTGTTAAAGGAGAGCCTCTGGATCAGCTGTACAAAGTTTATATGTAGGCTGAGATTAGCTGTAGATGGGACATGGAGAATCTAGAGGAATACAAGTGGTAGATCCTGGAAAGTGTTTCAAATGGCCTCCCAATAAAAAATATAAGAGGATGCATAGGTATCATTCTAGCTAGAACCTCTTCACTCAGAGGAGATCAGTGGCCAGTCTCTGATCCAATCCTACTGCTTCCCTTCCTAGTGGAAATCTAAGTCTTCCTTGGAGGAAAATGGGAGGAGGACATGCTCAAGGCATCTGCATAAGCTGCTCTTCAAGCCACTTCTAGGAAGATGCATGTGGACATTTATAATCCATGTGGACAAAACAGCATCACCCTTTACACTAGAATACTTTTCGTACTCAGTTCATCTGTGTCCAAATTCTATCTTCTTTCACCTAATTCCAACAAAAGCCAGATGTTGATTTAAAGGACAATCTAGACTGATGGCATTCAGACCACAGGAATCAAATATAATAAGAAGAAATGTGAACAGGATAAATGTACTGGTTTTATATTTAGAATATAAACATCATCTTACTAGTGAACTTACTAGTGAAATGATCTAAGTAGCCTTTTATTTAGAAAAAATTTTCCAGTTTTTTATAGACTTCATGTATAATATGAATGTACTGTGTTTGGGACTTCTTTAATAGGAAATATAACTATCTAGAACAAGGGAGATGACAGTCTTCCTGATTCCTGCCCTAACTCAATTACCTCTGGATTATCATATTTATTATAGACTCTTCATTTTAGAGATGATGTGGATAATTTAGAGAGAAATCAGAGGTAGACAATCAGTATAGTAAAAACATTGGAAATTTAGCCTGGAGAAGAGTAAACAGCAGAATCATGAGAAATTTCTTTAGGAATTTGTAGGATTCTGAGGTGTGAAAAAGGATCAGATCTGTTCTGCTTTGCCCCAGAGGGCAAAACTAAAAACAATAAATGCAAGTCACAAAGAAATTTTATCTTGTGAGAAATCTTTCTGACAATAAGAGATACCCAACATATGATGGACTGTCATGGGATTCAGTAAGATCTCCTTTCCTGGAGGATTTAAAAAAATAAAAAGAAAACTATTTGTTGGAGACATTGCAGAGAAGCTTCTTGTTTTACCCTGAGCTGAATCAGAAGTCATCTTAGGTCTCCTCCAACACTGTGGTTATGATGCTGTAAATAGTTTCTTCACTTTGCCGTGATGAAAGAATAATACTGCTGTTTTAACTAACAGAGGAGTGTGGTCTTGAACTGGAAGGAAGGTGACACATACAGTACTGGTCACTACAATCATGAGCTATGCACCAATAAGTGGATTTTACATGTTCAAAGCACTTGTAATCATGAGATTTCAAATTTGGACTTTAGAAATGCTTGCCTCACCTGTCAGAAAGTCAGTGTCCCGCATAAAATGGAGTTTCTAATATTTGTGTTACCTACTGAGCAGGTAAGGATTGTGAAAATCAAAGAAAATATTGTCAATAAAGTGCCTTGTGTACATAAGCCTTTTATGTAGGTAAACTATTATTATTCCTACCAGGACTGCTTAAGTAAATGAATAAATAGGCTAACATGAGTAGACTGAAGAAATGCAGGTGTTTCTCTTTCAAGTAGGTCAAAGAACTATAAAATGGTTATGCTTTCTGCTCTTCTCCACTTACTATACCCTTTTTCTCTGACCTCCCTGGAATCACCTGGAGTTAGTATACATGATGACATTGGTGGCTACCAAATATTTCTGAATGCATGGTATATGATAAGATTATTTGAGCTAGTTGCCTTGGTTCTGGAGAGGCCTTCATTGGACAGTAAAACTTCCATAATGACCACAGCCAAAATCATACAAAGAGTCCAGTTTTCCTAATCTTTCTTAGAGATGAAACATGTCTTCAGCCCTCTCTCCCTTCCCTCTTTCCATTGTGCCTGCCATATAATGTAGTAGAGATATCTGGGAACTGATAAAGATCACTGAATTATAGGAATTACCAAAGGTAATCCTGGACCTGAAAGGTAACTCAGTGGACATCTAACAATACCCATACCGGAAAGAGGGTTTGACATATTCTGATCGCATTTCCTCTTATTATATTTGATTCATGTGGTCTGAACACCATCAGTCTAGATTGTCCTTTAACTCTGTGTCTGGCTTTTGTTGGAATTAGGCAAAAGAAGAAAGAATTTGGAAAGATGAACTGAGTTCAAAAAGTAGTCCAGTGTAAGGGGTGATACTATTTTGTCCACATAGATAACTAGTCTTATAGTCCTTTGTCTAAAGACCTTCAGTGAGAATGACTCTTCACACCCACCTATGTATGTATGTACATACATATGTACATATTTATAAATATATACATACGTTTGTCACATATACACAATATGAATTCATGTATACATATATGCACAATAACACAATACATATATATGTATCAAGGAGCAAACTTAATAGGTTCTCTCACAACTGCATACCCATTTCAAATAAACAACAATTTTTTTCCGTTTGGTGTTCCCCATGTGGTCCCTTCCATAAGAACGTGTTGCCCTCAGTAGCAGGGTTGGTCTTGGTATACTATGTGTATTTTCAGCTCTTAACATATATTTCTTTGCACATGATAAATATACTTTTTGTTCCATCATTCCTATGGGAATTAGGATTTCCACTCTTTCTTATAATGAGGGATCTCATCCAGGGGCTCTGCAATGTTCTGAACCTGGATATAATAAGTGCAAAATAATACAGAAGGAAGACTAGTTGGAAGACTTCACTATCTAGAAGGAGATCATTCTTGGATTTGAACTCTGCACTGGGTTTTTTTCCATGTCAGTAGTTGAACACTTCTGTCAAGCATGTGTCTAATTTTTTTTTTTGCTTCACCTGATAGTAATGATAAGATCATTTATTTAAGGAGCAAACATTTATTAAGCTTTTGCTCTGTTCTAAGCAATGTGCTTATTGCTAAGGAAGTAAAGGCATAGTCAAAATATACTCAAACTTTAAGAAGTTTGCATTCTATTCACAAAAACATTATCTCTCCTAATATCCATAAGCTCTTATAATGAGATTGACTCTATTATTTGATCGTTCAAGAAATCTTGTACAACTCTGAGGTATGTATGTTAGAAGACATTTTTAAACATCTTTAGGGAAGTATTTTGTTCAACAGAGTCAAATGTCTTCAGTCTTCCTGGAGCTAAGATGCTTGGTGGAGTAAGCAGTAGATTGTTTTCTTTTTCCCATTCTCATTCCTGAATACCTATAAAAGAGTACCCCAGCAGAGATCCTGGAATAATGGGGCCAGAGTAAAGTTCACGGATGGGTCAGGCAATCTTTTGATAAAAGAGAATTAGAAAACTGGCAAATAAAGTCCATATCACTTGAGTGAAAAGGGAGCACAGTTCAAGACAGGAAATATTCCAACAAGTACATAGGAGGCTAAAGTTAAAAAAAAAAAAAAACAGCAAGAAACCCTGAATCCCAGAGCAAGCAAATTTCAACACCAGGATCTTGCACATGCCTTAGCAGAAACAAGAGAACTAGTAAACTCCAGCTCAGAGAACCGTCACTTGTGGTAGTGCAACACCTAGAAGGCAAGCATCCTTCAGCAATGGATCTCCACAAGCTTCAGTACAGCCCAGAATGGGCAGGTGTCTTCCAACAGTGGAGCTCCCTATGCTTCAGCACAGTGCTGGGGGCAGCCATCTTCCAGAAGCTGGAGTTTACCATGCTTTGGTGAAGCCCCAGGGAAACACAGAAAATTCCCACTTATCCTCAGCACGATAGACAATATCACCAGGATGCCAGTTCAGCACCAAGTAAGCTGCCAGACCTCTACAGCCTCCAGAATCCAGCTGAAACCCCAGAGTAAAAAGCTAGTGACCAGGACGTTGGTGTGGCTATGGGCTACAATACAATGGATGACCTTGGTGTCTTTGAAGTCTGATCAATTTCTAAATCCTCCACAAAGCTTGCTTCAGCCTCATTCATAGCCATTGGAACAAATTGTTCTCATCCACCCATTCTACCAGGAGAAGGCTTATAGGAAGCATCTAGTAAGCTGGGTGGAAATTATAGGAGACCAAAGAAAAGAGTTGCCTTGCAGGGTCCAACCAGTTTGGGATTTGTTGGAAGAAAATCCCAAATCAATAAGACCCAGATACATTTGAAGAGTTGGGTAATTATCAAGAGCAGGCTCACCTTGAAGAAGCAAATAAAAGAATTGAAAAAATTAGCTTTATCATGCTCCAAAAGCAACAGGAAACAGGATTCCTTGAGGTACTTGGTCATCTGACATTTCCATCTTCATGATGTGTTGGTCTTTCATTGCCAAAGAAGACCATGCCATCAGAGAAATAATGACATGACTTGCACTTGACTTTGTTTTTGAGTGAGAGAGGGCTGTGCATGGTCACCAGTCTCACTTCTCCTCCAGAGCCATCTGAATCCAGTAAGCAGATATTCATCAGGATGCCTGGAGATGAGCCAGGATGAGGCAGTTAGGGTTAATTGACTTGTCCAAGTTCACACAGCTAGTGAGTGTCAAGTGTCTGAGGTGAGATTTGAACTCAGATTCTCCTGACTCCTGCACTTGTTCTATATCCACTGCACCACCTAGCTGCCCCTGGACTGGGAGAAGAATAAAGAAGAGGAAGAATAATGTAGATTACACTGCAGGAAGAAGCAGAAAGACCTATTACAGTAGAGGTAAAGAAAGGAAGGGGGCAAGCATTTTTTGAAACTTATTCTTATTGGATTTAGCTCAAAGAAGGAATAACATGCACATTCAGTTGGTAATACAAACTTATCACACTCCATAAGGAAGCAGAAGGGGAAAGGGCAAAGAAAATGGAAGGAGTGGATAGAAAGCATGGAAGAAGTACTAGTTAAAAGGGGAAAGAAAAGGGAGGAGTGCTCCAGAAGGGAATAAAAATTAAGGGAGGCAGTGTCCAGGAGCAAAACACTGGTGAAGAGATAAAAGGTGAAAGGAGAGAGAAAATTATAAACAGGGGATAGAGGAGAGAAAGACCAAATTAATAATCAGATTGTGAAAGTGAATGGAATGAACTCTCCCATAAAACAGAAGTGGATAGCAAAGTGGATTAAAAACCATATTCCCACAATATGTTGTTTATAAGAAATATATTTAAAGAAGAGTGATACACACAGAGGAAGGGCCAAAGGCTGGAGCAGATGTTATGAGTTAGTTGAAGCTAAAAAAAAAAAAAAAGCAAGGGTAGCAGTTTTGATCTCTGACAAAGTAAAAGAAAAGTAGATTTAACTGAAAGGAACAAAGAAGGAAAACACATCTTGCTAAACGGTGCTATACATAATGAAGTAATAATCAATAGTAAACATATATGGACAAAGTGGATGCTATAGCATCTAAATTATTAGTGAGAAGTTAAAGGAGTTATAGGAAGAAATTGATAGCAAAACTATACTAGTGGAAGAACTCAACCTCCCTCTCTCAGAACTTAGGTAAATCTAAACACAAAATAAACAAGAACGAAGTTCAGGGAGTGAACAGAATTTTAGAAAAAGTGGATATGGTAGAACTCCAGAGAAAACTGATGGGGGATAAAAAGGAATGTATATTTTTGTCCACGTGGCACCTTCACAAGTATTGACCACATACTGTAGCATAGAAACCTCTCTATCAAATCCAAAAAGGCAGAAATATTAAATGCATTCTTTTTACTTCATGTTGCAATAAATATTACATGTAATTGAAGGCCATGAAAAGACAGACTACAAATTGAATAGAAACTAAATAATCTAATACTAAAGAATGAGTGGATCAATCTACAAATCATAGAAACAATCAATAACTTCATCTGAGAGAAATGACAATAATGAGACATCATACCAAAACTTATGGTATGCTTCCAAAGTGGTTCTTAGAAGAAATTTTATATGTCTAAATGCTTACATGAGTAAAATAGGGGAAAGATACATAAATGAATTGGCTATTCAATGTAAAAGCTAGCCAAAAAACAAAATTCCAAATTAAATATCAAATTAGAAATTCTGAATATCAAAGTAGATATTAATAAAATTAAAATTAAGAAAACTATTAAACTGATAAATAAAACCAAGTATGTTTTATATAAAAAAACAATAAAATAGATTATTCTTTGGTTAATTTGATTTTTAAATAAGAAGAGGAAAATCCAATTACTAGTATTAAAAATGAAAAGGGTGAATTAAATTGTAAAAAATATATAGGAGCTATTTTGCCCTACCGTATGCCAGTAAATGTGACAAACTACGTGAAATGGATGAATATTTACAAAAACATAAATTGTCACTTTTAACAGGGGAAGAAATAACATACTTAATATGTTGGGAAAAAGAAATCAAATAAACCATCAATGAAGTCCCTTAGGAAAAATCTCCAGGGACAGATGAATTTGCAGGTGAATTTTAGCAAATATTTGAAGAACAATTAATTCCATATCTTATAAACTATATAAAAACATAGGAAAAGAAAGCTAAAAGGGGAGTCCTACCAAACTTTTTTTATGATCCAAATATGGTATTGATACTTAAACCAGGAAGAGCCAAAACAAACAAAAAAAAATTATAGACCAAATTCCCCTAATGAATATAAATGAAAAACTTTTAATAAAATATTTGCCAAGACATTATAACTACTTATCATGAGGATAACATGCAATGATTCGGTGTGATTTATATCAGGACTACAGGACCCGTTCAATATTTGAAAAACTACCAGCACAGTAGGATATATAAATAAAAAAATTCACAGACATCTTGTGATCATTCAATAGATAAAGAAAAAAAAAACATTTGAGAAAATACAACATACTTTTCTATTAAAATGCCAGAGTATAGAAATCAATGTAGTTTTATTTAAATTGTAAGTAGCATCTATCTAAAACCTAAAACAAATATCACATAAAATGGAGATAAACTACCATTTCCAAAAAAAATCTGGGTGAACAAGAATATACCTTATCACTACTATTATTCAATACTGTACCTCAAATATTAGGTTAAGCTATAAGAAAAATAGAATACAAGGAATTATAATAGGCAATGAAGAAAAAAAGCTATCCATTGCATATTACATGATGGCATACTTAGAGAATCAACTCAAAAACTACCTGAAAATAACAACTTTAGCAACGTTGCAGGATATAAAATGAGTCCCCATAAATCATTGGCATTTCCATGTATTACATAAAAAACCCAGCAGCAAGAGAGAGAAGAGGAAATTTCTTTAAACATAACGGTAGATAATATGAAATATTTGGGAGTCTTCCTGCCAAGACAGACCTGGGAACTATATCACGACATACATAAAACATTTTTCACACATATGAAGTCATATTGAAATAATTGGAAGCATATCAATTGCTCATGCTAATATAATAGCAATGATAATTTAACCTAAATTATTTTACTTATTCAGTGCCATACTTATCAAACTACCAAAACTTATTTTATAGTGTTAGAAAAAATAAGAAGCAAAATCATCATTTTTACGTTTCTGGGAGCCAAGATGGTGGAATGATCAGTAACTGCTATCTCCCTCATCCTTGTTGACCTTGACAAGCCCAGAGAATATCTCCCTGGAAAAAAACACTGGAAGAGTGGCAACAGTAGAAGGGGTAAACAGACTCTCAACCTGCAAGGTTAGAAAGATCGCTAAGGAGACTTCCTCTGGCTGTGGCCAAAGACAACCAGTTCAAGATTAGAGCTATCCCAGACAGCCCCACCTCAACAAACCAGGAGAAGATCCTGAGCTCCAGGGTTTTGAAGCCAGTAACTGTGAACACCAGGACCCAAAGCATGCCTCAACACCCCAGGGGAATCAGGAATACACTAGCACAGACAGCTGAGCTTGTCTATGCTCTAGCTCAGCAGAGAAGACTTCCAGGGTCCAGACAACCTCTTCTGCACACTTAACGAGCTAGCTCCAGAGTAAATGCAGGGAAACCCAAAAAGACCTCACTTGGCTTCTGCTTTCATAAACCAGCCAGTTCAGCACCAGGTGAGCTATAGAATTTTAGCTTCATACTGAAAGAACCAGAGGCCACAACACACAGTTTTGGCATAAGCTTTAGGCATAAGAACTATGGGACGGAGTTTCCTGTGACGTAGATTCAGAGAATTACTTTAAAAGCCAAGAAAAGGGTCATTATGATGAGTAAGAAGCAAAGCACAAAAGAAAAGACCATGGAAACTTTCCCTGGGGAAAGGAACAAAGCACAAATACCAAAGAGGTCAGCATAGAGACTGTACTCCTATCTGAAACTTCAGAAGGGAATATAAACTGGTCTGATGTACGAAGAGCATTCTTGGAAGACCTCTGGAAAGATTTTAAAAACCAAATATGGAGAAACAGAAGAAAAACTGGCCAATGATTTTAAAAATATGAAAGAAATTCAGTGAATAAAACAGCTTCTTAAAAAAGAATAATTGGGCAAATAGAAAAGGAAGTAAAAAACTTACCTGGGAAAAAATTCCTTAAAACAAGCAATTGGATAGGTGGAAAAGGAGACATAGAAGTTAACTGAAGAAAGCAATTTGATAAAAAACAGAATTGGACAAGTATAAGCTGATGAATCTATGAGATATCAAGAATCAATCAAACAAAGTCCAGAGAATTAAAAGAGAAAAAAAATGCAAAATATCTAATGGGAGAAGCAACTGACCCAGAAAATACATCCAGGAGAGAAAATCTAAGAATTGTAGATCTATTGGAAAGCAATAATGTAAAAAAGACCTTGAACAATATCATCCAGGAAGCCACAAGAAAAATAGCCCAGAAGTTCTAGATGCAGAGGGCAAAATAGTCATTGAAATAATTCACTATTCACCTCTTGAACCAGACCCCAAACTAAAAACACCAAGGAATATCGTTTGCAAATTCCAGAACTATCCAGTGAATGAGGAAATACTTCAGGCACCCAGAAAGAAACTATTCAAATATGGAGGAGGTAGAGTCAGGATCACACAGGGCCTTGCAACTTCTACATTAAAAGAACAAAGGAATTGGAATATGATATTCTGTAAGGTAAAAGAGTTGGGACTACAACCTAGGATTAATTATCCAGTGAAGTTGAGGAAACTATTTCAGGCAATGCGATGGACACTCAATGAAACAAGGAATTTGCAGACCTTGCTGATGAAAATATCAGAACTCCGCAGAAAATTTCATTTTGAAACCCAGGTCTCAAGAGAAGCATAAGTAGGTAAACAGGTGAAAAAAAAAAAAAACATGTTGTAAAACATGGACAAACGGTTTCCTTCCCTGTAAGGGAAAATGGTAGTTTTAATCTTGAGATATGCATACTTTTTACGAAATGTAAAAAGGACATACACAGATAGAAGAAGTGGGTGTAAATCAAATGATGTGGTGATAACAAATGTGATGTAGGGCGAGAAGGGATTGGTATGGGAAATGTGAAAGGAGGACTCAGAAAAAAAATAAGTTCTTTCACAAGAGAAGGCACAAAAATATATTGCAGTAAAGGGAAAGAGGGAAGGGTCTGATGGGTACTTTAATCTGATTGGATTCAAGCAGAGTACAACGAACTCAGTTAAATAGAGAAATGCAATTAACTCTATAGGCAGTAGCAGGGGACTGGGAATGAAAAGGGAGGGAAGGCTAAAAGGGAGGGAAGAAGTAAGAAGGAAAAAGAGAATTAAAAGAAAGGGGTGCTGAAAGAAGGGAGGAAAGACTGAGGGAGGTTGTGGTCAAAAATTAAAAGTATTGTGGAGGAGAAGGGAGAACGAAAAACATAAACAAGGGGAAAGGAGATGGAGGGAAGAACACAGATAGTAATCATAACTGTGACTGTGAATGAAATGTACTCTCCCATAAAACAGAAGTGGATTGCAGAATGGATTAAAAATCATAATCAAACAATATCTTATTTACAAGAACCACATTTGAAATGGGATCATACACACAGGGCAAAAGTAAAAAGTTGGAGGAGAATATTTTGTGCTTTAGCTGATATAAAAAGAGCAGAGGTAGCAATTCTAATCTCAGGCAAAGTTCATGCAGAAGTAGATCTAATCAAAAGAGATAAGCGAGGGAAACTATACCCTGCTAAAAGTCACTGTAGACAATTAAGCAATTTCATTACTAAACATATATGCTATAAGTGGTATAGCATCCAGTTTCTTAGAGGAGAAGTTAAGTGAGTTGCAGGAAGCAATAGAGAGCAAAAGTATACTAGTGGGGAATCTCAGCTTCCCCCTTTCTGAACTTGATATATCTAACCTCAAAATAAACAAGAAAGAAGTTAAGAAGGTGAATAGAACTCTGGATAAGGCAGATGTGATAGATCGCTGGAGAGAACTGAATGGGGGCAGAGAGGAATATGCCATTTTTCTCAGCATTTCATGGCACATAAAGAAAAATCCACCATGTTCTAGGTCATAAAAACCCCACAATCCAGTGCAGAAAGTCAGGGATACTCAATGCATTCTTCTGACACCATAATGCAGTAAAACTTCTATGTAATCAAAGGCCATGGAAATATTAACCAGAAACTAACTGGAAACTAAAAATTCTAATCATAAAGAAGGAGTGGGTTAAACAACAAATTATAGAAACAGTCAATAACTTCATTCAAAACAATTACAATAATGAGACAACCTACCAAATTTTATGGGATACTGCAAAAGCAGTTCTTAGGGGAAGTTTTATGTCTCTGAATGCCTCCATAAATAAAATAGATAAAGAGGAGATCAATGAATTGTTCATGCAGCTGAGAAAATTCAAAAAAGAATAAATTGAAAATACCCAAGTAAATGCCAAATTAGAAATACTGAAAACCAAAGGAGAGATTAATGAAATTGAAATTAAGAAAACTATTGAGCAAGTAAATCAAACTAGGAGTTGGTTTTTATGCAAAAAACAATGAAATTGATAAATCTTTGGTCAATTTGATTAAAAAAAGAAAGAGGAAAATCGAATGACCAATATCAAGAATGAAGTGTGAACTCACCTCGAATGAGGAGGAAATTAAAACAATAATAAGAAATTGCTTTTCCCAACTGTATGCCATAAATTCGACAATGTAAATGAGATGGATGGCTATTTTAAAAGATGTAAATTGCCCAGATTAACAGAAGAAGTTGAATCTTTAAATAACCCCATCTGAGTGCTGCTAGAAATTTTTCTGCACATGTAGGATCCTTTCCCATTTTTATGATCTCATGGGAATACAGTCCTAGAAGTGGTATTATTGGGTCAAAGAGTATGCATGTCTTTTCATAGCCCTTTGGGCATAAATTGATCTCCAGAATGGTTCAATCAGCTCACATATCCACCTACAGTGAATTAGTGTTCCAACTCTTCCACATGTTCTCCAACATTTATCATCATCCTGTTTTTTCATGTTAGCCAATCTGAGAGGTGTGATGTGGTATCTCAGAGTTGTTTTGGTCAGCATCCCTCTAATCAATAATGATTTAGAGCATTTTTTCATATGAGTATAGATAGCTTTAGTTTCCTCCTCTGATGACTGCCTGTTCATATCCTTTGTCCATTTATCAGTTGGAGAATGGCTTGCATTCTTGGTCACTTGACCCAGTTCTTTATATATTTTAGAGATGAGGCCATTATCACAGATACTAGTTACAAAAATTCTTTGCCAGTTTTCTGCTTCTCTCCCAATCTTGGTCGCACTGGGTTTGTTTGTGGAAAAAATTTTCAATTTAATGTAATCAGAATCATCCATTTTGTACTTCATGATGTTTTCTGTCTCTTGTTTAGTCAAAAATTCTTCCCTTCTCTATAAATCTGATAAATACACTGTTAGTTGCTCCTCTGATTTGTTTGTAGTATCAATCTTTATACCTAGATCATGTACCCACTTGGACTCTATTCTTGTGTAGTGTGTCAGGCATTGGTCTTTGCCTAGTTTCTGTCACACTGTTATCCAGTTTTCACAGCAAATTTGTCAAACACTGAGTTCTTATCCCAGAAATTGGGGTCCTTGGGTTTATCAAACAGTACATTGCTATATTCATTGACGAATGTGTCTTGTGTACCTAACCTATTCCACTGGTGTATCCTTCTGTTTCTCAGCCAGTAACAAGTAGTTTTGATCGTTGCTGCTGTATAATGGAATTTGAGATCTAGAACAGCTAGGCCACCTTCCCTAGCATTTCTTTTCTTTAGTTCCCTAGATATTGTGAACCTTTTGTTCTTCCAGAGGAATTTTGATATTATTTTTTTCTCTCTCTACAAAATAATTATCTGATTGTTTGATTGGTATGGCACTGAATAAGTAAATTAATTTAGGTAGAATTGTCATTTCTATTATATTGACTCAGCCCATCAATGAGCAACTGATGTTTTTCCACTTACTTAGATCTGACTTTATTCTTGTGAAAAGTGTTTTGTGATTGCATGCATATAGTCCTGGGATTATTTTGGTAGGTAGACTCCCAAACATTTTATAGTGTCTACTATTGCTTTAAATGGCATTTCTTTTTGTTTCACTTGCTGTTGAGTTCAGTTAGTAATTTATAAAAATGCAAAAGATTTGTTTGGGTTTATTTTGCAACCTGCAACTTTCTCAAAGTTGTTTCTTATTTCTAGTAATTTTTTGCTTGATTCTCTGAGATTCTCTAAGTATATCATCATAACATCTTCAAAAAGTGACAGCTTAGTTTCTTCTTTGCCTATTCTAATTCTATCAATTTCTTTTTCTTTTCTTATTGCTACACCTCATATTTTTACTACTGTATTGAATAATAGTAGTGATAATGGACATCCTTGTTTTACCCCTCATCTTACTTGAAATCTAGCTTACCCCATTGCGTATAATGCTTGCTTAAGGTTTTATGCAGATACTGCTTATTATTTTGTGGAAAGTTCCATTTATTCCTATTTTCTCCAGTGTTTTCAATAGGAATGCATGTTGTATTTTTTCAAAATCTTTCTCTGCATTTATTGAGATAATCATTTGGTTTTTCTTAGTGTTGTTGTTGATATGACCAATAATGTAATTGTTGTCCTAATATTGAACCAACTCTGCATTCCTGGTATAAATCCTACCTGATCATAAGGCGTTATTCTCATGATATTCTTTTTACTAAAATTTTATTTAAAATTTTTGCATCTATATCATTAGAGAAATTGGTGTATAATTTTCTTTCCCTGTTATTGCTCTTCCTGGTTTAAGTATCAAAACCATATCTGTATCATGAAAAGATTTTGGGAAGACTCCTTCCCCAATTTTCCCAAATAGTCTATGTAGGTTTGGAATTAACTGTTCTTTAAATGTTTGATAGAATTCCCTTGTGAATCCATTTGTCCCTGGAGACTTTTTCCTAGGAATTTCATTGATGGCTTTTTCCATTTCTTTTTCTGAGATAAGGTTAACAAGTATTCAACTTCCTCTTATGTTAATCTGGACAATTTATATCTTCTTATACCTTCTTTATATTGTTGAATTTATGGGCATACAATCAGGCAAAATAATTTCTTATTATTGCTTTAATTTACTCCTCATTGGAGGTGAATTGACACTTTTCATTCTTGATATTGGTCATTTGGCTTTATTCTTTCTTTCTTTTTAATCAGTTGGCCAAAAGTTTATCAACTTTGTCTTTTTCATAAAACCAACTCCTAGTTTTAGTTACTAGTTCAACAGTTTTCTTAATTTCTATTTCATTAATCTCTCCTTTATTGTAAATATTTATAATTTGACCTTTACTTTGGGATTTTCAATTTGTCCTTTTTTAAGTTTTTTTCAGCAGTATGCCCAATTCATTGATCTCCTCTTTCTCTATTTTATTCATGTAGGCATTCAAAGATATAAAAATTCCTCTGAGAAATGCTTTTGCAGTATTCCATAAAATTTGGTAGGTGGTCTCATTATTGTCATTCTCTTGAATAAAATTGTTGATTGTTTCTATAGTTTGTTGTTTAACCCACTCATTCTTTATAATTGGATTGTTCAGTTTGCAAGTAGGTTTTGGTTTATATTTCCATGTCCTTTGATTACATATGCTTTATTGCAGTATTATGTCAGAAGGATGCATTGAGTATCCCTGACTTTCTGCACTGGATTGTGAGGTGTTGATGGTCTAGTGCATGGTTTATTTTTGTACATATGCTGTGTACCGCTGAGAAAAAGGTACATTCCTTTCCATCCCTATTCTCCACGGATCTATCATATCTTCATTTTCAAGAGTACTGTTCACCTCCTTAACTCCTTTCTTGTTTATTTTGAGGTTAGATTGATCAAGTTCACAGAGGGGGAGGTTGAAGTCCACTACTAGTATACTTTCGCTGTCTCTTTCTTCATGTAACTCCGTTAACTTCTCCTCTTAGAATTTGGATGCTATACCACTTGGAGCCTATATATTTTGTAATGAAATTGATTCGTTGTCTATGGCGCCTCTTACCAGGATATGGTTTGCTTCCTTATGTGTTTTGATTAGATGTTTTTCTGCAATAGATTTGTCTGAGATTAGGGTTGCTACTCATGCTTTTTTTTTTTTTTTACAGCAGCTGAAGCATAAAGTATTCTACTCAAACTTTTTATTTTTACCCTGTATGTATGATTCCCTTTCAAATGTGTTTCTTGTAAACAAGATGTTGTAGGATTAAGATTTTTAAAGCATTCTGGTATCCACTTCTGTTTCATTGGAGAGTTGATCCCATTCACATTCACAGTTATGATTACTATCTGTGTGCTTCCCTCCATCCCCTTTCCCCTTGTTTATGCTTTTAGTTCTACCTTCTCCTCCACAATACTTTTAATTTTTGACCACAGCCTCCCTCAGTCTTCCCTCCCTTCTTTCAGCCTCCCTAACTTTTAATCTCCTTTTCCCTTCATACTTCTTCTCTCCCTTTTAACCTTCCTTTCCTTTATTTTCCCTGTTCCCCTCCTACTGCCTATAGAGTTAACTGTTTTTCTAATCTTAACTGAGTTTGTTGTACTCTTCTTGAAACCAATCAGGTGAGTGTAATTCTCAAACAATGTTCATCCCCCTTCCCAATTTCCCTCTATTGTAATATATTTTTGTGCCTCTTCTTTTTTTTCTTTTCTTTCTTTCTTTATTTAACTTCCAACATTCATTTTCACAAAATTTTGGGTTCCAAATTTTCTCCCCTTTTGTCCCCTCCCCCGACTCTAAAACACTGAGCATTCTAATTGCCCCTGTCTGCCAATCTGCCCTCTCTTCTACAGTCCCTCTCTGCCCTTGTCTCCATCCTATACCCGTTTACCTATATTTCTTATTTCTTAGTGGCAAGAACAGTACTCTACAGCTGTTCCTAGAACTTTGAGTTCCAACTTCTCTTCCTCCCTTCCTCCCCACCCCTTTACTTTGGAAGGCAAGCAATTCAATATAGGCCAAATCTGTGTAGTTTTGCAAATGACTTCCATAATAGTAGTGTTGTGTAAGAACTAATTATATTTCCCTCCATCCTATCTTGTCCCCCATTATTTCTGTTCTCTCTTTTGATCCTGTCCCTCCCCATGAGTGTTGTCCTCAAATTGCTCCCTCCTCCCCATGCCCTCCCTTCCCTCATCCCCCCCACCCTGCTTATCCCCTTATCCCCAACTTTCCTATATTGTAAGATAGGTTTTCATACCAAAATGAGTGTGCATTTTATTCCTTCTTTTAGTGGAATGTGATGAGAGTAAACTTCATGTTTTTCTCTCACCTCCCCTCTTTATCCCTCTACTAATACGTCTTTTGCTTGCCTCTTTTATGAGAGATAATTTGACCCATTCCATTTCTCCCTTTCTCCTCCCAATATATTTCTCTCTCACTGCTTGATTTCATTTTTTTAAGATATGATCCCATCCTCTTCAATTCACTCTGTGCACTCTGTCTCTATGTGTGTGTGCATGTGCGTGTGTGTGTGTGTGCGTGTGCGTGTGTGTAATCCCACCCAGTACCCAGATACTGAATAGTTTCATGAGTTACAAATATTGTCTTTCCATGTAGGAATGTATACAGTTCAACTTTAGTAAAGTCCCTTATGACTTCTCTTTGCTATTTATTTTTTCATGCTTCTCTTCATTCTTGTGTTTGAAAGTCAAATTTTCTTTTCAGCTCTGGTCTTTTCATCAAGAATGGTAGAAAGTCCTCTATTTCATTGAAAGACCAATTTTTCCCCTGAAGTATTATACTCAGTTTTTTTGGGTAGGTGATTCTTGGTTTTAGTCCTAGTTCCTTTGACTTCTGGAATATCCTATTCCATGCCCTTCGATCCCTTAATGTAGAAGCTGCTAGATCTTGTGTTATCCTGATTGTACTTCCACAATACTTGAATTGTTTCTTTCTAGCTGCTTGAAATATTTTCTCCTTGACCTGGGAACTCTGGAATTTGGCCACAATGTTCCTAGGAGTTTCTCTTTTTGGATCTCTTTCAGGCGGTGTTCTGTGGATTCCTTGAATACTTATTTTGCCCTCTGGTTCTAGAATCTCAGGGCAGTTTTCCTTGATAATTTCATGAAAGATGATGTCTAGGCTCTTTTTTTGATCCTGACTTTCAGGTAGGCCCATAATTTTTAAATTGTCTCTCCTGGATCTACTTTCCAGGTCAGTTGTTTTTCCAATGAGATATTTCACATTATCTTCCATTTTTTCATCCTTTTGGTTTTGTTTTGTGATTTCTTGTTTTCTCCTAAAGTCATTAGCCTCCATCTGTTCCATTCTAATTTTTAAAGAACTATTTTCTTCAGTGAGCTTTTGAATCTGCTTTTCCATTTGGCTAATTCTGCTTTTGAAAGCATTATTCTCCTCATTGGCTTTTTGAACCTCTTTTGCCAATTGAGTTAGCCTATTTTTCAAGGTGTTATTTTCTTAAGCATTTCTTGGGGTCTCCTTTAGCAGGGTGCTGACCTGCTTTTCATGCTTTGACTGCATGTCTCTCATTTCTCTTCCCAGCTTTTCCTCCACCTCTCTAACTTGATTTTCAAAATCCTTTCTGAGCTCTTCCATGGCCTGAGCCCATTGGGTGGGCTGGGATACAGAAGCCTTGACTTCTGTGTCTTCCCCTGATGGTAAGCATTGTTCCTCCTCATCAGAAAGGAAGGGAGGAAATGCCTGTTCACCAAAAAAGTAACCTTCTATAGACTTATTTTTTTTCCCTTTTCTAAACATTTTTCCAGCCAGTCACTTGACTTCTGAGTGTCCTCTCCACCCCCACCTTGCCTCCAGATCCTCCCAGCCAGTACTTGGGGTCTGAGATTCAAATGCTGCTTCCCAGCCTCAGGGCTTTGGGCAGGGCCAGGGCTGCTATTCAGTGTGAGATTAAGTTCAGGTGTTCAGGTCAGGGCAGGGCCGCCTCACAGGCTCAGTTCCCTCAGGGGGTTTATGTAGAGACCTTCAACAATGGATCCAGGCTCCTGCCTGCTTGCGGAGCCCCTGGTCAGCTCCCTCCTCCACTGCTGCATCCTGAGGGGACCTGAGTTATGGGGGCACCCCACACCCCACTCAACCTGCCGAAGAGACCCTCCCACTGACCCTTGTCACCTGTGGGTGGAGGGACCCATGCGGCCGCTGGAGATTCTGTCCCTGAAGCCTGCTCTTGTATGCTCTTTTCCGTACTGAGCTGCTGAGGCAGGGTTGGGCTCTGCTCTGGGTACGGGATGCGACGGACCTTTTGTGAGAGGTGTTCAGGCTCTCTGGAGCAGAAATCTCCTCCGTTCTGTTGTTCTGTGGCTTCTGCTGCTCCAGAATTCGCTGGTGGTTCTTTTTTTATGGATATTTTATGGGCAGTGGGTTAGGAAGTAGTGTATGTGCGTCTTTCTACTCCTCTATCTTGGCTCCACCCCTCTATCTCTTCTTTTGATTGAATTTATTTTTCTGTCCTCCTTTTCACATTTCCCATTACAATCCCTTCCCATCCTCTAATCACATTTGTTATCATCACTTCATTTAATTTATACCCATTCCCTCTATCTATGTATATCCCTTTTACATTTCATAATAATTATACAACTCTCAAGTTTAACAAGTATCATCTTCCATGATAGAGATGTAATTTTCTTTGCCCATATTGTGTAACTAATCTTTTCTCTCTGTTTTCCTTTTTATGCCTCTCTTGAGATCTGCATTTGAAGATCAAATTTTCTATTGAGTTCTGACCTTTTCATCAGGAACATCTGGAAATATTTTTTTGTTTTTTACTGAATGTCGCTCTCCTTGCCTGAAATATTATCCTCAATTTTGCTGGGTAATTAATCCTTCCCTGTTGTCCCAGATTCTGTGCCTTTCTGAATATTGTATTCCAATTCCTTTGTTGTTTTAATGTAGAAGCTGCAAGAGCCTGTGTGATCCTGACTGTTACTCCTCCACATTTGAACTATTTTCCTCTGGCTGCCTGCAGTATTTTCTCCTTCACTTAATAGTTCTGAAGTTGGCAGTAACATTCCTTGGTGTTTTTAGTTTGTGATCCCTTTCAAGAGGAAAATGGTGGATTCTTTCGATGACTATTTTGCCCTCTGTCTAGGGCTTCTGGGCAATTTTCCTTGTTAATTTCTTTGAGCATATTTTAGGTTATTTTTTTTTTGTCATGACTTTCTGGTAGACTAATAATCCTTAGATCTTCTCTCCTGGATCTATTTTACTGGTTAGTTCTTTTTTCTATTAGATATTTTACAATTCCTTTCTCTTTTCATCCTTTAGATTCTATTTGACTGATTCTTGATGTCTCTTAGATTAATTAGCTTCTACTTGTCTGACTCTGTTTTGTACCTAATTGTTTTCTTCAGTTAATCTTTACATCTCCTTTTCCATCTCTCCAATTGTTCCTTTTAAGGAGATATTTTCCCCAGTTAGGTTTTTTCTTCCTTTTTCATATGTCAAATTATCCTTTTTAAGGAACTGTTCTCTTCATTGAATTCTTTTTTCATATTTTTAAAATCATTGGCCGGGTTTTCTTCTATTTCTTTAATTTGGGTGGTAAAACCTTTCCTGAGCTCTTCCAAGAAGGCTCTTTGTGCTTCAGACTAGTTCATATTCCCTTCTGAAGTTTCAGATCTGGCTACAGTCTCAATGCTGACCTCTTTGGTATTTGTGTTTTGGTCGTTGTCCCTATAGAAAGATTCCATGATGTTTTCCTTTCTGCTTTGCTTCCTACTCATGATACTTACTCTTTTCCTGTCTTTTAAAGTAGATTTCTGCATCTGTGGCACAAGGAGCTCTGTCCCACAAATCTTGTAACTGGAACTTGAGTCTCTGTGTCATGTGGCCTCTGGTTCTTTCAGCTACTAACTTAAATGCTGCAGCTTACCTGGTGCTGATGTGGCTGATGTTTGAAAACAGAGGCCAGTTTGAATTTTCTGTGCAGTTACCCTGGAGGTAGTTCGTTAATTGTGGTGAAGGGGTGGTCTGGATGTGGGAGCATCTTCTACTGAGCTAGAGAATAGGCAAGCTCAGCTGTCTGTGCTAGTGTCTTCTGGATTCCCCTGGGGTGCTGAGACATGCCTGGATTCCTGGTGCTGGCAGTTGCTGGTTTCACCACCCTGGGGGTCAGGATTTTCTCCTGGTTTGTTGAGGTGAGGCTGTCTGGGACAGTTATGATCCACCACTGGTAGCCTTTGGCCACAGTCAGAGGAACCCTCATAGGGAAATTTCTATCCTCACAGGTTGAGAGTCTGTGTACCCCTTTGGCTGCGCCTATTGTTCCAGGGTTTTTCCTGGGGAGATATTTTCTGGGCTCATCAAGGTCATGAAGGGGAGGGAGATATCAATTACTGATCACTCCACCCTCCTGGCTCTTAGAACCAGAAATTGTTCTAATTCTTTCCAACATAATAATGTGAAAATGTTTCATACGAATGTACATGTACATCCTATATCAGATTGCATGCCATCTTGAGGTGGAGAAAGGCATGAGGAGGGAGAAAATTTGTGTCTGAAAATCTGATGGAAGTGAATTTTGAAAACAAAAAAGAAATACATGAATAATAGTAGTAGTAATAAAAATGGAGGATTCAGATATGATTCATCCAGAAGAGAACATAAGAGATCTAGAAAGAGTGTCACAGACCTAATTAATAATCCCCTCTATGTACAGATCATGTTAGGAGTCAAACTTACCTCTTAAGGAGAAATACACACCCATACGTACATATTCGTATGTGTGTGTGTGTGCACGTGTGTACACATTCACAATTTTCTGTAAAGGTTACCTCCTTTCTCATATCTTAGCTCACCTTGACTTCTTCAATAATTTTTAATGTAATCAGTCCTCTACTCTTCTTTTCTGCCTTGGAAAAGCTAATGTTTCTCATTCTGATAACAAATCCTGCAGTTCACATGCCAGATCTTTTCCCAGTATTTTTTCTCCCGTTTCTCCAAGTTTCATTCTTTCCTCTTTACCCCTTCCTCTCCAGTGAAATCAGTGAAATCTATCCAAAATTGCTGCCAGAATTGTGAACGTTAGTTGGGTTATCTTTAAGGAGGGAAATTGTCTATAAAGACACAAGTTCCATTTAAGAGAAAAATAATTCCTTCTTGAGGGAATTCCTTTCTTTATTTGACTTTGTAAACTACATTAGATTGAAATATTTTCTTTATATAATTTTCATTGCAATATTTTCTTTTCAATCTTACTTTTAAAGTTTAACCTTTAGTTTTGTGAATAAAATTTCCCTGGGGATTTCAATACTTCCTTTTAAAATGTTTATATCCTCTGGGGCAACTTTCAATTCTGATAAATATAGGAGTATTCAAGTTTCCTTTGAATTTTCCCTCTGTCAGTCTCAGGTGTGTAGGAGCTCAACTGAACTGAACCAAGGTAAGTTGACCCAGTCTTGGCCATATTTGTCTTGTTTTCTTCCATCCTCTCCTGAGCTGACATTTTCTCACCTCTCATAATTTACATTTTCCTGAACCCTACACCCCCATCACCAAGAAGATCCCTTACCTAGTACTCCTTATAACTTATCCTATTCTGGCAAAAATAAGGTGCATGTTGACTGACAAAGAGTTGGGACTGTAACTTGAGGCCACATGTTGCCATCTAGGTGGTTTGGTGTGACCCTTTGACTGAATCCAAACTTCACAGAAAAAAATATTTTTATTAAGGGGATTTGTTTTGTTAAATTTGGATTCAGACTGAGGGCCTCCCTTGAAAGATCTAGATGTCCACAGTCTGCTTTGAGGCCATAGATTCCTCATCCCTGGGTTTTTGTGCACTCTTCATTTGTCTTTATTAGCTTATTCTCCAAGTAGGCCTTGGACTTTTTTAATTCTAAGACAATTTAAGGGAAAACATCATCCACAATGGTCCATTAGGAAAGCATTTTTTAATGAAGACAAATGCTGTATTTGTGACAAGAAGAAAGAAGGCTGGGAGAGAGGGAATGTGTAGTACCAGGAGGTTGTTATATATTTAAGTAATATATGAAATCAGGGTATGAAGGATGGTGCATTTTCATCATTTCACCCTCACAGGAAGATTATAGGTCCTAGCATGAAAAGACTTCAGAAGTCCTCCAGTGAAATTTCCCTCAATTTACAGATGCAAAAAACCCTCAAGCCTAGAGAGATTCATTACCTTACCAAGGTCATACATGTAGTAAGGGTCAGGTGAGGCATTGGAACTCAGGAGATGAAGGACTCTTGTCTACTCTATGTTGGTTTGGGACATAGAAGGCATTTGGTAGCATACCTGCCTGAGGCAACTGTGATGGAATGGTTAAGGCTTTCGCTCTGGAGTCAGATGGAGGACCAAAGTTTGAATGCCAGTACTGTCACTTATTAGCTCTCTAAATAAATAAGCCATACTAACTAGTTGGGCAACATTTTATGAGTCAATGAAAATTTGGTAGAGAGATATGAACTGTGGTTACCTGGCAAACATTCTCATACATTCATCTGAGATTCCAGAGTATTGCTATGACTCAGTCAGAGCCATTTCAAGTCCCCCAAATCCCCATTCTTAGCACAGTTCTAGCCTACCTGTTTAGCATTGGTTCCAGAATTTCAAGCAACCAGTATGAAGTCAGTAATGTGGTGTGAAAGTACAAAATATTGGCTCTGAGTATCTCTCCATGCCTTATTCACTCATTACTTTCTAGTAATTACTTTACAGACAGAGGAAAAGAAGTGGAATACGTCAACCTACACTCACCCTTAAAGGTGATGCTGATCCCATTAGGGATGCTCAGAGGAGATGAGAACAAGCTCAGCCATTCTGCTACCATCAGCAGTATCTGGGATGGTGATTCCTTCAGGTGAATTTTGTCTAAAGGTCAGATAGGATAGGTGGTACCCTGAAAAGGGATGAGAACTAAGTCTCCTTTATATTTGTTTCTTTAAATGTTTTTTGCCATTCTCCTTCAAGAGGCTGCCAAGGCCAAACAGGTATTCATATCTGAAGAAATGCACTAGATAGAAAAAGCATGGCTAACTCAAATGGGATGATTAGCATTGATAATTAAATTAAGGTCCAAAGAGGGTGACAAATTCTTCACAAGGTCACAAAACAAACAAACAAAAGAGATAATGATGCTGGGATTGGAATCTTATTATCTTGTTTCTAATTCCTGAGTTTTTACCATGATACTAACACATTTATTGAAATAATTTTTAAAACTCAAATTAGGTAATACTATATGTAGAACTAAATCTTCTGAATGATGATAAAGAATACAAAATGGCATTTCTTTTTACGTGTGTCCAAGATTAAAAATTTTGAAATATTGTTTTTCTTCCTTCCATTAGTTTTAATGAAGTAGCTGATATTTTCACATGTCAGATAAGGAGTATGCCCTATTCTTTGTCACCATGTCAGAAATCTGATCAGGCTGTAAGCATCTACTGTAACAAAAGCCAAATCCTAAATATACATATAGGAAGTTAAAAATATAAACATGTAGTCATGCTACATATAAATTCTGGGGTATGGAAGGGCAAGAGAGTAGAAAATGAGAAGATCTGAAATTCATGGAATATTTATTACTCTTGGAAAGTATGCATCCTAAGCCATAGATGACTCCTGGATGTTTGTCTACTTTAAGAGGTGAAATTTCTATATCATAAACTGTATTCA
This sequence comes from Notamacropus eugenii, assembly GCF_028372415.1. Taxonomy (NCBI): domain Eukaryota; kingdom Metazoa; phylum Chordata; class Mammalia; order Diprotodontia; family Macropodidae; genus Notamacropus; species Notamacropus eugenii. The sequence goes on from NC_092872.1 coordinate 575,442,358, forward strand.
GGAATTTACACTCTCTTATAGAGAAGCAGCAGTGTGACACAGAGGAGAGAGGGTTCACACTGAAGTCATGGATGACAAGGTGTCAATTTCCAACTCTGACACATATTCTCTCTGGAACCCTAAATAAGCCCCAAACTTGTCAACATTCTTGGCAATATTTTAAGACTTGAAGTTACAGAAAAATACAAACCTGCAATGGTAGAGGGAATCCTATCACCTGGATGTTCCCTTTACTGAAGAAAACGCGGGTCTAATCCCTCTCTCTATCTTAGCACTTCATCCAGATCCAGAATTCCACTCTTGTACATATTTTCTCTGCTGATAGATTGCAGTCCCTGCACAACTAGACACTTCTACTTTAAGAGCTGCTCTGATGAAAACAAATCATCTCCTGTTGGCTAATCCTATAGGAGTGACTCTCTTGGTCTTAAATCAGGCTGATCCAGAAGAATGGACACAAAATTCATCACTGGGCCTGTACTCAAAGCTTCAGTGTCTCAATAGAAAATTCCAAGACATTAACCCTGCTCACAAAGCCTTCAAAACCCAAATTCATCTCTATGCTACTATGAGTTATCAGAGCAGAAATAAAGTAGAGTGTTATTGAAAAAAAGTAGGAAAAAACTGAGAAACAGACTTTTTTGTACATTAATGAATATCAGTGTAAAAATATTCAGCAAAATCTTGACAAAAAGACTACAACACATTTTGAAAATATTTCACTACGAAGTCAGATTTAATTAAGGAATACAAAGATGGTTCAACAATAAGAAAACAATTAATATGGTTTGAGGGTCTTAATATTTAAATAATCCCCAAAACAAGTAAAACTACACCACTATATGAATACACAGGAAAATCTTTTTAAAATTCAGCACAATAAGCATATGTATTGAAAAATCCTTCGTAATATGGCAAAAATATGTGTATATAAAAAATTGGCTTCATCTGTTACAACAAAATACTTGAAGCTTTTTCTCAAAGTACGTAAATGAAATGAAGATGTCCTCTCTCATGGTTCTAGAAGTGCTTCTTTTAGCAGGAGACAAGAAAGATAAATAAAATGTATAAACATTGGATCGAAGATGTAAAAGTATCTCTCTGTGCACATATCATGAAGGTTTACTTTGAGAACCTGAGATAAGTAGTGATACAGTGATAAAAGCTAGAACTCACAAAGAAGCCACTCTCTCCCAGGCACAACATGAGGCATTTTACAAATAGTGTTAGTGAAAGGCTACCTCAGAAGGAAGGCACTTGCAGTGGGGTCAGTGTAGTGAAGGAAAACCAGAAAAAGCTTCCTACTGAAACTGGGATTCTTGAATATACAAGATACAGGACCTGATGCTTGAGGCAATATAGGAAGAAGAGATGAGAAAAGGGAATATCCTAGGGATGTGAAAGAAATGTACAAAAACACTGGCATCCAAGGATAAAATATAATTTTTAAAGGACAGCAAGGAGGCAATTTGGAATGTTAATTATAAAAACGCTAAAAAGATATTGAGAAAAAAATTCATATTTCTCAATCAAGAGAACGCTGGTAATTTTGGGGAGAACACACTCAGGCAAATGATGAGACTGGAATAACTTTGACAAGACTTGAGAACAGAATGAGTGGAGAAAGCAATGGAGGTACCTAATTCAGTGACTGGCACAAGTAGACACTTAAATACTTTTTGATGGGTTGATTGTTCTTGTGCTCAAATCATGTGTCCTCAGCAACTTTTCATCCTTCCTATTTCCCTGGCTCAAAGACTTGTTTCTTATGACCAAATATTTTCTTAGGTATTGGTCATTTCATTTATTTACCTCTTTTCAAAACTTTTAAATGGGTGATTTCTGTGAGAGCTGAAGGTATACCTCATGGACAGTGGCTTCTAAGGGCCATATCTCAGGGTGGCCATCAGACCATGTGACCTACCTCACTAGAGGTATCTGAGATTGAACCTTCCCTGGCAAAAGATGTGGGTGAGATTAAAGGGAACATTTTTCTTCTGTGGGCTTGAAACTTTCTTTAGAGCAAAGCACACTGGGAAAAATTATCTGATACAATACTGTTACAGCAAAAAAAAAAATATGTAGAATACTCCTAATTGTTCTATTAATAATTTCATCATTACGCTTCATGCTGCAGGGTCCCCTCCTCAATCCATCTTCCAAAGACATATCAAAGGAATGTTCCTAAAACATGAGTGATCATATCCCATTTCCTGTTCAAAATCCTACAGGAATTCTCTGCTACATGTTGAATCAAATACAAGCTCCTTTGTCTCCACTTAAAGTCCTCTATTATTAGACTCCTAAAGACTTTCCGGCCTTATTTCACACAATTCTCTTACAAGAATTCTATGTTCCAATGAATTTCTCAAAATTGATTCTCCATCACCTACCTTCATGAATTCATATAAGAGGTTTCCCAAGCCTAGAACAGACTCCATCTCACTTCTTACCTTCACCTATCACAATCTTTTAGCTCAAAGGCACCTCCTCTGTCAAATCTTTCTGTTTTCTGACCAACTATCAAGGCAAGGAGAGTTGGGTGAGATTTTAAAGGACTTTGATCACCAAAAAGACAATACTGTATTTGATCCTGGAGGTCATCTCCAGAACTAACTGTTGAGGGTAGTGGCATGGTGATTTTCCTAAAGCATAGTTCTGATCATGCCTTTCCAGTCTTCTTATACCTTGCTTCCATTTGATTCAGTGAATCTAGACTCCTTGTTATTCACTGAATAAAACACTCCACACATTGTTTGATTATGTTACACCTGAAAGTTCCAGAGATTTGGGGGTCACTTGAACTTAGATTTAAATAGTTTTAACTATAATTAGTCTAGTTTTATTAGTAGGTCACTAGTCACACAGAGGAATTGATCTGAAGAATTAAGAATCCAGTTAGGACCATAAGAAACAAAGAATGAGGAAACATCATCCACCTGAAGAGGGAAGATGATGCCAAAGACAGAAGCCCATCAAAGATATCCCAGCAGGGATTCTTCCAAAGAGAAGGGAAGATGCTCTGGCTTGAAACAAGCCAAGGTCAGGGGCAGATCTGGGAGCCGCTTTGATAGAAGAGCTCTGGGGCTGCTGAGAAATCATTGGAGAAAGCACAATACTTTTGTGTGAAGAGCCTGAGAGATTCTAATTGCTCTCTCGTACCATCTATAGTGACAAAGCAGACTACACATAAACCAGTCCTGCCACTCATTGATCTAGGTTCTGTTTAATTAGATTAAAGTTCTGTAACTTTTGGCTGGTTATTGGAGAAAGCAGAAACCTACTTTCTTCTGTAATGAAAGTTTTTAGGGCTTAGTTGCATTCCCTAGAGAGGAGATCTGAGGAATTCTACAGTTCTTAAGCTTAAGAGAAATGTTTCTTATTGAAATAACAGTGCTTCAAGGCTAAATCAAGGGAACTGACCTAGAAAGCTGCCCACTCCAGGTTTAACCTTAAGGTTGCACTAGAGTATCAGAGGTGGGGATCCTGTGGTCTCAAGGCCACATGTTACCTTCCAGGTCTTTGGGTGTGGTCTTTTGCCTGAGTCCAAATTTTACACTTGGGTTTCTCTACTCATGGGCCTTACTGCTGGTTTTCTGTTTGCCTGTGCCCACTTCCCTTATCTCCACAGCCTTTATTTGTATTAGTGGGGAAATATGTTGTTTTTCAGTCATTTTTCATTCCTTTGCAACCCTTTTGGGATTCTCTTGGCAAAGATTTTGAAGTGGTTTCCTCTTTTTTTCTCCAGCTTATTGTACAGATGAGGAAACTGAGGCGAATAGGATTAAATGACTTGCCCAGGGTCATGCAGGTAGTCTTATGCTAGATTTGAACTCAGGAAAAGGAGTCTTACTTATTTTAGGCCTGGCACTCTATCTGCTGAGACACCTACCTTCCCAAGAGAAGGTGACCCAGTATTATGGGTGGACTGTTACTTGATGCTTTTATTAATTCTCTATTGGCTTTCTAATGAGTCAAACTTTGGGTGAAAGAGAGTTCTTTGTCTTCTTATTGAAAAGTATTCCATAATCAAAAGTTAATATAGCCAGGAAAGGTTTGCATGAATGAAAAACACAACAGTGGGGAATTAGAAACTCGTTTGGTGATTAACAGGAAATAATCTTTCTCTCTAGCCTTAACATACATGCACCAGGTAATCCCTAAGAGCCTGAGAATACAGTGGGCTTTAGAACCTGTTCTCTTGTCACTGTTCTTCTCCTTAAATTTAAGGAATGAGTTTCTGTTCTCAATTGATGGTGCTCTTGGCTACCATATCTTAGCAAAATGACCTTAGCAAGAAAAACATTATGCAGCTGTTTCAAGTTTTAAAACACTTCACATGATAGCTCCTTTGGTGTAATCAACAATTCTGTTTGTTAGGTACTACAATAAATCTCCATTTTACAAAACTTGAAATTGAGTGTGAGAGAGGACAAGTGACCTGTCTATAAGTTGTCCAATTATACGTTCATCTTTCTGGATAAAGCAGTGAACCTGGAATCAAGAAGACCTGAATCCATATCTGACCTTAAACACTTCCTTTTGCTGTGACCTTGAGCAGATCACTTAAGCTCTTTCTGCCTCAGTCTCCTTAACTGTAAAATGGAGAAAATAAGAGCACCTATCTCCTAGGGTTTTTGTAAGAACAACATGAAATAACATTTATATAATATAACATGTTTCTCAAAACTCAAAATTTTCTATAAAATTGCCTCTTTTACTCAGTGTCTGAGGCAGACTTTGAACCCAAGTTTTTCCTGAATCAAAGACACCCGCTACATGTTACCACATGCACTTCTCATCCAGCTTGAATTAGAATCACACTTCAGGGATGTCAGGATAGGGCTGGGGTAATACTATGAAGCCAGTGAGATTTGTCTTTCAAAGCTCTACCATTCCTAGATGTTCACCATATCTCAATTCTTGTTTCTAAACCACTCCCTGGTCATATCAAAAGCCTTTCTTCATTTTCTTCATGCATGAGGCTTTTATCTCTGGACTACATATTTTTTTCTCTGACTGCTCTTTAAGCTTGAAATTCTCACCTACACCTCCTTGAGGATATCCTCAAGAATTAACTCAAAACCCTCATTGACTTGGCAGGTACTGCTATTACATTCCCCTCTGAGAGGATATTACACTTACACTATATTTAGAGAAAAGGGAACAATTTCCGTCTTCTATAAGCAGTAAAGTTGATAATGTATGGTAACCCCTTGATGGTAATCTGTTTCATGTCAATACACTTAGCACCTTTTTATATGCTCACCCTTGTAACACCTCTTGAAGAAACAACTCCCTTTGCACACTCAAAATTCATTTAGGAACAAAATCATATGAATTCTCTTTTTCTTCTCTCCCTTCTATCCCGTTACTTTCCTTTGTTTTTATTATTATTTTTCCTCTTTCTTATATGTTAGTTGAGTGAAGAGTTATTTATTAATTACTAACTATGTGCCTAGTACCATTGATGAGAATATTAGAATAGCAAGAGAAAAGTGCCAGTCCTCAAGAAACTCAGAGTTAGAAGATAAATGCAGAATACTATCAGATCATCTCAGAGGAAGGCCCACATATGGGGTTTAGATGTGTGGTATGGAGTTCAAAGTTTAGAAAAAAGTATATTATAGAAAACAGGATCTGAGCTCTGTCTTGAATGAAGCAATGGAAACCAGGAGGTGGAGATCAGGAGGGAGAATATTCCAAGCATGAGGTACAAGTAAAAAGTCAGAGACAGGACAGGGAGTGTTGCGTATGAGGAATATCAAAAAGACCAGTGAATTGTACAGTATGTAGAGGATAGTAAAGCATAAGAAAATCAAACAAATAAGAAAGAATGTGGTTGTGAAGGGATTTATAAGGCAAATAGAAGATTTTACAATTGATATAAAATTCTGGAGATAGTAGGGAATCATAAGATTTTGTTAAGTTTGTGAGTGACATGGTTGCTATATTTTAGACCTATGTTTTAGAAAGATCATTTTGACAGATGAGTGGAGGATACACTGGAGTGAAGAGAGACATACTTGTAGGTTATTTCCATGATACAAAAGTGAGGTGATGAGGAAGTGTAGCCAGAGGTTCCTGGGTATAACACTCAGTCTCTAAACTCATTTTGGTTGGACTTTTATGTAGCAGTCGGCCTGCGTCCCTACATGGCTCGGTGATGTGGTGAAGAAGAAAGACATGGGAGGCAGGAGAAGAAAGACCAACTCCACTTTACTGACGTGAGGGTCCAGGTATTTATAGACAGAAACTGCAAGCCTACATGACATTCTGCTTGTCTCCGCCCTAGTGATTATATCAGTCTTATATGACTGATTTAACCAGACTGTGAGCCTAGAGGGCATCTATTTTACATACCCCTTGTTTTCTGTAATTCTCTTGTTTGTCTCACAGAGACAGCAATATCTGGGGTGGGGGGTATGGAGAGACATTCTGGATGATAATAAGCACAGTCTCAAAGAACAGTTTCCCTCGTCAACTGCACTCCACCCTGGCCCTCAACAATTTTATTTTCATCATGTTAGTATCATCTAATCCAAAATGAGGCATCTCTTTTCACTTATTATAGAATTCATTCAGTAATAATTCATTTTGTAAGTCATTTCATACAGAAAAGATATCAGATCAAGTAATGCAGATATTTTGAGTGTTCTTTCAAAGGTTAACACAAATATTTTTTATGCATTTTGTGGTTAATTTGATAGATTTTTCTCATTTATTCTACGTTTTTATTAATCTTATATTGAAATCCTTACAACTAAAGTTCATATGTTCTAATATTTCACTGAACTCATTTATAAACAATTCATTTTTTTAAGGTTTCCAAGGTAATAACCATGTCATGGTCAAAAAATATAACTGTATGTCCTTTTTGGATGTTTATATGACTTAATTATGTTTTTAATCTTACTGCTTTAGCTATCACTCCTGAAGCTATGTCACATGCTAGTGAGGAAAGAGAAGACATTCTCATTTTATCACTGTACTTAGAGAAAAATCTTCAAATGTTTTCTATGACAGAGGAAACTATCTTTATTTGTAGATGTATAGTTTTTAATGAAGGAATTGTCCATGCTTATGATTTTAAACATTCATAAATGCTGAATTTTCACAGCAGCTTTTTCAGTGTTTATTCATGAAAGTATATGGTTTTAGTTGTTTTGTGGTTACTTAAGTATTAAAATTCTCAAAATATGTTCATTATTTTCTTAATGTTGAACCATTCTTGAAGCCTTAATTTAAATCCAACTTGATCAAGGTGAATGATTTTTTAAAATGGTTTCCTTTTGCCAATGCTTATTGAAAATTTTTGCTTTGAAATTCATGAATAAGATTAGTTTTCAATTCTATTTCTATACTTTTTCCTACCTGGATTTAACATTAAGCTTTTCCTCTTTCTGCTCTGTAAAGTTACTGTGGTATAGAGGTGACCCTGGATTTTTAAGACTTTAAAGCAGGGTACAAGTTCTGAAATATCACACCATGACAATGAGGCCTTGTCTATAGCTCGGTGAAGGATTGTGTGCCTGGCCCTTTGAATTAGCCAAATTTTTTAGGATGAAGAGGTTATCAAGCACTGTTATCAAGAGTTGAACATTTTTGGTTAGAACAGTTTGCAAAATCCGCGTCCTTAAGTGTGGAAAGACTGTAACTTATCAGGAGAGGAAACACAGTGGTGAAATTTTGGATCTGACTGATGTGCTGAATAAGATATCTAAAGATACCTAACCTGGGATTACATCAACATCAGCAGCTTCTAGTGAGAAACTTACTTCTGCTAATACAGGCATTTATCTGTAACTTAAAACTGAAGAGAGTTATAGTACAAAAAACTTGTGACTTATTAAGGATTTCACATTCAACACCTGTCAAAGGTGGGACTACAGGTATTCTTGGCTTCATTGTGGATTATTTATACACTATGTGCTATTGAGTCACTTCCATACCAGGGGATATAGATTTTTATTATGGTTAATGGTAGACATCTCACCTCTTCAAATGAACAGAAATCCAAGAATGACTTTTGCTTTATCCAGTATGATTTCAAAGTGGGCTTTCCCTTGTTAAAATAAGAATACTCAATATTCCATAAATTTCATCCATTCTTCTACACTTTTACATTTCTATTCCTCAAGAGCTTCCCGATACAAGGTTTATTTTTTTTTTTCTTTAGCAGTTTTTCTTATCTGCACAACATGTCTCCTTCTTTCGAAAGCAGGTACCTCTCTTGGCTGCAAAATCTTTACATGGATTTTCAGTCCAATACAGTACAGTAACAAATGCTGCAAGGAAGCACTTGAAAGTACCAAATCGTGGTCTAAACCATGTGAAAATTAGAGAAAGGCCATTTCAGAATTATTGCTAAGAATAAAATAGATGAAGAAATGTTACATTATATTCTGAATCGTAATTCAACAAGTTGTGCCCTATACATGTCATCCATTAGTTTTGTTTTTGCTTTTGCTTTTTTTTTATTCAAAGAAGTAGTGGGATGCAATGGAGCGAACCTTGGGTTTGATGATAAAAGAACTGAATTCCAATTCCAACATTTCCACTTTTTAGCTCTATGACTTGTGAAAATCAATGTAATGATAATGGTTTTTTTTTGTTTTAGTATAATCAAATGCCTCTGATAAAATTAGTAGGATTCAATGTGATTAAAGAATATCTTCCCACCCATTAATGACCCTGGGAAGATTTGTAGGAAGGCCCACAACTTTTGTTAATGAGGGACAGATTCTCCAGTGTTATGATGTCCTCTGACTCTAAAAAATGTTTAAATATTCTTAGGTAAAGTTTTACTTTAGGGCTCAGATTTTGGAAAGAGGTTTGTGTGCCAGAATGGACTCTGAGAAGCCACTGACCAGTCCACCTTCTGCCCCCAGCTTTGAAAACCTAGATGTTGGTGCTTACCTCTCTGGTAATTATATGTGTATGTTCAGTCAGTTGTTTCTCAGTCTGTGATATATATCAGACAGTTGGAAGCCTATCTGTAGATTTTTATTTCCCTGTATTTTCTCTTAAGTTCAGGGTGTTGACTTTTTCCCCTGACCTAAGTAAATGATACATGAGTTTGATCAAAGTGGTTCTTGACCCCTTGAAAGTTGCTTTCCTTTTGGAAATGTATCTCTAAGAACCTGTGACAGCAGCCCTTCCTGTGTACATCAAGGTCCTTGCTTTTACAATAATTCATCTTAACTCTTTGAGTCTTAGTTTAATTTCCTAAAACAAAAAATGACGGTCATTCTACCTGAACAAAAATAAATCACTGAAGTGGTTTTTTTTAGTGATATGGCACAAGCATTTTCATGTCTCTCTCCTACTCAGTAAACTTTCCTGACTCCACATTATCTCTAAAATAAAAAAAAAAGCAAATTCTTCTCTTTAACCTTTAAACACTCTCAAAATGAGATATGAAGGCATATTTCCAGCTAAAGCTTGTAATTCATTCTTTCATTTCCTCAGTAATGCAGTCAAATACTTTTCTCTTTGTTTCTCATAATATAGGACTGCATTTATTATATGTGTCTTTGCACTGGACATCAGTATGGATTCCTTCTTCACCTTGATGTCTCAGGAGCCCTAATTTTCTTTCAAGATTCAATTAATGTACTACAATATACAGGTAGTCTATCTTCTCTTAAAAATTTTATTTTTACTTTTGTAATGTAAAGTAAAGCTAGGAGCAATGGGAGGAACCATGAGAAAGAAGAAAGACTACAACAAGAACAACAAAATGAGAGCACATAATATGCTTCCATATGCATTCAGACTCTAAACTTTTTCTGATGTGGATAGCATTTTCCATCATGAGTCTCTTGGACCTGTCTTGGATCCTAGCATTGTGGAAATGAGCTAAATCTATGAAAATTGATCATAGGACAATTCTGCTGCTTTTGTGCTCAATGTTTTCCTGGTTCTGTTCATTTCACTCAGCATCAGTTCAAAGAAGTCTTTTCAGGTTTCTCTGAAGTCTGCCTGCCCATCATTTCTTATAGCACAATCGTATTCCATTGCATTCTCATATCACAACTTGTTGAGTCATTCCTCAATTGATGGGCATACCTCCAATTTTCAATTCTTGACAATCAAAAGAAGACATGTTGCAAATATTCTTGAACATGTGGGACCTTTTCCCACTTGTATGAACTCTTTGGGATACAGAGTTAGAAGTGATATTGCTGGGTAAAAGGTTATACACAGTTTTAAAGTCCTTTGGTCATAGTTGGAAATTACTCTCAGAATGGTTCAGTTCACAAATCCATCAATACCACACTAGTGTTCCATTTTTTTACCCATGTGTTCTCCAAGATTGATCACTTCCCTATTTTGTCATGTTAGCCAATCTGATAGATGTAAAGTGGTACCTCAGAGATATTTTGATTTGCATTTCTTTAGTTAATAGTGATTTAGAGCATTTTTTATGATTATAGATAGTTTTAATTTCTTCATCCTTCAGTGCCATTCTTATCTTTTGACCAGTTATCAGCTGAGAAATGACTTGTATCCTTATTAATTTGACTCAGCTCTCTAAATTTTTTAAAATGGGCCCTGTGTCAGAGAAAATGGCTATAAAAATGGTTTCCCAACTGTGTGTTTCCCTTCTAATCTTGGTTACATTGACTTTGTATGTAGAAAATCTTTTTAATAAGCTGTAATCAAAATCATCCATTTTGCATTTCATAATGTTTTCTATCCCTTGTTTGGTCATAAATTCTTTTTTTTTTTTGGCAGTTTATTATTTTATTTGCTTTCAGTTAAGATCACTTCCATACAACTTAGATTTTTATCCCTTCCCTCCTCCATCCCTCCCCATGACAGAATACAATTTTATACAGGTTCTATACATATATTCGTATTAAATAGATTTTCACCAAGTCATGTTGCACAGCAGAATTAAAATGAATGAGAGAAATAATAAAAGAAACCAAAATGTAACAGAAAAAGAAAATGACCTGTTACATTCTGCAATTGAATTCCATAATTCTTCCTCTGGATGTGGAAGGCACTATGACATAAAAGATCATTTTTAGTAATTTAAGTCCTTGCATTGCAATGAAGTTCTTAGTCTACCAGAAAAAATCCTTGCATACGGTGGTTGTTGCTGTGTACAAAGTTTTCCTGGGTCTGTGACTTTTGCTCAGTGTCAGTTCATATAAGTATTTCCAGGCCTCTCTGAAGTGTTCCTCTTCATCATTTCTTATAGCACAATAGTGTTCCATTACATTCTTATACCACAATTTACTCACCCATTCCCCAGCTGATGGGCATCCCCTCGATTTCCAGTTTTTGGCCACCACACAGAGTGTTGCCATAAATATTTTTGTACATATGGGACCCTTTCATATTTTTGTGATCTCTTGGGGATACAGTCCTAGAAGGAGTATTGCTGGGTTGAAGTTTATGCACATTTTTGTAACCCTTTGGGCATAGTTTCAAATTCCTCTCCAGAATGGTTGGATCAGCTCACAGCTACAGCAACAGTGAAGTGGTGTTCCAAATCTCCCACATCTTCTTCAACATTAATTATCATCTTGTTTTTTCGTGTTAGAAAATCTAATAATTGTGATGTGGTATCTCAGAGTTGTTTTGATTTGCATCTCTTTAATCAATAGTGATTTAGAGCATTTTCTCATATGACTATAGATAGCATTGATTTCTTCCTCTGAAAACTGCCTATCCATATCCTTTGACCATTTATCAAATGGGGAATGACTTGCATTCGTGTACATGTGACTTAGTTCTGTATATATCTTAGAAATTAAGCCTTTATCACAGACACTACTTGCAAAAATTCTTTCCTTGTTTTCTGCTTCCCTACTAATCTTGGTTGCATTGGGTTTATTTGTGCAAAAACTTTAAAATTTATCTTAATCAAAGTTATCCATTTTGCCCTTCATAATGTTTTCTAACTTTTGTTAATCAAAAATTCTTCCCTTCATCATAAATCTGATAAATTCACTATTTCTTGCTCCACTAATTTATAGTTTATAGTATCAGTCTTTGTACCTAGGTCATGTACCCATTAGGAGTTCATTCTTGTGCATGCATTGGTCTATGCCTAGTTTCTGCCACACTGTTCTACAGTTTTCCCAGCAATTTTTGTGGAACAGTGAGTTTTTATCCCAGAAGCTGGGGTCCTTGGGTTTATCAAACAGTGGATTGCTATATTCATTGAGTACTGTTTCTTGGGTACCTAACCTATTCCACTGGTATAGCCTTCTGTTTCTCAGCCAGTCCCAAGTGGTTTTGATAACTGTGTTTTATAACACAATTTGAGATCTGATAGAGCTAGACCACCTTCCCTAGCATTTCTTTACATTAGTTCCCTTGATATTCTGGACATTTGTTCTTCCAGAAGAATTTTCATATTATTTTTTCTAATTCTACAAAATAATTTTCTGATAGTTTGAATGGTATGGCACTGAATAAGTAAATAAATTTAGGTAGAATTGTCAATTTATTATATTGGTTCGGACCACCCACGAGCAACTGACATTTTTCTACTTACTTATAGCAACCCAATTCCACTGGGGTGCTGAGGCATGCCTCAGGTTCTGGTATTTGCAGTTGCTGACTTCAGCCCCCTCTGGTTCAGGACCTTCTCCTGGTTTCTTGAGGTGGGGCTGTCTGGGACAGGTCTGATCCTGCACTGATAACCTTTGGCCACAGCAAGAGGAACCCTCCTTAACGATCTTACATGCCTCACAGGCTGAGAGTCTGTTTAACCCTTCTACTGCTCCCATTGTTCCAGGGTTTTTCCTGAGAGATATATTCTGGCCTTATCAAGTTTAACAAGGGAGGGAGATAGTAATTATTGCTCATTCCACTGTCTTGGCTTCTGGAACTGAAAATCCTTGGTCATAAATTCTTTTGTTCTGCATAAATCTGACAGGTAAACTGTTCCTTATTCTTTTAGTTTGCTTATACTATCTGCCTTTATGTCTAAATTACATATACATTTTGACTTTATCTTGGTATACATTGTACGATCTTGATCTCTGCCTAGTTTGAGACATGCTGACTCCCTGGGTTCCTAGCCATTTTTTTTATACAGTGAGTTCTTATCCTAGAAGGTGGAGTCTTTAGATTTATCAAAGAGTAGATTGCTACAGTCATTGACTATGGTGTCTTTTGTACTTATCCTTTTCCACTGATCCAACATTCTATTTCTTAACTAGCACCAAGCACTTTTAATGATTGCTCATGCAGCCTATGCCAATCCCTCAACACTCTAGTCCTCTTCTCAACCTCCATTATCATGGATATGTGTTGCAATAGATTCATATATTCTCATATTCATGTATATACGCACATACATGTGTAAGTGTGTGTCCATATTGTCATTCCTAATAGAATGCAATATTCCTCAGCATAAGGACTGTGTTATAATTTTTTTTTTGTATTCCCTTTCCCTGGCTAGAAGTAGGTACCTAATAAATGCTTCCTAATGAATTGCTGTCTAAAGTACTGTGTACTTGATTGTAGGGACCCATGGGTGGGGAGAAAAACCAACTTATTCTTTGTAGTCAGGTATTTTACAATCAGGTGAAGAAGATAAGACATGGGAAGACAAAGGAAATAAAACAAAATGTAATTATGATATTGGTCTCAAAATAAGTATAGTATCCTATGATTTCATGATAAGAAAAGAAACAATTACTGACTTGATTAGGAAAGATTCCAGCAGAAGACTTCTTGGAGAATGTGGAATTTGAGTTGGACCTTGAGGAATGAAGAAAATTTCTACAAGTGAACTTTGGCATAGAGCAATATTTGCCTAGGAATCAAAGGCAGGAAGCAAAGTAGAGTGTGTGGTCAGATATTTGATTGAGTAACGTGTAGGGATATAGGAGACAGCAGTCTACAGGGTTGTGTATTGGAAAGAATACAAGCCTAAAAACAGTGGATATGGGTTTATATCCTAATTTTGTTCTTGAGCAAGTCATTTTCCTTTTGCTCTGATCTGTTTCCTCATCTGTAAAATGTAGCAGCTTCTAAAGTGCTTTCTATTTCTAAATCCAGGTCCCTATAAACCTAATAAACTAAAATAAACTAGATTTAGTGCATGGAGGGCTTTCAATGCCAGACAAGAAAAATGTGGCCTTCATTTGGCAGGAAATTTTGAACTATCTTTTAGAATGGTGATTTAACCTATTTTTGGCCTTGATAATGACAAAACACCACATATATGCATGGAATTCTGTCTTAGTAACAAGGTGTGTTCAGGAGGGGTGCAGAGCCAAGATGGTTGAGGAGAAGACCTGCTCGAACTCTCCAGCCAATGCCTTTAAAATACTTGTAAAAACAACTCTAAGCAAATTCTTGAGCAGCAGAAGCCACAAAATGATACACTTAAACAGATTTCTGGCCTAAGAAAGCCTGGATGGTGACAGGAAGGGTTTATCACAACAGGCTCTGAGAATAGTGCTGCCCAGCATGGGTAGCACTGACACAAATAGAACAGGAAACAAGCTTCAGGGTGCTGAATCATGGGCAGCTGCTGAGGTTTCCAGATTTCTCCACCCACAAATACCAAAGAGAGCTTCAAAAGTCAGTGAGAATGTACTTTCACCTGGGTGAGAGAGGAGCATGGTAGGGACCCAGCCCCAGCCCCATGGTAGCTACCACCACTGCCACTTCTGTAGCTCTGGCCTATGAACTCTGAGGAATTCAGTCTGCTGCTCTGGGTCTCAGTCCTGAGTGGTGGCCCAGAGGTGGGGAGGAGCATTGGGGCAGCTTGGAGAAGGAATCCTACTCGCAGTTCCTGGGCAGAAAAGAGTGCCTTTAGTTGTTCATAGCCAGAGCACAGGCCAGGAGAGCAGTAAATACCTCTCCTTTGACTATGCCACTTTGGAGGAATTGAAAACTTACAGGTCCCTAGATATATTTTGGAGAACAGCTGCACAAAACCTCTGAAGCCTGGAGTAATATACTTTTCACCAGACAAAGGGCTATAAAGTCAAGTAATTGACTGAGAATATGTCCAAAAAAAGGAAAACATAAGACTATAGAGGGTTACTTGCTTAGTGTAAAGATATTTTATTCCATCCTTTAAGATGAGGAAAAATACAGCATAGATTCAGAGCATTACCAATGCATAAAACTGGAAGAAGATGGCAAGGTCAGGGCTCCTACATTCAAAGCCTCCAAAAAATATGCAATGGTCTCAGGCCATGGAAGAGCTCAAAAAGAATTGTGATTATCAAGTAAGAGAGTTGGAAGAAAATTGGGAAGTTTAATGAGAGTGATGCAAGAAAATAATGAAAAATGTGTCAACAGCTTGCTAATGGAAACTCCAAAATGCTGAAGACAATAATACCTTTAAAAATAGACTAACTCAAATGTCAAAAAGAGGTCAAAAGCCAATGGGGAGAAGAATTCCTTAAAAAGTAGAGTTGGCCCAAATGAAAAAGAGGTCCAACAGCTCACTGAAGTAACTGTTTTTTAAAAAATTACAGTGAAGCAGATGGAAGTTAATGAATTTAAGAGAAATCCAGAAAGTTTAAACCAAAACCAAAAGAATGAAAGAAATTGAAGGCAATGTAGAATGTGTCATTAGAAAAACAAATGACCTGGAAAATAGATCCAGGTTAGATAATTTAAACATTATTGGTCTACCTGGAAACCATATTCAAACAAAGAGCTGAGACATCATTTTCCATGAAATTATCAAGGAAAACATCCCTGATATCCTAGAACATGAGAGTAAAAGAGAAATGAAAATAATTCACCAATCACTTCCTGAAAGAGATACCAAAAGGAGAACTCCTAGGAAATTGGAGTCAAATTCCAGAGTTCCCGGGTCAAGGAGAAAATATTACAAGCAGCCAGAAATAAATAATTCAAATATTGTGGAAATGTAATCAGGATAACACAGGATTTAGCAGCTTCTACACTAAGGGATCAGAGTGCTTGAAATATGATATTTCAAAGGTCAAAGGAGATAGGATTAAAACCAAGAATTACATACCTAGCAAAACTGAGTATAATATTTCAGGGGAAAACATGGAATTTCAATGAAATAGAAGAATTCCCAGGATTCTTGTAGAGTAGAATGGAATAGATAATTTGACTTTCAAATACAAGAATCAATAAAAACGTGTAAAGGTAAAGGAAAAAAAAAAGGAAGCCATAAGGGACTTATTAAAGTTGAACTGCTTACATTGTTGCATGGAAAGATGACATTTGTACCTCATGATACCTTTTTCAGTGTTAAAGTAGCTAGAGGGACATGTAAATGTATATGGGTATGTATGTATATATATATGTGTATATGTACATAGGGATGCATACATGTATAAACATGTATGCACATACACACATACACATACATATGTATATACAACATGTGTATATATACAATACATGTTATTTATACATACACATATAGGTACTAACAGAGCCCTGCCTCAGTGCTAGCCAAAACACCTCTGTAGTCTTCTTCTGACCAGTTATTCAACACCCTTACTGTATGTGGGCTGAGAGCTTTGGAAGTAGCCATGACTGCTCCTAATTAAGTGGGTCACAAGGCCTGCTTCGAATTTGTTGGGGCTATGCTGGTGCAGTCTGCACCAGACTTTGTTCCATTTTCTCGCAGGTACAACAGAACTTCTTCATGACCTTCTAAGTTGTCTTTGGTATCTGTGGACTGAGAAATAGGCCGTGGTGCTAGTGGTTCAATCACCCAAAGACCTGCTCCAGGATTGTTGCAACTTGGTGTGTGCTGGCACTGCCTGGGCTGGATTGTGCTCCTCTCTCACCTTGCTGCCTTTCCTGCCAACCTTCCACATTGTCTTCATCTAGAAATTTGGTTCACTTCATTTTTTTGAGCTCACTCTGTGGCTCTAAAATTTGCTAAACTAGTTTTTAAAGGCATTTGGAGGAGTTTATGGGAGAACTCAGGTGAGTTCCTGCCTTTACTCCTTCATTGTGAACCCATGTTTTCAAAAATCATTGAGTTCATCATTATTTATACCCCAGGAGTATTCCATCAAAACCACATCCCACAACTTCTTCAGCAATTCCCTAATTAAGAGGCACCCCTACAATTTCTAGTTCTTTTTTAAAAATTATCTATTTATTTTACATTTTCAACATTCATTTCCACAAAATTTTGAGTTCCAAATTTTCTCCCCATCTTCCCTTCCCCCCACCCCAAAACATCAAGCATTCTGATTACCCCTTAAACCAATCTGCTCTCCCTTCTAACACCTCTTCCTTCCCCTTATCCCCATCTTCTCTTTTTTTCTGTAGGGCAAGATAAGTTTCTATACCTCATTATCTGTATTTCTTATTTTCCAGTTCTATGCAAGAACAATTCTCAACCTTTGTTCCTAAAATTTGGTTTCCAACTTCTCTTTCTTCCTCCCTCCCCACCCATCCCCACTGAGAAGGCATGCAATGCAATATAGGGTATATACGTTTATTTGTGCAAATGACTTCCATAATAGTCATGTTATTCAAGAGTAACTATATTTCCTTCCATCCTATTCTGCCCTCCTCCATTTCTTCTATTTTCTCTTTTGAACTTGTCCATCCCCAAGAGTATTTACTTCTAATTGCTCCCTCCTTCTATTTGCCCTCCCTTCCATCATCCTCCCACCATGTTTTTCCATCTTTCCCCTACTTTTCTGTGGTGTAAGATAGGTTTTCATAGCAAATTGAGTGTGCATGTTATTCCTCTTTTGAGCCAGATGTGATGAGAGTAAGATTCACTTTTTCCCTCTCACCTCTCCCCTTTGCCCCTCCTTTGAAAAAGCTTTTCCTTGCCTCTTTTATGAGATATAATTTGCCCCATTCCATTTATCCCTTTGTTCCCCCAATATATACATCTCTCACCCTTTAATTTTGTTTTTGTAGATATGATCCCTTCCTATAC
Source organism: Notamacropus eugenii (assembly GCF_028372415.1). Lineage (NCBI taxonomy): Eukaryota > Metazoa > Chordata > Mammalia > Diprotodontia > Macropodidae > Notamacropus > Notamacropus eugenii. The sequence continues at coordinate 575,460,245 of NC_092872.1, forward strand.
TACTCACCCTGTGCTCTCTGTGTCTCTGTGTCTCTGTTTCTCTGTGTTTGTGTGTGTGTGTGTGTGTGGTTGTGTGTGTGTGTGTGTGTGTGTGTGTGTGTAATCTCACCATGTACCCAGATACTGAGAAAAGTTTCAAGAGTTACAAATGTTATCTTTCCTTGTAGGAATGCAAACAGTTCAACTTCAGTAAGTCCCTTATGATTCTTTTCCCTATTTACCTTTTGATGCTTCTTTTGATTCTTCTCTTTGAAAGTCATATTTCCTTTTCATTAAGAATGCTTGAAAGTCCTCCATTTCATTGAAAGACCTCTATTTCATTGAAAGATCATTTCCCCCCTGAACTATTACATTCAGTTTTGATGGATATGTGATTCTTGATTTTAATCCTAGTTCCTTGGACTTCTGGAATATCATATTCCATGCCCTTTGTTCCCATAATGTGGAAGCTGCTAGATCTTGTGTTATCCTGATTATTACCACAATACTTCAACTGTTTCTTTCCAGCTGCTTGCAATATGTTCTCCTTGACCTATGAAGTCTGAAATTTGGTTACAATGTTCCTAGGAGTTTCATTTTTTGGATAACTTTCAGGAGGTGGTCAGTGAATTCCTTCAATATCTATTTTGCCCTCTGGTTGTAGAATATCAGGGCAGTTTTCCTTGAGAATTTCATGAAGGATGATGTCTAGGCTCTTTTTTGATCATGGCTTTCAAGTAGTCCCATAATTTCAAATTGTCTCTCCTGGATCTATTTTGGAGGTCAGTTGTTTTTCCATGAGATATTACACATTGTCTTCCATTTTTTCATTCTTTTGTTTTGTTTTGTGATTTCTTGGTTTCTCATAAAGTCATTAGTTTCCATCTGTTCCATTCCAATTTTTAAAGACCTATTTTCTTCAGAGAGCTTTTGAATCTCCTTTTCCATTTATCTAATTCTCCTTTTTAAAGCATTCTTTTCCTCATTGGCTTTTTGATCCTCTTTTTCTAACTGAGTTTACCTTTTTTTTAAAGAAATTATTTTGTTCAGTGTTTTTTTCGGTCTCGTTTAGCAAACTGTTGACTCACTTTTAATGATTTTCTTGCATTGTTCTCATTTCTCTTCCCAACTTTTCCTCCACCTCTCTTACTTGATTTTCAAAATCCTTTTTGAGCCCTTCCATGGCCTGAGATCAATTGCATATTTATTTCAGATACTTGGGGTGCAGAAGCCTTGACGTTTATGTTTACCCATGATGGTAAGCATTGTTCTTCATCTGACAGGATGGGAGAAAAAAACTCTTCAACAAGAAAGTAGTCTTATGTAGTCTTATTTTTTCCCCCTTTTCTCCAGCATTTTCCCAACCATTTACTTGGGTTTTGCATCCTTTCTCAAGAGTAGAGTGTACTCTGAGGACCTGTAAGGCCTGAGTTCCTCCAAGGTGGCATAATCAACCCTGCACACTGGTCTGGGAGCAACAAGAAACTTTTGTGCCCAGAATCTGTGAGTAATAGATTTTCTCTTCACAACCACCTCCAGTTTTGTCATACCAGCACTCAGGACTGAGATTTAGATCAGCTTCTTAATTACCCCAAGGGTTAAGGTGGGGGCAGTGTCACCACTCAGGGCTGAGGTTCAGGTCAGCTGCTCAGTTCCCCCATGGGCTTTATACTGAGGGCTCCAAGAGTGGAAGATGGCTGCTGTCAGCATTCCCTACTGCTGCTGTTGCTGCCTCTTCCACTGCCTGGGGCTGATGCTTGGCAGGGACCCTGCTCCCTTCTTGGCCAGTTGAAAAACCTCTCACTGACCTTTGAAGCTGCCTTTGGTGTTTGTGGGTTGAGGGATATGCTAACCTCTGCTGCTGCTGGGGATTCCACCCCCGAGGCCTACTCTGGTCCTGCTCCTCCCAATTGCTGCATGGCCATACCTGGGCTGTGCTCTGTTCTGTGTCCAGTGTGACAGATCTTTCCCATTGGCTTTCCAGGGCAACCTGGGCTGAAAATCAGCTTCACTCCATTGTTCTGTGGCTTCTGCTGCTCTAGAATTTCTTTAGAGACATTCTTTACATGTATTTTGTGGGCTGTGGGGGAAGAGCTAGAGTACTGCCACCTTTCTGCTCTGCCATCTTGGCTCCACACTGTCAATATCTAATTCTTTCCCACCACAAAGAGAGCTGCAATAAACTCATTAGAATATATGGATTCTTTTCTTTTTCCTCCAATTTCATTTTCAGAAATAGACCATATAGTCATATTGCTGTGTCAGAGAATATAGATATTTTAATAGCTCTTTGGGCATGATTACAATTTGCTCTCCAAAATGGTTGGATCAGCTTACAATTCCAGCAACAGTGAATTAGTGTCCCAATTTGCCATGTCTCCACCAGTAGTTGTAGTTTTTCCCTTCATTTTAACCATTCTGAGATGTTCAATATTTCATCTGAGTTTTTAAAAAATTGCATATTTCTAATCAATACTGATTTAGAGCATGTTTACATGAGTATAAATTGTTTTGATTTCTTCTTTGGAAAGTTCTTCATATCCCTTGACCATTTATCCATTGTGAAATGACTTGTATCATTGTGAAATGACTTGACAACTTCTTCCTGCATATGGGATATGAGACCTTTATCCGATAAACAGCATATAAATGCCCCCTCCATTTTCTGCTTTCCTTTAGTTTTTGGTTATATTTATCTTTTTTGTATGTAATCTTTTTAATTTAGTGTAATCAAAATGATCCTTCATCACCTTACATTGCTCTCTCTCTCATGTTTGGTGATTAACTGTTTGCCTTTCCATAAGAATGATGAGTAATATGTTCCATGTTGTAAATTTTTTTTGTAAAATTTCTCTATCTATCTAGGTCATTTATGCAGTTTGACCCAATATATCTTAGTAAATGCACAAAATATTGTTCTATGCCCACTGTCTGCCATAGCACTTTCCAGTTTTCCTAACAGTTTTTTTTAAACCAAATAATGAATTCTTATCTCAACATATTGTCTTTACATTTGTCAAATATACAGCTATTATATTTCTTTGCTGCTGTAAATTGTATGTCTCCTCTACTCTGTTGATCTACCTTCCTATTTCTTATCCAGTACTAGATAGTTTTGATAATTACTGCATCATAATACAGTTTAATATGTAGTGTTATTAAACGTTCTTCCTTTGCATTTTATTTCATTATTTCCACTGATATTCTTCACATTTTGATTTTCCAAATGAATTTTGCTACCCTTATTTTACCCAATCTTCTAAAATTCCCTCCCATTTCTTATCCCTCCACCATCTCAGATTTATTCTATATATCCTTTAGTGTCCCTTCTCCATGTTATTACACACTTTTTTCACCTCTCTAGAAGTTCAGAAGAATTCTAAACCTCTTCAGATACACTCTTTGTTTCTTCTTCAGCCCAGATGAGAATAAAGTTCTGATATTACCAGTCATCTACCCCACCCATTTCCTCTGTATTTGTTTTTCATTTTATGCCTTGGTTTTACCTTTACCTTTTACTCATCTGTTAGTGAAAGTATCCCTAAAATTAATATGTTCTCTATAAATTACCTTACCAGACAGGTGCACTGAACACTAAGTAAGCCTGTTTGTTGACAGGAGGCAATGAGGATCCTGCAATAAGTCCAAGTCTTGCTCACATCCAGATTCCTTTGCTTCTTTTCTCTGGCTAACCTTGCTCAGCTGTTCCATCCTCCCCAAAAGTGGCCAAAATCAGCCTTTCCTCAACTTCCTACAAAATATCCTGCTTCTGTGTCCCACTTCTTCCCAAGAAATATCATCCAATCTTTTTCCAGACCTCTCATTGACCCTCCTCTTTGTTGTTTCCAAGCATGGTATCTCCCCTGTCTTGCCTTGGCTTTGGGCTCCTTTATACTTCATCCTGGAGTAACTCAGCACTACTGTCTGATTTTCTTACTAAAATTATTCTGCTTTCAACTCAGCTCTGACTTCTCTGCGTTTGAGGACTGGAAATCATCTGGTTGGTATTGTAAAATGAGAGTTGGAATTTATGGCCTCTCAGTTTTATTTAGCTTTTACTCTAGCAACTGATGAATCACCTGATCTAATCAATTCATTCAAAAATGAGGACACTGATATCCAGAGATACTTGGGAACAGCTAATAGGTACTGAAGTGAGAATTTTAAAAGTCCTAAGCCCAGTCTTCTTTCAGCTACTTGAGTTTATGACCTTATTCTCCCATTCTATTTGACTTTTGGAAGATTTTCATCTTTTATCTTTTATTTTCATCTTTTAAAATTCATTTTGCCCCATACAATTGGGGACAATTAGAAATTGTGCCTTGTCAGTGTGTCTAATCAAAACTTTGACTAATCTGAGGAGCCTCATCATAAATGCTGTAGTGTCAAAATTGTGTTTTATCACCTCAACTCCTTTTTAGGCTAGCCATTGAAATTGTTTGAAAATGTTACTATTCTTATAACTCATCATTCTAATTCCCAGTCACTCATTAAGGCACTTTCCATTTCTACAAAACTATCATCTACACCATTAAATCTAGATTATGGAATATTTCCTTAATGACAAAACGAAGGCAAACACAACTAAATATTAATTCAATTTAATGCAGAAATAGGAAGAATCAAAATATCACATAGCAATTTGCCCATAAAACTGAACCACATCCTGGCATCAATACACAGAGGATCTATGGGATTCATGGTAATGGGCACATACAAATGAAAACATAGGGGTAATGGAAATGAGTAGACAAATCTAGGGGTATGGGACAATTTATGAATGGACTACAAGTTCACATTGTGGTCTCTCATTAAGGAAACGGTCCGTGCCACTACTCACTTATTCTTCCTCTGAAGTTCTCTGCACTCAAGTAAGAAAAATATATGCTTTTTGTCTTGTAATCAGAAAGCTGCGGAAGTGTTAAGCTGTTTTAGTGAAGAAGGAACATTATCACCTTAGTTAAACCTGAACCCTAAGCCTGAGGTAGGAAACCTTCTAGGTCTGCTCCTTGGATTGAGTTCCATACCTATGTAAAAGTGTTTCAGTAACTAATAGCTGGATCAAAAACTGGAGGACTCCTCATATCTGCACTCTGAACAATGCACCTAAGTTCCAATAGTGCTTATCAGAAAGCAGGATTCTACTTTCCCCCCAGTAACCTCCAGAAGTAAGAGAGATTTCTTCCAATTAAACAATGGCAGGGCTTGTCTGTGCTCATTTAGTTTTGTTACTATAGATTTCATTACAGTGAAATACTGCTATCCTATCCAGTTGATGCCACAGTAGGACTCTGCTTTCTCAAGGAGCTCCCATACAGTGTTGTTTTGTCAAAACAGGTTTCATAAAAGTCTCAGCACTTGGCTAGCTTTTGTCCAGAATCAGCTGATAATCTCTTCAGAAGCATCTCTGCTGTTCTTTCAGAAGCACAGAACGGTCTTGATGAGTGTATGTCTCTTTATCATCTTCCATCTTCAGGTGGAACATGTTTCCTCATTCTCTGGATCTTTAGCTTCTGATTTGCCTTCTAAAACTTCATATCAAGGCTTTCAATTGAGTTGAAAGCAACTTAAACCTAAGTAAAGATGTATGCTGTTAAGTTGTTTTTCAGTCATGTATGTCTCTCTCTGATCCCATCTGGGGTTTTCTGGGCAAACATACTGGAGTGGACTTCCATTTCTTTCTTCAACTCATTTTACATATGAAGAACTGAAATAAACAGGATTAAGTGACTTGTCTATACTCTCAGGGCTAGTAAGTTTCTGAAACTAGATTTCAACTCAGGAAGGTACGTCACTCAGGTGCCCTAAGTAAGGGTAAGTAACCCAAAATCTATAGTTTTTTCAGGTTGAACATATGTAGAATTTTCCCAGAGTAGCCAAACTGTTCTATGATGCATTTTTCAGCAGATATTATCAAATACTGAAAGTCTGAAAAGTGTCCCAAATAAATGAAGTGATAGTCAATGTTACCTGAAGTCATCCTTATGTCAATATTTTTGTTTTTCAACTCTTTTAAAGAAGTCTGCACAGATATCTGAAGAGCTTGTTTGTCTTAAGTCATCAGACTTTAGCTGCTTTTCAAAGATAAAGATCCCCTTCCTGACCCTCAGTGAAGAAAAGTCCATCTATGAGAGGAAAAGTCCTTTAGATAGTAATAAGAATATCATGTTTTTTTGGTAGTATTTATTGATCTCACATTTTCCTCTCTTTTGGGATATAATTTCCTATTCTTCTTTATATTGACATTTTAAGTATTTTTGGCCCCATTTTTGCTTCACATACCTTTACATATATATTTTAATTCAATTTAAGTAAACAAATATCTGTTAAGTACCTTGGATGTTCCAGCAGTTTTTTAGCTCTGGGGAATACAAAAGCAAATGTCAGTTGTTTCCTGCTTTTGTGGCTCTTAATTTCTATAGGGAATGCACACTGCGTACATATATACAAACATGCAAAAACATATGAACCTCATATGTGTATATAAACGTGCAGGTGGCCTTTGTTTTTTTTAAAGTTAATGTGAAAGTTTACTTTCTTTCTCTCTCTTTTTTCCAATTTGTTTATTTTACCTTTCAACACTCATTTCCACAATATTTTGAGTTTTAAATTTTCTCCCTTCCCCCCCAAAACACCATGCATTTTGATTACTCCTTCCCCCAATGTGCCCTCCCTTCTATCACATTCCTCTCTTCCTTTATCCTCATCTTCTCTCCTTTCTTGTAGGGCAAGATAGACTCCTGTATACCTCATTACCTGTATTTCGTATTTTCTGGGTACAGGAAAAATCAGTTCTCAGCATGTGTTCCTAAAACTTTGATTTCCTACTTCTCTCCCTTCCTCCTTCCCCACCCATTCTCGTTAAGGAGGCAAGCAATTCAGTATAGGCTACATATGTGTAGTTTTGCTAAAAACTTGCATAATAGCCTTGTTGTTAAAGACTAACTATATTTCCCTCCATTCTCTCCTGCCCCCCCCCATTTATTCTATTCTCTCTTTTGAACTTATCTCATCCAAAAAGCATTTACTTCTAATTACCCCCCTCCTCTTGTTTGCCCTCCCTTCTATCATCTATCCCCCTCTCCCCTACTTTCCTTTGGTGTAAGACAGATTTTCATGCCAAATTGAGTGTGCATGTTATTCCTTCCTTAAGCCAAATGTGATGAGAGTAAGCTTCACTTTTTTCCTCTCCCCGTTCCCTTTCCCCTTCCATTGAAAAAGCTTTTTCTTCCCTTTTTTATCAGAGATAATTTGTCCCATTCTATTTCTCCCTTTTTCCTCCCATTATATTCCTCTGTCACCCCTAAATTTTATTTTTTCAGATATCATCCCTTCTTATTCATCTCACTCTGTGCCTTCTGTCTATATCTATATCATCTATATCTATCTATCTATCTATCTATCTATCTATCTATCTATCTGTCTGTCTGTCTGTCTGTCTGTCTGTCTGTCTGTCTGTGTCTGTCTGTCTGTCTATCTATCTATCTATCTATCTATCTATCTATCTATCTATCTATCTATCTATCTATCTATCTACAGATATATATGTATGTATAATCCCTCCAACTACTCAAATACTGAGAAAAGTTTCAAGAGCTAAAAATATTATTTCTCCATGTAGGAATGTAAACACTTCACCTTTAGTAAGTCCCTTATGATTTCTCTTTCCTATTGAGCTTTTCATGTTTCTCTTGATTCTTGTGTTCACAAGTCACATTTTCTATTCAGCTATGGTCTTTTCATCAAAAATGCTTGAAAGTCTTCTATTTCATTGAATGACTGATCATTTTTTTCCCTTGAAATATACTCAGTTTTGCTGGGTAGGTGATTCTTAATTTTAATTCTAACTCCTTTGATTTCAGGAATATCGTATTCTGAGTCCTTTGATTCCTTAATGTAGAAGCTTCCTGATGCTGTGTTATCCTGATTGTATTTCCACAGTACTCAAATTGTTTATTTCTGTCTGCTTGCAATATTTTCTTCTTGTCATAGGAACTCTGGAATTTGGCTACTATACTCTTAGGAATTTTTCTTTTCTGATCTCTTTCAGAATTTGGGTTCTTTTAATATTTATTTTACCTTCTGGTCCCAGAATATTAGGGCAGTTTTCCATAATAATTTCATGAAAGATGACACCTAAGCTCCTTTTTTGATTATGACTTTCAGATAGTCCCATAATTTTTAATTTGTCTCTCCTGGATCTATTTTCCAGTTCATTTGTTTTTCCAAAGATGTATTTCATATTGTCTTCTATTGTTTCATTCTTTTGATTTTATTTTGTAATTTCTTGGTTTCTCATAAAGTCATTAGCTTCCATGTGCTCCATTCTAATTTTTCAAAAACTATTGTCTTCACTGAAGTTTTGAATCTCCTTTTCCATTTAGCTAATTCTTTATAAAGCGTTCTTCTCCTCGTTGGATTTTTGGGCCTCTTTTCCATTTCGCTTAGTCTATTTTTAATGTTATTAATTTCTTCTGCTTTTTTTTTTGTCTCTTTTTACAAGTTATTGACTTGCTTTTCATGATTTTCTTGCATCACTCTCATTTTTCTTTCCAATTTTTCTTCCACCTCTCCTACTTGAATTTCAAAATCCTTTTTGAGTTCTTCCATGGTCTGAGATCATTGTATATTTATTTTGGAAGTTTTGGATGTAGAAACTTTGACTTTAAGGTCTTCCTCTTATGGTATGCATTGTTGTTCCTCATCCAAAAGGATGAAAGTTGCTCACCAAGAAATTAACCTTCTGTAGCCTTTTTTCCCCCCGTTTTTGGTTGTTTTCCCAACCTGTTACTTGACTTTTGAGTTCTTTGTCAAGAGGATGGATTACTCTGGGGACCTGTAAGTTCTCAGTTTCTCCAAGGTGGCACAATCAAGGGAGAGGAGTTTCTCCTTTCCTGATCTGTACTCTGGTCTGAGAGCACCTACAAGTACTCTTTTCTGCCTAGGATCCGCCAGTAGAATTCCCTCTCCAGAGCCACCACCAGCTCCACCATGCCAGCTGGTACTCCTCCTCACCCCAGGGATGCCACTCAGATCTGACATCCAGATCAGCAGTTAAGTTCCCTCAGGGTCTTTAGGCCAGTTTCTAACAATGGAAGCTTCTGCGCCCTGGGGCCAGGGCTAGACTGCTGTGTTCCCTTCTTATGCATGTGAAAGAGCTTTCTCACTGACTTTTGAAGATGCCTTTGTCTTTTGGGGGTTGAGAAATCTGGGAACCACAGCTGCTGCTGATGGCTCCCTGAAGCCTGCTCCAGTCCTGTCCCTCCCACAGTGTGGTCAATGCTGGACTGAGCTCTGCTCCAAGCCTGGTGTGATAGACCTTTCTTGTTGACCTTCCAGGATGCCTTGGGCTAGAAATCTCTTTCACTCTGTCATTTTGTGGTTTCTGCTGCTGTAGAATTTCTTTGAAGTCATTTTTTACAGGTATTTTCTGGGCTGTGGAGGGAAAGCTTCTAGAGGTTCGTCTTTCTACCCTGCCATCTTGGCTCTGTCCCCTGCTCTTTGTTTTTGGACAACAATATGACATCACTGGGTTAGAGTCAAGTCACAAAGTGTCTGACTATCTGATCAGATGAAGATGAGCTAAGAATACTCCACACAGGTGGATCAGGACTAATCCATGTGAACATTAGGGGTGGATTCTCTAAATTTATGCATCTCATGTTTTTTTTTTTAACCTACTTCAATTCTGCTTTCCTCCCAGAGCACAGTGACTTCTCTGATGAGGGCATCATCATGTTCCTTTGTTAGTGTTTACAAATTTCTTAAGGGAGCCATTGAGAGTGTCCTTGTATTGCTTTTCCTGACCACCATATGAGCACTTGGCTTGTTGTGAGTTCTTCCTAAAATATCCTTTTAGGCAAGCATATGTTTGACAATAGAACAATGTGCCCACTCCATCAGAGGACAGAAAAGGTAGTAATCTATAGAGATTCCAAAAGTCATATGTGTCAGAGATAAAATCTGAACTCACTATGTCTCCTTTCTTCCTCCTGTACAAGGGAATTTAAATTCTGGATTTAAAAAAATTAATCAGATATCACCTCTTCAAATGAACAAAAAAACGGAAATCAATTCTACCTTAGAAAGCACACTGTCAAAATGAGTTTTCTTTATTTAACAAATATTCCATGCATTTTAACTTTTCCCATATTCTATCTTGTTCCCTTTCCATATCTGGAAGCCTAACAATTTCAAGTTTTCTAGTTGATATTTTATTTATTAGTCAGGCACACAACATCTTAGGAATGTGTCATTACAAAATCCCTCAAAATGGGTGGGAGCTTTGCAGAGAGGAGCTGAACATATGCCCTCCTTCAACCTACATTTGCCAGTACGATCCAAGCCACCAAAACCTGTGAAAAGAAGAAAAATATATTTCAGTATGTCTATTTAGGTCCACACAGAAAAAGTCATGTTCCATTGTAATCTGAATCATACATTGATTGATTTAGCCTATACATGATATTCACTAAACTGATTTATAAAAAAGTAATCTTTAAATCAAGGAGGTAATGTTATAATAAAAAAAAATTCAGGTCTTGGAAATAAAAGAACTAGGTTCCAATTCTAGCATGCTGACTTTTCAGCTGTATAACCTTGTTAAAATCACTTTATCTCTTGGATCCTTGCTCCAATATCTGTAAAATGGGAGTTATCTTACTTGTACTAACCTACCTTACAGGATTTTAATGTGAATGAAATAAGAATAGAGCCTGGATCTGAACTTCCATTGGTGTAGCATGTTTTAGTATTATTTAGCCATGTTTAGTAAACTCTTATAACATCACAAAAATACACTTGATTATATTATACAGGACATGATTCCTTATAGATGTAACTGTTTTTGTTAATTCATCTCTTTGCGTGCAGTCAGATCATGGAATGTTATCAAAGGATAAAAATAAAATATTTTTGAAATATTTACCACATTCCAAGCATTGTGCCAGATTATTGGGATCTACATACAGAACTAGTACAGTACACAATGGTATAGTCATTAAAAGGCTGAACTTTTCCTCTCCAATTTGGTTTATAGCATCTGAGTTTAAATCCCAACTATTCCACTCTCACTACCTTGGTGAACTTGGGCAAGTCTGTTATGTAACTTTTCTCTTCTATAAAATGGGGATGGGTTTGACTAGAGGACCTTTCAGTTGTTTTCCAGTCTGGCTCCTATAATTGGTGCTGATCCTGTAAACAAATTTTGTTGCTTAATGCTGAAAACATTTTGGAGATATCTTACTACAACGTCATTGGCATCTTATGCTGTTGAAGAGTTCTTTAAAATACATAAAAAAATCTCCTGTGTTTAGGCACTAACTAGCAGTGTGAGTCTAGTCAAGTTATTTAATCCTGCTTGGTCCTGTTTCTTTATCTGTACAATGATCTGGAAAAGGAAATGAGAAATCTTGACTTGATAGTGATAGTCTGAAGAAAAGGCCATTGAAATCACCAAGGGTTTGACATGAGTGAAACCCCCACCCCCCCCCCCCCCCCCCGCAAAGAGTTCCTTATGCTACTTGGAGGAAGCTTTCCTCTTAATCTTCCTCAGTGGTAGGAAGATCCAAACCATATTCTCAATGACAGCTAATCTGGAAAACTTCTGAGGGTCCCTACTGAGCTCATCTTCCATATTAATAGTGCTGTCTTTTTATTGGTCAATCTAGACCTTACCTGGGCCAATATAGAAGAAGATGACAAAGAGCATGATAAAAATCTTGTAGAAGATCCTCATGGTGATTGGTTTGCTTGAACCTGGGAATTATAAGAAAGCTGAAGAAAGACCCACTCAGTGAAAGCTAGGAGGAGACAGGACAAGAAAGAACAGAATTGGCTTGACTAGTCTTTGCTCTTCTTGACTGATTTTCCTTCAGCTTCTTAATACTCAAAGCTAACAGAAGGAACCTCCTCAAGAGCCTGAAGTGCCCTTGTATTTATAGAGGTAGGGGATTACCCAATAAGGGACTTGGAGATTTGAAAAGGAAGTATTATTGTCCATGCTGAAATTCTAAACAATCCCACAGAATTTTTAGCCAGGAAAGAATCCAAGACATGTGAGCTCCTTTCCTTCCTTCTGGTCACGAGTGGATTGAGATGGGGAGGATCAAGTAGAATATTTTGGCTCAGGCAACTTCTGTCACAGGATGTTTCTTCCTGCATGGAAGATTCTGAACCTCACACTCAACAGTTTTCCTCAGATAGGAAAATAAAGAAAACAACAGCAGTTTTGATAGTAAATTGAAAAGCAATGAGAAACATAATTTCACTGTTCACCAAAATAAATATACCCTTACCAACAACACATGTTTCATAGTGTGAAGAAATATAGAAATTCTATGAAAATTTTGATAATATTCTACAAAATAAATTGTTATACAGTTTTATCTACTTTGTTTCAGTGTAACAGTGAAAACAGGTGAATACACCAAAAATTCGTGAAGAAATATGGGTGAGGAAGAACAAAAGACAAAACTGAATCAAAGAGATGTTTCATATATTTATATCAAGATATTTTCTTTTTTTAAAAAATATATTTATTTAACTTTTCAACATGCATTTCCACAAAATTTTGGGTTCCAAATTTTCTCTGCATCTCTCCCCTCCCCCCACTCCAAAACACTGAGCATTCTAATTGTCCCTGTCACCACTCTGTCCTCTCCTCTAACATCCCTTCCTTCTCTTATCTCCATCTTCTGTTTTGTTCTGTAGGGCAAGGTAACTCTCCATATCTCATTACCTGTATTTCTATTTTCTGGTTGCAAGAACAATACTGAACAGTTGTTCCTAAAATATTGAGTTCCGACTTCTCCCCATCCCTCCCTCCCCACCCATTGCCTTTGGGAAAGCAGGTAATTCAATATAGGCCATATCTGTGTAGTTTTGCAAATGACTTCCATTATAGTCAGGTTGTATAAGACTAACTATATTTCCCTCCATCCTATCCTGCCCCCCACTGCTTCTGCTCTCTCTTTTGATCCTGTCCCTCCCCAAAAGCGTGGACTTCACATTGCTCCTTCCTCCCATTGCCCTCCCTTCCATCATCCCCTCCACCCTGCTGATCCCCTTCTCCCCCACTTTCCTGTATTGTAAGATAGGTTTTCATGCCAAAATGAATGTGCATTTTATTCCTTCCTTTAGTCAAATGTGATGAGAGTAAGCTTTATGTTTTTTCTCTCACCTCCCCTCTTTTTCCCTCTGCTGAAAAGTCTTTTACTTGCCTCTCTTATGAGAGATAATTTGCCCCATTGCATTTCTCCCTTTCTCCTCCCAATATATTTCTCTCTCACTGCTTAATATCATTTCTTTAAGATATGATCCCATCCTATTCAATTCACCCTGTGCTGTGTGTGTGTGTGTGTGTGTGTGTGTGTGTGTGTGTGTGTGTAATCATACCAATTACCCAGATACCGGAAAAAGTTTCAAGAGTTACAAATATTGTCTTTCCATGTAGGAATGTAAGCAGTTCAAATTTAGTAAGTCCATTATGATTTCTCTTTGCTGTTTACCTTTTCATGCTTCTCTTGATTCTTATGTTTGAAGGTCAAATTTTCTTTTCAGCTCTGGTCTTTTCATCAAGAATGCCTGAAAGTCCTGCATTTCATTAAAAGACGATTTTTTCCCCTAAAGTATTATACTCACTTTTGCTGGGTAGGTGATTCTTGGTTTTAGTCCTACTTCTTTTGACTTCTGGAACATCCTATTCCACTCCCTTCAATCCCTTAATGTAGAAGCTGCTAGATCTTGTGTTATCCTGGTTGTTTTTCCACAATACCTGAATTGATTCTTTCTAGCTGCTTGCAATACTTTCTCCCTGACCTGGGAACTCTGGAATTTGGCCACAATGTTCCTCGGAGTTGCTTTTTTTCGATCTCTTTTGGGAGGTGATTGGTGGATTCTTTCAATATTTATTTTGTCCCCTGGTTCTAGAATCTTAAGGCAGTTTTCCTTGATAATTTCACGAAAGATGATGTCTAGGCTCTTTTTTGGATAATGGCTTTCAAGTAGTCCCATAATTTTTAAATTGTCTCTCCTGGATCTATTTTCCAGGTCAGTTGTTTTTCCAATGAGATATTTCACATTATCTTCCATTTTTCCTTTCTTTTGGTTTTGTTTTGTGATTTCTTGGTTTCTCATAGAGTCATTAGCCTCCATCTGCTGCATTCTAATTTTGAAAGAACTATTTTCTTCAGTGAGTTTTGAACCTCCTTTTCCATTTGGCTAATTCTGCTTTTTAAAGCATTCTTCTCCTCATTGGCTTTTTGAATCTCTTTTGTCAATTGAGTTAGCCTGTATTTAAAGGTGTTATTTTATTCAGCATTTTTGGGGGTCTCGTTTAGCAAGGTGTTGACCTGCTTTTCATGCTTTTCTTCCATCTCTCTTATTTCTCTTCTCAATTTTTCCTCCACCTGTCTTGATTTCAAAATCCTTTTTGAGCTCTGGCCTGAGCCCACTGAATATTTATTTTGGATGTTTGGGATACAGAAGCCTTGACTTTTATGTCTTTCCCTGATGGTAAGCATTGCTCTTCATCATATGAAAGAATGGGAGGAGATATCTGTTCACCAAGAAAGTAACCTTCTATGGTCTTATTTTTTTCCCCCTTTTTTGGGCATTTTCCCAACCAGTTACTTGACTTTTGGGTCCTTGTTGAAGAGTAGGGAATACTCTGGGGACCTGTAAGATATCAATCCTTCCAAGGTGGCACAATCAAGAGTGTACTGGTCTGGGCTTACGGAAGGATTTTTTTGCCCAGAATCTTAGCAGAGTTTCCTCTCCACAGGCTCCTGACCTCCAGTTCTGCCAAGGTAGCACTGGGGGAGTGGGATTCAGTCAAGCTATGGGGGCAGGGCCAGCATTCATTGCGAGACAAAGACCAGCTCCCTCAGTGCACCCATGGGTTTTTATGATCCAACAATGGTTGCAGGCTACTGTAGGGGCTGCTGTGAGATCTGCTGCCACCTGCCCAGTGTGGCCTCTGCGGCCAGTACCTAAGGCCAAAGCTATGGGAAGGGCATTCTCCCTTCCCAGCCAGCTGTAAACACCCTGCCACTGACCTTTGGCACCTGTTGGTTGAGGGATCTGCAGACAAGCTGCTGCTGCTGTAACTGGGTATTCTGAGACTGGAGATTCTGCCCCTGAGGGCTTTTCACGAGCAGTGTGCCATGTGGCCAAGGCTGAGCGGGGCTCTGCGCTCCATGTCTGGTGCAACAGACATTTCCCATGGGCCATTCAGGTCACCCTGGGCTGGAAATCTCCACTTTGTTGTTCTCTACTTCTGCTGTTCTAAAATTTGTTGAGAGTCCCATTCTACAGGTATTTTATGGGCTGTGTGGGGAAAGCCTGCATTTTTTTTGTCTTTCTACTCTGCCATCTGGGCTCCACCCCCAAGATATTTTCTTTATGAAGAGAATTAATAAACTTTACATAATGTCACAAAAATAAAATTGATTGTGCTGTAAGATGCAGGAAATGATTCTTTATAGATGTAACAGTTTTTCCTAAATCTTCTCTTTTGAGCAGTCAGACCACAATATATTATTCAAGTATCAAAATCAGGATAAAGCTAGAGGAAAGAATAAAAGAAGAGAACATATGATTTTGAAGTAAAGTGAGGGAAAAAATCCCACAATCTAATCATTTAAACAAGTGGTTGATGGAAGAATAAGTGATTATACAGAAGAAAACAACAGAGATTTCAATATTTTCTCATTATTGAAGCAATGTAAATCAATTGCCACAACAAGGAATCACCTGAGTTACCATCTCTTGCTTTATTTGCCAAGTAGAGAGAAAGAAAAGCCATGGACAGTAATGTTTAAAATGTATGCTTATGGCCAAAATACTATGATGGGTGATTAAAGATTATGAGCTGTTTTACTTCATAAAATGAAACTAGTGATATATCCAGTAAGTTCTTCAAAGAGCTTCCCAAGAAAACTAATAGATAAAGATATGTAGAGAGCATGCAAGAATGGAAATAGAAGGACAACAAACACATAAAAGATGAAAAATGGTAGAAAATACTTAAAAAATAGAAACTCTTTTCAGCATTAAGAGTAGTGGATCTCTTACCCTTTTGACTCCAATATTCCACTCCTCAATGTGCTTAGAAAGAGGTAGAAATGGCACTGAATATAACAAAGTTGTGAAAAATGGATAGAAAAGATCAATTTCCTAAGAGAAGATGCACAAAAATCTTTCTGTATTGCCTTATTTAGTCTTCGCAATAATTAATTACTCAGATGGTAATCCGAATATTATCTCCATTTTAAAAAACTGTTAACTTCCATTTTACTTGGAAAGTTGACTTGTCGAAATTGGATGCACAAGTCAGTGTCAGAGCTGGATGCAAATCCTGATCTCCTCTATTCCTATCCAATTTTCTTTCCATTATGCATTACATTAAGTCCAGAGAACTGGCCCATATACCATTTCTTGGTGGTACTTAAAATCGAATATAGGTATTTTCCTCATTGGAATTTTTACACCAGGTCATGGACAAAATATGAATTATTTCTTCTAATTAAAGCTATGTAACACATTGCATGGTAATTTAAGGATGTGAAAGACCAAATCAAGTTTCTGGGTTTATGGTAAGATATTAGGTACATTTTAGTGATTTCCTGTCACCAATAAGATAAAGTATAAAGTCGAAGTTCTGTTATCCAAGATCTTTTGCCACTGAATTCAAAATACTTTTCTAATATTATTATAAATTATTCCCTCTCATTTACTTTATGTCTTGCTGAACTGGGCTATGATTGATCTTCCCTTCTTGCTCTGACATCTCTCATCTGCCATGTTTTAAATATACCCTTTGCTTTTTCTCCCTTATATCTATGTATGTTTTAGTCCTTCACTTGTTTTAAAAATAAATTTACTTCTTCCATGAAGCTTTCTTGAGTTTTCTTGCTATCCACCAATACGCAAGTGATATTAGCTTTCTCTCATCTCTGATAACACTTTGAGATGACAAAGAAGAAATGCAAATTATTCAGTTACTACCATTTGTTTATGTGACTTTCCCCCTAGAATTCTGTAGGTTTCTTGAAAGCAAGGTCTTTACTAAATTTCTATGTTCTAAAGAGATTAAAAAAAAAAAACTTCTCAAGAAGAAGAGCTTACCAAAAGTGAAATATGTAGCCTCAAGATGTGGTCAGCTTCTGCTCATAGGAGGCCTTCAAGGAGACACTAGAGGCCATTCATTCTACATGGTATCCACGGGATTCTTTTCATATATAGATTGGGCCAGATGACTACAGTGTTCCCTTCCTGCTCTCAAATTCTGTCCATTCTCTGTTTCTGTGACTCTGAGAAAGTTTCTTTTTTCCCAAGAGCATAAGAAAGGACAGTAAATGTGTCCAATGTAGCCTCAACTTGTGATCCCATCATCTTGGAAGATTTTTCACTACCATCTGACCTCTTCACATAGAGGATAGAAAAGGGTCTTGGGCAATTTCTCTGAGACTGGAGAAATCTGCTTTGTTGTTTTTGTAAAACTCTTTAGGTGTGTGAGGGGTTTCTGTCTGGCAAGACGATTTTTTGACTTTAGGATGGTCTTGCTGCAGAAAGGAATATAAATAATTTTCCCTGTTGACCTCTGCATTAGATGCACACTTCTGCTATCCTTCTCACAAGCTTTGCACATTTAACTGGGGTGTACCAGAGATCATCCAGGAAGAAATGAGCACCTGTATCTCACAACACTGTGTAAAATTGGCACTCCTGTGTTCTCCCAGTGATTTAATATGGAACCAAGGTTCAAAGAAAGGACCCCAGACTTTTGATATTAATTTCCCTGAGGCTCTTTCGTGCAGCATCAGAGTTCATAGCAGCATAGCATAGATCCTGTAAACTAGAAAAGAGAGAGGTCTTGAATAAGTCTGGGTACAATGTTGTTTGGGAAAGAAAACACCTTTTTTTTTTTTTTTTACACCATTCTTACCTTATGAATTCAGGAAATATATTTTAAGCATTTATCATCTGAAGAGCTCCATATTTGTCATGGAAGATATAGGTGGAAATGACTTGACCTCTGTTCTGAAAGCACTTACTTTCTCCCCATGGTGTTTTAGACTAAATGAGATCCTATTGAATGTGTATGTAAATAAGTACAATGAAAACATCATTATGATAAAAAGCATGGGAGCAAGCACACAATTCTGTTTCACTCCATTAGTGACTGGGAATACATGAGAGCATTGTCCATCATCCAGAACCTGGGCATACATTCCATCCTGAAATTAACGTACAATACTGATGAACTTCTCTGGGCAACCAAATTTTGATGTAATTGTCCATAAAACCTCATGACTTACTGTCAAAAGTCTAAGTCAATCTACAAACATTCTGTACAGACCTCTGTTCTGCTCCTGGCATTTCTCCTGAAGTTGTTGGACAGCAAACAGCATATCATTTGCTCCTAGGTCCTTTCTGAACCCACACTGGTTCTCAGGTATATGACAATTGTCCAGGTGGAGAATTAGACTATTAAGGAGGATTGTAGCAAGAATTTTGCCAGCAAGGACTAAGAGAGATATTAACCGTGATTGTCAGAGGAGAATCTATGGAATTATCATTGAACTCCTGGGAGATAACCTCCTCTTGCCATATAACCTGGAAAATGGAGAGAAACAGGCCTGTGTGCTTGCTCACTTGCATTTTAGCATGATATTTTCAGCCATGTTGACAAATGTTTTCAATGAAGATGAATATCAAGATAGACTACCATACTGATGGTAACTTCTTCAATTTGAAAAGGCTACAAGCCAACACCAAAGTGGAGAGATTCTTATTGCATGGTTTTCTGTTAGCAGATGATTGTAAACTCAAGGCAGCCTGTGACACTGAGATGCAACAATATATGAATCAATGCTCTGCTGCCTTTGGTAAATTTGGACTAATAATTAACACCAAGAAAATACAGGTACCCCAACAGCCACCACCATCCATACATTGAAACTTTGCTTGCAATAAATAGAGAGGTTTGAATGCTGTGGATAAGGTCACTTACTTTGGTAGTGTACTTCCCAGAGATGTACACGTTGACAATGAGGTTGATGCACACATTTCCAGAGGTAGCTCAGCATTTGGGATATCCACCTCAAATATTCACAGGGACTATCTGTGCCCAAACTGTGGTAGAGCATTCCAAGCTCATACTGGTCTGATGAGCCACAGTTGGACATGCTGAAATTTCACTTTATCATGGTGATGTCATTTTGGTCCTCTTTGAAGACAAAGGACAACAACCAGATAAGTATAATAGAAAAGAGGTAACATATTCCAGGTATATTTAAAGTGGGAGAGAAAAAATAGCTGGGGGGAGTACACAGGGGATATGGTATCAGGAATAAAAACAGTAGATTGAGTCAAGAGACTGAGCATTCTACTTTCTTCAGAGAGAAGAAATGCTCAATTATCAATAAATCAATGAGCTCCTCAAATATTTTTAGTCAAAGAAAAATACTTTTCAGGTTCAAGGTTCAGGTACAGATTTCTATTCATTAATGGGGAGCCATGTCCATGAATTTGTTGTCTAAATGTTGAATCTCTTCTTACCAACTGCCAATTCCACAACTAAGGCATCAGGCAAATAGGAACAAGATCATTCGTCCAAAGTGATACCAAACATAAATTAGAGAAGGTGTACATGCAAGACTGTGTATCACACAATACCTACAGTGAATGAGCCCTTTCTTTGGGAGTGAGATTACTCAGCTCACCTAAGAAAAAGGGTCCCAGATCTCACACATAATTAAATTCCTCCAAATCTTTTTGATTCAATGTCTTTGTTTTCTCATATTGAAATAACAAGTTTGTAGAAAATAATTTCTAGTCATTTCTAGCTCTAAACTGTGAGCTTAAGTACACAACCAAAAATGAATGAAGAATCTTTTCCCAAGTGAGCCATTAGTGAGAGGAAAAAAATAATGAAATGTAGGAAACAGGAGACTGTTTGAAGGAAAAGAGAGCTTTAATGAATTTATAGTCAAATAGAACTGGGTCCTGTTCTTCAAACAAGGCCCCCACTTGCTCAAGAAAGACTCCAAGTGGCTGTTTTGAGAGGGGATGTGTTTCTCCATCAATGTGTACAGCTCTTGACATTCCCAGTGAAATACTAAAAATAATTTTGTTGAGCCAGAGGTGAGTTTTTATCTTTACCACTCAAGCAGAAGTGATGAATTATGGAAGTATATGGTGAGTAAATATGGACCCATAAAATAAAGCACAAAATACATTATAAACCTTTCAAAGACATTATCTTTCCACCTCCCATTTCCTTGTCTGATCAATATTTTTAATGGAAATCTTGGAATTCCAACCTTTCAACTGAGGCCAAACTTATGGAGTCTTCATTGTTGTTGAAGTTAATATTCTGAACTATGTTATCTGCAAGATGTCCACAAGTTTTATACCCATTGGTTTCTTTCCCAAGACTCCACATTCTGAATACATTAACCCTGTGTTGTCTGCATGTAGGTTAATGGTTGTCAGAGATAGATAGCTGGACATTCTGCTTATGAAGGCTTTACTATTCAGGCTGGCACACCCTTTAGGAACTGGAACAGAATAGCAGGCAATTGATAAGTTTTAAAAAATTCTGTGTTTCCTACTATTTTCTTTCCCTTGTCTTTACAATATAGTGATGGTACAGTAGATAGAGAGTTAGCCACTTGGGAAGTTCTGGATTCAGGTGTTGCCTCTATGCCAAAGTGGTTGAAGAACTTCTGTCAAATCATCTGATGTCTCAGTAATTCAGGCAACTGAGAGTCTTAGGTGCAGAAGAAGAGGTACCTGCAGAGGTAGAGGGACTTTCCTCTTTATAACTTTCTTATTTTATTAAATTATTAGTATCTCCCAAAAGATGGGTACCTATCTATATCTTTCTCTGCCTTTCCCTTTATCAGTTTCACTTTCTTGCTCCCTCATTATCCTTCCTCTAATTTCCTCCCCTCCACTGTTCTCCCCTCCCCTCCCCT
The DNA here is from genome assembly GCF_028372415.1 of Notamacropus eugenii. Taxonomy (NCBI): domain Eukaryota; kingdom Metazoa; phylum Chordata; class Mammalia; order Diprotodontia; family Macropodidae; genus Notamacropus; species Notamacropus eugenii. The sequence goes on from NC_092872.1 coordinate 575,481,208, forward strand.
TCCTTCCCTCCATCTATCTTGCCCTCTTCTAAATCCAGTATAATCTTTCACAAACTTCATTTGGTTATTGCCCATGAGCCCTAAGAGAACTCTTTTGCATATTGTCCATCATAGTCACTCTCCTTTCTGTGACTTCTCTGTTTTTTTCAAAAGTATATATAATAGGACAAGCATTTCCATTACATTGGACCATTTAAAACAGAATGATGATTACATATGAAAGTACAAATCACTATGTAGAACTTGCCATTCCTTTCAAATATAACAAAATTGTCATGTATATTTGTAATTTTCTTCCCTATCACCTGCCATAAAGGTGGCTACCATTGGACACAAATAAGCATACACACACACACACACACACACACACACACACACACACACACATCCACACACATAAGTATATAGGTTTTAGTATATTCAAGTGCCTCTAATTAAATCTTACCTTTATCAATAGTCTTTTCAAGAAGTAAAGTACAGAAACAAGAGGTTGCTTTTGTTTTTTGAACTAGAAACAGTGTATGTATTTGTATTGCTAATTATTTTGATGTGATTAAAGATCTTTCCCACCCTTGATGGTCCTGCACATTGTGGAAAGCTTGATTAGAGGAGTGGTTTTGTAGGAGCATTCCAAGTACCTGTTGTTTTTTCTACTGAGGCACTGAGTCAAAGCGTTGTGAAGCCCTATGGCTCTAAAAAGGTATAAATACTCTGAGTTGAGGTTTTCCTTTGGGGTCAATTTTTGCAATTAGGTTTGAGGGCCAAACAAGGACTCTGGGAAACCACTAAGGAGTCTCCTGGCATTGAGAACCCATATATTGTGCTTACCTCTCTGGTAACTGGTCAGACACCTGTACCTATTGTTGAAGTATGGTCAGGCAGAGGAAGTTATGTCTCTTGATTACCTTGGGCCTTACTAACTGGAGGAGTTTGGCCAGATGAGAAATTTAGGAAGTCACTAAGGAGGCCCCCATCCTGTCTTTGAGAACTCAGATATCTTGCTTCCCTCTCTGGTAACCATGGTCAGTCAATTGGAGGTCCAACTGTCTGCTGAATTCAGGCAGATGAAGCCATGTCTGTTATTCTTTAATTTCTCTGCATTTTCTTTGAAGTTCGAGGTGCTGACTCGAACTAATTGAATGATATATGTACTTGGTTAGAGGAATGATGCATGTGCTTGATTAAAGTGATTGTTAACCCCTTGAATGTTGCTTTCCTTTTATGAATGCAGATGTAAGAACCTTTGATAGTAGGTCCGCCCTTCCATGTATGTTGGCATGCTTACTGCTACAGCACAAGACTGTACTTCACTTTCACCCAGCTACAACAGACCCTTCCTCTTGACCTTCTAAGTTATCTTGAGCGTCTGTAGGCTGAGAGATTGAGCAACAGGTACTCCCTTATTGTAGAGGCTGCTAAATCTTGCGTTATCCTGATTGTGTTTCCACAATACTTGAATTGTTTCTTTCCAGCTTCTCCTGTTATTTTCTCCTTCACCTTGTAACTCTAATTTAGCTACAATATATCTAGAATCTTTCCTTTTGGAATCTCTTTCAGGAGGCGATTGGTAGGTTCTTTCTATTTTTTTTTTTTTTTTTTGCCCTCTTCTTCTTCAATGCCAGGGCAGTTTTAGTCAATAATTTCTTGAAAGATGATGTCTAGGCACTTTTTTTTTAAAGCATGGTTTTCAGTTAGATCAATAAGTTTTGAATTATCTCACTTGTCTCTTTTCCAGGTCAGTGGTTTTTCTAATGAAATATTTAACATTTTTTCTATTTTTTCATTCTTTCTTTTTTGTGTTATGATTTCTTGATTTCTCATAAGGTCATTATCTTCCATTTGCTTCATTCTAACTTTTAAGGAATTATTTTCTTTAGTGAGCTTTTGGACCTCTTTTTCCATTTGGCCAATTCTGTTTTTTATGGCATTTTCCTTCTCATTGGCAATTTGAAACCTAGTTCCCCCTTCCCCATGCTGACTCATCTAATATAACCATGATTTCAAATATTTGGACAGCTTCTCCAGTTCAGACTGAAATCCTTCCTTGCTTCTATTTTATCCTTTCATAAATTATCCATTGAGAATCAACCCAATATGCAAAAGATCCTCATTCTTCAAAGTATTCAACCTCCTTATTCAAATTATTCAGCCTCATACAAGACAGAGTGAAACACTAAGGATGTCCAGCTGTTTCCCCTTATTCTTGGTCCATAGCCTGCCTGTCTCCTTTTCAGACTGTAATTTGTATGTTCTCCAATTACATTGATTTCCTTTATACCAATTGTCACATGAAGTCATTGTTGGTAGCATGCTAAAGACTGGATACTTTGAAGGATAGGGAGAAAAGAAAAAAAAATCTTTATAATATAGCCTTTAACTTTTCCCATAGGAAAAATACCACTTTTTTACTAAAGAGTTTCACTAATCCTACTTATTGCTTTGTTCTTGCCAAGGCAAATAATATATTAAATCCACCCCTTGACAGGAACACCTCCAAGAACTCAAAGTTGCCTATGAAAGAAAATTCCAGTTCATTAGACTGGAATTGAAAGTCCTTCATGCTGTGATTCCAGCCTTTTTTAGTTCTTAGTTTTATAAACTTAGATTCATGGATTTGGAGATAGGAAAGACTTTAGAAACTTCTTCTCTAGACCTTTCCTTTTATAGCAATGGAAACAAATGAAGAAAAGTTATATGACTTGCCCCATGTCACACAAGTAATACAGATCAGAAGAATGACTAGAACTCATGTCTACTGACTTTAGATCAATTATTTTTCTATTGTTACACCCTTTAGAGCACTGTATCCTGCACACCTTCATAATATTGGACTGCATGCCTAAGCACGCCATGTACTTATGAGCTTTTACTCACTTTAACTACTAAGCCTGTAAGGTTCTCCAATGTCCAGTTATAGAAGTTCAACCTATCCTTGAGACACACCACAAGTACTACTTTCTTTAAGAAGTCTTCCTTCCTTTATCTTCCCCAGGTAACTCAGAAGTGATTTCCCCCTTACCCTGCATTCTCATAGTGCTATATTTACATTAAGCATAAATTTGTATTATATTTTTTATTAAATCATTTCTCTACATGTATTATTTTTCTCTCCTGTTTTATCACTACTTTAAGTACAAGGACATTTTTTTTCCCATGTGTCCATTCACCAAACACAGTATTTTACATATCAATTAATCATGAAGCATTTATTCAGTCCCTGAATCATTCCAGGGACTAGGAATACAAAAGCAATTATAAAACAATCCATATCCTCAAGGAGCTTGGGTTGCTTACTGTCCTTTGTTCTTGAAGAGGACCAAAGTGACATCACTGTGAAACAGTCAAATTTCAATATCTCTGACTGTGACAGATCAGAGCAACACAAACTAGGGATATTATACCACAGATAGGGCATAAATAGTCTGTGTGAACATTTGGGGTGGATACACTAAATTTGTGCATCCTTTGTCTTCTTTGAGCTAGTTTAACTTTGCTTTGTTCATACAGCACAGCATCTATTGTGATGTGGGCATGCCACACTGAATCGTTCTGTGCTAGTGCCTCCCTTACCACACAATCAGTTCCAAAGTTCTTAAATGAGACCTTGATAGTGTCTTTGTATTGTTTCTTCAAAAAGCTTATATTTTATTGGGAAGTGCAAAATGAACATATAGAAGTTTATATGATACAAAAGAGATCAGTGGTAATGTAAGTTGCATAGGTAAGTAGGAATTTTTAGAGATTAGGATAAGCTTCATGTAAAAGGTAGGTTTTAAGCTGAGTCTTAAAGGAAATGAGGAATTGTGAAAGTTTAAAATGATGAAAGAGTCAATTCAAGACAGTGAGAATAGTCACTGTAAAGGCCCAGAGATGATTAATGAAGTCCTGTACAATGGGAAACAAAGAAAAATAATTTGGCAGGACTATAGATAATATGATGGTGCACATTTTATAATTAGAATGGAAAGATATGTTGGGCAGGTTATGAAAGCATTTGAATATCAAGAAGAGGAGTTTATATTTGATTTCAGGGCTATAAGGGAGTTAGTGCAGTTTACTCAATATGAGAAGGCTAAGATATTTCACTGGTGAAATAACATCCTTATTCCTTAACTTTCCCATCAACCTTGAAAAGTAGGTTAGGACACAGTATTAATAGGAAGGCATGGAAAGAGGTATAAATGTTTTTTATATTTCAAAATTCTTTCCATTAGACAATATTACCTTATCTAAAGGTTAATGTTAAAAAAAAAGTCAACTAATGAATTTAGTATGTGCAGCTAACTTCTCTGAACTCTGACTCAGAATTCAATGTAATATTTATTCTTCTGTGTGGCTTGAAGCAAAAATTTGTGAGACATTCTCAACTTGCCACCTCCAGGGTATGGTGCTATTTCTCAAATGGTTAAATGTATAATGCTTTGAAGCAAGTGTATGAGCACACTGTATCCAAGTCTGGCAAAAGTTACAGGTGATTGTGGTGAATTAAAAACCAAGTGTTTCCTGATTTGCAATTTATGAGAAAGGATAAAGAGGAAAACCTGGTGTCATGAAGCTCTGGAATATGAAATGGTAAGGAGGTGGAAGATGGGAGTATGGGAAGATGCATGAAATATTTATTATTCTTGTTATGAGAAAATTCACCGCATTTGGAAAGCAATCTTCCTAAAGAAGAAACGATTTCTGTGTGATTGTTCATTTGAAGAAATGAAGTGTCAATCAGAAATCACAAGAAATATTTATATTCTCTGGTTTGAAAGAGAGTCAATGTGACATAGTGGATAGAGAGTTGATGCTGAAGCCACAGAGACCTGGGTATAAGTCATACTTCTGGGATAAATTAGCTGAGGGAACATGGATAAGTTACAATCTTCTTTTTACTCTAGGCAACTTTCTAAGACTTTAAGTTAAGATAATAGTCTGACCTGTGCTTGTAGAGGGAGTTTCCTTACCTAGCAGTTCCCTGTACTAATAAAATCACAGGTTAAGTACCTTTCCCTATGTTACTAAAACTTCATGGAGATCCAGAATTTCATTGTTGAATTTTCTCTATTGAGAGATTTCAGTCTTTCCTCACCTAGAAACATGGTCTTTAAGAGCAGTTTTAACCAAAACAATTCAACTCCTGTTGGTTATGAGCATCTTAGTCCTAAGCTAGATTGATCCACATGGGAAGACACAAAAGTTATCACTGGGCCTTTAATTAAAGCTTCAGTGACTTGGTAAGATATTTCAGAGTTGTCATGTGCTAGCAAATCCTTCAAAAACCTAAGGTCACCTTGAAAGTACAATGAGGCATCATAGCAAAAATGACACAGGGACTGATATCTAAGTCATGTATGACAAAACGGAGAAAAAATATCATAAATCAATCCCATTTATAAATATAACTGCAGAAGTTTACAGTAAAATCTTGACAAATACAATTTTATTAAATATTTAGAGACTCATGCTCAGATGAAGTGTTGGTGGCTTTTAGTAAACATGCTCTTTTCTTCTCTCATTTTCTTTCTTCTTTCTTGTCATAGCAACTGGCTTTCTTCTGAAGCAAAACACTGGAGGAGTGACAAGATGAAAGGAGAGAAAAACAGTAGAACAAATGGGGGAGGGGAATAGGATGGAGGGAAATACAGGTAACAATAGTAACTGTGAAAAAAATTGAAGTTTCTCTCATAAAAGCCTCATTTCTCAAATATATAGAGAAATAAGTCAAATTTATGAAAAATCATAGTAGTCATTCCTCAGTTGATAAATGATCAAAAGGAATGATCAATTTTCAGACAAAATAATCAAAGCTATCCATAGCGATATAAAAATACTCTTGCTCACTATTTATTGGAGAAATGCAAATTAAAACAAATCTGGGATACTTCTTCATACCTATTAGATTGGTTAATAGGACCGAAAAGGAAAATGACAAGTGTGGGAGGAGATGTGGGAAAAATGAGACATTAATATGCTATTGGTGGAGCTGTGAACTGACTGAAATGCATTGTGTAGAAAGTAGCAGAAATATTGTGGGATGACTACTTGTCAATTACTTAGATATTCTCAATAATGCAATTATACAGGATACTCTGAAAGGAATGGTGGGAAGGAAAATGGGAGGTTTTGTATGTGTAAGGGAGTAGGAGTAGAGGAATGGCAGTGTCAAACCAGGGGTTCTCTCTTACCTCTGTTAAAAGGGCCATGTGTAGCTCTCTGAGGCAGGATCTTCTGCTTTCACAGATTCATCCCAGCACTCTATCTCGCATTTCTGAGTTTAACTCAGAAAAAAAACCCACAAAAACATTCAATCTTTCACCTACAGCATAGCCTATGAAGTATTTCCCTCCACTCTTGGGTTTGTGTTCCCTCTCACAGCTTAAAGGACTCAAACTCTACTCTTCACCAATTCATTGAACTCCTCTTGCTCATGGCTGATTGTCTTTTACTGTGAGGCACAGAATGCATATCTGTCACTTCAATCTAATCTCTAACGTTTTGATTCCACCTGTATCTCCTCATGCCTATTTCCTTACTCTCTTGTCAACAATATTGGTAGTGAGGGTGGTTCCAGCTTCCAGATCTTGAACAAAAGGTTTATGCCTTTTTTAAAACAGGTAGCATCTTTGAGTTATCACCCTTTGGAGGTACTGAGATTCCAATGTAACACATAATCAAATAACAAGCTATATTCCAGGCTTACTTGTAGATTCCATGGATACAAAGACAAAAATGAAACAGTGAGCTTAAGCTCAAAAAGCTTAAATAATCTTTAAGATTCTTATCTTAATTTAATATCTATTCATAATCTTAAAGAATCATGTACTTTGGAGTTAAAAAATGCCCTTATTTTACAGGCATGCAAAATGAAATCTGGAGCCAATAAATGGTTTTTCTGAAGCCACATAGTAAAGAGCAGAGGCAGAATTCATACCCTTATTTTCTCATTGAAATCAAATTCTTTTGGCAAAACTTACTAATTAATAAATACTTCTAAATTGTGGAGACTATTATCTGCCAGAAGATATATTTACTTATAAAAATTACATTATAAAGAATACTCCATCCCTGTAGGCATTTGCCTACCTGGCCTACTCAGGCTTGTTTCTGATTGGTAATGCTAGTATGACAAGTTTGAAAAGTTGTAGAATCTGGGTCAGACAGATTACTGGAGAAACATGATGAGATACAGAAAGAGAGAGAGAGAGAGAGAGAGAGAGAGAGAGAGAGAGAGAGAGAGAGAGAGAGAAAGAGAGTGTTTTCAATCATATAAAGAATCTCTAGAGGAGAAACTCCCTCTCCTCATTCAGGTAGGCTCCTTCCCTGCACAGAAAGTGTTGGAGACTTAGCTGAGACAGTGAGAGATCACATGGGAGTTACTTTTCGTAAGAGGCAGCACTTGAACTTAGAGCTTCCTGACCAAGATGCCAGCTCTCTATCCAACACACCACAGCTTCAATTATGTTTCAGAGTAAATGTGGAAGGAAGAAAGACCAGAAGAGAGAAATAGGATATTAAAAACCTAATAAATCACTTCCCTTTCTCTTCCAGTTCCAGAGTGATGTGCCAGATGGTTCAGAGGAGTTGCCATAAAGAGAATTTCCAGTCCTCTATTTCTGGGCACCATTAACCTACACATACAGTTACACATACAAACTATATATAAAGATCACAGTGTTAATATTTCCACAGAGAGAAGTATTGGAAAAGATATCTGTGGATATAGAAGTTGTGGTAATCACACAGGTTAGAACGTTTGGAGGATTTTCCTTCTGTGCCATGCAATAAAGGTAAGGTTGACATTAGGTGTAAGGTTAGAACTTCCAGTTTTGTATTGTAGAGATTGAAGAAAACACGAAGATGGCAGATGGCAAGATAACACATGCAATCTGTTCATAATTTGCCTTGTCCTCTCTTTTATGTGTCTATATTTGGTCACCATGTACCTTAGCATTGTATGCCTCATGCATGGCTAGAACAGGTAAAGCCTCACCTCCAGCTCCCAGATGGTTCCTTGTTTGTTTAATATTTTACTGGGGCCTCCAAGAACTGGGTAAAGAGACAGAGAAACATAGTCACTTTTGGAATTCCCATCTGGAGTTTTCCTGAGAAACCCTACAGACTTTTCTGAAGGACAAGGGCCAGCTCTCTTTGCCCATATCTCCACTAGAACCTTCCCTTTCCTCAATCCTCACCTTGTCAACTCTATTTTACTTATTCTTTCACCTCATTAATGGGCCATTTCAGTAAAAATGAATCGTTATTTTTTGTATCAATTTTAGACCAAAGAGCATACAGCTAGTAGAAATATTAGAGTTTATTTGCTCAGATTTGTTATTTCACAAATCTGGAAACTAAAACTTTGAAAGAGTAAACAATTTTCCCAAAGCTACATGATTATTTTAAGTGTTAGACTAAAATTCTGTGTAAAGGATTTTGTATAAGGAATCCTTTCTTTAGCTTGAAGATGTCATCTGTAATCCTACCCAGTAGAAGAATTCCAGTGAAATCCCAAGCTCAAAGGAACAATTATATGTGATTCTTTCCACCATGGTGGAGATTTGTTATTCAATTCTCCTCCATAATATGAGAGGTGAGTGATCTTCATGAAAACTAGAAAGAAGAGTGATCTGGCTCCTTCTGGTTTCCTCAGTTGACTTAGAAGACTCAGGATTCCAACTCCTCTTCAGATTCCTTAAAGAATGAAGAGTCTAAAAGTGTGGCATGCAAAACTTTGATGATGTCCATATTGTCAGCCTACTATATTAGAGACTCTGGAGAATTAACACTGGGTTGAAATCTGGGTCTCTCTCTATATATATATAAATGTACACACACATCTATATATACATGCATGCATACATTTGTGTCTCTTTACACACATGCATGCATGCACTCAAGCATGTGTGCACACATATACACTGATCTCCATTTTTTCCATTAACCACCATCCTTATTTTTCTACATGAGCCCTTTCAGGTGAGATGACATATAGAATCACTTTGTATGTGAAACTGAGGACTCAGAAACAAAAATTCCACCTGAATTAACTGCCTTTACATGACTGGGCGTTTTTCCTGACAAAGAAGAAACATTCAACCATAAGAAATGACAAGTAGATATTTTTGTGATAAGTTCAGGAAGTAACCAAGTAGTCACTACCCAACAGATTAGAAGACAATGCAATAGACTTGGTCATAGGAGACACAGGCATCTGCATCATATCTTAAACTTAATAAAACTGGTCAGCCCATTGATGAAGTCATCAGGAGAAGTCATACAGTCCAACTCAAGCTCAATTTTCTTACTTTTAATGTCAGTTACATCCCCAGCTGATCATAAATACTGATATCACAGATCACACTCAAAACAAGATTTTATGCTTATGCATGGTGGTTAAAGATCTGAGAATGAATACAGTGAGCTTTCTGAAGATAATGCAATTGGCAGGATGATTTCTCTCAAAGTACTTGTGAGGCAGCAGCTTCTGTAGGGCATTTTCACTTTTGTCCAAGTTCAGAGCTTCTTGCATACTTCCTTAGCAGTCTTCCCCCTTTATCAGAGTTTCAGCCTATGCATGGAAATTGCCTAGAAGCATAATGTGTTGAAAGCTGTTCTGGATCAGATTCTTTATCTGAGTAGAGATAAAACCTTCACTAGAAGTAATCTGGGTTGATCTGGTGAAGTAGATGGTAGAAGGGATGCTCTCCATTGGTTCCTGGATTTTCCCACACATTGATAACTTAATGTATTCAGACTGGGAACTGGCATTGATGATATACTTGCCATTAGACTCCATGACACCTGAAGTAAGTAGGTGACAAAATAGTGCATTTTTTGGTCATAGGGCAGCAGACTCTGAGTCTCATATACAATGCAATTAGTTTACCACGTACATAGCATGACAACCAAGGAAAGAACATTCCATTCCTCTGGAGTAGGACAAGAGCTGCTCAAAGGTATCAAAGCCAACATACCAGGTGATGGAGAGGTCAACTCTTCACCACAATGGACCACTGGATAAACCGACTGAGTCCTAGAATTGAATCATTCTAAACACAAATTTCAAACTCAGCTTTTAGTGCAATGGTAAACAAGGACTCAAGGTCGTAGCTGTGCTTTCCCACAGCTGAAGGATCCTCTGTTGCTTGAAGGAATCACATCTTGGCTTTCTCTGCTTTGGTGATTTTTTCCTGGGTGCTGCACACCTTTCATGCAATGATGAAGCAGGAATTTCTTAGTTTGAGGGCAACAAGGGTCTTGGAAATATGTATAAGCTCAATATCAGGGACAAACCACTCACAAACACCTCCCTGTGACTTAGGCTTCTGTAATAAACAGAGCCAAGTCAGAAACTTCATTGACAATGTTTATCATGTCTGTAATCACCTTCTGGTGCAGCCGTTCCACTATCCACTATGAACACTGGCAGAATCCCTTCATTTTCTCCAACGTGTTGTTCACCTCTGATACCATGCAGAGTTTTTCCATGATGATGGGAATGTTATAAAAATGCTCTAGTGCCATGTAAAGTACAGAGTGATCACCGTGAAATTGATTTTCCTTCCCTTGAATATTTCTTCAGCAGCTTCCATCCTTCAGGTCTTGGCAAGCTTAATAAACATCTTAATCGCATCTTCTGTGATGAGTACCTTGGAATAATTCACAAGGATGTGCCCAGTGTTGTTGAGTTTCAAACTGAATTGGTCTTGGTCTGCCTGAAAAAGACTTTACACATTGATCTTGAACCTCTTAAAGGAGAGCCTCTGGATCAACAGTACAAAGTTTATATGTCGGCTGAGATTAGCTGTAGATGGGACATGGAGAATCTAGAGGAATACAAGTGGTAGATCCTGGAAAGTGTTTCAAATGGCCTCCCAATAAAAAATATAAGGGGATGCATAGGTATCATTCTAGCTAGAACCTCTTCACTCAGAGGAGATCAGTGGCCAGTCTCTGATCCAATCCTACTGCTTCCCTTCCTAGTGGAAATCTAAGTCTTCCTTGGAGGCAAATGGGAGGAGGACATGCTCAAGGCATCTGCATAAGCTGCTCTTCAAGCCACTTCTAGGAAGATGCATGTGGACATTTATAATCCATGTGGACAAAACAGCATCACCCTTTACACTAGAATACTTTTCGTACTCAGTTCATCTGTGTCCAAATTCTATTTTCTTTCACCTAATTCCAACAAAAGCCAGATGTTGATTTAAAGGACAATCTAGACTGATGGCATTCAGACCACATGAATCAAATATAATAAGAAGAAATGTGAACAGGATAAATGTACTGGTTTTATATTTAGAATATAAACATCATCTTACTAGTGAACTTACTTGTGAAATGATCTAAGTAGCCTTTTATTTAGAAAAAATTTTCCAGTTTTTTTATAGACTTCATGTATAATATGAATGTACTGTGTTTGGGACTTCTTTAATAGGAAATATAACTATCTAGAACAAGGGAGATGACAGTCTTCCTGATTCCTGCCCTAACTCAATTACCTCTGGATTATCATATTTATTATAGACTCTTCATTTTAGAGATGATGTGGATAATTTAGAGAGAAATCAGAGGTAGACAATCAGTATAGTGAAAAGATTGGAAATTTAGCCTGGAGAAGAGTAAACAGCACAATCATGAGAACTTTCTTTAGGAATTTGAAGGGTTCTGAGGTGTGAAAAAGGATTAGATCTGTTCTGCTTTGCCCCAGAGGGCAAAACTAAAAACAATAAATGGAAGTCACAAAGAAATTTTATCTTGTGAGAAATCTTTCTGACAATAAGAGATACCCAACATATGATGGACTGTCATGAGATTCAGTAAGATCTCCTTTCCTGGAGGATTTAAAAAAATAAAAAGAAAACTATTTGTTGGAGACATTGCAGAGAAGCTTCTTGTTTTACCCTGAGCTGAATCAGAAGTCATCTGAGGTCTCCTCCAACACTGTGGTTATGATGCTGTAAATAGTTTCTTCACTTTGCCGTGATGAAAGAATAATACTGCTGTTTTAACTAGCAGAGGAGTGTGGTCTTGAACTGGAAGGAAGGTGACACATACAGTACTGGTCACTACAATCGGGAGCCATGCACCAATAAGTGGATTTTACATGTTCAAAGCACTTGTAATCATGAGATTTCAAATTTGGACTTTAGAAATGCTTGCCTCACCTGTCAGAAAGTCAGTGTCCCGCATAAAATGGAGTTTCTAATATTTGTGTTACCTACTGAGCAGGTAAGGATTGTGAAAATCAAAGAAAATATTGTCAATAAAGTGCCTTGTGTACATAAGCCTTTTATGTAGGTAAACTATTATTATTCCTACCAGGACTGCTTAAGTAAATGAATAAATAGGCTAACATGAGTAGACTGAAGAAATGCAGGTGTTTCTCTTTCAAGTAGGTCAAAGAACTATAAAATGGTTATGCTTTCTGCTCTTCTCCACTTACTATACCGTTTTCCTCTGACCTCCCTGGAATCATCTGGAGTTAGTATACATGATGACATTGGTGGCTACCAAATATTTCTGAATGCATGGTATAAGATAAGATTATTTGAGCTAGTTGCCTTGGTTCTGGAGAGGCCTTCATTGGACAGTAAAACTTCCATAATGACCACAGCCAAAATCATACAAAGAGTCCAGTTTTCCTAAGCTTAGAGATGAAACATGTCTTCACCCCTCTCTCCCTTCCCTCTTTCCATTGTGCCTGCCATATAACGTAGTAGAGATATTTGGGAACTGATAAAGATCACTGAATTATAGGAATTACCAAAGGTAATCCTGGACCTGAAAGGTAACTCAGTGGACATCTAACAATACCCATACCGGAAAGAGGGTTTGACATATTCTGATCGCATTTCCTCTTATTATATTTGATTCATGTGGTCTGAACACCATCAGTCTAGATTGTCCTTTAACTCTGTGTCTGGCTTTTGTTGGAATTAGGCAAAAGAAGACAGAATTTGGACAGATGAACTGAGTTCAAAAAGTAGTCTAGTGTAAGGGGTAATACTATTTTGTCCACATAGATAACTAGTCTTATAGTCCTTTGTCTAAAGACCTTCAGTGAGAATGACTCTTCACACCCATCTATGTATGTATGTACATACATATGTACATATTTATAAATATATACATATGTTTGTCACATATACACAATATGAATTCATGTAAACATATATGCACAATAACACAATACATATATATGTATCAAGGAGCAAACTTAATAGGTTCTCTCACAACTGCATACCCATTTCAAATAAACAACAATTTTTTTTCATTTGTTGTTCCCCATGTGGTCCCTTCCATAAGAACGTGTTGCCCTCAGTAGCAGGGTTGGTCTTGGTATACTATGTGTATTTTCAGCTCTTAACATATATTTCTTTGCACATGATAAATATACTTTTTGTTGCATCATTCCTATGGGAATTAGGATTTCCACTCTTTCTTATAATGAGGGATCTCATCCAGGGGCTCTGCAATGTTCTGAACCTGGATATAATAAGCGCAAAATAATACAGAAGACTAGTTGGAAGACTTCACTATCTAGAAGAAGATCATTCTTGGATTTGAACTCTGCACTGGGTTTTTTTCCATGTCAGTAATTGAACACTTCTGTCAAGCATGTGTCTAATTTTTTTTTTTTGCTTCACCTGATAGTAATGATAAGATCATTTATTTAAGGAGCAAATATTTATTAAGCTTTTGCTCTGTTCTAAGCAATGTGCTTATTGCTAAGGAAGCAAAGGCATAGTCAAAATATACCCAAACTTTAAGAAGTTTGCATTCTATTCACAAAAACATTATCTCTCCTAATATCCATAAGCTCTTATAATGAGATTGACTCTATTATTTGATCTTTCAAGAAATCTTGTACAACTCTGAGGTATGTATGTTAGAAGACATTTTTAAACATCTTTAGGGAAGTATTTTGTTCAACAGAGTCAAATGTCTTCAGTCTTCCTGGAGCCAAGATGCGTGGTGGAGTAAGGAGTAGATTGTTTTCTTTTTCCCATTCTCATCCCTGAATTCCTATAAAAGAGTACCCCAGCAGAGATCCTGGAATAATGGGGCCAGAGTAAAGTTCAGGGATGGGTCAGGCAATCTTTTGATAAAAGAGACTTAGAGAACTGGCAAATAAAGTCCATATCACTTGAGTGAAAAGGGAGCACATTTCAAGACAGGAAATATTCCAACAAGTACATAGGAGGCGAAAGTTTAAAAAAAAAAAACTAGTAAGAAACCCTGAGCCCCAGAGCAAGCAAATATCAGCACCAGGATCTTGCACATGCCTTAGCAGAAACAAGAGAACTAGTAAACTCCAGCTCAGAGATCCGTCACTTGTGGTAGTGCAACACCTAGAAGGCAAGCATCCTTCAGCAATGGATCTCCACAAGCTTCAGTACAGCCCGGAATGGGCAGGTGTCTTCCAACAGTGGAGCTCCCTATGCTTCAGCACAGTGCTGGGGGCAGCCATCTTCCAGAAGCTGGAGTTTACCATGCTTTGGTGAAGCCCCAGGGAAACACAGAAAATTCCCACTTATCCTCAGCACGATAGACAATATCACCAGGATGCCAGTTCAGCACCAAGTAAGCTGCCAGACCTCTACAGCCTCCAGAATCCAGCTGAAACCCCAGAGTAAAAAGCTAGTGACCAGGACGTTGGTGTGGCTGTGGGCTACAATACAATGGATGACCTTGGTGTCTTCGAAGTCTGATCAATTTCTAAATCCTCCACAAAGCTTGCTTCAGCCTCATTCATAGCCATTGGAACAAATTGTTCTCATCCACCCATTCTACCAGGAGAAGGCTTATAGGAAGCATCTAGTAAGCTGGGTGGAAATTATAGGAGACCAAAGAAAAGAGTTGCCTTGCAGGGTCCAACCAGTTTGGGATTTGTTGGAAGAAAATCCCAAATCAATAAGACCCAGATACATTTGAAGAGTTGGGTAATTATCAAGAGCAGGCTCACCTTGAAGAAGCAAATAAAAGAATTGAAAAAATTAGCTTTATCATGCTCCAGAAGCAACAGGAAACAGGATTCCTTGAGGTACTTGGTCATCTGACATTTCCATCTTCATGATGTGTTGGTCTTTCATTGCCAAAGAAGACCATGCCATCAGAGAAATAATGACATGACTTGCACTTGACTTTGTTTTTGAGTGAGAGAGGGCTGTGCATGGTCACCAGTCTCACTTCTCCTCCAGAGCCATCTGAATCCAGTAAGCAGATATTCATCAGGATGCCTGGAGATGAGCCAGGATGAGGCAGTTAGGGTTAATTGACTTGTCCAAGTTCACACAGCTAGTGAGTGTCAAGTGTCTGAGGTGAGATTTGAACTCAGATTCTCCTGACTCCTGCACTTGTTCTATATCCACTGCACCACCTAGCTGCCCCTGGACTGGGAGAAGAATAAAGAAGAGGAAGAATAATGTAGATTACACTGCAGGAAGAAGCAGAAAGACCTATTACAGTAGAGGTAAAGAAAGGAAGGGGGCAAGCATTTTTTGAAACTTATTCTTATTGGATTTAGCTCAAAGAAGGAATAACATGCACATTCAGTTGGTAATACAAACTTATCACACTCCATAAGGAAGCAGAAGGGGAAAGGGCAAAGAAAATGGAAGGAGTGGATAGAAAGCATGGAAGAAGTACTAGTTAAAAGGGGAAAGAAAAGGGAGGAGTGCTCCAGAAGGGAATAAAAATTAAGGGAGGCAGTGTCCAGGAGCAAAACACTGGTGAAGAGATAAAAGGTGAAAGGAGAGAGAAAATTATAAACAGGGGATAGAGGAGAGAAAGACCAAATTAATAATCAGATTGTGAAAGTGAATGGAATGAACTCTCCCATAAAACAGAAGTGGATAGCAAAGTGGATTAAAAACCATATTCCCACAATATGTTGTTTATAAGAAACATATTTAAAGAAGAGTGATACACACAGAGGAAGGGCCAAAGGCTGGAGCAGATGTTATGAGTTAGTTGAAGCTAAAAAAAAAAAAGCAAGGGTAGCAGTTTTGATCTCTGACAAAGTAAAAGAAAAGTAGATTTAACTGAAAGGAACAAAGAAGGAAAACACATCTTGCTAAACGGTGCTATACATAATGAAGTAATAATCAATAGTAAACATATATGGACAAAGTGGATGCTATAGCATCTAAATTATTAGTGAGAAGTTAAAGGAGTTATAGGAAGAAATTGATAGCAAAACTATACTAGTGGAAGAACTCAACCTCCCTCTCTCAGAACTTAGGTAAATCTAAACACAAAATAAACAAGAACGAAGTTCAGGGAGTGAACAGAATTTTAGAAAAAGTGGATATGGTAGAACTCCAGAGAAAACTGATGGGGGATAAAAAGGAATGTATATTTTTGTCCACGTGGCACCTTCACAAGTATTGACCACATACTGTAGCATAGAAACCTCTCTATCAAATCCAAAAAGGCAGAAATATTAAATGCATTCTTTTTACTTCATGTTGCAATAAATATTACATGTAATTGAAGGCCATGGAAAGACAGGCTACAAATTGAATAGAAACTAAATAATCTAATACTAAAGAATGAGTGGATCAATCTACAAATCATAGAAACAATCAATAACTTCATCTGAGAGAAATGACAATAATGAGACATCATACCAAAACTTATGGTATGCTTCCAAAGTGGTTCTTAGAAGAAATTTTATATGTCTAAATGCTTACATGAGTAAAATAGGGGAAAGATACATAAATGAATTGGCTCTTCAATGTAAAAGCTAGCCAAAAAACAAAATTCCAAATTAAATATCAAATTAGAAATTCTGAATATCAAAGTAGATATTAATAAAATTAAAATTAAGAAAACTATTAAACTGATAAATAAAACCAAGTATGTTTTATATAAAAAAACAATAAAATAGATTATTCTTTGGTTAATTTGATTTTTAAATAAGAAGAGGAAAATCCAATTACTAGTATTAAAAATGAAAAGGGTGAATTAAATTGTAAAAAATATATAGGAGCTATTTTGCCCTACCGTATGCCAGTAAATGTGACAAACTACGTGAAATGGATGAATATTTACAAAAACATAAATTGTCACTTTTAACAGGGGAAGAAATAATATACTTAATATGTTGGGAAAAAGAAATCAAATAAACCATCAATGAAGTCCCTTAGGAAAAATCTCCAGGGACAGATGAATTTGCAGGTGAATTTTAGCAAATATTTGAAGAACAATTAATTCCATATCTTATAAACTATATAAAAACATAGGAAAAGAAAGCTAAAAGGGGAGTCCTACCAAACTTTTTTTATGATCCAAATATGGTATTGATACTTAAACCAGGAAGAGCCAAAACAAACAAAAAAAAATTATAGACCAAATTTCCCTAATGAATATAAATGAAAAACTTTTAATAAAATATTTGCCAAGACATTATAACTACTTATCATGAGGATAATATGCAATGATTTGGGGTGATTTATATCAGGACTACAGGACCCTTTCAATATTTGAAAAACTATCAGCACAGTAGGATATATAAATAAAAAATTCACAGACATCTTGTGATCATTCAATAGATAAAGAAAAAAAAGCATTTGACAAAATACAACATACTTTTCTATTAAAATGCCAGAGTATAGAAATCAATGTAGTTTTATTTAAATTATAAGTAGCATCTTATCTAAAACCTAAAACAAATATCACATAAAATGGAGGTAAACTAGCATTTCCAAAAAAAATCTGGGTGAACAAGAATATACCTTATCACTACTATTATTCAATACTGTACCTCAAATATTAGGTTAAGCTATAAGAAAAATAGAATACAAGGAATTATAATAGGCAATGAAGAAAAAAAGCTATCCATTGCATATTACATGATGGCATACTTAGAGAATCAACTCAAAAACTACCTGAAAATAACAACTTTAGCAACGTTGCAGGATATAAAATGAGTCCCCATAAATCATTGGCATTTCCATGTGTTACATAAAAAACCCAGCAGCAAGAGAGAGAAGAGGAAATTTCTTTAAACATAACGGTAGATAATATGAAATATTTGGGAGTCTTCCTGCCAAGACAGACCTGGGAACTATATGACCACATGCATAAAACATTTTTCACGCATATGAAGTCATATTGAAATAATTGGAAGCATATCAATTGTTCATGCTAATATAATAGCAATGATAATTTAACCTAAATTATTTTACTTATTCAGTGCCATACTTATCAAACTACCAAAACTTATTTTATAGTGTTAGAAAAAATAAGAAGCAAAATCATCATTTTTACGTTTCTGGGAGCCAAGATGGTGGAATGATCAGTAACTGCTATCTCCCTCATCCTTGTTGACCTTGACAAGCCCAGAGAATATCTCCCTGGAAAAAACACTGGAAGAGTGGCAACAGTAGAAGGGGTAAACAGACTCTCAACCTGCAAGGCTAGAAAGATCGCTAAGGAGACTTCCTCTGGCTGTGGCCAAAGACAACCAGTTCAAGATTAGAGCTATCCCAGACAGCCCCACCTCAACAAACCAGGAGAAGATCCTGAGCCCCAGGGTTGTGAAGCCAGTAACTGTGAACACCAGGACCCAATGCATGCCTCAACACCCCAGGGGAATCAGGAATACACTAGCACAGACAGCTGAGCTTGCCTATGCTCTAGCTCAGCAGAGAAGCCTTCCAGGGTCCAGACAACCTCTTCTGCACACTTAACGAGCTAGCTCCAGAGTAAATGCAGGGAAACCCAAAAAGACCTCACTTGGCTTCTGCTTTCATAAACCAGCCAGTTCAGCACCAGGTGAGCTATAGAATTTTAGCTTCATACTGAAAGAACCAGAGGCCACAACACACAGTTTTGGCATAAGTTTTAAGCATAAGAACTATGGGACAGAGTTTCCTGTGACGCAGATTCAGAGAATTACTTTAAAAGCCAAGAAAAGGGTCATTATGATGAGTAAGAAGCAAAGCACAAAAGAAAAGACCATGGAAACTTTCCCTGGGGAAAGGAACAAAGCACAAATACCAAAGAGGTCAGCATAGAGACTGTACTCCTATCTGAAACTTCAGAAGGGAATATAAACTGGTCTGATGTACGAAGAGCGTTCTTGGAAGACCTCTGGAAAGATTTTAAAAACCAAATATGGAGAAACAGAAGAAAAACTGGCCAATGATTTTAAAAATATGAAAGAAATTCAGTGAATAAAACAGCTTCTTTAAAAAGAATAATTGGGCAAATAGAAAAGGAAGTAAAAAACTTACCTGGGAAAAAATTCCTTAAAACAAGCAATTGGATAGGTGGAAAAGGAGACATAGAAGTTAACTGAAGAAAGCAGTTTGATAAAAAACAGAATTGGACAAGTATAAGCTGATGAATCTATGAGATATCAAGAATCAATCAAACAAAGTCCAGAGAATTAAAAGAGAAAAAAAATGCAAAATGTCTAATGGGAGAAGCAACTGACCCGGAAAATACATCCAGGAGAGAAAATCTAAGAATTGTAGATCTACTGGAAAGCAATTATATAAAAAAGAGCTTGAACAATATCATCCAAGAAGTCACAAGAAAAATAGCCCAGAAGTTCTAGATGCAGAGGGCAAAATAGTCATCGAAAGAATTCACTATTCACCTATTGAACCAGACCCCAAACTAAAAACACCAAGGAATATCGTTTGCAAATTCCAGAACTTTCCAGTGAATGAGGAAATACTTCAGGCACCCAGAAAGAAACTATTCAAATATGGAGGAGGTAGAGTCAGGATCACACAGGGCCTTGCAACCTCTACATTAAAAGAACAAAGGAATTGGAATATGATATTCTGTAAGGTAAAAGAGTTGGGACTACAACCTAGGATTAATTATCCAGTGAAGTTGAGGAAACTATTTCAGGCAAGGAAATGGACACTCAATGAAACAAGGAATTTGCAGACCTTGCTGATGAAAATATCAGAACTCCGCAGAAAATTTCTTTTTGAAAGCCAAGTCTCAAGAGAAGCATAAGTAGGTAAACAGGTGAAAAAAAAAAAAAACATGTTGTAAAACATGGACAAACGGTTTCCTTCCCTGTAAGGGAAAATGGTAGTTTTAATCTTGAGATATGCATACTTTTTACGAAATGTAAAAAGGACATACACAGATAGAAGAAGTGGGTGTAAATGAAATGATGTGGGG
Source organism: Notamacropus eugenii (assembly GCF_028372415.1). NCBI lineage: Eukaryota > Metazoa > Chordata > Mammalia > Diprotodontia > Macropodidae > Notamacropus > Notamacropus eugenii. The sequence continues at coordinate 575,501,350 of NC_092872.1, forward strand.
ATAACAAATGTGATGTAGGGGGAGAAGGGATTGGTATGGGAGATGTGAAAGGAGGACTCAGAAAAAAAAAAGGTCTTTCACAAGAGAAGGCACAAAAATATATTGCAGTAAAGGGAAAGAGGGAAGGGTCTGATGGGTACTCAAATCTAATTGGATTCAAGCAGAGTACAATGAACTCAGTTAAATGGAGAAATGCAATTAACTTTATAGGCAGTAGCAGGGGAAGGGGAACAAAAAGGGAGGGAAGGCTAAAAGGGAGGGAAGAAGTAAGAAGGGAAAAGAGAATTAAAAGAGAGGGGTGCTGAAAGAAGGGAGGAAAGACTGAGGGAGGTTGTGGTCAAAAATTAAAACTATTGTGGAGGAGAAGGGAGAACGAAAAACATAAACAAGGGGAAAGGAGATGGAGGGAAGAACACAGATAGTAATCATAACTGTGACTGTGAATGAAATGTACTCTCCCATAAAACAGAAGTGGATTGCAGAATGGATTAAAAATCATAATCAAACCATATCTTGTTTACAAGAAACACATTTGAAATGGGATCATACACACAGGGCAAAAGTAAAAAGTTGGAGCAGAATATTTTGTGCTTTAGCTGATATAAAAAGAGCAGGGGTAGCAATTCTAATCTCAGGCAAAGTTCATGCAGAAGTAGATCTAATCAAAAGAGATAAGCGGGGGAAACTATACCCTGCTAAAAGTCACTGTAGACAATTAAGCAATTTCATTACTAAACACATATGCTACAAGTGGTATAGCATCCAGTTTCTTAGAGGAGAAATTAAGGGAGTTACAGGAAGCAATAGAGAGCAAAAGTATACTAGTGGGGAATCTCAGCTTCCCCCTTTCTGAACTTGATATATCTAACCTCAAAATAAACAAGAAAGAAGTTAAGAAGGTGAAAAGAACTCTGGATAAGGCAGATGTGATAGATCGCTGGAGAGAAATGAATGGGGGCAGAGAGGAATATGCCATTTTTCTCAGCATTTCATGGCACATAAAGAAAAATCCACCATGTTCTAGGTCATAAAAACCCCACAATCCAGTGCAGAAAGTCAGGGATACTCATTGCATTCTTTTGACACCATAATGCAGTAAAACTTCTATGTAATCAAAGGCCATGGAAATATTAACCAGAAACTAACTGGAAACTAAAAATTCTAATCATAAAGAATGAGTGAGTTAAACAACAAATTATAGAAACAGTCAATAACTTCATTCAAAACAATTACAATAATGAGACAACCTACCAAATTTTATGGGATACTGCAAAAGCAGTTCTTAGGGGAAGTTTTGTCTCTGAATGTCTCCATAAATAAAGTAGAGAAAGAGGAGATCAATGAATTGTTCATGCAGCTGAGAAAATTCAAAAAAGAACAAATTGAAAATACCCAAGTAAATGACAAATTAGAAATACTGAAAACCAAAGGAGAGATTAATGAAATTGAAATTAAGAAAACTATTGAACAAGTAAATCAAACTAGGAGTTGGTTTTTATGCAAAAAACAATGAAATTGATAAATCTTTGGTCAATTTGATTAAAAAAAGAAAGAGGAAAATCGAATGACCAATATCAAGAATGAAGTGTGAACTCACCTCGAATGAGGAGGAAATTAAAACAATAATAAGAAATTGCTTTTCCCAACTGTATGCCATAAATTCGACAATGTAAATGAGATGGATGACTATTTTAAAAGATGTAAATTGCCCAGATTAACAGAAGAAGTTGAATCTTTAAATAACCCCATCTGAGTGCTGCTAGAAATTTTTCTGCACATGTAGGATCCTTTCCCATTTTTATGATCTCATGGGAATACAGTCCTAGAAGTGGTATTATTGGGTCAAAGAGTATGCATGTCTTTTCATAGCCCTTTGGGCATAAATTGATCTCCAGAATGGTTCAATCAGCTCACATATCCACCTACAGTGAATTAGTGTTCCAACTCTTCCACATGTTCTCCAACATTTATCATCATCCTGTTTTTTCATGTTAGCCAATCTGAGAGGTGTGATGTGGTATCTCAGAGTTGTTTTGGTCAGCATCCCTCTAATCAATAGTGATTTAGAGCATTTTTTCATATGAGTATAGATAGCTTTAGTTTCCTCCTCTGATGACTGCCTGTTCATATCCTTTGTCCATTTATCAGTTGGAGAATGGCTTGTATTCTTGGACATTTGACCCAGTTCTTTATATATTTTAGAGATGAGGCCATTATCACAGATACTAGTTATAAAAATTCCTTGCCAGTTTTCTGCTTCTCTCCCAATCTTGGTCGCACTGGGTTTGTTTGTGGAAAAAATTTTCAATTTAATGTAATCAGAATCATCCATTTTGTACTTCATGATGTTTTCTGTCTCTTGTTTAGTCAAAAATTCTTCCCTTCTCCATAAATCTGATGAATACACTGTTAGTTGCTCCTCTGATTTGTTTGTAGTATCAATCTTTATACCTAGATCATGTACCCACTTGGACTCTATTCTTGTGTAGTGTGTCAGGCATTGGTCTTTGCCTAGTTTCTGTCACACTGTTATCCAGTTTTCACAGCAAATTTGTCAAACACTGAGTTCTTATCCTAGAAATTGGGGTCCTTGGGTTTATCAAACAGTACATTGCTATATTCATTGACGAATGTGTCTTGTGTACCTAACCTATTCCACTGGTGTATCCTTCTGTTTTTCAGCCAGTAACAAGTAGTTTTGATCGTTGCTGCTGTATAATGGAATTTGAGATCTAGAACAGCTAGGCCACCTTCCCTAGCATTTCTTTTCTTTAGTTCCCTAGATATTGTGAACCTTTTGTTCTTCCAGAGGAATTTTGATATTATTTTTTTCTCTCTCTACAAAATAATTATCTGATTGTTTGATTGGTATGGCACTGAATAAGTAAATTAATTTAGGTAGAATTGTCATTTCTATTATATTGACTCAGCCCATCAATGAGCAACTGATGTTTTTCCACTTACTTAGATCTGACTTTATTCTTGTGAAAAGTGTTTTGTGATTGCATTCATATAGTCCTGGGATTATTTTGGTAGGTAGACTCCCAAACATTTTATAGTGTCTACTATTGCTTTAAATGGCATTTCTTTTTGTATTACTTGCTGTTGAGTTCAGTTAGTAATTTATAAAAATGCAGAAGATTTGTTTGGGTTTATTTGCAACCTGCAACTTTCTCAAAGTTGTTTCTTATTTCTAGTAATTTTTTGCTTGATTCTCTGAGATTCTCTAAGTATATCATCATAACATCTTCAAAAAGTGACAGCTTAGTTTCTTCTTTGCCTATTCTAATTCTATCAATTTCTTTGTCTTCTCTTATTGCTATACCTCATATTTTTACTACTGTATTGAATAATAGTAGTGATAATGGACATCCTTGTTTTACCCCTCATCTTACTTGAAATTCATCTACCTTACCTCATTGCATATAATGCGTGCTTAAGGTTTTATGTAGATACTGCTTATTATTTTGTGGAAAGTTCCATTTATTCCTATTTTCTCCAGTGTTTTCAATAGGAATGCATGTTGTATTTTTTCAAAATCTTTCTCTGCATTAATTGAGATAATAATTCGGTTTTTCTTAGTGTTGTTGTTGATATGACCAATAATGTAATTGTTGTCGTAATATTGAACCAACTCTGCATTCCTGGTATAAATCCTACCTGATCATAAGGCGTTATTCTCATGATGAGTTACTGTATTCTTTTTACTAAAATCTTATTTAAAATTTTTGCATCTATATTCATTAGAGAAATTGGTGTATAATTTTCTTTCCCTGTTATTGCTCTTCCTGGTTTAAGCATGAAAACCATATCTGTATCATGAAAAGATTTTGGGAAGACTCCTTCCCCAATTTTCCCAAATAGTCTATGTAGGTTTGGAATTAACTGTTCTTTAAATGTTTGATAGAATTCCCTTGTGAATCCATTTGGCCCTGGAGACTTTTTCCCAGGAATTTCATTGATGGCTTCTTCCATTTCTTTTTCTGAGATAAGGTTAACAAGTATTCAACTTCCTCTTATGTTAATCTGGACAATTTATATCTTTTTATATCTTCTTTATATTGTTGAATTTATGGGCATACAATCAGGCAAAATAATTTCTTATTATTGCTTTAATTTACTCCTCATTGGAGGTGAATTGACACTTTTCATTCTTGATATTGGTCATTTGGGTTTCTTCTTTCTTTCTTTTTAATCACTTGAGCAAAGGTTTATCAACTCTATTTGTCTTTTTCATAAAACCAACTCCTAGTTTTAGTTACTAGTTCAACAGTTTTCTTAATTTCTATTTCATTAATCTCTCCTTTATTGTAAATATTTATAATTTGGCCTTTACTTTGGGATTTTCAATTTGTCCTTTTTTAAGTTTTTTTCAGCAGTATGCCCAATTCATTGATCTCCTCTTTCTCTATTTTATTCATGTAGGCATTCAAAGATATAAAAATTCCTCTGAGAAATGCTTTTGCAGTATTCCATAAAATTTGGTAGGTTGTCTCATTATTGTCATTCTCTTGAATAAAATTGTTGATTGTTTCTATAGTTTGTTGTTTAACCCACTCATTCTTTATAATTGGATTGTTTAGTTTTCAAGTAGGTTTTGGTTTATATTTCCATGTCCTTTGATTACATATGTTTTATTGCAGTATTATGTCAGAAGGATGCATTGAGTATCCCTGACTTTCTGCACTGGATTGTGAGGTGTGTATGGTCTAGTGCATGGTTTATTTTTGTACATATGCTGTGTACCGCTGAGAAAAAGGTACATTCCTTTCCATCCCTATTCTCCACGGATCTATCATATCTTCATTTTCGAGAGTACTGTTCACCTCCTTAACTCCTTTCTTGTTTATTGTGAGGTTAGATTGATCAAGTTCACAGAGGGGGAGGTTGAAGTCCACTAGTAGTATACTTTCGCTGACTCTTTCTTCATGTAACTCCGTTAACTTCTCCTCTAAGAATTTGGATGCTATACCACTTGGAGCCTATATATTTTGTAATGAAATTGATTCGTTGTCTATGGTGCCTTTTACCAGGATATGGTTTCCTTCCTTATGTGTTTTGATTAGATATTTTTCTGCAATAGATTTGTCTGAGATTAGGGTTGCTACTCATGCTTTTTTTTTTTTACAGCAGCTGAAGCATAAAGTATTCTACTCAAACTTTTTATTTTTACCCTGTATGTATGATTCCCTTTCAAATGTGTTTCTTGTAAACAAGATGTTGTAGGATTAAGATTTTTAAAGCATTCTGGTATCCACTTCTGTTTCATTGGAGAGTTGATCCCATTCACATTCACAGTTTTGATTACTATCCGTGTGCTTCCCTCCATCCCCTTTCCCCTTGTTTATCCTTTTAGTTCTACCTTCTCCTCCACAATACTTTTAATTTTTGACCACAGCCTCCCTCAGTCTTCCCTCCCTTCTTTCAGCCTCCCTAACTTTTAATCTCCTTTTCCCTTCATACTTCTCTCCCTTTTAACTTTCCCATTCTTTATTTTCCCCCTTCCCCTCCTACTGCCTATAGAGTTAACTGTTTTTCTAATCTTAACTGAGTTTGTTGTACTCTCCTTGAATCCAATCAGATGAGTGTAATTCTCAAACAATGTTCATCCCCCTTCCCAATTTCCCTCTATTGTAATATATTTTTGTGCCTCTTCTTTTTTTTCTTTTCTTTCTTTCTTTATTTAACTTTCAACATTCACTTTCACAAAGTTTTGGGTTCCAAATTTTCTCCCCTTTTGTCCCCTCCCCCCACTCTAAAACACTGAGCATTCTAATTGCCCCTGTCTGCCAATCTGCCCTCTCTTCTACAATCCCTCTCTGCCCTTGTCTCCATCCTATACCCCTTTACCTGTATTTCTTATTTCCTAGTGGCAAGAACAGTACTCTACAGCTGTTCCTAAAACTTTGAGTTCCAACTTCTCTTCCTCCCTCCCTCCCCACCCCTTCCCTTTGGAAGGCAAGCAATTCAATATAGGCCAAATCTGTGTAGTTTTGCAAATGACTTCCATAATAGTAGTGTTGTGTAAGAACTAATTCTATTTCCCTCCATCCTATCCTGTCCCCATTACTTCTGTTCTCTCTTTTGATCCTGTCCCTCCCCACGAGTGTTGACCTCAAATTGCTCCCTCCTCCCCTTGCCCTCCCTTCCATCATCCCCCCCACCCTGCTTATCCCCTTTCCCACCACTTTACTGTATTGTAAGATAGGTTTTCATACCAAAATGAGTGTGCATTTTATTCCTTCCTTTAGTGGAATGTGATGAGAGTAAACTTCATGTTTTTCTCTCACCTCCCCTCTTTATCTCTCCACTAATAAGTCTTTTGCTTGCCTCTTTTATGAGAGATAATTTGACCCATTCCATTTCTCCCTTTCTCCTCCCAATATATTTCTCTCTCACTGCTTGGTTTCATTTTTTTAAGATATGATCCCATCCTCTTCAACTCACTCTGTGCACTCTGTCTCTATGTGTGTGTGTGTGTTCGTGTGTGTGTGCGTGTGTAATGGCTCCCAGTACCCAGATACTGAATAGTTTCAAGAGTTACAAATATTGTCTTTCCATGTAGGAATGTAAACAGTTCAACTTTTATAAGTCCCTTATGACTTCTCTTTGCTATTTACTTTTTCATGCTTCTCTTCATTCTTGTGTTTGAAAGTCAAATTTTCTTTTCAGCTCTGGTCTTTTCATCAAGAATGGTAGAAAGTCCTCTATTTCATTGAAAGACCAATTTTTCCCCTGAAGTATTATACTCAGTTTTGTTGGGTAGGTGATTCTTGGTTTTAGTCCTAGTTCCTTTGACTTCTGGAATATCCTATTCCATGCCCTTCAATCCCTTAAAGTAGAAGCTGCTAGATCTTGTGTTATACTGATTGTATTTCCACAATACTTGAATTGTTTCTTTCTAGCTGCTTGCAATATTTTCTCCATGACCTGGGAACTCTGGAATTTGGCCACAATGTTCCTAGGAGTTTCTCTTTTTGGATCTCTTTCAGGCGGTGTTCTGTGGATTCCTTGAATACTTATTTTGCCCTCTGGTTCTAGAATCTCAGGGTAGTTTTCCTTGATAATTTCATGAAAGATGATGTCTAGGCTCTTTTCTTGATCCTGGCTTTCAGGTAGGATTTTAAAATTATCTCTCCTGGATCTATTCTCCAGGTCAGTTGTTTTTCCAATGAGATATTTCACATTATCTTCCATTTTTTCATTCTTTTGGTTTTGTTTTGTGATTTCTTGGTTTCTCATAAAGTCATTAGCCTCCATCTGTTCCATTCTAATTTTTAAAGAACTATTTTCTTCAGTGAGCTTTTGAATCTGCTTTTCCATTTGGCTAATTCTGCTTTTGAAAGCATTCTTCTCCTCATTGGCTTTTTGAACCTCTTTTGCCAATTGAGTTAGGCTAGTTTTTAAGGTGTTATTTTCTTCAACATTTTTTTGGGTCTCCTTTAGCAGGCTGCTGATCTGCTGTTCATGCTTTGACTTCAAGTCTCTCATTTCTCTTCCCAGCTTTTCCTCCTCCTCTCTAACTTGATTTTCAAAATCCTTTTTGAGCTCTTCCATGGCCTGAGCCCATTGAGTCGGCTGGGATACAGAAGGCTTGACTTCTGTGTCTTCTCCTGATGGTAAGCATTGTTCTTCCTCATCAGAAAGGAAATGCCTGTTCACCAAAAAAGTAACCTTCTATAGTCTTATTTTTTTTCCCTTTTCTAAACATTTTCCCAGCCAGTCACTTGACTTCTGAGTGTCCTCTCCACCCCCACCTTGCCTCCAGATCCTCCCAGCCAGCACTTGGGGTCTGAGATTCAAATGTTGCTTCCCAGCCTCAGGGCTTTGGGTGGGGCCAGGGCTGCTATTCAGTGTGAGATTAAGTTCAGGTGTTCAGGTCAGGGCAGGGCCGCCTCACGGGCTCACTTCCCTCAGGGAGTTTATGTAGAGACCTTCAACAATGGATCCAGGCTCCTGCCTGCTTGCGGAGCCCCTGGTCAGCTCCCGCCTCCACTGCTGCATCCCGAAGGGACCTGAGTTATGGGGGCACCCCACACCCCTCTCGACCTCCCAAAGAGACCCTCTCACTGACCCTTGTCACCTGTGGGTGGAGGGACCCACACGGCCACTGGAGATTCTGTCCCTGAAGCCTGCTCGGATCCGCTCCTTTCTGTGCTGCGCTGCTGAGGCAGGGTTGGGCTCTGCTCTGGGTCTGGGACATGAGGGGCCTTTTGTGAGAGGTGTTCAGGCTCTCTGGAGCAGAAATCTCCTCTGTTCCGTTGTTCTGTGGCTTCTGCTGCTCCAGAATTCGCTAGTGGACCTTTTTTTATGGATATTTTATGGGCAGTGGGTTAGGAAGTAGCGTATGTGCGTCTTTCTACTCCGCCATCTTGGCTCCACCCCCCTGTGTCTTCTTTTCAGTGAATTTATTTTTCTGTCCTCCTTTTCACATTTCCCATTACAATCCCTTCCCATCCTCTAATCACATTTGTTATCATCACTTCATTTAATTTATACCCACTCCCTCTATCTATGTATATCCCTTTTACATTTCATAATAATTATACAACTCTCAAGTTTAACAAGTATCATCTTCCATGATAGAGATGTAATTTTCTTTGCCCATATTGTGTAACTAATTTTTTCTCTCTGTTTTCCTTTTTATGCCTCTCTTGAGACCTGCATTTGAAGATCAAATTTTCTATTGAGTTCTGACCTTTTCATCAGGAACATCTGGAAATATTTTTTTTTTTTGTTTTTTTACTGAATGTCTCTCTCCTTGCCTGAAATATTATGCTCAATTTTGCTGGGTAATTAATCCTTCCCTGTTGTCCCAGATTCTGTGCCTTTCTGAATATTGTATTCCAATTCCTTTGTTGTTTTAATGTAGAAGCTGCAAGATCCTGTGTGATCCTGACTGTTACTCCTCCACATTTGAACTATTTTCCTCTGGCTGCCTGCAGTATTTTCTCCTTCACTTAATAGTTCTGAAGTTGGCAGTAACATTCCTTGGTGTTTTTAGTTTGTGATCCCTTTCAAGAGGAAAATGGTGGATTCTTTCGATGACTATTTTGCCCTCTGTCTAGGGCTTCTGGGCAATTTTCCTTGTTAATTTCTTTGAGCATATTTTAGGTTATTTTTTTTTTGTCATGACTTTCTGGTAGACTAATAATCCTTAGATCTACTCTCCTGGATCTATTTTACTGGTTAGTTCTTTTTTCTATTAGATATTTTACAATTCCTTTCTCTTTTCATCCTTTAGATTCTATTTCACTGATTCTTGATGTCTCTTAGATTAATTAGCTTCTACTTGTCTGACTGTTTTGTACCGAATTGTTTTCTTCAGTTAATCTTTACATCTCCTTTTCCATCTCTCCAATTGTTCCTTTTAAGGAGATATTTTCCCCAGTTAGGTTTTTTCTTCCTTTTCCATTTGTCAAATTTTCCTTTTTAAAGGAACTGTTCTCTTCATTGAATTCTTTTTTCATATTTTTAAAATCATTGGCCAGGTTTTCTTCTATTTCTTTAATTTGGGTGGTAAAACCTTTCCTGAGCTCTTCCAAGAAGGCTCTTTGTGCTTCAGACCAGTTCATATTCCCTTCTGAAGTTTCAGATGTGGGTACAGTCTCAATGCTGACCTCTTTGGTATTTGTGTTTGGGTCCTTGTACCTATAGAAAGATTCCATGATGTTTTCCTTTCTGCTTTGCTTCCTACTCATGATACTTACTCTTTTCCTGTCTTTTAAAGTAGATTTCTGCATCTGTGGCACAAGGAGCTCTGTCCCACAAATCTTGTAACTGAAACTTGAGTCTTTGTGTCATGTGGCCTCTGGTTCTTTCAGCTATTAGCTTAAATCCTGCAGCTTACCTGGTGCTGATGTGTCTGATGTTTGAAAACAGAGGCCAGTTTGAGTTTTCTGTGCAGTTACCCTTGAGGTAGCTCGTTAATTGTGGGGAAGGGGTGGTCTGGATGTGGGAGCATCTTCTACTGAGCTAGAGAATAGGCAAGCTCAGCTGTCTGTGCTAGTGTCTTCTGGATTCCCCTGGGGTGCTGAGACATGCCTGGGTTCCTGGTGCTGGCAGTTGCTGGTTTCACCACCCTGGGGGTCAGGATTTTCTCGTGGTTTGGTGACGTGAGGCTGTCTGGGACAGTTATGATCCATCACTGGTAGCCTTGGGCCACAGCCAGAGGAACCTTCATAGGGAAATTTCTATCCTCACAGGTTGAGAGTCTGTGTACCCCTTTGGCTGCTCCTATTGTTCCAGGGTTTTTCCTGGGGAGATATTTTCTGGGCTCATCAAGGTCATGAAGGGGAGGGAGATATCAATTACTGATCACTCCACCCTCTTGGCTCCTAGAACCAGAAATAGTTCTAATTCTTTCCAACATAATAATGTGAAAATGTTTCATATGAATGTACATGTACAGCCTATATCAGATTGCATGCCATCTTGAGGTGGAGAAAGGCATGAGGAGGGAGAAAATTTGTGGTTGAAAGTCTGATGGAAGTGAATTTTGAAAACAAAAAAGAAATACATGAATAATAGTAGTAGTAATAAAAATGGAGGATTCAGATGTGATTCATCCAGAAGAGAACGTAAGAGATCTAGAAAGACTGTCACACACCTAATTAATAATCCCCTCTATGTACAGATCATGTTAGGAGTCAAACTTACCTCTCAAGTAGAAATATACACACATACATACATATTCGTATGTGTGTGTGTGTGCACGTGTGTACACATAGACAATTTTCTATTAAAGGTTACCTCCTTTCTCATATCTTAGCTCACCTTGACTTCTTCAATAATTTTTAAAGTAATCAGTCCTCTACTCTTCTTTTCTGCTTTGGAAAAGCTAATATTTCTCATTCTGATAATAAATCCTGCAGTTCACATGCCAGATCTTTTCCCAGTATTTTTTCTCCCTTTTCTCCAAGTTTCATTCTTTCCTCTTTACCCGTTCCTCTCCAGTGAAATCAGTGAAATCTATCCAAAATTGCTGCCAGAATTCTGAACGTCAGTTGGGTTATCTTTAAGGAGGGAAATTGTCTATAAAGACACAAGTTCCATTTAAGACAAGAATAATTCCTTCTTGAGGGAATTCCTTTCTTTATTTGACTTTGTAAACTACCTTAGATTGAAATATTTTCCTTATATAATTTTCATTGCAATATTTTCTTTTCAATCATACTTTTAAAGTTTAACCTTTAGTATTGTGAATAAAATTTCCCTGGGGATTTCAATACTTCCTTTTAAAAGGTTTATACCTTCTGGGGCAACCTTCAATTCTGATAAATATAGGAGTATTCAAGTTTCCTTGGAATTTTCCTTCTGCCGGTCTCAGGTGTGTAGGAGCTCAACTGAACTGAACCAAGGTAAGTTGACCCAGTCTTGGCCATATTTGTCTTGTTTTCTTCCATCCTCTCCTGAGCTGACATTTTCTCACCTCTCATAATTTACATTTTCCTGAACCCTCCACCCCCATCACCAAGAAGATCCCTTACCTAGTGCTCCTTATAACTTATCCTATTCTGGCAAAAATAAGGTGCATGTTGACTGACAAAGAGTTGGGACTGTATGTATGGAGAATAGTGTGACTTTAGGCCAGAGGTGGAGAATCTGTGCACTTGAGGCCACATGTTGCCCTCTAGGTGGTTTGGTGTGACCCTTTGACTGAATCCAAACTTCACAGAAAAAAATATTTTTATTAAGGGGATTTGTTCTGTTAAACTTTTATTCAGAGTGAGGGCCTACCTTGAAGGATCTAGATATCCACAGTCTGCTTTGAGGCCATAGATTCCTCATCCCTGGGCTTTTGTACACTCATCATTTGTCTTTATTAGCTTATTCTCCAAGTAGGCCTTGGACTTTTCTAACTCTAAGTCAATTTAAGGGAAAACATCATCCACAATGGTCCATTAGGAAAGCATTTTTTAAGGAAGACAAATGCTGTATTTGTGACAAGAAGAAAGAAGGCTGGGAGAGAGGGAATGTGTGGTACCAGGAGGTTGTTATATATTTAAGTAACGTATGAAATCAGGGTATGAAGGATGGTGCATTTTCATCATTTCACCATCACAGCAAGATTATAGGTCCTAGCAGGAAGAGACTTCAGAAGTCCTCCAGTGAAATTTCCCTCAATTTACAGATGCTAAAAATCCTGAAGCCTAGAGCGATTCATTACCTTACCAAGGTCATACAGGTAGTAAGGGTTAGGTGAGGCATTGGAACTCAGGAGATGAAGGACTCTTTTCTACTCTATGTTGGTTTGGGACATGGAAGGCATTTGGTAGCATACCTGCCTGAGGCAACTGTGATGGAATAGTTAAGGCTTTGGCTCTGGAGTCAGATGGATGACCAAAGTTTGAATGCCAGTACTGTCACTTATTAACTCTCTAAATAAATAGGCCATACTAACTAGTTGGGCAACATTTTATAAGTCACTGAAAATTTGGTAGAGAGATATGAACTGTGCTTACCTGGCAAACATTCTCATACATTCATCTGAGATTCCAGAGTATTGCTATGACTCAGTCAGAGCCACTTCAAGTCCCCCAAATCCCCATTCTTAGCACAGTTCTAGCCTACCTGTTTAGCATTGGTTCCAGAATTTCAAGCAACCAGTATGAAGTCAGTAATTTGGTGTGAAAGTACAAAATATTGCCTCTGAGTAGCTCTCCATGCCTTATTCACTCATTACTAGAAGATGGAGGAAAAGAAGTGGAATACATCAACCTACACTCACCCTTAAAGGTGATGCTGATCCCATTAGGGATGCTCAGAGGAGATGAGAACAAGCTCAGCCATTCTGCTACCATCAGCAGTATCTGGGATGGTGATTCCTTCAGGTGAATTTTGTCTAAAGGTCAGATAGGGTAGGTGGTACCCTGAAAAGGGATGAGAACTAAGTCTCCTTTATATTTGTTTCTTTAAATGTTTTTTGCCATTCTCCTTCAAGAGGCTGCCAAGGCCAAACAGGTATTCATATCTGAAGAAATGCACTAGATAGAAAAAGCATGGCTAACTCAAATGGGATGATTAGCATGGATAATTAAATTAAGGTCCAAAGAGGGTGACAAATTCTTCACAAGGTCACATAACAAACAAACAAAAAAGATAATCATGCTGGGATTGGAATCTCATTATCCTGTTTCTAATTCCTGAGTTTTTACCATGATACTAACACATGTATTGAAATAATTTTTAAAACTCAGATTAGGTAATGCTATATGTAGAACTAAACCTTCTGAATGATGATAAAGAATACAAAATGGCATTTCTTTTTACGTGTGTCCAAGATTAAAAATTTTGAAATATTGTTTTTCTTCCTTCCATTAGTTTTAATGAAGTAGCTGATATTTTCACATGTCAGATAAGGAGTGTGCCCTATTCTTTGTCACCATGTCAGAAATCTGATCAGGCTGTAAGCATCTACTGTAACAAAAGCCAAATCCTAAATATACATATAGGAAGTTAAAAATATAAACATGTAGTCATGCTACATATAAATTCTGGGGTATGGAAGGGCAAGAGAGTAGAAAATGAGAAGATCTGAAATTCATGGAATATTTATTACTCTTGGAAAGTATGCATCCTAAGCCATAGATGACTCCTGGATGTTTGTCTACTTTAAGAGGTGAAATTTCTATATCATAAACTGTATTCAGGAATTTACACTCTCTTATAGAGAAGCAGCAGTGTGACACAGAGGAGAGAGGGTTCACACTGAAGTCATGGATGACAAGGTGTCAATTTTCAACTCTGACACATATTCTCTCTGGAACCCTAAATAAGCCCCAAACTTGTCAACATTGTTGGCAATATTTTAAGATTTGAAGTTACAGAAAAGTACAAACCTGCAATGGTAGAGGGAATCTTATCACCTGGATGTTCCCTTTACTGAAGAAAACCCAGGTCTAATCCCTCTCTCTATCTTAGCACTTCATCCAGATCCAGAATTCCACTCTTGTACATATTTTCTCTACCGATAGATTGCAGTCCCTGCACAACTAGACACTTCTACTTTAAGAGCTGCTCTGATGAAAACAAATCATCTCCTGTTGGCTAATCCTATAGGAGTGACTCTCTTGGTCTTAAATCAGGCTGATCCAGAAGAATGGACACAAAATTCATCACTGGGCCTGTACTCAAAGCTTCAGTGTCTCAATAGAAAATTCCTAGACATTAACCCTGCTCACAAAGCCTTCAAAACCCAGACTCATCTCTATGCTACAATGAGTTATCAGAGCAGAAATAAAGTACAGTGTTATTGAAAAAAAGTAAGAAAAAACTGAGAAACAGACTTTTTGTACATTAATGAATATCAGTGTAAAAATATTCAGCAAAATCTTGACAAAAAGACTACAACACATTTTAAAAATATTTCACTACGAAGTCAGATTTAATTAAGGAATACAAAGATGGTTCAACAATAAGAAAACAATTAATATGGTTTGGGGGTGTTAATATTTAAATAATCTCCAAAACACATAAAACTACACCACTATATGAATACACAGGAAAATCTTTTTAAAATTCAGCACTAAAAGCATATGTATTGAAAAAATCCTTCCTAATATGGCGAAAATATATGTATATAAAAAATTGGCTTCATCTGTAATAACAAAATACTTGAAGCTTTTTCTCAAAGTATGTAAATGAAATGAAGATGTCCTCTCTCATGGTTCTAGGAGTGCTTCTTTCAGCAGGAGACAAGAAAGATAATTAAAATGTATAATCATTGGTAGAAGATGTAAAAGTATCTCTCTGTGCACATATCATGATGGTTTACTTTGAGAACCTGAGATAAGTAGTGAAACAGTGATAAAAGCTAGAACTCATAAAGAAGCCACTCTCTCCCAGGCACGACATGAGGCATTTTGCAAATAGTGTTAGTGAAAGGCTACCTTAGAAGGAAGGCACTTGCAGTGGGGTCAGTGTAGTGAAGGAAAACCAGAAAAAGCCTCCTACTGAAACTGGGATTCTTGAATATACAAGACACAAGACCTGATGCTTGAGGCTATAGAAGAAGCAGAGAAGAGAAAAGGGAATATTTTAGGGATGTGAAAGAAATGTACAAAAACACTGGCATCCAAGGAAAAAATGTAATTTGTAAAGGACAGCAAGAAGGCAATTTGGAATGTTAATTATAAAAACACTAAAAAGATATTGAGAAAAAATGTATATTTCTCGATCAAGAGAACGCTGGTAATTTTGGGGAGAACACACTCAGGCAAATGATGAGACTGGAATATCTATGACAAGACTTGAGAACAGAATGAGTGGAGAAAGCAATGGAGGTACCTAATTCAGTGACTGGCACAAGTAGACACTTAAATACTTTTTGATGGATTGATTGTTCTTGTGCTCAAATCATGTGTCCTCAGCAACTTTTCATCCTTCCTATTTCTCTGGCTCAAAGACTTGTTTCTTATGACCAAATATTTTCTTAGGTATTGGTCATTTCATTTATTTACCTCTTTTCAAAACTTTTAAATGGGTGATTTCTGTGAGAGCTGAAGGTATAGCTCATGGACAGTGGCTCCCAAGGGCCATATCTCAGGGTGACCATCAGACCATGTGACCTACCTCACTGGAGGTATCTGAGATTGAACCTTCCCTGGCAAAAGATGTGGGTGAGATTAAAGGGAACATTTTTCTTCTGTGGGCTCGAAACTTTCTTTAGAGCAAAGCAGACTGGGAAAAATTATCTGATACAATACTGTTACAGCAAAAAAAATAAATATGTAGAATACTCCTAATTGTTCTATTAATAATTTCATCATTACGCTTCATGCTGCAGGGTCCCCTCCTCAATCCATCTTCCAAAGACATATCAAAGGAATGTTCCTAAAACATGAGTGATCATATCCCTTTTCTGTTCAAAATCCTACAGGAATTCTCTGCTACATGTTGAATCAAATACAAGCTCCTTTGTCTCCACTTAAAGTCCTCTATTATTAGACTCCTAAAGACTTTTCAGCCTTATTTCACACAATTCTCTTACAAGAATTCTATGTTCCAATGAATTTCTCAAAATTGATTCTCCATCACCTACCTTCATGAATTCATATAAGAGGTTTCCCAAGCCTAGAACAGACTCCATCTCACTTCTTACCTTCACCTATCACAATCTTTTAGCTCAAAGGCACCTCCTCTGTCAAATCTTTCTGTTTTCTGACCAACTATCAAGGCAAGGAGAGTTGGGTGAGATTTTAAAGGACTTTGATCACCAAAAAGACAATACTGTATTTGATCCTGGAAGTCATCTCCAGAACTAACTGATGAGGGTAATGGCATGGTGATTTTCCTAAAGCATAGTTCTGATCATGCCTTTCCAGTCTTCTTATACCTTGCTTCCATTTGATTCAGTGAATCTAGACTCCTTGTTATTCACTGAATAAAACACTCCACACATTGTTTGATTATGTTACACCTGAAAGTTCCAGAGATTTGGCGGTTACTTGAACTTAGATTTAAATAGTTTTAACTGTAATTAGTCTAGTTTTATTAGTAGGTCACTAGTCACACAGAGGAATTGATTTGAAGAATTAAGAATCCAGTTAGGACCATAAGAAACAAAGAATGAGGAAACATCATCCACCTGAAGAGGGAAGATGATGCCAAAGACAGAAGCCCATCAAAGATATCCCAGCAGGGATTCTTCCAAAGAGAAGGGAAGATGCTCTGGCTTGAAACAAGCCAAGGTCAGGGGCAGATCTGCGAGCTGCTTTGATAGAAGAGCTCTGGGACTGCTGAGAAATCATTGGAGAAAGCAGAATACTTTTGTGTGAAGAGCCTGAGAGATTCTAATTGCTCTCTAGTACCATCTATAGTGACAAAGCAGACTACACATAAACCAGTCCTGCCACTCATTGATGTTTGTTCTGTTTAATTAGATTAAAGTTCTGTAACTTTTGGCTGGTTATTGGAGAAAGTAGAAACCTACTTTCTTCTGTAATAAAAGTTTTCAGGGCTTAGTTGTATTCCCTAGAGAGGAGATCTGAGGAATTCTACAGTTCTTAAGCTTAGGAGAAATGTTTCTTATTCAAATAACAGTGCTTCAAGGCTAAATCAAGGGAACTGACCTAGAAAGCTGCCCACTCCAGGTTTAACATTAAGGTTGCACTAGAGTGTCAGGGGTGGGGAACCTATAGTCCCAAGGCCACATGTGACCTTCTAGGTCCTTGGGTGTGGTCTTTTGCCTGAGTCCAAATTTTACACTTGGGTTTCTCTACTCATGGGCGTTACTGCTGGTTTTCTGTTTGCCTGTGCCCACTTCCCTTATCCCCATAGCCTTTATTTGTATTAGTGGGGAAATATGTTGTTTTTCAGTCATTTTTCATTCCTTTGCAACCCTTTTGGGGTTCTCTTGGCAAAGATTTTGAAGTGGTTTCCTCTTTTTCTCTCCAGCTTATTGTACAGATGAGGAAACTGAGGCGAATAGGATTAAATGACTTGCCCAGAGTCATGCAGGTAGTCTTATGCTAGATTTGAACTCAGGAAGAGGAGTTTTACTTATCTTAGGCCTGGCACTCTATCTGCTGTGACACCTACCTTCCCAAGAGACGTCTGACCCAGTATTATGGGTAGACTGTTACTTGATGCTTTTATTAGTCCTGTGTTTACTTTCTAATGAGTCAAACTTTGGTAGAAAGACAGTTCTTTGTCTTCCTATTGAAAAGCTTTCCATAATCAAAAGTGAATATAGTTAGGAAATGTTTTCATGAATGAGAAACACAACAATGGGGAATTAGAAACTAGTTTGCTGATTAACAGAAAATAATCCTTCTTTCTATCCTAGTCTTCACATACATGCACCAGGTTATCCCTAAGAGCCTGAGAATACAGTAGACTTTAGAACCTGTTCTCTTGCCACTGTTCTTCTCCTTAAATTTAAGGAATGAGTTTCTTTTCTCAATTGATGGTGCTCTTGGCTACCGTATTTCTCTGCTTAGCAAAATGACCTTAGCAAGAAAAACATTTATGTCACTATTTCAAGTTTTAAAACACTTCACATGATAACTCCTTTGGTGTTCTCAACAACCCTGTTTGTTAGATACTACAATAAGTCTCCATTTTACAAAACTTGAAACTGAGTGTGAGAGACAAGTGAGTCGTCTACAAGTTGTCCAATTATATGTTCAGCTTTCTGGATAAGGCAGTGAACCTGGAATCAAGACCTCAATTCAGATCTGGCCTTCTACACTTTCTTTTGCTGTGACCTTGAGCAGGTCGCTTAAATTCTTTTTTCCTCAGTCTCCTCAACTGTAAAATGGAGATAAGACCGCCTCTTTCTTAGGGTTTTTGTAAGAATAAAATGAAAGAATATTTATATAATGTAAGATGTTTCACAGATCTCAAAATTTTCTATAAAATTGCCTCTTATACTTAGTGTCTGAGACTGAATTTGAACCCAAATTTTTCCTGAATCAAAAACACCATCTACATGTTACCACATGCATTTCTCATCTAGCTTGACTTAGAATCAGACTTCAGACCTGTCAGGATGGGGTCAGGATAATATTATAAAGTCGGTGAGGTTTGTCTTTCAAAGCTCTACCATTCTTATATGCCTGTCATATCTCTATTCTTGTTTCTAGACCACTGCCCTGTCATTGCCTAAGTGTTTCTTCATTTTCTTCATGAATGATGCTTTTATCTCTGGACTCCATGTCTTTTCTCTGACTGTTCTTTAAGCTTGAATTTCTCACCCACACCTCCCTGAGAATGCCTTCAAGAATTATCTCAAAACCCACCTTCACTCTGCAGCTGCTGCTATTCCATTCCCCTCTGAGAGGACTTTACACTTACACCATATATATCTTGTATATTAATTGTATTTTGCCTCTTTTCTCCCCTAGTAGAATGGGAGGTCCTTGAGGAAAGGGAACAATTTTTGTCTCTTTTAAATAGCAAAGGGGATTATGTATAGTAACCCCTTAATGATAGCCTATTATTTCATGTCAACACATTTAACTGCTTTTTATATGCTCACTCTTGTAATACCTCTTGAAGAAACAATTCCCTTTGCACACTCAAAATTCATTTAGTAACAAAATGATATGCAATTATCTTCTCTTTTTCTTCTTTCTCATCTATCCAGTCACTTTCTTTTATTGTTAATATTATTTCCCCCTTTTTTATGTATCTTAGTTGAGTCAAGAAGTATTGTCTAGTATTATTGCTGGGAATCTTAAAATAGCAAGAGAAAAGTGCTGGTCCTCAAGGAATTCAAATCTATGTATGTGGAAGATCAATGCAGAGTAATATCAGATCATCTCAGAGGAAGTCCCAAATATGGGGTTTAGATGTGGGGTATGGAGTTAAAAGTTTGGAAAAAGGTATCTTATGGAAGACAAGATCTGAGCTCTTTCTTGAATGAAGTAATGGAAACCAGAATGTGGAGATCAGGAGGGAGAATATTACAAGCAAGAGGTACAAGTAAAAAGTCAGAGACAGGGCATGGAGTATTGTGTGAGGAACATAAAAAGACCAGTGAAATGTAGAATATGTAGATGATGTTAAATTATAAGAAAATCAAAAAAATAAGAAAGAATATGGTTGTGAAGGGATTTATAAGGCAAACAAAGATTTTACAACTGACATAAAATTCTGGAGATAGTAGGAAATCATAACATTTTGTTAAGTTTGAGAGTGACATGGTTGCTGTATTTTAGACCTATGTTTTAGAAAGATCATTTTGACAGATGAGTGGAGCATACACTGGAGTGGAGACAGACATACTTGTAGGTTATTTCTATGATAAAAATATGAGGTGATGAGGAGCTGTACCCAGAGGTTCTTGGCTCTTTGAGTGGTATAGCCCTCTAAATTCATTTTGGTAGTACTTTTCTTTTCATCATGTTGGTGTCATCTAATCTAAAATGAGGCATGTCTTTTCACTTATTATAGAATCCATTCTGTAATAATTCATTTTGTAAGTCATTTCACACTGAAAAGTTATCAGGTCAAGTAAGGCAGATGTTTTGAGTGTTCTTTCAAAGGTTAACACTGAGATATTTTTATGCATTTTGTGGCTAATTTGATAGATGTCTCTAATTTATTCTAGTTTTTTTATTAATCTTACATTGAAATGCTTACAACTAATTTTGATGTATTCCACATTTGAATATTTCACTGAAGTCATTTATAACCAATTCATTTCTCCAAGCTTTCCAAGTCATTTTCAAAAAATATAACTCTGTATGTCCCTTGTTGATGTTTATATGTCATAATTATATTTTTGATCTTACTGCTTTAGCTATCACTCTTAAAGCTATGTCACATACTATTGAGGAAAGAGAAGACATTCTCATTTTATCACTGTACTTAAAGGAAAATCTTCAAATGTTTTCTATGAATACTTTTTTTATTGAAGGGCTATCCATGCTTATTACTTTAAATATTCCCAAATGCTGAATTTTCACAAAGGCATTTTCAGTGTTTATTCATAAAACTACATGGTTTTAGTTGTTTTGTCATTACTTATGTATTAAAATTCTCAATATATGTTCATTATTTTCTTAATGTTGAACCATCCTTGAAGCCCTAATTTGAATGCAACTTGATCAAGGTGAATGATTTTTAAAAATAGATTCCTTTTGCCAATTTTTACTGAAAATATTTCCTTTGAAATTCATGAATGAGATTAGTTTACAATACTTTTTCTTTTCTTTTTCCTACCTGGATTCAACATTAAGATTTATCTCTTTCTGCTCTGTTAAGTCACTGTGGTATAGAGGTGACCCTGGGTTTTGAAGACTTCTTAAGCTGTGTACAAGTTGTGCAATATCACACCAAGGCAATGAGACTTTTTCTATAGCTCAGTAAAAGATTGTGTGCCTGGCCCTTTGGATTAGCTAAATTGAGGATGAAGAGGATCTCTGTTATAGGAGTAGCTATCAACAGGTCAAAGCTTTGGTTAGAACAGTTTCTAAAATCCATGTACTTAAGTGTGGAGAGACTGTAACTTATCAGCAGAGGAAACACAATGGTGTAATTCTGGAACTGACTGAAGTGCCGAATAAGAGATCTAAAGGCACCTAACCTGGGATTTCATCAGCCTCAGCAGCTTCTAGGTGAGGGACTTGCTTCTGCTAATAGAGGTATTTCCCTGTAACTTAAAATTGTATAGAATTATACCATGAATAAAGTTTTAACTTATTAAGGATTTCACATTCAATACCTGTCACAGATGGGATTGCAGGTTTTCTTGGCTTCAATGAGGATTATTTATATACTATGTGACATTGACTCACTTCCATGCCAGGGGATATAGATTTTTATAATGTTTAATATATTAAACATTTCACCTCTTCAAATGAACAGAAATTTAGGAATGATTTTTCTTTTCTTTGGTGTGATTTCAAAGTGGGCCTTTCCTTTGTAAAAATAAGAATGCTCAATATTCCATAAATTTCATCCAGTCCTCTACACTTTTACATATCCATTCCCCCAGAGCTTCCCCATGCAAGGTTTTTATTTTTTTAAACTGTTTTTCTTATCTGCTCATCATGCATCCTTCTTTAGAAAACAGGCACCTATCTTGTCTGCAAAATCTTTACACTGGTTTTCAGTTCAGTAACCACCTGCAAGGAAACATTTGAAAGTATCAAATCCTGGGCCAAATCCTGTGAAAAGATGAGAAAGGCTACTTCAGAATTATTGCTAAGAATATCATAGATGAAGAAATGTTACATTATATTCTGAATCACAATTCAATAGGATGTGCTCCATATATGTCATCCATTACTTTTTTTATTATTATTTTATTCAAAGAGGTAGTGTGATGTAATGGAGAGAACCTTGGAGTTGGTGATACAAGAACTGAATTCCAATTCCAACATTTCTACTTTTTAGCTTTATAACTTGTGAAAATAAATGTAATGATAATGTGTTCTTTTTTGTTTTAGTATAATCAAATATCTCTGATTAAATTAACATTGTTGAATGTGATTAAAAAGATCTTCCCCATTCATTAATGGGTCTGAGAATATTTGTAGGAATGCTCACAATATTTGTTAATGAGGAACAGATTCTCAAGTGTTGTGATGTCCTCTGACTCTAAATAATGTTTAAGTATTCTGAAGTGAGGTTTTACTTTGAAGCTCAGTTTTTTGAAGAAGTTTTGTATGCCAGATGAGACTCTGAGAAGCCATTAACCAGCCTATCCTCTGCCTCTAGCTTTGAAAACCTAGATTTTAGTGCTTACCTCTCTGGTAACTATGTGTGTATGGTTAGGCAGTTATTTGTCAATCTGTGGTGTATGTTATACAGTTGGAAGTCCATCTGCAGATTTTTATTTCCCTCTATTTTTTCTTAAGTTCTGGGTGCTGACTTTTTCCCCTGACCTAAGTGAATGATACATGAGTTTGATTAAAGTGGTTTGTTGACCCCTTGAAAGTTGCTTTCCTTTTGGAAATGCAGATCTAATAACCTGTGGTAGTAGCCTTTCCTGTGTATGTCGGGGTGCTTTCTTGTATAACAAATCATCTCAACACTTTGAGAGTTAGTTTAATTTCCTAAAAGAAAAAATGACAATCATTATATCTCTTTCCTACTCAGTAAACATTCCTGGCTCTATATTATCGTTAAAATTAAAAAAATCTTCTCCTTAACCTTTAAATCCTCGCAAAATGTGATATGAGTGCATATTTCCATCCAAAGCACATAATTCATCTTTTCATTTCCTCAATAATGCAGTCAAATAACTTTCTCTTTGTTTCTCATAATATAGGACTCCATTTATCATATGTGTATTTGCCCTGGACATCAGCATGGATTCTTTTCTTCACCTTGATCTCTCAGAAGCCCCAATTTTCCTTCAAGATTCATCTAAGGTACCACCATCTATATATAGCCAATCTTCTTTTAAAATTTTTATTTTTACAGTTGTAATGTAAAGAAAAACTAGGACCAATGGGAGGAAACATGAGAAAGAAGAAAGAATGCAACTAGAAAAACAATAAAAAGATAAAAAAATAAAATAATATGCTTCCATATGCACTGAGACATTGAAGTTTCTCTGGTGTCGATAGCATTTTCCATCATGTATCTGTTGGACGTATCTTAGATCCTTGCATTGTGGAAATGAGCTAAATCTGTGAAAATTGATCATAGCACAATACTGCTTTTTTTGTGTACACTGTTCTCCTGGTTCTGTTTATTTCACTCAGTATCAGTTCAAATAAGCCTTTTCAGGTTTTTCTGAAGTCTGCATGCCCATCATTTCTTATAGTACAACAGCATTCCATTACACTCATATACCACAACTTGTTGAGTCATTTCCCAATTGATGGATATACCTTCAATTTTCATTTCTTGACAACCACAAAAAGAGATGCTTCAAATATTCTTGACCATGTGGGGTCTTTTCCCATTTTTATGGGCTCTTTGGGATACAGACATAGAAGTGGTATTGGTGGGTAAAAGGGTATACACAGTTTTAAAGTCCTTTGGGCATAGTTCCAAATTTTCTCCAGAATGGTTCAGTTTACAAATCCATGAATAATGAATTGGTGTTCCATTTTTGTCCCATGTGTTCTCCAAGATTTGTCATTTTCTTGTTTTGTCATGTTAGCCAATCTGATAGTTGTGAAGTGATACCTCAGAGTTATTTTGATTTGTATTTCTTTAGTTAATAGTGATTTAGAGAATTTTTTCTTATGATTATAGCTTTAATTTCTTCATTCTTCAATGCCTATTCTTATCCTTGACCAGTTATCAGTTGAGAAATGACTGGTATCCTTATAAATCTGACACAGTTCTTTTATGTTTTAGAAATAAGGCCTGTGTCAGAGACACTGGGTATAAAAATTGTTTCCCAGCTCTCTGTTTCCCTTCTAATCTTGATTGCATTGGCTTTGTTTGTGCAAAATGTTCTTAATTTACTGTAATGAAAATCATCCATTTTGCATTTCATAATGTTTTCTGTCTCTTGTTTGGTTACAAATTCTTTTTGACAGTTTATTATTTTCTTTGTGTTCAGTGTTCTACAATCACTTTCATATAACTTAGATTTTTTTTCCCCCTTCTCTTCCTTTCCCTCCCTCACCCTTCTCTGAGACAGCATACAATTTTATATAGGTTCCACACATACATTCTTATTACATACATCTTCACCTTAGTCATGTTTCATAGTAGAACTAAAATGAGTGGGAGAAATCATAAAACAAACCAAAACATTATACAAAAGAAAATGATCTGTTACATTCTGAGACCAAGCTACAAAATGATACAGTTCAACAGATTTCTGGCCCAAGACAGTCTGGAATACTGACAGGAAGGGTTTATCACAACAGTCTCTGAGAAGAGTGCTTCACAGCAAGGGCAGCACTGGCACAAATGGGACAGGAACAAGCTTCAGGGTGCTGAATCATGGGCAACTGGTGAGATTTCCATATTTCTCAACCCACAAATGCCAAAGACAGCTTCAAAAGCCAGTGACAAAGCACTTTCACCTAGGTGAGAGAAGAACACAGTTGGATCCCAGCCCCAACCTCAGGTTAGCTACCAGCACTGCCACTTCTGTAGCTCTAGCCTACAGACCCTGAGGAACTTGGTCTGCTGATCTGGGTCTCAGTACTGAGTGGTGGTCCAGGGGTGAGGAGGAGCGTTGGTGGCAGCTGTGGAGAGGAATTCCTTCTCACAGTTCCAGGGCAGGAAAGAATGCATTTGGTTGTTCATAGACCACAGCACAGGCCAGGAGAGTAGTAAATACCTCTCCCTTGACTATGCCACTTTGGAGGAACTGAAAACCTACAAGTCCCTACATATATTTTGGAGAACAGCTGCACAAAATTTCTAAAGCCTGGAGTAGTATACCTTCCACCTGACAAAGGGCTAGATAGTCAAGTAATTGGCTGAGAAAATGTCCATAAAGGTAAAACAGAAGTCTATAGAAGTTTACTTTTACGGTGCAAAGATATTTTCTTCCATCCTTTAGGATGAGGGAAAACAAAGCATAGATTCAGAGGAATACCAAAGCATACAACTGGAGGAAGATAGCAAGGTCAGACCCCCTACATCCAAAGTCTCCAAAAAAATATGCAGTGGTCTCAGGTCATGGAAGAGGTCAAGAAAGAATTTTGATAATCAACAAAGGGAGTTGGAGGAAAAATTGGGAAGAGAAATGAGAGTGGTATAAGAAAATAATGAAAGCATGTCAACAGCTTGCTAATGGATACCTCAAAAATGCTGAAGAAAATAATACCTTTAAAAGTAGACTAACCCAAATGTGAAAAAGACGTCCAAAAGTCAATGAGAAGAAGAAGGTCTTAAAAAGTAGAATTCGTCAAACGCAAAAGGAGATCCTATAACTCACTGAAGAAATTAGTTCTTCATAGATTAGAGTGAAGCAGATGAAAGCTAATGAATTTATGAGAAATCCAGAAAGTATAAAATAAAATCAAAAGAATGAAAAAATAGAAGGCAATGTAGAACATCTCATTGGAATAACAAGTGACCAGGAAAATAGATCCAGGTGAGATAATTTAAACACTATTGGTCTACCTGAAAACCACATTTAAACAAAGAGCTGAGATGTCATTTTTCCATGAAATTATCAAGGAAAATGGCCCTGATATTCTAGAAACTGAGGGTAAAATAGAAAGGGAAATAATTTACCAATCACTTATTGAAGGATATCCCAAAAGAAGAAATTCTAGGAATATCATAGTTAAATTCCAGAGTTCCCAGGTCAAGGAGAAAATATTACAAGCAGCCAGATAGAAATAATTCAAGTATTTTGGAAATGTAATCAGGATAACATGGGATTTACAGCTTCTACACTAAGGGATCAAAGGTCTTGGAATATGATATTCCAGAGGTTGAAGGAGAGAGGATTGAAACCAAGAATCACATACCTAGCAAAACTGAGTGTAATACTTCAGGGAAATAAATGGAATTTTAATGAAATGGAGAACTTCCAAGTATTCCTTTTGAGTAGAATAGAATAGAAAATTTGACTTTCAAATACAAGAATCAAGAAAAACATGAAAAGATAAAGGAAAGAAAAGTGAAGCTATAAGGGACTTATTAAAGTTGAACTGCTTGCATTGTTACATGGAAAGATGATATTTGTAACTCATGAGAACCTTTTTCAGTATTAGGGTAGTTAGAGGGATATGTAGGTGTGTATGAGTATGTATATATTTATAAGTGTATATGCATATATGTATACACATAATACACACTATTTATACACACATGTGTACATACATGTGCATATGTGTACATGTATATATGCACAAATCATATATGTATACACACATGTGCACATTATGTACACAGTGTATACGTACATAAACATTCATGTACACATGAACATACATACATATATCCGTGTGTGTATATGTGTATATATGTGCATATGTACTCATATTTTATATACATATGTGTGTAAATATGTGTTTGTATATATGTATATGTATGTTTCCATACATACACATATACATGCATAGAGTGCACAAAGTGAGCTGAATATGAAGAGAAAATACCTAAAAAATAAAATTTACTGTTGAGTGGAATGTACTAGGAGTGAGAGAAAGGGAGAAGTAGAATTTAACAAATCGTCTCATATAAAAGAGGCAAGAAAGCTTTTGGAATGGAAGGGAAAAGAGTGGAAATGAAAGGGAATAAGTGAGCCTTACTTATATAGGATTTGGCTTAAGGAGGGAATAACACACTTACTTGGACATGGAAATCTCTTTTACCCTGCAGGAAGACAGGGGGAAAGTGATAGGAGAGGGAAGATAACAGAAGGGACAGTAAATTGGGGAAAGTGATAATCAAAATCAAACTCTATTGTGGGAGGAGAGGTCAAAGGAGAGAATGGAATAAATGGAGGGCAGCCTAGGACAGAGGGAAATCTGGTTAGTCTTTTGCAACATAACTATTATGGAATTGATTTGCATGGTTACACATATTTGATCTATATTGAATGGCTTGCTTTCTCAATGAGGGTGCTTGGTGGGGGGAGAATGGAGAGAATATGGAACTCAAAGTTTTAATAACGAATGTTAAAAATTGTTTTTGCATGCAACTGGGAAATAAGATATACAGGCAATGGGGTAGAGAAATGTATTTTGCCCTATAGGTCAACAGGGAGGTGAGGGATGAAAGAAGGGAATGTAATAAAAGGGAGGACAGACTTGAGGAAGATGTAGATAGGATGCATGCTTTCCTGGTGTGTGTGTGGTGGGGGGAAGAGATGGGGGGAAAATTTTGAATTCAAATTTTTGTGGAAGTGAATGTTGAAAACTGAAAAGTAAATACATATTTATATTTAAAAATAGCAAAATATGTGTGTGTGTGCATGCATGTGTGTGTGTTTTCCCACCAAGGTTGGTGGGAAACTCATCTAGAGGAATGTTTTTCTTTTACCTATACTTTAAAGAGTCCAGACTTATGCATATTATCAACAATGACTTCATGAGTTGAAGTGGTTAAATAACAAGATTATCTCATAGCTAGAGAAAACATAAAGTATAATCTGAAAGGGAGATGGGCAACCTATAAATTTCTTGGAAGCAATAGCAGCAGGACAGCCTAAATGCTTCACTGCTGCCCAAAAGTTGTTAAAACATCTCAAACAAGTCACTAGTAGGATTCTTCATTTATTTTTTATTATTTTATTATTTTTATATTTATTATCACTGTTATTATATTCATTATTATTTATAGGATATAGCAAAGGCATGGTGTGGTTGCAATCTGGACTAATGTAGGGTTTCTAAATTGATGATATCATGGATATATTCTGAAAATCTGTATCCTGAAGCAGCAAAAATGCTGGATTTTCAATCATAGGACCTGGAATTGAATCATTATTTTTCAAATAATTATTCTTTATGTGAGAATGGGAAAATCATGACTTACCCTTTTATCATCTCAGTTTCCTCATCAGTACAGTAAGGAAGTTGTACAGCTGCTGCTACAAGTACTAATAATAAAAAGAATTACATGGGGATTTAAGATTAGTAAAGCACTTTTAAAAATTTGGTCTTCACAATAACTCTGAAAAGTAGGTGCTTCCATTTTACAAAAGAGGACACTGAGGCAGACTGTGTGCTCAGTCATCCAGCTTGCAAGTGACTAAGATCGTTTTTGAATTCAGGTCTTCCCAACTCCAGGCACAGTGCTCTATGCACTGTGTTATCTAGTTTAGATGACTTCTAAGATCCCTTCCAGTTTTCAATCTGCATTTCTCAGAACCACACAGACAATCCAGGGGGTAAAGATACTACAAAAGATCATAGGAAGGTGTGAACCTTGAGTAACTGATTGTGGTAAAAGAAGGCAAGGAATAAATGAATAGTCAAAGAAGTCATTATTGTAAAGCACTTAACAAAGCTTCCAGAGCTATGTAATTGTTATCTATAACTGCTAGTTATGAAAACAGCTAGTAATAGAGCTTAAAAGTATTAGATCCTTCATTTCTCCAGGAAGACTTTTTATAAATTTCTTTATTTATTTTTAGTTTTCAATACTCATTTCCACAAGATTTTGAATTCCAAATTTGCTCCCCATCTCTCCCCTCCCCCACCCCAAACACCTTGCATTCTGATTACCCCTTCCCCCAATCTGATCTCCCTTCTATCACACCCCTCCCTTCCCCTATCCCCATCTTCTCTCTTTTCTTATAGGGCAAGATAGATTTCTATACCCCATTATGTGTATTTCTTACTTCCCAGTCCCATGCAAAAACAATTCTCAACATTTATTCCTTAAACTTTGAGTTCCAACTTCTCTCCCTTCCTCCCTCCCTACCCATCCCCATCAAGAACGCAAGCAATTCAACATAGGCTATTTATGTGTAGTATTGCTAAAGATTTCCATAATAGTCATGTTGTGAAAGGCTAATTATATTTCCCTCCATCCTATCCTGCCTCCTATTTATTCTGTTCTCTCTTTAGACCTTGTCCCCCCCCTAAAGTGATTATTCCTTATTACTCCCTCCCCCAATTAACCCTCCCTTCTATCATCCCCCCACCCCACTTATCCCCTTCTCCTCTACTTTTCTGTAGTGTAAGATAGATTTTATACTAAATTGAATGTGCATGTTATTCTCTCCTTAAGTCAAATGAGAGTAAGCTTCACTTTTCCCTCTCACCTTTCCTCTTTTCCCCTCCATTGAAAAAAGGTTTTTCTTTCCTCTTTTATTAGAGGTAATATGCCCCATTTTATTTCTCCCTTTCTCCTCTCCATATATTCCTTGCTCACACCTTAATTTTATTTTTAGATATCATCTCTTCCTATTTCACTCACTCTGTGCCCTCCATATATCTATGAATCTATGTATCTATGTATCTATCTATGTATCTATCTATGTATCTATGTATCCATCTATCTATGTATCTATGTATCTATCCATCCATCCATCTATCCATCTATCTATCTATCTATCTATCTATCTATCTATCTATCTATCTATCTATCTATCTATCTATCTATCTATCCACCTACCTACCTACCTACCTGTCTGTCTGTCTGTCTGTCTGTCTGTCTGTCTGTCTATCTATCTATCTATCTATCTATCTATCTATCTATCTATCTATCTATCTATCTGTCTGTCTATCTATCTCTGGATGTATATATGTAATCCCTACAACTACCCAAATACTTAGAAAAGTTTCAAGAGTTACAAATATTATCTTTTCATATAGGAATGTAAAGAGTTCAACTTTAGTCAGGTTCTTTTGATTACTCTTTCCTGTTTATCTTTTCATGCTTCTTTTGATTCTTGTGTTTGAAAGTCAGCTTTTGTATTCAGCTCTGGTCTTTTTATCAAGAATGCTTAAAAGTCCTCTATTTCGTTGAATGACCATTTTTCCCCCTGAAATATTACACTCAGTTTTGGCAGGTAGCTGATTTTTGGTTTAAATCCTCATTCCTTTGACTTCTAGAATATCATATCCAAGCCCTTTGATTCCTTAATGTAGAAGCTATTGGATCTTGTGTTATCCTGCTTATATTTTCACAATACTTGAATTGTTACTTTCTGGCTGCTTGCAATATTTTCTTCTTGACATAGGAACTAAGGAATTTTGCTACAATATTCCTAGGAATTTTTCTTTTGGGATCTCTTTCAGGAGGTGGTCAGTGTATTCTTTCAATGTTTGTTTTACCCTCTGTTTGCAGAATAGCAGGGAAGTTTTCCTTGACAATTTCATGAAAGATGATGTGTAGGCTCTTTTTTTGATCATGGCTTTCAGGTAGTTCCATAATTTTAAAATTGTCTCTCCTAGATTTATTTTTCAGGTCAGTGGTTTTTCCAGTGAATTATTTCACATTGTCTTCTATTTTTTTCGTTCTTTTTGTTTTGTTTGTAATGTTTCTCATAAAGTCATTTGCTTCCTTCTGCTCTATTCTAATTTTTAAAGAACTATTGTC
Source organism: Notamacropus eugenii (assembly GCF_028372415.1). NCBI lineage: Eukaryota > Metazoa > Chordata > Mammalia > Diprotodontia > Macropodidae > Notamacropus > Notamacropus eugenii. The sequence goes on from NC_092872.1 coordinate 575,531,728, forward strand.
TTCAATGAACTTTTGAACCTCCTTTTCCATTTGACAAATTCTGCTTTTTAAAGCATTCTTCTCCTCATTGGCATTCTGGGCCTCTCTTGCCATTCGAGTTAGTGTATTTTTAAAGGTGTTATTTTCTTCAATCTTTTTTAGGTCTCCTTTAGCAAGCTGTTCAATTGCTTTTCATGATTTTCTTGCATTGCTCTCATTTCTCTTCCCAATTTTTCCTTCACCTCTTTTACTTGATTTTCAAAATACTTTTTGAGCCCTTCCTTGTCCTGAGACCACTGTATATTTATTTTGGAGGTTTTGCATGCATAATCCTTGACTTTTCTATTTTTCTCTGAATTGTTCTCAGGAAGGCATAAATTGCATTGTTCTTCCTCATCTGAAAGGATGGAAGAATATACCTGTTCACCAAGATAGTAACCTTCTATAGTCTTATTTTCCCTTTTTTGGGCATTTTCCCAGGCAGTTACTTGACTTTCAGGTTATTTTTCAAGAGGAGGGTATAGTCTGGAGAACTGTAAGTTCTCAGTTTCTCCAAGGTGGCACAATAAAGGGAGAGGTGTTTACTCCTCTCCTGCTCTGCACTCTGGTCAGGGGGCTACCAAAGTTTTTCTGCCCAGGATCTGCAAGAAGAATTCTATTTACAGAACCTACCAGCCTCACCCTGCTGGCACTCTTCCACACCTTATGGCCACCACTCAGGGCTGAGACCCAGGTCAACAGCTCAATTTCTCTATAGTCTTTAGGCCAATGGCTCCAAAAATGGACTCTATCACTCCTGCCACCCCTGCCTGAGCCCAGGGCTAGAGGAGGACCCTGCTCCCTTCTCATCCAAGCAAAAAATCTTTCTCACTCACCTTTGAAGCTATCTTTGGTTCTTATGGGTTAAGAGATATGGGAACTGCAACTACTCCCTGTGATTCCACTCCCAAGGTCTGCTCTGGTCCTATTCCTGATGGTGCCACTCAGCAAAGGCTGGGCTGGGCTCCATGGGCTGTGCTCCATGCCCCATGTGATAGACCTTTTCTGCTGGCCTTCCAAGCTGCCCTCAGCTGAAAATCTCTTTCACTCTGTTGTTTTGTGGTTTCTGCTGCCCTAGAATATGTTTAGAGTCATTTGTTACAGGTATTTTATGAGCTGTGGGGGAAGACCTTGAGTAGGTGCATCTTTCTACTCCACGATCTGGACTCCACCAGGAAGATTTTTTTTTTTAAACAAAGAAGAGACAACCAGGGAATTTCTATTTAGAAGAGTCTCTTTAACTCTCTAGTCTAATCTCAGCACTAAGTATACAAAGAAATGCAAAAGACAGTTCATGCCCTCAGGCACCTCACAATGCCCTGGAGGAAAGAATAGCAAAAACAACTATGTAGGAATGAGATTAATATAGGATAATATGGAAAAATCCACTTTGTAGGAAATCACATAGCTAATGGACCAGGACTAGTATTGTTCAGATGAAAACAGAAGAACTTAATATTAAAAGAAATAAGCAAACACTAGGGAAGGAGTGACAGCAACAGACTGGGACTTGGAAAATGAGTCTGATTTCATAAAGCCTACATCCTACCTGTCTATAGAGCTAAGGTGAGGTTCAATTTATCTTCAAAGTACTTTACTACACTTTGGAGAAATAGGTGAAAGTTGAAGGAAGCCAAGGCAGGCTCAATTTTAGGATAAATTTCCTAACCATTAAAGCAATCACAAAGTGCAGTGGGTTCCCTCCAGAGGTGATGGGGTTGAAATGCCTATAAATCTTCAAGCTGAGGCAAGATACCCATTTGGCACTTATGTTTTCAAGCAGATTCCTTTTTGGGTATCATTTAATCCAGATTAGGTTTTCTTTCAGGAATTTCAGAAATGTTTTCAGGACTTCAGGGTTCATTGATTTTGTTCATCTGTTGGGGTTTTGGTGTCAGGGATGACAGAACAAAATAAGCCTTGTGTAAATTGGTGAATGGTTATCAAGAATATCTGAGATTAAAAGATTCTTCATATTATAGACAATGCATTAAATGAGTCCCTCTGAGTTTAGCTAGGTTCATTCTAAGACACACCCACACAGAGTCTGTGGCTAGACACAAATAAAGTCATATCCAAATAATTGGAAAAATATCAGTTCCTCATGGGTGGGCTAAGTTAACATAATAAAAATGACAATTGTCCTTAAATTAATTTACATATTCAGTGCCATACCAATCAAACTACCCAAAATTATTCTATAAAGTTAGAAAAATTAATAACAAAATTCATCTGAAAGAACAAAAGTTCCAAAATATCAATGGAGTTATGTAAGGGAAGGTAGCCTATCAATACCAGAACTTAAATTGTATTATAAAGCAACAATCATCAAAACTACTTGGTGCTGCCTAAGAAATAGAGTGGTGGATCAATGAACAAAGTTAGGTACATAATACACAGTAGTCATTAGCTATAGTAATCTACTGTTTGATACACTCAAAGACTCCAGCTTCTGAGATAAGAACTCACTATTTAACTAATATTGCTGGGAAAACTGGAAAGTAGTATAAGCAAAACTAGGCATAGACTAGCATCTTAAAATATATACCAAGATAAAGTCAAACTGGATACAGAATTTAGATATGAAGGCAAGTACTATACAAAAACTAGGAGAGCAAGGGACACTTTACCTGTCATATTTGTGGAGAACAGGAGAATTTATGGTCAAACTAGAGATGGAGAACATTATGAAATGCAAAATAGTTGATTTTGATTACACTAAATTAATAAGTTTTTGTATAAACAGATCCAATGCAGCCAAGATTAGAAGGGAAGCAGAAAGCTGGAAAACAATTTTTACTGCCAATATCTCTGATACAAGCCCCATTTCTAAAATATATAGAGAAAGGAATCAAATTTTCAAGGATACCATCATTCTCCAACTAATAACTGGTCAAAGGATGTGAACAGGCACTGAAGGATGAAGAAATAAAAGCCATCTATAATCATATGAAAAAATGCTCTGAATCAGCATTGTTTACAGAAATGCAAAACCTAAACAGCTCTGATGTTCTAATACTGCTTGCATGTAAATCTTGCTAACTAAAATAAAAGCTTCTTTCACTTTACAGCTTTGCCTAGGGACTTGCATATTGATAATAACTATACCTTATGGTTAAATCACATTACAGGTTACAATATTTTCATTGCAGGTTAAAATATTTACATAATTTTCTCCATTTTACAGATAACAAAGCTGAGGCTCATGGTACTTAAATAATTGAACAAGTGGAACAGCCAGTAAATGCAGAGAAGGATCATATACCAAGTCTTCTGATTGAAAGTCCAGTCCTTTCTATTACAAAACTTGGTCTTTTTAAGCACTCCTAGATTCTCCCCATCACCCTCTGACTTACTTGAATTTCTAACTGCTCTGAATCACAGTTTAATTTTTTCTAGCTCTTTGCTTTATAGAATTTTTCTTTTGCTCATCACAATATTCTTGGAAATTGATCAGTACAATGAGAAACTGAAGCCTAAAGAGATTTATTGACTTACTTAAAGTCATTCAGCTAGTTGATGTGACCTATTCATTCAGGGAATTAATAAGTGCTAGAGCTGGCACTCAAATTCTGTACTTTTGACTTTAAAATCAATGCTTGAGTCATCCTATCAGAGTTGGCTCTTATAAAACAATCTTTTTGTGATTCTAGATCCATGCTAGAGATATCCCACTCTTTCCTGACCTTTCTTCCAATTCTGTTTCAGAATTCTTTTTGACTATATAGCGATCTCTCAGTGTTACACAGTTCCTTATATGTCTAGCCCTTCCTCTTCCTGGCTACTAGTGCAGCATTTTGCCACTTAAATTAAAAACTATTTAATAATCATCTTTTCAGGACAATAGAAGGTGACATTACCCTTAATTTTCCTTAGAGTGAGACAAGTCCCAGCACTAGTTCAAGGGCCAGTTGGTACAAACAAATTTTGAGGGACCCATCTTCTATATCTATAGCCCCAATTCTTTGTTAGGCAGTTTGCTCCTTACCTGTCTCAGCATAGGAGAAGGTCAAAAAAATCACCATAAACACCAGAAAGATTTCCCTTGGTGAGCAGTTGGCTGGAACCTGTGAATTATAGGAAATATGATGAAATGACAGCTCAGCACAAGATAAGACAAGATAAAACAAATAAAAACAGATAACAGCAGGCCACACTACACTCAACTTACCTTGGTTCAGTTAACATTAACTTCTCAGTTCATGAAGCTGATTGAAAAAACCTTCCCAGGAGTGTGATCACTCCTATATTTATTGGGCATGGAAATTGCCCAACAGAACTCTGGAATTTTAATTGCCAAGTGTTCCAATATGCAGTGAAATTCTAAGTAAACTCATATTAAAATAACCAATGTATTTAACCCAAGGAGGGTCTCAGACATGTGGCTTTCTTTCCCTCTATCTCTGGATTTAAATGAAGTAGCATTGGGAGGAACAAGTTGAATGTTTTGGCTAAAGCAGCTTCTATAACAAGCAGCTCCTTCTTACATGGATGGCTATGGGCCGGAATTTCTCTTCCTGGAACTGTTGCAGAATTTCTCAGCCGAGTTCCTAGAAATACTGTCAAGAACCTCACCCATCCACAAAATTGTTAGTCAAGTATTTTAAAAGTCTGATTGAAAAAAAAATAGTAGACTGATTCTCCAACAATTTAGGGAACTGCAAGCTGGAATATAGGTGCCCTCAAAAAGATGAAAATACTTTAAATAGACTTGTTTTTCAATATTGACCTTCCATTCAAATAGAAAGCTACAATTATCAATAAGTATCGTTCTCTGCCAAATTGGGGTTGATAAGTAACAGCATTCACTGAAAAGAAAGGAAAAATCAAATAGAGGGAAAAGGAGGAAAAAAGCTTCTAGAGGAACGTTTGGCATGTAGATATCATTATTTATCATCAGAATGAGAAAATACTTCCTTTACAAAGGCAGCAAAGAAGAGGAGGTAAACAAATATTTGTAGAATTGTTGAAGAATTCTATTTGATGGAAGATAACAAAGTTGAGGTAATCATTAAGAGAAAGTTCTAGGTGATAAGGACATCAGTTTTATCATGTGCTATGTAAATTATTTTATGGTTATCCATGAAAAGTAACTTGATCTCCTCACATTTCATTTCTTACAATAAGTTAATGACCTGAGGGAAGAGGTACATTTCATGCATTCCTCTGTTAGAGGGCTGGTTCTGTGACAATCTTTCTGAATCTCTTTCATTATCTCCTGGATGAATAAAACCTGGAGTACTAGGTAACTTTGGTCAGTCAGTAAATAAACATCTCTGCACCAATTTTATGTCAGAGGAACTTTGTTAAGCTATAGTTTTCACCTCCCAAAGTCCCTCTTCTAGACCCAAAATCTTTCCTAAAATCACCCTCAATTTAGAAATTGTTTTCTCTTTGCTTCCTCTCTTGCCAGCCTTTATGTTTAATCTGGTTACCAGACTGTTGCCAAAGTAAAGAAATGACAAGGGAGGCAGTTAGAAAGTGGAACCTCTGGATCCAAGGTTTCCAATTTCAATTACTGCCTATGTGTGTGACATTTGGTACATCCCTTTTCCTCTTTGGCCTTCTTTTTTCTCTGCTATTAAGTGAAAATAAGGGGCTAAAGGATTACATTTTTTTCAAGTTTGTGCAGATAAATGTTTAGTTACTCATATACCAAGTTAAAAAAATATACACATGAAATTCCTTTATTCTATATTCTGAACATTTTCTGTATTACTTTTTTCAGTCCAAAAAATCAACAAAACAATAAATTAATCCTTGATACATACAGTTTATTTATTTTTACTTTTCAACAATTACTACCATAAGTCTTAAATTTTCTCCCCCTCCCTCACAACTCCCTCCCCAAGAAAGCATGCAATCTGATATAAACTATACATATACATTCTTATTAAACATTTTCACATCAGTCATGTTGTATAGAAGAATTATAATGAATTGGAGAAACCATGAGAAAGAAAAAAATAAAACACAACAACAACAAAAAAATAGTCTGCTTCCCTCTCCATTCAGATTCCATAGTTCTTTCTCTGGATGTGGATGGTATTTTCCATCATGAGTAATTTTCGATTGTTTTAGGTCCTTGCATTGCTGAGAAGGTCTAAGTTTATCAAAATCAGTCATTGCAGACTATGGCTGTTACTGTGTAGAATATTCTCTTGGTTCTGCTCCCTCCACTCAGCATCAGTTCATATAAACCTTACGCGGCTTTTCTGAAGTCCACCTGTTCATCATTTCTTCTAGCACGACAGTATTCCATTGTATTTGTACACCAAAAATTGTTCAGCCATTGCCCAATTGATGGGTATCCCCTCAATTTCCAATTCTTGGTCACCACAAATAGAGCTGCTATAAATATTTTTGTACATCTATATCCTTTTCCTACTTTTATGATCTCTTTGGAATAAAGCCCTAGAAGCAACATTGCTGGGTGAAAAGGTATGAACATTTTGTAGCACTTTGTGCAGAGTTCCAAATTGCTCTCCAGAATTGTTGGATCAAATCACAGTTCCACCAACAATGAATTAATGTTCCAAATTTCCCACATCCTCTCCAATATTTGTCATTTTCCTGTTTTATCAATTTGATAAGCATGATATGGTGCCTCAGAGGTGTTTTGATTTGCATTTCTCTAATCAATAGAGATTTAGAGCATTTTTTCATATAATTATAGACAACTTGAGTTCTTTCCTCTGAGAACAACCTGTTTATGTAATTTGATCATTTATCATTTGAAGAATGACTTGTATTCTTATAAATTTGACTCAGTTCTCTATGTATTTTAGAAATGAAGCCCTTATCAGAGACACTAGCTGCAAAAATTCTTTCCTATGTTTTTGCTTACTTCCTAATCTTGGCTGCATTGGCTTTGTTTGTACAATAGTTTTTCAATTTAATGTAATCAAAATTATTCATTTTGCATTTCATAATGTTCACTATCTCTTGTTTGGTCATAAATTCCTCTATTCTCCATAAATCTGACAGATGGACTATTCTTTGGTCCCCTAATTTATTTATAACATTAGCCTTTATATCTAAATTATGTACTCATTTGGACTTTATTTTGGTATACAGTGTCAAATCTTGGTCTGTGTGCAATATCTGCTATCCTATTTTCCAATTTTCCTAGCAGTTTTTCTTAGCTATGTCTTAGCTATGTTACCTTTTGCTTTTGAAGGGGTACGCCTAGACCACACCTCAGATTAGATCTAGGACAGAACTGGTATGTCAGTTTTTGCCAAATAGTCAGGGCAACAGTCACCTAAACTGCATAACCAGTGGCAGCAAGTCTTCCTCTTCCTCCTAAGCTTCAAAACAGGAGAAACACTGTTACCTCCATCATCACTTGCAAGGCCTCCACCACTATCACCTTCTTCATAATAGAAGAGAGGCAGCATTCTCTACTGGGATAATTTTAATTCTGGTTCTGGTGCAACATTTACATGGGACAAAAAAAAAAAAAAAAGAAAACTAATTCTCCAACAGGATCTCTAAGTTTTGCAACATTAATTATCCTTAGAAGAGTAGAAATAGGGAATAAGAAAAGATTGTCTCTTTGAACTAGCAATACAACTACTAGGTATATATCCCAAAAGAAATAAAAAAGAAAAAAGAAAAGGACCTATATGTACAAAAATATTTATAGTAGCTCTTTTCTGGAAGTAAAGCATTGGAAGTAGGGGGAAATCCCATTAATTGGGGAATGGATGAACAAGGTGTGGTGTGTGATTACAATGAAATGCCATTGTATTCTAAGGAATGATGAGCAAGCTCTCAGCAAAACCTGGAAAGACTTGCATGGGCTGATGCAATGTGAAATATAATGTGTACAAATTAACAGCATTATTATAATATGATGAGCTGTGAAAGACTTAGTTATTCTCATCAATATGATGATCCAAGACAACTCTGAAGGACTTATGATAAAAAGTGCTATTCATCTTGAGAAAAAGAACTAGCAGTGTCTGAATATAGACTGAAGCATGCTTTTCTCTTAGTCTTTTATTTTGAGGGTTTTTGTCTATCTTTTCTTCACAACATGACTATTATGGATATGCTTGGCATTACTACACATCTATCACCTGTATTGAATTGTTTGGCTTCTCAATGTGGGGAAGTAGAGAAGAAGGAAGCAAAAGAATTTGGAACTCAAAGTTTTAAACACAGAGGTTAAAAATCGTTTTTACATGTAATTGGGGAAACGAAAAAATATTTTAATACTTTAATAGATCTCCCTGTTTTTATTTAATGACAGCCATAATATTGCTCTCAGTGGCCTTTTCCCTTTCAGTCCCACACATTCTTAGTAACATTTGGTCAAAAATAATGTCATTATTAACTCTCACAGTCAAAAAGGACATATTTATGGGGATGCTAGGATCACAGAACCTCATGGCTATTGGGTTTGAAAAACATTCAGCAAAGTACTGTTGGATTGTGGGTGACTGTTCCAATGGAATATAATGACATTATATCATTGCAAGTACGACTGATGAAAAGATCTCATTCAATTCTCATCTCCTTTTGCTCCATTCTTTTTTTTTTTTTGCTAAATGTCAGTTTAACATTACAGGTTATACATAACAAATTTCACATTGAAAGTGAAGGTAACAATTAAACTTCTTAAGTATCCCCAGATTTTCACCACAGTCTGGGTTAATTCCTCTTGTTTTGTAAAACAATACCCCCTCTTCAGTTTGCATGGCCTTTACCAGGTATTCTTCTCTGTTTTTATAAAACAAAAATTGTTGTTATACATGTGTGTGCGTTTATCTATATTTATCTCTATCTTTGTAAATCTATCGATCTATCTATCATCCATCCATCCATCCATCTATCTATGTACCTATCTATCTATCTGTCTGTGTCTGTCTGTTTGTCTATCTATCTATCTGTCTGTCTGTCTATCTATCTATCTATCTATCTATCTATCTATCTATCTATCTATCTATCATCTATCTGGAAATTCAATACAGTGGAACTATATATTTCCCTTTCCCTATTGTAAATACAACAATGCCCCAGAAAAATGAATATGTTCAAAATAGAAGTCATTATCTTTCCCCCCATCCCAACCAGACCCAATCTCCTATATTCCCAATTACTGGAGAAGACAATACTAGTCTCTCACTCTGTCAACCTAAGACATCCTGAATTCCTCACTACCTTTTATCTCCACATTGAATGTGTTGCCATAGCCTGTCGATCTTACCTTTACAACATTTTCCAAAGGCACATATGCACTTTTCTCCTCTAACATTGCCAGCATTCTAGTGCGCACCTGCAATACTTTATAGCAGGACAATTGTGATAAATGGTTGGCAGGCTTTCCTGCCTCGAGTCTCTCTGAAATTCAATCAATCCATCCTCCTTTCACCTACTAAAGTGATTTTTCCTAAATCCCCAGTTTAGGAGACTTGTCAGTCCCTTACTCAATAAACCTCAGTGGCCTCCTATTATCTCCTGGATCAAATATAAATTGCTCTTTTGGGCATTCAAAAACCTTCATAACTTTTCCCCCTCCTATATTTCTAGTCCTCTCATACTTTGTTTCCTGATGCATACTCTTGCTAAATTGATGTCTTTTGTCGAGGCTCTAAAAATTTTCTCTGGCTGTCTCCTATGCCTGGAACATTTTCCCTCCATTTTTTCTGTTGATCTCTCTACTTTCTTTTAAGTCTCAGATAAAATCCCGTCTTTTCTCTAGTCACTTTTCAATGATTTAATTATTCATTCTTTTCATTTACTATTAATTACAATAATTATTAATTCTTTTACATTTCCTAATCTGTATGTAGCTTATGTGTATATATGTATGTGTGTGTGCTTTATGTGATCTTCCCATAGTAGATTGTAAACTCTTTGAGGTCAAAGACTATCTTTTGCCTCTTTTTTGTCCCCACTGTTTATCACAGTGCCTAGCACATAACAGGTACTTCATAAATATTTACACTCACAGAATAACAGTTCCTCATATTAAGTTTTTTTGATCCATGATATTCTCCACATAGAGGTTCTATGTTAGATAACCCACAATTTTTCATCTTTTTGCTTTTCTGTTATTCTATTTCTTTCCCCCAACCTCCCCATGTCCTCCCCTCTTCTATCTTTATTGAACCCTAATCACAGAGATTAAAATTATTAAAATATTAAATATAAAGTATTAATTAATTGATATTAAATATTTAAAATATTTAAAAGAGGAATCCTATGCAGACTTAGACAGAGGACTAGTTCTTCAAAGTTATATTCTTAACATTCTACCTGGAGGAAAGTCAAGCTATAAATTAGATTAGTAGGATGGGAGCAGTATTCAATGTTTATTATGACTCTCATCCTCTAAAGACCTATAAGGAAACAATATCGCAGTATGTTCTATTTGTTTCTAATTCTGCTGTTTTCCAAAATGGGGATTTAAGACTTCTTCATCTTTGTAGAAGATTTCCATACAAGTTTAGGTATCACTATTATATTTATTAAGTTAAAGGAGTTTGGTAGGATCCCTTCTTTGCCTATTATTCAAAATAATTTTATTTAATATTGGAATTAATTTTTATTTTTTAAAATTATTTATTAATTTTTAGTTTTCAACATTCATTTCCACAAGATTTTGAGTTCTAAATTTTCTCCCCATCTCTCCCCTCCCCAGCCCAAGACACTGTGCATTCTGATTACCTCTTACCCTAATCTGTCCTGCCTTCTGTCACAATTCTCCCTTCCCTCATCCTAATCTTCTCTCTTTTCTGGTAGGGCAAGATAGATTTCTACACCCCATTACCTGTATTTCTTATTTCCCAGTTGCATGCAAAAACAATTCCCAACATTGGTTTTTTAATCTTTGAGTTCCAACTTCTCTCTCTTCCTCCCTCCCCAACCATCCCCACTGAGAAAGTAAAAAACTCAATACAGGTTATATATGTATAGTTATGCAAAAGACTTCCACAATAGTCATGTTGTAAAAGAGTAACTATATTTCCCTCCATTCTATTCTATCCCCCATTTATTCTCTTCTCTCTTTTGATCTTGTCCCTCCTTCTAATTACTGCCTCCTCCCATTTGCCTTCCCTTCTATCATCTCCCTCTACTTCACTTATGCCATTCTCCCCTATTTTCCTGTAGTGTAAGAAAGATTTTCATACCAAATTGAGTGTTCATGCTATTCCTTCCTTTAGTCAAATATGATTACAGCAAACCTCACTTTTGTGATCTCACCTCCCAGTTTTTCCCCTCCATTGAAAAAGCCTTTTCTTGCCTCTTTTATAAGAGATAATTTGCCCCATTCCATTTCTTCCTTTCTCCTCACAATATATTCCTCTCTTGTCCCATTATTTTTTTTAGATATCATCCCTTCCTATTCATCTCACCCTGCACCCTCTGTCTATATATATATATATATATATATATATATATATATATATATATATATATATATATATATACATATACATGCATGTAGGTATATATGTATATCTATGTATGTATGTATGTATGCATATAATCTCTCCAACTACCAAAATTCTGAGAAAAGTTTCAACAATTATAAATATTATCATTCCATGTAGGAATGTAAAGAGCTCAACTTTAGTAAGTCCCTTATGATTTCTATTTCTGCCAAGCCTAGAGGCCTGTATTGGGCTACCCGAGTCTTTCTTACCTGTCCAGGTCTTCGGCTGGCCATGCCGGATGCACATATGAGAGAAAGGACGTTCCAGAGTCAAACAGGGGTTGAGCTTTATTACAGGGTTTCAGTTACAAGTGCAGGGAGTCTTCTTTCTTAGGACGAAGAGGGGGAGATTTCCTAAGAAGGCTAAGCTTAAGGGAATGGAAGTAGAAGTACAAGCGGGGGAGAGAGGGGGAGGGGAGAGAGGAAAGAAAAGAAGCGGAGCCCTACTTTTCTCTTTGGCTCCACACGTGCTAAGAGCTTTTAGGCTTCCTCAATCCTACTTAATCTTCAGCCACACAGTTTGCATCTCAATACCGTGCTGTTAGGTAACTAGGTGTGCTCCAATCCGGGACGACCTCGAGGGCAGGGAGACTCCACCCATCAGGTATCTCCGGGGGAGAGGCGGAAATACCCGAGCTAGCCGAGCTAGCTCGGTCTGACCTTCTCGAACCCCCGCTGTTCATGGAGGGCCTCGTAAGACTCTAAGATTTAGAAGTCCCACTTTTACCTGCCCGAGACTGTCCACACGGAATTGAGCTTCCAGTCCCAACATATTTCCTGTTTACCTTTTCATGCTTCTTTTGATTCTTGTGTTTGAAACTCTAATTTTCTATTTAACCCTGGACTTACCATCAAGAATGCTTGAAAGCCCTCTATTTCATTTAATGACTATTTTTCCCCTGATATATTATACTCAGTTTTGCTGGATGGGTGATTCTTGTGTACGATGTCAGTCATTGATCTATACCCAGTTTCAGCCACACTGTTTTCCAGTTTTCCCAGCAATTTTTGTCAAACAGTGAGTTCTTATCCCAGAAATTAAGGTTGTTTGGTTTTTCAGACATTAGATTGCTATATTCATTGACTACTGTGTCTTCAGTACCTAACCTATTCCAGTTGTCTACCACTCTATTTCTTAGCCAGTACCAAGTGGTTTTGATGATTGCTGCTTATAATACATTTGAGATCGGTAGGGCTAGACCACTTTTGCTACTACTTGTTTTCATTAGTTCCCTTGATATTCTTGGACTTTTGTTCTTCCAGATAAATTTTGATATTATTTTTTCTAGCTCTTGAAAATAATTATCTGGTTGTCTGGTAGTCTGGTAGTGTTTTCTAATTATGTTCATATAGTCCCTGGATGTGTTTTGGCAGATAGACCCTCAGATATTTTAGAGTGTCTTACCTAGTTTTAAGTGGGACTTCTCTTTCTGTCTCTTGCTGTTGGGCTTTGTTAATAATATACAGAAATGCAGATGATTTATGTGGGTTTATTTTGCAACCTCCTAATTGGCCAAAGTTGCTTATTATTTCAAGTAGTCTTTTACCTGATGCTCTGGGATTCTCTTAGTAGATCATCATGTCATCTGCTGAGTGATAACTTAGTTTCTTCTTTGCCTATTCTAATTCCTTCAATTTCTTTTTCTTCTCTTATTACTAAAGCTAAAATTTCTGGTACTACATTGAATAACAATGGTGATAATGATCATCTTTGTTTCATCCCTAATCTTAATGGAAATGCATCCAGTTTATCCTCATTACATGCAATGCTTGCTGATGGTTTTAGGTAGTTACTGTTTATTATTTTATGGAAGGTTCCATTTACTGCTATGCTCTCCAGTGTTTTCAATAGGAATGGGAATTGTAATTTGTGAAAGCCTTTCTTTTATCCATTCTGCTGTCTACCTCAGTTTTATGGGGGACTTCATCCCATTCACATTCATAGTTATGATTACTGTCTGTGTCTTTCCCTCCATCCTCTTTTCCTCCGTTTATCTCTTATTTCTCCCTTCTTCCTTCCCCTTCACAATAGAGGTTTAGTTTTTGACCACCTCTTCCCTCAATCTTCCCTCCCCTCTTTTAGCCCCCTCCTTTTTACTCCCCTTTTCCCTTAATCCATCTTCCTACGCTTTTAGCCTCCCATCCCCTTTTCTTCCCCTTTCCCATCTTACTGCCTACAGAGCTAGTTAGATTTCTCTACTTAACTGATTTTGTTGTTCTCTTCTTGAATCAAGTCAGATAAGAGTACATCTCAAAGGATGCTCATCTCCTCTTTTCCTCTACTGTAATATGTTTTTTTGCCTCTTACTGTGATGTAAATTTATCCTTCTCTTCCTCCTCCTTTCCACATTGCAATACCTTCACACCTTTAAATCCTATTTTATCATCACATCACTTAATTTATACCCACTCCCTCTATCTATGTATATCTCTTTTAAATATCATAACAAATATACAGTTCTCAAGATTAACAAATATCATCTTCTCTTATAGGGATGTAAACATTTTTTCCATATTGAATAACGAAGTTCCCCCCCCCCCGCCCCGTTTACTTTTATATGTCTCTCTTGAGACTTGTGTTTAAAGATTGAATTTTTTGTTGAATTCTGGCCTTTTCATCAGGAAGGTCTGGAAATTCTTTATTTCTTTGAATGTCCATGCCCTTGCCTGAAATATTATGCTCAGTTTTGCTGTTTAATTGATTCTCAGTTGTAATCCAAGCTCCTTTGCCTTACAAAACACCATATTCCAATTCCTCTGACCTTTTAATATAGAAGATGCAAAATCCTTTGTGATCCTGAGTTTAACTCCTAGATGTTTGAATTGTTTCTTTTTGGCTGCCCTCACTATTTTCTCCTTCACTTGATAGTTTTGGATTTTGGGAACAATATTCCTTGGTGTTTACAGTTTGGATCCCTTTCAGAAGGTGAAGGGCGGATTCTTTCAAGGACTATTTTGCCCTCTGGATCTAGGACTTCTGGGCATTCTTCTTTGCTGCTTGGAAGATACGCCAGGCTTTTTTCATCATGGCTTCCTGGTAGATGGGAAATTCTTAGATTGTCTCCTGGATCTATTTTCCAAGTCAGTTGTTTCTCCAAGGAGATATTTTACATTATCTTCTGTGTTTTCATCCTTTAGATTCTGTCTGTCTGATTCTTGATATCTCATAGAGGCATTAGCTTCTACTTGACCAATTCTTATTTTTAATGGATGGTTTTCTTCAGTTAACTTTTGTATCTCCTTTTCTATTTGCTGAATTTTTCCTTTAAAGGAGTTATTTTCTCCAGTTAAGTTCTGTACTTCCTTTTCCATTTGTCTAATTTTCCTTTCTAAGGAATTGCTCCCTTCAGTGAATTCTTTTTTTCATATTTTTAAAACCATTGACCAGTTTTTCTTCTATTTTGGCTTTTAAAATCCTTCTTGAGATCTTCCAAAATGCTCTTTGGGTTTGAGATCAGTTCATATTCCCTTCTGAATTTTCTGAAGCTCAATGCTGACCTCTTTGGTATTTATGTTTTGCTCCTTGTCCTCATAGAAAGATTCTATGATCTTTTCTTTTCTGGTTTGCTTCTTTCTCATGGTGATCACCTTTTTCCTCACTTTTAAATTGAATCTCTGCTTCTGGGGCACAGGGGGTTATGTTCCACAGTTCTTGTGCCTAGAACTTTAGGCTTTGTGTGTTGTGGCCTCTGGTACTTCAGCTAGAAGCTAAAATGCTGCAACATATCTGTTGCTGAGCTGACTGGTGTGTAAAAGCAGAGGCCAGGGGGAGGCTTTCTGGGTTTCCCTGAAGTTAGCCTGGAGCTAGCTCATTAAGCATGGGGGAGGGATGGTCTCTTCTGATGAGCTAGAGCATGGGCAAGCTCAGTGTTTGGTGATCCATTTGCACTAATTTCTTCCCCATTTCCCTGGGGTGCTGAGCCATGCCTGGGGCCCTCCTGTTTACAATTGCAGGCTCCAACCCCCTGGGGCTCAGGATCTCCTCCAGGCTCCCCTAGGTGGGGTTTTCTGGGACAGTTTCAGTCCTGCACTGATCCCC
The DNA here is from genome assembly GCF_028372415.1 of Notamacropus eugenii. Classification (NCBI taxonomy): domain Eukaryota; kingdom Metazoa; phylum Chordata; class Mammalia; order Diprotodontia; family Macropodidae; genus Notamacropus; species Notamacropus eugenii. Next base: position 575,547,231 of record NC_092872.1, read on the forward strand.
TTCAGCCACAGCAATAGGGACCTGCCTTTGCTATTTTCCTAGCCTCATGGTCTAAGAGAATCTTTACCCCTTTGGCAGATCCCATTGTACCAGGATTTTTCCTGGGGAAATATTCTCTGGGTTTTTCAAGGTCAACAAGAGGAGGGAGATAGCAATTACCAATCACTCTACCATCTTGGCTCCCAGAAGTTCAAGTAGGTGACTTACAGACATTTAATCTGTGTGCTGATAGTCTCAGGATCAGCTGCTGCAGTTACCTGAAGTTCTGTGATTTTTTCTTTGATCACTTCCACTGCACTCCCACTGTGGGGTCACATGTTTGAGATTCCTCAGTGCAGCTGCTGCTTATGACTGCCCAGGACTTCCTGCTCAGTTTTGTTGTGATGGGGTCTGCACTGGAACAATCTGTGTGCTGTGTGCTCCTCTAGCCCCATGCAACAGATACTTCCCATTGACTTTCCAGTCTGTCCTATGTTGGAAATCTGCCACACTCTGTCTCCTATTGGATTATGCCTCTCTAAAATTTGTTCAGTTTCTCTTTTTAAAGGTATCTGAAAGAATTTGTCCTAGAGCTTAGGAGAGTACAAGGTCTCACTCTTGCTGTCTTGGCTTGCCCTCTCCCCCATTTCTCTTAAATTGTAAAATTTCTTGTTGTATTGATTGATGGACTGAATTACTCCTTAAAATGCATTAATTTCATCTTAATTAATGGTATATTCATGCTTTTCATTTTTAATACTACTTATTTGGTTTTCTCCTCTCATTTAAATAAAATTAACCAGTGGTTTATATGCTTTATTTTTATTGTTTTGTAAAGCAAATCACTTAATTTTTTTTAATTAATGTAATTTTTTTGAACATTGAATTCTATCAATATCACCTTCAATATTTAAGATTCTTAATTTAGTGTTTATTTGGGGATTTTAAGTTTGTTTTTTCCCAGTTCTTTTTAATCACATACCTAATTCATTTTTCTGAGTTTCTCTATTTTATTTATGTAATTAGCAATGTAAATTGTTGCAATTAACAATTGATCTATTTAGCAATATCAATTTTCCTCTCACTATTTATTTTGCTTTATCTCATATGTTTTGGTGTCATATCTTGTTATCATCATTCTCTTTAATGAAATCATTTATTGTTCAAATGATTTCTTGTTTATCCTCATTCTCTATGATTAGGCTTCTTTTTCTCCAATTAGTTTTTAATCTATGCTTCTTAGATCTCTTATTAAGTATAATTGCATTGCTTTATGAAGTGAAATGGATACTTTTAATTTTTCTTTCTTTGTGATAAAATTTTTAGGTCCTAATGTATGGTCAATGTTTGTGAACTTACCATGAACAACTAAGCAACAGCTACATTATTCACTGTGCCAATTCACTTCTCTCCAGATAGCTATCATATGTAGCTTATATAAAATTTTATTCACTTCCAAACTTTTTTCTTTTCTTTTGTTAGATATACCTGGTTTTGAGAGGGGAAGATTAAAATTCCCCATTATTGTAGTACTATCTCCAATTGTACTTAACTTTTCCCTTAAAAATTTAATTTTTATTGTATTTGGTGCATATAGGTTCAGTATTAACATTGCTTCATTTTCTATGATACATTTTTAAAAAATGTAGTTATACTGTTTATCTCTTGTAATTAAATCTATTTTTCTGAAAACTGTCTCTGAAGTCAAAATTGTAACCTCTACCTTTTTTTCATCAGTTAAAACATAATGAATTCTACTCCAACCTTTCATTTTTATCTCTGTATCTCTTATTCTTAATTGGGTTTCTTGTGAATAGCATATTGTTGGGTTCTGATTTTTAATCCATTATGAAATCCATATTCATGGGTGAGGTCACCCCATTCACATTCAAACTCATCATTACCATTTGTGAATTTACCTTCATCTTATTTTTACTCACTATTGTCCTTCTCACTGTCTCATTTTACCCTCTTCCAGTATCTTATCTTCCCTCCTTAGCATCCTTTTCCTTTTTCTAGTCACCCTTCTAAGAGTCCCTCACTTCTCTTCTCCCCCCACCCTTCTAAATGTTAATCTACACATTGTTCTAAAAGAGCCTCCCCTAACCTGATGCTCAGTCCTCTCACCTTTCTATGAGGTCAAAATACATTTACAACCCTCCAGAAGTACATTTCCTTTCCTCTTCAACCTAGTTCCAATGAGAGTAAGGCTCCAAGTTTACCAGCTTTCCACCTCTGACTTGATTCCCTTACATCAGTTCCTCCTTTTGCACCCCATTTTATAACATCATTGCTCCTCTTTACCTGTTCCTGCCAGTTTTTACGTTTTAGAATAACTTCATCATATGCAACTAAGATCCAAACTTTCTTTCAAACTACCCCTGCATTGATATTAGTTTTAAGAATACAAAAAACATTATAAAAAGCAAACAGTTTGACCTTAATGAGTTTCATGTACTTAGTTTTTAATGTACCCTTTATGTTTCTTCTGGATTTTTTGGATCAAATTTTTCATTGAATTCTGGTCCTTTAAGCCATAAATATCTTAAAGGCTTTCAGTTCATTAATTGTCCTTTGTTTGTATGTTAGGGATTATATGTAACTTTGCCGGGCAAGTTTATTCTTGGTCACAACTTCAGCGCTTTTGCTCTTTAAAATGAAATGTTCCTTGATCTAGAGCATTTGAGTGTAGGAGCTTGTGGGTCTTATGCAATCCTGAATACATATCTGTAGCATTTAAATTGCTATTTTGTTGTTCTTTCTCCCAATGTTTTATCCTTAACCTGGGAATTTTGGAACCTAGCTATTAACTCACTATTTAAGAAAAAATCTGGGGAAACTGGAAAAAAGTATGACAGAAACTCGGCATCAATGAACATCTTACATGCTATATCAAGGTAAAATCTAAATGGGTACATGATTTAGTTATAAAGGTTGATACCATAAGCAAATTAAGAGAACAAGGAATAGTTTACCCGTCCAATATATAGAGAAGTGAAGAATTTATAATGAAATAATAGAGAACATTATGTAATACAAAATATATGATTTTGATTACATCAAACTGTGAAGCTTTTATATAAACAAAGGCAATGTAGCCAGATTTAGCAGGGAAGCAAAAAGCCAGAAAATAATTTTTACAACCAGTGTCTGTGGTAAAGGCCTCATATCTAAAGTATATAGAGAACTAAATCAAATTTATAAGAATGCAAGGCATTCCTCAATTGATAAATGGTCAAAGGATATGAACAGGCAGTTTTCAGAGGAAGAAATTAAAGCTATCTATAGTAATATGAAAAAAAGCTCTAAATCAGCATTAATTAAAGAGGTGCAAATCAAAACAAATCTGAGGTGCCACATAACAAGTATCAAACTGGTTAACATGATGAAACAGGAAGATGATAAATGCTGAAGAAGATGTCGGAAAACTGGAACACTAATGCATTGTTAATGGACTTCTGAACTGATCCTACCATTGTGGAGAGTAATTTGCTACTGTGCCAAAAGGGCTATAAAATTCTTCATTCCTTTTTACTCAGCAATACTACTTCTAGGTCTGTACCCAAAAGAGATCATAAAAATGGGAAAAGGACTCACATGTACAAAAATATTTATAGAAGCTCTTGTTGTGGAAAAGAATTGGAGACTGAAGGGATATTCACCAATTGAGAAATGTCAGAACAATTTGTCATATATGAATGTAATGGAATACTACTGTTCCATGAGAAGTAATGAAGGTATGCTGAGTAAAGAGATCACAACCTGGAGCACATTATACACAGTAACAAACACGTTGTGTAATGACTGTCTTCGATAGACTTTACCCTTTTCCCCAATGCAATGATCTAAATCAATCCCAAGAGACGCAGGATGGCAATTTCTCTCCACATTCAGAGAAAGAAGTTTCAAATCTGAATTCTGATGGAAGCATGTGATTTGCTCTCCTTTTCTTTTGTTATTTGATTTGTTTCTTCTTTCTTGTAGTTCCTCCCATTAGTTCTAAGTCTCCTTTACATCATTGCGATTGTGAAAATATGTTTAATATGAATGTGTACTAAAAGCCTCTATAAAATTGCATGCCATCTTCAGAAAGGGATTAGAGAGAGAGAGAGAAAAAATTTAAAACTCAAAATCTTTTGGAAGTAAATGTTGAAAACAAAAAGTAAATTGTTAAAAAAGAATCTCCTTTTCCCATTGAAATACATTCAGCTACAAAATCTTTTCCACTCTCTTCCTTCTTTTTCCTTTCTCTCTTCCTGTATAGTTAGTTTCCTTTATTGTTTTTTTTTCTGTATTTTTTTAGTCAATTCAAGAAGAATTTAAGAAGTAGTTATCAAGTACTAGCTAGTGGGGCTGAGAATGTAAAGATAGGCAGATAAAAGTGTGTCTCCTCATGGAGTTTAAATTCCACCTGGAAAGAGAAGTATCCAAGTATAAAAAATACATGTAAGGTTAGGGGTGGATCATATGGGAAGGAAAGCTCTAATAGGGGGTTTGGAAAGGGAGGCATGTGAATAAAATAGATTAGGATAAGTCTCTTTTAGAAGGTGGAGTTTGATCTGAGTCCTGAAGGTGGTCATAGAAGCCTGAAGGTAGAGGTGAGTACAGAGAATATTCCAGACTCAGGTATTGTATGTGAAGAGCAGAAAGAAAAGTGGTGATGGACCTTGAAGATGTGTAGTTGAGTCAATGAAAATGAGTAAAGTATAAGAAAACTAGACAGGGCCCAAGTTGCAAAATGCTTTAACGTTCAAAATGAGAATATTCTATCTGAATCTAGAGGCAATTTTGAGTTACTGGAGTTTGCTGAGTATGGAAATTACATGGTTATACTTTTGGCTTACTTTATTTTTATTTTATGAACTCTGTTGTTAAAAAATATTTTAATGTATAGAATAAAACAAGCATTTCCATAATACAGTACAATAAAAATGATGATTGCATATGAAATTGGAAATCTGCTATGGACAATGACTATTCCTTTCCAATATACAATAAAATTAGCCTTTGAATTTCCATTTTTTTTCTTCCTTCACCTCTGCCCTAGTGATGGCTACCTTTACAAACCAATAAGTGTATATATGTGGAATTTTTATATTCATTCTTTTATTTATCAGTGCTTTCTCTGGATAATGATAGTATCTTTCCTCCTATGTCATTTATAGCTAAATTGGGTATTTATAATATTCAAAATAACTAATTCACTCAGTGTGATTCTTAAAACGATATTGCTTCCAGCATACATATTGTTCTCTTGATATGGTTCATTTTTATTTTTCATTGTTTTATCCAAGTCTTTGCATACATTTTTTTTCTGAAATCATTGAGCTCATAATTTCTTTTTTCAGAGTAATGTTCCATCACAATAATATACCACAACTTATTCAATAATTCCCCAATTCATGGTCATCCCTGCAATTTCCTGTAATTTGCCACCAAAAAATTGCTACAAACAGTTTAGAACATAGCGTTGTTGTAATTTGTTTTTCATTTCCTCCCCAATTATCTTCAGAAATAGATCAAGTAGGGATATTGCTTGGTCAAAGCAATTAAGTAGATTAAGAACTCTTCAGTCGTAATTCCAGATTGCTCTCCAAAAAGGGGGATCAGTTCACAATTCCACTAGAAATGAATTTTCCACACTCCCTCCAATATCAGTCACTTTCCCTTACCTTCATTTTGGTCAGTCTGATAGGTATAACTGATATCTCAAGCTTCTTTTAATCTGCAATTCTCTAGTCAATAATGATTTAGAGGAATTTTACATCTACCAATTGTTTTGATTTTTTCATTGGAAAATATCCTGTTCATATCCTTTGACCACTTATCAGTGGTCAATGTGGAGAATGATGTGCTTCTTATACATTTAACAAAGTTCTTTATATTTTTTGATATGAGACTTTCCTCATCTTTCCATAAAAAATGTTCCCCCCTTATTTTCAGCTTTCCTTCTGTTCTTGAGTACGATTGTTTTATTTTGTAGAAAGACTTTTTAATTTTACTTAATCAAATTTATCTCTTTTACATCTAACTTTGCTCTTTCTTTTTTCCATAAATTGTTTGCCTATTCATAAATCTGATAAGTAATATGTTCTCAGTTCTAATTTTCTTGTAAAGTCATTCTTTATAGATATGTCATGTATCCATTTTAACCTTATCTTGGCAAATGGTTTAAGATATTTTCTTATGCCCACATTCTGCCATACGGCTTTTCAGTTTTCCCCCCAATTTTTCCCCAATAAAGAATTCATATCCAAAAGTTTTGTCTTTACACTTTACAAATTCAAGTTTTTTTTATTTGCTTCTATAAATTCTGTATTTTCTCTGTTCCGTTGATCTAAATTTTTGTTTCTTAGCCAGTATAAGACAATTTTGATAAGAACTACCTTATAATATTGTTTAAAATCCAATTCTGCTAAGTCACTATCCTTCACCTGTTTTCATTATTTCATTTGATATTTTTGACTTTTTGTTTATATAAATGGATTTTATTATTTTCTAAATTCAATAATTTTGTGATAATTTAACTGACTTCTGTTGAATTATAAATTAGTTTGGATAAAATTACCATTTTCTTGTATTGGTCCTACCATTCCATGATCAGTAAATATTTTTGATATTTGTAAACTGTTTCTAAGTCAAATTAAAAAAAAATAAATTCATTTCATGTGTAGTACTGAATTTCTGTCAGGAGCTGTTCTCTCAGGTATTTTACGCTATGTAGAGTTGTTATAAATAGGGTATTTTTACTATCTCTTCTTGCAGACATTTTTTTGTGACATATGGGACATCTGCAGTTATACTGATCAATGTATACCCACTGGATCCAGATGGAGGAGAAGGTGAGGCTGGAGACTTTGCACAACTTACCTTCACTCAAATCAAAGTTAATTGAAAGTCATGTCATAATCTCCCTGACATCATTGTCCTCTTCATGAACAAAGGACAAACTACAACTCATGTGTAGTCTAAGCTGCCTGAATTCCAGAGAAAGAATAAGGGAGTCTGAATGCGGGTGAAAATATACTATTTTCTCCATTTCTTTTCATAATTTTTCCGCTTTTTTCCTGATTCTTCTTTCACAGCACGAATAATATAGAAATATGTTGAATATTATTGTACATGTATAACCTATGTCAGATTGCATGCCATCTGGAGGGAGGAGGGAGGAGAAGGAAGGAAGATGATTTAGAATTCAAAATCTTATAAAAGTGAATGTTGAAAACCAACTATACGTGTGTGTGTGTGTGTGTGTGTGTGTGTGTGTGTGTGTGTACACACTGTGCTATGGAAAAAGGAAGATCACTGTCTCTTGAGTGGAGGATGTACTGGACAGAGAAGAGACCCAGCTGTAGGTTATTTGGATAGTCGGATCATGAGCGTTTGCACCAGAATATTCTTGACTCTTTGGTTGTTGGAACACTCACTATCGAAACTCATTTAGTTAGTGTTAATATTTTCTCTCAGAATAGCTAACTGTGGAATCAGGAAGATCTGAATTCAAATTTGGCCTTAGGCACTTAATGGATGGGTGACCCTGGTTAAGTCAGTTAACCCTGCTTGATTTAGTTCCCTCATCTGTAAAATGATCTGGAGGAAGAAATGGCAACTCATCCCAGTATGCTTGTAAAGAAAACCCTCAATGCAGTAAGAAAAAGAAAGACATGACTGAAACAGCTGAGCAACAATAACAAATCATTTTCATCATCTTAGTATTGTCCAATTATAAATGAGTAACCTCTCCACTATGATAAAATTCAATTCTGCAAATAGATAGTTGATTGTGTAGAAGTCTTGATTGTGTTTAAATAAATTACAGTCAGATAGTTTATGCATTTTGGAGCAATTCTGAATGCAATTTCTATCATTCCCGTTCTTATAAATATTGCATAGAAATATTGACATTTTTGTTGATTTATTTTGCATCCTGATATTTCATAGAAATATTTAAAGGAAGATAGGTGAGCCAGTGGATAGAATGTTCAGGTTGATATCAAGAAGACCTGAGGCAAATCTGACTTCAGAAACTTGCTCATTGTTTGATCTGTTTAAAGCATTTGCCTTTGTTTATCTCACTTTCCTCAAGTGCCCAAGAGGTATAATCATACCTATCACATGGGTGAGGTGAGTTTCAAATGAGTTCATATTTATGAAGTACTTAGCACAAATTCTGAGAGATAGTAGGCACTCATCAAATCCTAACTATTGTACATTCTTTCACTTATTACCTTATTAAGTTCATTTGATCATTATCTAAGGTTTTACTAGGTAGATATTATGTCATCTAGACAAGGATAATTTGGGACCTTCCTCCAAAGTTTATATATTTTCATAATCTTTCTTCTTTTACTGCTCTTGCTAGCTCTCTTAGAGCTTTTTCACAAACTAGGGAAGAGAGAGGACATTCTCATATTTTACCTGTTTTGGAGGATATGTTTCAAGTATTTTGCTCCTGCAGATGGTGTCACCTTTCATTTTTAGAATATGCTTCTTTCATATTAAAGGAGGGTCATTCAGTTTTTATAATTTTAAATATTCCTAAGTGCTCAATTTTTCCAAAGCCCTGTTCTTTACATATTCATATAACTAGCAGGTTTTTATTATCTTTTAAAATATTCAAAAATGAAAATACTCAATTATGTTCATTTCTTTCATAATTATGAACCATTCTTGTGTCCCTGATTTAATCCAGCTTGGTCATGGAGAAGAAAATTAAATACATTTTACTAGTCCCTTTGGCAAGTTTTATTGAAATTTTTTCACTGGTATTTATGAATGGTTTATACTTTTCTTTCTCCATGTTTCCTGACATATCATTCTCTTCTCAATTTCTGCTCTGAGGGCTCTTTCTGGCATAGAGGTGACCCTAGGCATTTGAAGGCTTTGTGATCCAGCTCTGGAATAGCCTATTTACAGAAAGATGATTTGAACAGAAACACTGTAACGAATGGATTGTGTGTCTCTTTATGGTTCAGCCTCATTTAGGACTAAGAGGATCATTGCTGGAACTTCCAAAGAGAACATGAAATTTTTGGGCAAGAGAGGCTTTTAAAGATAAGATACTCTACCTATGTTTGAAGAGACTACAAATTATCTGTAGAAGAAAAACTCTAAACAATGAAATTTTGGATTTGGATAAATTGTTGAGTAAGAAAAGGGAGAAGAACTAAACCTGGGATTTCATTCATGTAGGAAAGTTCTAGATGAGAAAACTACATCTACCAATTCAGATATGTACTTCATGTATAACTTCAAAATAAAAAAAAAATTGCTTCACTGTTGGGAAGATTATAACATCTCCAGGTTTTCACAGGAATATACAACTATTCTGGAATTTTAACCTAGTTCTTCCATAACGTCAGTGTGGTTTCTCTATCTAATATGCAACATTACCCCTCTTCTGTATGAGAGAATGCCCATTCCTAGTTTTGTTTTACAATGTAATTCTTTTACCACTTCAAATGAAAAAAAAATCATCTGGGCATCATTTTTGCATTAGAAGGCTTGCTTACCAAATGGGATTTTCTTTATTAAAATTAGAGTAACAATTACTCCATGCATTTCAATTTCTCTCATTTTCTATTCTCTGATCCTTCAGTACAGCGTAGCCTGGAAGGCCATGATTTCCTGTTTCGTTTTTTAGTCAACAATCTATGTAGTCAAAAACGAAAACAGCACATCATTTGCCCATAATAACATAAGCCACCTTTATATTGAGAACCACATTTAGGCATACGTGAACCATCCATCTTCATACAATGATGAGTATCCTCAGTAACTACTGTGGAAAGAAAAAAACAATCATTTCAGAATTTTTATATCTATATATGTTATGCTACGTTCTGAATAAGAATTCAAAAAGTTTAGCATAAACATTATATTCATTAATTTGATTTTTAAAAACTAATATTTCAACAAATGAGTTAGTAGGATAAAAAGGGAAAAACCCAGGATTCTCAAATTCAAGAACTGGTTTTCAATCCTACTATGCTGACTCATTAGCTTGGTGAACTTATGGAAATCATCTCACCTCTTTCAATCTTTGTTTAACTATTTACAAAATGAAAATCATACACTTTCCCTAATCTTTATGATAAGATTGTTGTGAGAATGAAATTTGGGTAGGAATTGTATGTGTCATTATTTTTCTGTAGCTGTTAATCTTACTGTGTCTCTTTTCTACACAGTGAAATCCCCTGGCTCCCTTTTACTTCTAAAATCAAATACAAATTCTTTTGTTTGCTACATAAATCATCTAACAACCAGCCACCAAGATATTTTTCCAGTTTAATTACACAGTTCATCCCTTCATTCCCTCTGTAACTCAGGCAAGGTAGCTTTCTCCTTGTTTCTCACAACAGAAGACACCAAAAGTCATCTGTAGCCCTTTAATCTGATCATATCCCATTTGAGTCATGAACACTTTCCTCACTCTCACCTCTAATAAGCATGAATTTACTTTGTGACTTAATTCATTCCCTATCTCCTAAATGCACCCAATCCTTCAAGCCAGTATTTTATTTGAAAAATCATTTTGTTATAGATTTATTTTCTATTTCATATATGTTTATATTTATCTATGGTGCTAACCCCAGCAGAATGTAAGTTTTTTCAGGAAAAGGACTGTTTCATAGTTGTTTTTTTCCCCAGTCCCAGGCAGGAAGGAGGCACTTAATAAATACTTTAACTTAATCTATGTAAAAATATACTGTTCTTGGAACTGGGACACATGATTCTAAAAGACTCATTCCTTCCAGTCAATGCAATACAATTTATTAAGATATATAGGGAAGTAATATATCCATCTCTCTCTCTCTCTCTCTCTCTCTCTCTCTCTCTCTCTCTCTCTCTATATATATATATATATATATATATATATATATACATATATATATATATATATATGTATATATATATATATATATATATATATATAAAATTATTTTGTGCTTAAAATAGGCAAAGTGCTAAGGAATTCAAAGTAAGGGGGAAACTATTCTAACTTAGCTGGGAAAGATCAGGCAAGGAAAATCTCTTGGCGAAGGTGATATTCCACTTGGGCCTTGATGAATGAGTATCATTTTCAGAGGTGGACATTAGAGAACCTTTTAGACCAAAAGTTCAAAGTGAGCAAAAGCTCATGTCCAGCAAGGAATGGTGCATGCTCAGAACTGCAGTTTGATAGTGGGAGGGATGCATGAGGAAGTGGTCTATTGAGTGATAAAGTAGAAAAAACACCACTGATCTTGAATCAGTGAACTTTTAAAGAACAAATAGATATAATTAATGTGGGAAAGGCACTAGAAGTAAAAGAGGTTAGAAAAGACCCTTGTAGCTTATTCATGAAGGAATCCAAAGAATGCATGAGGTAGAGGTGAGGAGAGAGATTGTTGCAGAAATAGAAAATAACCAATCAAACTATCCAGAGCACCATGGCATGGAATATGCCATTCCAGGAACAATAAAGAGGTCTTTCTTAGTGAATAGAAAAATATGTGTGAGGAAACAGTGTATGAGAAGGTGTACTTTATGCAAGGTGTACATTAAGAAATTTAATTTGACATCTGAATGAGACTGGATTGGAGTAGAGAGAGGCAAATTTGTTATAATAATCCACATATGTGAAAAGCAAGACTGGTACTAGTGAATTAGTATCTAAAGAGAGAAAGAAGTATTTAAGAGGAGTTGTAAAGATGATGTCAACAGAGACATGGAGAAGTTGAGGTTTGCATCTGTTTGTGAGCTTCAGAGACTGGAATTGTGATTGTACTTGAAAGAAGTACTGGTATTACAAGGTTACCTAGATGACACACTTAACAGTAGTAAGGAAATTTGGAAGAGAAAGCTTTTACAGGGATAAATGATGAGTTTAGTTTGGGAATTTTTTAGAGTAAGATGCATATAATGGACATTCAGAGCAAAATTCCATTAATAGACAGGGAAGTGAAACTGGAGGTCAGTGAAAAAGTTAGAGCTGAATAGGTCAAATTGAGAATTTTCTCCTTAGGGATGATATTTGGATCCATGGGAGTTTATGAGATCACCAAATTAAATAGAAATCAGCATTATGAGTAAGGATGGGCCAGTGGCATGCTATTCCCATCCCTATCTTGTACCTTCTAAAGGTGGGTCCAGGAAAGCAGGAGAGGCACTCATCTCCAAATCTTGGTGCTTTCAGAGCAAATAGCAAGGACCAAACTTCTTCCCAGAAATCCCGGATTCCAGAGATGCTTAGAATGGCTGAAATTGTACTCAGAATGGGGATTAGTGTGACCCAAGCTGACCACAGCTGAGTAACAAACACAACCCCCAAATCTCAGATGATCCTCTGTGATAATATTTGAACAGCAATCATATTTCTCATTTTCCTTCCTCACTTATTTCAACAGATCAAAAAGGCTCCTTACTCACCCTTGAGACCACCGCATGCAAACTTTATACCAGTGTTGGTGAACATCACAAAAAGCACCAAAACCATGAGGTGGATAATCCTGAAAGTGAGTGGTTGGCTGGAACCTAGAAATTATAGAAGACATGAGGGAAGGACAGATCAGCAGAAGATAGGACTGGACAGGAAGAATAAGGCTAGATCAGGTTATGTCTCACTCAACTTACATAAGTTCACTTAATATTAGCTTCTAATTACTTGAAGCTGATTGAGGGCTCCTTCCCAAGAGCCAAGAGTACCTCAATATTTATATAACTGAGATATTGCTCAACAGGGTGCTAAAATTTATAAGCAAGTGTTGCAATCCACAATGAAATTCTAATCACACCCATGTTATTTAACTTGAGGAAGGTCCAAGTCATGTGGGATCTTTTCTCTCTTTTTTTGACTCTAGATGGAATGAGAAGGGGAAGACTAAGATGAGTGTTTGGGCTGCCCCTACTTCTATCACAAGCAGCTCTTTCTTCTATATAATACTCTGGACCAGTGTTATGCCTTCTGGAGATGATGAACAATTTCTCACCAGGTTTCCTAGAGAACCCACTGAGATTCTCACCTATCCACAAAAGCAGTGGTCAAATATTTTGAAAGCTTGATTAATAAAGAAAGAGTAGGCTGATTCTTAGTCAGTTTAGGGAGCCATGTGCTAAATAGTAACTACCATAACAGAGAATTATTATAGATTTTGTTTTCCAGTTTCTAGCTTCCATTTTTGTAAGGTCACCCATTTAATAAATAGCATTCTGTGGCAATATAGGAGGTACAAGTAACACTTTGTGTTACAGAGGAAGGGAAAGGTCAATAGAGACAAAAGGGGAAAGAGTTCTAAAGGAACTATTAGGCTATTGACTAATTGCTTTAAACCTCCTGACTAACAGATAGATATCCACCTCTTAAGATATTATATATTCACCCCTTAAAGTAAAAATAAACTTTTAAGATTATTCTTTAAGTCTAAGTTGGTTCAAGATAAAACTTCAATATATCCTTTTCCAGGCATGTCTTCATAAGTTCCACAAATGTGAAGAAAATAACCATAGATGAAACTCACTCTACATCCTAAGCAGGTATGAAAGTTTTACTCTTTATTTTTTGAAAAGATCACATGCATATATACACATATATGTATATATTGGATACGCACATATGTAGATATATACTTGGGAATATATATATATGGGATACACACATATACACACATGCATGCGTATGTATATCCCATTTACTCAGTAGGAATTTGACAAACATGTAAAGCTTTTGCACAGATTTTATAAGAGTTGATGACCAGATGATCCGAAGAAATCTCCTGTTTATAATTAAGATGATTTTGAAAGGTCTGTACTTTATACCTTTTCTCACATAGTAATCAACTATTAATTTCCCTTTTAAAATAACATATAGATGGATTATAGTATTATGAAAAGCCAAATAATTTAATTGCCAATCTCTTAATTTCTTGAGTGAAAGTCAAAGAATTCTGTGTGAAATTTCCTTTCCACTCCAGGAAAACCTGGGAGTTTCTAGTTTCTTAACTTTCAGGACTTCAGGATATGACAATACATGGTCAGCAGGGCTGGCAAAATAACACAACATTTTCAAATACTTTTTGTGTATGTTCCGTATATCACTAAGAAAAAGGTATCTTCCTTTCTATCCCCATTCAACTTTCTCCAGAAATTTTCCATATCTGACATTTCTAAGACTCTATTCAATTCTTTTTTTTTTTATTTTGTATTGAGATTTATGTAGTTCTGAGAGAGGAAGGCTGAGTTACTCCACTATTATAATTTTGTTGTCTCTTTCTCTTACTCATTTCACTTGTCCTTTAAGAATCTGTGTGCTCTACCACTTGATGCATATGTGTTTATTATTGATATTAGTTCATTGTCTATGGTACCTTTTAGCAGAATGTAGTTTCCTTCTTTTAATTACATCTGTTTATGTTTTTGCTTTGTCTGAGATCAGAATCGCTACCCTTGCTTTTTTCGCTTTAGCCGAAGCATAATACATTATGGTACAATCTTTTACCTTAATTCTATGTGTGTCTATCTGCTTCAAATGTGTATCTTGTAAACAACATATTGTCTCATTAGAGTTTAATCCACTCTGCCATCTGCTTCCATTCTGTGGGAGCGTTCATCCCATTCACATTCACAGTTATCGTTATTAACTCTATCGTTCTCTCAATCCCTCCCATACCATCCCCCATTTATACTTTCCTCGTTCAATCTTTACCTCCTCATCAGCATTTTGCTTTGGACCACCACCTTCCTCAATCTGCCCTCACTTTTATCATTACCCCTCCCTTTTCTTTCCTCTTTTCCCTACAACTTCCCTATAAAGCAAGATAGATTTCTATAACCGACTGAATGTGTATGTCATTTCCTCTTTGAACTAAATGCAATGAGAGTAAAGTTCATTGATTAACACCCCTACCTTCTTTTCTCTCCAATGCAATTGCTCTTTGTGCCCCTTCCTGTTATTTAATTTACCCTCTTTCTTTTGTCTTCTGCCTTTTGTCTTTTCCAATTGTTTCCATTTCCACCACTTTATTTTCTTATCACACACCAAAATCAATTTATGCCCATATCATCTGTCTATGCATACATTTTATAATGTTAAAACAAAGATACAATTCTCAAAAGTTGTGAGTATCATTTTCTGGTGCATGGAAGTAAGCAGTTTAACCTTTTTGAATAATGTTTTTTTTTTTTTAATTTTCTATTCACCTTTTATGCTCCTCTTGAGTCTTGTATTTGGAGACTGAATTTTCTGTTTAATTCGTTCTTGTTAATCAGGAATGATTAAATATGTCCTATTGCATTGAATCTTTTTCCCTGAAAGGATATTCACTTTTGCTGGATGGTTCATTCTTAGTTGTAATCCAACCTCTTTGCCATCTGGGATATCACATTCCAAGGCCTCTGAGACCTTAATGGATAAGATGTTCAGTCCTGTGTAATTATGACTTTGGCTCTAACAATGACTCCATTTTCTGTGCCAGCTACCAAAAGTTGTGCCAGTCTAATCAAAGGAGCTGCCATTAAAAATTTGGCTAAATAAATAAGCAAATGAATAAATGAATGAATAAATAAATAAATAAATATATCTGTGTGCTTAAAAGTTGTGGACAGCTCACAGGTAAGAAAGTTCTAAAGATTGTCCTTCTTTGCCAAGAACACTAAATAAGCTAAACGTCTTGTATAAAGTTGGAGTTCCAAGTTTTCTGTTCTAGAGACTGATCAAATAAGGAGATGAGAGGTGGAAAGATATTGCAAGTGTTCTGTTTGTAATGTGTATTATTCTTTTTTGATATGTCCATATCTGGTCACCATGTACCTTAGCATTTAATCCTCTCTGTTTATCTGGCATTGGTCAAGTCCCTTCTCCAGGTCCTCAGATGCTGTATTATTTGTTCAAGGATTTCCTAGGGCTGCCATGGTCTGGGCAGAGAGACAAAGATACAAAGTCACTTTTGGAAACATCATTGCAAATCTTGCTGAGGGATCCTAGAAACTTGTTCAAAGGGCAGGAACCAGCTCCTTTTGGCCATGTCTCCAAAAGAGCTTTGTTTCCCCTTGATCACTCTCTGATCAACTCTATTTCATTTCTTCTTTCACACTGTAATGTGTCATTTCTATATAAATTCCTCATTTGTTTTCTATTTCAGATACAAAAATTTACAGCTAAGAGAGGCATTGAAATTATTTTCTAAAGATTATGATTTTGCAGACATGGAAAGTAAGGCATAGAAAAAGGGGAAAAAATTCCCATACCTACATGACTATTAGGAATTTTAGACTTAAACTAGATGAAAAGGATTTTATAGAAGGGAACCTTGCTTTCTTTAGAAGATGGTTTCTGTCATTATATCAAATAGTGAAATCCCAGGGGTGGAACCATGATGGCAGAGTAGAAGCACTTAACTGCTCCAGTTCTCCCCTGAAAGTCCTTAAAATGCCTGTAAAATGACTATAAATAAATTCTGGAGTAACAGAAACCACAAAATGATAGAGTGAAAGAAATTTCCAGCCCAAGACAACCTGGAAGGTCAATAGGAAAGGTCTATCTTGCAGGGATCAGAGTGGAGTTCAATCCATTGTGAGTCACGTGGCACAGACAGAACTAGAGGAGACTTTAGGGCTCTGAATCATGGGCATCTGCTGTGGTTTCCAGATTTCTCAACCCACAAATGCCAAAGACATCTTTAAAGGTCAGTGAGAAAGCTCTTTCACCTGTGTGAGAGGGGAGAGTGGCTGGGCCCCAGCCCTAGGACATCTGCAGCCCTTTTCCTCCAATTATTTTCACAAATAGATCAAGTAGCGATTATTGCTAGGTTAAATATAATAGGGAATTAAGTAACTCTTTGGGAATAATTTGAGATTTGTCTCCAAAAACGTTAGATAAGTACAGAATTCCACCCACAATGAATTGATGTCTCAATTAGTCCACATTTGTCACTTTCCCTCTATTTTGCTTTACTAAATTAGTAGGTATAAATGATATCTCAAGGTTACTTTAATCTCCATTTCTCTAAATTATGACTTAGAGGATTTTTTTATCTATAAATTGTTTTGATTTTTTCATTAGAAAATTGCCTGTTCATATCCTTTGACCACTTATTAATTGGGGAATGACTTTCATTCTCATATATTTGACAAAGTCCTTTATGTATTTTAGACAGAGACCTTTCTCTGATAGCCTGTCCAAAAGAAAATCCCCTATTTTTCAACTTATGCCCTGACCTTGGTTACATTTGTTTTATTTATACAAAAGACTTTTAATTTAATGTTTTCAAATTTATATTCATAAATTGTTCACCTATTCATAAAGCTGAAAAATAATGTTTTAAAAGTTCTTCTAATTTTCTTGCAAAATCTTTCTTTATAGCTAGTTG
Organism: Notamacropus eugenii; assembly: GCF_028372415.1. Classification (NCBI taxonomy): domain Eukaryota; kingdom Metazoa; phylum Chordata; class Mammalia; order Diprotodontia; family Macropodidae; genus Notamacropus; species Notamacropus eugenii. The sequence continues at coordinate 575,564,555 of NC_092872.1, forward strand.
TTGTATCCATTCAAACCTTATCTTGGCAAGCAGTGTAAGGTATTGGTATACTCCCAGTTTCCATCATACTGATTCCCAGTTTTCCCAAAAGTTTCCCCCAAAAAATGAATTCTCATCCAAAATATTTAAATTTTTATACTTTTCCAAAGCAAGATTGTTATTATAGTTGCTGCTGTAAGTTCTTTATCTACATTATTCCATTGATCTACTATTCTATTTTTTAGCTAGTACCAGATAGTTTTGGCAATGACTGCTTTAGCTAGTACCAGATAGTTTTGGCAATGACTGCTTTTCAGTATATTTCAAGATCTGGTAATGCTAAATCACCTTTCTTTATATTTTTTTTCATTATTTCCTTTGATATCTTTGACTTTTTGTTTTGCCAATTGAATTTTGTCCTTGTTTTTTCTAATTCTTTTTTTTGGTAATTAAATTGAGATTTTGTTGAATAAAAAAATTAGTTTGGGTAAAATTGTCATTTTCTTGTGTTGGCCTGACATCCCATGATCAATAAATGTTTCTGAAATTTTTAAATCTGATTTTTCTTTGATAAAAAGATTTTTTAAATAAATTTGCATTTATGTAGGGCTACTACATGTTTTGGCAGCTGTTCCTCTGTGTATTTTATACTGGATACAGCTATTATAAATATGGTATTTTTTTTTTTTTTACCATATGGAGCATTGATGTTGAGGGCTTGCAACAGAATGTCCTGGACTCTTGAGTTATTAGAAAATTCACTGTCTACATTGATATACTCAGTGCTATTATTTTCTTTCAGAGTAGCTATGTGGCATAAGGGAATGAATGTCAAACATGGAATCAAAAAGAGGTGAATTCAAATTTGTTGTTATGTACTTACTAGTTATATGATTCTAGCTAAGTCACTTAACCCTGTTTCCTTCAATTTCCTCATCTGTAAAATGATATGGAGAAGAAAGCAGCAAAAAATCCAGTATCTTTGTCAAAAAAACATTCAATACAATCAAAAATAGACAGAACAACAATATCAAAAAACTGTTTTCATCATCTTGGTATTGCCCAATCATAAATGAGGAATTTCTCTTAAGTAATTACAGAATTCAGTTCAGCAAAGAAATAGTTGATTGTAGAGGTCTTAAATACATTTTAATAAGTTACAGCCAGAGGTTTGCTGCATTTTGTAGTTATTTTGAATTCAATATCTATCATTCCAAGTCCTTAATAATGTACAGAAATATTAAAATTTTTGTTGACTTAATTTTGCATTATTATATTTCACTAAAGTATTTTTAAATAGTTGGATGAGCAAGTGGATAGAGTTGTGAGACTGGTATCAGGAAAACATGAATACAAATCTTACCTCAGATATTTGTTCATTGTTTGACCTGTTCAAAGTATTTGCTTTTGTTTATCTCACTTTCCTGAAATGCCCAACGGGTTTTATAATTGTATGTACCATCTGGGGTGTGGTAAGTTTTAAATGAGTCCGTGTTTGTGAAGTACTTAGTACAAAGTCTGAAACATAGAAGGCACTGGGCAAATCCCAGACCTTAATTATTAATTTCTTTGTTAGTTTGTTTATTACCTTATTAAGTTCATTTGCTTCTTGTCTAAAGTTTCCTAGGTAATACTATGTCATTGATACAAGTGTACTTTGAAATCCTCTACCAATATTTACATATTTTCATAATCTTTCTTCTTTTATTTGTCTTGCTAGCTCTCCTAAAGCTTTGTCACAAACTAGGGAAGAGAGAGGATATCCTCAGTTTTTACCTGTTTTGGAGGAAAAGCTTCAAGTATTTTGCTGTTGCAGATGATATCACCTTTCATTTCTAGATATAATGCTTCCTTCATATGAAAGGAAGGTCATTTAATATTTATAATTTTAAATTTTCAGAATGTTCAATTTTCTAAGAGTCTTGTTCTGTGTCTATTCATATAATAAAGAAGTTTTTATTATCTTTGACAATATTCAGACATTAAGATGTGCAATCATGTTACTTCTTTCATAGTCTTCAACAAATCTTGTATCGCTGATTTAATCAAATTTGTTCATGGAGAAAAAATGTATTTCAATAGTCACTTCAGCAAGTTATAGTGAAGAAACTACCCTGATACTTAGGAATGGTTTATACTTTCATTTTACCATGTTTCATACATGTTTAGATATCAATCTCTTCTCCATTTCTGTTCAGATGCTTCTTTGAGTTACAGAAGTGACCCTAGGCATTTGAAGACTTTGTGAACCCACTCTGCAATAACATATTTAGAGGTAGAGGATTTGAACGCAATCCCATTAAGTAATGGACTATGTCTGCCCTTAAGATTCAGTCTCAATTAGGACTAAGAGGAATCACTGGGAGGACGTCCAAATAGAACACGAATTTTGGGGGTTAGAGAAGCTGGTACAGTACCTAGGTGTGCAGGCATTCCAATTTATTTGTAGAGGAAACATTCTCAACAACGAAATTCTGGATCTACATAAAGTGTTGAGTAAAATAGCAAGAGGAACTAAACCTGGGATTTCATCAGTATAGGAAACTTCCAGAAGAGGAAACTCTTCCCATGCAGATGTGCACCTAATGTACAACTTTAAGTTTTAACAAATGGCCTAGAGGGCTGAGAAGATTTTAACTTCTTCAAGGTTTCACAGGGAACATTTGACTATGCTGAGAAGTGAACCCAGGTCTTCCATGACTTCAGTGTCGATTCCCTATCTACTCTGCAACACTAGACCTCCTCATTACAAGAGAATGTCCATTCCTTTTTTTTTTTTTTATGATATAATCTTTTCACCACTTCCAATGAAAAAAAAAGACCCTGAAATCGTTTCTGCCTTACAAACTTTGCTTTCCTGTAAGGGTTTCCCTTATTAAAATAAGAGTAATAATTATTCCATGAATTTCAATTTTTCTCATATTTTATTCTCTGATCCCTCCATACCACAGAGCCTGAAAGGATCATGGTTTCACATTTCCGTTTTTAGTCAACGGTGTGCGTACTGAATAAAATACACAACATCTGTTTCTCCCATTATGACAGAGGCCACTCTTTCTGGTACTGGAGACACATGTCCGTGAACAATAACCACCCTTCTGCTGACAAATGTAAGAATTCATGGCAATCCCTATGGAAAAAAGAAAGCAAATGTTTCAAAATCTTTATAACTACATAGAAGTTATGCTGTATTCTGAGTAAGAGTATAAAATTTTTAACCTCAATCTTATATTCATTAATTTTATTTTTTTAAAACATAGTCTTTCAACAAGTTAGTAGGATGAAATGGGAAAATCCCACAATTTTGAAATGCAAGGACTGGTTTCCTATCTTACCATGCTTACTTATTAGTTATTGGAATCATCTCACCTCTTTGAGCCTTCTTTGAATTATTTATAAAATGGAAATCATTACACTTCATAATCTACATCACAAGATTCTTGTGATGATCCAATTTGGGTAGGAATTGGACATGCTATTTTATTAGTATAACTATTAACCTTACTACATCTCTTTCTATGCAGTTAAATCCTGTGACTCCTTTTTACTTCTAGAATAAAATGCAGGCTGTTTTGTTTCATACATAAATCACCTAACAACTAGAACTCAAGGTATTTTTCCAGTCTAATTACAAGGTTCATTCCTTCATTCCCTCTGTAGCTTAGTCTAATTAGTTTCCTCTTTGTTTCTCATAACTCAGGCATCCATAAGTCATCTCTAGTTATCATTTACAATGTCATAACTATATCTGTCATTAAGACTTTCCTCACTTTGACCTCCTAGAAGCATGAATTTACATAAACTCAACTCATGTGCTGACTTCTAAATGCAGCCAATCTTAATCCATCAAGCCAGTATTTTACTCCACAAACCATATGATCACAGATTTATTTTTTTATTTAATTGAAGCTTATATTTGTCTATGTTGCCATCCTCAGTAGAGTGCATGCTTCTTCAGGAAAGACACTGTTGCATTATAGTTTTTGTATTCCCAGTCTGTGGCAAGAACGAGACATTCAATAAATGCTTTGGGCTTAAATAATGTGTAAAGTACTGTGTTTGGCACTAGGGACATATGACTGAAAAAGATCCATTCCCTCTAGGTAAGGCAATACAATTTGCCAAGATATGTAGATAGGGGATATGCTATCAAATATAACTATTTTGTTAATAAAATAAGTAAAATGCTAAGGAATTCAGACTAAGAGGGAACATGTCTTCTGACTTGATTGGAAAGAAATTCTCTTTAAGAAGGTGATACTTCAGTTGGGCCTTGATGGATGAGTAGTATTTTTATAGATGGATATTAGAGAACATTTTAGGCTTAGGGCTCAACAGGAGCAAAAGCTCATGTTCAACAAGTAATGAGGCATACTCAGAAGTTCAGCTTGGTAATGGGAGGGGTACATGAGAAAGCAGGCTGTTGTGTGATGAAATAGAACAACAACAGTGATCTTGAATCAATGAAGTCTTAAAGGACAAATAGAATTTGATCAATAGAGGAAAGGCACTAGAATTAAAAGAGAAGGGAAAAGATCTCTTGTAGTCTATTGATGAAGGAATCCAAACAAGACATTATGTAGAGGTGAGGAGGGAGATCATTCCAGACACAGAAAATAGTCAGTCAAATTATCCAGAGCAGCATGATATGAAATGTCCTGTTGCATGAACAATAAAAAAGTCACTGTCATTAAGCAAAATATGTTGAGAGAAACAAGGTATGAGAAAATTGAAAGGTGTGCTTTAAGAAAATTACTTTGAAATCTGAATAGATGAATGATGGGACTATAGAGTGACTTCTTATGGCAGCTGGCAGACCAATAAGCAAGACTAATACAAGCATGAGGAGATCAGGACAGGTTCTAGTAAGGTACTAGTATCAAAGGAGAGAGAGAGATATTAAAGGCAGCTTTCAAAAATAATATCAACAAAGATAGTGAGGAGTTGAGGATTGCATCTGTTGGTGAGACTGGGAGACTAGGATGATGACTGAACTTAGAACAAGTTCTGGCACTACAAGGATACCAATATGGTACACTTGACAAGAATTAGCAAATTTGGAAAATGCAAGTTTTAGAGGGTTAGATGATGAGTTTAGTTTGTGATATTTTTAGAGTAAGTTACATAATGGATGTTCAGTTCAAGATTCCATTAATAGGCAGTTGGGGAAGTAAAACTGGAGGTCATGGAGAGCTTAGAAATGGATAGGTAAATTTGAGAATTTTCAGCTTAAGGATGATAATTGCACCAGTGGAAGTTGATGAGATCAACAAATTAAATAGAAATCCGCATAAACAATATAGCTGACTCAGTGGCTTACTATACCCCTCCCATCCTTGTTGCTTCTAAAGATGGGCTCAAGAAAGGAGGGGAGGCACTCACTTCCAACACTTCAAATTTTCATAGCTATTATCACATTGCCTGAATTCTAGAGACGATTGGAATGACTGAATTTGTGCTCAGAATAGGGATTAGTGTGTCCCAAGCTGACCATAACTGAGTGATAACCCTCCTATACACATACCCCAAAACCTGAAGTGAACCTTTTTGTGAATGTTTGACCAGTACTCATATATCACATTTTTCTATGTCACTTCTTTCAAGAGATCAGAAAGTGTTCTTACCTTTCTGTGTACGGAATGCATATGTGATACCATTGTAGGAGAAGATCCCCAAAATCACCAAAACTAGGTGGAGAGTCCTCATGATGTGTGGATGACTTGGACCTGGAAATTATAGGAGGATAAATCAGCAAAAGATCATACTGGAAAGCACAAATAAAGCTAGACCAGGCCATGCCACACTCAATGTACTTAAGTTTAGTTAATATTATCTTCTGCATACCTGAAACTGAATGACAGTACCTTTCCAAGAGCCTAGAGTAACCTGATATTTATATGACTGGGATATTGCCCAACAGGGCATTAAAATTTATATGCAAGTGTGACAATCCACAGTGAAATTCAAAATAAACCCAGGTTATTTAACTTGAAGAAGATCCAAGTGATGGGGGTTCTTTTCTCTTTTTCTATTCCTTTTTTTTCTATAAATGGATTAGGAAAGGGAGGTGCAAGTTGAAAGTTTCGACTAGGGCTACTTCTATCATAAACAGCTCTTTCTTATACAGATGGCTCTGGGCCACCATTCCATCTTCCAGAGATGTTGAATAATTTCTCAGGAGGTTTCAGAGAGAACCCATGGAGAATTTCACAAATCCACAAAACTGATTAAGAAGTAAATAGTTGGTCAATTTTAATCAAGTTTAAGGATCCATGTGCTGAATTGTAATGTCCCTAAGATGGCATTAATATAAGCCTTGTTTTCCAATATCTAGCTTCCACTTTCACAAGGTTATACATTCAATCAACAACATTTTGTGCCAATTTAGGAGGTAGAAGAAACACCTTGTATTATGGGGGAAGGAGAAGGCCAATGGAAAGAAAAGGGGGAAAACATTACAAATAAGTATTGGAAATGCCTATATTTCTTACTAGAATGAGATAATGCTCCTTTTTGAAAAGAAGCAAGGAAAAAGGAGGTAAAAAAAATACTTTTAGAATTGTTGAAGAAGCTTATTTGATCAAATACCTCAGCATCCAGAATAAGGAAAGTATTTACAACAGTAAATCATCAGCTTTTCCTTGACCTTCTATAATTTGCTATGTTTAATTTCTTCTTGAGAATAAGTTTGTTTGCTTTTATTTTGGGGACATATAAGAAGTTAGTTACCTCTGTGTAGAGCTGCATTTGATGCTTTTCTAACTCAGAATGCTGAGTTTGTGATGGTCTTCCTGAATCTCTTTCACTTTCTCCTAGATGAACCAGATCAGTATCTTCTTTGTTATGAAGTCCTAGTTCCCTTCCATCAGCCACATGTGCACCTATTCTGTGCCCTAGAAACTCTATGAAGTTGTCATTTTACCTACAAAAATCCTACTTCTGGACCAAAAGTCCTTCCTAAAATCACCATGAATTTAGGAATTCTTTCCCCTATTCTTCCTCTCTTGTTAGCCTTTCTGTTTAATTTCTTACCAGGCTGTTTCCAAATTAATGCCAAAAGATGCAGAGAATAATCTGGAGCCATGTCTTCCAATCTCTGATTCAAACTCTTTGTGTGACATCTAGCACATCTCTTCTCCTCTTTGGTGTATATACTTGCTCTGCTGTCAAGTGGAAATATGAGGATAAAGGATATTATTCATGCAAGGAATCATGGTTTAGTTGCTAACACAACAAGATAAAACATAATTTGGGCATTTTCTCTACTACTTTCTTAAATCAGAAACCCCTGATATGTAGCCTTCACTGATTCCTGCAGTATAAATGTTTACAGGGGAAAGTTAATAACTGGTTCTCAAGAACCCCTAGCAGTTGGCCATAGCACAGTCCTAAATGTTGTAATATTCTATTTACTCAAATGCTAATGCCAACAAAGTATAGGTCTGATACTTTCTCCTGTATTGATATGATCCTGGCAGTAGACCAAACTTGCCTTCTGAAGACTATTCTGACTATATATAGTAAGAACCATCACTAGTAGACTGGTTAATGATGAATTCCTTGACTCTAGCAACCCACAAAAATATTAACGTATGAAATATCCTTCAGTTCTCTAGAGTTCCCTTCCCCTTCTACATTGATGGTAGCATCAATAGGACAGAACAGTAGTTTGATCATGCTAATAACCACATCATTTTGATACACACTGTATAATTGGTGCCATTTATTTTATTGAGAACAAAAGCAGAGAACCCTTATTTAATGGGAAGTTTGATCACTTTTTATTGTAGTACTCAAGATATGTTTTTGTGCCATAGAGAAGGAGGAAACAAAGAAAAAAGAGAATTGTAGGGGGGCTGATATAAAGAAGGGCAAGTTAATGGATAGTGGACAGAAGAAAACCAAGCTTTGAGGAGGATCAGGGTAAAAAAAAAAGAGAGAGAAGGATAAATGGGGCTCAGGATAGAAAAAGAGACATGCACAGTTAGTATTCAAGACTGTGAATGTGAATAGGATGACTTCATCTATAAAAAAGAAACAGACAGCACAATGTATTAAAACCTAAATCTAACAATGTGTTATTAATAGGAAAGGCACTTGAAGGAGAGAGATCCACACAGTAAAAACAAAGAGTTGGAGCAGGCTCTCTTGCACTTCAGGTGAACTAATAAAATAAGAAAATACTAAAACTAAAAGAAGAGAATAATAATTTTTAAAATGATTGTAAATTTCTGCTTTTCTCCTAAGCTCAGTGCCAGGATCTGCTACTTCAGTTGCATCCCAGAAACAAGATGGTGAAGGTCAGAGTCAACGGATTTTGGGCGGCTGGTGACCAGTGTTGCATTCACCTCAGGTGGAGTAGACATCATGGCCATCAATGACCCCTTCATTGACCTCAACTACATGGTTCATATATTTCAATATGACTCAACCCATGGCAAGTTCAAGGGCACTGTCAAGGCTGAGAATGGGAAGCTGCTGATCAATGGAAAAGCCATTACCATCTTCCAGGAGAGGGATCCCACCAATATCAAATGGGGAGGTGCTGGAGCCAAGTATGTTGTAGAGTCCACTGAAGTCTTTACCACCATGGTAAAGGCTGGGGCTCACTTGAAGGGTGGAGCCAAGAGGGTCATCATCTCTGCCCCTTCTGCTGATGCCCCAGTGTTAGTGATGAGAGTGAACCATGAGAAATATGATAATTCCCTTAAGATTGTCAGTAATACTCCCTGCACTATCAACTGCTTGGCCCCCTTGGCCAAGGTCATTCATGACAACTTTGGCATTGTGGAAGGACTCATGACTACAGTCCATGCCATTACTGCTACCCAGAAGACAGTACATGGCCCCTCCAGTAAGCTGTGGCATGATGGGCGTGGTGCTGCCTAAGCCTAAAACATCATCCCTACTTCCACTGGTACTGCTAAGGCTGTAGGCAACGTCACACCTGAGCTGAATGGGAAGCTCACAGGCATGGCCTTCTGTGTTCCTACACCCAATGTATCTGTTGGAGATCTGACTTGCAGCCTGGAGAGACCTGCCAGATATGATGAGATCAATAAAGTGGTGAAGCAGGCATCAGAGGGACCCTTGAAGGACATCTTGGGTTACACAGAGGACCAGGTTGTATCCTGTGACTTTAACAGCAACACGCACTCTTCCACCTGATGCTGGCATTGGCATTGCCCTCAATGACCACTTTGTCAAGCTCATTTCTTGGTATGACAATGAGTATGGTTACAGCAACCATGTAGTGGACCTCATGGTCTACATGGCCTCCAAGGAGAAAAGTGGAAAGCCATGGATCTTCATCCCCAGTCAAAAAAGGAGTTAAACCACTGGGGAGCCTACATTCCTAACTTATGTTCCTGTACTATGTCCCATTTACATCCTTCTCCCAATACACCCCTGTAGTAGGGGGGAGAAGCCTAGAGTCCTGTATTGTGTACTACCAACAAGGTCACCACATTCAATGCAAAATAAAATAAAATAAAATGATTGCAAGAAAATCATTCAACTAATAAAGAAAACTAGGAACAGTTTTTATTAAAAAATAAGAAATATATTGGTTAATTTGATATGAGAAAATCATATTAATAATGTGAAAATGAAAAAGTTGAATTCACAACCAATGAAGATGAAATTAAAGCAATTATTATTGGTAACTATTTCCATTACACTCCATTTCCATAGTTCCATTGGTAACTATGCCATTAAATCTGACAATTTACCCAAAATCAATGATTATTTAAAAAATAATTGTTGGGGAGGAGCCAATATGGCAGAGTAGAAAGATACACATATACTAGCTCCGAACCCACAGCTCATAAATTACCTGCAAAGAAGAACTCCCAACAAATTCTGGAGCAGCAGAAGTCACAGAAAAGCAGAGCAGATGAGATTTCTGTTCCAGAGAGACCTTAAAACCTGATGCAAAAAGGTCCATCAAGCACTGGACCTGGAGCAGAGCCCAACCCTCTCTTGACCAAGCAGCACCAAGAGAAGCAGATCTGAGCAGGCTTCAGGGAAAAAATGTCCAACGGCTGAGCAGGTCCCTCAACCCACAGGCCCCAAAGGTCAGTGAGAGAGTCTTTTTGACTCACCGAGAGGGGAGTGGGTTGTCTCCATAACTCAGGCCTCCTGGGGAGGCACCAGGTGAGGCAGCAGCAGATTGGGGCTCCCAAAGCAGACAGGAGCCCAGATCCATTGTTGAAGGTCTCCACATAAACCCCTTGAGGGAACTGAGCCCCGTGAGGTGGCCCTGCCCACACCTGAGCACCTGAACTTAATCTCACACTGATTAGCAACCCTGCCCCCTCCAAAGCCCTAAGGCTGGGAAGCAGCATTTGAATCTCAGACTCCAAGCACTAGCTGGGTGGATCTGGAGGCAAGGTGCTTGAGGAAAGGACATTCAGAAGTCAAGTCATTGGCTGGGAAAATGCCCAGAAAAGGGGGAAAAAAGACTATAGAAGGTTACTTTCTTGGTGAACAGATATTTCCTCCCTTCCTTTCAGATGAGGAAGAACAATGCTTACCATCAGGGAAAGACATACAAATCAAGGCTTCTGTATCCTAGCCCATCCAATGGGCTCAGGCCATGGAAGAGCTCAAAAAGGATATTGAAAATCAAGTTAGAAAGGTGGAGGAAAAACTGGGAAGAGCAAGGAGAGACATGCAAGCAAAGCATGAAAAACAAGTAAACACCCTGCTAAAGGAGACCCAAAAAAATGTTGAAGAAAATAACACCTTGAAAAATGGGCTCACTCAATTGGCAAAAGAGGTTCAAAAAGCCAATGAGGAGAAGAATGCTTTCAAAAGCAGAATTAGTCAAATGGAAAAAGAGGTTCAAAAGCTCACTGAAGAAAATAGTTCTTTCAAAATTAGAATGGAACAGATGGAGGCTAATGACTTTATGAGAAACCAAGAAATCACAAAACAAAACTAAAAGAATGAAAAAATGGAAGATAGTGTGAAATATCTCATTGGAAAAACAACTGACCTGGAAAATAGATCCAGGAGAGACAATTTAAAAATTATGGGACTACCTGAAAGCCATGATCAAAAAGAGAGCCTAGACATCATCTTTCATGAAATTATCGAGGAAAACTACCCTGAGATTCTAGAATCAGAGGGCAAAATAAGTATTTAAGTAATCCACAGATCACTGCCTGAAAGAGATCCAAAAAGAGAAATTCCTAGCAACATTGTGGCTAAATTCCTGAGTTCCCTGGTCAAGGAGAAAATATTGCAAGCAGCTAGAAAGAAACAATTCAAATATTGTGGAAATACAATCAGGAAAACACAAGATCTAGCAGCTTCTACATTAAGGGATCAAAGGGCATGGAATATCATATTCCAGAAGTCAAAGGAACTAGGACTAAAACCAAGAATCACCTACCCAGCAAAACTGAGCATAATACTTCAGGGGAAAAAATGGTCTTTCAATGAAATAGAGGACTTTCAAGCATTCTTGATGAAAAGACCAGAGCTGAAAAGAAAATTTGACTTTCAAACACAAGAATGAAGAGAAGCATGAAAAGGTAAACAGCAAAGAGAAATCATAAGGGACTTATTAAAGTTGAACTGTTTACATTCCTCCATGGAAAGACAATATTTGTAACTGTTGAAACTTTTCAGTATCTTGGTAATGGGTGGGATTACACACACACACAGAGACAGAGAGCACAGAGTGAATTGAATATGATGGGATCATATCTTAAAAAATGAAATTAAGCAGTGAGAGAGAAATATATTGGGAGGAGAAAGGGAGAAATGGAATGGGGCAAATTATCTCTCATAAAAGAGGCAAGCAAATGACTTTTTAGTGGAGGGAAAAAGAGGAGAGGTGAGAGAAAAACATGGTTTACTCTCATCACATTCCACTAAAGGAAGGAATAAAATGCACACTCATTTTGGTATGAAAACCTATCTTACAATACAGAAAAGTGGGGGAGAAGGGGATAAGCAGGGTGGGGGGGATGATGGAAGGGAGGGCAATGGGAGGAGGGAGCAATGTGAAGTCCACGCTTTTGGGGAGGGACAGGATCAAAAGAGAGAGCAGAAGCAGTGGGGGGCAGGATAGGATGGAGGGAAATATAGTTAGTCTTACACAACATGACTATTGTGGAAGTCATTTGCAAAACTACACAGGTATGGCCTATATTGAATTGCTTGCTTTCCAAAGGGAAGCAGTGAGGAGGGAGGGATGAAGAGAAGTTAGAACTCAAAGTTTTAGGAACAACTGTCGAGTACTGTTCTTGCTATAAGGAAATAAGAAATACAGGTAAAGGGGTATAGAAAGTTATCTGGCCCTACAGGACAAAAGAGAAGATGGGGACAAGGGAAGGGAGGAATGATAGAAGAGAGGGCAGATTGGTGATAGGGGCAATTAGAATGCTTGGTGTTTTGGGGTCGGGGAGGGGACAAAAGGGGAGAAAATTTGGAACCCAAAATTTTATGAAAATGAATGCTAAAAGTTAAATAAATTAATTTAAAAAAAATTATTGTCAAGATTAACAGACACGGGAAGGATCTTCTCCACGGGGGTGGGCCCACAGTGCACAGTGCAGTGTGGCCAGCACAAGGGAGCAGTAGGGCCCTGGGAAACCAGAGAACAGCAGGGGGAACTGGCAGAGCAGCAGCTAAAGTTGGGAGACCAGCAAAGCCAAGCCAGTGAGAGCTGCTGAGCTCCAGATATCACTGCAGCAGCTCCTGAGACTTTCAGCCAGAAGATTAAGCATCGGTTAGTCACCTACTTGAACTTCTGGGAACCAGGATGTTGGAGTGATCACTAAATGCTCTCTCCTCCTCCCTTGATGACCGTGAAAGAACCATGAAATATTTCCTCAGAAAAATCCTAGATCAGCAGGAAAAGTAGAGGGAACAAATAGTCTCTTAACACCTGAGGCTAGAAAAATAAATCCTGGATAGAAAATCTAAGAATTATTGCTCTACTAGAAAGTCATGATTAGTAAAAGAGCCTGGGCAATATAATCCAAGAAATCATCAAGGAAAACTGTCCAGAAGTGCTAGATCCAGAGGGCAAAATAGTCATCAAAAGAATCCGCCGTTCACCTCCCAAAAGGGATCCCAAACTCAAAGCCCCAAGAAATATTGTTGCCAAATTCCAGAACTAGCAAGAGAAGGAGAAAATACCACAGGCAACCAGAAAGAAACAATTCAAATATCGAGGAACTACAGTCAGGATCACACAGGACCTTGCAGCTTCTACATTAAAAGATCAAAGGAATTGGAATCCGATATTCCATAAAGCAAAGGAGCTGGGACTACAACCAAGGGTGAACTACCCAGCAAAGTTCAGCATAACATTTCAGGCAAAGAGACAGTCATTCAATGAAGTAAAAGATTTCCAGAACTTCTTGACAAAACCACCAGAACTTAATAGACAATTCGATCTTCAAATGCAGGTCTCAAGAGAAGCATAAAAAGGTAAACGGGGAAAAAAAAAACAAAACTTGTTACTCAATTTGGGCAAACTGTTTACCTCCCTATAAGGGAAGATGATACCTGTTAATCTTGAGAACTGTGTATCTATTACGAAATATAAAAGGGATATACATAGAGGGAATGGGCATAAAGTAAATGATGTCATGTTAAAAATATGATGAAAGTATGCAGAAGGGACTGTAACAGGAGGTGTGAAAAGCAGGAAGAAGACAATGGTAAATTACATCACAGGAAGAAGTACAAAATTACAGTAGAGGGAAAGAAGGGAGGGTGATGAGCATTGTTTGAGAGGTACTCTCATCCGATTTGTTTCAAGGAGGGAACAATTAACTTAAGTAGATAATCCTAACTAGATCTATAGGTAGTAGGAGGGGAAGGGAGAAGAAAGGGGAGGGAAGTTAAAAGAGAGGGAAGAAGCAGTAAGGATAAAGGGGAGTAAAAGGGAGGGGGGCTAAAAGAAGGAAGGGAAGGCTGCAGGAGGGGGTGGTGAAAAGTGAAAACTATTGAGGAGGGGAAAGGAGATGGAAGAGCTAAAAGCACAAAGGGTGGGAAAGAGGATGGAGGGAAATACACGGATTGTAATCATAACTGTGAATGCGAATGGAATGAATGCTCCCATGAAACAGAGACAGATAGCAGAATTGATTAAAAGCCATAATCCAACAATATGTTGTTTACAAGAAACATATTTGAAACAGGGGGATACACACAGGATAAAGGTCAAAGGTTGGAGCAGAATATATTGTGCTTCAGTTGATGTAAGAAAAGCAGGAGTAGCAATCCTAATCTCAGACAAAGCAAAAGCAGAAATAGATTGAATCAAAAGAGATAAGGATGGAAACCATATCCTGCTAAAAGGCACCATAGACAATGAAGCAACATCATTACTAAATATGTGTGCTCCAAGTGGTATAGCATTCAAATTCTTAGAGGAGAGGTTGGGGGAGTTGAAGGAAGAAATTGACAGCAAAACTATACTAGTGGGGGACCTCAACCTCTCCTCTCTGATCTTGATAAATATAACCTCAAAATAAATAAGAAAGAGGTTAAGGAGGTAAATAAAACCCTGGATAAGGTAGATATGATAGATCTCCAGAGAAAATTGAATGGAAATAGAAAAGAATATACCATTTTTTCAGCGGTACATGGTACAGTTACAAAAATTGATCATGTACTAGGACATAAAAATCTCACAGTCCAGCGCACAAGGGAAGAGATAATCAATGCATCCTTCTCAGATCATAATGCAATAAAAATTATATGTAATAAAAGGCCATGGAGAACTCTGTGCACAGCAATGATGACAGTGTGCCAGAGTTTTTTCTGGTAGACTTGGAACTTTGTAATAACACAAGAACTTTAAAAAAAAATAATTCCCAATGGTTTTCTAAGACAAAATGCCTTCCACACTCACAGAAAGAACTATGGAATTCTTCTACAGAATGCAGCAGATCATGTTTGTATGTGTGTGTGTGTGTGTGTGTGTGTGTGTGTATTATGTTTTGATTTGTTATATGATTTCTTCCATTTATTTTAATTTGTCTACACAGCATGACTATAGTGAAAACGTATTCAGTAAGAAAGTATATGTAGATCCTATGCAGAATTGTATGGCATCAAGGTGAGGGAGTAGGGTGGTGGGAGGTAGGTGGTGGGGGGGGTAAAAATCTAAGTTTTTTGGTAATGATTGTAGAACATTAAAAAATAAATAAATAAATTTAAATTAAATGAAATTGCAAAAAAATAAAAATGTTGCTGTGGGAAGAAGACAAGAAAAAATGAAGAAATTAAAGTCATCAGTGTCATTATTTGCAGGAAATATTATATGGATGTTGATAATTAGAGGCAGTAAGATAGCCCATGCATTCTTTCCATAATATATTTTTTTTATCTCTTTGATGTGTCCAGATGGTCAGCATATATATTAGGACCTTCCCTCTCCTGCTTGGCTGAGACAAGTTAAGCCCAACCTTTAGCTCACTAGATGTTGGGTTGTGTGTTTGTTCTTTGTTGCCAAAGACCATGCCATCAGAGAAATTGTGACATGACTTGCACTTGACTTTGTTTTTGTTTTTTTTTGGGTGGAGGGCTGTGCAGGTCACCAGCTTCACTTCTCCTTCAGAACCATCTGAATCCTGTAACCAGATATTCATCAGGATGACTAGAGATGACCCAGGATGAGGCAGTTAGGGTTAAATGACTTGCCCAAGGTCACACAACTAGTGAGTGCCAAGTGTCTGAGGTGAGATTTGAACTCAGGTCCTCCTAACTCCGGCACTAGTGCTCTATCCACTGCACCACCTAGCTTCCCCACTAGATGTTGGGTTATTGGTTTAAGAAATGCCTGGGACTACCAAGATAAGAGCAAGGAGACAAAGAAACACACTCCCTTTTAGAATTTCTACATCAAGTGTTCCTGTGGCACACTGGAGTTTGTCAGAAAGACAGTGAAGAGCTCCCTTTGAGCATATCTCCACTTGAGTGCTCCTTTCTCTCAGTCAGTATCTTATCAACTCTATTTCATTTCTTCTTCCACCTCAGTAATGGGTGTCATTTGTAAAAAAACAAACAAACAAACAAAATGCTCATTTTTTTCTAATTCTTATCAATGTGTTTACAACTAAGAGAGACAGAATTTATTTGCCAAAAGAATGTTATTTCACAGATGTGGAAACTAATTTGCAAAAGCTATAAAATTATTAGAAGTGTAAGACTCAAATTAGAGTTAAAAGACTTTATAGAAGTGACCTTTGCTTTTATTAGAAGATGCCCTCTATCATCATATCAAATAGTGAAATTCCACTATAATCCTCAGCTCAAAGGTCAAAGTGTATGGGATTCTCTCCACACTGGTGTAGATTTGTTAAGGAGCACTTCTCTAATGTGTGGAGGGTGAGTGGTCTTAATGAGAGTTGGAAAGAGGAGTGATCTGGCTCCTTCTGGGTTTTCAGATTTTGGTGGGAAGACTTAGGATTTCAACTTCCCTTTAAGTTTATGAACATAAAAAACGAACCTGAGAAGCTGATATTTAAAATTTTTATTATGTTCCTATTGCCCATATTGAAAGTTATACTGAATAAATGAACTGTTGTTCCCAGACCTACTTGTCACTGAGTGTTGGAGGAGATACTGCTCAATATGCAGCTTTGTATTCCCTGATATTTTTTATGCAGTCAAGTCACCTCCTACTTTGGGGAAGAACTTAGTTGCAAAGGTCTAACATCTTTTGTGGATGTGGATCCATCTGAATTATTTTCATCTCATTACAAAATTTATTAGTAAAAATTGGACTTACCTTCAAGTTACTTCTGACCTCTACCAATCAGCCCCTCAATGTGTTGCTTTTGAAAGAAAAATTCACTAATTGGGCTTTTCATACTGATAAATGAGGCAAAACAGATTAAAGAGACTTTAAGGGAGTTTATTTTAAGTAAGTCAAGAAAGCAATACATTAAAGAGCTGATCACTGGTGATCAGCAATGGCTTAAAGGTGAAGCCAGGTTTTATAGGTAATTTTGAGATAATTCATAAAAGCCCAACTCAACAGATGATATTGATCCATTGCACCTTAGTTCCTGTCCAAGGTAGCAAATACATGGCAATTTGAAGATAGGGATACATGACAAAGAACAGGTAATGTAAAAACCACTGAAGATTTGATATTTCCTTCCCCAGCAGGGCCTCCAACGCTGACTCCTAAGCAGAAATAAAAACAATGAGATACTGAATCAATCTAAATTTGAACAATTCCCCTATTTGGTGCTAATCATATATAAAGAAATGACTAAGCTACAAGAGGAATATGCACACCTACACGTATATGTGCATATTTATATTTATGCATATAAGTATGTGTATGTATTGTTCTGCACCATATTCAATCTTATATTGCATCCCCAAGTTCTTCATCGTAGTCTCTACTGCTAATTGTGCCAAATTAATGGAGACTTAAACTCATGAGTCATAATCCCATCTTTCCATCAATTTCATAAAATTAAATAAACTTATATAGTCATAATCTCATGTATCCCCCAGGAAGTCAACCATTATCAAATAAGTCTTATATGTGAAGTAAGGCATCTCATACCTCAAACTACTTAAAAGGCATACTGTGTAATAACTTTAGAGGAGAGATGTACATTTTAGAAAGGTTACCAAAAAAACTTAGAAAATATAAATATAACCCAACAAAAGATGCAATTAATGCAATTATGATCACTGATATCAAATAACAACATTTCTCCTTGTAATCTAGTTTTAACTTCCCCAGTTTCAATTGATCATCATAATTCATCTTGAGTGCCAGATGTCCTATGTTATTGTCTGGTGCCTGGAAATATTTCCCCTAAATATCTCAGCATAAATATCTCTCATTCTCAGGCACATCTAGTGTAGTTTCCTTCCAGTGGATTTGCTTCTCTGGTGCCAAGTCACTTGCAAAGTCCTACATGATTTTACAAAAAAATCTTTCACAAAATGCATCTCAAAACAATTTGGTATATCCTACTAAATTTGATTTTTCTAAAAACTGCATCATATAGCAAAAATCAACTCAAGCCTTAAACTTCTGGTGTCATTAAAAATAGAACTAGGGGCCTGAGTCAAGGTGGAGGACTGAGATCATGGACTCCCCTTACCTCAACAACAGATTCCTTCAGAGACATCTAAAAAGAGAATTTGAACAAATTTCAGAGTGGCAGAATCCAGTAGGAGACAGAATATGGCACATTTCCAGCCCAGGACAGGCTGGAAGGTTGACAGGAAGTATTTGTTACGCTGGGATGGGGGAGTGCAGTGTACAGGCTGCACCAGGGCAGACTCTGCCATGGCAGAAGAAAGCAGGAACCACCAGGCAGACTAAAGCAAAAACAGCAGTGTGGATTCTCAAACATATTAGCCCAGGACAAGAGTCCAGCAGAACCGAGTGAGAGAGAAGTGCAAAGCCCAGTGTAACAGCAGCACCCACAGCTGAGATTATCAGCCCACAGATTAAATTTTTGAAAATCACCTATTTGAACTTCTGGAAGCCACAATAGTGGAGTAAACTGTAAGTGCTCTCAACTGCCCCTTGTTTACCTTGAAAAACCCAAAGAATGCTGCAGCAGGAAAGATCCTGGGAACAGTGGAATCAGCAGAAGGGGTAAACAGTCTCTCAGTTAGGAAGGCTAGGGAGATAATCAAGAAGAGTGAGAAGATGGAAGGTGTCCCAGATAGTCCCACCTAAGTGAACCAGGAGGAGATCCTGTGCCCCAAGGCAGTGGAATCAGTAAGCATCAACACAGGGACACCAGGCATGCCTCAGACAATCAAGGGAATTAGGCAGACACCAACACAGCTGGGGGTTCACCAGTCACTGAGCCTGCCTATGTTCAAATTCAGGGGAGAAGGAGACTTCCTGCAGATTGACCACCCATCCCCCACACATCACACCAGGAGCTTCAGTGTAACCCCAGAGAAACTCAGAAAGACTTCACCTGGCCTCCTCCTTGGCCTGCCCCAGCCAGCTCAGCACCAGGTAAGTTGCAGCATTCTAGCTTCTATCTGAAGGAACCAGAGGCCACAACACACAAAGCCTGAAGTTCGATGCACAAGAAATGCGGGACAGAAGCCCCTATGCCCCAGGATTAGAGATCCACTTTAAAATCCAGGAAAAAGGCAATCATCATGAGCAAGACTGAAAAGAAAAAAGCAAAGACCATAGAATCTTACTATGGAGACAAAAAAGACTATATGAATATAGAAGAGGACAACATTGACACTATATTCAGATCTGAAACCTCAAAAGGCAATATGAACCAATCTCAAGCCTGAAAAGCATTCTTGGAAGAGCTCAAAAAGTATTTTAAAATCAAATTGTAGAGGTAGAGGAAAAATTGGCCAATGATTCTAAAAATATACTGAAGAGAACATCTCCTTAAAAGTGATAATTAGACAAATGGATAAAGGGGTACAAGAGTTAACTGAGGAAAACAATTTATTAAAAATTAGAATAGTGCACGTAGAAGTTAATGACTCAATGAGACACCAACAATCAGTCAAACAGAATCTAAAGCATGAAAAAACAAGAAGAAACTGTAAAATATCTCATTGGACAATCTGGAAACCAGATACTAGAGAGAAAAATCTAAGAATTATTGGTCTCCCAGAAATCCATCATGAAAAAAAGAACTTGGAAAATATCTTCCAAGAAATAATATAGGAAAATTGCCCTGAGGTCCTAGATTCAAAGAGCAAAATAGTCACAGAAAGAATCTACCAATTACATCCTGAAAGAGATCCCAAATTGAATATGCCAAGAAATATAGTAGTAAGGGGAAAGAGAATTAAAAGGAGGGGACTGATAGAAGGGAGAGAAGACTGAGGGAGGTAGTGGTCAAAAATTAAACTCTATTGCAGGGGGGTAAGGGAGAAGGAGAACTAAAAGGATAAATGGAAGGAAATAGCATGGAGAGATAGACACAGGTCGTAATCATAACTGTGAATATGAATGGAATGAACTCTCCCATAAAACAGAGGCAGATAACAGGAAGGATCAGAAACAATAATCCAACAATATGTTGCTTACAAGAAACTCATTTGAAACAAGACCACATACACAGGTTGAAGCAGAATATATTGTGCTTCAGTTGATGCAAAAAAAAAAAAAGCAGGGGTAGCAATCCAGTCTTAGACAAAGCAAAAACAGAAATAGACCTAATTACAAGAGATAAGGAAGGAAATTATATCCTGCGGAAAGATGCCATAGACAATGAAGTAATATCATTACTAAACATGTAGTGCAAAAGTTTACTATTGGGGGACTTCATTCTCCTCCTCTCCGAACTTGCTAAATTTAACTTCAAAATAAATATGAAAGAAGTTAAAGAGGTTAATAGAACTCTGGATAAGGTAGATATGACAGAGCTCTAGAGAAAACTGAATCTGGATAGAAAAGAATATATTTTTTCTCAGTGCTGCATGGGACATACACAAAATTAACCATGTATTAGAGTATAAACACCCCACAATCCAATGTAGAAAGGCAGAGATAGTCTATACATCCTTTTCAGATAGTAATGTAATAAAAATTACTTGCACCAAAGGGCTATGGAATGATAGAACAATAGATGAAAAATTAATTGGAAACTAAATAAACTAATCATAAGAATGAGTCAGTTAAATAATAAATCATAGAAACAATAAATAATTCCATTCAAGAAATTGTCATTTATGAGACAACCTACCAAAACTTATGGGATGCAGTTAAAGCAGTTTTTAGGGGAAGTTTTATATCATTCATTGCCTACATGACTAAAATTGACAAAGAGTAGATGAATGAATTGGGCATGCAACTGAAAAAGCTAGAAAAAGGAGAAATTGAAAATTCCTAAGTAAATACAAAATTAGAAATACTGAAAACCAAAGGAGATATTAATAAAACTTAAATTAAGAAAGTTATTGAATGAATAAATAAAACTAACAGTTGGTTTTATGAAAAAAACTTAAATTGATAAATCTTTGATCAATTGGACTTAAAAAATAGAAAGAAGAAAATCAAACTACCAAGGAATATTGTGGCCAAATTCCAGAACTATTGAGTGAAGAAGAAAATATTTCAAGCAGACAGAAGGAAACAATTCAAATATTGCAGAACTACAGTCAGGATCACACAGGATCTTGCAGCTTCTCTGTTATAAGGTCTGAGGGATTGGAAGATGATATTCCATAAGGGAAAGGAACTAGGACTACAATCAAGGACCAATTACCCAGCAAAATAGAGCATAATATTTCAGGCAAGGAGATGGACATTCAGTGAAATAAGGGATTTCCAGATCTTCCTGATGCAAAGGCCAGAGTTCAATAGAGTGTTTGATCTTCAAATACATATCTCAAGAGAAGCATAAAAAGGTAAATAAAGGGAAGAAAAAACAAAAGAAAATACGTTATTCAAACTGTTTACATCCCTATAAGGGAAGATAATCCTTGTTAATCTTGAGAAGTCTATATTTTTTATGATATTTAAGAGGGATATACATTGATACAGAGAATGGATATAAATTAAATTATATGATGATAAAATGTGATTTAAGGGTGCAAAGGGATTGTAACAGGAGTTATGAAAAGGAGGAGGCAGAAAACGTCACAGGAACAAGTACAGAAAATCATATTACAGTAGAGGGAAAGAGTGGAGGGAAATTAGCACTGAGATTTATTCTCATCTAATTTGGTTTAAGGAGGGAACACCAAACTCAATTAAGTATAGAAATCTAACTAATTGTATAGGCGGTAGGAAAGGAAAGAGGAAAAAAGGGAGGGGAAGCTTAAAGTGAGGGAAGAAGTAAGAAGAGAAAAGGGGAATAAAGGGCAGGGGGGCTGATAGAAGGGAAGGAAGACTGAGGGAGGCGGTGGTATAAAATTAAAACTCTATTGTGGAGGAGAAGAGAGAAAGGAGAACTAAAAGCATAAATGGGGGAAAATAAGATGGAGGGAAAGCCACAGATAGTAATCATAACTGTGAATATGAATGGGATGAACTCTCCAATATAAGGGAGGCAGATAACAGAATGGCTTAAAAACAATAATCCAACAATATCTTGTTTACAATAAACACATTTGAAAGATGGGGATATACACAGGGCAAAGGTAAGAGGTTGAAGCAGAATATATTATGCTTCAGCTGATGTAAAAAAAAAAAAAGCAGGGGTAGCAATCCTAATCTCAGACAAAGCAAAAGAAGAAATAGATCTAATCAAGAGATAAGGAAGGAAACTATATCCTACTAAGAAGAACCATAGACAGTGAAGCAATATCATTACTGAAAAATATGTACCAAGTACTATAGCAAGCAAATTCTTAGGGGAGAAGTTGAGGGAGTTAAAGGAACTAATAGAAAGCAAAACTACACTTGTGTGGGACCTTAACCTCCCCCTCTCTGAATTTGATAAATTTAACCTCAAAATAAACAAGAAAGAAGTTAAGAAGGTAAAAAGCTCTGGGTAAGGTAGATATGATAGATCTCTGGAGAAAACAGAATGTGTAGAAAGGAATATTCCTTTTTCTCAGTGGTACATGGCACATATACAAAAACTGACCATGTACTAGAGCACAAAAACCTCACAATCCAGTGCATAAAGGCAGAGATAGTCAATTCACCCTTCTCAGATCATAATGTAGCAAAAATTACATGTAAAAATGGCCATGGAAAGATAGAACAAAAAATAATTGGAAATTAACTAATCTAATCCTAAAAAGTGAGTGGGTTAAACAACAAATCATAGAAACAATTAGCTTCATTCAAGAGAATGGCAATAATGAGACAACCTATCAAAACTTTTTGGTTGCTAGAAAAGGAAAACCACCAGCATTATTGATCTTATCAACAACAAAACTAACAAAAAATATATGAATATTTCAATAGATACAGAAAATGCTTTTGACAAAATAAAATATCATCCCTATGGAAAACACTGGAGAGCATAACATTAATTGGAGCCTTCCTTAAAATAATAAGTACTATTTACCTGGGGGTGGAGCAGGTAGGTGGTGCAGTGGATAGAGCACCAGTGCAGGAGTCAGGAGGAACTGAGTTCAAATCACACCTCAGACACTTGACACTCTATGCACAGACATATGCTGTGTGACCTTGGGGAAGTCACTTAACCCTAACTGCCTCATCCTAGGTCATCTCCAGTCATCCTGATGAATATCTGGTTACGGGATTCAGATGGCTCTGGAAAAGAAGGGAGGCTGGTGAGCTGCACAGTCCTCCTTCATTCAAAACAAAGTCAAGCGCAAGTCATGTCAATATTTTCTCTGATGGCATGCTCTTCTTTGGCAATGAAGGACAAACACACACACACACTATTTACCTAAAACCATCAGCAAATATTATATGTAATGGGGATAAGCTAGTTGTGTTTCCAATAAGATCAGGGGTGAAAGGAAGATGTTCATTATCTCCACTGTTATTCAATATGTTAGTAAAAATATTAGCTTTAGCAATTAAAGAAGAAAAAGGAAGGAATTAGAATAGGCAAAGAAGAAAGTAAATTATCACTCTTTGCAAATGATATAATGATATGCTTAGAGAATCCTAGAGGATCAAGTAAAAAATATTTCAAATAATAATCAGCTTTGGCACAGTTGCAGGTAATAAAAAAAACCCATTTAAATCATCTGCATTTCTATCTATTACTACCAAAACCCAGACAGCAAGAGATAGAAAGAGAAATCCCATTTAAAGCTACCGTACACATTATAAAATATTTAGGAGTCTACCTGCGAAAACAAACCTAAGGACTATATGAAGATAATTACAAAAAACTTTTTGCACACATAAAGTCAGATCCAAGTAACTGGAAGAAAACATCAGTTGCTCACGGGTAGGCCCAGCTAATATAATAAAAATGGCAATTCTACCTAAATTAATTTTCTTATTCAGTGCCATATCTATCAAACTACCAAAAAAATTATTTTCTAGAGCTAGAAAATATAGTATCTACCTTCATCTGGAAGAATAAAGGTGCAGAATATTGGGGAATTAATGAAAATAAATGATAGGGAAGTTACCCTAGCCATGCCAGATCTCAAGTTTTAATATAGAGCAGCAATCATCAAAACTCCTTGGTACTGGCAAAGAAATAATGGAATAGATGGGTGGAATACATTAGGTACTCAACACAGTAGTCAATGAATGTAGCATTCTATTGTTTGTTAAACACAAAGACCCAAACTTCTGGGATAACAGCTCACTGTTTGACAATAATTGTTGAGAAAACTGGATAACAGTGTGTTGTAAACTGGGAAAAGACCAATGCCTGTCACTGAACACAAGAATAAAGTCCAAATGCATACATGATCTAGGTACAAAGGCTGATACTATAAACAAATCAGGGGAGTAAGGGATAACGTATTTGTCAGATTTATGGAGAATGGAGAAATTTGTGACCAAACAAAAGACAGAGACCATTATGAAGTGTAAAATGGATAATTTTGATTACATTAAATTGAAAAGATTTTGCACAAAGTCAAAGCAACCAAAATTGGAGGAGAAAAACAGGGAAAAAAATTTTTACAGCTTGTGTCAGTGATAAAGGACTCATTTCTGAAATATATAGAGAATTGAGTCAAATTTACAGGAATATAAGTCATTTCCCAATTGATGAATGGTCAAAGGATATGAACAGACAGCTTTCAGAGAAAGAAATGAAAGTCTATAGACATATGAAAAAATATTCTAAATCACTATTGATTAGAGAGATGCAAATCAAAACAACTCTGAGGTACCACATCACACCTATCAGATTGGTTAACTTGAGAAAACAAGAAGATAAATATTGGTGAAGATGCGGGAGAGTTGGAACACTAATTCATTGTTGGGCAGCTCTGAGCTGATCCAGCCATTCTGAAGAGCAATTTGGAATATGCCCAAAGGGCTATAAAATGTGAATACCCATTGACCCAGCAATATCACTTCTAGGACTAGATCCCAAAAATATGGAAAAACAGGATAAGGTCCCTCATCTACAAAAATATTTATAGCAACTCTTCTTTGTTTGGTGCTTAAGAACTGGAAATTGGTGGAATGCCCATCAATTGGGGAATGGTTTAACAAATGGTGGCTTATGAATGCAATGGAAGAGTATTGTGCTATAAGAAATGACTAACAGTCAGACTTTAGAATAACCTGGAAAATCTTATATGAAGTTATGCTGAGTGAAATGAGCAGAACCAGGAGAACAATATACAAAGTAACCGCTGCAGTGTGTAAAGACCATTTCTGATAGACTTAGCCCTTCACAACAATGCAAGAATCTAAAACATTACCAGTGTCTCTTGATACAAAGTGCCATACATATCCAGAGAAAGAACTAGGGAATCATAATGCAGAATGAAGCATACTATTTTTTTCTTGAGTTTTGTTTTGCTTCAGTTTGTTTTGGTTTTTCTCACAATTTCTTCCATTCATTTTAATTTTTCTATTCAATATGACAGTTATGAAAATGTGTTTAATAAGATTGTAAGTGCAGATCTAATATTAGAATGCATAATGTCTCAAGGATGGAGGTAGGAGGAAAAGGGAGAAAATTTAAAACTCATGGAAGTGATTGGTGTAAGCTGAGAGAAAAATTCAAATTAAAAAACAATAGAACCATAAGAATATCAGTTTTAGGAATCCATAGTTACTTGAAATTTCAGAAAATTTCAGTTATCATATATGACTTGTATTCTATGTATTTATTATTCTACATATTTATCAATGTAACTTTACATATAAAATCCTAAATTCAGTTTCTAGAAGTAATTTTCATGACACATGGAACAGCTCTATAGAACTTCTCATTGGAACATACTCAAGGCCCATATATTTCATTGTAATAATTTATTTGATATATAAATCCTATCATCTTATTGCTTCCTCAAAAGTTTTCACTTCTGCTAATTTCCCCCTTAGGAGTAGGAATTAATTTCAGGATTTATTCCCATACACGAATACATAGCTACTAGTACTCATGAAAAGTACAAGTTTTTCATTCCTAGATTCAACATTACAAAATGAATTTGCTTTAAGATGCTTAATAATAAACAACAAAAGAATTGGAATTTGTACATATAATAATCCAAAATTGTATACAGAGAACAGTTTACATGAAACAAGTTGTCTATAAGAAAACAGACTAGAGCTGTCAGAAGTGCTTTAAACAATGGGAACATCTCTAAGATAACTCCTGAGCAGTTTGCCTGCATCACAGCACAAGCTCTAAATAGGTTTTAATCCTGAAGTAACAAACATAATTAATTTAAGGTAACACAAGATAGCTTATAACTTTCTACACCCCATTGACATAACTGTGTACTGCCAATGTGATATTCACAGTGCCTACAGCAGCCATAAAAGCAGTGCAATTCTGAATCATGAAATATAACAGATTCTCCACATGGAAGACAGAACCAAAAGATTCATTCAGACATCAGAAAGCCAAATCCATAATAATCTCTACATGATACCAAAGCAGAGGACAACACCATCCCCAAGCCTTCGCCTGCTAGGCTTCCCACAAACCAGTTGCCTTAAAAAAAAATCACAGACAAGCTCACTCATACATGCTTGTCAGCTGCCTGCCTGCATCCTTTCTAACTCTGAGTGCCTTCATGGGTGACTTCCTCTCAGCTGTGCTCTAGCTCTGCCTCTTCCTGTTCCACCCATTCAGCAGGCTCCTCCACCACTGACTCCTGGGACTTAAACTTCCATGTGAACCAGGCCAATCATATGGGCCTATTAATTAATGGAAAAGGTCTTCTAATTTAAATTCCCATTATAAACTGACAGCACTGAAATCTTTTTCCTTAAAACACAAACCAAAGGGGTTTCTGACTTTAACCTAATAGATTAACAGATGTTTCCTTGTTTCACAAATTTCCTTACCTTTGCCTAATTATTCCCATATCATCCCAGCCTCACTTCAGGAACTTAATCTTATAAATATGACCAACCCAATAATTAATTTAACTCTTGCTTAGACTAAGGAATTACTACAAATCTAGATCAAAAGAAGCCCTTTTTGAGGTTTACTTAGTTTCTTTTAAGTCTCAAATATAATTTGTTCTATTAAAGAAAGCTTTCTCCTGACTCTCTTCATGTAGTGCCTTCCCTCTGTTAAGTATTTGTTTTGCATCCTCTATATAGTGTCCTCTGTATATTTTTGTTACTTTTGGTCTTTGCCAGCCAGATTGTAAGCTCCTTGAAGTCAGGGACTCTCTTTTGCCTATGTTTTTATTCCCAGTGTTTACTACAGTACCTATTGCATAGAAAGTACTTAATAAATTGTTATTGACTGATCATATCCACTGAATAACTTTTAATTTTTCTGCTTGTAACATAAAATTTTTAGGTACTAATATATGCTCCACATTTGTAAATGTACCAAAAACAACTAAGAAAAGGGACATTCTTTACTAACTCCATTAAAATTCCACCAGATATCTGTAACATCTATTTTATATAAAATTCTATTAATCTTTCACTTCTTCATTTTTAATATATTCATTTTATTTATTTTTAATGTTCTAAAATCACTACCATAAAACTTAGATTTTTCCCCCTACCTACCCCCCATCACCCCCCTCCCTCCCCTAGACAACATACAATTCTATATGGGATCTACACATACATTCCTATTGAATACATATTCACTATAGTCATGCTGTGAAGAAGAACTAAAATAAATGGGAGAAATCATATAACAAACCAAAATGTAATACACACATGCACACACACACACAGACATACACACACAGACACAGACACAGACAGACACACACAGACACACACACACACACACACACACACACACACACACACACACACACACATGATCTACTACATTCTGTGATTGAATTCCATAGCTCTTTCTCTGAATGTGGAAGGCATTTTGCCTTAGAAGATCACTGGGAATTTTTTTAAAAATATTAATGTTTATTTATTTATTTTTAGTTTTCAACATTCATTTTCACAAAATTTTGAGCTTCAAATTTTCTTCCCACCTCTCCCCTCCCCTCACCCAACAATGCCTTACATTCTGATTACCTCTTCCCTCAATATGCCCTCATTTCTGTCACAACCCTCCCTTCCCATATCCCCATCTTCTCTCTTTTCTTGTAGGGCAAGATAGAGTTCTATACCCCAGTTCTATACCCTGTATTTCTTATTTCCCAGTTGTATGCAAAGCAATTCTCAACATTCTTTCCTTGTTCTTTGAGTTTCAACTTCTCTCCCTACCTCCCTCCCTGGCCATCCCCAGTGAGAAGGCAAGCAATTCAATATAGGCTATATATGTGTAATTTTGCAAAAGCCTTCCATAATAGTCATGTTTTGTAAGACCAAATATATTTCCTTCCATCCTATCCTGCCCTTCATTTATTCTGTTCTCTCTTTTGACCTTCTCCCTCCCCAAAAAGGTTTACTTCTAATTACTTCCTACTCCCATTTACCCTCCCTTCAATCATCCCTCCACCCCACTGGTCCCCTTCTCCCCTACTTTCCTGTAGTGTAAGATAGATTTTCATACCAAATTGAATGAGCATGTTATTCCGTCCTTAAGCCAAATGTGAAGAGAGTAAGCTTTAATTTTTCCTTCTCATCTCTTCCTTTTTCTCTTCCATTGAAAAAGCTTTTCCTTTCCTCTTTTATGAGACATAATTTGTCCCATTCCATTTCTCCCTTTCTCCTACCAATATATTCCTCTTTCATCCTATAAATTTATTTTTTAGGTATTATCCTTTCTTATTCAACTCACCTTGTGCTCTTTGTCTATGTATATACATATCTATCTATCTATCTATCTATCTATCTAGATAGATAGATAGATAGATAGATAGATACAGATATAGATAAGTATATATAGAGATATAGATAGATAGATATAAAGATATATATATACATAAATATATATAGATATCTATATTTATGCATATGTACATGCGTGTGAGTGTGTGTGTGTGTGTGTGTGTGTGTGTGTATTAACCCTCCAAATACCCAAATACTGAGAAAAGTCTCAAGAGTTACAAATATCTTTCCATGTAGGAATGTAAACGGTTCAACTTTACTAAGTCCCTAATGATTTCTCTTTCCTGTTTACTTCTACATGCTTCTCTTGATTCTTGTGTTTGAGAGTCAAATTTTCTATTCAGTTCTGGTCGTCTCATAAAGAATGCCTGAAAGTCCTTTATTTCACTGAATGATCATTTTCCCCCTGAAGTATTATACTCACTTTTGCTGGGTAGGTGATTCTTGGTTTTAATCCTAGTTCCTTTGACTTCTGGAATATCATATTCCAAGCCCTTTGATCCCTTAATCTAGAACTTGCTAGAGCTTGTGTTATCCTGATTGTCTCTCCAGAATATTCAAATTGTTTCTTTCTAGCTGCTTGTAATATTTTCTCCTTGACCTGGGAACTCTAGAATTTAGCTGCAATATTCCTTGGAGTTTGTCTTTTCAGATCTCTTTGAGGAGGTGATTGGTGGATTCTTTCCACAGTTATTTTGCCCCCTGATTATAGAATATCAGGACAGTTTTCCTTAACAATTTCATGAAAGATGATATCTATGCTCTTTTTTTGATCATGGCTTTCAGGTAGTCCCATAATTTTTAAATTGTCTCTCCTTTATCTATTTTCAAGGTCATTTGTTTTTCCAGTGAGATATTTCATATTATCTTCCATTTTTTCATTCTTTGGTTTTGTTTTGCCATTTCTTGGTTTCTCATGAAATAATTAGCTTCCATCTGCTCCATTCTAATTTTTAAAGAGCTATTTTCTTCAGTGAGCTGTTGATCCTCCTTTCCCATTTGGCTAATTCTGCTTTTTAAAGCATTCTTCTCCTCATTGGATTTTTGGACCATTGAGTTGGCCTATTTTTGAAGATGTTATTTTCTTTAGTATTTTTTTGGGTTTCCTTTAACAAGCTGTTGACTTGCTTTTCATAACTTTCTTGAATCACTCTTATTTCTCTTCCTAATTTTTCCACCAACTCTCTTATTTGATTTTTCAAAGTCCTTTTTGAGCTGTCTGAGACCATTGCATACTTACTTGAGAGGTTTTGGATGCAGATGACTTGATTTCCTCTGACAGTATGCACTGTTCTTCCTCATCTGAAAGGATGGAAGAAAATACTTGTTCACCAAGAAAGTAACCTTCTATAGTTTTATTTATTTTCCCTTTCGTGGGCATTTTCCTCACCAGTTACTTGACTTTTGAGTCTTTTGTCAAGAGGAGGGTAAACTCTCAGGACCTGTAAGTTCTCAGTTCCTCCAAGGTGGCAGAATCAAGGGTGAGCAGTTTACTCCTCTCCTGGCCTCCGCACTAGTCTGAAAGCAACCAAAAACTTTTCTGCCCAGAATTTGAGAGTAGAATTTCTTCTCCACAACCACCTCCAGCTCCACCACATCAGTGTTCCTCCTTAACCAAGGGTTGAGATTCAGATAAGCTGCTCAGTTTCCCTAGGGACTTTAGGCAGAAGAATCCATAATTAGACACTGCCTCTGTAGTGGCTGCTTCCTGTGGTCCTAAGTGAAGGAGTTTTCTCACTGAGCTACGAAGCTGTCTGTGGCATTTGTGGGTTGAACAATCTGGAAACTCCTGGTGCTGGTGGCTCCCTGTTTCCTATTCAATGCAGACAAAATGAGAGTAGGGTGCCAACATTACTATCCCTCCACCCTGACCTGCTTTCTCTGTCTCAGTTATACATTATACAATGCATTGTATGAGGTCATTTCTTTTTTTTATATTTTCCTGCCAGCTTTAGATTTTAGAATAGCCCCATCATACACAAAAAATGTGATTTAAGGTTGTGAAGTGATTGTAATGGGAGATGTGAGAAGGAAGAGGCAGAAAAAAAATAAATTACATCACAGAAAGAGTCATAAAAATATATTACAGTAGAGAGAAAGAGGGGAGGGAGATGACTATTGTTTGAGAGGTACTCTCCTCTGATTGGATTCAAGGAGGGTACAGCAAACTCAATTAAGAACAGAAATACAACTAGCTCTATAAATAGTAGGAGGGAAAAGGGGGAAAGAAAAGAGAGGGGAGGTTTAAAGGGAGGGAAAAAGTACTAAGGAAAAAAAAGATTAAAAGGGAGGGAAACTTAAAGAAAGGAGGGAAGACTGAGGAAGACAATGTTCAAAAATTAAAACTCTATTGTAGAGGGGGAGGGAGAATGTAGAACTAAAAGCATAAACAAGGGGAAAGGGGATGGAGGGAACGACACAGATAGTCATTATAACTGTGAAAGTGAATGGGATGAACTCTCTCATAAAACGGACACAGATAGCAGAATGAATTAAAAACCATAATCCAACAATATGTTGTTTACAAGAAGCACATTTGAAATCAGGACATACACACAGGGTCGAATTGATGAGCATACAATTAGGCTAAGGAATTTACTATTATTGTTTTAATTTCCTCCTTATTGGAGGTGAGTTCACCCTTTTCATTTTTGATATTGTTAATTTGGTTTTCTTCATTTTTTAATCAAATTGACAAAAGTTTTATCAATCTTCTTGTTTTTTTTCATAAAACCAACTCAGATTTATTTATTATTTTAATAGTTTTCTTAATTTCAATCTTATTAATGTCTCCTTTGGTTTTCAGTATTTCTAATTGGATATTTACTTGGGCATTTTCAATTTCTTCTTTTTCTAGCTTTTTCAGGTGCATGCAGAATTCATTCATCTCCTGTTTCTTTATTTTATTCATGTAAGCATTCAAAGATATAAAACTTCCCCTAAGAACTGCTTTTGCAGTATACCGTAAAATTTGGTAGGTTGTCTCATTGTTGTCATTCTCTTGAAGGAAGTTGTTGATTGTTTCTATAATTTGTTGTTTAACCCACTCATTCTTTAGGATTAGATTGTTTAGCTTCCAGTTAGTTTTTGATTTATATTTTCTTGGCCTTTGATTACATAGAATTACATGGCCTTTGACTACAAGGAATGTCCATTTCCTTTCCTGAAATATTATGCTCAACTTTGTTGAGTATTTAATCCTTAGTTGTAGACCCAGCTCCTTTACCTTACATAATATCATATTCCAAGATGTAAAAGCTGCAAGGTCCTGTGTCATCCTGACTATAGCTCTTTGATATTTGAATTGTTTCTTTCTGGTTGCCTGCATTATTTTCTCCTTCACTTGATAGTTCTTGAATTTGGCAACGATATTCCTTGGTGTTTTTAGTTTGGGGTCCCTTTCAGGAGGTGAAAGGTGGATTCTTTCAATAAGTACTTTGTCCTCTGGATCTAGGATTTTGGGGAAATTTTCCTTGATGATTTCTTGGATGATGTTATCCAGTCTGTTTTCCATCAAGGCTTTCTTGTACACTAGTAATCCTTAGATTTTTCTCTCCTGGATCTATTTTCCAGGTCAGTTGTTTTTCTAATTAAGTATTTTACATTTTCTTCTATCTTTTCATTCTTTAGATTCTCTTTGATTGATTTTTGATGTCTCGTAGATTCATTAGGTTCTACTTGCCTGAATCTATTTTTTATCAAATGGTTTTCTTCAGTTAACATTTGCATCTCCTTTTCCATCTGTCTATATGTTCCTTTTAAGGAGTTATTTTCACCACTTAGATTTGTACTTTTCCATTTCTCCAGTTTTCCTTCTTAAGGAACTGTTCTCTTCAGTGAATTCTTTTTTCATATTTTAAAAATCATTGGCCAGTTTTTCTTCTATTTCTCTAATTTTGGCTTTTAAATCCTTCCTGAGCTCCTCCAAGAAGGTTCTTTGGGCTTCAGATCAGTTCATATTCCCTTCTGAATTTTCAGATGGGAGTTCAGTGTCAATGCTGACCTCTTTGATATTTGTGTTTTGATCCTTGTCCACATAGAATGATTCTATGGTCTTTTCTTTTCTGCTTTGCTTCTTACTCATGATAATAACCATTTTCCTGGCTTTTAAAGTAGATCTCTGTGACTGTAACACAGGGAGATCTGTCCCACAGTTCTTGTTCCTGAAACTTGAGGCTTTTTGTGTTTTGTATCTTCTTGTTCTTTCAGCTAGAACCTAAAATGCTGAGGTTTACCTGGTGCTGATCTGATTGGTGTTTGAAAGCAGAGGCCTGGTTAGGTCATTTTGGGTTTTCCCTGCAGTTATCCTGGAGCTAGCTCATTAAGTGTGGGGGACCAGTGGTATGGATGCTGGAGCCTCCTCTAAGGAGCTAGAGTATAGGTAAGCTTGGCTATCTGCACTAGTGTCTTCCCAATTCCACTGGTGTGCTGAGGCACTCTTGGGTTCCTGGTGTTGGTAGTTGCTGACTTCAACACCCTGGGTTCAGAATCTTCTCCCAGTTTGTTGAGGTGGGCCTGTCAGGGACAGCTCTGATCCTGCAATGCTAGCCTTTAGCCACAGCAAGAGGAACCCTCCTTAGTGATGTTTCCAGCTTCACAGACTGGGAGTCTGTTTACCCCTTCTACTGCTCCCACTTTTCCCATGGAGATATTCTCTGGGCTCGTCAAAGTCAACAATAGGAGTGAGACAGCAATTATAGAACGCTCTGCTATCTTAGCTCCTGGAACACTAAAGGCTTCATTTCTAAAATACCTGGAGAACTGAGTCAAATGTCCAGGAATACAAGTCATTCTCCTATTGTTAAATGGTCAAAGGGTAGGAACAGGCAGTTTTCAGAGGAAGAAATTAAATCGATTTATAATCATATGAAAAAATTCTCTAAATCCCTATTGATTAGAGATATGTAAATCAAAACAACTCTGAGATACCACATCACAACTCTCAGATTGGCTAACATGACAAAACAGGGTGATGATAAATGTTGGAGAAGATGTGGGAGAGTTGGAATACTTATTCTTTGTTGGTAGAGCTGTAGGCTAATGCAGCCTTTCTGCAGAGTAATTTGGAACTATGCCAAAAGGGCTACAAAAATGTGCTTACCCTTTCACCCAGTAATATCACTTCTAGGACTGTATCCCAAAGAAATCATAAAAATGAGAAAGGGTTCCACACGTGCAAAAATATTTATAGCAGCTCTGCTTATGGTGGCCAAATCTGGAAATCAAGGAAATGCCCAATAAGTGGGGAATGGCTGAACAAGTTGTTGCATATGAATGTAGTGGAATACTATTGTGGTATAAGAAATGATGAACAAGAGTACTTCAGAGAGGCCTGGAAAGACTTATGTGACCTGATGCCGAGTGAAAGGAGCAGCAACAGGAAAACTTTGTACACAACAAGGACCTCAGTGTGTTAGAAGTTTTTGTGTCAGACTTAGTTCTTCACAGCAATGCAAGGACCTAAAAAATTCCCAATGGACTTTTGAAGGAAAATACCTTCAACATCCAGAGAAAGAGCTATGAAATTGGATTGCAGATTGAAGCAGATGATTTTCTTTTGTGTTATGTTTTGTTTTATGGTTTCTCCCATTCATTTTAATTGTTCTACTCAACTTGTATTAAATTGTATTTAATAGGAATGTATGCATAGAACTTATGTACGATTGCAAACCCTCTTAGGGAAGAAGTGGATAGGAAGGGGGTAATGAGGGGAGAAAAGGGGAAAATCTAAGATATATGGAAGTGGTTATAGAACACTGAAAGCAAATAAAATAATTATTAAAAATAAAAAATAGAGCACCTATTCCCATGGAAACATTGGAGAGGACAGGCATAAATGGAGCCCTTAGAAAAATAATAAGCAGTGTCTATCTAAAACCATTAGCAAGCTTGTATATAGTGGAGATAACCTAGATACATTTTCAATAAGAACAGGCTTGAAACAAAGCTGTCCATTATCACCACTGTTATTCAGTGTGATACTAGAAATGTTAGTCTTAGCAATAAGAGAAGGAAAGAATTAGTATTAACAAAGAATAAATTAATTTATCACATTTAGCAGATATTATTATGATATACTTAGAGAATTCCAGAGAATGAAGTAAAAAACTACTTGAAATAATAAACAACTTTGGCAAAGCAGCAAGTTACAAAATGAACCCACATGAATCTTCTGCATTTCTATGTATTACTAACAAAACTGAACAGCAAGAGTTAGAAGGGTAATCCCATTTAAAGTTACAGTAGACCCTATAAAAATATCTGCGAGTCTACCTGCAAAAAAAAAACCCCAGAGACTATATGAATACACATAAAAAACCCTTTTTGCACAAGTAAAATCAGATCTAAGTCAGTGGAGAAACATCAGTTGCTCATGGTTAGGCCAAGCTAATATAATAAAAATGAAAATTCTAACTAAATTAGTTTACTTATCTCGTGACTTATCAATTGAATTACCAGAAAATTATTTTCTACATCTGGAAACAATAATATAAAAATTCATCTGGAATAACAAAAAAATCCAGAATATGAAGAGAATTAATGAAAAGAAATGCTAGGGAAGGTGACCTAGACCCACCTGATCTCAAATTGCATCATAAAGCATCAATCATCAAAATCGTTTGGTACAGGCTAAGAAATAGAGGGGTGGACCAGTGGAATAGGTTAGGTACACAAGACACATTAGTCAATGAATATTGAAATCTCCTGTTTGATAAATCCAAGGACCCTAGCTTCTGGGATAAGAATTCACTGTTTTGACAAAAACTGTTCAGAAAATAAGATAACAGTGTGGTGGAAACTGAGTATAGAAAAATGCCTGACATTATACACAAGAATAAAGTTCAAATGAATGCATGATCTAGATATAAATATTGATACTGTAAAAAGTTAGTGGAGCAAGAGATAGTGTATTTGTCACATTTAAGAAGAAATTTTTGACCAAACAATAGAATACATTTTGAAGTGTTAAATGATCAATTGGATTACATTAAACTAAAAAGGTTTTGCACAAACAGACCCAATGAAACCAAGTTTAGAAGGGAAGCAGAAAACTGGGAAAGAATTTTTGCAAGTAGTGTCTGTGATAAAGGGATCATTTCCTAAATATGTAGAGAACCGATTCAAATGTCCAAGAATACAAGTCATTCCCCAATTGATAAATGGCCAAAGGATATACACAGTGAATATTCAGAGGAAGAAATAAAGCTGTCTAAGTCATATGAAAAAATGCTCTAAATCACTATTGATTAGAGAGATGCAAATTGAAACAATGCTGAGGTACCAATCTCACCTATTAGATTGGCTAACATCACAGGAAGTTGATCAATGTTTGAAAAATGTGGGAGAGTTGGAACACTAATTCACTGTTGGTGGAGCTGTGAGCTGATCCAACCATTCTGTAGAGTAGTTTGGACCTATGCTGAAGGAGCTACAAAAAGGTACATATGTTTGACTCAGAAATCTTGCTTCTAGGATTGTATCCAAAAGAGATTATAAAAATGGGTATGTGTCCCACATCTACAAAAATGTTTATAGCACCTCTCTTTGTGGTGGCCAAGAATTGGAAATCAAGGCAATGTTCTTCAATTGGGAATGGATGAACAAGTTGGATTCTATGAATGTAATGGAATACTATTGTGTTCTCAAAAATGATGAACAGGAAGAGTTGAGAGGTCCGGAATGACATATATGAACTGATGCTGAGCAAAAGGAACAAGTCAGGAGAACTTTGTACACAGCAACAACACAGTGTGCAAGGAATTTTTTCTGGCAGTCTTAGCCCTTGAAAAAGAAAGAGAGACAGGCTGGGGGTGGGGGGAGGGAGAGAAACAGAAACAGAGAGAGACAGAGACAGAGGCAGAGAGACAGAGACAGACAGAGACAGACTTAGAGAGAGATCTTTCTGTAGATACATGTCCTTTCAATGATATAGAGAAGTCTTGGTGAGGAAACTCTCTATACCAACCACCACAGGTCAGGTCTATCTTTGAACATGAAAAGTTTAGAGAGTTGCCTGGGGCACTGTGAGACAGGTGGCTCAGTGGAATTACTCAACAATGTGAATCAGAAAAAGCACTTGAACCCAATTTCCAGAACCTCAGGATAGTTTTCTAAAACTTCAAGCAGCAGCAGCAACTATGTTTCAGATTAAATTTCGAGGTGGGAAGAAAGGAAATAGTAGAGGATACAGAATATTTGAAATCAAATTACTACATTTTCTTTGCCAGTTCCAAAAAGTTGGGCCAGCCTGAGCAGAGGAATTGACATCAAGAGAATATCCAGTCTTCAACTGCTGTGCACTATTAAAGCCCTCACCCTCCACCGCAGCACATTGTGAATATTTTTAAAAGGTAGAGCCTGAGCAAAAATAAATAAATAAATAAATCTGTGTTCTTAAAAGTTGTGGACATCTCATAGATAAGAAAATTCTGAAGATTGTCCTTCTGTGGCAAGAACACTAAATAAGCTGAACCTCACATGTAGGGTTGGAGTTCCATTTTTTCTATTCTAAAGACTGATGAAACACAGAAATGTGAGGAGACAGAATAAAGCACATGTTCTATTCATGTGTATTTTTCTCTCTTTGATATGCCCAAATCTGGTTACCATGCACCTTAGTACATAATCCTCTATGTTTATCTGGAACAGGTCAGTCCTTTCTCCAGCTCCCCAGATCTTGGGTCATTTGTTTAAGGATTTGTAGTTTTGCCATGATCTGGGAAGAGAGAAAAAGAAAGAAAGTACCTTCTGGAACCATCACTGCAAATCTTCCTGGAGCAGCCTAGAGACTTGTTCAAAGAAGAGGACTCAGATATCTCCAATAGAGCTTGGTTTCCCCTTGATCATTGTCTGATCAACTCTATTTTACTCTTCTTTCACAACTATAATGGTCAAATTTTATATAAATTCCTCTTTTTTTCTATTTCAGACCCAAAAAAGTGTACAGATAAGAGAGGTATTAGAAATTATTTTCTAAAAGATTATGATTTTGTGGATATAGAAACTGAGACATAGAAAGAGAAAAAAAATTTGCCCAAAGCTATATGGTTATTGCAAGTGTTAGACCCAAATTAAATGGAAAGATTTTATAGAAAGGAGCTTGATTTCTTTAGAAGATGGTTTCTGTCATCATATAAAATAGTGAAATTCCAGTCTCACCCTTGATTCAAAAGGCCAGTTGTATGGAATTCTCTCTTCTTTGATAGAGAACTGCTATTAAATGCTTTTCTTCTTTTTGAGGGGTGAGACTTCTTGGTGGCA
Organism: Notamacropus eugenii; assembly: GCF_028372415.1. NCBI lineage: Eukaryota > Metazoa > Chordata > Mammalia > Diprotodontia > Macropodidae > Notamacropus > Notamacropus eugenii. Next base: position 575,602,587 of record NC_092872.1, read on the forward strand.
GCTGGAAAGGAGAGTGATCTGAATTCTGATTTCTAGAGCTGAGTGGGAAGACTCAGGATTCCAATTTCTTTTCAGGTTTATGAAAGGAGAAAAAGAAGATGAGAAACTGACATTTAAAAATTTGATGATGGGGAATTCAGGGGGCAGAGCCAAGATGACAGAGTAACAGCATAGACTTTTTAGAGAGCTCCAGCCAAACCCAGATAAATACCTGTAAAAATGGTTCTGAACAAAATCTGGAGCTGCAGAACCCAGAAAATGATGGAGTGAAGCAAATCTCCATCCCAAGAGAGACTGGAAGGTCTCCAGGAAGTGTCTGTCATGCTATGATGGGAGCAGAGCGCAGTGTACTGTGAGCCATGAGGGCACAAAGAGGACTTGAGCAGGCCTTGGGGAGACTGAACCTCTCACACCTGTGGTGGATTCTACACTTCAGGACTTCAAAATGCTGAGGATAAATTGGAAGGTCAAGGGAAAAGCCTATGGACCAGTGTAGGAGAGTGGAGTGGTCCAGCAGAAGAGGACATGGGCAGAGGAACTCACAGCAGCAACAGCCACAGCAGGGGCAGCTGAAGCCTCAGTTTTTGGAACCCCAGACACACATATTGCAGAGGGATCTAGCAGCTGACAGTACACACCTCTCCACCCCTACAGAAAGCAGAGAACTACCTTGACTAAGAGCTCAAAAATTAAGTAATTGGCTAAGGAAATGAACAAAAACCAGAGAAAGAATTAGACTATGGAATCTTACTTTGGTGACAAGGAAGACCAAAGTATGCAAACAGAAGAAAGCAAAATCAAAGCTCCTCTATCCTAAGCCTCCAAGAAAAATATGAATTAGTCTCAGGCCATGGAATGGCTCAAAGAGGATTTTGAAAATCAAGGAAGAGAAGTAGAGCAAAAATTAGGAATAGAAATGATAGTGATGCAAGAAAACCATGAAAACCCAGTAAAATGCTTGCTAAAGGAGATCCCAGAAATGTTGAGGTAAATACCAAATACCACTTTAAAAAACAGCAAAAGAGATCCAAAAATGCCAGTGAGGAAAAGAATGCCCTAAAAAGCAGAATTGGCCAGATCTAAAAGGAGATTTGAAAACTCACTGAAGAAAATAATTGCGTGGGAGCCAAGATGGCAGAGTAGAAGGACCCACCTCTAGAAATTCTCCTCCCACAGTCCATAAAATACCTGCAAAAAATGACTCTAAACAAATTCTAGAGCAACAAAAGTCACAAAACAACAGCATGAAAGAGATTTCCAGCCCAAGGTTGCCTAGAAGATCAACAGAAAAGATCTATCACACTGAGTGTGGAGCAGAGCATATACCAGCCTCAACAGTGTAGAATGCCAGGGACAGGACTAGAGCAGTCTTGAAGATGTAACCAGCAGCAGTTCTGGGTCCCAGATTCCTCAACTCACCAAAACCAAAGACAGCTTCAAAGGTCAGTGAGGAAGCACTTTCATTTGAGTGAGAAGGGAACACAGCAGTTTAGCCCTGGCCCCAGGCAGCAGTAGCTCCCATTGTTAAAGCCCTGACCTGAAGCCCCTGGGGGAATTGAGCAGCTGATATGCATCTCAGCCCTGAGTGGTGGCCCTGGGGTGAGGAGAGTTCTGGCTGGCATGGAGGAGCTGGTTGAGGCTCTGGAGAAGGAAATCTGCTCACAGACCAGAGCACAGGCCAGAAGAGGAATAAACTCCTCTCCCTTGATTGTGCCACCTTAGAGGAACTGAGAAATTACAGATCCCTGGAGTACACCCTCCCCTTGACAAAGAACTCAAAAGTCAAGTAACTGGCTGGGAAAATGCCCCCAAAAGGGAAAAAGAATAAGACAATAAAAGGTTAGTTTCTTGGTGAGCAGCTATTTTCTTCCATCCTTTTAGATGAGGAAGAATAATGCATACCATAAGAGGAAGACTTAAAAGAGAGGGCTTCTGCATCCAAAACCTCCAAAATAAGTATACAATGGTCTTAGCCCATAGAAGAGCTCAAAAAAGATTTGGAAAACCAAGTAAGAGAGGTGGAGGAAAAATTGGGAAGAGAAAATGAGAGTAATGTAAGAAAATCATGGAAAGCAAGTCAATAGCTTTCTAAAAGAGATGCCAAAAATGCTGAAGAAATCAACACCTTTAAAAATAGACTAACTCAAATAGCAAAAGAGGCCCAAGAAGCCAATGAGGACAGGAATGCTTTAAAGATCAGAATTAGCCAAATGGAAAAGAAAGTTCAAAAGCTCACTGAAGAAAATAGTTCTTCAAAAATGAGAATGGGGCAGATGGAAGCTAATGACTTTATGAGAAACCATGAAATTACAGAACAAAACCAAAAATATGAAAAAATAGCAGACAATGTGAAATATCTCATTGGAAAAACAACTGACCAGGAAAATAGATCCAGGAGAGACAATTTAAAAATTATGGAACTACCTGAAAGCTATGATCCAAAAAAGAATCAAGACATTATCTTTCAAGAAATTATCAAGGAAAATTTCCCTGATATTCTGGAACCAGAAGGGAAAATAAATATTGAAAGAAGTTCCTGAACAAGATTCAAAAAGAAAAACTTGTAGGAATATTGTAGTCAAGTTCCAGCTTTCCCAGGTCAAGGAGAAAAAATTACAAGCAGTCAGAAAGAAACAATTTGAGTATTGTCAAAATACAATCAGGATAACACAGGACCTACCAGCTTCTGTATTAAGGTGTTGAGGGCCAGGGTGGAGTGCAGTTGACAAGATCAGGATAGACTTTCAGGGAAACTGTTCTTTGAGACTGTGCTCATTATCATCCAGAATGACTCTCCATGCCCCCCAGATATTGCTGTCTCCGTAAGACAAACAAGAGAATTACAGAAAACAAGGGATATGTAAAATAGATGCCTTCTAGGCTAACAGTTTTTAAATACAATAAGACTGGCCAAATCACTGGGACAGGAGACAAGTAGAATGTCATGTAGACTTGCAGTTTCTGTCTATATATACCCTAACCCTCAGATCAATAAATAGAATTGGTCTATCTTTTCCTACCTCCCTTGTCTTTCTTCTTCACCACATCACTGAGCCGTGTAGGGATGCAGGACACCTGCTACATTAAGGGATGGAAGGGCTTGGAATAGGATATTCCAGAACTCAAAGGAACTAAGACTAAAACCAAGAATCACCTACCCAACAAAACTGAGTATAATACTTCAAGGGTAAGAAAAGATCATTTAATGGAACAGAGTATTTTCAAGCATTCTTGAAGAAAAGATCAGAGCTGGAGAGAAAATTTGACTTTCAAACACAAAAATCAAGAAAAGCATGAAAAGGTCACCAGGAAAGAAAAATCATAAGGGACTTACTAAAGATGAACTATTTACATTCCTACATGGAGAAATAATATTTGTAGCTTTTGAAACTTTCCTCAGTATTTGGGTAGTTGGAGAGATTATACATATGCGCGTGAACACACACACACACACACACACACACACACACACACACAGAGGGCACAGTGAGAGTTGAATAGGAAGGGGTGATATCTAAATAAATAAAAGTAAAGAGTGAGAGAGGAATATATTGGGAGGAAAAAGGGAGAAATGAAATGAGGCAAATTATCTATCATAAAAAAGACAAGATAAAGCTTTTTCAATAGAAAGGAAAAAGGGGAGATGAGAGGGGAAAAAGTGAAGTTTACTCTCATCCCATTTGCCTTAAGGAGGGAATAACATGCACACTCAATTTGGTATATAAATCTATCTCACACTACAGGAAAGAAGGGAAGAAGGGGATAAGTGGAGTGTGGGTGGATGATAGAAGGGAGAGTAAATGAGAGGAAGTAATTAGAAATAAACACTTTTGGGGAAGGAAAAGATCAAAAGAGAATAGAATAAATGGGGGAACAGGATAGGATGGAGGGAAATATAGGTAGTCTTTTATGGAAGTTTTTAGCAAAACTACATATCTATAGCCTTTATTGAACTGCTTGCATTCTCAGTTGTGATGGGCAGAGAAGGAGGAAGGGAGAGAAGTTAGATCTCAAAATTTTAGGAACAAATGTTGAGAAATGTTTTTGTATGTAACTGAGAAATAAGAAATACACATAATGGTGTATAAAAATCTGTCTTGCCCTACAAAAAAAGAGGAGATGGAGATAAGGGAAGAGTGGGGTATGATAGAAGGGAGGATAGATTAGGCTGAAGGGGTAATCAGAATGCATAGTATTTTGGGGTATGTGAGGGGAGAGATGTGGAGAAAATTTGAAACTCAAAGTCTTGTGGAAATGGATGCTGAAAACTAAAAATAAACAAACAAATGGAAAGAAAAAGAAAATAATTCCTTGATTAGAATGGAGCAGATGGGAGATTTATGAAAAAAATCAAGACATTCTAAAACAAAACCAAAGGAATGATAAAATAGAAGACAATGTGAAACATATCATTGGAAAAACAATTGACCTGGAAAATAGATTCAGGAGAGAAAATTTTAAAATTATGGGACTACCTGAAAGCCATGATCAAAAAAAAAAAAAAAAAAAGCCTGGACATCATCTTTCATGAAATTATCAAGAAAAACTCCCCTGATATTTTAGAACCAGAGGTTAATATAAATATTCAAAGAATCCATTGATCATCTTCTGAAAGAGATCCAAAAAGAAAAACTCATAGGAACATTGTAGGAAAATTCCAAAGTTCCCAGGTCAAGGAGAAAATATTGCAAGCAGCTAGAAAGAAACAATTCAAGTATTGTGGAAATACAATCAGGATAATAGAATATCTAGCAGCTTCTACCTTAAGGGATCACAGGGCTTGGAATATGGTATTCCAGAAGTCAAAGAAAATAGGATTAAAACTAAGAATCACCTACCCAGCAAAAGTGAGTATAATACTTCAGAGGGAAAAAATGGTCATTCAATGAAATAGAGGACTTTCAAGCATTCTCAGTGAAAAGACCAGAGCTGAATAGAAAATATGACTTTCAAACACAAGAATCAAGGGAAGCATGAAAAGGTAAACAAGAAAGAGAAATTTTAAGGGACTTTATAAATTTGTTCTGTTTACATTCCTTCATGGAAAGATAATGTTTATAACTCTTGAGACTTTTCACAGTATTTGGGTAGTTGGAGGGTTTATATACATGTAGACAGAGGGCACAGGGTGAGTTGAATAGAAAGGGAAGATATCTAAAAAATAAAATTAAGGAGTGAGAGAGGAGTATATTGGTAGGAGAATGGGAGAAATGAAATGGGGCAAATTATCTCTCATAAAAGAGGCAAGTAAAAGCTTTTTCAGAAGAGGGGGAAAGGGGAGAGGTGAGAGGGAAAAAGTGAAGCTTACTCTCATCACATTTGGTGTAAGGAGGGAATAACATGCACACTCAATTTGGTATGAAAATTTATCTTCCACTACAGGAAAGTAGGGGAGAAGTGGATAAGTGGGGTATGGAATGAGGATGATAGAAGGGAGGACAAATGGGAGGAGTGGGGTAATTAGAAGTAAGCACTTCTGAGGAAGAAGAAGATCAAAAAAGAGAATAGAATAAATGGGAGGTAGGAAAGGATAGAGGGAAATATAGTTAGTCTTTGACAACATCACTTTTATGGAAATCTTTTGTATAACTATATATGTATAACCTATAATGAATTGCTTGCCTTCTCAATGGAGGTGGGTGGGGAGGGAGGAAGGGAGATAAGCTGGAACTCAAAGTTTAAAAACAAATGTTAAATACTGTTTTTACATGCGATTGGGAAATACGAATTACAAGTAATGGTATATAGAAATCTGTCTTGCCCTACAAGAAAATAGAGGAGATGGGGATAAGGGAAGGAAGTGATGTAATACAAAGAAAGGCAGGCTGGGGAAAGGGATAATCAGAATGCAAGGTGTCTTATGTTGGGGGGAGGCAAGAGACTGGGAGAAATTTTGGAACTCAAAATCTTGTGGAAATGAATGTTGACAACTAAAAATAAATGAATAAATTAAAAAACAATTAATGACATTCTTATTGACAGTATTGAAATTATGATGGCTCAGTGGTCCATTATTCCCAGATTTGTCTGTCACTTAGTGTTGTGAGATGTGTCACTCAGTCTGAAGCTTTGTATTCCCTGATATTTATCATGTGGAAAAATCATTCCCTACCTTTTTGTACCTGGAAATGATCACATAGTCCTCCTTTGAGATGGAACTGAGATTCAAGGGTCCAACCTCTTTTGCTGATGTGGCCTCATCTGAAATGTTTTCATCTTATTATAAAAGTTATCAATAAACCTGGACCTATCTTCAAGCCATTACTGATATCAAATAATCAGTCCATCAGTGTGATGGTGCTGCAAGGAAAATTCTTCATTTTTACTGATTAATGAGGCAAAACTGAGGACAAGGATAATTTAAAGAAGTTTAATATAAGCAGTTCAAGGTAGTAACACAGTAAAGGACTGGTCATTGTAGATCAGTAATGACTTCAAAGTGTGACCAGGGATCCAGGACTTCTCACTCCTTGGGGCAAGGAAAGGTGTAATTGGTGGTCAGGAATGGATGGAGGAAATGTTCTGGTGCCAGTAGATACACTGCTTAAATTTAGAAGGTAGATAGTACAACAGTCCATTAACAAGTCCTGGACATTGTATGGTGGGAAAGAATAAGCATTTATTAAGATTCTACTATGTTCTAGATACCTCACCAAGAGCTTTACCCATAATATGCCATTCTCGCCACCTCATCAACCAACTCCATCACATCCTGGCCCCCTGGTCTCCTGGGAGCACTCTGCAACTCAAAGCATCATGGGTCCTAGCTAACCTACAACCCAACATCAAGTCTAATCCCTCAAGCTGTTCAAGGGAATTTAGAAAGCTAGGGCCCTAACACCCCTGCTTGAAGAGGAAAAGGCACTGTCTTGAGACTCAGCAAAATATCCTCCATGGAAAGTTTTCGAGGAAAATCAGAAAAAATATTTATTGGAAATATTGTGAAGGGGGTTTGGGTTTGGATCTGAGCAGAAACAGAGATCATCTGAGCTCCCTTCCAGTGCTGCAGTTGTGGTCTTCTCTTTGCCTTAATGAAAGAATATGACTGATGTTTTTACAAGCAGAAAAGTGTGTCTCAGTACCAGAAAACAATGACAGAAACAACTCTGGCCACTACAATCACCAACTGCACCAAAGCAACTGGATTTGCTACGTTCAAAACCCTTAAAACGATGAGATCTCAAATTAGATTGAACTTTTGAGATGTTCACCACACCTCTCAGTATGTCAGGTTCCTCATCTATAAAATGGAGCTAATATTTGCATTACCTACTGAGAAGATAAGGATTGTGAAAATGAAAGGAGATAATGTAAACAAAGTGCCTTATACACACAGACTTATAGGTGAGTTATTCCCATTTCTGCTAGGCTTGCTTAAGTAAATGGATAAATAGGTCAACATGGGCAGACAGAATAAATCAGGAGTTTCCCCTTTGCCTGCGCCAAAGACTGATAAAGTGATTATAACTTGCTGGTTCCTCCCAGTGACTCCATCCTTGTTTCCTGACCCTTGGGAATCATCTGAAATTAATGAACAAGATGATATAGTTGGGCACTAGACTTTTTGAAATGCAAGGTGTGAGATGGCACACTGCTTGCTGGTTGTCCTGGTTCTGAAGAGGCCTACTTAGGACAATAAATAATCAATGTTGTTCATAAACAAAGTCATATCAAGAGCCAGACTTCCAGAATCTTTATAAGAGATGAAACATATCCTTCACCTCTTCTCTCTCCCTTCCCTCCCTCCATAGTGTCCATGACCTGGCAAAGACATAAAGTAAGGATTGAGATCATTGTAAAGGCAGCCACAGTGGCATACTCAGGCTAGCACAAGTTCTTGGATCTGCTTCACAATAAAAGGTAGTTCTTTAAGGAGTGAACAAACCTTTTTAATTACATTCAGAAAATACCAACAGAGAAAATATAAGCAGAGAAGTAAAGATCAAGAGACAGGGTTCTACTGCCTGAAACAAAGCAATCTTGCTGTAACTTTACATGCACCTCTGGATTGAGAGAGCCTTTAGCATTTGGGAAGGGGGGTTCTGAACATATAGCCATTCAGAATCTGTAATAGTAATTTATAAGAAAAGATCTTTCTCATTCAGTAATAGGCCCATATGATCTGCTTGAATCACCTGGAACCCTAAGTCACATATGGTAGGAGGAGCTTGATGAACAGGCAGAACATTAATGATGGAGCAGAACCATGAACAAATGAGTGAGTTTTTTCAGGACAGAGGAGAGAGAACACAGGCAGGTAGGCCGGCAGGCAGGCAGAGTTGAGGCCTGTGAGTGTTTGCTTTGAGGAGGCCCTGGTAGAGGCAGGGGAGGTTTGGGAATGGTTTTGCCCCCTGTGATGACCATATTTATTAACTTCTTAGTCACCATGACAAATTTAACTTTCTGTTTCTAAGATTCTGTTTCTGGTGTCTGAATAAATGTTGTGTTTTTTTTTTTCTCCTGCCTTCTATATGGAGAGTCTGTTATATTTTGCTATTAATAACTATGCTGCAATATTCACAGTCATTTCCAGTGCTGTGAATATTGTTTTGAGGATACATTTGGCGTCAAGAACAGAATCCCAGGATAGAAAATCTTTATCTGGAGGCAGAAAGATTTAGAGGAATAAACTAGTATGCCATGTTGGGATGATTTGACTTTTTCATCATTAGCCAGAGAAAGGTGAAAAGGCACAGGACCTTTTGAAAACTGGGAAGTGATGCTACAGGAAGGAGAACCTGGAGAAGTGGAAAGGAGTTTTCAAGGAATACCAATAAGACCAGGGAAGGAGTTGGTAGGGGTAAGTAGGAGAGGCTGGGTTTTATTAACAATTTACCATGTTATGTGCAAAAGCAGAAACAAGCTACTTAAGGAAAAAATTCAGTTGGAAAATAAGTTAGCTAATTTGCATGAAAATTCTCAGTCTTAGGACTCTACTTTGAAAGAGCAGAATGGGTGGGAGGGGAGTCTCAAGTGGAAGAAAAGGCTACTTATTTGGCTTAGAAGAAGGTGAAGGCTGTTACAGAAATGCACATACGACCTTTGTACAGACCCAGCCTAGTTGTTACAGTGATAACTGAGAGAAGACATTGGAGGAAAGCTTAAGGAAGTCTGAGCAAGAAAGTTAAGTTTCTCAGGCAGAAGTATGCCCAATAGTGAGGCAGAAACAGGAACACGATGGAGGCAACACAGTGTTTAGGGAAATAATTGAGGATTTGATTCAAGAGGAGGCAACAAATTTTGAGTCAGTTCACCCAAAGGATAGGAAAATCATTAATACCTTGGATGATGAGAACCAATGATGAGGGAGTTGGAGTGTATCTATAGATGGTGTGGGGTGTTTGAAATATGTAGGTATTAGAATCCTTTTGTACAGCAATCCTTTAGAGATTACAATATTCAAGGAGGTAACAATACAGCTAATCTGTTAGGTTTGTCTGAAGAAGGCTGCAGTAGGTACTATACTACTGATTCTATGTGGCCTAGTGGAGATAAATCCTGGTATTCACTTAGTGACCGCACAAGAAAGTTAAAGGAGGAGGTAATGAAGACTGCCATAATGATAGGAAATGCAGATGCATACTATGATACTCCCTTTGCTGTTTAACATAGGAATATAATAGTGAAGACAGCTCCTCTTACTTGCAAGCATTTAATTTGATTCTAATAATTGGGGAAATAGGACACCCTTTTTCAGAGGTGCTGGATAAGATTTCACAGTTAAGTGGCTTAGGGGACTGGAGAAAAGAAAAATTCCTAGAGAGAGAAGAGTAAATAGCCAGCAGATTCAAAATCACAGATTGACAAGGAGAGAATTGTTAACTCCTCTACTGAGAGCAACAGAGATTTTAAAATCATAAATGGCATTCCAAGTAATGAATTATACAGAATGTATCGAGAAAAGGGACTTGATACTAGACAACATAGAGAAGTAAGGATCTGCCTCTACAGATCCTGCTGAACCCTTGTATTCAAGTTGCTCGCACCTTCAGGAAGAGCAGGAAGTTGCCTGAGCCCCAGCTCAGATCAAAGAAATACACAGATGGGATTACAGACCCCATATCAATTTGACCATATATTGGAGAAATGGATCAAATACTGTAACTAGGTCACTATTAGATGCTGGGACATAGGCCTTCCTTATGTATGGATACTGTGATTAGTTAAAACTTGGGAAATATGGGAAGTTTAAACTATGGGAATTCCTATCACCATCACAGGATTGGGAAGAGCTGAAATATCTGCCAGACATGTCAGTCTAACAATGAAAACTGGACAATTACCTAAGAAAGAATATACCATGGTATGTTCCCAAATATACCATTAGTGGATACATTATTAGAAGAAATGAGACGTAGGGTGTGTTCAGGGAGGACCAGTACTTTTGGTGTGATGGCAAAGCACTTGGTGTTGGTTCTATTCCAGCTGAGATTTACAAGGTAGGGGGACTATTGCTCATACAAAAGCTGACTGAAATTTTCCAGGTTATATGGCAAGAGATATCCCCCAGGAGTTCAAGGATGTCTTCATTGTCCATCTCTATAGGGTAAAGGGAATAGATTGTCCTTCAACAATCACAGGGGGATGTCTCTCTTAGTCATTGCTGGCAAAGTTGTTGTTGGAGTCCTTCTTAATAGGCTGATCCTTGACCTGGAAGATGGTCATATACCTGAGAGCCAGTGTTGCTTCAGAAAGGGCCAAGACACAGTCACTACGGTGTTTGCTGCCCTACAACTCCAGGAGGAATGCCAGGAGCAGAACAGAATTCTGTAGATCTGACCAAGGCCTTTGACACTGTCAGTCATGAGGGTTTATGGAAAATCATATCAAAATTTGGTTTCCCAGAGAAGTTCATAAATATTGCATGTCAATTTTATGATGTCGTATTTGCCCAGGTTCTGGATAATGGACAATGCTCTTGTGCCTTCCCAGTCACCAGTGAAGTGAAACAAGACTGTATGCTTGCTCCCATGCTTTTTAGCATGATGTTTTCAGTCATGTCAACAAATGCTTTCAATGAGAATGAACATGGCATCAAAGTCAACTATCATACTAATGGCAAGCTCTTCAATTTGAAAAGGTTACAAACCAAGACCAAAGTGAAGGGAGCATTGGTGAATTCTACCCTTAACTCATGTATTCTACCATGAATGAAGCTATGATAGAGGGTTCATGGACTGTAGAACCACAGCTGACCCTATATCTACCCTGCTTTGCTCATTGTTTCCTTGTTTCTTTTTGACTTTTCTTCTGTTAGCCTTGTTTGCTAGATTTGTTGCATACAGGCTTAGTATCCTCCACATGCAGATGTGTGATCACTCAAGCCAGATGTCACCTCCTATCCATGATGGTGATGTGTCATCTCTGGACCTGAAGTCGACTAAACTCCAGATGTTAGCTAAAGGACTGATCTCTCAAATGGGACCTCTTGGGTCAGAGGCAGCTCTATGTTCAATTTCAGCAGGAAGTAGCTATGGAAGAAAAGACCTTTGACCCTTACCCAAGATTTTTGGCCCCATTTGTTGAGGGGGGATGATGCAATGATTGTCCTCAAGCCCCACTCTAAAATACTGTTTTATATGGTCATTTTGTGTGATACCCGTTATCCTGTTGTAAAGTTTTATTGACACCAGTTGCCCAAGATATTGCTTTATATGCATATTTTCCATTATCCTTGTTGAAGTTCTTTTAATACCCTTTGCCCAACTGATCTATGTAATGAATATGAAAGCTCTTAGGGCTGAATGTAATCATAATTTATATGGAAAGATCTCTCTCATTCATATGATCTGCTTCAATCACCTAGAACCCTAAGTCACATGTGGTGGGAGGAGCTTGATGAAAAAATAGAACAGGAAAGGTGGAGCAGAACCATGAGGAAGTGAGTGAGCTTTGTCAGAACCTAGGAGAGAAGACACAGGCAAGCAGGCAGGGAAGCACAGCTTAGGTCCTTGAGTGTTTGCTTTTGAGGAGGGCCTGGCAGAGGGGAAGGATGCTTGGAAATAGCTTTGCCCCCTGTGGTGATCATGGTCATTAACTTCTTGTTCACCATGAATAATTTCTTTCCAGTTCTGAGATTTAGCTCTCTGGTGTCTGAATAAATGCTTTTCTTCCATCTTCTATATGGAGAGTCTTTATACTTTGTCATTGAGAATTATGCTGCCATATTCATAATCACTACTAGCCTTGTGAATATTTCCATGGTGATACAGAATCTCAACCAGGAAATCAAGATCCTTCTTATACCAGCCTTCCAGTATTCATATATGTATATGTTTATACATATATGTACATATGTATGTATGTATGTATGTATATACACGACTCAGCACAGGTGTGAACTATCAGGTTTCAAAAGAAATAGATCCTTCGGATGCTCACAATTTAGTCTGAACCTGGGAAATTGAACTCAAAAAAGAAAGCAAAAAAATCTCAGTTTTCTAGCAGTTACAATCCCTAATCAGAGAATCACCAAAAGTAATTCTGGATCTTGAAATACATCACATCAGTCCTAGGTGTATAGGATCTGAACTGAACTGAGCCAAGGTATGATGAAGGAGGCCTGAACTCCACTATCCTAACTTCCCCCTTTATCTTCTGAACTGGCTTTCCTCATCTCAACTAGCATTCCCAGGTTCCAGCCAATAAGTCACCATGAGGATTCTGTACCTAATTTTTAAGTATTTTTCTTAATCTTCTCCTGTGCTAGCACAGGTATGATATTGGCTGATTACAAAGAGGTGGGACTGTAGATATGGAAAATGGGGTTAGCCTAGGCCCTTATCAATTGTTTGGACTATCTGAATCTCCTACTAGGGCTGGGAGTCCCTAACTGTAATCAATATTAAGGCAATACCATCTCCACAAAGACCTAGAAGCTCAGTAAGACCACAGTGGTTAGTAAAGTGGTCAAATATGTTATTTGTGACAAAGAGAAACAAAGACTAAAAGGAGGGTGAATTGGCAATAAGAACTCACTATTCATTTAAAAAACATAAATAACAAGGAATTTATTTTGTCTATAATTAATACTCAAATTAAGTATAAAAGATACATGAAGAAAGATATTATACCCATCCAGAGAAGTACATGTAGAATTTTACATATATATGTATGTAGATATGTGTATATATGTGTGTGTGTATGTGTATGTATATGTATATATATGTGTGTGTGTGTGTGTGTGTGTGTGTGTGTGTGTGTACACACACACATATTCCTATTTTTTTCTAATGGTGCCCATGTCTAGGGGGTGGGGAGGGGAGGAGAAAGAAAAGAAAAAAAGGGAAATTTATACAATAATTATGTGGTACATTTGAAAGGCATAGCAAGTTGTACATAATAAATCTGTAGTTTCATGAACAATCATCTTTTTTTATTTCATTATGTTATGAAAATCCTCACTTTGTTCCATAAATTTAAAATAAGATAAAAGAAAATTGAAAAGAAATAGTAAACATTCATTAACCACCCCTCCTTCCCAAAAAAAGAAAGGAGAAAGGGATATAAAAAGACTGGAAAAAGAAAATCATTAAAGATAATCTTACAATATCAGTCTTAAATTATGCTTACTGTCTTCTTGTAGAGCTATATCTCTTCTAAATACCTGTTAGAAAATGAGTACTGTGAGAAAAAAATAAGCATAGGAAGAGGAGGAAAGATGCATCTTCACCATTGTTTGAACATCATCGCTAGATTGTAGAATCCTACCTCTAACAGAAGTGAAAGGCCCACTAGTCAAACCTCTGTCATTTTACATATAAAAAAACTGAAACCTGGAGAGGTTCAGTACGTTGTCGAAGGTCATACAGGTAGTAAGAATCAGGTGTGGTTTTTGAACTGAGGTAAGGAAGAAGGCTTGCTGAAAATCTTTCCAATTTGACTGTTTTGGTTTGAAAAGTAGGCAGGGGTAGGAGTTATTTGCCAGTGTATCCAATGTCACAAAAATCTCCATTCTGAGAACACTCATAATCCACCTGTTACTGTAGGGTACTGTATTTCTAGGAACATGTTTAGACCCAATAATTTGGTTTGTGCGGTCTCTGAGTAGTTCACAAAATAAAAGAGAAGTGCTCATAACCATTAACTGTGAGATAGTGATATGCTATCTCCCTCCCTTTGCTATTGATCCTAATGATGGAACAGGAAAGCATGGGAGGCACTCAATTTCACCACTTAGTGCTTTCTGCACAACTATAAAGGAAGAAGCATCATCCCAGAAACCCTGGACTCCAGAGATGATGATGATAGCTGAGATTGTGCTCAGAGTTGAGATTAACATATTCCTAGCTGGCCAAACTGAGTAACAACCCTCTGGTGGCAAGTGGTGACATCTATAGTAATTTTCCAATGAAACCTGAGTTATTTTACCTGAGAAGGGTCCAAGTCATTTTGGGTGTCTTTCCTTCTATCTTTGTAAATATGTGAGGATGTTGAGGATGAAGTTGGATGTTTTTGCTAAAGCCAACTTCTGTCTCACACAAATCCTTCTTCCACATATGGCTCTGGGCCAGAATTTCTCCAGCGGGAGGTATTGAAGGTTTCTTCAGTAAGGTTCCTAGAGTACCCATGGAGAATCCCAGCCATTCAAAATACTGGTGCTTACTAAGTTGCCAAGCAAAGTATTAGTACTGACCTTATTCTCCAATATCTAGCTTATACTTTTTAAAGTTTATTCAATCAAGAAGCAATATTCTGTGGCAATTTAGGAAATGAAAGTAAACCTTTTCACTGCAGTGGAAGGAGAAGCACAGGAGAGAAAAAGGGGGGAAAGCTTCATGAGAAATATTTTCCATGAATGTGCCAGGATTTGTTATTAGAATGAGAAAACACTTCTTTCAAAACCAGGAAAATATATAACTTATACAAATACTTTTAGAATTGTTAAAAAATAAAAGTCTATTTCACCAAGCACATCAAGGTTAATGTAGACAAAATCATTAGGAGAAGGCTGCAGGTTTCTCTTATCCAAGAACAAGGAAAGTATTTCCAGCAGTGGATGAAGCCATCGGCTTTAACATTTCTTTCTATAGTTTGTTATGTTTAATTTCTCCTTGAAAATAAGTTAGTCACCTCAAATTCTCAGTACTCCTAAAAGTAGGTACCCTACTCTGGGTAGAGTTACATTCAATTTCCTCATCTGGATGGTTGAGTTAGTGATGGTCTTTATTGATCACTTTCAATCTGTCCTGGATAAGCCTGATTATAAGGCTTTGGTCAGTCAGGCAATAAATATTTATAGACCTATTCTATCCCTTAGGAAGTGGGATACTATACTTTATAGTATACTAAAGCTATACTTTACATCTACAACAGTTCCTCTTCTGAACTAAAACTCCTTCCTAAAATCATCATTAATTCACGTCTTGTTTCTCTCTGCTTCCTCTCTTACCAGACTTTCCATTTATGTAGTATTTCCAATGTAGAGGAATACCAATGGGATGCAGAGCAATCACTTGAGCCATGGCTCCTAATTTCTGCTTGCAATCATGTGTATGACATGTGATATATCCCATTTATCTTTCTAGTCTTTTACATCTTCTGCTGTAAAATGAAAATGTAGAGCTAAAGGATACCATTGGTATTCTTATAATGGTTATATTACCAGCATATCAGGGGGAAAATACACTTGAAATACTTTTAAGAATAATTTATGTTTTGAAAATTTTCACTACCAATTTTATAAATCCAGAAAGTTAACAAAACCATAAATCAGCCACTTATTTATAAAATTTCCTGATTTCTGAGTTGTTAGCTCTCATGCTGAAAAGTTAATAGGTGGTTCTCAACAACCCTAGGAGCTACCTCCCGTCCTCCATAGTGGGTATTCTGTATACTCAAAGACTATGCCAACAAGACAAGCTTTGAAAGTTTCTCCTATGTTGGTATGATCTGCGTGGTAGACCAAGTTTGTCTTTCAAGAGTAATAAAAAAATTAGAGAAGGAAATGAAGAAACAGAACTAGCACTCTTTTAAAAAAAAATACGTAATTTATTTTTCAGTTCTCAACATGTACTTCCACAAGAATTTGAATTCTAAATTTTCTCCCCATCTCTCCACACCCACACCCTAGGTTAACATGCACCCCAGGACAGCATGCACCCCATCTATCCCTTCGTCCAATCTATTATGCACCCTTCTTTCATCCTCCTTCCCATCTATTTTCCTGTAAGGCAAAATAGATGTGTATACTACCATTGCCTGTATTATCTTAATTTCCAGTAGCATGCTAAATAATTTTTAACATTCCTTATCAAAGCTTTGAGTTTCATATTCTTTCCCTCTCTCCCCACCAATTCTCACTGAGAAAACAAGCAATTCAATATAGGTCATACACGTTTACCAATGCAAAGCACTTCCATAATAGTTATGTTGTAAAAGACCAGCCACATTTCCCTCTGTCCTATCCTGCCCTCAATTTATTCCATTCTCTCCCTTGACCTCTCCTCCCACAATAATATCTCCTTCTGATTATCCCTTTCCCCCATTTCCTTTCCCTTCTATTATCTTCCCTATACCCTCCTCCTATGCCCTTCCCCCTTACCTTCCTGCAGGGTAAAATAGATTTCCATATGCACTTGAGTGTGTTATTCCTCCTTAAGCCAAATTCCATGAGAGTAAGGCTCACTTATTTCCTCTCATATCCTCCCTTTTCCCCTCCATTGTAAAAACTCTTTTTTCCCTCTTTTATGTGAGATGACTTGCTACATTCTGCTTCTCCCTTTCTCTTACTCCTGGTACATTCCACTCAACATTAAATTATTTATTTTTTACTCTCCCTTCATATTCAGCTCACCCTGTGTCATCTGTCTATGTATATACATATATGTACACATATATAGATAGATAAATAGATATGTATATACACATACATATATATGTATATATACATTCACATCTACACCCATGTGCATATACGTACCTACACACATGCAATATACAGATATATACATACACACACACACACACACACACACACACACACATATATATATATATACATATATATATACATATCCATTCCATCTAACTACCTTAATACTGAAAATGGCTCTCATGATTTACACATAACATCTTTACATGTAAGACTGTAAGTAGTTCAACTTTAATGATTTCCTTAAGTCTTCTCTTTCCTGCTTACCTTTTCATGTTTTTCTTGATTCTTGTATTTGAAAGTCAAATTTTCTATTCAGTTCTGGTCTTTTCAACAAGAATTCTTGGAAGTCTTCTATTTCTGTTGAAATTTCATGCTTTCCCCTGAAGTATTATACTCAGTTTTGCTGGATAGGTGATTCATGGTTTTAATCCATCTCCTCTGACCTCTAGAATATCATATTCTGAGCCCTTCTATCCCTTAGTGTAGAAGCTGTTAAATCCTGTGTTATTCTGGTTGTATTTTGACAATACTTGAATTATTTCTTTCTGGCTGCTTGTAATATTTTCTCCTGGACCTGAGAACTCTGGATCTTCTCTACAATATTCCTAGGAGTTTTCCTTTTGGGATCTCTTTCAGGAGGTGAAGGATGAATCATTTGCATTTCTATTTCACCCCCTGGATCTAGAATATCAGGGCAGTTTTCCTTTATAATTTCTTCGAAGTGGTGTCTAAGCTCTTTTTTTTATTTTGATCATGGTTTTAAGGTAGACCAAAAATTTTTAAATTATCTCTCTTGGATCTGTTGTCCAGGTCAGTTGTTTTTCTAATGAGACATTTCACATTGTCTTCTATTTTTCATTCTTTTGGTTTTGTTTTATAATTTTTTTGGTTTCTTATAAAGTCATTAGCTTCTATCTACTCCATTCTAATTTTTAAAGGACTATTTTCTTCAGTGAGCTTCTGAAGTCCTTTTTCATTTAGCCAATTCTTCTTTTTAAAGCATTCTTCTCCTCATTGGCTTTGTGGACCTCTTTTGCCATTTGCCTTAGTCTAGTTTTAAAAGTGTTATTTTCTTCAGCATTTCTTTGAGTCTCCTTTAGCAAGCTGTAGACTCACTTTTCATGATTTTCTTGCATCGCTGTCATTTCTCTTCCTAATTTTTCCTCCACCTTTCTTACTTGAATGTCAAAACTCTTTTTGAGCTCTTCCATGGCCTGAGATCATTGCATATATTTTTGGACATTTTGGAGGTGGAAACTTTGACTTTGGTGTCTTCCTCTGATGGCATGCTTTGTTCTTCCTCACCTGAAAGGATGGAGGAAAATACTTTTCACCAACAAAGTAACCTTCCTTAGTCTTATGTTTTTCCATTTTGGGGGCATTTTCCTAGCTATTTACTTGAATTTTGAGTCCTTTATCAAGTGGAGGGTATACTACGCTAGGCTTCAGAGGTTTTGTGCAGCTGTTCTCTGAGATACCTCTAGAAACCTGTAAGTTCTCGTTTCCTCCAATGAGCCACAATCAAGGGAAAGGAGTTTACTTCTCTCTTGGTCTATGCTCTTGTCTGTGAACAACCACAAGAACTCTTTTCTACCCTGGAACTGTGAGAAGGTCTCCCTCCCCACAGCCACCACCAGCTCTACCACACCAGTTCCAGTACTCCTCCTCATCCTAGGACCAGGGAATTTAATAACTCTTTGGGCATAATTTGAGATTACTCAACAAAAAGGTTTGATGAGTACAGGATTTCACCAACAATGAATTAGTGTCTCAATTATTCCACATGCCCTCCAACATTTGTCACTTTCCCCCATTTTCCTTTACTAATTGTGTACACATAAATAATATCTCAAGTTTGCATTAATCTGCAATTCTCTACATAAACATTTAAAGGATATTTTCATTTGACTATCAATTGTTTTGATTTTTTCATTGGAATACTGCCTATTCATATTCTTTGACCATTTATCAGTTGGGCAATGACTGGCATTCTTATAGATTTGACAAAGTTCTTTATATATTTTATACAGAGCCCATTTTGTGATAACCTCCAAAAAAACTCCTAGTTTTCTGGTTTTCTTCTGATCTTGTCTATAATTGTTCTATTTATAGAAAAGCTTTTTTATTTAATATAACCAAAATTCTATTCATAAATTGTTCATCTGTTCATTAGTCTGAAAAATAATATTTTCAAAATTCTAATTTTATTGTAAAACCTCTCTTTATAGCTAGGTCTTGTATCCATTTTGATTTTATCTTGGCAAATGGTGTAAGATATTGGTGTATACCTAGTTTCTGTCATACTGATTCACAGCTTTCTCCATAATTTGCCTGAAATAATGAATTCTTATCCAAAAATTTTAAATCTTTACACTTTTCCAACAAAAGATTGTTATTTTTGCCTTTCCTTCCCCTTCCTCCCCACCTTCACTCCAGCCATCTCATCCTTAGCCTCTTCTCCTGATGAGGTGATGGCAGTGGCCAACTTTGGCAAGATCCAGATCAGGATTTAAGGGGAGATCAAGCACAGTGATGGCCAAATACATCAAGCTATTGTAATATCTTTAAATGAAGATAATGAAAGTATAACTGTTGAATAGAAAGAAAATAGAGATACAAAAGGCAAAGAGATTGATTTGGAGAGCATCTATTCACTTAACCCTGACCTTACACCTGACGAAGAAATTGAATCTAGCCCAGAAACACCTCCACCTCCTACCCCTTCAGGCAAAGTAAACAAAATTTTGAAGATAACCGAACTTTGATTCCTATTAAGAATGACACCCCCTGCAAGAGAAAATAGGATTTTTCATTCTGTGCATTCAAAGCCTAGTGAGTTGCCTGAACAGTCTTTTGCTACACAACAGAATGGTAGTGTTTCAGATTTATCTCCAGTTCAAGCTGCAAAAGAGATATTTGGACCCCTTTGTACGTAAACCACATATCAAGGATTCATTGGTTTCAGGCATACATGTATTCTCTTTTGGTCTAAATTATAAGTCCTCAAATGAAAGGGTCAGTTTTCAAACCCAATTGACTATTTTCTGTGTCTCATTGTGTTGAGATTCTTACTCTGAAGAATTAAATTTTGTGTTCTTACATCCTTGGTCTACGAATTGGGTTTAATTTATTTTTCTCTATATGATAATTTGATTTTATTTTTGTGAACAGTAAATTTTAATGCTACCTCAGCACTTTCGGGTGAAAGTTCTTTTTGAACAAAGGCTGGAGTAACCGTCTGTCCAGGAGATTATAGATGGAATTCTGTTCTCTATGAGAATCAAATGATCTCTAAGTTCCCTTCCAACTTTAAGACTCTATTCTAAACTAAGTGATGACATGTATCAGTACGTTGTGGAGTCTTTTTCTTTTACTCTTTTTTGGGGCATATTCATTGTCCTGTTCTTAGTTTTTGTAAAGCAGCTTGTAAATAAAGATTAAATAGTTGCAGTTGGGAAAAAAAGATCGTTATTTTTTATTTGCTGCTATAAATTCTTCATCTGCTCTACTCCTATTATCTACCATTCTGTTCCTTAGCTAGTACCAGATAGTTTGAATAATGACTGACTTACAATGTAATTTAAGATCTAGTAATGCTAAATCACCTTCCTTACATATATTTTTCATTATTTCCTTTGATGTTTTTGACTTTTTTGCCAAATAAATTTTGTTATTATTTTTCTAAATCAATATTTTTGGTAATTAAATTTAGATTTTGTTGAATAAAAATTAGTTTGGCTAAAATTGTCAATTTATTGTATAGCCCTGCCATCCCATGATCAACAAATATTTCTGAAATTTTAAAATCTGAATTTTTAATATAAGGTTTTTATATATTTGTATTTTATGGTACTCCATAAGTTTTAGCAGTTAATCCCCAGGTATTTTATATTGCCTATAGTTATTATAAATAGGATATATTTACTATATGGAACATCTCCAATCATCCTGATCAATATCTGGCCACTGGACCCAGATGACTCTGGAGAAGAAAGTGAGACTGGTGACTCTGCATAGCCATCTAAAACTCAAATAAAAAACAATTAAAAGTCATGTCATCATCTCCCTGATGTTATTATCCTCTTTAAGAATGAAGGACAAACCACAATCTGTGAGTAGTCCAAGCTACCACAACGATGACCCAGTTGGCCAGTTCCAGTTGGATAACTCTTGTCCTTCTCACCCCTGCCCTCCTCTCCTCTCCTCTCTCTCCTCTCATCTCCTCCTTTTTCATTCATCTCTCCTCTCCTGTCTCTTTCTCTCTTCTGCTCTCCTCTCTTTTTCTCTCATCTCCTCACTTCTCCTCTGCTCTTCTCTCCTCTCCTCTTCCCTCCCCTCCCCTCTCCTCCTCTCCTCTCCTTCTCTGTCCTTACCTGAGGGTCATTACCAAAGGAGGATAAATTCTGATGTCTGAAAGCTTCCTGGTAAACTTGGAGTTTATGGGATAGATTTCTGTCTCAAAGGCCAAGCCTGAAGCCCAATTCACCTTGAATCATTATTTGATGAAAACTGTTGGGCTAACTAGAAAATAGTATGGCAGACACTAGGAGCAAACCAACATCTTACAGTATATATCAAGTTGAAGTCAAAATGAATACATAATTTAGATATAAAGACTGATACTATAAGCAAATTAGGAGAGCATGGAATAGTTTCCCTGTCAGATCTATGGAGAATGGAAGAATATATGACCATGCAAAAGATAGAGAAAATTATGAAATGCAAAGTGGATAATTTTAATATTATTAAAGGTTTTTTTATACAAACAAATCTAATGCAACAAGATTAGAAGGAAAGCCAAAAGCTTGTTAAAAGTTTTCTGTTAAAATTAGCAGAAATTAGCAGGCAAAGTCTCTGATAAAGGCCTCATTTCTCAAATAGATTGAATACTGAATCAAATTTATAAGAATACAAGTCATTCCCCATTTGATAAATGAACAGGAAGCTTTCAGATGAAGAAATTAAAGCTTTCTATAGTCATGTGAAAACAAATGCTCTAAATCATTATTAATAAGGGAAATTCAAATCAAAACAGCTCTGAGCCACCACTTCACATCCATCACATTGGCTAACATGACAGAATGGAAAAATGGTAGATGATTTAGAAGTTGTGGGAAACTCAGAACACTGCTGCACTGATGGGGTAGTTGTGAACTGATCCAAACATTCTGCTGAGCAATTTGGAACTATTCCCAAAGGACTGTAAAAAACATGCATATCTTTTGACTCAGTAATACCACTATATGCTCTGTATCCCAAAGAGATCATAAAAATGGGAAAAAGACCAACATGTACAAAATATTTACAGCAGTTCTTTCTGTGGTAAACAAAAATTGCAAATTGAAAGGAAGCTGATTGTTTGGGGAACGACTAAAGAAGTTGAGGTATATGAATGGAATAGAATACTATTGTTCCATAAGAAATGATGAACAGGTAGATTTCAGAAAAAGAAGTTGAAAAGACTCACCTAAACTGGTACTGAGTGAAATGAGCAGAGCAAGGAGAATATTGTGCACACTAATAGCAATATTGTGGTATGACCAACTTTCATAGACTTAACTCTTCTCCATAATGCAATTGTCTAACTCAATCCCAAGTCTCATGTAGAAAATGGTATTCACATCCAGAGAAAAACTATGGAGTCTGAACACCAAATGAAGCATATCATTTTTTTCCCCTTGCTCCTAATTTTTCCCCTTTGTTCTGATTCAACTTTCACAACATCCCAAATGTGGAAATATGTTTATATGATTGTACATGCATAACCTATATCAGTTTGCATCCCATCATTCAGAGGGGGGAGGAGAGGGAAGTGGGAAAATTTAGAACACAAATTTAAAAAAAGTGAATGTTGAAAACCTAAACCAAATAAACGTATATTTTAAAATGGTTAGCTATGAAAAGAGAAAAATCATTTTGTCTGCTGAGTGGAGTGTGCTTGCTTTGGGAAAAGACCCAGTTGTAAGCTATTTGGATAGTGCAAGTATATGATGTTGATGGCTTGAACTAGAATGTCCTTGGCTCTTTAGTTGTTAGAAACTCACTGTGTAAATTGTTTTTTTTAGTCCTATTATTTTCTTTCACAGTAGCTAGGTGGCACATGGGAATGAGTGTCAAACATGGAAAGGGAAAGAACTGAATTCAAATTTGTCATTAGGCATTTATGAGCTATGTGACCCTGACTACGTCATTTAAACTTGTTTGTTTCATTTTGCTTATCTGTAAAATCATGTGGAGAATAAAGTGGCAAATAACTCAAGTATCTTTGTGAAGAAAACCCTCAATGCAATCAAAAATATTTTTGTAATTATTTTGAATGTAATTTCAATCACTCCATGTTGCTAATAAAATATAGAAATACTGAAATTTTTGTTGACTTATTTTGTATCTTTATATTTCACTGAAATATTTATAAGAAGGGGAAAGAATAGTGAGACTGGAATCAGGGAAACTTGGATTCAGATTTGGTCTCGGACCCTTGCTCGTTGTTTGACCTGTTCATATCATTTGCTTTTGTTTATCTCACTTTCCTCAAATGCCCAACGGCTATTATAATTATGCCCACCACCTAGGGTGTGGTAAGGTTCCAATGAGTTAATACTTGTAAAGTATTGAGTACAAAGTCTGAGACATAGAAGGCACTGGGCAAATCCCCGATCTTATTTATTTATTTATTATTACCTTATTAATCTCATTTGCTTCTTATCCAAATTTCTTGGTAAATATTATGTCATCTAGAAAGTGTAATTTGGAATCCTCTGCCAAATGTTTGTATATTTTCATAATCTTTCTCCTTTTATTCATCATGCTAGCTCTCTTAGAGCTTTGTCACAAACTAGGCAAGAGAGAGGACATCATAATTTTTTAAGTGTTTTGGAGGAAAAGCTTCAAGTATTTTGCTGTTGCAGATGATATCAGCTTTTATTTTTAGACATAACACTTTCTTCATATTAAAGAAGTGTTGTTTAATATTTATAATTTAAAATATTCATGAAAGATCAATTTTCTGAAATCCTTGTTCTGTACCTATTCATATAACCAAAAGGATTTTATAGTCTTTTAAATTATTCAGACATTAAAATACTTAATTACGTTCATTTCTTTCATACTCTTCAACAACACTTGCATCCCTGATTTAATCTAATTTGTCCATGGAGAAAAAAATATTTTTTAATAGTCACTTCAGCAAGTTGTAATGAAAAATTTTACAGTGATAGTTAGGAATGATTTAATCTTTTCTTTCACCACGTTTCCTACATTTTTAGATATTGATCTCTTCTCCATTTGTGCTCAGATGCCTCTTTGTGTTATGTAGGTGATCATAGGCATTTGAAAACATTGTGAGCCAACTCTGCAATAACCTGTTTAGAGACAGACAATTTGGGCACAAGCCCATTAACGAATGGACTATGTATCTGCCCTTAAGATTCAGCCTCAATTAGGACTAAGAGGGACACTTCTAGAACTCTCAAAAAGAACAAGAATTTTGGGGACCAGATAAGCTTTAAAAGGTCTGGTACTGTACCTGGGTGTGCAGACAGTCCAGTTTATCTGCAGAGGAAACACTCTCAACAATGAAATTCCGAATCTAACTATAGGCTTCAGTCAAATAGGAAAAAGAATTAAAGCTGGGATTTCATCAGTATAGGAAATTTCCAGAAGAGGTAACTCACTCTACCAATTTAGATATGAACCTAATGTATAACTATAAGTTTTAACAAATGGCCTAGGGGGCTGAGAAGATTGTATCTTCTACAAGGTTTCACAGGGAGTATATGATTGTGCTGGGAATTGAACCCAGGTCTTCCATGACTTCAATGTTTATTTTCTATCTTCTATGCAACACTACCCCTCCTTCCTATGAGAAAAATGGCTGTTCCTAATGTTATTTTATGATATAATCTTTTCATCACTTCCAATGGAAAAAAAAAAAGACCAAGAATCAATCCTGACTTAGAAACCTTGCTTTGTTAATGGGTTTCCTTTATTAAAATAAGAGTAACATTTTTTCCATGCATTTCATTTTTTTTCATCTTTTATCTCTGACCCTTCCATACCACAGAGCCTGGAAGAACCATCTGTTCTCCTTTCTGTCTTTAGTCAACACTCTGTGTACTCAAAAATGTACACAACATGTCAGTCTCTTATTTTGACGGGTTCCATGCTCTAAAGAAGTGGAGTCACATGTCCATGTACAATCACCAGCCCTCAACATACATTTGTAAGTATCCTCGGGAATCCCTATGGAAAGAATAAAATAAATGTTTCAAAATATTTATAACCACATAGAATTTCTGCTGTATCCTGAACAAAAGTGTAAAATGTTTAGCCTAAACATTATATTCATTGATTTTATTTATTAAATTAATCTTTCAATAAATTAATAGGCTGAAATGGAAAAAACCCAGGATTTTGAAATTCAAGAACTGGTTTCCAGTTCTACCTTGTTGACTTATTAGCTTTGTAGACTTTTTGGAAGCATCTCACCTCTTTCAACATTTGTTGAATAATTTATAAGATGGGAATCTTTACACTTGCCTAAACTACATCACGAGATTCTTGTGATGATCTAATTTGGGTAGGGATTGGACATGCTATTTCAATAGTATAGCTTTTAACCTTACTATATCTCTTTACTATTCAGTAAAATCCTGTGCCTGATTTTTACTTCGAGGATCAAATGCAGACTCTTTTCTTTGATACATAAATCCCTGAACAACCAGCCTCAAACATCTGTTTAGAGTCTAATTGAACATTTCCTCCCTTCATCCCCTCTGTAGCTTAGTCAAACTAGTTTCCTTTTTGTTTCTCACAACTCAGCTGTCCATAAATCATCTCTGGCCCTTTGCAATGATCGTGCCTATTTCTATCTTGAAGATTTTCCTCACTTAGGTCTCCTAGAAGCATGAATTTACTTCAAGACTAAACTCATGTGCTGACTTCTAACTGCACCTAGTCCTAGTCTGTCAAGCCAGTATTTTACTCCACAATTGATATTATCACAGATATGTTTTTTATTCAGTATAAGCTTATATTTGTCTCTGTTGCTATCCTCAGTAGAGTATAAGCTTCTTCAGGAAAGACACTTTGATAATTTTGTTTTTGTATTCCCAGTCCCTGGCATGAAGGACTGAGACTTCAATAACTGCTTCCAGCTTGAACAATGTGAAAAATACTGTGCTTGGCACTAGGGACATGTTTGAAAAAGACCTATTCCTTCTAATTAATGCATTGTTTTCTGTTAAGATATGTAAAAAAATGGATATTTGATCAAATATAAGTATTTTAAGACTAAAATAATTAAAATGTTAAGAAACTCAAAGTAAGGGGAAAATATATTCTGACTTGATTGGGAAAGATCAGCAAAGATAACCTTTTGGAGAAGGTGGTACTTCAGTTGGGCCTTGATGCAAGAGTATCATTTTTATAGGTGGGCATTAGAAAACATTTTAGGCTTAGGGCTCAAAGAGAGCAAAAACTCATGTCCAGCAAGGAATGGGAGTATGCTCATATGTTCAGTATGGTAAGGGGAAGGGCATATTTGAAAGTGGTCTATTGTGTGATGAAGTAGGAAAATAACAATGATCTTGAGTCAACGAAGTCTTAAAGGACAAATAGGATATAATCAATGGAGGAAAGGCAGAAGAATTAAATGATGTTGAAAAGAACTCTTGTAGTTTATTGATGAAGGAATCCAGACAAGATATGACATAGAGGTGAGGAACGAGATTATTCCAGGCATAGAAAACAGCCTATCAAAATATTCAGAACACCATGACATGAAATGTCTTATTACAGGAACAATAAAAAGTCATTGTAAGTAAACTGAAAAATACATGTGAAGAAACAAGGCATGAGATAAGTGAAAGGTGTGCTTTAAGAAAATTACTTTGGCATTTGAATAGAGAATTGATGGAAGTAGAGAGTGATGTATGACAACTGGTAGATCAATCAGCAAGACTAATACAATAGTTCATGTATGAGGAGATCAGGATAGGTACAATTAAGATAGTAGTATTATGGAAGAGAAAGAGGTATTGCAAAGATATCAAAAGAGAAAATGAGCAGCTGAGGATTGCATCTGTTAGAGAGTGGGAGACTAGGATGATGATTGCACTTAGAACAAGCACTGGTATTACAAGGATACCAAGATGGTACGCTTGACAGTAATTAGGAAATTCAGAAAAGAGAGGCATTAGACAGTTAGTTGATGAGTTCAATTTGGGATATTTTTAGATAAGATACATAATGGACATTCAGTTCGCAATTCCATTAGTAGACAGTTATGGAAGTAAAACTGGAGGTCCATGCGGAGCTTAGACCTGGATAGGCAAATCTGAGAATTTTCAGGTTAGGAATGATAATTGGATCCATAGGAGTTGATGGGATCTTCAAATTAAATAGAAACCAGCATAACCAGTAAGGATGGGCCAGTGGTTTACTATACCCATCCCTTCTTGTTGTTTCTAAAGGTGGGCCCAGGAAAGCAGGGGAGGCACTCAGCTCCAACACTTCAGACTTCCAGAGCAAATAGCAAGGACCAAACTTCTTCCCAGATATCCTGGATTCTAGAGATTATGAATGGCTGAAATTGTGCTTAGATTGGAGATTAGTGTGTCACAAGCTGGCTATAACTGAGTAATAAACCTCTCCCCACACACACATACACTTCCCTCAAAACCTGAGATGAACCTATATGAAAATGTTTGACAAGTAAACATATTTCACATTTTTCTACATCAATTCTTTCAAGAGATCAGAATGTTTTCTTACTCACCTCTCGGAGGAATGGATGCATACTTCAGACCAATGCAGGAGAACATCACAAAAAGCACCCAAACTCCAAGGTGGAGATTTCTCACGATGAGTGGGTGACTTGGACCTGGAAATTATAGGAGACATGAAGGAAGGACCAATCAGCAGAAGACAGGAATGGATAGGACAGATAAGGCTAGACCATGTCACACAGTTAATATTAGCTTCTAAATACCTGAAGCTGAATGAGAGTACTTCTCAAGAGCCTAGAGAACTTTGATATTTATATGAACAGAATATTGTCAAAAGGACATTAAAATTTATATGCAAGTGTTGCAATCCACAGTGAAATTCTAAATAAACTCATGCTATTTAACTTGAGGAAGGTCCAAGTCATGGGGATTCCTTTCTGTTTTTCTATTGTTCTATTTCTGACTATAAATGGATTGGGAATGGGAGGTTCAAGTTGAATGTTTGGACTACAGCCACTTCAATCACAAACAGTTCCTTCTTGTACAGATCACTCTGGGCTGCCATTACACCTTCTGGAGGTGATGAATAATTTCTCACTAGGTTTCCCAGAGAGCCCATTGAGAATCTCACCCATCCACAAAACTGGTTGTCAAATATTTTTTAAAATCTGATTAAGAAGAAAAGGGTAGGTTAATTCTTCTGAAATTTAAGATTCCAAGTGCTAAATAGTAATTTCCCTAAAATGAAATTAATATAGACATTGTTTCCCAAATATCTAGTTTCCACTTCTGCAAGGTTATCCATTCAATCAGAATTCTGTGGCAATTTAGAAGCCAGAGGTTACATCTTGTGCTACAGGAAAAGAAACACCAATAGAGAGAAAAAATGGGAAAAGGTTATAAATGAACATTGGGCATGTAAATACCTATAGTTCTTAGTAGAATAAGATGATGCTCCTTTTTCAAAAGCAACAAAGCACAGGAGATAGAGAAAAACTTTTAGAATTGTTGAAGAAGTTAACTTGACCAAACACATCAGTCTTAATGCAATCAGTAAGAGAAAGTGGCAAGTTTTCTTTTATCAAAGAACAAGGAAAGTATTTCCAGCAGCTGATGAGACCATCAGTTTTTCCATGACCTCTTATAATTTGTTATATTTAATTTCTTTTTGAGAATATGTTTGATTTCTTTTATATTTAGGACATATAAGAAGTTTATTACCTCTGAGTAGAGCTATATTAAACATTTTTCTAACTTGGAATGCTGAGTTTGTGATGGTCTTCCTGAATCTTTTTCATTTTCTCCTAATTAAAGCAGATCTGTATCATCTTTATTATGAATTCCTAGTTCCCTTCTGTCAGTCACATATGCATCTATTCTGTGTTCTAGGAACTCTACTAAGTTGTGATTTTACCGACAAAAATCACACTTCTAGACCAAAAGTCCTCAAAAAAATCACCATGAATTTAGAATTCCTTTTCCTGTGCTTCCTCTCATTAGCCTTTATGCTCTATTTGGTTACCAGACCATTTCCAAAGCAATGCTAAGGGATGCAGAGTATTATTTGGAGTCATGTCTTCCAATCTGTGGCATCAAACTGTGTGTGACATCAGGCATATCTCTTCTCCTTTCTAGTGTATATAATTTCTCTGTTGTCAAGTGGAAATATGGGGATAAAGGATATCACTGATGAAAATCATGGTTTGCTTACCAGCACACCAAGATAAAGCCTATTTTGGGCATTTTCTCTACTACTTTCTTTCCTTTATCATTATTTTATTTGTTTTCAATGTTCTACAATCACTTCTATATAACTTAGATTTCCCCCCCTCCCAATGCCCTCCCTGAGATGGCATAAAATTTAATATAGGTTCTACACATACATTCCTATTAAATACATTTTCTCCTTAGTCATGTTGCATAGAAGAATTAAAATAAATGAGAGAAATTATAAAGCAAACCAAAACGTGATACAAAAGAAAATGATCTGCTTCATTATATGATCAAATTCCATAGTTCTTCCTCTGGGTGTGGAAGGCATTTTGCCTTAAGAGACCATTGGGAATTTTTTAAGTCCTTGCATTGCGATGAAGTTCTAAGTCTACCAGAAAAAAACTCCTTGCATACTGTGGTTGCTGCTGTGTACAAAGTTCTCTTGTTTCTGCTCCTTTTGCTCAGTATCAATTCATATAAGTCTTTCCAGTTCATAATTTCTTATAGAACAAGAGTATTCTATCACATTCACATACCACAACTGATTCTGCCATTCCTCAATTGATGGGCATACTCTTCATTTCCAGTTTTTGGCCACCACAAAGAGTGCTGCCATAAATATTTTCGTACATGTGAGACCCTTTCCCATTTTTACAACCTCCTGGTGACAACAGTCCTAGAAGCAGTATTGCTGGGTCAAAGGGTGTGCACATTTTTGTATGTCTTTGGGCATTGTTCCAAATTGCTCTCCAGAATAGTTGGATCAGCTAATAGCTTCATCAACAAGAAATTAGTGTTCTAACTCTCTCACACCTTCTCCAGCATTTATCATCTTCCTGTTTTGTCATGTTAGCCAATCTGAAAGGTGTGATGTGTTATCTCAGAGTTGTTTTGATATGCATCTCTCTAATCAATAGTGACTTAGAGCATTTTTTCATATGACTATAGATAGCCTTAATTTCTTCCTCTGAAAACTGCCTGTTCATATCCTTTGACCATTTATCAATGGGGGAATGACTTGTATTCTTGTACATTTGACTCAGTTCTCTATATATTTTAGAAATGAGGCCTTTATCATAGATATTACTTGGAAAAATTCTTTCCCAGATTTCTGCTTCCCTCCTAATCTTGCTTGCATTGAATTGGTTGTGCAAAAACTTTTCAATTTAATGTAATGAAAATCATTCATTTTGTACTTCATAATGTTTTCAGTCTCTTGTTTAGTAAAAAATTCTTCCCTTCTCCATAAATCTGATAAATACACTATTCCTTGTTCCACTAATTTGTTTATAGTATCAATCTGTATACCTAGATCATGTACCCATTTAGACTTTATTCTTGTGTATTATGTCAGGCATTGGTCTATGCCTAGTTTCCACCATACTACTATCCAGTTTTCCCAGAAGTTTTTGTTGAAGAGTGATTTCTTGTCTCAGAAGCTGGGGTCCTTGGGTTTATCAAACATTAGATTGCTATAGTAATTGACTACTGAGTCTTGAGTGTCTAACATATTCTGCTGGTCTACCCGACTGTTTCTTAGCCAGTACCAAGTGGTTTTGATAGCTGCTGCTTTAAAATACAATTTGAGATCTGGTAGAGGTAGGCCATCTTCCCTAGCATTTCTTTTCATTAGTTCCCTTGATATTCTGAAATTTTGGTTCTTTCAGATGAATTTGGATGCTACGTTTTCTAGCTCTAGAAAATAATTAACTGAGAGTTTGATTGGTATGGCACTGAATAAGTAAGTTAATTTAGGTAGAATTGTCATTTTTATTATTTTGGCTTGGCCTAAGTGATGTTTTCCACTTACTTAGATCTGACTTTATTAGTGTGAAAAGTGTTTTGTAACTGGGGTCATATAGTCCTAGGATTTGCTTTGGCAGGTAGGCTCCTAAATATTTTATAGTGTCTACCCTAGCCTGAAAATGAGATTTCTCTTTCTATCTCTTGCTGTTGGACTTTGTTAGTAATATATAGAATTGCAGAAGATTTGTGTGGGTTTATTTTGTAACCTGCAACTTTGTCAAAGTTGTTTTTTATTTCAAGTAGATTTTTACTTGAATCTCTGGAATTCTCTAAGAGTATCCTCATATCATCTGCAAAGAATGATAGCATAGTTTCTTTTTTGTCTGTTCTAATTCCTTCGATTTCTTTTTTTTTTCTTATTGCTACAGCTAACATTTCTAGTACCATACTGAATAATAGTGGTGATAATGGACAACCTTGTTTCACCCTGATCTTATTTGAAATGCACCTAGCTTTTACCCATTGCATATAATGCTTGCTAAAGATTTTAGGTAGATACTGCTTATTATTTTATGGAAATTTCCATTTATTCCTATGTTTTCAAGTGTTTTCAATAGGAATGGATGTTGCATTTTGTCAAAAACTTTTTTTGCATCTATTCATATAATCATTTGATTTCTGTTAGTTTAGTTGTTGATATGATCAATAATGTTATTAGATTTCCCAATATTGAACTAGCCCTATATTCCTGGTATAAATCTTATCTGATCATAGTGTATGATTCTCATGATAACTTGCTGTATTCCTTTTGCTAAAATCTTATCTAAAATTTTTGCATTTATATTCATTAGAGAAATTGGTCTATTATTTTTATTCTCTGTTTTGTTCTTCCTGGTTTAGGTATCAAAACCATATTTGTATCATAAAAAGTATTTGGGCGAACTCCTTTCCCAATTTTCCCAAATAGTTTATATATTATTGGAAATAACTGTTCTTTAAATGTTTAATAAAATTCACTTGTGAATCCATGTGGTTACTTAAGCATTCAAGTTCTCTTTTATCAATCTGGGCAATTTATATTTTTCAAAATAATCATCCATCTCATTTAGATTGTTGAATTTATGGGCACACAGGTGGGCAAAGTGATTTCTAGTCATTGTTTTAAATTCCTTCTCATTGGAGGTGAATTCACCCTTCTTGTTTTCAGTATTGGCAATTTGATTTTCTTCTTTCTTTTTTTTATCAAATTGACCAGTTTCATCAATTTATCAATAAAACCAACTCTTAGTTTTATTTATTAACTCAATTGTTTCCTTAATTTCAATTTTATTAATCTCTCCTTTGGTTTCAGTATTTCTAATTTGGTATTTACTTGGGGATTTTCAATTTCTTCTTTCTCTAGCTTTTTCAGCTGCACACTCAATTCGTTGATCTCCTCTTTTTCTATTTAATTCATGTAGGCATTCAAAGATATAAAGCTGCCCCAAGAACTGCTTTTGCATTACCCCATAAAGTTTGGTAGCTTGTCTCATTGTCATTCCCTTGAATGAAGTTGTTGATTGTTTATATGATTTGTTGTTTCACCCACTGATTCTTTAGAATCATATTATTTAGTTTCCAAAGAATTTTTGGTCTATCTTTCCATGACCTTTTATCATATATAATTTTTACTGCATTATGATCTGAGAAGGATGTATTGACTATCTCTGCCTTTCTGCACTGGATTGTGGGGTTTATATTCCCTAGTACATGGTTCTTTATCGTGTATGAGCCATGTGCTCCTGAGAAGATGGTATATTTCTTTGTATCCTCATTCAATTTCCTCCAGAGATCTTTCATATCTACCTTACCCAGAGTTTTATTGACCTCCTTAACTTCTTTCTTATTTATTTTGAGGTTAGACCTATCAAGTTCAGAGGGAGGGAGTTTGAGGTTCCCAACTAGTATAGTTTTGCTGTGTATTTCTTTCTGTAACTCCCTTAACTTCTCCTCTAAGAATTTGGATGCTATACTACTTGGAGCATACATGTTTAGTAATTATATTGTTTCATTGTCTATGGTGCCTTTTAGCAAGATATAATCTCCTTTCTTTTATCTTTTGATTAGATCTATTTTTTGCTTTTGCTTTGTCTGAGATTAAGTTTGCTACCATTGCTTTTCTTACATCAGCTGAAGCACAATATATTCTGCTCCAACCTTTGACCTTTACCCTGGGTGTATTCCCTTATTTTGAATGTGTTTCTTGTAAAGTTTCATCTCTCTAATCAAAAGTGATTTAGAGCATTTTTCATATGACTATAGATATCTTTAATTTCTTCATCTGAAAATTTCCTGTTCATATCCTTTGGCCATTTATCAATTGGGGAATGACTTGTATTTTTGTACATTTGACTCAATTCTGTATGTATTCTAGAAATGAGACCTTTATCACCAACATTAGCTATAAAAATTCTTTCCTAATTTTCTACATCCCTCCAAATTTTGATTGCAATGGGTGTGGTTGTGCAAAAACTTTTCAGTTTAAGAATCAAAGTTATCCATCTTGCATTTCATAATGCTTTCTATCTCTTCTTTAGTAAAAAATTCTTCCCTTCTCCTTAAATCTGATAAATACACTATTCCTTGCACCTCCAATTTGTCCATGGTATCAGTCTTTATAATTAGATTGTGTACCCATTTTCTATTTGTTTTGTTGTTGTTGTTGTCGTTCTTCAAAACGGAGGTGAGATGACTTTGTAGATGACATTCCTACAGGTCATTATATTAGAAGTCAGAATCCAGACAGCCATTTAATGATGGTGGGCATGGTGATCCAATCATTCTTCTGCTTACAAAGCTCAATTACATTTAGTGTAGAATATAGAACATTTGCAGGTATTTGAAGCCTTGAACAATCTTGTGGAAGATTGGTGTGGGTATATTTTGTAACCTGCAGTTTTGCCAAAGTTGTTTATTATTTCAAGTAGCTTTTTACTTGAATCTCCAGGATTTTCTAAGTGTACCATCATGTCATCATCAAAGAGTGATAACTTCGTTTCTTCTTTGCCTGTTCAAATTCCTTCCATTTCTTTATCTCATCTGATTGCTATAACTAACATTTCTAGTATCATATTGAATAATAGTGGTGATAATGGACATCCTTGTTTCACCCCTGATCTTATTGAAAATTCATCTAGCTTATCACCATTGTATATAATGCTTGCTGAAGGTTTCAGGTAGATATTGCTTATTACTTTGTGGAAAGTTCCCTTTATTCCTATTGTCTCCAATGTTTTTAATAGGAATGTGTTTTGTGTTTTGTCAAAAGCTTTTTCTACATCTACTGAAATAATCATGTGGTCTTTGTTAGTTTTGTTGTTGATATTTTGTATGTTGATATTAGCAATAATGCTAATAGTATTCCCAATACTGAAGCAGTCCTGCATTCCTGGTATGAATCCTACCTGATCATAATGTGTTATTTTTAAAGAAAAATGTGATTTTAAAATTGGGGTCCAAGCACATGCACCCAAGTACTCCATTAGAGAGATAGATATAGGGATATATAGACTGATAGATACAGACATACACATATTCATAAGAATACACAAATATATACAAACATGCATATTTTCATAAACACATGACTGGATGATGACATTAAGCTGTAAGGAACTACATCATTCTGCAGTTAGACATTCTCTCCTAGATAACCTACAGTTTGCCTTAAGTCAGGAAATCTTTAGTTTAGTTGAGTTTAGATCTGGCTTCTGACACTTTCCGCATGTGTGACCCTGAGACAGTCGCCTAATCTCTGTTTGCCTTAGTAACCTGGTGAAGAAAATGGCATAACACTCCAATATCTTTGCCAAGAAAACCACAGGGATAGCCACAACATGCACAACAAGGAAAAGAATTTTTGTCCTCCAGTTCTCTTCTACTCCCCTATCCTTATTCAGCTTTGATCATAGAGGTTAAGATAAATATTGAAAAGATGAAGCTTAGACAGTCCTTCATAAAGGAGTTGTGAATATTCTGCCCAGTAAAAATTTTGGCTAAGAAAGGTGGGTTAGGAATGGAATGGTACTCAATGTTTCATGTGGTCTCTCATCCTCTAGAGACCTTCAAGGAAATTATATTTTCTATTTGTTTTGTTGTTGTTGTTGTTGTTCTTCAAAACGGAGGTGAGATGACTTTGTAGATGACATTCCTATAGGTCATTATATTAGAAGTCAGAATCCAGACAGCCATTTAATGATGGTGGGCATGGTGACCCAATCATTCTTCTGCTTACAAAGCTCAATTACATTTAGAGTAGAATATAGAACATTTGCAGGTATTTGAAGCCTTGAACAATCTTGCTTCAGTTTACCTTTCCAGGATTTCATTCTCCTCAGGCATATCTCAGGGTGTAGCCCAAACAACCAGGCTTATTTACACTTCCTCATATAGAATATTCAATTTCTCCTCTGTCTGACTTTGCATAAACTACCTACCAGACCTGGAACATTCTCCTGCATCTCTGCCTTTCAGAATGATTAGAATCCTGGAAAATACAGCTCAAAAGACACATGCTACATGAAGTCTTTTCTGAGTAATTGGTCTTCTCAGTGTCTGAGCTAGTTTATTGTCTTATCTATGAACCCTCTCTGCCTACATTCCATTTATTCCTTTATATGTATTTTATGTTTATTTTGTGACCTCCCTGGTGAGTAAACTTGCTCTGCTGTAGTAAACAATTAACTATTCCACAACTTACAATCTAAAAGAGTGGCCAGGGGCAACAGGAGGTTAAAGAATTCATTAGTGTATAGGAGATGGAATTTGAACCCAAGGCTCTCTGACTTCAAGGCATGACCTTTACCAGAAATGCCAAGATATATCTGTCACAGGCCTGGTCTAAAAGCAATTATGTATTTATTTGTAGGTGTCAATGTTGAGTATACAAGTATATAGAACTAAAGCTGCTTAAAGATAGAGAAAACGTACAGTCAGGAGAGAGAATATTGTTTGTGAGATGCCTCAAAAAGACCAATTAATGTCCCTGAATACGTGTGGCTAAATATGTGGAAGATAGCAAAGTATAAGAAAACTAGACAGGTAGGAAGGGACTAGGTTGTGAAGAACTTAACAGCAAATGAGGAATTTTCTTTTTGATCCGGGAGATAAAAGGAAGTGGCTAGAATTTATTGGATATGGGAGTGACATGGTCAAAGCTGTGTTCTGAAAGATCACTTTGGAAGAAAGAGGAAACGTGACTATGAGGATGACTATGAAAGTGAATACGCAAAGGATTTGTATGGGAGCTCAAGGACATTTGAAAAGATGAGGGAGGCAGGGAGGGAGAGAGAGAAGCAGAGAGAGACAGACAGACAGAGACAGACAGACAAAAAGAGAGAGAGCCAGAGAGAAAGAGACAAAGACAGAGAGACAGAGACAGAGATCTTTTTGGAGATATCTGTCCATTGAATGATATAGGAAACTCTTGTTCTGGAAACTACCCACCAACACGGATCAGGTCCTGCTTTGCACTTGAGCAGTTTAGGGAGTTGCCTGGAACACTGTGAGATAAGTGACTGAATGGAATTTTCCAAGGTTTTGAGTGAGAAAAAGCACTTGAACCCAGAGATTCCAGAACTTGAGGAGAACTTTCTATCCCTCCCAGAAGCAGCAGCAGCAGCTATATTTCAAATTAAATGGTAAGGTGGGAAGTAAAGAAATAGTACAGGGTACAGAATTTTAAAAATCATTTGACTCCATTTTGTGTGTCAGGTTCAAAAAGTTATGCAAGCCTAATCAGAGGAGTTGCCATGAAGAGAATATGCAACCCTAACTTGCTGTGCACTATTAATGCCCCACTCCAACCCGACAGCACAGTGTGAATATTTTTGGAAGGTGGAGTCTGAGCAAAAAATTAAATAAATAAATCTGTGGCATTAAAAGTTGTGAACATCTTGCACATAAGAAAGTACTGCACATTGTCCTTCTGTGCCAAGAATAGTAAATAAATTGAACCTCAGGTGTAAAGTTGGAGTTCCAAGTTTTCTATTCTAGAGATTGAGGAAATTTAGAGATGACAGGGGTCAGGATAAAGCAGGTGTTCTGTTCATGTGTATTATTCTTTCTTTGGCATGTCCAGATCTAGTAATCATGTACCCTAATACTTAATCCTCTCTGCATATCTGGGAAAGGTCAAGCCTCTTC
This sequence comes from Notamacropus eugenii, assembly GCF_028372415.1. Classification (NCBI taxonomy): domain Eukaryota; kingdom Metazoa; phylum Chordata; class Mammalia; order Diprotodontia; family Macropodidae; genus Notamacropus; species Notamacropus eugenii. The sequence goes on from NC_092872.1 coordinate 575,639,832, forward strand.
TTCAACTCCCTAGATGTTGGGTTATTTGTTGAAGAATTTCCTAGGGTTGCCATGATCTGGACAAAAGACAAAGAAACAAAGTCTCTTTTGCAACCATCATTGGAAATCTTCCTGGAGCAGCCTAGAGCCTTGTCCAAAGGACAGGAGCCAGCTCCCTTGGCCATATCTTCAATAAAGCTCTGTTATCCCTTGATGACTGTCTGATCAATTTCATATCATGTCTTCTTTCACTACTGCAATGTGTCATTTCTATATAAATTCCTCATTTTTTCTCTTTCAGATCAAAATGTTTTTTTTGTATTATTTTATTTGTTTTCAGTGTTCTACAATCATGTCCGTACATCTTAGATGTCTTCCTTCCCTCCTCCTCTTACCCCTTACCTCCCTTCTCTATCTCTGAGAGTGTACACAGTTTTATATAGGTTCTACATTTACATTCCTGTTAAACACATTTTCACCTTAGTCATGCTGCATACAAGAAGTAAAATTAATAGGAGAAATCATAAAACAAAATAAAACATAATACAAAAGAAAATGATCTGTTCCATTCTGCCATCGAATTCCAGTTATTTCCAGAAATGTGGAAAACATTTTGCCTTAAGAAACCATTGGAGATTATTTAAGTCCTTGTATTGCAATGAAGTACTAAGTCTGTAAGAAAAATTCCTCTCACACTGTGGTTATTGTTGTGTACAAAGTTCTCCTCATTCTGCTCCTTTAACTCAGCAATAGTTGATATAAGTCTTTCCAGGTCTCTCTGAAGTCTTCCTGTTCATCAACTCTTAAAACACAATAGCATTCAATTACATTCATGTATCACAATTTACTCAGTCATACCCCAATTGATGTGCATCCCCTTCATTTTCAATTTTTTGGCCACCAAAAAGAGAGGTGCTATATATATTTTTGCACATGGGGGACCCTTTCCCAATTTTATGATCTCTTGGGGATCAGTCCTAGAAGTGATATTGTTGGGTCACAGGGCATGCACATTTTTGTAACCCTTTGGGCATAGTTCAAAAATGCTCTCCAGAATGGTTGGATCAGCTCACAGCTCCACCAACAATGAATTAGTGTTCCAACTCTCCCACATCCTCTCCAACATTTATGATCTTCCTGTTCTGTCATGTTTGTCAGTCTGATAGGTGTGATGTGGTACCTCAGAGTTCTTTTGATTTTCATCTTTCTAATCAAAAGTGATTTAGAGCATATTTTCATATGACTACAGATATCTTTAATTTCATATCCTTTCACCATTTATGAATCCTGGAATGACTTGTATTTGCATAAATTCCCTATATATTTGCATAAATCCCTATATATTTTAGAAATGAGGCCTTTATCACAAGCACTATTTGCAAAAATTCTTTCCCAGTTTTCTGTTTCCCTGCTAATCTTGGTTGCATTGGGTTCAGTTGTGCAAAAACTTTTGTTTAATGTAATCAAAATTATCCATTTTGCACTTCATAATGCTTTCTCTCTCTTATTTAGTCAAAACTTCTTCCCTTCTCCATAAATCTGATAAATACACTATTCCTTGCACCACTAATTTGTTTGTAGTATCAATCTTTATACATAGATCATAGACCCATTTGGACTTTATTCTTGCGTATGGTGTCAGGCATTGGTCTATGCCTACTTACGCCACACTGATATCCAGTTTTCCCAGCAATTTTTGTTGAACTGTGAGTTCTTATCCCAGAAGATGATGTCCTTGGGTTTATGAAACAGGAGATTGCTGTATTCATTGTCTACTATGTCTTGAGTACCTAGTATATTCCACTTGTCTGCCTGACTGTTTCTTAGCCAGTACCAAGTGGTTTTGTTACTTGCTGCTTTGTAATACAGTGTGAGATCTGGTAGCACTAGGCCACCTTCCCTAGCATTTCTTTTCATTAGTCCCCTTGATATTCTGAACCTTTTGTTCTTCCAGATGAATACTAATATTATTTTGTCTAGCTCTACAAAATAATTATCTGATACTTTGATTGGTATTGCACTGAATAAGTAGATTAATTTAGGTAGAGTTGTCTTTTTATTATATTAGCTGGGCCTACCCACGAACAATTGATGTTTCTCCTCTTATATCTGACTTTATTTGTGAGAACAGTGTTTTGTAATTGTGTTCATATAATCCCTGGATTTCTTTTGGAAGGTAGACTCCCAAATATTTTATGGTGTCTACCCCAGCTTTAAATGGGATTTCTCTTTCTATCTCTTGCTGTTGGGCTTTGTTAGTAATATATACAAATGCAGATTTGTGTGGGTTTATTTTGTAACCTGAAACTTTGGCAAAGTTGTTTATTATCTCAAGTAGGTTTTTACTTGAATCTCTGGGATTCTCTAAGTATATCATCGTATCATCAGCAAAGAGTGATACCTTGGTTTCTCCTTTGCCTGTTCTAAATCCTTCAGTTTCCTTTTCTTCTCTTATTGCTACATCTAACATTCTTAGTATCATATTGAATAAAGGTGTTGATAATGGACATCCTTGTTTCACCCCTGTTATTACTGGGAATGAATCTAGCTTATCTCAATTGCATATAATGCTTGTTGAATGTTTTAGGCAGATTTTTTTATGGAATGTTCCAGTTATTTCTATGCTGTTCAGTGTTTTAAATAGGAATGGGTATTGTATTATGTCAAAAGTTTTTCTGCATCATTTGAGGTAATTATGTGGTTTCTGTTAGGTTTGTTGTTGATATGATCAATAATGTTAATCGCTTTCTTATTATTAAACCAGTCCTGCATTCCTGGTATAAATCCTACCTGATCATGATGTATTAATCTAGTGATAAATTGCTATTTTCTTTTTGGTAAAACCTTATTTAAAGTTTTTGCATCTATATTCATTAGAGGAATTGGTATATAATTTTCTTTCTCTGTTTTTGTTCTTCCTACTTTAGGTATCAAAACCATATTTGTATCATAAAAAGAATGTGGATGGACTCTGTCTTTCTCAATTTTCCCAAATAGTCTATATAACATTGAAATTAATAGTTCTTTAAATGTTTGATAGAATTCACTTGTAAATTCATCCAACCCTGGAGATTTTTTCCTGGGGAGATCATTGATGATTTGTTTAATATCTTTTTCTAAGATGGGGTTATTTAAGTATTCAAATCCCTCTTCTGTTAATCTGGGCAATTTATATTTTTTTAAAATAATCATCCATCTCATTTAGATCATCAAATTGATGGTTACCCAGTTGGGCAAAGTGATTTTTAATTATTGTTTTAATTTCCTCCTCACTGGAGGTGAGTTCACCGTTTTCATTTTCGATATTGTTAATTTGGTCTTCTTTCTTTTTTAAAATCAATTTGAACAAAGGTTTATCAATTTTATTGGTTTTTTCATAAGTTCATCTCTTATTTTTGTTTATTAGTTCAATAGTATTGTTAATTTCAGTTTTATTAATCTCTCCTTTGGTTTTCAGTGTTTCTAATTTGGTATTTACTTGGGGATTTTCAATTTGTTTTTTTTTTTCCTATCTTTTTCAGCTGTATGCCCAATTAATTGATCTCCTCTTTCTCTATTTTATTCCTGTTCAAAGATATAAAGCTTCCCATAACAACTGCTTTTGCAGTATCCCATAAAATTTGGTAGGATGTCTCATTATTGTCATTCTCTTGAATGAAGTTGTTGATTGTTTCTATGATTTGTTGTTTAACCCACTGATTTTTTATGATTATCTTATTTAGTTTCCAATTAATTTTTGATCTATCTTTCCATGGCCTTTCATTTCATGTAATTTTTAGTACATTATGGTCTGAGAAGGATGTATTGACTATCTCTGCCTTTCTGCATTGAATTTTGTGGTTTTTATTAACTGGTACATGGTCAGTTTTTGTATATGTGCCATGTACTACTGAGAAAAAGGTATATTCCTTTCTATTCCCATTCAATTTTTTCCAGAGATCTATCATATCTACCTTATCCAGAGTTTTATTCACCTCCTTAACTTCTTTCTTGTTTATTTTGAGGTTAGATTCATCAAGTTCAGAGAGGGGGAGGTTAAGTACAGTTTCTAGTACAGTTTTGATGTCTATTTCTTCATGTAACTCCCTTAACGTCTCCTCTAAGTATTTGGATGCTATTCCACTTTGAGCATATATATTTAGTAATGATATGGCTTCATTATCTATGGTGCCTTTTAGCAGAATATAGTTTCCTTATCTGTTTTGATTATATCTATTTCTGTTTTTGCTGTGTCTGAGACTAAGATTGCTACCCCTGTTTTCTTTACTTCAGATAAAGCACAATATATTCTGCTCCAGCCTTTTACCCTTGCCCTGTATGTATTCCTCTGTTTCAAATGTGCTTTTTGTAAACAACATATTGTTGGATTATGACTTTTAATCCATTCTGTTATGCATCTCCCTTTTACAGGAAAGTTTATCACATTCACATTCACAGTTAGGATTAGTATCTGTGTCTTTACCTCCATCCTCTTTCTTACCTTTTACTCTTTGAGTTCTCCCTTATCCTTCCCCTCCACAACAGAGTTTTAATTTTTGACCACTGTCTCCCGCATTCTTCCCTTCCTTCTTTCAACCGCCCTCCCTTTTGCTCCCCTTTACCCTTATTATGCCCTCCCTCACCTTTCTTTCCTCTTTCCCCTCCTACTGCCTATATAGCTAGTTAGATTTACATACTTAATTAAGTTTGCTGTTCCCTCCTAGAACCAAACCAGATTAGAGTACCTCTCCAACAATGCTCATCTCCCTCCCCTCTTTCCCTGTACTGTAATATAACTTTGCACCTCTTCCTGTAATGCAATTTACCCAGGCAAAAATGTTTACAGCTAAGAGAGCAATTTGAAATTATTTTCTGAAAGGTTATAATTTTGCTGACATGGAAACTAAAACACTGAGGGAGGAAAAAAATTGCCCAAAGCTCCATGATAATTGGATGTGGTAGACCCAAACTAGATGGAAAGGATTTTATAAAAAGGAGTTTGCTTTCTTTAGAAAATGGTTGTATCGTGATAACAAATAGTGAAATTCCAGTGTTACCCTTGGCTCAAAGGACCAGTTGTATGGAATTCTCTCTTTAGTAGAGAATTGTTATTCAGTGCTTTTCTACTGTGTTAGGGTTCAGACTTCTAGGTGGCAGCTGGAAAGAAGAGTCATCTGACTCCTGGTTTCCAGAGCTGAGTGAGAAGACTAAGGATTCCAACTTCTCTTTGGATTTATGAAAAGAAAAAAAGAAGCTGGGAAGTTACAATTTAAAACTTTGGTGATGTTCCTATTGCCAGTATTGAAATTATGATTACTCAGTGGCCCATTATTCCCTGACTTGATTGTCACTTAGTGTTGGGAGAGGTGTCACTCAGTTGGCAGCTTTGTATATACCCTGATAATTACCATGTAGAAAAATCACTCCCTACCTGTTTATACCTCGAAATGGCCACATAATCCTCCTTTAGGAAGAAAGGGAGATGCAATGACCCAACCTCTTTTGCTGTTGTGGCTGCATGTGAAGTGTTTTTATCTTATTCCAAATGTTATCAATTAAAACTGGATCTATTTTCAAGTCATTTCTGACATGTAGTATTGAGTCCATCAGTGTGGTGGTGCTGAAGGGAAAATTCTTCATTTGTGCTGATTAATGAGGCAAAACTAAGGACAAAGAGAATTAAAAGAAGTTTATTATAAGCATGGCAATGTAACAACTTATTGAAGGGCTGGTCACTTGAGATTGGCAATGGCTTCAAGGTGTGATCAGGGGCCCCAGACTCTGCAGTCCTTGGGGAAATGAAAGGTGGCATTGGTAGTCAAGAATGGATGGAGGAAATATTCATGGGCTATGGGCTGAGATGTTTGAATTTAGGAGGTGGATAGTATAAATAGTCCATTACCAAGTCCTGGGCATTGTATTGTGGGAAAGAACAAGTATTTATTAAGCTCCTACTATGTGCTATGTACCTCACTAAGAACTTTACCCGTAATATGCCATTTGACCCATTCTCAACACCCCACCGAATAACTCCATCACATCCTGACCCCCTGCACTCCTGGGTGCACTCTGCAACTCAAAGCGTCATGGGCCCTAGCTAACCTACAACCCCACCACATGTCCAATCCCTCTAGCTGTCCAGAGGAATTTAGAAGGTTAGAGCTCTAGCATTCCTGTTCCAAAATTAGAAGACATTGTCTTGAGAGGCAACAAATTCTCCTTCACTGTAACCAGAAAACCATTTATTGGAAACTTTGTGAAGGGGCTTCTTGTTTGCATCTGAGCAGAACCAGAGGTCATGTGAACTCTTCTCCAGTGCTGAGATTGTGGTCTTCTAAGTAATCTTTTCTCTTTGCCTTAATGAAGGAATATGTCTGCTGTTTTTATAAACAGAAAAGTGTGTCTCAGGAACAGAAAACAGGTGACAGAAACAATTCTGGCCACTACAATCACCAATTGTACAAAAGCAACTGTATTTTCTAGGTTCAAATCCCTTAAAATCACAATGTCTCAAATTAGATTGAACTTTAGAGATGCTCACCTCACCTCCCAGAATGTCAGTTTCCTCTTCTGTAAAATGGATCTAACATTTGCCTTACCTAATAAAGGTAAGGATTGTGAAAATGAAAGGAGATAAAGTAAACTAGGTGCCTTGTGCATAAAGGCCTATAGGTGAGTTATTGCTATTCCTTTCAGGCTTGCTTAGGAAAATGGATAAATAGGCCAACATGGGCGGGCTAAACAAATCAGGAGTTTCCCCTTCATCCGCATCAAACAGTGATAAAATGGTTATGTAAGGTGAATTTTAGTGTGTGTAAAGCGAATTTTTTGTTATTATTTCTCAGAGTTCAGTTTCTCAGACTCCACAGTCACAACAATCAACAGTTTCCAAGTACTAGATATGAGTTCCCACAGTTATGGTTCAAAACATCTCCACCACGCTTGCACAGAGTTATGTAATGGTAAATAATATAATCATTCAGTGTGGCTACGCAGTGAGATATAGCAGTGGGGTTATGTAAACTTGTGAGGCTATTGCTGGCAATATGCCCTCTTGTCTGTTGGTCGATAAAACAAGTGGTCACTATTCAGTGAATTGGAATCCCTCAGCATTCAATGTACAAATGTTTTGTGTGTCTCAAGTGGCCCCCATTGAGGCTTGGGGGGAACCCTTAGGGTTAAGTGCACAAGCTGGAATGCTGTTTGTGCCTTGATTGTCCCTCATCAAGGTTTGGGGGGGATCAATGTTTGCTTCAACTGCCCCCCCAAGACTTGAGGGGATTTAGGGGATGCACCCATTGCCCCTATCTCAACTGACCCCATTGAGATTTAGGGGTAGTTGTCCCCACTTCATGCTGGCCCCTCTGAAAAGAGTGATTAGAGAATGCCGTATGAGTTAGTGCTCCCATTATCAGAAATCCTGTTGTGAGAAAACTAGAGTAGAATAAAATAAGATTATTAACCCCTGCTTAGTGTCTTTTCTCTCTGACCAAATCAAGAATGACCTGTTCTAGCAGTCTTCAAGTGTGCTGTGTGTATCTGTCTTACAAATGGCTATACTTTGCTGCTCCCTCCCACTGATTCCTTGGAATCATCCCAAATTAGGAACAAGAGGATGTTGTTGGGCATCAGACATTTCTAAACACAGGGTGTGAGATGACATATTGATTGCTGGTTTCCCTGGTTCTGGAGAGGCCTACTTAGGACAATAAATATTCCGTATTGTTCATAACCAAAATCATACCAAGAGCCAGCTTTCCCTAATCTTTATCACAGATGAAACATGTCCTTCATCTCTTCATTTCCTCCCTCCATAGTGCCTACCACAAGACCTAGCAAAAATATAAAGGAGCAGGCTGAGATCAGTGTAAATTCAACCACACTGGCATACTCAGGATGACTGCTAGCACAGGTTTTTGAATCTGTTTTATTATGAAAGATAGTTGTTTAAAGAGTCAACAATCCATTTTTATTACATTCAGAAAATACAAACAGAAAAAAATATAAGCAGAAAAATGAAGTATGAGAGGGCTCTACTACCTGAATCAAATCAATCTTGCTATGTATTTTACATGCACTCCTAGATTGAGAGCCTGAGCAGTCTAGGGTGTGAATATATGGCTTCTCAGAGTTTTGACCAGGGAATAACAAAATCCTTCTCATACGTGAACCACCAAAAGTAAAATACCAAACCTCTCAATATATAAAAAGACTTGACTCCTGATTGGCCCAGACTCAGTAGGCATGAAACCTATATGACTCAGCACAGCTGTGAACTATCAGAGTACAAAGGAGACTGAGTCTTCAGATGCTTTCCATTTTGCCTGAGTCTGGGAAATTAAACTCCAAAAAGAAAACAAACCCAGTTTGCTTGCTGTTACAATCCCCTAATCATAGAATTACCAATAGCAGTTCTAGATCTGGAAATCTATCCTCTCAGTCGTAATGTGCACAGAAGATGAACTGAACTGAGTCAAGGTAAGACCTCCATTATCCTTCATTATCCTGTCTTCCTCCTTTCTCTCCTGAGCTGGCTTTCCTCACCTCAACTATAATTGCTAGTTTCTAGACAATACGTCACCATGAGAATTCTCTACTTAATGTTTAATGTATTTTTCTTTATCTTCTTCTATGATAGCACAGGTATGATATAGGTTGTCTAATAAAGAGGTGGGACTGTAGATATGGAAAAAAAAGCAAGTGTAGACCCTCATCAGTTATTTGGACTAGCTGATTCTCCTACTAGGGCTGGTACTCCCTTACTCTCTTCAAGATTAAGGCAATACCACCTCCACAAAGACCAAGATACTGAGTAGAATTACAGTTATTAGTAAAGAGGAGAAATATGGAATTTGTGACAAGGAGAAACAAAGGCTGGGAGGATAGGGAAGTGGCAGGAAGAATTCATTATTCATTTAAATAGCATAAATAATCCAAGAATTTGTCTGTAATAAATACCCAATTAAACATAAAGGACATAAGAAGAAAGATATTACTTCCATCCAGAGAAGTGTGTGTGTGTGTATATATACACACACTTTATATATATATATATAAAGTAAAAAGTGAAATTTACACTATAGTTTTGTTGTATATTTTAAAGGAATAGCAAGCTGTGCATATTAGATTTGTAGTTTCATGCGCAATAATCTTTTTTATTGTATTACATTATGGAAATCCGTGCTTTGTTCCATAAGTTAAAAAAAGAAGAAATTTTAAAAGAAATAGTAAGCATGCATTAATGACCCCTCTACCCCCAAAAAATTAAAAGAAAAAGGGAAATGAATTATCCACTAAGACTGGAAAAAGAAACTTAATCATTAAAGAAAATCTTATAATATCAGATTTAAACTATGCTTCCTGTATTCCTACAAAGTTATATGTCTCTCCTAAGTTACCCATCAAAAAGTGATTGCTAAGAGAAAAAAATAGCACAGGAAGGGGAAGAATGATGCATCTTCATGATTGTTTCAACATCATAGCTAGCTTGTAGGATCCTAGGTCTGACTAGTGAGAGGCCCTCTAGTCAAACCTCCCTCATTTTATACATGAAAAAACTGAAACCTAGAGAGGTTCATTATCTTGTCCAAGGTCATACAGGTAGTAAGGGTCAGGTAAGGTATTTAAACAGAGTTGAGGAAGAAGTCTTGCTGAAAACCTTTACAATTATCTTCTGTCTCAATTTAAAAGGTGGGCAGCAGTGGGAGGCATTTGCCAATGTATTTGATGTCACAAAAATCTCCATTCTGAGTACAGTCATAGCCCTCCTGGTACTGTAGTGTCCTGAATTTCTAGGAACATAGTTGTTTGGTCTGATAGTACCAAATGCTGGCTCTGAATAGTTCACCAAGTGTTAACGTTTAATATAAATTTTAGACTTTAATAAGGGCCAAAGTTTGAATTAAGAAGAGTCTGGACCTAATAGTCTCCTTTGTTTAACTTAGAGGATACCTTTTGATGTCAAGCAAACAAATGGGACTTCCTTACCAGACCCTTCTTCTGGCATCTTAGTGATAAGGCCTAGGTTGTAACTTCAGCTTTTGTCAAACTCTGTTAAGGCCTGTTTAGGACAGGATGTCTGTTATCTGGGTGATGGGACCTTTTCCTTATCTTAAATCACAGAGACATGCTACAGAAAGAAGATGCCCATAGCTTGGGATCATAAAACCCAACTGACACCACTTTGTTTGCAATGTGTTTATCTAAGAGAACTCCTTCCTCATGGCAAAATGTACTTAAGACAGTCAATTTCTGTACTAAGGCAGCCAGTTCTGATCCTGGCTCCATAGTGCTATGTAACCGTTTTCTTTATAGGGAATTGATCAACTAATTAATTAAATCATAAAATGTATGCATTTAGCCTGTTGCCTTTTCTTAACAAGTTTTAAGGTCAACACCAAGTAAAATAGAAATCTTCATAACCATTAAGCGTGAGCTAGTGACATACTATCTCCCTCCCTTCGCTATTGCTCCCTATGGTTGAATACAAAAGCATGGGAGGCACTTAATTTCACCACTTAGTGCTTTCTGCACAACTGCAAAGGAACAAGGATCATCCCAGAAACCCTGGACTCCAGAGATGATGAGGATAGCTGAGATTGTGCTCAGAGTTTGGATTAACGTATTCCTACTTGGCCAAAACTGAGTAATAGGCCTTTGGTGGCAAGTGTTGACATCCACAGTAACATTCTAATGAAACTTGAGTTATTTAGCCTGAGAATGGTCCAAGTCATGTGAGAGTCTTTCCTTCTTTATTTGATTGTAAATATATTGGGAGGGGAGGACCAAGTTGAATGTTGTTGCTAAAGCAACTTTTGTCTCACACAAATCCTTCTTTCACATATGGCTCTGGGCCAGAATTTCTCTAACTGGAGATACTGAGGATTTTTTCAGTAAGAATCCCAGACATTCACAATACTGGTGGATAGTAAGGTGCCAAACAAAGGATTTATATTGATCTTATTCCCCAATATCTAGCTTGTACTTTTTAAATGTTATTCCAGCAAGAAGCAGTATTCTGTGGCAGTTTAGGAGAGAAAAGTAATACCTTTCACTGCAGTGGAAGGGGAAGTACAGGAGAGAGAAAGGGGAAAAAATTTCTAGATGAATATTTACCATGCATGTGCCAGGATCTGTTATTAGAATGACAAAACATTTCATTTTAAAAGCAGCTAAATAGAAGAGGTATACAAACACCTTTTATAAAATATTTAATTTACTTATTTTTCTGTTTTCAACATTCACTTCCAGAAGAATTTGAATTCAAAATTTCTAAAATATATAGGGAAAGACTCAAATTTATGAGAATACTAGCCATTCCCCAATTGATATATGGTCAAAGGATAAGAGCAGGCAGTTTTCAGAGGAAGAAATTAAAGCTATCTACAGTCATATGAAAAAAATGCTCAAATCACTGTTGATTAGAGAGATGCAAATCAAAACAACCCTGAGGTACCACATGACACCTATCAGATTGATTAACATGCCAAAAGAGCAAGATGATAAATGTTGGAGAAGATATGGGAGAGTTGGAAGACTAATTCATTCTTGGTGAAGCTGTGAGCTGATCCAACCATTCTGGAAAGCAATTTGGAACTATGCCCAAAGGGCTAAACAATATGCATACCCTTTGACCCAGCAATATCACTTCTAGGACTGTATCCCAAAGGGATCGTAAAAATGGGAAAAGGTCCCACATGTACAAAAATATTTATAGCAGCTTTCTTTGTGGTGGCCAAAAACTGGACATCAAGGGGATGCCCATCAATTGGGGAATGACTGAACAAGTTTTTGTATATGAATGTAATGGAATACTATTTTGCTATAGGAAATGATGAACAGAAAGACTTTAGAGAGGCCTGGAAAGATTTTTATGTACTGATACTGAGTGAAAGGAGCAAAACCAGAAGCCTTTTGTACGTAGAAACAACTACGGTGTGTGAGGAATTTTGTTGGTATACTCAGTCCTTCATAGCAAAGCAAGGACCTAAAAAATTCCCAATGGACTTTTGAGGCAAAATGCCTTCCACTTCCAGAAGCAGACCATTTACTTTTGTATTGTGTCATGTTGTGTTTTTTTTTATGGTTTCTCCCATTCATTTTAATTCTGCTATTCATAATGACTGAGATAAAAATGTATTTAATATGAACATATGTGTAGAATCTATATAAAATGGCACACCATCTCTGGGAGGGAGAGGGAGGGGGGAAGGAGGAAGAAGGAAGGGGAAAATCTAAGATATATGAAAGTGATTGTAGAACACTGAAAACAAATAAAATAATTTTAGAATATTAAAAAAATTGAAAGAAAAGAAAAAAGAGAAGAAAATTATTTCACTTCCTCCCTCACACTGAGAAGGCAAGCAATTCCATATAAATTTTATATGTGTAGTCATGCAAAATAGATCCATAATAGTCATGTGAAAGAAAACAGAGGAAAAAATCCTCAGAAAAAATCAAAAAGTAAAATATATGTATATATGTGTATATATATATATGTATACATATATATATATATATGTTTTCATCTGTATTCAGTTACCATCAGTTCTTTCTCTGGGGAAGGAAGGATAGCATTTGTCATTCTAAGTCATTCAGAGTTTTCATGGATATTTGTACTGCTCAGAGAAGATATCATTCACACCTGATAATATCACAACATTGCTGTTACTTTGAACCCATTGTATTTCACTTTGCATCAACCAATGCAAGTCTTTCCAAGTTTTCTTGAGAGTATCCTGCTCATGATTTCTGCAGTAGTGGAAATAGTACCATAGAATTCCACCGTAATGACATACCAAAAGCTGTTCAGCTCTTCCCCATTGGTGTGCATCCCCTCAATTTCTCATTCTTTGCTGCCAAAAAAGATTTGCTAAAATATTTTATATATGTTAGTCTATAAACTTTTAGCTTTTTGTCTCTTTTAGGATATAGACAAAGTAGTAGTATTGCTAGGTCAAAAGATATGCATGGTTCTATAGCCTTTTGGACATAGTTCCGCATTGATCTACAGAATAATTGAGTCAGTTCACAAGTCTGACAATAGTACAATAATGTCTCATGTTCCCAACATTTCTCATTTACTTTTTGTGTTTTATTAAGCATTCTGATTGGTATGAGGTAACACATCAGAATTGTTTTAATTTGCATTTCTCCAGTTGGTAGTGAGTTATAATATATTTTATATGATGATAAGTAGCTTTCATCTGAAAACTAATTATAACTTTTGAGATCATGTATCAATTGGGGAATAGCTCTCATGTTTTACAAATTTGACACAGTTTGCTATGTGTTATGGAAAAAAGGCCTTTCTCAGACAAAGTTGTTTTGAATTTTTGTAAAGTTACTCTTTCTAATCATATTTCCTCCATCCTGTTCTCACTACCCTCATCTATTCTACTCTCTCACCTTTTACCCTGTCTCTCCTCAAAAATGCTTTGCTTCCAATCTACCTTCCTTTCTGTCACCCTGCGTGTTTCTCTTATATCCTTAACCTTCCACTTTTCTGAAGGTTAAGATAGATTTCTATACCCCATTGCCTGTGTATATTATTCCGTTTTTGAGTAATTCTGATGAGAGTAAGGTTCATGCACTATCCTTCATGTTCCCATTCTTCCCCTCATTGTAAAAGCTTCTTCTTGCCTCTTTTATGTGAGATAATTTACCACATTCTACTTCTCCCATTCTCCTTCTCCCAGTGCATTCCTCTCTTGTACCCTTAATTTTATTTTTTAGATATTATTCCTTCATATTCAGTTCACACCTGTGCCCTCTTTCTATATATACTCTTTCTAAGTACCCTCATAAGGGGAAAGGTCTTCTGAGTTGCAAATATCATCTTCCCATATAGTAATGTAAAGATTTTTTACCTTCTATGCCCCTTTTGATTTCCCTTTCTTCTTTCCCTTTTTGTGTGTCTCGAGTCTTCTATTTGAAAGTAACATTTTCTACTCAGCTCTTGTAGTTTTCAACAAGAATGCTTGAAACTACTCTATCACATTGAATGAAGATTCAAATTATTTTTCCCCTGAAAGACTGTACTCATTTGTGCTCTATAGGTGATAGTTGGTTGTAATCCTAGGTCCTTTGTCCTCCATATCATATTCTAAACTCTCTGATCCTTTAATATAGAAATTCCTAAATATTGTGTTTTCCTGATGGTGGTTCCACAATGCTTGCATTGTTTCCTGTTTGCTGCTTCCAGTATTTGCTCCTTCACCTGGGAATTCTGAAATTTGACTATAATAACATTGACAGTTTTCCTTTGCAATCTCATTCAGGAGGTGAGCAAAGGATTTTTTTAAATTTCTATTTTACCCTCTGGTTGTAGAATATTATCCCTGACAGTTTCTTTAAAGATGATGTTTGGGCTTTATTTTCATTATGGTTTTTATGTAGTGAAATATGTTTAAATTATCTCTCTTGGATTCCAGATCAGTTGTTTGCCCAATGAGATATTGGAAATTGCCCTCTATTCCCCCCATTCCTTTAGCTTTCTTTTTTTGCTTCTTAGTTTCCCATAAGGTCATTAGTATCCATTTGCTCCTCTCTAATTTTTAAGCAACTATTTTCTTCAGTGAACTTTTGAACTTTCTTTTCAATTTGGGCAATTCTGCTTTTTAAAATGTTCTTTTCCTCAATGACTTTTTGGACCTCTTTAGCCATTTGGTCTAATCTGTTTTTTAAGGTATTATTTTATTTTTTTAATGTAAAAATATTTATATTAGTGAACTATTAACAGGTGACGTTCTCTGCCACTGTACAGCTTGGAAGCCACCCACTCCTTGCTCCAATCTGATCCATGTTGGTCTCCAAGAACCATCACATTATAGTTTGCTTCATTCTTTGATGCTTCATCAAAATTTTCTGTGAGATCTATCACCAAGCTGGCTAAATATTCCAGGTAGCATTTGTCTGATTCACTTGGCTTCTGCATGGTCAGTGATTGCAAAGGTGTGGGCAGAGAGAGAAGCCTGGACTTTGGGATTGTTGAAATGAATAAGCATCCCATCATCTTTAATCATGTTCACCTCTTCAATACCAGAAATATTATTCACAGCCAATTTTTTGAGACAACTCTGAAGTTTCTTATCTGCCGTGGCTGTTCTATGCACCACCTTCTTCTTTCTGCATGCTGTGCCCCTGCCTCCTATCTGGACCTGACCTGAAGCTTGGCTAACGTCTCTTGATTCATGCTACTGGTGGATCTGGAGGTGAGATGTCAGAGGCTTCCTCTGACAGCCCCACGCAGTGGCAGCAGTAAGGTATTATTTTCTTCAGAACTTTTTGTGTTTCCTTCAGCAAGCTGTTGGCTCTTTTCTCATGATTTTCTTGCATCACTTTCATTTCTCTTCCCAATTTTTCCTTTACCTCTCTTACTTGATTTTGAAAATCTTTTTTGAGCTCTTCCATGTCCTGAGACAAATTCATATTTTTATTGAAGGATTTGAATGTGGAAGCTATGATTTTGTTATCTTCTTCTGAGTGTGTGTTTTGGTCTTCCTTGTCACCATAATTACCATCTATGGTCAGAGTTTTTCTTTCCATTGTTTGCTTAATTTCCCAGCCTATTACTTGACATTTAACTTTTTCTTAAAGTGAGGCTCTGTTAGGGTAGAGGGTACACTGTCCCAAAGTTCAGAAATTGTGTGTAGGTGTTTTTAGAGATACTTTTAGGAACTTGGAAGTTTTAAATTCTTCCAAGCTGGTATGATCTAGGAAAAGGTGTTTTTTACTCTCCTGGCCTGTGCTCTTGGCTGCGAGTAACCTTTGAGAAGGGACACCCTCCACTGCTGCCACAAGTTCTGCTGCACTAGTGCTCCTCCTTGATTGGGGATTATCACTTAGGACTGGGACCTCGACCCAAGTGTGGGCAAAGCAAATGAACCCCACCTCAGATCTAGCAAAGAGACTCCTATAATCTCCTTCTGGCCAGTTATTCAACTTCCTTGTTTTCTGTGACCTTGGGAAATTCAGAAGCATCTTCTGCTACCCCTAGCACTGCAGTTGCTGCTGATGATTCAATCACTCCCAATGTTTATTCCTGCCTGATAAGGGCCAGGCTCTGCTGGTGGGGCCTGTGCTGGCCTGTACTCCACTCCTACAATGAAGTTGCAGACCCTTCTTACTGACCTTGAAAGTTGACCCTCATGTCTGTGGATCGAAAGGTTCATAGAATGACACAGCTGCCAGTAATTAGATTGCCACAAGGTCTGCTCAACCACAAGGTTGAGGCCTGGTATGCTTGTAAAGCCTGCACTAGAATGTACTCCTCTCTCAGTCTAGTGTAAAAGGCCATTCCTGCCAAGCTTGTCAGTTGACTTGGGCTTGAAATTTCTTTCCTTCCACAATTTTATGGGTTATGTTGCTCTTGAATTCCTTTAGAATCATTCTTAAAGGTATTTGGAGGGTTTTGGAGGAGAGCTCAGTTGATTGCCTGCCTTTACTCTGTCATTTTGATTACCCCCCTCCCTATCATATTTTCATTGACTTATCAAATATCACCCAGCTGGTTCATAGGACCTATTTATTTAGAGAGCTAATAAGTGGCAAACTGGCATTCAAACCTTGGTAATCTGAATAGAAAGTGAATGTCTTAGCCATTGCATCAGAGTTGACTCTGGTAGCTACAAAGGCAAATGTGTTCAACCCTATACCACCTCCAAAACTGAGACAGATTATAATCCAAAGGTTTTCAGAAAGTCATCTTCCTCACCTGGGTTCAAATAGCAAACCTGATCCTTCCTACCTGTATGCCCTTGGAAAAGGTGCTAAACCTCTCCAGACTTCAGTTTTTATTTTTTCAATTATAAGATGAGAGCAGTTTGACTAGAGGACTTATGAGTTCTTTTCCATCTAGTATCCAACAGTCTTGCTGTGATGCTGAAACAAAGATGAAGATGCATCATTGCTCCACCTCCTCTGCTACTTTTTTTTATTAGTAATCATTTATTGACAGATAATTTAAAGTACACAGGAAGTACATAGGAAGACAGCAAACATAATTTAAGTCAGATATTGTAAAACTTTAATGGTTAAGTTCCTTTTATGAGGTTTAGTGGATAATTTGTTTCCCTTTTTTCCTTTCTTTTTTTTGGGAGGGTGGTTAAAGCATGTTTACTATTTCTTTTATTTTATTTTTAATGTATGGACAAGAGCAAGTGTTTCTATAACATAGTGAATTTAAAAAGATGACTGTAAATGAAACTACACATCTAATATTCAAAACTGTGTATTCCTTTTAAATACAGAACAAAATAATCAAGTAAATTTTATTTTTTTTAAATTTTTTACTTCTTTCTACCACCCTATCCTAGAGATCACTACCATTAGAAATAATGGGTATGCACACACACACATATTTAAATGCACATATAAGTATATGTGTATATATGTATGTATATATACGCGTATATACACATAAAGTACATATGTGTATACATGTACAAATACGCGTGTATATGTAAAATAATTCTATACATACTTCTCTCAGTGGAGATAGTGTTTCTTCACATGTTTTTATCATTAATTTCAGTATTTATAATAGTCCATATAATTTATTTATTTATGCCATTTAAATGTGTAACAGATTTTTAATGCCACATATTCCCTTTCCTCCCAGCCCTTCTTCTGCCTTGCCCTAAATGACACATTTATCCACTTCAGTAATAACCATTCTGCTACTGAGTTCCTTAGACTCTATGGAGCCTGTTTTCCCTTGGTCTTGGCTAGAGTTAGGGAACTCCCAGGCCTAGTAGGAGAATCATCTAGACCAAACAACTGATGAGGGCTCAGACTAATCCTATTCTCCATATGGACAGTCCAACCTCTTTTTTCATCAGGCTGCATCATACCTGCACTATCAAAGGAGATCATCAAGAATATCATAAACATTAGGTAGAGAATCCTCATGTTGACTTGTTGGCTGAACCTGCAAATCAAAGATAAGGTGAGGAAAAGTGAGCTCAAGAGAAAATGTAGGAAGATACCACAAGTGAGTCCAAGCCTCATTCGTTTAGCATGGCTTACTTCATTTCAGCTACTACACACCTAAGGATAACTGAGGTAAGCTTCCTGGAAGCTTAGAGGATCCCTATATTTATAGGGGCTATTTTTTGCACCACAGGCTATAGATATGTTAAAAAGGAAATATTGCAATCCTCAGTGAAATTATAACTATTTCACCACATTATTTAACCAAATATCAATGCAAGGCTCCTTTTCTTTTGTCTAGCTGCAAGTGGATTGAGATGACTAGAAACAAGGTAAATGCCTTGTCTAAAGCAGCTCCTGCCACAGCAGTTCTTTCCTGCAAGCAAGGATCAGTAAACTTTCCCCTACATAATATGCTGAGGAATTTCTCATTCAGGGTTCCTAGAAGTCTCAGGGAGGAACACATATATCCATTATACTAAACATGAAACATTTTATAATCATATTTTAAAGAAAATCTTCCAAAGATTCTAACTAGTTTACAAAGCCAAATACTGTCCAGAGATTCCCCCAATAAGGAATTAGCCCTATATTAAATGGAACTTGCATCTTGATAACCAAATTTCCCTCTTAAAACCAATAAGCATGATGTTGTAGCAATTTAGAAAAGCTAAGTAACGTGTCACTGGAAAGAAAGTAGCAGAAGAGGAAAGAAGCAAATATGGGGAAAAAAGTGAAGAAAAATCTTTGGGGAATATTTAGCATGGGAGTAAAAGAATTTGTTTTCAGAATGAGAAAACATTAATTTTTTTTCCAAGAGAGCAAAGAAGAACAGTAGACCAACTGTTTCTTAAAATTGTTGAAGAGGTTGATTTGACCTAAGATATCAGGGATGAGGTCATCTTAAAGACACAACTGCATGTGTCTCTTTGCCAAGGAGAACAAGTTTTTAAGTCATTTGATGAGAAAATCAACTTTACCATGTTGTAAGGTGTATTACATTTTATTTCTACTTGAAAAATAAATTTGTTTCTTATTAAGTCCTGTAGGTGAAAATTATTACCCTGTGGGAGCAGCTAAATTAAATGCTTTCCACAGCTAGAAGGCCGATTTTTGACAGTCTTCCTATATCTCTTTTCCTCCCTTTTGGACCATATTTGAACCTTCTTTATTAAGATACACTAGTTACTGCCTATTAGTCAATCAATAAACATTGATGCAGTTATTTTGTGTCCCGTAATCTGTCCTGAGCTGTAGAGTTCTAACCTGCCAGAGTCCCTCCTTTAATCTAATACTCCTTTCTAAAATCACTATCACTTTAATAATCACTTTCTCTGTTGCCTCTCCTTGCTAAAGTCTGTCTGCTTCTATTTCATTAACCTACTGTTTTAAAAGTACAAGAATGCCCAGCGAAGGTAGGCATTTGGAAAGACCACAGTCAAGAGCTGCAGCTTCTAGTCTCTGCCATGAGATATGCATTTGAAAACTGGCACATACTTTCTCCTCTTTGGGCTTTGCTGTAAAATGAAGATGTAGGGCTAAAGGATTCCATAGATTTAAACATGTACTGATAAAAATTAAATAACCAGCATACTAGTAAAAAAATGCACACATGAAACATTTTCAAGAATTTTTCTTTACCATTTTCTTAGGTCCAGAAATTCAAGTAATAATCAATTAAGCCCTGAGTTGTAGCAATTGCCAATTTTGGAGGTATATTCATAATGAACCTTTAAAAAGTGCTTTTGGAGAGAGCACCTAGAAGAAGGCTCTAGCATACTCCTGCACCAAGGTTACTCTGGGCACTCAAAAGGTATGTCAACTGAGGATAAGCTATGATGTGTTCTCCTATGTTGGAAAGATTTTGCTTATGGTCCTGGCAATAGACTAAGTCTGCATTCTGAAGACCATACTAGTTATGTACAGGCAGAATAATCACATATGTGTAGGCTGGCCATCTAGTCAATAAATATTTGACCACGCTGACTCATGAATTAAATTAAAATATGAAGTAATCAACAGTGAGATTGAAAAGCAATTTGAGCATGGTAAGAATCACACAGTTCTCACGTCCATCTCTCAACTTTTACTTAGCTTTTGGAATGCTAAATGTGAGATCCCTGTCAAAAGACTAAATGAAATCCAGTAACTGGATCAACTAAAGTGTTGATCTCACAACAAATAAAATCAGAAGGTAGAAGAAAATTACAACTGATGGAGAGATAACTCACAGGTTCTCCCTGAAGAGATAAATAAAAGAGTTGGTGTAACTGCTTTTTAGTCTTAATTCTAAAGGCAGGTAGAAATATAATTTCCTGGTACATTTGGATCATTTTGTGTTTCAGTGTTCATGACCTATATTTGCAAAAGAACACTACAAAAGAATCATAATATTCTCACCAAAATGTAAAGAGGTAGAGCAATTCTGGGAAAGACTTGATAAGATTTTTACAAACAGACTTCTATACCTTGTGCCTTAAAAGCAAAGGCAAGGTTACATAAGGACCATAAAGAATAAAGCAAAATGTATGAACTGGGAATAAGAAAAGAGAGTGGTCAGATATTTATAGACCACAGAGATGTCCTATGTATTATTATCAGTAATAATTTCTTCATGAAAAGAATTTGATGGCCATGCACACAGTAAACCCAAATAAAAATTTATGCTTAATTTCATCAATTAATTGTTATAAATAATCATCAGTTTTGTGTGGATTGTCAAAATTACTGTCATATTATTATGATTAGGTGTTCAAGTGCATTGCTTAAATTTCATCTTCATTGATTGTGAATTCAACTTTTTCATTTTTGATATTGCTAATATGATTTTTCTCACATCAAATTAACCATTAGGTTTCCTACTTTTTTCCTAATGCTGTTCCTAGTTTTCTTTATTAGTTCAATGATTTTCTTGCAACCTTTTTAAAAACTATTATTCTTTGCTTGGAATTTCAGGTTTTTATTATGTTATTAGCTCAGCTGAAGCATAATAGAGTCTGTTCGAAATCCTAATTTATGCTGTGTGTGTCTTTCTACTTCAAGTGCTTTTCCTGTTAAAAACATCCTGCTAGATTTTGGTTTTTAATACATCTCTCTGTTTCCTTTTTGTAGATGAATGCATTTGATTCACATTTACAATTTTGAATATTGACTGTGCATATCCCTTTTTCTATCTTGAACCATATTGATCCTTCTCTGTCTTTTTTTGACCCTGACACTCCTCAAAACTTGTATTTGTTCCAATCATTATGTCATTAACCTGCCCTCCCATCCATTAACACCCCTGCAATTCTCTATTTCCTTCATTTCTTACTTCCCTGTCCCACAAATTCATATCTTGAATACTACAATAAAAAATGATCAAATAATCCACTAAATAAGGGTCTTTGTTGCTTTTGTACTCATAATAAAATAAATTGCACCTATTGTATTACTGGTGTCAGAAACTTGGTTATTAGGATGGTCAAACTACTGTTTGTTACTGGTTACTATCAATGCAGAAGGGAAAGAGTACTCTAAAGAATGGAAGGACATTTCATATTTTAGTATTTTCATGAGTAGCTAATGTCAAAGAATTCATCATCAACCAACCTACTGGAGAAAATATGCACTGTGCAAAGTCAAAATAGTCTCCAGAAGGCAAGCTTGGTCTACTGCCAGGATCATATCAACACAGGAGAAAGTATCAGACCTATACTTTGCTGACATAGCATTTGAGTAGCCAGAATATACACCATGCCATGGTCAGATGCTCGGGGTTCTTGAGAAGCAATTATGAACTTTTCATTATGAGCATTTATACTGCAGAAATAAGTAAAGGTTACATGTCAGGGGGTGAATTATGGTTTTGCTGATTTTATGGATTTAAGAAAGAGGTGGAGAAAATGCTTAAAATAGATTTTGTCTGGGTGTGCTGGCAAGTAAATCATGATTATCATAGCCCTGCATGAGTGGTATCTTTATCCTCATCTTTCCACTTGACAGCAAAGAAAATATATACATCAGAGAGGTGAAGGGATGAGCCAGATGTCACACACAGTGTTTGCACCTGAGATTGAAAGACATGGCTCTAAATAATAGTCTATATTCTTTGGCATTCCTTTGGAAACATGGTAACCAAATAAAACATAAAGGCTAATAAATGAGGAAGCATGAGGAAAGGAATTTCAAAATTTATGGTGATTTAAGGAAGGATTTTTGTTCTAGAAGAAGGGATTTTTGTAGGTAAAAATGACAACTTTATAAAGTTCCTAGAATAGGTGCATATTTGGCTGACAAGTGAATGAGGACTTCAAAATAAAGAGGATACAGAACTGGTTCATCTGGGAGAAAATGACAGAGATCCAGCAAGATCATCACAAAATCAGAATTCTAAGTTAGAAAAATATCAAATGTAGCACTGCTGAGAGGTAATTAACTTCTTATATGTCCTGAAAATCAGAGTAAACAAGTTTATTCTCAAAAAGAAATTAAACATAAATTATAGAAGGTCATGGAAATGCTAATGGTCTCATATATTGCTGGAAATACTTTCCTTATTCTGTGATAAAAGAAACTGGCAACTTTCTATTACTGATTGCCTTAAGGTTGAGGTGTTTGATCAAATAAACTTCTTCTACAAATCCAAAAAAAATTTCTTTACCTCCTATGCTTTGCTGTTGTTGAAAAGGGAGGGTTATCTCATTCTAGTAAGAAGTATAGGTATTTACATGACCAATATTCACTTATAACCTTTGCCCATTTTTCTGTCTATTGCTCTTTCCCTTCTCCTATAGAACAAGGTGTTCCTTCTGCCTCCTAAATTGCCCCAGAATGCTATTGATTGAATAAATAACATTGAAAAATTGGAAGCTAGGTACTGGGAAACAAGATCTCTATTAATTCCATCTTAGGGGAATTACTATTCAGGACATGAATCCCAAACTTGATAGAAATTAATTTACTGTTTTCCTCTGAATCAGATTTTCAAGATATTTCACAACCAGTTTTGTGAATGCGTTAGTTCCTCCATGAGTTCTCTGGGAAATTCTTGAGAAATTATTCATCACCTCCGGAAGGTGTAATGGTGGTCAAGAGCCATCTATATGAGAAGGTGCTGCTTGTGATAGAAGTAGCCTTATTCAACTTGGACCTCCCCTTCCCAATCCATTTAGAGATAGAAATAGAATGTTAGAAAAATAGAAAGGAACCCCCATGACTTTACCCTTCCTCAAGTTAAATAACATGGGTTTATTTAGAATTTTACTGAGAATTGCAATACCTGCAATACCAATTTTAATGCCCTGCTGGGCAATCATATAAATTTTAGGCTATTCTAAGCTCTTGGGAAAGTACTCACATTCAGCTTCAGATTTTTTGAAGCTAATAGTAACTGCACATAGATATCTTGAGTGTGACATGGCCTGGTCTAACATTTTTTGTCCTGTCCAGTCTTATCTTCTTGCAGATCTGTGCTACCTTCATGTTTCTTATCATTTCGAGATCCAACCAACCCCTCACTATGAGAACTCTCCACCTTGTGGTTTTTATGCTTTTTGTGATGTTCTCTTACACTCTTAAGAAGTATGCATTTGGTACTCCAAAAGGTGAGTAATAAAACTCTCTGATCTCTTGAAAGAAGTGACACAGAAAAATGTGAAATATAAATATTAGACAAACATTTGCACTTAAATTAGATTGTCTAATAAATATTAGACAAACATTGCACTAAATCATCTCAGATTTAGGGAGGTTGTGGTGGGATTATCACTCAGTTTTGGCCAGCTTGTCACACACTAATCCCCAATCTGAGTAAAATTTCAGTCATTCTCATAACCTCTAGAATCCAAGATATCTTGGAAGAACTTTTGTCTTTGCTATTTTCTCTGAAAGTTTGAAGTGTTTGGGCTGAATGCCTCCCCTGCTTTCCTGGGGTCAGCGTTAGAAGCAAAAAGGAAGGAAAGGGTATAGTAAGCCATTGGCCACCCTTGTTGGTTATGCTGATTTCTATTTAATTTGGCGATCTCATCAACTTCCATGGATCCAATTGTCATCCCTAAGCTGAAAATTCTCAAATTTACCTGTCCAGTTCTAAGCTCTCCACTGACCTCCAGCTTTACTTCCTTAACTGCTTATTATTGACATCTTGAATTGAATGTCCATTATGTATCTTACTCTAAAAATATCTGAAATTCAACTCATCATCTAACCCCCTAAAACCTCTCTTTTCCAAATTTCTTTATTACTCTCAAGTGTACTATCGTAGTATCATTTTAATGCCATTACTTATTCTAAGTTCAATCATCATCCTAGTCCCCCATTCTCACCAACAGATGTAATCCTCCACTCCTCAATATGTCTGTTGATATCATCTTTCCAAATTCTCTGTAATACCTCTTTCTCTTCTCTGATACTACTAGGTTAATAGTACTTGTCCTGATCTCCTCATACATGAAATATTTTATTAGTTTTGCTGACTGCTCTACCAGCTACCATGAATTTCTCACTACTCCAAGCAATCCTCTATTCAGATGCCAAAGTAATTTTTTTAAAGCACTTCTGGCAGTTTTCTCTTACTCTTCCTCCATATGTATTTTTCTGTTTACTGCCAATGACATTTTTTTTTTGTTCCTGTAATAGGACACATCATGTCATGGTGCTCGGGATATTCTTATTGACTATTTTCTATGCCTGGAATAATCTCCTTCCTCATTCCTATGTCATGTCTTCTCTGGATTCCTTCATTAATAAACTTCAACTGGTCTTTTCCAATCTCTTTTTTTAGTGCCTTTCTTCCATTGATTATATCCTATTTGCCCTTTAAGACTTCATTAACTCAAGCTCACTGCTTTTTTTTTTCTACTTCATCACACAACAGCTCACTTTCTCATGTACCTCTCTCATTACCACACTAAACTTCTGAGCATGCCCCATTATTCTTTGGAAATGACCTTCTCCTCTCTTTGAGCCCAAAGGCTAAAGTGTTCTCTAATGTCCACCTATAAAAATGCTACTCATCTATCAAGGCCCAACTGAAGTATAAACTTCTCCTAGAAGTTTTCTTCCTAATCATTCCCAGTCTTGCCAGAATATATGTTCACCCTTGCTCTGAATTGCTTGTCATTTTACTTATTTTAGTCAAAAATATATTTGATAGAATATACTTGCTCTACATGTCTGAAGAGATTGTATTGTATTAATTAGAAGAAATGAGTCTTTTTCAAACATGTGTCACAAGTGCCAAA
The DNA here is from genome assembly GCF_028372415.1 of Notamacropus eugenii. NCBI lineage: Eukaryota > Metazoa > Chordata > Mammalia > Diprotodontia > Macropodidae > Notamacropus > Notamacropus eugenii. The sequence continues at coordinate 575,664,944 of NC_092872.1, forward strand.
GGTCTCCTTCATGGCAGCGACTGGGAATACAAAAAACAATTATGAAACTGTGTCATTTCTGAAGAAGCTTACACCTTACTGAATATGAAAACATAGGCAAATATAAGCTTATATTAAATAAATATAATTCTGTGATAATACAGTTTGCTGAGTAAAATACTGGTTTGACAAATTAGGATTGGGTGCATTTAAAAGTCAGCATATGAATTGAGTCTTGAGATAAATTCATGCTTCTAGGAGGTCAAACTGAGGAAAATCTTCATGACAGAAATGGGTATGATCTTTGGAAAAGACCAGAGATGATTTACGGACACATGCATTGAGAGAAACCAAGGAAACTATTCTGACTAAGCTATAGAGGGAACAAATGTATGAACTGCGTAATTTCACTGAGAAAATACCTTGTTTCCCAGTTGTTAGGTGATTTAGCTATCAAAGAAATGAATCTGCATTTGATGCTCAAAGTAAAAAGCAGTCAGGATTTTACTGAGTAGGAAAGAGATGTAGTAAGATTAATAACTATACAAGTGAAATAAGACATCCAATGCCAACTCAAATTTAACTGTCACAAGAATCTTGGAATGTAGGTGAAGTAAGTGTAACGATTCCCTTTTAGAAATAATTCAACAAAAGCTCAAAGAAGTGAGATGATTCCAACAAGTTTACAAAGCTAATAAGTCAGCATGGTAGGACTGGAAACCAGTTCTTCATTTCCAAAATCCTGGTATTTTCCCATTGCATCTAACTAAATTAATGAAAGATTAATTTTCAAAAATAAAATTAATGAATATACCATTTAGGTTAAGCATTTTGTACTCACATTCACAACACAGCATAACTTCAAATTTTGAAACATTTGTTTACTTCTATCTATTGGGATTCTCAAGGATACGTATGAAGAATGCTTGCGGATATGTGGCTCCACTTCCCTAGAAGATGGCCAGTGTCAGAATGGAAGAATTACATGTTTGTATGTATTTGTGTACATAGACTGTAGACTAAAAACAGAAAATGAAAAGCATGGTCCTTCCAGGCTTTGTGGTATAGAAGGGTCAGAGAATAAGAGATGAGAAAATTGAAACACATGGAATAAATATTACCCTTATTTTAATAAATGAAAACCCATTTGGAAAGCAAGGTTTCTAAGGCAGGGAGGATTCCCATGTATTCTTTTTCCATTGAACGTGGTGAAAGGATTATATCATAAAACAACATTAGGAATGGACACTCTCTCCTAGAGGGAGGAGAGCTAGTGTTGCACAGTAGATAGAGAATCCACTTTGAAGTCATAGAACGACTGGGTTCAATTCCCAGTACAGTCATATATTCCCTGTGAATCCCTGGAGAAGTTACAATCTTCTCAGCCCTCTATCCCATTTCTTAAAACTTCAAAGCATACATTAAGAGCACATCTACATTTGTAGAGAGAGATTCTGGTCTTGGGAGTTTCCTATACTGATAAAATTCCAGGTTTAATTCTTCTTCCCATTTTGCTCAACACATCATCCTGATCTACAATTTCATCTTTGAAAGGTTTTCCTCTGCAGATACATTGGAATGTCCCCATATCTAGGTACAGACTCAGTCTTTAAAACCTTCTCTGAGGCCCAAAATTCACATTCTGTTTGGACATTCTAGCAGTGATTCTCTTAGTTCAAATTGTGGCTGAATGTTAAGGACAGACACATTGTCTATTCATTAATGGACTTGGGTTCAAATACTCTGTCTCTAAATAGGTTATTGCAGAGTTGGCTCACAAAGTCTTCAAATGCCTAAAGTCACCTCTATACCACAAAGAGGCATGTGAGCAGAAATGGAGAAGAGATTGCTATCTAAAGAAGCAGAAAACGTGGGGAAATAAAAGTATATAGCACTTCTATCAGTGCAAAGGTTTTTCAGTACATCTATCCAAAGAGACTAATAAAATGCATTTATTTATTCTTTTTTCTCCGCATCCAAAGTGAATTAAATCAGGGACACAAGAATTATTGAAGAGTATGAAAAAATGAACATAATTGAGTATTTTAATGTATGAATGTATCAAAAGACAATAAAAACTTATTTGTTATAATAATACATAAAGAACAGGCCTTTCAGAACATTGCATATTTATGAATATTTAGAAGTATAAATATTAAATGACCCTCCTTCAATATTAAAAAAAATATTATGTCTACCAATAAACTCTGATATCATCGCAACAACAAAATGCTTGAAGCTTTTCCTCCAAACAGGTTAAAATATGAGGATGTCCTCTTCCTTCTCTAGTCTGTGACAAAGTTCTAGGAGAGCTATTAAGATCAAAAAAAAAGAGGAAAGATTTTGAAAATATGTAAACATTGACAAAGGATTCCAAATTGTGCTAGTCTATGTGACATATTATTTACCTAGGAAATTTTAGATAAGGAACACATGAGCTTAATAAGATAATAGAAAATAAATAAACAAAAACTGAGATTTGCCCCGTGCCTTCTATGTCTCAGAATTTGTGCTAAGTATTTTACAAATAAGAACTTATTTGAACCTTACCACACCACAGATGGTAGTTACAATTATAATCCACACTGGGCATTTGAGGAAAGTGAGATGACCAAAGGCAAATGATTTAAACAGGCTGAACAATGAGCTAGCATCTGAGGCCAGATTTGAATTCATGTTTTCCTGATGCCAGTCTCACTATTTTATCAACTGACTCTACCAACTTCTTATAAATATTTCAGTGAAATATCACAATGCCAAATAAGACAACAAAAATTTCAGCATTTCTATATAGTACTCAGAACTTGGAATGATAGCAATTGCATTCAAAACAACTACAATGTCCAATTTATTGAAACATATTTACCACTTCTCTTCACTCAACTGTCCCTTTGTAGAATTGAATTCTGTAATCATGAAGGGAAATTCCTCATTTATGTCTGGGCAGTACCAAGATGAGGAAAACAATTTGTCAATTTTGTTGTTCAGTCATGTCTGTCTTTTTTTGATTGCTCCGAGGGTTTTGTTCACAAAGATACTGGAGTTATTTGCCATTTCTTCTCCACATCATTTTACAGATGAGGAAAGTGAAACAAATAGGGTTAAAAGACTTAGCCAGGGTCACATAGCTCATAAGTGCCTAATGAAAAATTTGAATTCAGTTCTTTCTGGTTCCATGTTTGACACTCATTCCCTTGTGCCACATAGCTGCTCCAAATGACTGACTAAATCATTTTAGACAATGTGTTTTCTAACAAGTCAGAACAGTGGACATGCCCTCAACACCAAACACCTGCACTATTCAAATAACTTGCAACTGGGTCCCATAGCAATGCATCCTCCACTAAACAGAAAATGATGATTTTTCTCCATTCATAGCTAACCATTTAAAATCTATGTTTATTTAGTTCTGCTTTTCAATATTAATTTTTTTGAGAAAAACAAATTCTTTATTTCTGATAGTGCAGAATAGTTGTTGTTCATCCCTCGCTGTCCTTTTCTTGAACAACCTATGATATCACGTTGTTGTAGTAAGGGTTCAGTGTGTTCTACTGTGTTTGCTCACTCCAATACAAGCTCTGAGGTCTGTAGCACAGAACAAGCACAAATAGTCCATCGAACAAGTGAAATGGAGAAGTCTATAGATTTGAGCAGCAGATATTTTCTTTCTGCTTCTGTGATTTTGCTCATGATGCAGGTTCACCAGGTTTGGCAGTCCTGTGAGAGCATCTCCCTTGCCTCACATTAAAATTTTCAGAAAGAGCTTGGCAATGTCATTGTGTGGCTTCTTCTGATCTCTGTGTGAACACTTCCCTTGTGTAAGTTCTCCATAAAACTAATCTTTTTTCCCAAGGTTATTTATCTTTCACTTTCAACATTCAATTCCATAAGGTTGTGAGTTCCAAATCACCTACCCCAAGACCTCATGCATTCTCATAACCCATTCCCCTAATCTGCCCTCCCTTCCATCACATCTCTCCCTTCTCTCATCTCCTTCCCTTGTATTTTCTAGTCAGGAAGATAAATTTCTATGCCCAATTGCCTGTATATCTTATTTCCCCGTTGTATGTGAAAACAGTTTTCAACATATGTTTTTGAAACATTTTGAGTTCCAACATCTCATCCTTCTTGTTTCCCCACCTATCTCCACTAAGAAGGCAAGCATGTCACTGTAGGTTATATATGTCCAACTATGCAAAACACTTCCATAATAGTCATAATGTGAAAGACTAACTATATTTCCCTCCATCCTATCCTGCACACCCCCATTTATTCTATCCCTCTCTTTAGACCCTGTCCCTCCTGAAAAGTGTTTACTTCTAATTCTGTCCTTTTATTTACCCTCTCTTTTATCATTCCTTCTATCCCCACTTATTCACATCCCTCTTAATTTCCTGTAGTGTACATAGATTTTCATACCAAATTAGATGTGCATGTTATTCCCTCCTCAGCAAAATCCAATGAGAGTAAGGTTCACCCTTGCCCTCTCAACTCCCCCTCATCTCCTCCATTGAAAAAGCTCTTTCTTCCTTTTGCTATGTGACAGATGATTTACCCCATTCTAATTCCCCCTTTTATCCATCTCCCAATATGTTTCTCACTTGCCCCTTAGTTTTATTTTTTGAGATATCATGCTGTCCCATTCAACTCACCCTGTGCCCTCTGTCTATATACATATAATCCCTCCAAATATGCTATTGTTCAGAAAAGTCTCAAGAGTTACAAATATTATCTTTCCATGTAGGAATGTAAACAATTCAACTTTAGTAAGTCCCTTATGATTTCTCTTTCCTGTTTACATTTCCATGTCTCTCTGTATTCTTCTGTGTGAAAGTCTAATTTTCTATTCAGCTCTTATGTTTTCATCAAGAATACTTGAATGTCCTCTATTTCCTTGAATGTCCATATTTTTCTCTGAAATATTATGTTCAGTTTTTCTAGGTAGGTGTTTCTTGATTTTAATCCTAACTCCTTTGACCTCTAGAATATCATATTTCAAGCCCTGTGATTGCTTAATGTGGAAGCTGCTAGATCTTGTGTTATCCTCTGTCTTTCCACAATACTCAAATTGTTTCTTTCTGGCTACTTGCAGTATTTTCTCCTTGACCTGGGAACTAGGCAATTTGAGCAAAATATTCCTACGTGTTGAGGGCCAGGATGGAGTGTGGTTGGCAAGTTCAGGATAGACCTTTGGGGAAAATGTCCTTTGAGACTGTGCTCATTATCATCTGCAATGACTCTCCATGCCCACCCACCCACCCACCCCATGTTGCTGTATCTGTGAGATAAACAAGAGAACTACAGAATACAAGGGATATGTAAAATAGATGTCCTGTAGGCTAACAGTCTTTAAGACAATAAGACTGGTCAAATTGCTAGGACAGGAAACGAGTAGAATGTTACATAGACTTGCAGTTTCTGTCTGTAAATACCCTAACCCTTGGATCAATAAACCAAGTTGCCCTATCTTCTCTCACCCGCCCATGTGTCTTTCTTTTTCACCACTTATCATGGAGTCACATGGAGATGCAGGCCATCCACCACACCTAGGAGTTTTTCTTTTAGGATCTCTTTTAGGTGGTGACCAGGTGATTCTTTCAGTATCTCTTTTCCCTTATGGTTCTAGACCATCAGGGACCTTTTCCTTGATAATTTCTTGGAAGATGATGTCAAGGCTGTTTTTTTGATCATGGCTTTCACATAGTCCAATAAATACTTAATTACCTCTCCTGCATCTATTTGCCAGCTCAGTTATTTTTCTAATCAGATATTTCAGAGTCTGCTATTTTTGTCATTCTTTTGATTTTGTTTTATGATTTCTTGATTTTTCATAAAGTCATTAGCTTCCACCTTCTCCACTGGTATTCAGGAGCTTTGACTTTCTTGTCTTCTTCTGTTTGGTCTTCTGTTTGATCTTCCTTTTTACCAAATTAAGAATCCACAGTGTGATTCTTTTTCTGATTTTTGCTCATTTCCCCCACTATTTACTTGACCTTTGAGTTCTTCCTCAAGGTAATTTTCTACTTCTAGTGGGGGTGGTGGGGTGTACTGCCAGCTGCTTGATGCCCCAAAATCTGTGGGCCTAGAGCCCCATAAATAGGTGCTGCCACTTCCCCTGCTGTAGTGTGTTCTCCTACCCTTGCTGTCACCCTGGGTCTATGGATAGACCAATTTAATATCTCCTACTGACCCAACAAGCTTTTTTCCCACTTACCTTCTAATTTGTCCTCATCGTTCTGGGATTTTGATGACTGGAAACCACCACAGGTGCCAGAGTTTCAGTGCCCCCCACACCAGTCACGCCCATCTGTGTCAGTGTGGCCCAGGCTGCATTGCGCTCTGCCCCCAGTGCAGGGTCAACCCTTCAGGCTGTCTTGGACTGGGTATCCACTTCACTCCATCATTCTGTGGGTTCTGGAGCTCCAGAATTTGTTTAAGGTCATTTTTGACAGGTATTGGCTGGGTTTAGAGGGAGAGCTCTAGGAAGTCTCTATTTCTATTTCACCATCTTGACTCCACCTCCAATCAACATTCACTTTGATAAGATTTATTATACTGTGTTATGATAATTCTCTCTTTGTTCCATAAACTAAAAATAAGGTAAAAGAAATGTAAAAATAAATAGCAAACATGCATTTACCACCCCTACCCACCCCCAACAAAAAGAAAGAAAAAAGGGAAATCAATTGCCCACTAAGACTAGAAAAAAATAAAGCTATATTCTCTTCTAAATTACCTATTAGAAAGTGACTAGTAAGAGAAAAAAATAGCATGGGAAGGGGAGAAATTATGCATCTTCATCATTGTTTCAACATCACAACTAAATTGTTGAATCCTAGGTCTAAGAGAAGTAAAACGCCATCTAGTCAAACCTCCCTCATTTTATACATGAAAAATTGAAGCCTGGAGAGATTCAGTACCTTGTCCAAAGTCATACAAGTAGTAGGATCATGTGTGGTATTTTCCTGAGTTGAGGAAGAATGCTTGCTGAAACTTTTCCAAGAGGACTTTGTCTTGGTTAGGGAGGCAGACAGGGGTGGGAGGAATTTGACAATGTACCTAATTTCACAAAAATCTCCCCTTGGGGCACAAGCATAGCCCACCTCTTACTGTAGGGTCTTGAATTTGAGGGATTTATTTAAACCCAATAATTTGGTCTGAAAGTGCCAAGTGCTGGCTCTGAGTAGTTCACAAAGTTAAATAGAAATCTTTATATTCATTAAGTGTGAGCTGGAGACATATTATCTCCCTCCCTTTGTTATTGTTCCTAAAGGTGGAACAGGAGAGCCTGAGAAGCACTCAATTTAACTACTTAGTGCTTTCTGTACAACTACAAAGAAACAGGTGTCATCCCAGAAACCCTAGAGGACAGAGATGATCAGGATAGCTGAGATTGTGCTCAGAGTTGGGATTAACGTATTCCTAGCTGGACAAAATTGAGTAACTACCCTCTGGTGGCAAGTGTTGACATCCATGGTAATGTTATAAAGAAACATTTGTTATTTAACCTGAGAATGGTCCAAGTAATGTGGGTACCTTTCCTTCTATCTTTGACTGTAAATATATTGGGATGGGGAGCACCAAGTTGAATGTTTTTGCTAAGGCAACTGCTGTCTCACAAAAATCCTTCTTCCACATATGGTTCTGGGCCAGAATTTCTCCACCTGGAGGTACTGAAGATTTTTTTCAGAAACTTTCCTAGAGTATCCATGAAGAATCTTAGCCATACACAATACTGGCAGATAGTAAATTGCCAAACAAAGGATCAGTATTGACCTTAATCCCCAGTATCTAGCTTGCATTTTTTTAAAGGTTATTCAATCAAGAATCAGTATGTTGTGACAATTTAGGAGAGGTAAGTAATGCTTTTCACTGCAGTGGAAAGGGAAGCACAGGAGAGAGAAGGGGGGGGGTGGAGATTTGTAGAGGTATATTTGCCATGGATGTGCCAGGGTTTGTTATTTACAAAGAGAAAATTCTCCCTTTCTAAGAAATATCAAAATACAAGACTTATAGAAATACTTTTAGAATTGTTAAAAATAAAAGTCAATTTTATCAATCACATTAGGGTTAATGTAGAGAAAATCATTAAGAAAAGGTTGCAGTTTTTTTTTCTTTCTTTTTTTTTTTTTTAATCAAAGAACAAGGAAAACATTTCCAGCAGTAGATGAAACCATCAGTTTTAACACTTCCCTCTATGGCATGTTATGTTTAATTTCTCCTTGAAAATAAGTTTGTCACCTCATATTTTCAGTACTAATAAGAAGTTAATGACCTCTGGGTAGAGCTATATTTCATTTCCCCATCTGGTTAATTGAGTCATTGATGGCCTTCATGAATCATTTTCATTCTGCCCTGATTAATCTAGATAAGTACACTCTTTATAAGGGAATCCTAGTTCCCATTGGTCAGTCAGGTAATACATACTTGTGCACCCATTCTGTACCCTAGGAAATGGATTAAGTTGTACTTCACACCTAGTTCCCCTTCTAAGCTAAAACTCCTTCCTAAAACCATTATTAATTCAGCTATTCTTTTCTCTGTGTTTCCTCTCTTGGTAGTCTTTCTATTTTGTTTACTTAAAATACTGTTTCCAATGTGAGGAATACCAGTGGAATTCAGAGCAATCTCTTGTGCCATGCCTTTAAATCTCTGCCCTGATCATGTGTGTGACATGTGACACATCCATTTATCTTTCTAGATAAAATGAAAATATAGGGCTAAGGGATACCACTGATCTGCACATCATAGTTATGTTACCAGCATACCATGGGAAAGATACACCTGAAATAATTTTAAGACTAATTTATATTTTGAATGTTTTCTCTACCACTATCATAAATCCAGAAAATCAGTAGAATCATAAATCACTCACTTATCTGTAAAATCTGCTGATTTCTGAGTTAACATCCATGGTTAGAATTTAATAAGCAGTTCTCAACAGCCCTTATGAGGTAGCTCCAGTCCTCCATGGTAGGTATTCTGGGTACTAAAGGGATGCCAGCAAAAGACAAACTTGGACAGTTCCTCCTATGTTGGTATGATCCTTGCAGTAGACCAAGGTTGACTTTCAAGAATAATTGCATAAATTAGAGAAGACAATGAGGAAGCAAAACCATTACTCTTTTCAGGTGATATGATAGTGAAACAACTTTTAAAAAAATAGTTGAAATATTTAAAAACTGACTTTTCCATAAGCATGGCACTTTATCTCCTGATTTGGGCATTTTTTCTGTCTGTCTCCTCTGCCTCAAAATTTTCTTGTGTCAGACATGGGACATGAACCCAGGAAAGTATGCCTCTGAAGTAAAATCTTTACCTGGATTCCAGGCTGTATGTCACAGAGGGTTAGACAAATCCATTTTTAAAATTTATTTAAATGAATTACTTATCCAAATTGATACATTCTTGAATGTAGTGATGGATTTAGTTGTCTTTTATTGTCTTCTGGTTTCCAACGTCTAAACCAGGTCCTTACAAAGTAAACTTATTTGTTGTCTGAATTGATTGAATGATGTGAAGAACCAGCTTTCAATGTTGATATCTAGAGAAAGGTATGAAAATTATTAGCTAGCACACTAATAAAAAAGATAGTGTGTCTCTGATTAGTTCACTTTGCATCTTTTTGCAAGCACATGTTCACAAATACTCAAATCTGCTTATAGCATTATTTGAAGAAATAGTCTCTTGGCACACTCAAATATATTCAGCTACAAAATCTTGCTCACTCTCTTCTTTCTTTCTCCTTTATCTCTTCCTGTATAATTATTTGCCTTTATTGTTTGTTATTCTTCTTTTTCCAAGGGCATCTAAGCATTGAGTGGGCTCCAGGAGGGGTCTTTGGCATTTGAGAATACAGTTGCACTTTCATTAATTATTGCTTTTTAAATAATTGTTGCTAGAATGATTGATAAAAGCATTAATTATGCAGAAACTATGTCTTTAAATCTTTTTAAACATCAAAGGGTTTCAGGGTCTCAGGTGAAGAATCTTGATTCTAAAGTGAATATAAAATCTTTTATCTGACTTATCTGAATAGTTGAAAGAAGTATAAATAAATTCTTCACATGGGTGCATTGTGCCATATTAAGCATATATTATACATCACTCCCATTTATACACCATACAATTCAAATTGACCTTTTTCCTCTTCATACATGACACAATACCAATCCATATCTACTTCTTATTGCACTGCCTGTCCTCTGTTCCCGGATTGCACTCACTTTTATCTTGCCATCTTAGGAGTCCTATTTTCTTACAAGACTCTCCTGAAGCACTACATTTTATATTTAGCTTTTCCTGATCCTCCTACTGGCTAGTGTTTTCCATTCTAAACCATCTCCTGTCTATTCTGCATATACTTGTACAGGTATAGGTGGTACACTTTTTTCTGTCTTTTTTTATTATTATTATTTTATTTGTTTTCAGTGTTTTAAAATCTTTTCCATACCACTTAGATTTCCCCCTTCTCTCCCCCTTCTTCCCCCTTCCCTGCACCCTTGCTCTCTGAGTCAGTATGCAATTTTATATAGGTTCTGCACACACATTCCTATTAAAAACTTTTTATTTACCTTAGTCACTTTGCTTAGAAGAATTAAAGTGAATGGGAAAAAATCATAAAACAAACCAACATGGAATACAAAAGAAAATGATCTGCTGCATTCTGTGATCAAATTCCATAGTTCTTTCTCTGGATGTGGAAGTCATTTTGCCTTAAGAGACCATTGGGAAGTTTTTAAGTCCTTGCATTGCAATGAAGTTCTAACTCTAGCAGAAGAAATCCTAATCATCAAGGAAAACTGCCCAGAAGTGCGAGATCCAGAAGACAAAATAGTCATCGAAAGAATTCACTAATCACCTCCCAAAAAGGATCCCAAATACAAAATACCAAGAAACATTTTGTCCAAATTCCAGAACTATCAAGTGGAGGAGAAAATACTACAGGCAGCCAGAAAGAAAACTTTCAAATATCAAGGAGCTACAGTCAGGATCACACAGGACCTTGCAGCTTCTAAGTTGAAAGATCAAAGGAAATGGAAAGCAATATTCCGTAAGGCAAAGGAGCTGAGACTACAACCAAGGTTCAATTACCCAGCAAAGTTCAGCAAAATATTTCAGGCAGGGAGATGTACCGTTCAATAAAATAAAGGATTTCCAGACCTTCCTGACTAAAAAGCCAGAACCCAACAGAGAATTCAGTCTTCAAATGCAGGTCTCAAGAGAGACATAGAAAGGCAAACAAGGGAAAAGAAAAACTTGTTACTAAATTAGGGCAAACTGTTTACTTCCCTATAAGGGAAGATGATACTTGTTAATCTTGAGAATTGTACATCTATTATGAAATATAAAAGGGGTACACATAGATAGAGGGAATGGGTATAAAGTAAATGATTTGATGATAAAAATGTGATTTAAGCATGTGAAGATATTGTAACAGGAAATGTGAAAAGGAAGAAGCAGAAAATGATAAATTACATAACAGGAAGACATACAAAAATATATTACAGGAGAGGGAAAGAGGGGAGGGAATGCATATTGTCTGAGACATACTCTCCTCTGATATGATTCAAGGAGGGTATACCACACTCAGTTAAGTATAGAAATACAATTATTTCTGTAGGTAGTAGGAGGGGAAGTGGGAAAGAAAAGGGAAGGGAGGCTAAAAGGGAGGGAAGAAGTAGTAAGAAAAAGGGGGATTAAAAAGAAGGGGGGGTGAAAGAAGGGAGGGAAGACTGATGGAGGCAGTGGTCAAAAATTAAATGGGATGGGATGGGAAATTAAAAGTGGATGGGAAGGGAGAAGGGAGAACTAAAAGCATAAACAAGGGGAAAGGGGATGGGGAGAGAGACACAGTAACATAAGTGTGAATGTGAATGAGATGAACTCTCCCATAAAACAGAGATGGAAAACAGAATGGAATAAAAACCATAACCCAACAATATGCTGTTTAAAAGAAACACATTTGAAACAAGGGGGATAACAAAAGGATAAAGGTAAAAAGTTGGAGTATGATATTTTATGCTTCATGTGATGTAAAAGAAGGAGGGGTAGCAATCCCAACCTCAGACAAAGCAAAATCTAATCAAAAGAGATAAGGAAGAAAACTATATCCTGCTAAAAGACACCATACACAACAAATCAATGTCGTCACTAATCATATATGCTTCAAGTGGTATAGCATCGAAATTCATAGAGGAAAAGTTAAGGAAGATACAGGAAGAAATAGACAGCAAAAATACATTAGTGGGGGACCTCAACCTCCCCCTCTCTAACCTTGATAAATTTAACCTTAAAATAAATGAGAAAGAAGTTAAGGAGGTGAATAAAACTCTGGATAAGGTAGATATGATAGATCTCTGGAGAAAACTGAATGGGAATAGAGAGGACTATACCTTTTTCTCAGCAGTGCATGGAACATATACAAAAATTGACCATGTAGCAGGGCATAAAAACATCACAAGCCAACGCACAATGGCAGAGATAGTCAATGCATCCTTCTCAGATCAAAATGCAATAAAATTTATATGTTATAAAAGGCCATGGAAAGATAGACCAAAAATTAATTGGAAGCTAAACAATCTAATCCTAACGAAGGAGTGGGTTAAGCAACAAATTACAGAAGCAATCAACAACTTCATTCAAGAGAATGAAAATGATGTGTCAACCTACCAAATCTTATGGGATACTGCAAAAACAGTTCTTAGGGGAAACTTTATATCTTTGTATGCTTAGATAAATAAAGTCAAGAAAGTGGAGATCAATGAATTAAGCATGCAGCCAAAAAAACACAAAAAAGAACAAATTGAACATCCTTAAATAAATACGAAATTAGAAATACTGAAAACTAAAGGAGAGATTAATAAAACTGAAATTAAGAAAACTATTGAATTAATGAATAAAACTAAGAATTGGTGTTATGAAGAAACCAAACAATGATAAGCTTTTGAGCAATTTGATTTAAAAAAAGAAAGATGAAAACCAAATTACCAATATCAAAAATGAAAGGGGTAAATTCACCTCAAATGAAAGGAAACTAAAACAGTAATTAGAAATTACTTTGCCCAACTTTGTGCCCACAAATTCGACAATCTAAATGAGATGGATGATTATTTTAAAATATATAAATTGCCCAGATTAACAGAAGAGGAAGCTGAATATTTAAATAGCCCCATCTCAGAAAAAAGAAATTGAACAAGCCATCAATGAATTCCCTAGGAAAAAATCCCCAAGGTCTGATTGACTTACAAGTGAATTCTATCAAACATTTAAAGAACAGTTAATTCTAATACCTTACAGACTAGTTGGGAAAATTAGGGAATTCTTTTCGAATTCTTTTTATGATACAAATATGATTCTGATAATAAAACCAGGAAAAGCCACAACAGAGAAAGGAAATTATAGATCAATTTCTCTAATGAATATAGAGGCAAAACATTTAAATAAGATTTTAGCAAAAAACATATAATAACTTATCATGAGAATAATTCATTATGATCAGGTAGGATTCATACCATGAATGCAGGGTTGGTTCAATATTAGGAAAACTATTAGCATTATACATCATATCAACCACAAACCTAACAGAAAACACATGATTATCCCAATAGATGGAGAAAAAGCTTTTGACACAATACAAAACCCATTCTTATTAAAAACACCAGGGAGCATAGGAATAAATAGAACTTTCCATAAAATAATAAACAGTATCTACCTAAAACCTTCAGCAAGCATTATATGCAATGGAGGTAAGCTGGATGCATTTCCAATAAGATCAAGGGTGAAGCAAGGTTGTCCACTATCACCACAATTATTAAATATGGTACAAGAAGTGCTAGCTGTAGCAATAAGGGAATAAAAAGAAATTGAAGGCATTAGAATAGGCAAAAAAGAAACTAAGTTATCACTTGTTGCAGATGATACACTTATAGAATCCCAGAGATTCAAATAAAAAACGACTTGAAATAATAAACAACTTTGGCAAGGCTGTAGGTTACAAAATAAACCCACACAAATCTTCTATGTTTCTATATATTACTAACAAAGCCCAACAGCAAGAGATAGAAATTGAAATCCCATTTAAAGCTAGGGTACACATTATAAAATATTTGGAAGCCTACTGCAAAAACAAAATCAGGGACTATGTGAACACAATTTCAAAATACTTTTCTCACAGACAAACTCAGATCTAAGTAAGCACAAAAACATCAGTTGCTCGTGGGTGAGCCGAACTAATATAATAAAAATGAGAATTCTAACTAAATTAATTTACTTATTTAGGGCAATGTCAATCAAACTATCAGATAACTATTTTCGAGAGGTGGAAAAAATAATATCAAAATTTATCTAGAAGAACAAGTGGTCCAGAAGATAAAGGGAACTAATGAAAAGAAATGCTAGGGAGGGTGACCTAGTTCTACCAGATCTCAAATTGTATTACAAAGCAGCACTTATCAAAACCACTTAATATTGGCTCAGAAACGTCAAGGTAAACCAGTAGAATATGCTAGGTACTCAAGACACAGTAGTCAATGAATTTAGCAATCTACTGTTGATAAACCCAAGGACCCCAGATTCTGGTATAAGAACTCACAATCTGACAAAAATTGCTGGGAAAACTGGATAACAGTGTGGTGGAAACTAGGCATTGACTAATGCCTCAAAGTGCACACAAGACAAATGGGTACATGATCTAGGTATAAAGATTAATACTACAAAAAAATTAGTGGAGCAAGGAATAGTGTATTTATCAGATTTATGGAGAAGGGAAGAATTTTTGACTAGATAAAAACTAGAAAGCATAATGAAGTGCAAAATGGATGATTTTGATTACATTAAACTGATAAGTTTTTCCACAACCAAAGCCAATGCAACCAAGATTAAGAAGGAAGCAGAAAATTGGGAAAGAATTTTTGCAGCTAGTGTCTATAATAAAGGCCTCATTTCTAAAATTTTTAGAGAACTGAGTCAAATGTACAAGAATACAAGTCATTAACTAATTTATACTTTGTCAAAGAATATGAACAGGCAGTTTTCAGAGGAAGAAATTAAAGATACCTATACTCATGAAAAAATTCTGTAAATCATTATTGATTAGAAAGATGCAAATCTATACAACTCTGAGTTACCACATCACACCTATCAGGCTGGCTAACATGACAAAATAGGAAGATGATAAATGTTAGAGAAGATGTGGAATAGTTGGAGCACTAATTTATTGTTGAAGGAACTGTGAACTGATATAACCATTCTGGAGAGGATTTTGGAACTATGTCCAAAGGCCTACAAAAATGTGCATACCCTTTGACCCAGCAATACTACTTCTAAGACTGTATCCTCAAGAGATCATAAAAATGGGAAAGGGTCTCACATCTACAAAAACATTTATAGCAGTACTCTTTGTGGTGGCCAGCCACTGGAAATCAAGGGGATGCCCACTGATTGGAGAATGACTGAATAAATTGTGGTATATCAATGTAATGGAATTCTATAGTGCTATTAGAAATGATGAACAGGAAGTCTTCAGAGAGGCCTGGAAAGACTTATATGATCTGATGCTGAGGGAAAGTAGCAGAACCAGGAGAACTTTGTACACAGCAATGACCACAGTGTGCGAGGATTTTTTCTGGTAGACTTAGAGCTTCATAGCAATGCAAGGACTTAAAAAATTCCCAATTATCTTTTAAGGCAAAATGCCTTCCACATTCAGAGAAAGATCTATGAAATTCAATCTCAGAATGTAGCAGATCATTTTCTTTTTTTTTATGATTTCTTCCTTTCATTTTAATTCTTCTATGAAACATGAGTATGCTGAAAGTTTTTGCTGAAAGTATGAATGTATATGTAGAACCTATATAAAATTGTATGCCATCTCAGGTGGGATGGGGGAAGTAGAGGGGTAGGAGAGGGAGGAAGGGAAAAAAATCTAAGTTATATGGTAATAATTGTAGGACACTGAAAATAAATAAAATGATAATAAAAATAAGTGTATACATAATCTGTCAAATATTACCTTTTCCATAAGATTTTGCAAACAAATTTACATTCTAAACCATTGTTTACTTTCTCAGTTATCTCTCTCTTTGGCAAGTAAGTCAGATGTTTGCTTAGGCACTTCCTGGGTTCATTTGTGCTCCTCTCTGTGGCAATTAATTTCCAGTTGTTTACGTTATATACGAAATTTATGTAATTGATGTCAATGTCATTTCTGTCCACCTTTTTCAATTGCTAGTAAAAGTAATTCAGAATAAATAATCCCATTTAAAATGAAAAAAGTATGAATCCAGCAATCATCTCCTGAATGATATCCCAAAAAGAAAATTTCTAAGAATATTGTAGTCAAATTCCAGAGCTTCCCAGGTCAAAGAGAAAATATTAGAAGCAGCCAGAAAGAAAAAAAATTAGAATATTGTGGAAACACAATCAAGGTAACAAAAGATCTAGCAGTTTCTATGTTAATGTATCACAGGGCTTGGAATATGATATTGCAGAGGTCAAAGGAGCTAGGATTAAATTCAAGAATCACATACCCAGCATCACTGAGTATAATACTTCAGGGGGAAAATATGATCATTCAACTAAATAGATTACTTTCAAACATTCTTGATCAAAAGACCAAAGCTGAATAGAAAATTTGACATTCAAACACAAGAATTAAGAGAAGCAGGATAATGTAAACAGGAAAGAGAAATCATAAGGGATTTGCTGAAGTTGAACTGTTTACATTCATATATATATATACATATATATATATACAGAGAGAGAGAGAGAGAGAGAGAGAGAGAGAGAGAGAGAGAGAGAGAGAGTGCAGAGGGTGCATTAAATAGAAAGGGATGCCACATGAAAGTATAAAATTAAGGGATGAGTGAGAAATTTATTGGGAGATGAAGAAAGGGAGAATTGCAGTGGGGTAAATTCTCTCACTTAAAAGAGGCAAGAGAAAACTTTTTCAATGGAGGGGAAAAGGGGGAGGTTAAAGAGAAAGAGTGAACTTTACTCTCATTTGATTTGACTGAGGAGGGAATTACATGCACACCTAATTTGGTAGGAAAATCTATCTTACTCTACAGGATATTAAGAGACAAGTGAATAAGTAGGAATAGGGGAAATGATAGAAGGGAGGATAAATGAGAGAAGGGCATAAGTAGAAGTAAAGACTTTTGAGAAGGGACAGAATCAAAAGAAAGGACAGAATAAATGGGGTGGCAGAATAGGATGGAGGGAAATATAGTTAGTCTTTCATATCATGACTATTGTGGAAGTGTTTGACATGGATGCACATGAATAGCCTATCTTGAAATGCTTGTCTTCTCAGTGGAGATGGGGGGTGGGAGGGAAGGAGGAAGGAAGATAAGGTGGACCTCAAAGTTTTAAAAATATTTGTTGAAAATTGCTTTTACATGAAACAGGGAAATAAGACATACAGGCAATGGGGTAAATTGATTTATCTTGCCCTACAAGAAAACAGAGGGGAAGGAGATGAGAAAAGGGAGAGGTGTGAAAGAAGAGAGGGCAGATTCATGGAAGGGGTAATCAGAATAAATGCTGTGTTGGGGTGGGTGGAGGGGAGAAATGGGGAGAAAATTTGGAACTCAAAACCTTATGGAAGTGAATATTGAAAACTAAAAATAAATAATTTTTTTGTAAAAAGATTATTTTATGGAGAACTTGCACAAAGAAAGTGCTCACACAGAGATCAGGAGAAGCAAATACAATGACATTGCCAAGTTCTTTCTGAAAAACTTTAATGTGAGGCAAGGAAGATGCTCTCACAGAACTTCCCAGCCTGATGTGCTTGTATCAAAGAAGGTGCTGTTCTTCATGAGCAGAATCACAGAAGCACAAAGAAAACACTTGTTACGCAAATCTAAAGACTTCGCCATTCCAATTCTTCAACGGACTATTTGTGCTTGTTCAGTGTTGCAACCCTCAGAGGTTGTATTGAAGTGAGCAGCCACAGTAGACCACACTGAGCTCTTACTGCAACAAAGTGATGTCGTTGGTGTTCCAAAAAAAGGGAAAGTGATGGATAAACAACAACTATTTTGTACTATCAGAAATAAAGAATTTGCATTCCTCAAAAAAAGTGAATATTGAACACAAAAATTAAATAAACATAGATTTTAAATGCTTATCTGTGAATAGAGAAAAATCATTGTTTTCTGCTGTGTGGAGGATGTATTGCTATGGGAAGACACTCAGTTGCATGTTATTTGGAGAGTGTAGGTGCTGGGTGTTAAGGGCTTGCACCAGAATATCCTTGGTTCTTACTTGCTGGAAAACTCATTGTCTAATTGGATTCAGACAGTGCTGTTATTTTCTTTTGTAGTTGCTAGGCTGCACAAGGGAAGGACTGTCAAATACAGAAACAGAAAGAGCTAAATTCAAATTTGTTATTAGGCACTTATGAGCTATGTGACTCTGGCTAACTCATTTAATCCTGTTTACTTCACTTTCTTCATCTGTGAAATGATGTGGAGAAGGAAGTGGCAAATAACTCCAGTATCTTTGTGAAGAAAACCCTCAAGCAATCGGAAAAAGACAGACATGATTGAACAAAATATCAACAATTTGTTTTCCTCATCTTGGCAATGTACAAACATAAATGAGGAATTTCCCTTCATGAATACAGAATTCAATTCTACAAAGAGACAGTTGAGTGTAGAGAAGTCTTAAATGTGTTTCAATAAGTTAGACATTGGAATCATTTTGAATGCAATTTCTATCATTCCAAGTTATTAATATTACATAGAAATACTGAAATATATGTTGTCTTATTTGGCATTGTGATATTTCACTGAAATGCTTATGAGAAGCTGGGTCAATCAGTGGACAGAATAGTGAGACTAGTATCAGGAAAACCTGAATTCAGATCTGGCCTCAGACACTTGCTCATTGTTTGACCTGTTCAAAGCATTTGCCTTTGTTCATCTCACTTTCCTCAAATGCCCAGTGTATATTATAATTGTAACTACCGCCTGTGGTGTGGTAACATTCAAATAAGTTCATATTTGTAAAGTACTTAGCATAAAGTCTGAGACATAGAAGACACTGGGAAAATCTCAGTTTTTAGTTATTTATTTACTATTATCTTGTTAAACTCATTTACTCCTTATCTAAAGTTTCCAAAGTAGATACTATGACATGTGGACAGGTATAATTTGGAATCCTTTGCCAATGTTTATATATTTGCATAATCTTTCTTCTTTCATTGGTTTTGCTAGCTTACCTAGACCTTTGTCACAAACCAGAGAAGAGAGAGGTCATCCTCATTTGTTAACTTGTTTGGAGGAAAAGCTTCAAGTATTCACCTATTGCAGATGATATCAGACTCATTTGTATACAAAATTCTTCAAATTAAAGGAGGATCATTTAATATTTATAATTTTAAATGCACTTAAATTCTCAGTGTTCTGATAGGCCTGTTCTGTATGTATTCATATAACAAAGAGGTTTTTATTGTCTTTTGAAATATTCAACCATTAAAATACCCAATTATGTTCATTTCTTTCATACTCTTCAACAATTTTTATATCTCTGATTAAATCCAATTTGGTCATGGAGAAAAAGAAATTATTTTAATATTCTCTTCAATAAGGTGTACTGAAAAATTTTTCACTGATAGGAATGATTTATTCCTTCCTTTCTTCATGTTTCATACTTGTTCAATTATCAATCTCTTCTTCATCTCTTCTCATATTTCTGCCTCTTTGTGGTACAGAGGTGACCCTAGCCATGTGAAGACTTTGTGAGCCAACTGTGCAATAACCTATCTAGAAACAGAGTATTTGAACCCAAGCCCACTAATGAATGGACTATGTGTCTGCCCTTAATATTCAGCCTCAATTAGGACTAAGAGAGTCACTGATACAACATCCAAACAACATTAATTTGGGAGGTCAGAGAACCATTTAAAGACCTGGTAATGTCCTTGGGTGTGGGAATATTCCAGTTTATCTGCAGAGGAAACACTCTCAACAATGAAATTCTGAGGGTCAGAACCAAGATGGCAGAGTAGAAAGACACACGTACACAAGGTTTCCCCACATAGCCCATAAAATGCCTGTAGAGAGGAACTCTCAACAAAATCTGGAACAGCAGAAATGGAGAACAACAGAGTGGAGGAGATTTCCAGCCCAGGGTGCCCTGAAAGGCCCATGGGAAACGTAAGTTGCACTGGTCACAGAGTAGAGCCCAGCCCAGCCTTGGCCGCAGGGCGTGGCTTGTGAACAGCCCTGGGGTGTGGAATCTCCAGTCGTGGAATCCCTAGTCCCAGTAGCAGCGATTCCCAGATCCCTCAATCCACAGGCACCAAAGGTCAGTGACGGGGTATTTTCAGCTGGCCAGGAAGGGAGAAGGGCCTTCCCATAGCTCCAGCAGCAGGCAGTGGCCACAGAGGTTGCACAGCAGCTCTTACCACTCCATTCTTGGAGTGTAAAAATCCCTGGGCACTGAAGAGCTGAGTCTTACCTTAGCCCTGTGTGAAGGCCCTGGGTGTGCTGGTCTTTGTCTCACACTCAATGACTGTTCTGCCCATCCAACTTATCTGAATATCAGCCCCCAGTGCTGACTTGGGGGAACTGGAGGCCAGGAGGCTGTGGAGAGGTAACTGCTAAGATTCTGGGCACAAAACTCCCTCTCTTCATCTAGATCAGTACACATTTGATCGTGCCACCTTGGAGGAACTGAGATCTCACAGATTCCCAGAGTATATCCTACTCTTGACAAAGGACCAAAAAGTCAAGTAACTGGTTGGGGAAAATGCCCAAAAAAGGGGAAAAAAATAAGATTATAGAAGGTTACTTCCTTGGTGAACAGATATCTTCTCCCATCCTTTCAGATGAGGAAAAACAATGCTTATCATCAGGGAAAGACATAAAAGTCAAGGCTTCTGTATCCCAAACGTCCAAAATAAATATTCAATGGGCTCAGGCCATGGAAGAGCTCAAAAAGGATTTTGAAAATCAAGTAAGAGAGATGGAAGAAAAATTGGTAAGAGAAATGAGAGAGATGCAAGAAAAGCATAAAACGTAGGTCAACACCTTGCTAAAGGAGACCTAAAAAAAATGCTGAAGAAAGTAACACCTTTAAAAATAGGCTAGCTCAATTGGCAAAAGAGGTTCAAAAAGCCAATGAGGAGAAGAATGCTTTCAAAAGCAGAATTAGCCAAAGGGAAAAGGAGGCTCAAAAGCTCACTGAAGAAAATAGTTCTTTCAAAATTAGAATGGAACAGATGGAGGCTAATGACCTCATGAGAAACCAAGAAATCACAATACAAAACCAAAAGAATGAAAAAATGGAAGATAATGTGAAATATCTCATTGGAAAAACAACTGACCTGGAAAATAGATCCAGGAGAGACAATTTAAAAATTATGGGACTACCTGAAAGTCATGATCAAATAAAGAGTCTAGACATCATCTGTCATGAAATTATCAAGGAAAATTGCCCTGATACTCTATTACCAGGGGGAAAAATAAATATTGAAAGAATCTACCAATCACGTCCTGAAAGAGATCGAAAAAGAGAATCTCCTATGAACATTGTGGCCAAATTCCAGAGTTCCCTGGTCAAGGAGAAAATGTTGCAAGCATCTAGAAAGAAACAATTCAAGTATTGTGGAAATACATTCAGGATAACACAAGATCCAGCAGCTTCTACATTAAGGAATTGAAGGGCATGGAATAGGATATTCCAGAAGTCAAAGGAACTAGGATTAAAAGCAAGAATCACCTACCCAGCAAAACTGAGTATAATACTTCAGGGGGAAAAATGGTCTTTCAATGAAATAGAGGACTTTCAAGCATTCTTGATGAAAAGACCAGAGCTGAAAGGAAAATTTGACTTTCAAACACAAGAATGAAGAGAAGCATGAAAAGGTAAACAGCAAGGAGAAGTCATAAGGGACTTAGTAAAGTTGAACTATTCACATTCCTACATGCAAAGACAATATTTGTAACACTTGAAACTTTTTCAGTATCTGAGTAGTTGGTGGGATTACACACACACACACACACACACACACACACACACACACATAGAGAGAGAGACAGAGAGCACAAGGTGAATTGAATAGGATGGGATCATATCCTAAAATAATGAATTTAAGCAGTGAGAGAGAAATATATTGGGAGGAGAAAGGGAGAAATGGAATGGGGCAAATTATCTCTCATAAAAGAAGCAAGTAAAAGACTTTTCAGTGGAGGGAAAAAGGGGAGAGGTGAGAGAAAAAACATGAAGCTTAATCTCATCACATTTAATTAAAGGAAGGAATAAAATGCACACATTTTGGTATAAAAACCTATCTTACAATACAGGATAGTGGGGGAGAAGGGGATAAGCAGTGTGGGGGGATGATGGAAGGGAGGGCAATGGGAGGAGGGAGCAATTTGAAGTCAACAGTCTTGGGGAGGGACAGGATCAAAAGAGAGAATAGAAGAAATGAGGGGCAGGATAGGATGGAGGGAAATATAGTTAGTCTCACACAACATGACTATTGTGGAAGTCATTTGCAAAACTACACAGATATGGCCTATATTGAATTGCTTTCCTTCCCAAAGGGAATGGGTGGGGAGGTAGGGATGAAGAGAAGCTGGAACTCAAAGTTTTAGGATAAACTGTTGAGTACTGTTCTTGCAACTAGGAAATAAAAAATACAGGTAATGGGGTATAGAAATTTATCTTGCCCTTCAGGACAAAAGAGAAGATGGGGATAAGGGAAGGGAGGGATTTTAGAAGGGAGGACAGATTGGTGATAGGGGTAATTAGAATGCTTGGTATTTTGGGGTGGGGGAGGGGAGAAATGGGGAGAAAATTTGGAACCCAAAATTTTGTGGAAATGAATGTTGAAAACTTAAATAAATAAATTTAAATTTTAAAAAAAAGCAATGAAATTCTAGATCAAAATAAAATGTTGAATAAAATAGGAAGAAGAATTAAACCTGTATTTTCATCAGTATAGGAAATTTCCAGAACAGGGAACTCCTTCTACCAATGCAAATGTGCACTTAATGTATAGCTCTAAGCTTTAACAAATGGGCTAGAGGCCTGAGAAGGTTGCAACTTCTGCAGGGTTTCATAGGGAATGTATGACTGTACAGAAATTGAACTCAGTTGTTCTATGATTGTGAAGTGGATTCTCTATATACTATCCAACACTAGCCCTCCTACCTATGAGGGAATGTCCATTGCTAATGTTGTTTTATGATATAATCCTTTCACTACTTCCATTGGTAAAAGAAGACGCAGGTGTCTTATCTCCCTTAGAAATCTTGCTTTCCCAAAAGGTTTTCCATTATTAAAATAAGAGTAACATTTATTCCATGCATTGCACTTTTCTCATCTTTTATTCCCTGATTCTTCCATACCACAGAGCCTGGAAAGACCATGCTTTACATATTCTCTTTTTAGTTAACAGTCTACGTTCTCAAAGGTATACAACATGTCAGTCTCCCATTTTGACAACGGCCATTGTCTAGGTAAGTGGAGCCACATATCCTCAGACATTCACCACTTTTCAGCACACAAGCATAAGTATCCTCGGGAATCCCTATGGAAAGAAGAAAGCAAATGTTTCAAAATTTTTATGAACACATAGAAGTTTTGCTGTATTCTGGAGAAGAGTACAAAATGTTTAACATAAGCATTATAATCATTAATTTTATTTTTTAAAATAAATTGATGGATGTCCATCAGTTGGGGAATGACTGAATAAATTGTGGTATGTGAATGTAACAGAATACTATTGTGCTATAAGAAATGATGAACACGAAGATGTCCAAGAGTCCTGGAAAGACTTATATGACCTGATGCTGAGTGAAAGGAGCAGAACCAGGAGAACTTTGTACACAGCAACAACCACAGGGTATGAGGAATTTTTCTGGTAGACATAGTACTTCATTGCAATGCAAGAACTTAAAAAATTCCCCATGGTCTCTTAAGGCAAAATGCCTTTCATATCCAGAGAAAGAAGGAATTCAATCACAGAATGAAGCAAATCATTTTATTTTGTATTATGTTTTGTTTTGTTTTATGTTTTCTCCCATTGATTTAAATTCTTCTCTGCAACATGACTAAGGTGAAAATGTATTTAATAGTAATCTATGTGTAGAACCTATTTAACGTGGTATGCTGTCTCAGGGTGGGAGTGGGTAGGCAGTGAGAAAGGAGGGGGAGGGAAGGGAAAAATCCAACATATATGGAAGTGATTGTAGAACACTGAAAACAAATAAAATAATAACAACAATAAAAAACTTCTCTATATCTCAGTGATAATCTATATCCAGTGAAAGTTACCATATAGTTCATTGTTTATAAAAAAATCTAAACTAGAAATACTATTCATCTTTATTATAAAATATTTTTTCTGTCAAAAAAATGAATCTTTAAATAAATTCATTGCATGTGATGGGAAAATATCAGAATTTTGAAAATGAAGAACTAGTTTCCAATCCTACCACGCTGATTTATTAGCTTTATAAACTTGTTGGAATCTTCTCACCTCTTTGAGTCTTTGTTGAATTATTTATAAAAGGGAATCATTACACTTGCTTAACTTACTTGATTCTTGTGATAATCAAATTTAGGTAGGCATTGGATGTCTTATTTACTTAGTATAGCTATTAATCTTACTCCATCTCTTTCCTACTCAGTAAAATCCTATGACTGCTTTTTACTTTGAGGACCAAATGCAGACTTTTTTCTTTGATAGATAAATCACTGAATAACCTTCCCAAAAGATATATTCCCAGTGTAATTACCATGTTCATTCATTCATTCCCTCTATAGCTTAGTTGAACTAGTTTCTTCTTTGTTTCTCTCAATTCAAATATCCATAAGTCATCTCTGGCCCTTTGCAAATGTCATACCCATTTCTATCATGAACACTTTCCTCACTTTGACCTCCTAGAAGCATGAATTTACCTCAGGGTTCAATTCGTGTGCTGACTTCTAAATGCGCCCAATCTTAATCAAGGCATGATGTTACTCCGCAAAATATATTGTCACAGAATTATTTTTTACTTAATATGAGCTTATATTAGTCTATGTGTCCATGATCACTGCACTGTAAGCTTCTTCAGGAAAGACAGCATTTCATAATTGTTTTTTGTACTCCCACTCCCTGGGATGAAGGAGACTTTTAATAAATGTTTTAGGCTTAAACAATATGAAAGTACTATGCTTGGCACTGGTGACACATGATTGAAAAACACTCATTCCTTCCAATTAGTGCAATACAATCTGTTAAGATATGTAAATCAGGGATATGCTATCAAATATAACTGTTTTTGATTGAAATAGGTAAAATGAGAAGGAATTCAGAGTAACAGTGAACATATCTTCTGACAAGACTGGGAAAGATCAGGAAAGAAAATCTCTTGAAGAAGTTTGTACTTCATTTGGGCCTTGATAGATGAGTAGCATTTTCACCAGTGGACATTAGAGAATATTCTAGCTCTTGGGCTCGAAGACAGCAAAAGCTCATGTCCAACATAGAATGAGGTATGCTCAGAAGTTTAGTCTGGTAATGGGAAGGGTACATACGAAAGTGGGGTGTTGAGTGATAAAGTAGGAAAAAAAACAGTGAACTTGAGTCAATGAAGTCTTAAAGGGCAAATAGCATATAATTAGTAGAGGAAAGGCACTAAAATTAAAGGAGGTTGGAAAAGACCTGTTGTAGTTTATTGATGAAGAAATCCAGAGAAGGCATTACATAGACATGAGGAAGGAGATTATTCTAGGCATAGAAAATAGCCAATCAAAATATACAGAGCACCATGAGATGAAATGTCTTATTACAGGAACAATAAAAACGTCATTGGCAGTAAACAGTAAAGTGCGTATGGAGTAACAGTGTATGATAAAACTGAAAGATGTGTTTTAAGAAAATTACTTTGGCATCTGAATAAAGGATTGATTGGAGCAGAAATTGACTTATGGAAACTGGTAGAACAATCAGTAAGACTAACAAAATATTCCATGTATGAGGAGATCAGGAAAAATATTAGTAAGCTAATGGTATCAGAGGAGAGAAAGAGGTATTATAGAGAGGTTGCATAGATGATATCAACAGACATATTGAGTGTTGGGGGTGTAAGCTCAGTTCCATGTGGACAGTCTCGGGCGGGTAAAGGTGAGAGCTTCTAAACCTTAGAGTTCTCATGAGACCCCCCAGGAAACAGCAGGGAATTGAGGAGTGAGATCTCATGTATTTCCGCCTCTTCCCGTGAGAACGTGATGGGAGAGAGCATCCCCACCCTCGAGACTGGCCCGGATCTGGGCACACCTATTGTTATCTAACAGGCATGGTATTGAGGTGCAAACGATATGGCAGGAGAGCTTAAGTAGGGTCAGGAAAGCCCGAAGGCTCTCTTAGCACTGAGGGGCCCTTATAGGACAGAAGGCCCCTTTTCCTCTCTTCGCTCTTCCCTCCCCCCTCTTTCCCCACTTCCACTTCTGCTTTCATTCTCTTACTGTAAGATCTTTGCCTCCTTGGGAGATTTCTCTCTGTCTCCTAAGGAAGAGTTCCCCCTGCACATGTAACCAGGACCCTGAATAAAGCCTAACCCTTGTTCGACTCCGGAAAGTCTCTTCTTTCATACGTTTATCCGGTTTGGCCAGCCGAAGACCTACGATAGGTAAGGTAAGACTCGGGTAGCCCTCAGGCCTCTAGGCCTGGCAATTGAGGAGTGGAGGATTGCATCTGTTGGTGAGAATGAGGGACTAGGATGATGACTGAACTTAGAATAATTATTGACATTAAAAAGATACTAAGATGGTACTCTTGAGAGTAATAAGGAAATTTGAACGAGAGGTTTAGAGGGCTATGTGAGGAATTCAGTTTGGGATATTTTTAGAGTAAGATACATGATGGACATTCAATTCAAGATTCCAATAATAAGCAGTTAAGGAAGTAAAGCTGGGGGTCAGTGGAGAGCTTATAACTGGATAGGTAAATTTGAGAATTTTCAACTTAAGGAGGACAATTGGATCCATGGGAGTTGATAAGATCACCAAATTAAATAGAAATCAACATAACTAACAAGGGTGGCCAATGGCTTACTATACCCTTCCCTTCCTTTTTGCTTCTAAAAGTGGCCCCGGGAAAGCAGGGGAGGCATTCAGCTCAAACACTTCAAACTTTCAGAGAAAATAGCAAGGACCAAACTTCTTATCAGATATACTGGATTCTAGAGGTCATGAGAATGGCTGAAATTGTACTCAGATTGGGGATTAGTGTGTTCCAATTGAGTAATAATCCCACCACAACCTCAATAATCATGAGATTAAATTATGTACAAATGTCTGACCAAAATTCATATTTTACAATTTTCTCTGTCACTTCTTTCAAGAGATCAAAATGTTTTATTACTCACCTTTTGGAGCACCAAGTGGTTGCACCTTAAGAGTGTAGGAGAATATCACAAAAAACGTGAAAATGACAAAGTGGAGAGTCCTCATGGTGCGGGGTTGGCTGGACCTGGAAATTAAAAGAAACATAAAAATAGCACAGATCTACAAAAGATATGACTGGACAGGACAAAAAAGGTTACACCAGATCATGTCATACTCAATGTACCTAAGTGCAGTTAATATTAGCTTCGAAATACCTGAAGCTGAATGCGAGTACCTTCCCAAGAGCCTAGAACATCCAATATTTATAAGACTGAGATATTGCCCAACAGGGCATTAAAATTGATATGTAAGTGTTGCAATCCCCAGTAAAATTCTAAATAAACCCATGTTATTTAACTTGAATAAGGTCCAAGTCATGGGGGTTCCTTTCTATTTTTCCAGTATTCTATTTCTGTCTATAGATGAATTGGTAATGAAAGGTCCAAGGTGAATGTTTAGGCTAAGGCTACTTCTATCACAAGCAGCACCTTCTCATACAGATGGCTCTTGGCCACCATTACACCTTCTGAAGGTGATGAATAACTTCTGGAGAGCTTTCCTTGATGACCCATGGAGGATCTAACTCATCCACAAAACTGGTTGTAAAATACTTTGAAAATATGATTCAGAAGGAAATAATAAGTTAATTCCTATGAATTTTTGGGAGCCATGTGCTGAATAGTAATTCCTCTAAAATGAAATTAATAAAGACCTTGTGTCCCTATATCTAGCTTCCACTTTTTGAACATTATCTGTTCAGTCAACAGCATTCTGGGGCAATTTAGGAGGCAGAAGGAACACCTTTTTCTACAAGGGAAGGGAAAGGACAAAAGAAAAAAAGGTGGAAAAGTTTATAAGTTCATATTGGGCATCTAAATTCCTATATTTCTTACTAGAATGAGAAAATGCTCCTTTTTGAAAAGAAGCAAGGAAAAAGGAGGTAAAGAAATACTTTTAGAATTGTTGAATAGGGTTATTTGATCAAATACCTCAGCCTTAAGGCAATCCATAAGAGAAAATTGCAAGTTTCTTTTATCAAATAATAAGGAAAGTATTTCCAGCAGTAGATGATACCATTAGCATTTCCATGACCTTCTATAATTTGTTATGTTTAATTTCTTTTTTAGAATAGTTTGCTTACTCTTATTTTCAGGACATATAAGGAGTTAATTACCTCTGGGTAGAGTTACCTTTGATGTTTTTCTAACTTGGAATTCTGAGTTTGTGATGGTCTTCCTGGATCTCTTTCATTTTCTCTTAAATGAACCAGTTCCGTATCCTCTTTATTTCGAAGTCCTATCTCCCTTCTGTCAGACAAATATGCACCTATTTTGTGCCCTAGGAAGTCTATTAAGTTGACATTTTTACCTATAAAATTCCCTCTTCTAGAACAAAGTCCTTCCTAAAATCACTGTGAAGTTAGCAATTCCTTTCCCTATGTTTCCTCATTTATTAGGCTTATTAGGTTTATTTGGTTACCATTCTGTTTCCAAAGGAATGTCAAAGGGTGTAGTGCATTATCTGGAGCCATGTCTTCCAATCTCAACTGTAAACTCTGTGTGTGACTTCTGGGTCATCCCTTCACCTCTCTGCTGCATAGTCAAGTGGAAATATGGGAATAAAGGATACTATTCATGCAGGGCTGTGATAATCATGGTTTACTTGCCAGCACACCCAGTCAAAACTTATTTGGGGCCTTTTGTTCTACCGCTTTCTTAAATTCATAAAATCAGCCAAACCATAAATCACCCCCTGACATGTAGCCTTTATTTATTTCTGCAGTATTTGAGCATTTGCTCAAACTGAAAAGTTAATAATTTCTTCTCAAGAACCCCTAGCAGCTAGCCATAACATGGTGTAAATTCTGGCTACTCAAACGCTATGCTAGCAAAGTATAGGTCTGACACTTTCTCCTGTGTTGATATGATCCTGGCCATGGACAAAACTTGCTTTCTGGATACTATTATGACTTTGTATAGTGAGAATTGTCATTAGTAGGTTGGTTGATGATAACTTCTTTGACACTAGCAACTCATGAAAGTATTAAAATATGAAATATCCTTTAATTCCCTACAGTCCCCTTCCACTTCTGCATTGATAGTAGTATCAATAGGACAGAACAGTAGTTTGACCATGCTGATAATCACACATTTTTGACATCAGTAATACAATTGGTGTAATTTATTTTATTATGAGGACAAAACCAACAAGGACTCTTATTTGATAGATTATTTGATCACTTTTTATTGTAGTATTCAAGATATGTATTTGTGCTATAGGGAAGTAGGAAATGAAGGAAAAAAGAGAATTTCAGAAGGGATGGCAAGTTAATGACATAGTGGTTGGAACAAAACTGAGTTTTGAGCAGGATCAGGGTCAAAAAAAAGGAGAGTAGGATCAATGAGGTTCAGGATAGAAAGGGGGATGTGCACAGTTAGTATTCAAAACTGTAAAAGTGAATAGAATGAATTCATCTACAAAAAGGAAACAGACAGTTGTGCTAAAAAACAAAATCAAGCAGTATGTTGTTAACAGGAAAAGCACTTGAAGCAGAGAGAGACACACACAATAAAAATTAGGAGTTCAAACAGACTCTATTATGCTTCAGCTGAGCTAATAACATAATAAAAACCTGAAAGTCAAAGCATAGAATAATAATTTTAAAAGATTTTAAGAAAACCATTGAACTAATAAAGAAACTAGGAACACCTTTTCTTAAAAATAGGAAATCCAATGATTAATTTGATATGAGAAAAATCATATTAGCAACATCAAAAATGAAAAAGTTGAATTCACAACCAATGAATGTGAAATTAAAGCAATTCATTTGAACAACTCTTCATAATAATATGCCAATAAATTTGATAATCTAAACAAAATTGATGATTATTTATAGAAAATTAATCATCAACATTAAGAGCATAGAAAAAGAATCCTTAAATATCCTTATCTCAGGAAGAAAAAGTAATTAAATGAGGCATCAATGAGGTAAGTAAGAAAAAGTTCACAGGACTATGGAAAGATTCACAAGAGAGTTCTATCAAATATTTATAGAACAATTATTTTCAAAACTATAAGAATTATTTTGGAAAATAGGCTATGAAGGAATATTATTAAATTTCTTCCACCACACAAATATGGTGTTTTGGATACTAAAGAATGAAGTGCAAAAACAGAGATGGAAATCTATGGACCAGTGTCCCTAGTTAATATTGTTGTAAATAATTTTAATAAAATACTAGTAAGCATATTACAACAATATATCAAAAAATCAAACATAATCAGATGGCGTTTATACCAGGAATACAGGGTGGTTCAATATTAGGAAAAGTGTCAGTATAATTGGCCATAATTATAATAAAACAAAAAAATTATGTCATCTCAATGCAGATAGAAAAAGCTTTTTAAAAATAGAATTCTCATTCTAATTTTTTAAAAAATGACACCAGTAAGCATAGGAATAATGAGAGCTTTCCTTAAAATTATAGGTAGTATCAACCTAAAAGAAACAGTCACAATCTTTAACAGATCTAAGGTCAAAGCCTATCTTGGGGTGAGACCCAGATGTCCATTAGAGTCACTGTTCATGACTTTTTTAAAAACGTTGCTATGGCAATAAGATAAGAAAATAAAATTAATTAAAGTAGTTAATGAGGAAATAATTGGGTCACTCCTTGCAATCAGAGGAAGTAAGACAACCCATGCATTCTTTTCATCATGTATTTTCTTATTTTTTTGATATGTCTAAATCTAGTCAGCATGTATGTTAGGAACTCCCCTGTCCTGCTTGCATAAGTCATGTCCCATGTCTAGCTCCCCAGATGTTGGGTTCTTGTTTAAGAAATTCCTGGGACTGCCAAGATCAGAGTGAAGACACAAAGAAACATAGTACCTTTTAGGGGACTATGAGGATTTCTACCTCGTCTTTTTAGGGCACCCTGGAGTTTTTCTGAGGCACAGGGAAGAACTCCCTTTGGCCATATCTCCACTAGAGTGCTCCCTTCCCTCAATCAGTATCTTATCTACTCTATTTCATTTCTTATTCCACCTCAGTAATAGGTGCTTTTTGTAAAAAAAAAAAAAAAAGTTATTCTTTTCTATTTCAGACCAAATAGTTTACAGCTAATAGAGACATCAGAATTTATTTGACAAAAGAATCTTATTTCATAGATGTGGAAACTAAGACTTAGGAAGAGGAAATATTTGCAAAAGCCATATGATTGTGGAAGTATTAGACTCAAATAAGAGACAAAAGATTTTATTAGATAAAGAATTTCATTAGAAGATGGCCTCTATCATCACATCAAATAATGAAATTCCACCGTAACCCTTGACTCAAAGGGTCAAATGTGTGGGATTCTCTCCTCACTCATGTAGATTTGTTATTGTCCACTTCTCTACTGTGTGAGGGATTGGTGGTGTTGGTGAGACCTGGAAAGAAGAATGATCTGGCTCCTTCTGATTTTCAGAGTTTGTTGTGGAGATTCAGGATTCCAACTTCTCTTTAAGTTCATGAACATAGAAAACAAACCTGAGAAGTTGACATTTAAAGCTTTTAGGATGTTCCTATTTCCAGTATTGAAAATTATACTGAATGAATGAACTATTATTCCCAGACCTACTGGTCACTTAGCATTGAAGATGTCACTTAGTAGTCAGTTTTGTATTCCCTGATATTTGTCATATAGTAAAGTGACCCCCTACCTTGAGGAAGAACTGAGATACAAAGGTCTAGCCTCTTTTGTGGATGTGAACTCATCTGAATTATTTTTATCTCATTGCAAAAATTATCAATAAATTCTGGAACTGTCTTCAAGCCATTTCAGATCTCTAGTAATAAGCCCTTCAATGTGTTGGTGTTGAAAGGAAAATTCATTAATTGGGCTTTTCACACTGATAGATGAGGCAAAGCTCAGAACAAAGAGAAATTAATAGAATTAATTTTAATTAGGTCAAGACAGCAGTACTCTAAAAGGATGATCACTGGAAATCAGCAATAAAGGTGAGGCCAGGTTTTCTACATTATTTTAACATAATTTATAAAGGTCAACTTCAGCAGATAAGGTTGATCCACTGCATCTCAGTTCCTGTCCAAGGTAACAAGTACACGACAATTTGAAGATAGGGATATGTACCAAAGAAAAGATAATGCAAAGCAACTGCAGATCTGGTGTTTCATTCCCCAGCAGGGCCTCCCCCACCACTGATTCCTAAACAGGCGAGAGAACAATGAGATACTGAATCAACCTAAATTTGAAAAGTTCCTCCACTTGGTGCTAAATATATATATATATATATATATATATATATATATATATGTATATATATATATATATATATATATATAGTGGCTTAACTGCAAAAGGAATGCAAACACACACATATTTATACTTGTGTATATATGTGTGTATGTATTGCTTTGCAACATATTCAATCTTATATTGTACCATTATCCCCAACTTCTTTGTCCTAGGCTCTGCTGTTAATTGTGCCAAATTAGTGGAGACTTAAATTCATGAATCATAATCCCATGTTTCCATCAATATCATAAAAATAATTAAATAATTAATGAAATTAAATTAACTTATATGTAATCTTAAATATCCACCATTATGAAATAGACCCTATATTTAAACTAAGGCATGTTATAGTTCAAAATACTTAGAGGTTATATCACATAAAAATTTTAGAGGAGATAGGTACATTTTAGAAAACTTACCAAAAAAAACCTTAGGAAATATAAATATAATCAAACAAAAATCCAATTAATGGAATTATGATCACCTATATCAAATGACATCAATCCTTCTGTCATCTAGTTATCACCTCCCAAGATTCAATAGATTATCACATTTCATCTTGAGTGCCAGATGTGCTATGTAATTGTCTGGTCTCTGGAAATATTTGCTCTGGATATCCCAAAATATATGTCCCTCATTCTCAGGCATATTTAGTGTAATTTCCTTCCAGTGAATTTGCCTCTCTAGCTCCAAGTCACTTGCAGAGTCCTATGTGATTCTATAAAAAAATCACAAAATGAATCTCAAAACAATTTGGAACACCCTCTGAAATTTGATTTTTCTATTAACTGGGTCATATGGTAAAAAAACAGTTCAAGCCTTAAGGTTCTGGCCTCATTAACAGTAGAACTAGGGGGTAGAGTCAAGATGGAGGACCAAGAGCATGGACTCACCTTAACTTAACCATTAATTCCTTCAGACAACTCTAAAAAGAGAAGGTGAACAAATTTTAAAGTGACAGAATCCACTAGAAGACAGAGTGTAGCAGATTTCCAGCCCAGGACAGCCTGGAAGGTTGCTAAGAAGGATTTTCTACATGAGATTGGAGGACCATGGAGTGCAAAGGCTGCACTAGCACAGACTCTGCCATTGTGGAGCAGAGTGACACCCACCAGGTGGACTGAAGTAGAAGCAGCAGTGCAGTTTCTCAAAATTATCAGCCCAGGACAGGAGTCCACCTCAAATGAGTGAGCAAAAAGCATAGAGCACTGGGCAACAGCAGAAGGCACTCCTGAAATTATCAGTCCACAGATTAAATGTTTGTAAGTTTGAAAAGTTCACCAACTTGAACTTCTGGGAGCCAAGATAGTTGAGTAAACTGTAAGTGCTCTCACCCTCCCCTTGTTGACCTTGAAAAACCCAGAAAATGCTGCCTGTTGACAAATCCTGGAAACAATGGGATCAGCAGAAGGGGTAAATAGTCTCTCAACTAGCAAGGCTAGGGAATTCATCAAGGAGAGTTCCTGTTACTGTGTCTGAAGGGGACTAGTACAGGATAGGAGGTGTCCCAGACAGCCACACCTCAGAGAAACAGGAGGAAATCCTGAACCCCAAGGGGGTGGAACTGGTAAATACCAACACCAGTACCAAAGGCATGTCTCAGCATAGTCAGGGGAATTGGACAGACCCCAGGGCAAATGGGGTTTCACCAGTCACTGCCTCTGCTGTAGCTCAAGGGAGGAAGAGGCTTCCTATAGACAGACCACCCCACCCCATAAATTATGCCAGGAGTTTCAGTATAACCCTGGAGAAACTCACTGAGACTTCATTTGGCCTCCTCCTTGGCACATACCAGGCAGCTCAGCACCAGGTAAGCTGTAGCATTCTATCTCCTAGCTGAAAGAACCAGAGAACACAGCAATCAAAGCCTCATGTTCTCTCAGCACAAGAACAGTGGAAAAGAGCCCCTGTGCTCCAGAAGCTGAGATCCACTTTAAAAGTCAGGGAAAACGCAAACACTATGAGCAAGAAGCAAAACAGAAAATCTAAGACCGTATAATCTTTCTATGGAGACAGAGAAGATCAAAATATGAATAAGAAGAGGACAGCATTGACACTGTACTCACATCTGAAAACTCAAAAGGAAATATGAACTGGTCTCAAGCACAAAGAGAATTCTTGGAAGAGGTCAAGAAGTATTTTAAAAGTCAAATTAGAGAGGTAGAAGAATAATTGACCTAAGATTAAAAAAAAAAAACAATTGACAAAATGAAAAAAAAAATTCATTGAATAGAACAGTTCCTTAAAATGAATAATTGGAGAAATGGAAAAGGGAGCACAAAAGTTAGCAAAGGAAAACAATTTATTAAAAATTGGAATTGAGCAAGTTGAAGCTAATGACAGTATGAGACATGAAGAATCAGTCAAACAAAATATAAAGAATGAAGAAATTGAAGAAAATGCAAAATATCTCATTGGTGAAACAACGGACCTGAAAAATAGACCTGGGAGAAAAAAGAAAGCTAAGAAATTTTGGTCTACTGGAAAGCCATGATGAAAAAAGATCCTGGACAACATCTTCCAAGAAATCAACAAGGAAACCTGCCCTGGGGTCCTCTATCCAAAGAGAAAAATCATCATCTAAAGAATCCACCAATCATATCCTCAAAGAGATCCCAAATTGAAAATACCAAGGAATATTGTCAAATCCCATAACTATGAAGTAAAGGAGAAAATACTGGAAGTAACCAGAAAGAAACAATTCAGATATTGAGGAACTACAGTCAGGATCACACAAGACCTTGCGGCTTCTACATGAAAAAATTGGAGGGACTGGAAGATGATATTCCATAAGGCAGAGAAAGTTGGACTACAACCAAGGATCAATTGCCCAGCAAAACTGAACATAGTATTTCAGCAAAGAGATGGGCATTGAATGAAATGAAAGATTTCAAGACCTTCCTGATGAAAAGACCAGAGTTCAATAGAAAATTTGATTTTCAAATACAAGACTGAAAACAGAAATAAAAAGGTAAACAAGGGGAAAAAAAACTTGTTATTCAATATTGGCATACTGTTTACATCCCCATGTGGGAGGACGATATTTGTTCATCTTGAGAATTGATATTTAAAAGGGATATACATAGATAGAGGGAGTGGGTATAAAGTAACTGATGTAATGATAAAAACATGCTTAAAAGGTACAAGGAGATTGTAACTCAAGAAGAGCAAAAGTGGAGGCAGAAAAAGATAAGTTGCAACAGAGGAAGAGGCACAAAAAGATATTACAGTAGAGGGAAAGAGGGGAGGGAGATGAGCATTGTTTGAAATTTACTCCCATCTGATTTGGTTCAAGGAGGGAACAACATACTTAATTAAGTATAGAAATCTAACTTGCCCTATAGGCAGTAGGAGGAGAAAGGAGAAAGAAAAGTGTGGGGGGGAGTTTGAAAGGGGGAGAAGAAGTTTTAAGGGTAAAGGGGAATAAAAGGGAACAGGGCTGAAAGAAAGGAGGGAACACTGTGGAATGCAGTGGACAAAAATAAAACTATTGTGGAGGGGAAGGGAGAAATAAAAGCATAAACTGGGGGAAATAGGATGAAGAGAAAGGTGCAGATAGTATTCATAACTGTGAATGTGAATGGGATGAACTCTCCATAAAAACAGGAGGATAGCAGAATGGATTGAGAAGCATAATTCTACAACATGTTGTTTACAAGAAACAAATTCGAAACAAGGAATACACACAGAGTAAAAGTAAAAGGTTGGAACAGAATATATTATTCTTCAGCTGATGTAAAAAAAAAGCAGAGGTAGCAATCCTAATCTTAGAGAAATCAAAAGAAGAAATAAATCTAACAAAGAGAGAAAAGGAAGGAAACTATGTCCTGCTAAAAGGCACCATAGACAATGAAGTAATATCATTACTAAACATATATGCACCAAGTGGTGTTGCATTCAAATACTTAGAGGAGAAGTTAAGGGAGTTAGAGGAAGAAATAGACAGCAAAACTATACTCATAGAGGACCTCAAGGGCTCAACCACCACTCCTCTCTGAACTTGATAAATATAGCCTCAAAATAAACAAGAAAAAGTTAAGGAAGTGAATAAACTCTAGATAAGGTAGAGATGACAGACCTCTGGAGAAAACTGAATCTGAATAGAAAGCAACATACTTTTTTTCTCCACAGTGCAGGGTAAATACACAAAAATTGACTGTGTATTAGTGCATAAGAACTTCACAATTCAGTGCAGAAAGACAAAGATTGCCAAAGCATCCTTTTCAAATCATATGGCAATAAAATTATGTATAAAACAGGCCATGGAAAGATGGACCAAAAATTAATTGGAAAATAATAATCTAATCCTAAAGAATGAGTGGGTTAAACAACAATAGAAATAATAAATAATAATAATAGAAATAGAAATAACCAATAATTCCATTCAAGAGGTTGACATTAGTGACACCACTACCAAAACTTATGGGATGCTGTGAAAGCACTTCTTGGGGGAAGTTTCATATCATTGAATGCCTACATGAATAAAATAGAGCAAAAGGAGATCAATGATTTAGGTATGCAACTGAAAAAGTCAGGAAATGAACAAATTGGAAATACCCCAGTAAATACCAAATTAAAAGTACTGAAAACCAAAGGTGATATTAACAAAATTGAAATTATGAAAACTATTGTATTAATAAATACAACTAAGAGTTGGTTTTATGAAAAAAATAGCAAAATTGATAAACCTTTGGTCAATTTGATTTAAAAAATTGAAAGAAGAAAATGAAATTACCAATATCAAAACAGAAAGGGTACACTCACTTTCAACAAGGAGGAAATTAAAACAATTATTAAAAATTACTTTGCCCAACTGTATGCCCATGAATGTGGCAATCTAAATGAGTTAAATGAATATTTAAAAAATATAAATCATGCAGATTAACAGAAGAGGAAGATTAATATTTAAATAACCCCAACTCTCTAGCAGGTTACAAAATAAACCAACATACATCACCTGCATTTCTATATATAACTAACAAAGCACAATAGCCTAAAATAGAAAGAGAAATCCCATTTTAAGCTACTGTAGACATGAAATAATATTTGGGAGTCTACCTGCCAAAACAAACCCAGAAACTATATGATCATAGTTACAAAACACTATTTGCATACATAAAGTCAGATCTAAGTAAATGGAAAAAAATTTAATTGCTCATGGGAGTCTGAGCTAAGATAATAAAAATAACAATTATATCTAAATTTTAACTAAAATATCTCTCCTGAATCTATTTTGCAGGTTAGCTGTTTTTCCAATGAGATATTTCACATTGTCTGCTATTTTTTCATTCCTTTGGTTTTGTTTTAAAATTTCTTGATTTTTCATAAAGTCATTAGCTTCCATCTACTCCATTCTAATCTTTAAGGAATTATTTTCTTCAAGGAGCTTTTGGGCCTCCTTTTCCATCTGGCCAATACTACTTTTTAGGGCATTCTTCTCCTCATTGGCTTTTTATATATCTTTTGTCACTTGAGTTAGCGTATTTTTAAAGTATCATTTTCTTCTGCAATGTTTGGGGTCTCCTTTAGCATGCAGTTGACTTGTTTGTCATGATGTCATCCTCATCCACATCCAGACAAACAACCGTGGAACTGGATGACAGAATGAAGCAGACTGTTTTCTCTTGTGTTATGTTTTGGTTTGGTTGGGTTTTTTTTTTCACAGTTTCTCCCATTCATTTTTGTTCATCTATACAACTTAAGTAATGTGTATGAATGTAAGTGTAGAACTCATACAGGATTGCATACTGTCTCAGGGAATGAAAGGGGAGAAAATTTAAAACTTAAAGAAGTGATTGTTGAAAACTGAAAACAAATAAATTCAAATTAAAAAGGAATAGAACCATAAGAACATCCATTTTAGGAGTCCATAGTTACTTGAAATTTTAGAAAATTTCAGTTATCATATATGACTTGCTGTTTCTGTCTTTATTCTATGCATTTATCAATGTAACTTTACATGTAAAATCCCAAATTCAGTTTCTAGAACTAATTTTCAAGACATGTGGAACACCTCTGCAGAACTTGTCATTGGAACATACTCAAGGACAATGTGTTCCATTAGAATAATTTATTTGACATATAACTCCTATCATCTTGTTGCTTCCTCAAAATTTTTCACTCCTGCTGATTTCTCCCTTAGGAGTAGGAAATACTTTCAGGATTTATTCCCATACATGAAAACATAGCTACTGGTACTCATGGAAAGTTGAAGTTTTTCCTCCCTAGATTCAAGATTACAAAATGAATTTCCTTTAAGATGCTTAATAACAAAAAACAAAATAATTTGGATGTGTATATATAATAATCCAAAATTGTATACAAAGAGCAATTTACATGAAATAAGTTATCAATAAGAAAACAGACTACTGTTCTTATATGTTCTTTAAACAATGCGAACATCTTTAAGGTAACTCTTGAACACTTTGCCTGCACTACCAAACGTTCTAAACAGGTTCTTATCCCAAAGTAAATAACAAACCTAATGAAATTTAAGGTAACACAAATATAAGGTAAATAATAAACATAATCAATTTAAGGTAACACAAGACAGCTTATAAATTGCTACTCCATTAACATAACTGAGTAGTGCCAACATGATATTCACAGTGCCTACAGTGACCATGGATACAACATAATTCTGAGTTGTGAAATACAACAGACTCTCCAATGGAAAACAGAACCAAAACATTTATTTAGACAACAGAAAGTCAAATTCATCATAATCTGCCCACATTAATGAGGCACTGGACAACATCATCCCCAAGCCTTCCCTCTGCTAGGCCTCCCACAAATCAGCTCCCTTAAAGAAAAATCACAAGCAAGGTCTCTCACCCATGTTAGCCAGCTCCCTACTTGCCTGTATCCTTCCTAGCTCTGACTACTGTCATGACCAACTTCCTCTCAGTTCAACTCTAGCTCTGCCTCTTCCAGTTCCACCCATTCAGCAAACTCCTCCCACCACAGGATTTCTGTGTCTCAGAATTCCATGTGACCTATTAATGAATGGAAAAGATCTCCCCATTTAAATTGCCATTACAAATTGACAGTTTTGAAATACTGTTCATTAAAACACAAACCTAAGAGGATCCTTACTCTAATCTAAATGAACAGATAAATTTGCTTGCTTCACAATCTTCTTTGCCTTAGTCTAATTATTCCCATATCATTATGAAAGCGTGAGATACTTCAGGAACCTAATCTTATAAACATGACCAACTCAAGCATTAACTCAACTCTTGCTTAGACCATGGAATTAGATCAAACCAAGACTTTTTTGAGGCTTATTTAGTTTCTTTTAAGTCTCAAATAAAAAGCTTTTTATTAATGAAAGCTTTTCCTGTCACTTCATGTGGTACCTTTCTTCTGTTAATTATTTTCTTTTTATCCTCTATATAGTGTCCTCTGTATATATTTGTTTAGTTCTGGTCCTTACCAGCTAGATGGTTAGCTTCTTGATGTCAGAGACTCTGTCTTGCCTATGTTTTTATCCCCAGTACTTATCACAGTGCCTGTTATATGAAAAGTACTTAATAAATGCTTACTGATTATCATACTCCCTGGATAACTTTTAATTTTTCTGCCTATAACATTAAATTTTCAGGTCCTAATATACATTCCATGTTTGTAAATGTACCATAAAGAACTAAGAAAAAGGACCATTCTTCACTAAATCCATTAAATCCCCCCCACCAGATATCTGTCATATCTGTTATATCTTTTTTTGGCTTACATTTACCTAATTTTGAGAGGGGAAGATTACAATCCCCCGCTATTGTTGTACTACCATTTATGTCTACCTGTAAACAAATTAACCTTTCTTTTAAAATTTTAACTGCTATAATATTTGATGCATGTGGGTTCAGTATTGATATTGCTTCATTGTCTATGATACCTTTTATAAAAATATAATTATCCAGTTTATCTTTTTTAATAGAAAAAGTTTTGGGGGGTGGAGCCAAGATGGTGGAGTAGAAGAAAGGACCTGTAAAAGATATCCCCCCACAACCCATAAAATATCAGTAAAAAATTACTCTAAAGAAATTCTAGAGCAGCAGAAGTCACAAAATGACAGTGAAAGAGATTTCCAGTCCAAGGCAACCTGGAAGGCTTGCAGACCTTACAGAAAAGGTCGATCACACTGGCTGCAGAATGGACCCCAGCTCGCAGAGTCCAGTCTATGAAGCCCAGCTCAGCCTTGGCTGTGGCATGAGAGGGAGAGTACCAGAGCAGGCCTCAAGGGGCAGAATCATAGGGAGAAGCTGCAGTTCCCAGATTACTCAACCCCAAAACGCCAAAGACAGCTTCAAAAGTCAGTGAGAAAGTTCTTTCACCTGGGTGGGAAGAGAATATGGTCTGGCCTTGACCCCAGGTGGTGGCAGAGTCCATTTTTTTAGCCCTTGACCTAAAAACTCTAGGGGAATCAAGTAGTTGATCTGGGTCTTAGCTTTGAGTGGCAGTCCTGGGATGAGGAGGAACACTGACTGGTGGAGGTTCTGGACAGGGAATCCTACTCACAGATCCTAGGCAGAAGAGTGCTTATGGTTGCTATCAGACCAAAGTGCAGCCAGGAGAGGAGTTTGCTCCCTTTATTGTGCCACCTTGGAGGAACTGAGAATTTACAGGTCCATAGAGTATACCCTCTTCTTGACAAAGGACTCAGAAGTCAAGTAATTGATAGGGAAAATGCCCCAAAAAGGGAAAAAATAAACCTATAGAAAGATATTTTCTTGGTGAACAGGTATTTTCTTCCATCCTTTCAGATGAGGAAGAACAATGGAATTTATATCTTCCTCTGCGCAATTCAGAGGAAGATATAAAAATCAAGGCTTCTGCATCCAAACCCTCCAAAATAAATATGCAATGGTCTCAGGTCGTGGAAGAGTTCAAAAGGGATTTTGAAAATCAAGTAAGAGAGGTGGAGAAAAAGTTGGGTAGAGAAATGAGAGTGATGCAAGAAAATCATGAAGACTGAGTCAACAGCTTGCTAAAGGAGAACCCCAAAAAAATGCTTAGGAAAATAACACCTTTAACAATAGACTAACTTAAATGGAAAAGAGGTCCAAAAAGCCAAAGAGGAGAATAAAGCTTTAAAAAGTAGAATTAGCCAAATGGAAAATGAAGTTCCAAAGCTCACTGAAGAAAATAGCATTTTTTTCATTGACACCCTAGATATTCTGAACCTTTTTTTGTTCCAGATGGATTATGATATTACTTTTTCAAGTTGTATAAAACAATTTTCTGGTACTGTGATTTGTATGGCACTGAAAAAGTAAAATAATTTAGGCAGAATTGTCATTTTTATTATATTAGCTTGGCCTACCCATGAAGAACTGATGTTTTTCCAATTATTTAAATTTGTCTTTATTTGTGCAAACAGTGTATGGTACTTGTGTTGATATAGTACCTGGCTTTATTTAGGCAGGTAGACTGCAAAGTATTTTATAGTGTTCACGGGACCTTTCAATGGGATTTGTCTTTGTCTCTGCTCTTGGCTTCGTTAGTAATATATAAAAATGCAAGTGACATATGTGGGTTTATATTGTATCCTGAAATTTGCTAAAGTTGTTTAGTATTTCAAGTAGTTTTTTACTTCATTCTCTAGAATTTTCTAAGTATATCATCATATAGTCCACAAAGAGTGAGAACTTATTTTGTTCATTGCCTATTCTAATTCCTTTTTCTTCTCTTATTGCTAAATCTAACATTTCTAGTACCATATTGAATAGCAGTATTGCTAATGGGCGTCCTTGTTTCACCTCTACTCTTAAAGGAAATGCATCTAGCTTATCCTCGTTACATATAAAGCTTTCTGATGATTTTAGGTAGATAGTACTTATTATTTTATGGAAGGTTTCATTTATTCCTATTATCTCTAGTGTTTTCCATAGTTATGGTCTTTGTATTTTGTCAAAACTTTTTTTCTGCATCAACTGAGATGATCATATGATTTCTGTTAGTTTTATTGTTGATATGATCAATTATGCTGACAATTTTCCTAATACTGAACCAGCCTTGAATTCCCAGTATAAATCCTACCTGATCAAAAGATATTATTCTCATGGTAAATTGCTGCAATTTTTTTGATAATATCTTATTTAAAAAATTTTGTTGCAATATACATTAGGGAAATTGATCTATAATTTTCTTTCTGTTTTGGAACTTTCTGGTTTAGGTTTCAGCACCATATTTGTATCACAAAATGAAGTTGTTAGTGTTCCTTCACCAATTTTCCCAAATAGTCTATATAATATTGGAATTAACTGCTCTTTAAATGTTTGATATAATTTGCTTGTAAATGCATCTGACTCTGGACATTTTTTCCTCAGGAGTTCAATGATGGTTCGTTCAATGTCTTTTTCTGAGATGGGGTTATTTAAGTTTTTTACTTCTTCTTGTATTAAGCTGGGAACTTTGTTTTTGTGAATATTTATCAATTTCACTAAGATTGTCAAATTTAAGGACATACAGTTGGACAAAATAATTTCTAATTATAGCTTTAAGTTCCTTTTCATTGGAGGTGAATTCATCCTTTTCATTTTTGATACTGGTATTTGTTTTCTTCTTTCTTTTTTAAATTAAATTGACCAAAATTTCTCAATTTTATTGTTTTTTTCCTTAAAACTAGCTCTTAGATTTATTTATTAATTCAATACTTTTCTTAATATCAGTTTTATTAATCTCTCCTTTGTTTTTCACTTTTTCTAATTTGGTATTTATTTGGGTGTTTCAATTTGTTCTTTTTCTAGCTTTTTCAGTTGTTTGCCCAATTAATTCATAAACTCTTTCTCTATGTTATTCATGTAAGCACTCAGAAATTTAAAAAAAATACTTTCCTTAAGAACTGCATTCACCACATCCCAAAAGTTTTGTTAGTTTGCCTCATTAATGTCATTCTCTTGAATGAAGTTATTGGTTACTTTTATAATTTGTTGCCTGACCCACTTATTCTTTAGGATTAAATTATTTCTTTTCTAATTAAATTTTTGTCTATCTTTCCATGGGCCTTTATTACATATATTTTTATTGTGTCATGATCTGAAAAGGATGCATTGACTATTTCTGCCTTTCTGAACAGGATTGTGAGATTTTTATGCCTTGGTACATTGCCATATTTTGTGTATGTGTCATCTACTACTGAGAGAAAGGTATACTCCTTTTTATCTCCATTCACCTTTCTCCAGAGGTTTATCATATTTACCTTTTCCAGAATTCCTCCTTAACATCTTTCTTGTTTATTTTGAGTTTAGAGTTATCAAGTTCAGAGAGGGGAACTTTGCAGTCCCCCACTAGCATAGTTCTGCTTAACTTGTTTTCTTCAATTAGCTTTTGTTCTCCTTTTCATTTGTCCATTTTTTCCTTTTTAAGGACTCATTTTCTCCACTTACGTTTTTGCCTCCTTATCCATTTGGCCAATTTTACTTTTAAGAAGCTCATTGTAGTTTTAAAATCATCTGTTTTAAAATCCTTCATGAACTCTTCCAAGAACACTCTTTGGGCTTGAGAACTGTTTATACTCCTCTTTGAGGTTTCAGATGTAGGTAAAATGCC
The DNA here is from genome assembly GCF_028372415.1 of Notamacropus eugenii. Lineage (NCBI taxonomy): Eukaryota > Metazoa > Chordata > Mammalia > Diprotodontia > Macropodidae > Notamacropus > Notamacropus eugenii. The sequence goes on from NC_092872.1 coordinate 575,709,166, forward strand.
AATGCTTTCTCTTCCTGAATTCATATTTTGAACTTCTCTTTCCCCATAATAATATTCTATGATCTTTGCTTTTCTAATTTGCTTTTTTGCTCATGATGATTCTCTTATTCCTGGATTTTAAAGTGTTTTTCTGCTTCTGAGGTCCAAGGGGTTCTGTCCCACATTTCTTGCATAGGGAGCCAGGGTCCTGTTTATAGGATTTGAGTGCTGTGTCCTCTGATTCTGTTAGCTAGAAACTATATAATGCTGTAGCTAACCTAGTGCTGAAACAGCTGGTGTGTGCCAAGGTTAAGGTCAGGTGAAATCTATTTGAATTTCTCTGGCATTACACTGAAGCTCACAGAGTGAGGTGTGGGGCAGAAGTGGTCTGACTACTAGAGATCTCCTCCTACCTTAGAGCTGCTCTAGAGCACAGACAGGCTCAGCAGTTAGGGAGCCCCATCTGCCTTGGTGTCTGCCCGATTTCCCCAATTATGCTGAAGCATACTGGGGTCCCAGTGCTGGTGTTTACCAGCTCTCCACCCCGCCCCTGGAGTTCAGGATCTCCTACTGGTCCACTGAATTGGAGCTTGCTGTGATGACTGCTGTGGTCACCTTCAACCACAGCAAGAGGGACCATTCCCAATAATCTCCCTAGCTTCCTAAGCTAAAAGTTCCCAGTCTGCTAGCTCCACTGTTCCAAGTTTTTTCTTAGGACAATATTCTTAGATTTTCAAGATCAGTAAGGGGGATGAGAGTACTTAAAGTTTATTCAACTACCTTTGCTCCCAGAATTTCAAGTAGGTGACTGTCAAACATTTACTCTGTGGGCTGATATCCCCAAGTATTTGTTTTTGTTTCCATTGGCCTTGTGTTGCTCTCTTGCCCAGTTTTGTCAGATTCTTCTGCTATTCTGAGTGGTTTGGAAATCCACACTGTAGTTGCTTATTCAGTCCACCCATGGCCTGCAGTAGTGCAGCCTGTGCACTCTGAGCTGTCCAAGCCTGGTGAAACAGATCCTCCCTGTATACCTTTTGGACTTTCCTGGACTGGAAATCTGCCATATGCTGTCTCCTACTGGATTCTGCCATTCTAAAATTTGTTCAGATTCACTTTTTAGAGGTATCTGAAGGAATTTATGGAAAAACTCAGCTGAATCCCTGCTTTCACTGTGCTATTCCCATAAATGATCCTTAGCAATGATTATAGGTAAATGTTTCTTATGATTTGAATGAAAAGTTTATTAATGAAATAGTTTCAAGAATTTTTAATAAAAATTAAAAACTTTTTCTGCATCTATTGATGTAATCACATCCTTTTAAAAATTTTTGTTATTGATATAATCCTATCAAATTCCTTTTATGATACCAATAGGGTGTTGATACCCAAACCAGGAAAAGTTAAAATACAGAAAGGAAATTATAGATAGATTCCCCTAATGAATACTGAGGCAAAAAAATAAATAAAATATTAGGAAAATGGTTACAGCAATTTCTCACAAGTAAAATGTATTATGCCAGGTGGGATTTCTACCAGGCATGCTGGGTTGGTTTAGTATTAGGATAGCTATCAGCATAATTAAACATGCCAACAAAAACTAATAGAAAAAGTATTATTATATAATTTGATACAAAAATTAAAATTTCTGACAAAAATAGACATTCCTATTAAAAACATAGAGAACATAGGTATAAATTGAGTTTTCCTTCAAATGATAAGTACCATCTATCCAAAAAAAAAATGAACAAGCATTACATGTAATGAGTTTATGCTAGAAGCATTTCCAATAAGACAAGACTGTGTATTTTCAGTACTGTTATTCAACATTGTATTAGAAATGTTACTTTTTGAGATAGAGCCAAGATGGTGGAGTAGAAAGATGCATATACACTAGCACTTCCCCCACAACCCACAAAATACCTGTAAAAAATGACTCTCAACAAATTTAGAGCAGCAGATGCCACAGAACAACAGAGTGAAAGAGGTTTCTATCCAAAGGTAACCTGGAAGGCCGACAGCAAAGGTCTATCTCACAGGAGGTTGAGCAAAGTGAAGCCCAGCCCTGACCATGCAGCACTGGGAGGAACAGGACCTGCACAGATCTCCAGGTCAGAATTCCCAGCAGGGAGGGTCCCAGATCCCTCAACCCACAAGTGACAAAGAAAGCTCCAAAGGTCAGTGTGGGAGGGCTTTCATAGCTGGGAAAGAGGGGAAGAGGGCTACCCCAGCACTGACCCCAGGTGGCAGCAGCAGCAGACAGTGGGCAGCTGCGTGGAAGTAGCCTGGGTCCATTGTCCAGGAAGCTCAACTTAAAGCCTCTGGTGGAATTGAGCAGCTGATGTGAACCTCAGCCCTCAGTGGTGGTCCCACCCCCACTCAAAACCCCAATGGGAGTTGAGCAGTTGATCTGAATCTCAGCCATGAGCAGGGTACTGGGATGAGGAGGAGCACTAGGACCCTCCTCTTGACAAAAGATTCAGAAGTCAAGTAACTGGCTGGGGAAATGCCCAAAAAGGGGAAAAAACTAAGACCATAGAAGGTTACTTTCTTGGTGCACAGGGGTTAGACAGACATGAAGGAAAGAACTGAATCGTTTCCATTATCTTGGTATTGTATAATCATAAATGAGGAATCTCTTTTCAGTTATTACAGAATTCAATTCTGAAAAGATATAGTTGAGTATATAGCAGTTTTAAATGTGTTTTAATGAATTATATCCAGATTTTTATACATTTTGTAGTTATTTTGAATTCAATTAGTATCATTGCATGTTATTATTAACACTGTATAGAAATATTGAAATTTTTGTTCTCTTATTTTGCATCCTGATATTTCACTGAAATTTTTACAGGAAGGTCTGTGAGCCAATGGATAGAGTGTTAAGTGTATTTTTGTACTCCCAGTCCAAGGAATTTAGTGAGGAAGTTAGGACTGGATAGGTAAATGTAGCACCAATGCCATATTCACAGTGGCCATGAATATTACAGATCAATTCTGAATCACAAAATACAATAGATTCTACACATGAAAGACACAACCAAAATGATTATTTGGAAATCAGAAAACCAAATCCATCAAAGTAAAAAAAATTGATTCATAATAACAATGCAGAGGACAACACCATCCCTAAGCCTTCCTCCTGGTAGGATTCTCACAAACCAGTTTCAGTAAACAAATCACAAGCAGGCCCCATTAAACAAAATCACAAAAAAGCCTTTTCACTCAGCAGCCTGCTTGCCTGCATCATTCCTAGCTCTGACTAGACTTGCAATAATATCCTCTCAATTCTACTCTTGCTCCACCTTTCCTGTTCTTTCAATTCTGTAAGTGCCTCATACCACAGGTTGAATGTGACTCAGACTTCCATGTGACCCAGGAAGGTCACATGGGCCCGTTAATTAATAGGAAGGATCTTCGCATTTAAATTACCATTATATTTGGTCCCAATATCTTTCATATTCATTACATAGGTTGGTAGGGCAACTTGCACGAATTGAATTTTAATAGGGGGATAACAGAAAATAAGCATATAAAACAACATCTTAGGGTGGGAATTGAGCTCAAGCAACCCAACATCCCCCTCAAACAAATGAGGCCCCAAATCTTGGGGTAAGGGCAAAGGCCTCATCTTCCATAATTACTTCCAGATGAGATTGGACATAGAGCTGTCCGTCACCCAAGATGTCCCATTTGAGAGGTCACTTCTTTAGCTGGCAACCAGAGTTTCATGGATACTGGGTTCAGGGATGATGCATCACAGTTGTGGACAACTGCGGGTAACATCCAACTTAAGCAATCAGGCATCTATGGGAAGAGGATGCTAAGACTGCAAAAAATATATATAGAAAAAAGCTTGAACAGACAAAAAACCAAAAAGAAACAAGGAGATAATAACCAGAAGCAGGATAGATATAGGGTCAGCCACACTTCTGGAGTACATGAATCCACTATAATAGTCTCATTCACAGTAGAATACATGAGTTAAGAGTACAATTTGGTAATCATCGACTGAATAAACTAGTTGTGGTATTATCTTTCCCACATTCTATAATTTCCACAACCTTTTTAACATTGTCTGGCTTCTGTTTCACCCATACTTTAGCTCTCAATTTTATTTTATCAGTAGAACCAATCTTTAAGTTCCTGTGCTAGTTATTTCAGAAGCAGGGGCAGTTTCCATAACAGTTATTGTTTCACAAGATATAATAATTACTTGAACTGTTCTATCATTTTTTAAAACTTGTATGGGTTCTTCACCTAATTTTGGAATATCACAATAATTTCTCCTTGAAAATTAGAATCTATCACTACACTCAATGCATGTAATCCTCAAGCTGCTAATCCACATTTATGTAATATATGTCCAAAATGATATTGGAGGATTCTTATACATATTCCAGTAGATATTTTTCTTATTTCATTCCTATATTGTCTAAAGTCCTCTAAACAATGTACATTATATCCCGTCAAACCAGGTGTTCCTGGATATGGTGCTGGCACATCTGGCCTCACAGTCCAGTACTCAATATTTTGATCTTATGTGTTTGTTCTCTAATTTGCATATTTGAGGTCAACATTATGGCTAGAAGTATACTTTCTCCTAATGGTCTATTATTGAAAATATGTAAAGCAGTGAACAAATTATCTTTCCACTGATGTATGCAGGAATGGGTACAATTATCATGGTATATTCTTTCTTAGGTAATTTATCCAATTTCCATCATTAGTTTGACTTGTCTGCCTGATATTTCAGTCCCTCTCAATCCTGTGATGGTGATAGGAGTTCCATGTTTAAAATTAACAGGGTTTCCATATATAAGGGAGGCCTCTGCCCCAGGGTCTATTAATAACCCAGTTACAATATTTGATCCATTTTCCAATATATGGTCAAATTGACATGAGGTCTGTAATCCCATCTGTGTATTTCCTGAATTTGAGCTGGGACTCAGCCACTTTCATATTCTCCCTGAAGGTGTGACAAACTTGCATATGATGTTTCAGGAGGGTCTGTAGAGTCAGTTCTTACTTCTCTTTTCTATCTAGTATCAAGCCCCTTTTCTCAATACACTTCCTATAGTTCATAGTTGGAATGCCATCTATGCTTCCAAAATCTACTCCTGATCTGCATACAGCAGAAAGCAACATTTATTGCCAATCTATGCTAAATTTGAATACATTGGCTATTTATTCTTCTCTTTTGAGGAAATTTATCTTTTCCCCAGGACTCTAAGTCACTTAACTGTGAAATCTTGTCCAACACCTCTGAAAGAGGGTTCTCTATTTCCCTAATTATTAGAGTCAAAATAAGGTGTTTGTCAGGAGGAGGAGGTGTCTTCACTATTATATTCCTATGAGAAAAATGCAAAGAGGGTGTCATAGTGTGCCTCCGCATTTCTGATCATTGTGACAGTCTTCATTACCTCCTCCTTTAACTTTCTTATACAGTCCCTAAGTGAATACCAGGGTCTATCTCCACTATGCCACAAAGAGTCAGTAGGATAATGCTTACTGCCTCCTTCTGCAGCCAAAGCTAGCAGATTAGTCATATTGTTACCTCCTTGCATATTGTAATCCCTAAAGACTTGCTGTGCAAAGGGATTGTGATACCTATACATTTCAAGCAATCCATCCATCTATCGATATTCCTTCAGCTCCTTCATTGCTGATTCCCACCTTCCAAGATAATAATGATTCACTCATCCTTTGGATGAAATGACTCAAAATATCTCAACTCCTTTTAAGTAAAATTCTCAATTATCTCCCTAAATGCTGTGTTCCCTGCTTTGTTCTGTCTTTTTTTCCCTCAGTATTGTTGATCTTTGGCCTTAGAAGTCTCCCCCTGCAGCACAGTTTCATTTTCCAACTTACATTTTGTGCCCATGCGCTGTCCTGACTGTCATTGTCATGGAAGCTAGGCTAAGTTTGTACAAAGAACATATGCACATTTCTTTTGCCAGTCTTCTTCTTCTTAGGTAAATGAACAGCCTTTTCTTCTACCTGAGACCACCTCCCCAGCCTTCTCTTTGAAAGGAGAGTCCAAATACTGAGAATTTCCATGCAAACTAGTTACCTCTTTTTCCATGTGAATTTTTTAGTTCAGCAGCTTGTCTCTACTTTCACACATAATGTAGTAACCTGCTCATAAAATCCAGCCTCTCCTACATATTCATGCTAGCATATTCCCTTGTGTTCTTGGTTTCCTTGAAAACACATTTCTAAGTCTCTATGTTTTCCCTCCTGTAACCTCACTTCCCAGTTTTCACAGGGTCTAGTGCTTTTAGCCCATTCCCTTGCTAGGGAGGAAGACAGTAAATTTTACTATCCTGGGATATTCATTTGTTCCTCTAAATCCTTTCTGCCTCCAAAGAGAGATTTTATACCCCAGGATCCTGTCCATAAGACTAAATGTATCACCAAGGCAATATTCACAGCACTGGTGGTCACTATGAATATGCGAGCACAGTTCTCAGTCACAAAGTATGACAGACTTACTATACAAAAGTCAGATCAAAGCATTCATTTAGATACCAGAAAGCCAAATACATCATAGCAAAACAATCAATACTCAATAACAATGCAAAGGACAACACCATCCCCAAGCTTTCCACCTGCTAGGCCTCCCACAAACCAGCTTCATTGAACAAATCACAAGCAGGGCCCATTAAACAAAATCACAAACAAGCTTGTTTACTCACACTAGCCAGCAACCTACCTGCCTGCATTCTTCCTAACTCTGACAAGACTGACCAATTTCCCCTCAACTCTTCTCTAGCTCCACTTTTTCCTGTTCCTCCTTTCCTGTTCCACACATTCAGCAAGCTCCTCCCACCACAGGCTCCATGTGACTCAAACTTCCATGTGACCCAGGCAGATCACATGGGGCCATTAATGAATAAGAGGGAAACAGCAAGAGTTACTATTGATAATCACTCTGAAGCCAGGAAGTCCAGAAGGGAGCCTTTAGGTAGGAGACAGGTACTCCATGGTGTCTGAGCTTCAGAGTGCAGTAGGCTCAAGTTTCAGGGAAGAGAAGGGAAGGGATGGGAGGGGAGGGGAGAGGAGGGGAGGGGAGGGAGGGAAGGGACGGGAAAGGAATATATATATGCCTATATGCATATTAGCTACAACATATAAATAAATATATATGTGCAACATATTAGCTACAACCTACACGCGTGCGCGCGCACACACACACACACACACACACACACACACACACTGAGGGCAAATGCTATAGGTTCTCCTTCCAAATGTACATCATAATAAACCAACATTCTTTATCCATCTGATTTTTCCTGTGTTGTCTCCCCTTTAAGAATGTGATCCCCACAATAGCAAGGACAGTGTCTTTCTAGTGATTATCATACTACTCCTCATAAAATAAGCATATAAATATACTTTTTATTCACTCATTTCTATTTTGACAGTGACTTCAATGCTTTGTCCTGGCTAAGGATCTCATGTAGCAGGCTCTGAAATGTTCTGAAGCTTAGTACTTTAAGCATGAATAGCTCGAGGACTTCACCATCTAGAAAGTGGTCTTTCTTTGGTTGGTACTGTGCACTGGTTCTTCTCTACGTCAGTGGAGAAAACCTTGAAGAGTCATATGTCTCCCTGGTTTTTACTTTACCTGATAGTAATGAAGACACAGTCATTTATTCAACCAACAGAAATTTATTGATCATTTACTATGTTCTAGCACTAGTTTAGTGCTAAAAACACAAAGACACAGTCAAAATACCCCTTGCTTTTAAGGAACTTAAATTATATCCAAATGAGATTATCTAAAATATATTATATTGTTGTCAATAGTATTAGATCTTTCAGGAAATCTTGTGCAGTTCGAAAGTATGTATGATAGAATATATGTTTGAAATCTTTAGGGCAGTATTTTGTTCTATGGATTCAAATGTCTTTTTAAAATCAACAAGAAATGTGTACAGTGGGATTTTGCATTCTCCATGTCTTTCAGCCAAAGGGGTAATGATAAAGATTTGATTTCCTGCTGAATATTGCTGCTGAAAACATGCATGTTCCATTCTAATGCCTTCATCAAGGATGCCTAGAAGTTATGAATGGATGATTTACATTAATTATGCATATTTCTAGAAAGGAAAGGATTAAAGTAAATGATTCTTACTTTCATTCTTCTTCTCTTGGTATAAATTTTATCTATGAGCTATTTTTTTTCTTGCATGGTTAATCAGCTTGTTTGTGATTTTGTTTAACGAGCCGTGCTTGTGATTTGTTCTGTGAAACTGGTTTGTGGGAGGCCTAGCAGGCAGAAGGCTTGGGGATTGTGTTGTCCTCTGCATTGTTATTGTGTATAGATTTTTTTCTATGATGTATTTGACTTTCTGGTATCTGAATGAATGCTTTGATTGGCCTTTTATATGGAGAGTCTGTCATACTTTATGACTGAGAACATACTTGTGTATTAAGGTCTTCCCAGAATTGCTCTACCTCTTCAAATTTTGGTGAGAATGTTATGCTTCCTTTCATAGTGGTCTTTTGCAAGTACAGGTCATGGACATTGTGAAATAAAATGATCCAGTGCCCCATGAAATTATATTACTTGCTGCTTTTAGACTTAAGATTAAAAAGTAGTTACATCAACTCTTTTATTTATCTCTCCAGGGAGAACCTATGTGCTATCTCGCCATTACCTTCCAATTTTCTTCTATATCCTGATTTCATTTATCATGAGATAGTCTATTTTGATAGAATTTAGCTGACTCAGTAATTTCATTTCATTTCATTTTTTGACAAAGGTCTCACATTTAGCATTCTAGTCGCTAAGTAAAAGTTGAGAACTCTATGATTCTTACCATGCTCAAACTGGTTTTCAGCCCCACTGCTAGTGATTTCATATTTTAATTTGATGCATGGACCAATATGGTCAAAAATTTCTTTACTATATAGTCAATCCATGCACCTGTGATGATTCTGTCTGTACATAATTAGCATGGTCCTCAGAATTCAGACTTAGTTTATTGCCAGGATTATAAACAAAGTCTTTCCAACATAAGAGAACCCATCAGAGCTTATACTTAGGTGACATACCTTATGAGTGTGCAGAGGAAACTCGGTGTAGGAGTGTGCTAGAGTCTTCTTCTAGGGACTGTCTTCAGAAGCAATTGTCAAAGTTTCAGTATGAATACACCTCTGAAATTGGCAATTGCTGCAACTCAGGGCTTAATTATTTCTTGCTTTTTTGGACCTAATAAAGTGGTAAAGAAAATTTCAGAATACCTTTTAAATTTGAAAGTGTTTCATGTGTATACTTTTTCCTATAATGCTGTTTATTTAATTTTACATATATATATGTGTGTGTGTGTGTGTGCGTGTGTGTGTGTGTATATATATATATAGATATATAGATATATAGAAATCTATATCTATATATCTATATATCTCTCTATATATATCTATATATCTATATATATCTATATCTATGTATCTATATATATATAGATATATATATACACAAATCTATGGAATCCTTTAGCCCTGTGTTTTCATTTTACAGCATAATTAATGCCAAAGAGAAAGAATGTGTCAGATTTTACACACGTACTTCAAGGCAGTGACTAGAAGCTAGAACTACTGACAGTGGTCTTTCCAATTGCCTACCTTAGCTGAGCATTCTTGTACTTTTAAAACAGTATGTTAATGGAATAGAAGCAGACAGACATTAGCAAGAAGAGGAAATAGAGAAAATGATTATTAAATTGATCATGATTTCAGAAAGGAGTTTTGGTCTACAAGAGGGACATTTGCAGGTGGGAACTGTACAGGTCAGGACAGATTACGGGACATAAAATAGCTGCATCAATGCTTATTGACTAATATCCAGTACCTAGTGTATCTTCGTAAGGAAGGTTCAGATATGGTCCTAAATGGAACAAAAGAGATCTAGAAAGACTGTCAAAAATCAGCCCTCTAGCTGAGGAAAGCATTAAATTTAGCTCCTCCCACAGGGTAGTAACTTCCACCTACAAGACTTATTAAAAAACAAGATTACCTTTCAAGTAGAAATAAAATGCAACACACTTTACAAGGACATGGTAAAGCTGATGCTCTCACCCACTGATTGAAAAACTTGTTATCCTTGGCAAAGAAACACATGCAGCTTTCTCTTGAAGATGACTTCATCCCTTATATGTTAAGTCAAATCAACTTCTACAACAATTTTAAGAAACACTATTCTTATTTGCTGTCTTAGAAATGTGTTCTGAGAACATGTTCTGTTACTCCCATGCCACATATTCTCCAATGACTTTTGTTCCCTTTTTCCCCCATACTTGTCACTTTCCTTTTCTGCCCCTTCCTCTCCATTGAAACCTGTTACTTAGCTTTTCCAAATTTCTGAAGCATCCTGCTTATTGGTTTGCAGTGGGAGAATTGTTTATCAAGAACTAGGTTCCAATTAAAGGAGGGGTAATTCCTTATTGGAGGAATCTCTTTCCAGTGTTTGGCTTTGTAAACTAATTGGAATCCATGTAAAATTTTCTTTTCAATGATCTTCAAAATGTTTCATCTTTAGTATAGTGGATGGGTGAGTTTCTCCCTGAGACTTCAGGGAACCTTGACTGAGAAATTACTCAGCATATCTTGTAGGGGAAAGTTTACTGAGGCTTCCTTCCAGGAAGGAAATGCTGTTGCAGGAACTGCTTTAGACCTTGGTTCTTCCCATCTCAATCCACTTGCACCTAGACAAAGGAAAATGAGTCTAGGTGACTTACACTGATATCTGTTTAAATAACATGTAGAAGAAGTTACAATTTCACCAAGGACTGCAATACTTCCTTTTTAAAATCTCTACATCCTTTGGGGCAACACATAGCCCCTATAAATAAAGGCATCCTCTAGGCTCCCAGGAAGCTTCCTTCAGTCATGCTTTGGTGAGTAGTAGCTGAAATTAACTAAGCCTAGCTACAATGAATGAGGCCTGGGCTCATTTGCATCATCCTCCATTCTCTCCTGAGTGGGCTTTTCCTTACCTCACCTTTAATTCCCAGGTCCAACCAACAAGTCGCTGTGAACATTCTCTACCTGATGTTTATGGTATTCTTGGCAATATCCTTTGCTAATTCAGGTATGAGACAGGATGAGGAAAAAAGAGGTAGGACTGGTCATGGAGAGGAGTGTTAGTGTGGGCCCTTGTAAGTTGTTTGGAATAGCTGATTCTCCTAGTATGCCTAGGACTTCCCAAACTATCATCAAGACCAAGGAAAACTGGCTCCATAGGCCAAGGAGTTCAGTAGAAGAATAGTTATTACTGAAGTGGACAAATGTGTCATTTCATACAAGGGAGAAGGTCTGAGAGGTGAGGGAATATGTGGCATTAAGAATCTGTTGTATACTTAAATGGCATAAATAAACAAATGTTATATTATCTATTATAAATATTCAAGTTAATGGTAAAGAACATATGAAGAAACACTATCTCCATTGAGAGAAGTATGTATAGAATTATTTTATATGTACATACGTGTGTACATGTACATATATACATACATGTACATATGTATATTAATGTGTGTGTATGCCCATTGTGTCTAATGGTAGTGATCTCTAGGATAGGGCCATGAAGAGAAGAAAAATTTTTAAAAAGTAAAATTTACTTGATTATTTTGTTCTATATTTAAAAGAAATACTAAGTTGTGCATATTAGATTTGTAGTTTCATTTACAATCATCTTATTTATTGCAATATGTTATGCAAATGCTTGCTTTGGTCCATAAATTAAAAAGAAAAGAACAGAAATAGTAAACATACATTATCCAACCCCCCAAAAAAGAAAGGAAAAAGGGGAAATGAATTATCCACTAAATCTCAAAATAGCAATTTAACTATTGAGATCTTACAATATCTGACATAAAGTATGTTTACTGTCTTCCTATAAAGCAATATGTGTACTACTTTAAATTATCTATCAATAAATGATTACTAACAGAAAAAATAGCAGAAGAGTTGGATGAATGATGTATCTTCCTCTTTGTTTCAGCATCATAGCTAGACTTGGATCTTAGCTGGAAAATTACTCATAAGACCTCTAGTCAAATTGTCCTCATCTTATAACTGAAAAAAATTGAAACCTGGAGAGATTTAGTACATTTTCAATGTCATACAGATAATAAGGATCAGGTTTGATATTTGAACCTAGGTAAGGAACAAGGCTTTCTGAAAACCTTTTTGATTAAACTCTGTTTCAGCTTGGGAGATATGATAAAGTTGAGAGCATTTGCTACCAGAGTCTACTCTGATGGAATGGCTAAGACATTAACTTTGGAGTCAGATTACCAAGACTTAAATGCCAACTTCCCACTTATTATCTCTTTAAATAAATAGGTCCTAGGTCATACTAACTAGCTTGGTGACATTTGATAAGTCAATGAAGATATGATAGGGAGGGGGGTAGTCAAGATGGCCGAGTAAAGGCAGGGACTCACATGAGCTCTCCTCCAAAACCCTCCAAATACCTTTTAAAATGATTCTAAAGGAATTCAAGAGCAGCAGAACCCATAAAAAGGTGGAAGGAAATAAATTTCCAGCCCAAGACAACTTACAAGGTTGGCAGAAATGGTCTTTTACACTAGGATGAGAGAGGAGTGCATTCTAGTTCAAGCTATACTAGCATACCAGGTCTCTGTCTGGAGGAGACATTGGGGCAACTGAATTGCTGGCAGCTATGGTATTCTATGTGCCTTTCAGCACACAGACATGAGGAACAAATTATAAGGTCAGTAGGAAGTGTCTGCAGCTCCACTGTAGGAGTGAAATGCAGTTCAGCACAGGCCCCACCAACACACCCTGGCCCCAACAGGCCAGGAGCAGTTATTGGGAGTGACTGCACCAACAGCAGCAGTAGCAGTGCTATGGAAAGCAGGAGCTGCTTCCGAGCCTCTGAGGCCACAGATAGCAAAGAGGTTGAACAGCTTCTCAGAAGGAGATTATAGGGGTCTCTTTGCTAGCCCTGAGGCAGGGCTCATTTCCTTTGCCCACACTCAGATCCAGGTGACAGACCTGGGTGGCAGTCCCAAGTCAAGGAGGAACACTAGCATAGCAGAGCTTGTGGCAGCAGTGGAGAGAGTCCCTGTTCAAAGGTTGTTCACAGGCAAGAGCATAGACCAGGAGAGTAGAAAACACCTCTCTCTAGAATATACCAGTGGAAGAACTTAAAACTTACAGGTTGATAGAAGTGTCTCCAAAAACATCTACACATAATTCCTGAAGCTTGGGACAGTGCTCCCCCTACCCAGGAAGCAGAGCCCTACTTGAAGAAAAAGTAAAAAGCCAAGTAATAGATTGGGAAAATGAGCAAACAATGGGGAAAAAAGAACCTCTGAGTACAGATATTTGTTATGGTAACAAGGAAGATCAAAACATACACTCAGAAGAAGATAAGAAGTCATAGCTTCTACACCCAAAGCCTTCAACAAAAATATGAATTTGTGTCAGGACATGGAAGAGCTCAAAAACTATGCTGAAAATCAAAATTGCTGGAAAATTGCATAACACTGGGATGGAAATAGCATAAACCAATGTCTGACATCATACACATAAAGTCCAAATGGATACATGATCTAGGTGTAAATATTGATACTATAAACAAATTAAGGGAGTAGGAAATAGTGTATTTGTTAGATTTATGGTGAATGGAGAAATTTATGACCAAACAAGAGGTAGAGAACATTATGAAGTGCAACATGGGTAATTTTGATTACATTAAACTGAAAATATTTTGTTCAAACAAACCCAATGTAACCAAGATTAGGAGGGAAGCAGAAAACTGGAAAAGAATTTTTGCAACTAGTTTATGTGATAAAGGCCTCATTTCTAAAATATATAGAGAACTGAGTCAAATGTACAAGAATACAAGTCATTCCCCAATTTGTAATTGGTCAAAAGATTTGAACAAGCAATTTGCAGAGAAAGAAATTAAAGCTCTCTATAATCATATGAAAAAATGCACTAACTCACTACTGATGAGAGAGATGCAAACTGAAACAAGTCTGAGGTACCACATCACACCTATCAGACTGGCCAACATGACAAAACAGGAAGATGATAAATGTTGGAGAAGATGTGGGAGAGTAGAAACACTAATTCATTTTTGGTGGGGCTGTGAGCTAATCCAACCAGTCTGGAGAGCAATTTGGAACTATGCCCAAAGAGCTACAAAAATCTGCATACCCTTTGACCCATCAATATCACTTCTGGGACTCTATCCCAAGGAGATCATAGAAATGGGAAAGAGTCCCATATGTACAAAAGCATTTATAGCAGCTCTCTTTGTGAAGGTCAAGTACTGGAAATCAAGGGGATACCCATCAATTGGGGAATGAATTAACAAGTTGTGGTATATGAATGTAATGAAATACTATTGTGCTAGGAGAAACAATGAACATTAAGACTTCAGAGAAGCCTGGAAAGACTTATATGAATTGATGCTGAATGAAAGGAGCAGAACCTGGACAACTTTGTACACATCAACAACCACAGTGTGTGAGGAATTTTTGTGGTAGACTTAGTACTTCATTGCAATGCATGGACTTAAAAACTTTCCAATGGACTCTTGAGGCAAAACATCCACATTCTGAGAAAGAACTATGGAGTTGGATTGAAGATAGAAATAGACCATTTTCTTTTGTATTATGTTTTGTTTTGTTTTATTCTATGTTTTATCCCATTCATTTTAATTCTTCTATGCAACATATACTTAATAGGAACATATGTGTAGAACTTTATAAGACTGTATGCTGTCTCAAAGAGGGAGTAGGGAGGGAGGGGGGAATGAAGGGCAGGGAGGAGAAAAATCTAAGAAACAGGGAAGTGATTATTGAACTTTGAAAATAAATAAAATAATTTAATAAAAAATGCAAAAAAAATTCAAAACAAGTTTCTCTGATAAAGGCTTCATTTCTGTAACAAGTAGAAGACTGTGTCAAATTTATATAAAATAAAAGCCATTCCCCAGTTGATAAATGATCTCAAAAGATATAATCTACTTTCAGATAAAGTAATTAAAGCTACCTATAGCTACATAAAATATATTCTAACACTACTGATTGGATAAATGCAAATAAAAACACTTCTGAGGTGCTACCTCATACTTATCAGAATACTTAATAAAACAGAAAAAGTAATTGAGAGATGCTGGAAACATGAGAAAATAATGTACTGTTGTTGGAGTTGTGAACTGATTCAACTATTCTCTACAGCTATGAGAAACTATGCCCAAAGGGCTGTAGAACCGTGCATACCCTTTCTTCTAGCAATACCACTCTTAAGTCTGTATTCCAAAAGAGAAAAAAAAGGAAAGAGAATCATATATACCAAAATATTTATAGCAGCTCTTTTTTCGTAGTAAATAATGAGAAATTGAGAGGATTCACACCAATTGGGGAATAGTTGAACAACTTGTGGTATGTAATTATGATGGAATACTATGGTAGTATTTATACTACTGTAGAAGTCATGAGTAGAATGGTCTCAGAAAAACCTGGAAAGACTTTCATTGTTTGATGCAAAATGAAATGTAGTGGGTACAAAATAACAGCAATATTATAATATTATCAGCTCTGAATAACTCATCTATTCTCGGCAATACAATGATCCACAACAGCACTGAAGGACTTATAATGAAATTACTATCCATTCCCAGAGAAAGAACTGATGGTGTCTGAATAGAGATTGAAACATTTTTTAACTTTTTTTTTTATTTTTGAGGGTTTTTGACTCTGTTTCTTTCACAACATGACTATTATGTATGTTTTGCATGAGTACACATATAAAACCTTTATGGAATAGCTAGCCTTCTCTGTGTGAGGGAGGAAGGGAGAGAATTTGCAACTCAAAGTTTTAAAAACAAAAGTTAAAATTTATTTTACATTTAAGTGGGGAAAAATTAAATGAATAAAGCTAAATAAATACAAAAATAAATTACACCAAATGAATATAAATAAGTCATAACTGATGGGAAAAAAAGCAAAGAAAGAAAGGTAATTGGAAAATGGGAGATTGGAAGACAAAGAGTCTAGGCACAAAGACCTAGTTTCTGGAGATGATTTTAAAGTAAAATTATAATAGGAAAACTGCAAAGTTGTCACCTTACTTCTGGCTATATATAACAAAAATGTCATCTGTATCCTTTCTGTTTTAGGGAAGTGGGAGGAAAGTAAGGGGAAGAGTAAAAATTGGAACACAAAATCTTATAAAAATGAATTTTGAAAATTATTTTTACCGGTAATTAAAAAACTAAAATATTTACAAAATAAATGCAGGGCCATGAAGGAGCATATTTCTAGTTTTTGGTGGAGAGAGATCAGGGAATGATGCTATGGAGAAGAGATGGAAGAACTATTGTTGGAGCCTAGTTTCCAGTTAGATAAGGCCAAAGATAGGCAATTTTCGGAGAAAGAAATTAAACCTATCTATAATTATATGAGAAAATGTTCTAAATAAGTATTGATTAGAGAATGCAAGTTATAGCTCAGAAGCAACATCTCACACCTATCAGATTGGCTTATAGGACAGAATAAGATAATGATCAATGTTGGGGAAGATATGGAAAAAATGATTTGGTGGGGAGTTGTGAATTGATCCAAAATTCTGGAGAGCTGCTTGGAACTATGTCAAAAGGGCTATCAAGCCATGGATACCCTTTGATCCAGCAATACCGCTACTAGATCTATATCCCAAGGAGATCACAAAAAAGGGGAAAAGCCCCACATGTACAAAAATGTTTTAGAACCCCTTTTTTGTGGTGGCAAAGACTTAGAAATTGAGGAGATGCCCATTGATTGAGGAATGGCTCAACAATTGTTGTATATTAACATAATATAATATTATCATGATGTAAGAAAGCATGAGCAGACAGATTTCAGAAAAAAAACCTGGAAATACTTACATGATCTGATATTGAGTAAAATGAGCAGATCAAGAAGAAGATTGTACACAGCAATAGCCACCATGACAGACTTAGCTCTTCTCAGCAATACAATGATCTGAAACTCTAAATTTTACAAAATGAATGTTGAAATGTATCCTAATCTAGAATTAGAAAAAAAAGTACTAATAAGAATAAAAATGGATAAGGCCAACATTTTACCTAGCAGATCCAGGAGAAGCTAGGAACAGAGTCTTAGTTTCTGGTGTAGAGAAGGTACCTATGTTTATGTTAGAAATTCTTCAGCAGAATATAAATCCTTTGAGAGTATGAGAGTCATTTTTATCTGTATATCCCTAATGTCTAGCATGCGACTTGGCACAGAGTTAAGAGCTTAATAAATGCTCGTTGTATTTACTACATTTTTTGTATTCCATTGATATTAACACATATTGCTTTATACATTAAAAATATGCTTTTCTCTATTCTTGTGCTTAAAAAATTTGGCTAATGTACTTAATATCCAATTTAAAAAATAACGTTGGTCAAGTTGAAAAAAAAATATGATAGGAAAATATGAACTGTGATTTCCTGGCAAATATTTTCATATTGGTTCACCTGGGAATCCAGAGAGTGGTTACGATCCAGTCAGGGCCACTTAACAGTCACAAAAATCTCCACTGAGCACAATCCTAGTCCACCTATTTACCAGTCAGGTTCAGAATTTCTAGAAACATGTTTGGAGTCAGTAATTTGAACTCAAAGTACCAAGAGCTGGCTTTAAGTTGCTTTCCATACCTTATTCATTCATGAAAAAGAGTAAGAGGAAAGTCATATGATATCCAATGTCTACCCTTAAAGATCATGACAGTCCTTCCAGAAATGCTGAAAAGGGATGAGGGCAGTCTTAGCCATCCTGCCATCAACAATAGTGCCAGGTATTGTGAGTCAATGCTGAAAGGGGCCTTTTACCTAAAGGTCAGATGAGATTGCATATTCATAACCTGTATCAGATTCCTTACTGTTTTAGGGAAGTGGGCGGAAAGTAAGGGGAGGAGTAAAATTTGGAACACAAAATCTTATAAAAATGAATTTTGAAAATTAGCTTTACAGGTAGTTAAAAAATAAAATATTTACAAAATAAAATACACTATCAACAACATTAAAGGAATAATCTTAATCCTCTGCTAGGGTTTATATATTTTCATTATCTTTCTTTTTTTCAAGATATAATTTATTTTTCAGTTCTCAACATTCACTTCCACAAGAATTTGAATTCAAAATTTTCTTCCCATTTCTCCCCATCACCTACCCCAAGACAGCATGCACTCCATCCACCACTTACTTCCTCTAGTTTGTGCTCCTTTATATTATGCCACTTCTTCCATACTCCTCCCTTCTATTTTGCTATAGGGCAAAATAGATTTCTATACCACATTTCCTGTACATTTTTCTTCCAAGCTGCATGTTAAAAATTTTAAGATTAGTTATTAAAGTTTTGAGTTCCATATTCTCTACTTTCCTCCCTCACCGCCCACCTTCATTGAGAAAGCAAACAATTCAATATAGTTCATACATGTATAACCATGCAAAACACTTCCATAATAGCTATGCTGTGAAAGACTAAGCATATTTCCCTCTGTCCTATCCTGCCCTCCATTTATTCCATTCTCTCCTGTGACTTGTCCTCCCACAATAGTATTTGTTTCTGATTAGCAATTTCCTCAATTTGCCATCCCTTCTGTTATCTTTCCTCTCCTATCTCCTTTCCCCCTGTCTTCCTGAAGGGTAAAATAGATTTCCATATCCAATTGAGTATGTATTATTCCCTCCTTTAGCCGAATCTCATGACAGTAAAGCTTACTTATTCTCTTTCATCTCTCCTGTCTGCCTTTCCATTGTAAAAGGTATTTCTTGCCCTTTTTATGTAAAATGGTTTGCTATATTCTCTTTTTTTCTCTCTTACTCCAAGTACATTCCACTCAACAGTAAAAGTTATATATATATATATATATATACATATATATGTATATTTAGAGAGAGAGAGAGAGGTACACATACATATATATGTGCATATACATTTACACATGCATATATACATATGCATGTGTATTTATATATATAGTCTGTGTGTATACATCCACACATAAACCCATGTACATTTATATACCTACATATATATATATATATACATAAATATATATGATATACAATACATACACAGACACACACAGACACACACACACACACGTATTTCCTCTAACTACCCTAATACTGAAAAGTGTCTCATAAGTTACAAATATCATCTTTCCACATAGGAATATAAACAGTTCAACTTTAATAAGTCACTGATGGCTTCTCTTTCCTGTTTACCTTTTCATGTTTCTCTTGATTCCTGTATTTGAAAGTCAAATTTTCTGTTCAGCTGTTTTTTTTTCAACAAGAATGCTTTGAAGTCCTCTATTTCACTGAAATTTCCTTTTTCCCTGAAATAGTATGATCAGTTTTGCTAAATAGATGATTCTTGATTTTAATCCTATTTCCTTTGACCTCTGGAATATCATAACCCCAGATCTTCAGTCCCTTAGTGGAGAAGCTGCTAAATCCTGTGTTTTCCTGATTGCATTTCCACAATACTTGAATTGTTTCTTTCTGTTTGCTTGTAATATTTTCTCCTTGACCTGGGAACTCTGAAACTTTGTTACAGTATTCTTAAGAGTTTTTCTTTTGAGAATCTCTTTCAGGAAGGGACCAGTGGATTCTTTCCATTTCTATTTTACCTTCTGGTTCTAGAATATCAGAGTGGTGTTCCTTGTTAATTACTTGGAAGATGATGTCTAAACTCTTTTTTTATAATGGTTTTCACATAAACCAATAATTTTTAAATTATCTCTTCTGGATCTATTTTCAATTCAGTTATTTGTCCAGTGAGATAATTCACATTGTCTTCTATTATTTCATTCTGCCTTTAATTGTTTTATGATTTCTTGATTTCTCATAGTCATTAGCTTCCATTTGCTCTATATTAATTATTTGAAAAAGCTATTCTCTTCAGTGAGCTTTTGGACCTCCCTTTCCATTTCAATTCTGCTTTTTAAGGCATTCTTCTCTTCATTGGCTTTTTGGACCTCATTTACCATTTGAGATTGTCTCCTTTTAAATGTATTATTTGCTTCTGCATTTTTTGGGGGGGGTCTTCTTTAGCAAGCTGTTTACTCATTTTTCATGATTTTCTTAGATTCCTCTCATTTTTCCTCCCAATTTGTCCTCCACCTCTCTTACTTGATTTTCAAGATCTGTTTGAGCCTTTCCATGGCCTGAGACCACTGAATATTTTTTGGAGTCTTTGGATATAGAAGACTTGACCTTACTATCTTCCTCAGTTGTGTGCTTCTGATTTTGAGCTTTGTTCTTCCTCATCCAAAAGGTAGAAGAAAATACCTTTTCACCAAGAAAGTAGCCTTCTATAATATTATTTTTCCTCTTTGGGGGCATTTTCTCAGTCAATTACTCAACTTTTGAGTCCTTTTTCAAGTGTAGGATATACTACCCTAGACTTCAGAGCTTTTGTGCAGCTAATCTCTGAGATATCTCTAGGGACCTGTAAGTTTTCAGTTCCTCCAAAGTGACATAGTCAAAGGAGAGGTGTTTATTCTTCTCCTGGCCTGTGCTCTGGTCTATGAGCAACCAAAAGTACTCTTTTGTGCCCTGGAACTGAGAGTAGGATTCCTTTTCCACAGTTGCCACGAGCTCCACCACACCATACCACTCCTCACCCCAGGACCATGACTCAGGACTAAGACTCAGATTAACTGCTCAATTACCCCAGTATTTATAGACTGAGGGCTCCAGAAATGGATGCTGCTATCTCAGTGCCTGCAGCCACGTTTGGACTAGGGCTGGGGTCCCACCTAGCTCCCTCTCACCCAGGTGAAAGAGATTTCTCATTGACCATTCAAGCTGTGTTTGGCATTTGTGGGTTGAGAAATCTGGATACCACAACAGATGTCTGTGATTTGCTCCCTGAAATCTGCTCCAGTCCTTTCTGTGCTGCTCCATCTCTCTGGGCCAGGTGCTTTAGACCCTCCTGTAGGCCTTCCAGGCTGTCTTAGGCTAGAAATCTGTTTCATTCTGTCATTTTCTGACTTCTACTGCTCTAAGATTTGTTTAGAATCATTTTACATGTATTTTAAAGGCTTTCAGGGGGTACTCAAGCAAGTCCATACTTCTACTCTGCCATCTTGGCTCCACTCAATTATCTTTCTCTTACTGCTCTATCTAGCTCTCTTAGAGCTATACCATATTCTAGAAAAGAAAGATGACATCCTTATTTTCTATCTCTTTTGAAGGAAAAGCTTCAAATATTTTACTATTAAGATGACAGTAGCTTTTGTTTATGGACAAACAAAATAATAAAATATTAAAGGATGATGTTTCTATGCTTATGGTTTTAATTATTCATAAATGCTAAATTTTCTCAAAGGACTATTTTGTACCTATTCATATAGCTATGAGGTTTTATTTTTTTATTATTCAAGTATTAACATATTCTAATTATATTCATTTACTTATAAATGTGGAGTTATTCTTCTGTCCCTCATTTAATCCTACTTGGTCATGGAGAGTAACAGTTCATCTGAGAAGTTTGTAATGAAATCCATTGTACTGTTATTCATGAATGGGATCATTTTACACTTTGTTTTCTCTTTCTTTTCTGTCTGGTTTAGATATCAACTAATTCTCCATTTCTGCTTTGATGCCCCTTTGGGGTGTAGAGGTGAATCCTAAACATTTGAAGGCTTTGTGAGTAAATCTAGAATATCCTAGTGAGAAATAAGGGCTTTGGACACAAGCTCAGTAATGAATGGCTTAGGTGTCTGCCCTTATACATCAGCCTCATTTAGAACTAAGAGGATCACTGCTAAAGAACTACCAAACAACATGTGTATTGTTTGGATCACAGAAGTAAAGACTTGGTATTATATGTAGGTAAGAAGAGATTACAAATTCTTAGTAGAAGAAACATTTTCAACAATGAAATCTAGATCTGGATTAAGTGTTGAGTAAAATAGGATGTGGAACTAAAACCGGGGTTTCGTTGTTAGAGAGAAATTCCATGTCAGAAAATGCCCTCTTCTACAAACGTTTGCACTGTATATATAACTACCACTTTCAAAAATGTAGCACAGAGGCCTGAGACGGTTGTAACTTCTCTAGGGTTTCAAAGAGAATGTATGACTGACCTGGGAATTGAACCCACATCTTCCATGACTTCAATGTGAATTCTTTATCCACGATGCAATGCTACCTCTCCTTTACATAGGAGAATGTTAATTCCTGATTTTATTTCATGATATAGACTTTTCACCTCTTCAAATGAAAAAAAAAAGACTCAAGAATCATTTCTGCCCCCGAAAGCACTTTCCAAATGGGGATTCCTTTATTAAATTAAGAGTAACATTTATTCCATGCTTTTAATTTCTCCTCTATTCTCTGATACTTCTATACCAAAAAGCTTGGGCGAATCATACTTTCCTGTTTCTATATTTAGTCTACAATTTGTGTGCTCTATGTACTTAACACTTGAATGTCCAATGGAAACATCTGTCCTGACATTTATAATTTCATGGGCACATATGAAAACAGGAGCCAAGCCTCAACTGATACTTGAAAGTATCCTTACCCTTACCAGGTCCTTGGAAAGAAGAAAAGGAATATTTGAGAATCTTTCTTTATGACCAGAGAAGATGTTATGTTATTTCGGGAATCAGACTTCAGAATGTTTTGCCTAAATATTGCATTCATTAAGTTGATTTTTAAAATTTGATCTTTCTGTAAATGAGGCAATATGGTAAAAAATGGTACAAAGAGATTTGCAAATTTGAGAACTGGATTCCAGTCCTAACAGGTCAATGCATTAGCTGTGTAAATATGTGGGAATCATCTCACCTGTTTGTGTCTTTGCTTAGTCATCTGAAAAATGGAAATCATCACCTTTGCCCTAACTTATGTCGCAACATTTTTGTGAGAATCAAATTGGGATAGAGATTGGACTGCTGTTTCATTCATATAGCTATTAGTCTTACTACATTTTTCCTACTGAGTAAAGTCTTGTGCCTCCCTTTTATTTCTTTTTTTTGGTATCTGTCTCGTTTTATTTTTTTCTCAATTTTAATATATCATTTTGTTCCAGCCTCAAGACTGAACCACCACCAAACTAACCTGAAAACAATTCCTTAGAAAACAAGAGTTGTCTATCACTAGACTCCTATTCAATAAATCAACAAACATTTATTAAGCACCTCTTATGTCCCAGGCACTGAGCTAAATACTAGGGATACAGAAAAAGGGCAAAAATAAAACATTAATAAAACAAACCAATGCCTGCCCTCAAAGAGTTCACCTGCTGATGGGGGAGATAAGCTGTTCAAACAAATCATGTACAGGATAAGTTGAGATTGATCAAAAGGACATGTACTAGAATTAAGGGGGATCAGAAAATCTTTCTATAGAAGATGGAATTTTAACTGGGATTTTATAGAATCCAGGAAAGCTAGGAGGTAGAGATGAGGAGGGATAATATTGGTCTTGGGTGACAGCCAGTGAAAACATTTGGAATCAGAAGTTGGAGGGTCTTGTTGGAGTAATGGTAAGGAGGCCAGAGTCACTGGACATCCAGATTCACAGAAGGGAGTAAGGGGTAAGATTGGAAAGGTTGGGGAGGCCAGGTTATAGAGGGTTTAACAGAGGATTTTATTTTTGATGCTGGAAGTGAAAGGGAATCACTGAAATTTACTCAATGATTTAGGTGGGGGCAGGGATGGAAGGAGGGAGTGTCATTCTGAGTCCTTCCAGCTCAGCATAACTCATTCAAGTTTGAACTTATA
This sequence comes from Notamacropus eugenii, assembly GCF_028372415.1. Lineage (NCBI taxonomy): Eukaryota > Metazoa > Chordata > Mammalia > Diprotodontia > Macropodidae > Notamacropus > Notamacropus eugenii. Next base: position 575,732,926 of record NC_092872.1, read on the forward strand.
CCATTTCAAGAATCCAGGGTCCTCTCCATGCCATGACAAGGCAACTAAAATGTGGTAGAAAGTGCATTCAGAAGGTGAGAACAACAGTGAGATCAAAGAGGGAAAGATAATCTACAAAGATTTCTTGGGAAATGCAGTGTTTTCGTTGGGTTTTAAAGAAAGCACAGGTGGCATGTTAGTTAGAGCACTAGCCATGAAGTGAGAAAGAATTGAGTTCAAATCCAGCCTTACTATCTGTGTGCTTCTGGGAAGGTCACTTAATCCCAATTGCTTCCAAAAAAATTTTAAAAATAAGAAAGAGAAAGGATATAAATTCACTAAGCAAAGAGTTGGACAGGGAGGTCAATTCAGATATAGGAAAAGTGTGGTGGAGACTGAAGCATAGAAGATATACTCAGATGGGGTAGAGTACAGACCACACGTAACAGGGAGACTCCCAGTTGCTCTATTTTCCCTCTGTGTTCAGGAGTAGGTAGACAACCCTGTGAGGAGTTGGGGCCACTACCTGCCTGCCTTCTACCCTCAATAATCCTTGCCCTCAGGCCTTATCCATGAACAAGGCTCAAACTCTCTCACCAATAGTCAGAAGGCTTTCCACAAGGCAGGCATTTAGGAACAGAGAGTATCCCTGCCACAGTGCTCCTCTGCATATTTGTAGTTCAGGTCCCCTGTATAGGTACAGTTTCTGTTGAGTGTTACACACCACTTGGCAAGTTTATGGGTGGCACTAGTGGGAGACACAGTTGAATCAGTGAAGACCAACTCTAGCACATTTAACACAGGAAAGGCATCAGAACAGCTGGAGGGCAACACTTTACTTGCTCTGGACTGGAACTGGGCAAACAGGCTGCTGTCCAAAGCTGTGGTCAGCCAGTTCAAGTACAGGTCGTCTTGGAAGCCATTAAATTTGGGTAGTTGGAGGAATTACACACACACACACACACACACACACACACACACACACATATGTATATATATAATATATATATACATATGTGTGCATACACACACAGAGCACAGGACACAGAGCACAAAAATAAATTTTTGGTAAATTAAATGGAATGGAATTGAATACATAAATTAGCTTAGTAAAATTTTCATGTTGATTTTATTGGCCCCGCCTACACAAGAGCAACCAATGTTTCTCTAATTATTTAAATCTAATGTTTTTGTATAAAAAGATTTTTTCCAATAATATTTTATATACTACCTGGAACTATTTTAGCAATTGTATTCCTAGGTATTTTATACTACCTAGAGTTATTTTAAATGGTGTATTTTTTGCCATCTCTTTTTCAAGGATTTTGATTGTGATATACAGGCATGCTGATGATTTATATGGATTTATTTTACCCTTTGCTACCATGATAAATTCATTAAAATTTTCAAATAACTTTTTATTTCAGTCTTTGTGATTTTCCAAGCATATCACCTTATCATCTGAAAAAAGAAATATGTTTATTAACTCAGTAGCTATTCGGATTCCTTCTATTTCTTCTTTTTTCTCTTTTTCTTATTGCTAAGGTTTGGAATACAATGTTGAATAATATTGGTTGCATGGGCCATGCTTGTTTCACAACTCATCTTACTGGGAAAGTTTCTAGCTTATCTTAATTACAAATAATGAATGTTTATGGTTTTAAATAGCTGCTTTTCATCAATTTAAAGAAAAAACGATTTATAGTTATACGTCCAAGAGTTTTCAAAAGAAATGAGTGTTGTGCTTAATTAAAGCTTTTTCTACTTCTATTGATATAATTAGACGATTTATAAAATTATTGTTGTTACAATTAATTACATAAATAGTTTTCCTTATATTAGGCTATGCCTGTCCTTCTGGTATAAACCCCACTTACTCCCAATGTATAATCTTTCTAATTTATTATTGTAATCTTTTAGCTAGTATTTTATTTAGGATATTTGCATTCCTGTAAATTAATGAAATTGTTTTAAAATTTTCTTTTTCAGTTTTTACTATTCAAGGTTTAGTTATTGCTATTTTATTTGTTAGATAAAAGGAATTTGGTACGATCCCCTCTTTGACTATTATTTCAAATAATGTATTTAATATTGGAATTAGCTGATGTTTAAATGTTCTACATAATTCACATGCAAATCTGAAGAATCAAAGATTATATCTGTTTGTGAGACAGGAAGACTGGGATGTTCATAGCAGTTGGAGCAAGTACTGGCATTACGAGGGCACGAAGATGATACATTTGACAATAATAAAAAATTTGGAAGAGAGAAGTTGTTTAGGGAAAGATCTGCTGTGGGACATTTTGAGTTTAAGATATCTACTGAATATTCTCTTGGAAATGTCATTATTAAGTGGTTGAGTAAGAAAAAGCTGTAGGAGAGTAGAGAAGTTAGAATTGTTTAGGTAAATTTGAGAATCATAAGCTTGGAGATTATAACTGGATTTATGAAGTTGATGAGTTCACAAAGTTAGATAGAAATCTTCATAACCACTAAGTGTGAGACAGTGGTACACTATCTCCCTCTCTTCACTATCACTACAAATGGTAGACCTAAAAAGCATGGGAAGCACTTAGCTTTAGCACTTAGTGCTTTCTGAGCAATTAACAAGAAACAAACATCATCCCAGAAACCCTAGACTTCTGACACCATAAGGATGGGTGACATTGTGCTCAGTGTGGGAATTAATGAGTCCCAAGCAATCCAAAACTAAATGTCAACCTTCTGGTACCTCAGATGAAGTTACATGAGAAATTTGCATAATGATAACATTTCACATGTTGCTACCTCACTTCATTTAACAAACAAAAATCTTTTCTTACTTATACGGGTTAATCCATACTTAATGCTAGGGTAGGACAAGATCACAAAAAGCACTAAAAACAAAAGATAAAGAATCTTTGTGGTGAGTGTTTATCTGGAACCTGGGAAGTATGGAAGGTATGAGGGAATGACAGATCGATAGACTATAGGAATAAACAAACAAAGAAGATCAGAACCAATAAAGAAACACTGAACTTACCTCAGTTCAATTAATATTAGCTTCTAAATACCTGAAGCTGACTTCAGGAACTTTACCAGAAGCCTAGTGTGTATGTATGTGTGTGTGTGTTTATTTATTTAAGTATATGCATGTGTGGGGTGTGGGAAGGAGGGAGATGAGGAGCAAATTTGAAATTCAAAACTCTGTGTCAGTGAATGTAGATAATTGAAAATAAATAAATTTTTTAAAAAGAACAAAAGACAAACAATAACCTGTGAGTATTCCAAGCTGCCTGAATGACCACCCAGGTGGTCAGTTCCAGTTGGGCAATTCAACAATTCCTCTCCTCTCCTCTCCTCTCCTCTCTTCTCCTCTCCTCTCCTCTCCTCTCCTCTTATCTCCTCTTGTTTCCTATCTTCTCCTCATCTGCCCTTACCTGAGGGTGTTATGACCAAAGGTGGGTTAATTTTGGTGCCTGGAACCTATTTAGTTAATGTGGGGTATACTGGCTATTTTAATTGGTTCAACTAATTTTTTAGTTCAGTCTTTGGAATTTTCCAAGATTATTATTTTATCACCTGCTAAAAGACATAACTGTATCATTTCATTTCTTATTCAGATTCCATTTATTTTTCTTCAATTATTGCTATTGCAAGGTTTTCCAATATAAATAAAGTTGGTGACAGTGGGCATTGTTGTTTCACACCTGATCTAACTGGGAAGCCTTGTAGCTTTTTCCCATTACAAATAATGCTTGTCAATGATTACAGATGAATTCTTCTTCTCATTTTAAGTAAAACTTCATTTATAACAATACTTTCAAGTATCTTAAGTAAAAGTGTTGAACTTTATCAAAAGTTTTTTTCTGCATCTATTGCTATAATCATGTTTTTTTTTATTATTGATGTGATCATATCATACACTTTTTATGATACAAATGTGCTGCTGACACCTAAACCAAAAAGAGCCAAAAGAGAGAAAAATGTATTGAACAATTTCCCTAATGAATATTGATGCAAAAACGTTAAGTGAAATATCATTAAAGAAATTACAGTAATTTATCAAGGCATCAGGTGATCCCTTGATCACCTGATGATCATCACAAGGGATCAGGAATGTAGGGCTGTTTCATTATTAAGAAAACTATCCGCATAATTGACCATATCATTAGCAAAATTAACAGAAATAATATGATTATTTCAATAGATGAAGAAAAGGGTACTGACAAAATATAATAGCCATTCCTTAAAAAAAAAAAAAAAACATGAAAGGAGAAAGCAACAAATGGAGTTTTCCTTAAAGTTAAGTAGCATCTTTCAAAAACTATCAAGAAATATTACTTGTAGTTGGGATAAACTAGAACCATTACCAATAATATCAGGGATGAAACAAGGATATCCTTTATCACCACTGTTATTCAATATTTTATTAGATATGTTAGCTTGAGCAATAAAAAAAGAAATATAAATTGAAGGAAATAGTATAGGCAATGAAGAAATAAATCTATCACATTTTACTGAAGATGTGATGATATACTTAGAGAATCCTAAAGGATCAAGTACAAAAAACTACTTGATAAACAAATTTAGCAAAGTTGCAGGACATAAAATAATCCCACATAAACCACTGGCATTTCTGTATATTACTCACAAAGCCCAACAACGAGATAGAAAGGGAAATTCCATTTACAGTAACTGTGGGCAATATAAAATATTTAGGAGTCAACCTGCCAAGACAAACTCAGGAACTGTATGAACAAAATTACAAAACATTTTTCACACAAATAAATTCAGCTCTAAATAACTGGGGGAAAGGCAGTTGCGCATGGGTAGGCAGAGTTAATATAATAAAAATGACAATTCTTCCTGAATTTATTTATTCAGTTCCATAGTAATCAAAAGAGGAAAAAATGTTTTATAGAGGCAGAAAAAATAATAATAAAATTTATCTGGAAGAACAAAATATCAAGAATATCAATAGAATTAATGAAAAGAAATGCAAGGGAATATGGCCTAGTCATACCAGATCTAAAACTGAATTATAAAGTAGTAATCAGAACATTACTTGGTACTGGCTAAGAAAAAGAATAGCACATCATTGGAATAGGTTAGGTACACAAGACTCAGTAGTCAATGACTTTAGTAATCTACTGTTTCATAAACCAAGACTTCGGTTTCTGGGATAAGAACTCACTATTTGACAAAAACTGCTGGGAAAACAGGAAAAATAGTAGAAACTAGGTGTAAACCATCATCTTGCATTGAACTTACAGTGTATACCAAGATAAAAGCAAAAGGGTACATGATTTAGATACAAAAGCTCATACTATAAGCAAATTAGGAGAACTTGCAATACCTCACCTGTCAAATCTATGGGGAATGAAAGTATCTATGATCATATAAGTAGCACAGAATGCTATGAAATGAAAAATGAATAATTTTAATAACATTAAATTGACAATTTTTTGCACAAGCAAGGTCAATGCAGCCAAGATGAGAAAAGAAGCAGAAAGCTGGGAAACACTTTTTACAGCTAGAATTTCTGATAAAGACATCATTTTTCAAATAGATTGAGAACTGAATCAAATTTAAAAGAATGCAAGTCATTCCCCTATTGATAAATGGTCAAAGGATATGAAAAAGCAGTTTTCAGATGAAGAAATTAAAGCAATCTCTACTCATGTAAAAAAAATGCTCTAAATCATTATTGATTGCAGAAATGCAAATCAAAATCGCTCTTAGCTACTATATCACATCTATCACATTGGCTACCATGACAAAACAGAAAAAAAATGATAAATGTTCAAGTAAATGTGGGAAAATTGGAACACTATTGCATTGTTGGTGGAGTTGTGAATTGATCCAACCATTCTGGAAAGCAGTTTGAAACTATATCCAAAGGACGTTGAAACTGTGCATATCCTTTGACACAATAATAATACTGTCTACTCTGTATCCCAAAGAGATCATAAAAAATGTGAAAATGTCCCACATATGCAAAAATATTTATAAAAGCTTTATTTTGTGGTGGCCAATAATTGGAAACTGAGGGAATGCCTATCAATTGGGGAATGGCTGAACAAGTTTTGGTGTATGAATGTATTGGAAGTCTACTGTTCCATAAGAAATGATGAGCAGGTGGATTTCAGAAAAAACTTTCAAAAGACTTATGTGAACTGATGCTATGAACTGAGCAGTACCAAGAGAACAAAACTGTTATTGTACACAATAACAAAAGTATTGTGCTATGACCCACTTGCATAGACTTAGCTCTTCTCCACAGTGCAGTCCCAAAAGACTCATGACAAAAAATGTTATGGAGAGAAAGAACTATGGATTCAGAATGTAGGTTAAAGCATACTATTTTCCTTATATTTTGACTTATTCTTTCTCATAATTTTCCCCTATTGTTCTGATTCTTCTTTCAAAACATGACTAATATGGAAATATTTTAATACAATTGAATATTTATAGCCTATATGCCATCATTGAGAGGGAGGAGGGGAGAGGAGATTGAAATATTGACCGGAAGCTAGGTGAGCCACTGGATAGAGTGCTCAGGCTGGCATCAAGAAAATCAGATTTCAAATATAGCCTCAGATACTTGCTTGTTTGACCTGCTTAAAGTACTTTGCCTTTATCTCACTTTCCTCAAATGCCCAAAGGGTATTATAATTATATCTTCCACCTGGATGTATAGCAAAGTTCAAATGAGTTCATATTTGTAAAGTGCTTAGCACAGAGTCTGAGCATAGTAGGCACTGGAGAAATCCTAGCTAATATTTATTTAATATTACCTTATTAAGTTTATTTACCCATTACCTGAAATTTTCCTAGGTAAATACTATGTCCTCTAGATAACAATAACTTGGAATTCCCTGCCAATTCTATATATTTTCATAATCTGACTTCTTTTACTCTACTTGCTAGCTCTTCTAGAGCTTTGTCTAAAACTAGAGAAGTGAGAGGACTTCATTTTTTACCTATATTGGACAAGCTTAAAATATTTTGCTGTTGCAGATGATATCAACTTGTTATGTAGACATATACTTCTTTCATATTGAAGGAGAGTCATTCAATGTTTATAATTTTAAATGTTTTAAATTTTCAATTTTCTCAAAGGTCTATTCTGTATCTATTCATGTAACTAAGTGGTTTTTATTGTGTTTTTAAATGTTTAAATATTCAATTATATTCATTTCTTTCATTATCTTTAACCATTCTTGTATGCCTGATCTAATCCAATTTGGTCATGGAGAAAAAAAAATAAATGTACTTTAATAGTCTCTTTGGCAAGTTTTATTGAAATGTTTTACACTGATATTTAGGAGGGGGTTAAATATTTCTTTTTTCCATGTTTAGATATCAATCTCTTCTCTGTTTCTGTTCTGATGCCTCTTTGTAGCATAGAGGTGACCCTAGACATTTGAACATGCTGTGAACCAACTATGAGAGTAACCTATTGAGAGACAGAGGATTTAAACACAAGCCCAGTAATGAATGTATTATATGTCTGCTCTTATGGCTCATCTTCATTTAGCACTAAGAGAATCACTGCTAGAACTTCCAAACAGAACATGAATTATTTGGTCCAGAAAAGCTTATAAAGGCTAGGTATGTACCTAGGTGTGGAGACATTACAGTTTATCTGTAGATGAAACACACTCAGCAATGAAATTCTGGATCTTGATAAAGTGTTGAGTAAAACAGGGAGAACTAAACCTGGGATTTCATCAGTATAGGAAATTTATAGAAAAGGAAATTCCCTCTACAAACGCATATGTGAACTTTATGTCTAGCTTTAAATTTTAACAAATAACCTAGAGGACTGAGAAGACTACAACTTCTCCAGGGTTTCACAGGGAATATATGACTGTGCTGGGAAATGAAACTAGGTCTTCCATGACTTCAATGTGAATTCTCTATCTACTATGCAATATTAACCTTCTTTGCTATTGGAAAATGTCAATTCCTAATTTGGTTTTGTGATATAATCCTTTCACCACATGAAATTTAAAAAAAAAAAGACCCAGGAATACTTTTTGCCTTAGAAATCTTGCTTCCTCGATGGGATTTTCTTCATTAGAAGAAGAGTAACTTTTACTCCATACTTTTCAATTTCTCTCATCTTCTTTTCCTGACCTTTCTGTACCACAGAATCTGGAAGGACCATGCTTTCTTGTCTATTTGTCACCAATAGATGGGTAAATAAGTAATGAACAGCAATATGTGCCATGTGGACAAAACCTCTTTATCCATACACCATCTTGACATTCTTTCTTACATAGACCACCTCTGTCGTTACAATCCTCAATAGCACCTGTGGACGAAAGAAAACAAAAGTTTCAGAATCTTTATAACCACATAGAAGTTACAGTGTATTCTGAAAAAAGAGTTCAAAAAGTTCAGCCTAAACATTATATTCACTAATTTAACTTTTAAAAATTAATCTTTCAATAAATGAGTTAGGATGGAATGGGAAAAATCCAGGATTTTGAAATTTAAGAACTGATTTCCAATTCTACCATGCTAACTTATTAGCTTAGTAAACTTGTTGGAATCATCTCACCTCTTTGAACCTTAGTGTATTTATAAAATGGGAATTATCACACTTGCCCTGTTATCACAAGATTGTTGTGAGAAGCAAATTAGGGTAGGGATTGGGTGTGATATTTCATTCAACTAGCTATTAATCTTATTATATCTCTTTTCTACTCAGTAAAATCTTATGATTCTTTTTGACTTCTAAGATCAAATAGAACTCTTTTGTTTGATACGTAAATCATCTAACAACCGGCTCCCCAAATATTTTTCTAGTCTAATTACAATTTCAACCCTTCATTCCCTGAATAGCTTAGTCAAATTAACTTTCTCTTTGTTTTTCAAACACAAAGCTCATTAAATTATCTGTGGCCCTTTGCATTGACCATACTCAATTTGTAGCATCAACACTTTCCTCACATTGACTTCCTAGAAGCAAGAATTTTCTTCAACACTCAACTTATGTTCTGTTTTCTAAACATACCCAATCCTAATCCTTCAAGTCAGTATTTAATATTTTAAGAATTTAATAATCAGTATTATGACAACCCATGTTATCATAGATTTATTTTTTATTTCACATATACTTATATTCGTTTATATTGCCATCTCCAGTAGAATGTAAGTTTCTTCAGGAAAGGGACTACTTTAGAACTGTTTTTCTATTTCCAGTCCCAGGCATGAAGGAAGCACTTATTAAAGATTCTATGCTTAGTCGATGTGAAAAGTACTGTGCTTGGTGCTTGGGACATGTGACTGAAAAAGCCCCTTTCTTTCTAGTTAATGAAATACAGTTGGTTAAGATATAAAGTGACATAACATCAAATATAAATATTTTATGATTAAAACAAGTAAAATGCTAAGGAATCCAGAGTAAGGAGGAAATGTCTTCTGACTTGAGTGGGAAAGATCAGGGAAAGAAAATGTCTTGGAAAACATGGTATTTCAGTTCGACCCTGATGGGTGGGTAGCATTTTATAGGTGGATATTTGAGAGCATTTTAGGCTTAGGGTTTAAAGTGAGCAAAAGTTTATGTTCAACAGGGAATGGGGTGTGCTCAGAAGTTTAGTTTGGTGATTGGAAGGGTGCAAGAGAAAGTGTTCTATTGAGAGATAAAGTGGGGGAAGGGGGAAGCATTGATCTTGTGTTACTACACTCCTACAGCTCAAATAGGATGTAATCAAGAATGGACAGGCACTAGAATTAAAAGAGATTGAGAAAGACCTCTTACAGCTTATTCAAGAATTAATACAGAGAAGATGTGAAGTAGAAGTGAGGAGGGAGATTATCCAAGACATAGAAAATACCCAGTCAAAATATGCAGAGCACCATGACATGGAATGTCTTACTCGAGGAACAAGAAGAAAGATCATTGTCAGTAGACTGAAAAATATATTTGGGAAAGGGTATGAGAAAACTGAATGGTGTGCTTTAAGAAAATTACTTTGTCATCACATAGAGAATTGATTGGAGTAGAGTGAGATGTATGGCAGCTGGTAGACCAACCAGCAAGGTTAATACAATAGTCCAAGTATGAGGAGATCAGAACTAGTGTTAATGAGGCAGCAATATCAGAAGAGAGAAAGAGATGTTCAATAGAGGTTGAAAAGAAATAGAGATGTTGAGAAATTGAGTATTGCATCTGTTAGTAAACCTGGAATAGTAGGATGGTCATTGTACTTGGAAGAAGTACTGGTATTACAGGGGCACCAAGATGGTACACTTGAGAGCAATAAGGAAATTTGGAAGCGAAAGATTTTAGAGGGATAGATGATGAGTTCATTTAGAGATATTTTTTCGAATATGATACATAATGGATATAAAGTTCAAGACTTCATTAACAGACAGTTAAGGAACTAAAACTGGAAGTCAGTGGAGAACTTAGTAATGGATAAGTAAATTTTAGCTTAGGGGTGATAACTGGATCTGTCAGAGTTGATGTGATCACCAAATTAACTAGAAATCAGCATAACCATTAAGGGTGGGTCAGTGGCATACTACCCCATCCCTTCCTTGCTGCTTCTATAGGTGGGCCCAGAAAAGCAGGGGAGACAATCATTTCCAACATATGGTACTTTCAGAGCAAATAGCAAGGACCAAAATCTTCCCAGAAATTTTAGACTTCAGAGATGATGAGAATGACTAAAATTGTGCTCAGACTGGGGATTAGTGTATCCCAAGATGGCCATAAGTGAGTGACAAGCACCTTCCATCACAGAAGTTTAGGATAAACCTGTGTGAAAATGTTTAAGCAATAATCCTGGTTCACATTTTGCTCCTCACTTTTTAAAACAAATCAGAAAACTTTCTTACCCACCTTTTGGAGTACCAAATGCAAACTTTATACCAGTGTAGGAGAACATCATAAAAAACACCAAAACCACAAGGTGGAAAGTTCTCATGGTGAATGTTTTTCTGGAACCTGGAAATTATAGGAGACATGAGGGAAAGAGAGATTATCACAACATATGACTGGACAGGACAAATACAGCTAGATCACGTCATGTCACACTCACCTTATCTAAGTTCAGTTAATTTTAGGTTCTAAACACCTGAAGCTGAATGAGGGCACCTTCCCAAGAACCAAGAGTACCTTTGTATTTATAGGGCTGGGATATTACTCAATAGGGCATTAAAATTTATATGCAAGTGTTACAATCCACAGTGAAATTCTAAATAAACCCATGTTATTTAACTTCAGGAAAGCTCAACTTACGTGGTCCTTTCTCTCTATTTCTGGCTGTAAATGATTTGGGAAGGGGAGGACTAAGTTGAATGTTTAAGCTTCAAGGTATTTCTGTCCCAAGCTGCTACTTCTTATGCAGATGGCTCTGGACTAGTATCACACCTTCTGGAGATGATGAAGAATTTCTCAACAGATTTCCTAGAGAACCCATTGAGAATATCACCAATCCACAAAACTGGTGGCCAAATAATTTGAAATTCTTATTAGGAAGGAAATAGTGGGTTGATTCTTAGCCACTGTAGGGAGGCATGTGCTGGATAGTAACTCCTCTAACAAAGAATTAACGTAGATCTTGTTTCCCAGTATATAACTTCTGCTTTTGCAAGGTTACCCATTCAACAGGCAGCACTCTGTGGCATTTTTTGGAGGGCAACATCTTTTGCTACAGAGAAAGGGGAAGACCAATACAGAGAAATGGTGGAAAGGGTTCTGGAGGAATATTGGGCATGCAAGTGCCAATATTTATTACTAGAATGAAAAAAACACTTTCTTTTCAAAAGCAGCAAAGCATAGAAGGTAAAGAAATACTTTAAGAATTGTGGCACAAGTTTATTTGATCAAACGCATCAGCCTTAAATCAATCAGTAAAAGAAGGTTGGAGGTTTCTCTTAGCAAAGAGCTTCCTCAAACTCTGTGTGTGACATTTGGCAAATCCCTTCCCTTTCTGGTCTATATATTTCCTCTGCTATCAAATGAAAATACAGGGCTAAAGAATACCATTCATGCAAGCCTGTGATAATTGTGACCCAATCACCAGCACACCAAGAAAAAACAGTTTGAGCATTGTCTCTACTACTTTTTGTTAAACGCATTAAATCAATAAAACCACAAACCAAATCCAAATATACAGCCTTTACTGATTTCTATGATATAAATGTTCACAATAAAAAGTTAATAATTGCTTCTCAAGAAGCCCTAATACTGGGCCATAGCATAGTCCTACATGTTGTATATTCTGGCTACTCAAATGTTATGTGAACAGAGTATAAGATCTGATACTTTCTCTTGTGTTGGTATGATCCTTAGTAGACCAAGCTTCTGAAGGCTATTCTGGCTACGTACAGTGAAAATCATTTCCAGTAGGTTAGTTGATGACGAATTCTTTGACACTAGCATCATATAAAAATTATTAATATATGAAATATCCTTCAGTTCTCTAGAGTATTCTTCCCCTTCTTCACTGATGGTAGTGGAGGGACAGAACAGTAGCTTGACCAAGTTAATAATCACACAGTTCTGACATCCATCTTTCAACTATTACTACTATTGGAGAGCTAGATATTAGTCCTTTGTCAAATGAATGAAAAGAAACATTTTACAGGAGGAAAAATATTATATGCTTCTTGATATTCTTGCTACAAATGAAACCAGAAAAAAAATGTTACCACTAAATAGCAAGATGAGTCCCTGGTGGACTTTGCAGAGACAGATATTATAATTGGTGCAATTCATTTTTATTATGAGTACAAGAGCAACAAGAACCCTTACTTAATGGGATATTTGATCACTTTGTATTGTAGCATTCAAGATATATATTTATAAAAAGATTACCATGAAAATTATAGGAAAATTAGGCCCAACATTTTTTCCAGAGAATAAAGAAGTAAAGAAATTCTGTGAATTGATAAGATTCTTCAAATTAAATTATCATATAGTTAAATATATATATATATATGTATATTCTGTGGCTTTAATGCAATGGGGAAGAAAACTTGAGAATAGTGAATAACATGTCAAAACTATGGAGAAGGATGAGAAAAGAAAGGGATCAAAGATTTGTAAATCAAGGAAATGTTTCATGTTTTTGTATTGTGATTCTGATCCTCGTGGGGAAAAAAAAACATAAGAAACTAAACACAGTGAATACCAAGCAAATTCCTCAAAATTTTTATTCATTAAATTTTAAGAGGCATGAATTAGTTCATTATACATAGGACTATTGATCAAAAATCATCTCTTCATATGTAGTATAAGATACTGTATACTTAGGATAGAGCTAGAAGAAAAATATAAAAAATGGATGTTATGAAGTTCAAGTAAGAAAAATACACATAACCTGAAAATTTAAACAGACCATTGAAATAAGAAAAGTGGAATGGGGGTGAAAGAAAGTTCAGTAATGTAGATGACAAAAATTCACAGTTTAATTAATGCACATCAATTTGCAGAATAAAGAGATCAAAAAAACCTAAAAAGCACTTGAATCAACATATGTTTTGTTTGCTTGCTGAGTACATAGATGTGAAAAAGACAGGCGGATCCAAGGTAGTGGATTAGAGAAGCACTAATGTAAGCTCTCTCAAATTCCCCTCTAAACGACTCTATAGTAATTTCCCAAATCATATTCTAAAGTAGTAAAAACAATAAAAGATTGGGTGGTCAAAATATCTTAAGAGGTGAGCAGGAAAGGTTTGTCTCCTTGGTGTGATAGTGGAACTTGCACTGCAGCACTAGCCATACTACAGGCAGCAGCATGAGATTCAGGAACTCTCAGGATAAAAATAGTAGGGAATAAAACAAAAAAACAAAAAAAAGATATACAGAAAAATTCAGAAAAGAACTGAGAGATGTAAGAAAATTATGACCAGTCAATATCCTGGTAAAAAAGGCAAAAAATGGAAGAAAATAAGACACCAAAAAGCAGAAGTGACCAAATGGTCAATAAAGCAGTAAAAAGAAAAATAAGTCCAGTGTAAAAAAACAGCTTAAAAAGTAAAATTGCCCAAATGGGAAAAAAAAAGTACAACATTCACTTAAGAAAAAAGCTCCAGAAGAAGTAGTATTGGCCAAAAGGAGAAAAAAAGAGATAGAAAAACATCGTGAAGAAAATAATGTAAAACTGGGCAAGTCAATGCTGATGAATCCATGAGACATTAAAAAAAATTTTAAAGGAAAACAAGGAAAAAAATGCAAAATTCCTTTTTCTGTAAAATAACTGACCTGAAAGTTAGATTGAGGAGAGATTATTGAAAAGTTACTGGACTACAAGGAAGTTATAATTTTTTAAAAAAAAATCCTAGTTATCATATCTCAAGAAATTATGAAGGGAAACTGTCCTCATATCCTAGAACAAAGAAGTAGTATAAAAACTGAAAGAATATACTGATTACCTCCTGAACCAGAAACCAAGACGAAAATTTCCAAGAATGTTATAGAAAATTTCAAAGCTCCCAGCTCAGGGAGAACATACACAAAGAATAACACACACACACACACACACACACACACATACACACAAGATATCATGAAGCCACAGTCACTATCACACCAGATTAAGAGTTTCCATAATGAAGGAGTGGAGGGCTGGTAATATTATATTCTAGAAGCAGAGGCTAGGATTACAATCAAAATAATCTATTTAAGAAAACTGAATATACTCCTTCAGGGAGGAAAAAATGAATATTTAATGAAATGGAAGATTTTCCAGCATTACTGATAAATGTAACAGAGCTGAAGAGAAAATTTGATTTTTCAACTTCAAGTCTCATGAAAGCCAAAAAGATGAACATGAAAGAGAAATGATAAGGGAATCAAGAAGGTTAAAATCATTACAGTTCTATATGAAAAGATGATAAATGTAATCACAAGACCTTCTTTTTATTAGGACAGTTAAAAATAGCTTACAAAGAGAATGGGCACATATATTATTTGGCTATGATGGAATGATTTAAAAAAATAAAGTATGATAATGAGGGATGCAGTAGAAAAAGGGAAAATGAAGAGGAATAATGTGAAGACTTATCTGACATAATAGAGGCATGAATTGAAGAAATTTTACAATGCAGGGTGATATGTTATGACAGGCTAATGGCTAATTGTAAACCACCTGACTAACAAATATCCAACTCTTAAGGTATTGTATATTCACCCCTTAAAGCAAAAAATAAATCTTTTAAGACTAGCCTTTGTTAAGACTAAGTTGGTTCAAGATATATCCTATTCGAGGTATAACTTCATAAGCTCCACAGATGAGAAGCAAATAACCATAGATGAAAGTCATACTACACCATAAGGAGGTGTGAAAATTTCATCCCTATCTTGTACAAAGGATATTTATATCCTGTTTAGTCAGTAGGACTTTGAAAAACACAGCAAGCTCTTCCACAACTTTTATGAGTTGATGACCAGATGGTCCCAAGAAATCTTGTAAGTTTACAAATATGAAGATTTTACAAGGTCTTTTCTTTGTACCTTTTGTCACATGGTGATGAATTATCAATTTTACCTTTTAAAATAACTTATAAATTGGTTATAATATTACAGAAAACAAATAGTATAATTACTAATCTCATGTTGATGAGGGAAAGCTAAATATTTTTCTACTCCAGGAAAACCTGGGAGTTTCTTAAGTTTCAAGACTTCAGTTTATGACAACACATGGTCATCAGGATTAACAAAATAACACAGCAGTTTTCAAACACTTTTTTCTAGGAGTCATGTACCATTGAGAAAAAGGTAGTACTACTCCTGTATCCTCCTTTCTCTCCAATTCCGTTTTCTCCAGAAGTCTACCATATCTAACTCTATTCACCTCTTTAACTTCTTTCCTTTTATTCTGTGGTGAGATTTATGTAGTTTTGAGAGGGAGAGTTTGAGATCCTCCATCAGTACAATTTTGTAGTCTCTCTCTGTTATTCATTTAACTTCTGTTCTAAGACTTTGTGTGCTATCCCACTTGGTGAATATGTGTTTAGTATTGATATTACTTAATTGTCTGTTACCTTGTTAGCAGGATGTAGTTACCTTCCTTATCTCTTTTAGTTAGATTCAATTATGGTTTTGGTTTGTCTGAGATCAAGATTGCTCACCTTGCTTTTTTCACTTCAGCTGAAGCACAGTATATTCTACTCCAGCCTTTTACCTTGACTCCATGTGGAGTTCCCCACTTCAAATGTGTTTTCTTATAAACAACATATTGTAGGATTATGATTTTTAATCCACTCTACTATCTGCTTCCATTTTATGGGAGAGTTCATCCCCTTCATATTCACAGTTATAATTACTGTCTTTCTTTCTGTCCTGTTTCCTCCTGTGTTTATACTTTCCTCTCTCCTTTCAATCTTTCCTTCTTCACCAGTGTTTTGCTTTGGATCACCACCTCCCTCAATCTGCCCTATCTTTTATCAGTGCCCTCCCTTTTCTTTCCTCTTTCTTCTACTACTCCCATAGAAGGAGAGACATATTTCTATAAGCAATTGAATGTGTGTGTTATTCCCTCTGTGAAACAAATACAATGAGAGTAAAGTTCAAACAATATTCAACACCCTCTCCATTCTTCCCTTCTGCTGTAATAGGTATTTACACCTCTTCCTGGGATGTAATTTACCCTTTTCTGCCTCTACCTTTTGTCTTCTCCCAGTACAGTCCTTATTTTCACCTCTTTACTTTTTTCCATCACAAATCAAAGTCAATTTATACCCAAGCACTGTGTCTCTGTATATACCTTTTAAGTGCCATAATAATGATATCATTCTCAAGAGATAAAAGTATCATCTTCCTGTGTGGAAGTAAACAGTTCAAACTTATTCAATGACTTATTTTTTTTAATTTTCTGTTTACCATTTTATGTTCTCATGAGTCTTGTATTTAAAGATTGAATTTTCTATTCAGCTCTGTTTATTTTATCAGGAACAATCAAATATCACCAATTTTTTCCCCTGACAGATTATACTCAGTGTTGCTGGGTACTTGATTCTTGGTTGGAATTCAAGCTCCTTTGCCATCTGGAATATCACATTCCAAGCCCTCTGAGCCTTTAATGAATAAGATGCTCAATCCTGTGCAATTATGACTTTGACTCCACAAAAGTGTTCCTTTCTGGCTACTTGAAGTATCTTCTTCTTTGTCTGATAATTCTGTAATTTGGCTTGTAATTCCTTGGAGTTTTCATTTGGGTTGTACCTTCCAAGTAAATTTTTCTGTTTTTGCTAACTTGGGAAAGAATTAAGAAGCAAGTATTCAGTTCATTCTGCTGGGGTCAGCTGATCTGAATTGTCTTAAAGTTACCTATAAAAACTGCCTCCACCTTGAAGACATTGCTGATCTCCAGTGCTCATCCCTTCAACATACTGTGCTTTGATTCACTTGTAATAATTAATTTTCTTTGTCCTGAGTTTTGTCTTGTTAATCAGAGTGAAGAGCTCAAATCAATAATTGTATCTGCTTTATCACTTCTGGCTATAGCTGTGGGAAGGCCTCCCCTAAGCCTACAACTAGCATTCAATCATTTCCTAAAGCAAGCTTGAGTGGATCCCCCAAGCAGGCTATTAAGCAGTGAAGTGGTAAAGAATTTACATATCCATAGCTCAGGATAGGTAAGAAAAATGGGTCCCAAAATCAAAATTTTGATTTTTCTTTTCTTTGTGAGTTAAGAAAGGAAAACGAAATAACAAGCTTTAGCAAAATAAGGAAGGTGAGTAAAGGTGTTTAATTCATTCGCATGAAAATACCTCCATTCATAGAGAGAGCTAGACTCCCATGGAATCAGACTATAATAGCTTGGTGTAATCCTTCCTGTTAAATTCATAATTGAGATAAAGAACAACACAGACTGGGGAAAATATAGAAGAGAGATTAAATATAATAATTTGTAGATCTAAACCTTAGGCCAGCATGGTATTCTCAGCTCTAGAAAGGGCTTTCAAACAAATACTCCTCTTCCTTATCTTAGGGAAAGGACCAGAATACTGTCAAGGGTGAAAAAGTAAAGGAATAGAAAGGAAAATTTAAAGGAAGTGATGACCCCATTCCCACCATGGCCAGAGCCCAGACTGGTCATGGATAAATGAGATAGGCGTTCATGAGTGGGGAGAGTAAGTTATTAAGTATTTTGAGAGGCCTGAAGTAGAATTTTTAATTTTATTTTAAAAATAAAAAGGAGAGATTTCTTTCTCTCCTTTGACAAAAGTTGGAGATGCAGAGCAAAGACAGATATGAGAAATATTAGAAGAGAGTGGAGTCTTGGGTGTGGTTGCCAAGGGAAGTACTTAATTAGTATGTGAGAAAAATAAAGGTATTGTTTTTAAGCTGTTTAAAAGGAAGCAGGAGATATTGAAGGGAGTTAGAGTAAAAAAGGGTTTTCTTGTTATTCAGGAACATGGAAACAGGCTACATGGATATAGGAACAAGGATACAAGAACATTTATGTGGTTTTTTGTGTGATACAGCTTGGAGCTAAGGAAGGGATGGGAATTGGAAGTTGAACACTTGAAGCCACTTCTTATCTGAAAAAGTCTCAAATATAAGGAAACTAAAAGAAGCCTGAGACTATGAATTGAGTCAGGTCTTTGTGAAGTCAAGGAGAAAATTTAAGAAGCTGGGAATTGCCACTATGTGTCTTTTAAAAAAAAATATTATTGATAATAATGGGATCTCTCTTTGAAGTGCTAACAGTAGTTGAGCCTTGGATAAATTGAGATATAAATATTACCATTAGCAACTCTAACTCTGGATTTGATTTGATTTGGTCTGAAATGTGCCCTGAAGGAAATCACAACCTGCTCTATGTGTGATCTGTAAGGGTTATTATGGTAAATCAGAACCTAATATAAGAGACATTTACAATTTGGCATCAAGAAATTTGTTAGCTGTGTAACTTTAAGCAAGTTGCCTCATGTCTATTACCTCAGATTTTTAATCTGTAAGGGAATAATACTAGGACCTACCTCTCAGAGTTGTTGTAAGAATCACATGTTTGTAAAGTGTTTATCCCAGTGCCTAACATAGGGCAAACATTATATAAATGTTAACTCATTATTATTTCTTCAATTAGAGGTAATTGCTTCAGACATGGTGACTTTATATGGTATTATAGATGTGAAAAGTATACAGTGCCAATGGTGATGAGATGAACAATCATCTGTGTAAGGTACTTTGGATATGCATACAGTGGAAGTGAGATCATTTGATTGGCAATGGACTGTGTTTCAGGTTTCAAATAAGTAAATATCATTTATGCTATTTTTACATTCCTAAATATTCTTATATTGTAAAATTTAAATAACTATATACTGCTAGAAAATCTAGTTCTCTTATAATCTGAATTTAATTATAAATTACACTGTTAAAAGAAGGTAGAAAAAGTTTGAAAATAGTAATGCTATTCTATCAACCCTTTTGACCCCAAGTTGTAATATTCTCAAGTACTATAAACTAAGAAACTCTAAACCTTCATGTTTGCCTCTATTTAAGGGGAAGTGTTACTTAAATATATTGAATGGTGTCAAAATGTATAAATACAAAAATTGAATGGTGTCAGTTTTGTGAAGAAAGTGGAATTATCAAGATGCCACTCTTGACTTAAAGACCTTGTGAAGCTGTAGCTTCTCCGGGGCATATTCCTTGTGAAGTGCTTCCACACTCCTCCTTAAACATGCCAGCAGAATGTCTTTATTTTCTCCAACATGATGTTCACCCCTGGTGCCACATCCCTACCCACCTCTATCATATGTATACATACATATATATACTTATATATATACACACACACATATATATATACATATATATATAGTGGAGATAACTTAATTCCCTTTCTATTCATTTATGGGTCTAGTCCAATTTCTTTCTTGTTGAGAAAACTTTATTCAGATGTGGGAATTGAAAGAAAACTTTATTACATTGTCTTAAACCACCCCTGTGTGATTGGGCAGCTCAACCTCATTTATCTCTGTTTTACCTAGGGAAATCGGTGATGCTGAACAGAGACCTAGTCAGATTTGAATACTGAGGCAATGAGTTTTCTTGCAATTGTACATCTCAAGCAACACATATGTTTTATCTGAACATAGTCTCTGTACTAGTCAATCAGTTATTGCTTCCATGTTCTTTTGATTGAATATAGATGTTTAGGGGGGAGTAGGACATCTCTCTTTCTGATTTCAGAGAATGGCACCTATTTACCCTCATCTACCCTAATCTTTCCTCCAATCAGAAATCCAATAATCTAATTTAGCACCCTATTTAACTATTTTCTTTTAATTAACTGTTCTTATTTCATTAATTATTTTTAATGCATCCAAGTCTGTCTTCCCCTGTATTCAAGGTCCGGTGCTAAAATGGAGGGGGCTTATTCCTGATTTTGTATACAATTGAAATGCTGCTTAATAAAGTGACATGCTGTCAAGCTCAAACTTTTATTTTCTCAGTCACTTCATATTTCAGCAAAGACAGAGTGATTCGACAGTGACGCATGGAGGAGAAATTGGTTCTCTGTGAAATTGATCTTCTTTCCTTTAAACATCATCTTCCTGATCATCTTCCACCCCTCAGGACTTGTTCAGTCAACAACTATCTTAATCAAATCTTCTGTGATGAACTTCATAGAATAATCCAGAAAGGATGTGTCCATTGTTGGTTTTGAGATTCAAGCTGCAAGTTGAATTGTTCCCAGGAAGTGGTAACAGTCTGCCTTGAAATGACACCACAGTTTAAGTTCAAATACATTTTCATAGTTCCACTGAAATAGCTTCTTTACATTTGCATTTGTGGTGAGTGTGGCTATTTCAGGGACACATAGGATCTAGAAGAACAAAAGTGATAAATCTCTAGAAGTATTGTTAATGTTCACTCCATAAAAATCTTCCAGGGAGTAGCACTTTTTTTCCAGAGAAGATCTGAGTGACCAGTCACTGGCACCAAACTGCTGCATCCCCTCCAAGTAATATTGAAAGTCTTCTTGGGAGAAGGAAATGCTAAAGATTTTTATCTTTGTGTTCCTTCAAGCTACCTCTAGAAAATACCAAACAAACATTGATAACCTACATAGCCAATACTCCCCCCCCCCCCATATCTTAAAACCCTTACAACAGTGATCTTATGAGTAAGTTGCAAAGATAATCTGATCTAAACTTCACTCCAGAAACATTACTTTTATAGTTTAAGTATTTTGACATGCACCCGTAATTTCTCTTCTGAGAATAAACTGTAAGGCTCAGATCATATACTGCATTCCTAGCTGAAAATTTTTCTCCCACTTCACATATTTCTTTAGGATGCTTTGGTCTTCTTTGTCCCTCTCATTCCCACCTTGTGCTATATTTATCCTAGTTCCGAACCAATGTTTCCCTATCCTATCTACATCATTACCCTGCATTAGAAGAGAAGCACCCTGAAGAAAGAGCTTGGGTCCTTTTCATCTTTTTATCCTACATAACTAACATTGATGTCTCCTTAGAATAAGTATTTAATAAATGCTTATTGAATAGATGAAGCATGAATGAGACTAAGATGATATCCTAAACCACTTGGTCCTCAGGTTTATCCAAGAACGCTGTCCTTTCTAGATTAGAGAAACAGTTAATGTTACTATCAGGTGAAGAGGTCACAGGAAAATTAAGGCCAGAGACATGGATGTATTCATTTGAAACCATTGACAAGTATTATACATGATAGGAATTAGCTAGAAGTTTTCTCAGTAAGATCAGAGATAAAACAAGGATGCCCATTCTCACCATGATTATTCAGTAGAATACTAGCAATGTTAGCTATAGCAATCAGAGAAGACAAAGAAATAGACTGAATTAAAATAGACAATGAAAGAAAACTATCACTCTTTGCAGATGATATGATGGTACACATAGAGGATTGTAGTGCAAAAAGTAAAAAAAGATATTTGAAATAATTAACAATTTCAGTAAAGTTTCAAGATAGAAGAGAAACCCACATAAATCATCAGCATTTTTATGTGACCAGTAAAGCCCAGCAGCAAGCCATAGAAAGAAATATTCCATTGAAGATAACTGTAAACAATATAGAATACATAAGCATCTACCTCCCAAGAAAATCCCAGAAACTGTATGAACACCGTTACAAAACACTTTTTACACAAATAAGGTCAAATCTAAACAACTGGGAAAATGTCAATTGCTCATCCTTAGGCCAAACCAATATAATAAAAATAACAATTTTGTCTAAACCAATTTACTTATTCAGTGCCAAACCAATCAGACTACCAAAAAATTGTTTGATAGAGCTACAAAAAATAACAACAAAATTTATCTGGAAGAACAAAATGTCCAGAATGTCAAAGGAACTAATGACCAAAAAAAACACAATGGAAGGTGATCTAGCAATACCAGATCTCAAACTCTATTACCTAACAGTAATCATCAAAATTATATCGTACTGTCTAAGAAATGGAGTGGTGGATCAGTGGAATAGATTAGATATGTAAGACACAGTAGTCAACCTACTGTTTGATTAACCCAAACACCCTAGCTTTTTTGATAAAAGCTCAATATTTGAAAAAAATTGCAGGGAAAGCTGGAAAACAGAAGGACACAAACTACATAGAGACAAACAGACTACATCATATATCAAGGTAAGATCAAAATGGATGCATGATTAGGAGATCATTGAATGATCTACGGGGGAGGGGAAGAATTTATGACCAAGTAAAAGATAGAGAGCATTACAAAATGCAAAGCAGATAATTTTGATTATATTCAATCAAAAATTTCTGCACAAATAAAACCAATGCAAGCAAGATTAGAAGGAAAGCAGAAAACTGAAAAACAATCTTTACAGCAAGTGTCTCTGTTAAAGGTTTCATTTATCAAACATCTAGAGAACTGAGTCAAATTAATGAGACTACAAGCCATACCCCAATTGATAGCTGCTCATAGGATATGAACAGACAATTTTCTGATTAAGAAATTAAATCTATCTATAGGGACATGAAGAAGTGGTATAAATAATCTTTCTTAGAAAAACACAAATTAAAATGACTGAGATATTACCTCATACCTATCAGATTGACTAATATAACTAAAAAGAAAAAGGATAAATGTTGGAGAAGTGGAAAATTGAGACACTGATGCTTTGTGAGTGAAACTGTAAATTTATCTAACCATTCTGGAGAACAATTTGGAATTATTCCCAAAGGGCAACCAAACTGTGCATACCCTTTGATCTAGCAATACCACTACTAAGTCTGCATCCCAAAGAGAGTATAAAAGTGGAAAAAGGATCTATATATGCAAAAATATTTAATACTCCATTCATGGTGGTAAAATCTTAGAAATTGAGGCTATACCTATCAATCAGGGAGTGACTGAATGAGCCATAGCATGTGAACATAATAGAATACTATACTGCAATAAGAGATGATGAACAATCAGACTTCATAAAATCTGTAACAGACTTATATGAACTGATGCAAAGTAAAATGAGTAGAGTAGGAAAATATTGTACACACTAGTAGTCACATTTTGTGATGATCAACTATGAACGACTCAGCTCTTCTCAGCAATACCACTATCCAAGACAAATATAAAGGAGTCACAGATAAAAATGATGTCCACATCTAGATAAAGAGCTGAAAACCAATCTCATTCATCAATTTCAAAGTTTCCCATAAGAACTTGGCAAAGGCATTACAGCATTTTTTTTGCTTTGTTGTTTATTTATATTTAATACTCTCTTGAGTTCCAATTATATCCCTACCCCTCAATATTCTGCAACCATTGAAAAGGAAACCATATGACATTTATTATACATGTGAAATAATGTAAAACTTATTTTCATATAAGCTGAATGAAAAAAATAGCAAGAAAAATAAAGAAAAGGGGAAAATTGTAATGGGTGTGAAGTTATAACTCAGAATTGTTTTATTTTGCCTTTCCATAATTAATCAATAGTGATTTAAAAAATTTTTTCATGTGACTATAGATAGCTTTGATTTCTTCTGTTGAAAACCCATTTATATCCTTTGACCATTTGTCAATTAGGTAATGACCTTATTTTATTAATTTGATGCAGTTCTGTTTTGTGGTTGTTGTTAATTCATCATGTCTGACTCCTTGTAACCCCATTTGGGATTTACTTAGCTTTTCTTAAGTCTCAAATAAAACATGTTCTTCTGTTGAAAGCCTTTTTCACTCTTCATGTGGCTGTTAATTATTTACTTTTTATGCTCTATATAGTTTTCCCTGAAATAGTTGTTTAATTGCGATCTTTTCTAGTTAGATTAGATTGTAAGCTTCTTGAGGTTAGGACCTGTCTTTTGTCTATGTTTTTATACCGTTTTTATCACAGCACCTATCACATGAAAAACATTTAATAAATGCTTGCTGACTGATCATACCCACAGAATAACAGCTCCTCACATTAATACTAAAACAAAAATAATACAAAATAATAAAAGAAAAAAATATACCCATGTACAGAGCAGAACATATTCAAAATATACAGTAATAAATTCTTGTTTCAAGAAAGCCTATGTAATAAACACTTAGCTTTGTGTTGAGAGCTGGTTCTTATCCTTCCTTCCTTGTAAGTATTCTTTTTGTTCTAAACTTTACACTTTTTACTTTCTTCCTTTTTCCCTTTCCCCCACACCCCAGAAGATTACAATTAAGTGGGGAGATATATATATACCTATAGATATATAGATATATAGATATATATATATAGAGAGAGATTGATACACAGATACACACACACACAAACATTCATTCGTATACATACACACATATATGTATACATATATGCATGCATGAGTTTATATGTGTATATGTGTGTATGTGTGTATGTATAATCACATTAAGCTATAAGGAGATATATCATTCTGTAATTAGACACTCTCTCCTAGATAACCTATAGTTTGCCTTCAGTCATGAAAACCTGAGTTCAGATGTGGCCCCACTTACTAGTTATGTGACCCTGGGCAAGTCACTTAACTTCTGTTTGCCTTAATCACCTAATGAAGGAAATGGCACACCACTCCAGGCTCTTTGCCAAGAAAACCCCAAGGACAGCATTGCATGTCACAAAATTTAGACAAAGCATGAACAAGGAGCAAAGGTCTCATACTCCTGGTCTGCTCTTCTCCTATATACTTATTGAGTCCTGTCAGATTAAGATAAACATTGAAAAGAAAAAGTTTAGATGGTCTTTCAAAATGGCTATGTAAATGTTCTGCCTGGTAAAAAGTAAGGCTAAGAAAGAAAGTGGTAGGAAGGGAATGATATTCAGGGTTTCTTGTGGACTCTCATCCTCTAGAGGCCTTTATAGAAATTATACCTTCTAATTTTTCTTTTAATTTTGTTGTTGTTCAAAATGGTTATTAGAACTCCTGCCTCTTTGCAGATGACTTCCCTACAGGACATTATATTAGAGGTCAGCATTCCAGAGAGCCATTTAATGGTGATGAGCATGAGAAACTTTTCTGATCCAATTACTCTTCTGTTTATAAAGCTCAATTGCCTCTAGGATAGAATATAGAAAGTATGCAAGTATTTGAAGCCTTGAACAATCTGACTTCAGCTTACCTTTCCAGGATTTCATTCTCCTCAGATTTGTACGGCTGTCAACCCCATTTATTTATATTTCTTCATACTGGACATTCTATTTCTCATCTAACTGCCTTTGCATGTGTTATCTACCATGCCTGGGACACCCTCCTCTATTTCTGTCTTTTAGAATGGCTAGCTACCTTCAAAATGCCCCTCAAGAGCTGCTGCTTCATAAGGCCTATTCTGAGCACCTGGTCTTCTCTGTGACTGAATTAGTCTATGGTCTTACCTATAAGCCCTCTCCCTCAAGAGTGCACTCCATTTATTCCTTCGCACTTATTTTCTGTTCATTTTCTGTTTAAACTACCACATGCTGGCATTCCATTGGTATTGGAAATCCCTAGTGGGGAAACTCACTCAACTGCTGTAAACAAGTAACTATTGTAAAACTCATAATCTAAAAAAAAAAGTGACTAGGGAAAATGGAAGGTTAAAATTTTCATTTTGTATAAGAGACGAGATCTGAACCCCAGGTTATCTGATTCCAAGGCGTGGCCTATTCCTGAAATGCCAAGTTTTATTTCTCACCAAAACAAGTTTGTATTTATTTATATGTGTAAATGTGGCATGTACAAATAGATGGAATTAAGCATCTTAAAGGCAGAGAAAAGGTGTAGAGTCAGTAGTGGGACTACTGTTTGTGAGAAGTAAGAAAAAGACCAATTAGTGACCCTAAAATATGAATGGCTGAGTATATGAAGGATAGGAAAGTGTATGAAAAGTCTGTCTGTTCATCCTTTGTTTTCAAAGAATACCATGATATTAGAGAAATGATGACATGGTTTGCACTTGATTTTGTTTTGAGGGAAGGAGGGCTATGCAAGATCATCAACCTCACTTTCTCCTCCTGAGCCATCTGTATCCAGTGACCAGATATTCATTAATGCATCAGGATGACTGAAGATGTCCCAGGATACAATGAGAGATGTTGGCCTTTTTTAGGATGGCCTTTTCAGGTACTCATTTAGAGGGAAGTAATGCCCATGTAGGGATGTAAATAGTTTGCCCATATTAAATAAAAAGCTTTCTTTTTCTTTTCTCTTCCTCTTTATCTTTTTATGTCTCTATTGTGTCTTGTGTTTGAAAATGAAATTTTCTAATGAGCTCTGGTCTTTTCATAGGGAAGGTCTGGAAATCCCTTATTTCATTGAATGTTTATCTCCTTGCCTGAAAGATTATTTTCAATTTTGCTTAGTAATTGATCCTTGCTCGTATTCCAAAAGTAGAAAAGCAAAAAGCATAAAGGTCAGAAGGGACCAAGCTGTGAAGGGCTTAACAACAAATAGAAGATTTTCTTTTTGATCCTGGAGATAATAAGGAGTGACTGGAATTTATTGAGTATGGAAGTGGCATGATCAAACCTGTGTTTTGAAAGATCACTTTGCAACAAGAAGGAATATGACTATGATGGTGAGAATGCAAAATATTTGTATGTGGGCTCAAGGTCATTTCAAAAGATGAGGGGAGAGAGAAAGAGAGAGAGGGAGGGAGGGAAAAAGGAAGAGAGAGAGAGATCTTTTTAAAGATAACTGTCCTTTCAATGATATAAAGAATTCTTTTGTGAGGAAACTCTACCAACACAGGTCAGGTCCTGCTTTGCACTTGAGGGGTTTAGAAAGTGGCCTGGAGCACTCTGAGATAAGTGGCTCAATGAAGTTACCAAAAGCTTGAGTCAGAAAAAGCACTTGAACCCAGAGTTTCCAAAACCTGAAGCCAGCTCTCTGTCCCTTCCAGCATCAACAACTATATTTCAGATTAAATGTCTAGGCCATGAGAAAGGAAATAGCACAAAATACAGAAATTTTAGAATCAAATAACTTCCTTTTCAATGCCAATTCCAAAAAAAATCGTGCCAGCCTGATCAGAGGAGCTGACATCAACAGAAAGTCCAGTCCTCTCTTACAGTACAGAAGATGGAGTCTTTGCAAAATAAAATATTTCTGTGGGCTTAAAACTTGTGGACATCTCACAGATAAGAAAGTTCTTCCGTGTACTTCTGTGTCAAGAACACTAAATATGCTCAACCTCAGGTATAAGGTTGGAGTTCCAAGTTTTGTAATTTACTGACTGATGAAGCTTAGAGATGGGAGGTGGCAAGATAATGCACCTGTTCTGTTGATAATGTGAATTGTTCTGTCTTTGGCATGTCCAGATCTGGTCACCATGTACCTTAGCACATAATCCTTTCTGTTTATATGGGGCAGGTCAAGCTCCTTCTCCAGCTCCACAGATGTTGGACTATTTGTTTAAGGATTTATTAGGGCCACCAAGATCTTGACAGAGAGATAAAGAAGCACAGTTCCTTTTAGAATCTCCGTTGCTAAGTCTTCCTGGGGCACCCCATAAACTTATCTGAAGCACAGGAACTAGCACCTCTTGGCCATGTCTCCAATACAGTTGTTTCCCCTTGATCATTGTCTGATCTACTCTGTTTCTTTTCCTCTTTCTCCACTGTAATAGGCCACTTCTACATAAATTTCAGATCTTAACATTTAAAACTAAGAGGAGCATTAGAGATTATTTTTTAAAAAAACATGATTTTGCTGATGTGGAAACTAAGACATAGAAAAAGGAAAAAAAGTTTATCCAAAGCTACATGATTATTAGAAGTGTTAGACTCAATCTAGATGGAAAGGATTTTATAGAAGGGAATCTTTCTTTCTTTAGAAGGTGGCCTCTGTCATCATATCAAACAGTAAAATTCTAGTGAAACACGATTAAAAGGGCTAATTGTATGGAATTCTCTTTTTGTTGGCAGAGAATTGTTGTTCAATGCTTTTCAACTGTGTGAAGGGCAAGAGGTCTTGGTGAGATTGGTGGGGGGGAGAGGCATTGGGTCTCTCTCTTACTCATTGCTGGCAAGATTCATCCCAGAATCCTCTTTAACAGGCTGATCCTTGACCTAGAAGATAGTCCTCTACTTGAGGGCCAGGGTGGTTTCTGAAAGGGCCAAGGAATGATCAATATGGTGTTTACTGTTTGACAATTCAAGCGGAATGCCAGATTCAAAGGTCTGTACACAATGCTTCATAGAACTGACCAAAATCTTTGATACTATTAGTTGTGAAGGTTTATAGAAAATTATGTCAAAATCTGATTGCTTGGAGAAATTTATCAGTACTGTATATCAACTTCATGGAAGCATGCTTATACTGGATCCATATAATAGACAATGCTCTCATGCTTTCCAAGTCACCAAGGGAGTGAAAAAATACTGTGTGCTTACTCCCATGCTTTTAACATTATTTATCAGCCATGTTGTCAAATGTTTTCAATGAGACTGAACATGGTATCAAGGTTAGCTACCATGCTCATGGTAAATTTTTCAACTTGAAAATTCTACAAGCCAAGACCAAAGTAGAGCGAGTGTTGGTGCATGATTTTCTATTTGCAGATGATAGTGCACTCAATGCAGCCTCTGAAGCTGACATGCAGCTAACAATGCATTGATTCTCTGCCCCCTGTGCTCATTTTGGTCTAGCAATTAACAACAAGAAAGCATAGGTGTTCCATCAGCCTCCACCACAATATTCATTGGTTGTAGTGAATGGCAAAGTTTTGAATATTGTGGATAGTTCACTTACCTTAGTAGTGTACTTTCCAGGGATGTACACATTGATAATGAGGTTGATGCATGAATTACCAGAGCTAGCTCAGTGTTTGGGAGGCTCTGAAGGAAAGTATGGGAGAGAAGAGCTATTAGAGTGACAAACAAGCTGTAACTATACAGAGTGGTTGTGCTCCCTCATTGTTGTATTCCTGTGAACCCTGGACAGTATAGCAATGTCATGCTAGAAAATTGAATCACTTCCATTGCAATTGAATAGGAAGAATCTAAAGATCACCTGGCAGGAAAAAGTACCAGACTCTGAGGTCCTTACTCAAATTAAACTGCCAAGCATTCAGAGTCTGCTTTAGAGAGTGAAACTCCAATGGGCTGGCCACATAATTCAAAGCAAAATATACTTTTGCTAAAAAAACTATTTTTGTGGAGAACTCACACTGGGCAAGCACTCACATGATGGTCAGAAGAAGCAGTATAAGGACACTCTCAGGTATCTCTTAAGAACTTTGGAGGCAAAGGGGGCAGGCCCAGGATGGTGGAGTGAGAGCAACTACTCACCTAAACTCTAAGACAAACTCCTTCATATACCTCTAAAAGGAAAATCTGAACAGATTTTGGGGTGGCAGAATCCAGTAAGAGACAGACCGTGGCAAATTTCGAGACCAGGACAGACAGGAAGATAGATAGGAAGGATCTATTATGAGGGGCTGGAGGAGTACACAGTGGCAGTACCAGCTAGGTCCCTGCTTTGGAAGGACAGAGCAGGAAATTCTGGGTGGTCTGAGGCAGCAGCCATACTGCAGAATCTCAGGCATATCAGATCCAGGCCAGGAGTCAAGTAGAACTGAGCAAGTGAGAGCCTGGAGCCCCAGGTAACTAAAAGAGCTGCTCCTGCCACTATCAGCTTGCAGATTAAATGTCCGTAAGTCACCTACTTGAACTTCCAGGAGCCAAGATGGCGGAGTGATTGGTAAATGTTCTACACCCCCTCAGGTTGACCTTGAAACACCCAAAAAATATTTCCCAAGGAAAAATCCTGGAAGAGTGGGATCAGTTGAAGGAGCAAATAGTCTCTTACCCAGTGAAACTAAGAGAATTGCAAAGGGGCATCTTTCTTGCTGTGACAGATGGGTTCCAGTGCAGGATAGGAGCTCTCTCAGACATCCTAACCTCAGCAAACAAGGAGGTGATCATGAGCCGCAAGGGAGTGGAGCCTCCAACCACCAACACCAGGACACAAGGCATGACTCAGCACCCTAGGGGAATCAGAAAGACACTGGCACAGATTGGTTCTCCAACCACTGAGCTTGCCTACACTCTAGCTCAGCAGAGGAGACTTCCTGTGGGCAGACCACCCCTCTTCCACACTAAACTCAGCTACCTCTAGGGTAACTCTGAGGAAACTCAGAAAGATTTCATGTGGTCTCTGCTGTATCACACCAGCCAGCTGAGCACTAGGTAAGCTGCAGCATTTTAGCATATACTTGAAAGAACCAGAGATCACAATACAGAAAGCCTCAAGTTCAAGGCACAAGAACTGTGGGACAGAGCTCCTCGTGGCCCAGAAACAGAGATCTACTTCAAAAGCCAGGAAAAGGGTGGTCATCAAGAGTAAAAAGCAAAGCTGAAAAGAAAAGACCATAGAATATTTCTATGGGAACAAGGACTGAAAAATGAATACCAAAGAGGTCAGCAGGGAGACTGTACTTCCACCTAAAACTTCAGAAGGGAATATGAACTGATTGCAAGCACAAAAAGCATTTTTGGAAAAGTTAAAGAAGGATTTTAAAATGCAAATAAGAGAAATAGAAGAAAAACTGGCCAATGATCTTAAAAATATGAAAAAAGAAATCACAGAAGATTTTAAAAGGAAAATTGGACAAATGGAAAAAGAAGTACAAAACCCGACTGGAGAAAATAACTTCTTAAAAGGAAAAATTGGACAAATAGGAAAGGATATGCAAAAGCTAACTGAAGAAAACAATTTGATAGAAATTAGAATAGGGCAAGTAGAAGCTAATGACTCTATGAGACATTAAGAATCAGCCAAACAGAATCTAAAGAATGAAAAGACAGAAGAAAATGTAAAATATCTCATTAAAAAGTCAACTGACCTGGAAAATGGAACCAGGAGAGAAAATCTAAGAATTATTTGTCTGCAAGAAAGCAATGATGAAAAAAGAGCCTAAACAACATCTTCAAAGATATCATCAAGGAAAACTGCCCAGAAGTGTTAGATTCAGAGGGAAAAAGAGTCATCAAAAGAATCCACTGTTCACCCCCTGAAAGGGATCCCAAACTAAAAACACCAAGAAATATGGTTGCCAAATTCCAGAATTATCAAGTGAAGAAGAAAATACTGCAGGAGGTCAGAAAGAAACAATTCAAATATTGAGGAGCTACAGTCAAGATCACACAGTACTTTGCAACTTCTACATTAAAAGAACAAAGGAATTGGAATATGATATTCCATAAGGCAAAGGAACTGGGACTACAACAAAGGATCAATTGCCCAGCAAAGCTGAGCATAATATTTCAGGCAAGGAAATGGACATTCAGTGAAATTAGGGATTTCCAGACCTTTCTTAATGAAAAGGCCAGAGCTCAATAGAAAATTGGATCTTCAAATGCAAGTCTCAAGAGAGGCATAAAATAGTAAACCAAGGGGGAAAAATCTTGTTATTCAACATGGGCAAACTGTTTACATCCCCATAAGAAAGATGATACTTGTTAATCTTGAGAATTGTTTATTTATCATGATATATAAAAGGGATAAACATAGATAGAGGGAGTAGATATGAAATAAATGATGTGATAATAAAAATGAGATTTAAGAGTGAAAAGGGATTGTAACACGAGATGTCAAAGGAGGATGCAGGAAAGGTAAATTGCATCACAGGAAGAGGCACAAAATATATTACAGAAAGAGAGAAAGAGGGGAGGAAGATGAGCATTGTTTGAGATTTTCCTAAATCTGATTTGGTCCAAGGAAGGAAAAACAAACTCAGTTAAATATAAAAATCTGACTAGCTCTTTAGGCAATAGGAGGGGAAGGGGAAAGGAAAGGGAGGGAGGTTAAAGGGAAAAAAGAAGAAGTAAGGGAAAACAGAGGTAAAAGGGAGGGGGACTAAAAGGAAGGGAAGACTGAAGGAGGTGGGGTCAAAAATTAAAACTCTGTTGTGGAGGGGAAGGGAGAAGGGAGAACTAAAAGCTCAAATAAAAAGAAAGAAGATGGAGGGAAAGACACAGATAGCAATCATAACTATAAATTTGAATGGGATCAACTCTCCCATAAAACAGAGATGCATAGCAGAATGGATTAAAAACAGTAATTCAGCAATATAATGTTTAAAAGAAACACATTTGAAATGAGAGGATACACACAGGGTAAAGGTAAAAGGTTGGAACACAATATATTGTGCTTCATCTGATGTAAAAAAAGACAAGGGTAGCAATGCTAATCTCAGACAAAGGAAAAGCAGAAATAGATCTAATCAAAAGAGATAAGGAGGGAAACTATATTCTGCTAAAAGTCACCATAGACTATGAAGCAATGTCTTTACTAAACATAGAGGCTCCAAGTGGAAGAGCATTCAAATTCTTAGAGGAGAAATTAAGGGAGTTAAAGAAAGAGACAACAAATCTATACTAGTTGGGGACCTCAACCTCCCCCTCTCTGAAATTGATAAATCTGCCCTCAAAATAAGCAAGAAACAAATGAAGGAGGTGAATAGAACTATGGATAAGGTACATATGAAAGATCTGTGGAGAAATGGGAATGGGAATAGAAAAGAATATACCTTTTTCTCAGTAGTATACAACACATATATAAAAATTGATCATGTACTAAGGCACAGATAATCAATGCATCCTGCTCAGATCATAATGCAATAAAAATTATATGTAAGGAAAGGCCATGGAAAGACAGAGCCAAAATTAATTGGAAACTGAATAATCTAATCCCAAAGAAGGAGCTGGTTAAACAACAAATCATAGAAACAATTAACAACTTAATTCAAGAGAATGACAATAATGAGATAACCTACCAAATTTTATGAGATACTGCAAAACCAATTCTTAGGGAAAGTTTTTTATCTTTTAATTCCTACATGAATAAAATAGAGAAAGAAGAGATCAATGAACTGGACATGCACCTAAAAAAACTAAAAAGAGAACAAATTGAAAATCCCCATATAAATACCAAATTAGAAATACTGAGAACCAAAGGAAAGAACAATAAAATTGAAAGTAAGAAAACTATTGAACTAATTAATAAAACTAATAGTTGGCTTTAAGAAAAAAACCAGTAAAGGGGAGGAGCCAAGATGTCAGAGTAGAAACATACACATACGCTAGCTCCAAACCCACAGCTCATAAAATACCTATAAAGGAGAACTCCCAACAAATTCAGGAGCAGTGGAAGCCACAGTACAACAGAGTGGAGGAGATTTCTGTTGCAGAGAGCCCCGAAAAACTGACACCAAAGGTCTGTTGCATACCGGACCCAGAGCAGAGTCTAGCCCTGCCTTGGCAGCACAGCACTGCGAGGAGCAGATCTGAGCAGGCTTCAGGGACGGAATCTCCAGCTGCAGCTCAGGTTCCTCCACCAACAGGCTCTAAAGGTCAGTGAGAGAGTCTTTTTGGCTCACTAACAGGGGAGAGGGGTGTCCCCATAAGTCATGCCCCCTCAGAAGGCAGCAGTGGAGGCAGCAGCAGACCAGGGCTCCCCAAACAGGCAGGAGCCCAGATCCATTGTCGAAGATCTCTGCATAAACCCCCTGACGTGTGGCAGCCCTGCCCTGACCTGAGCACCTGAACTTAATCTCACACTGAATAGCAGCCTTGCCCCTGCCAAAAGCCCTGAGGCTGGGGAGCAGCATTTGAATCTCAGTCCCCAAGCACTAGCTGGGCAGATCTGGAGGCATGGTGGGTGTGGAAATAAAACTCAGAACTCAAGTCACTGGCTGGGAAAATGCCCAGAAAAGGGAAAAAAAATAAGACCATAGGAGGTTATTTTCTTGTTGAACAGATGTCTCCTCCCTTCCTTTCAGATGAGGAGGAACAATGCTTACCATCAGGGAAAGACACAGAAATCAAGGCTCTGTATCCCAAACATTCAGAATAAATATTCAATGGTCTCAGGCCATGGAAGAGCTCAAAAAGGATTTTGAAAATCAAGTTAGAGAGGTGGAGGAAAAACTGGGAAGAGAAAGGAAAGAGATGCAAGAAAAGCATGAAAAGCAGTTCAACACCCTGCTAAAGGAGACCCAAAAAAATGCTGAAGAAACACCTTGAAAAATAGGCTAACTCAATTGGCAAAAGAGGTTCAAAAAGCCAATGAGGAGAAGAATGCTTTAAAAAGCAGAATTAGCCAAATGGAAAAGGAGGCTCACTGGAGCTCACTGAAGAAAACAGTTCTTTCAAAATTAGAATGGAACAGATGGAGGCTAATGACTTTAGGAGAAACCAAGAAATCACAAAACAAAACCAAAAGAATGACAAAATGGAAGATAATGTGAAACATCTCATTGGAAAAACAACTGACCTGGAAAATAGATTCAGGAGAGACAATTTAAAAATTTTGGGACTACCTGAAAGCCATGATCAAAAAAAGAGGCTAGACATCATCTCTCATGAAATTATCAAGGAAAACTGCCCTGATACTCTAGAACCAGAGGGCAAAATAAATATCGAGACAATCCACCGATCACCGCCTGAAAGAGAACCAAAAAGAGAAACTCCTGGGAACATTGTGGCCAAATTTCAGAGTTCCCAGGTCAAGGAGAAAATATTGCAAGCAGCTAGAAAGAAGCAATTCAAGTATTGTAGAAATACAATCAGGATAACACAAGATACAGCAGCTTCTACATTAAGGGATTGAAGGGCGTGGAATAGGATATTCCAGAAGTCAAAGGAACTAGGACTAAAACCAAGAATCACCTACCCAGCAAAGCTGAGTATAATACTTCAGGGGAAAAATTGGTCTTTCAATGAAATAGAGGACTTTCTACCATTCTTGATGAAAAGACCAGAGCTGAAAAGAAAATTTGACTTTCAAACACAAGAATGAAGAGAAGCATGAAAAGGTAAACAGCAAAGAGAAGTCATAAGGGACTTATAAAAGTTGAACTGTTTAAATTCCTACATGGAAAGACAATATTTGTAACTCTTGAAACTACTCAGTATCTGGGTACTGGGTGGGATTACACACACACATGCACACGCACACGCACACACATAGAGACAGAATGCACAAAGTGAATTGAATAGGATGGGATCATATCTTAAAAAAATGAAATCAAGCAGTGAGAGAGAAATATATTTGGAGGAGAAAGGGAGAAATGGAATGGGGCCAATTATCTCTCATAAAAGAAGCAAGCAAAAGACTCATTAGTGGAGGGAAAAAGAGGGGAGGTGAGAGAAAAACATGAAGTTTACTCTCATCACATTCCATTAAAGGAAGGAATAAAATGCACACTTATTTTAGTATGAAAACCTATCTTACAATATAAGAAAGTGGGGGATAAGGGGATAAGCAGGGTGGGGGGGATGATGGGAGGGAGGGCATGGGGAGGAGGGAGCAATTTGAGGTCAGCAGTCATGGGGAGGGAGAGGATCAAAAGAGAGAATAGAAGTAATGGGGGCAGAGTAGAATGGAGGGAAATATAGTTAGTCTTATACAACACTACTATTATGGAAGTCATTTGCAAAACTACACAGATTTGGCCTATATTGGATTGCTTGCCTTCCAAAGGGAAGGGGTGGGGAGGGAGGGAGGAAAAGAAGTTGAAACTCAAAGTTTTAGGAACAACCGTCGAGTACTCTTCTTGCCACTAGGAAATAAGAAATACAGGTAAAGGGGTATAGAAAGTTATTTGGCCCTACAGGACAAAAGAGAAGATGAAGACAAGGGCAGAGAGGGATGATAGAAGAGAGAGCAGATTGGTGATAGGGGCAATTAGAATGCTCAGTGTTTTGGGTGGGGGGAGGAGACAAAAGGGGAGAAAATTTGGAACCCCAAATTTTGTGAAAATGAATGTTAAAAGTTAAATAAATAAATGAATTTTTAAAAAAATGAAGGATGACTATAACAACAATCACTACTATATTTGTTGCATAAAGGAAGTTTGGTAGGATCCCTTCTTTGCAGATTATTCCAAATAATTTATTTAATACTGAAGATAGTTGATCTTTAAATGTTTGATATAGTTCTTTTCTAAATCTGTCTGGTCCCTGTACTTTCTTCAGGAAGCTCATTCATGGCCCATTCAATTTTTTTTCTAAAACAGGGTTCTTTAGATATTCTACTTACTCTTCTGCTAATCTAGGCAATTTATATTTTTGCAAATATTCTTTTCATTTAAATTTTAAAATTTCTTGGCATATTAATTGGCCAAAGTACCCGTTAAAATGCATCTTCACTAGTATTATGTTCATGTTTTTCATTTTTAGTTTTATGGCTTTGGTTTTCTTTTTTAAATCAAATTAACGAGTTGTTTATCTATTTTATTTTTTTTTTGTAAAACCATCACTTTTATTTATTGATTCAGTTTTTTTAAGTATTGAATTTTATCAGTAACACCTTTAGTATTTAAGATTTCTAATTAGCTATTTAATGAGGGTTTTAAGGTTTTATTTTTTTTCCAGTTCTCTGTAATTGCATGCCTAATTCATTGGTCTTCTCTTTCTCCATTTTATTGATTTGATTGGCAATGTAAATTGACATAATTAGCAATTGATGTATTTAGCAATATAAATTTTTCTTTTACTACTTCTTTTGCTTTATCCCATAGATTTTGATATCATGTTTTATTATTGTCTTTCTCTTTAATGAAATTTTTGGTTGCTTCAATGATTTCTTTGTTATTGCTCTCATTTTTTGTGATTAGCTTGTGTAATCTCCAATTAGTTTAAAATATATATATTTCTGTGATCCCTTATTAAATATAATTTTACTACATTATGATCTGAAATGGATACTTTTAATTTTTCTGCTTTTAATATAAAATTTTTAGGTCCTAATATATGGTCAATGTTTGTAAATGTACCATGAACCGTGAAGAAAAATGTTACATTCATCTTTATTCCATTCAATTCTCTTCAGATATCTATTATATCTAGTTTATATAAATTCTATTCACTTCCTTCACTTCTTTCTCTTTTTTGCTAGATTTACCTAGTTTGGAGAGGGAAAGATTAAAGTCCCTCAGTATTGTAGTACTATCTCCAACTGTAATTAAATTTTCTTTCAAAAATTTGCATTTGATGGATAAAAATTTGGTATTGAAATTTCTCCATTGTCTATCATAGCTTTTATCAAAATGTACTTTTAATGTTCATTTCTTGTAATTAACCCTATTTTGTGAAAAATGTCTCTGAAATTATAATTAAGAGTTGTACCTTTTTTACATTTTATCTATATCTCTGGTTGTTGTAAACAAAATATTGTTGTATTCTGACTTTTAATCCATTCTGCAATCTATTTCCATGAGTAAGGTCATGCCTTTCACCTTCAAATTTACAATTACCACTTCTGAATTTACCTTCATCTTATTTTTACTCACTATTGTCCTTCTCAACCTTTCATTTTACCTTATCCCATTACCTTATTTTCTCTCCTTACTCTCCTTTTCTTTATTCTATTCTCCCCTCTAAGAGTTCTTCTCTTAACCTCTCCACTCACCCTCCTAAATCTAAATCTACACACTCTCCTAAAAAAGCTTCCCCAACCCTCTCCCTTATTCCTCTCACCTTTCTACAAGTTCAAAAGACTTCCACACCACTCCAGATGTACACTTTGTTCCCCATTCAACCCATTTCCAATGAGAGTGAGGTTCCAACAACACTAGCCCTACGCTGTGACCTGATTTCTCTGTATCACTTTCTCCTTTTACACCTCATTTTGTGAGGTCATTACTCCTGCTTACCTTTTCCTCCTGAGTTCTACTTTTTAGAATAACTCTATCATACACAACTCAGCCCCAACCTTCTTTCAAATTATTCTTGTAATGATATCACTTATAAGAATACCAAAAATATTTTAACATATAAAAAGTAAAAGAGACTAAATGAGTCTCTTGTACTTAGTCTTTAATATTTCCCTTATGTTTCTTCTGGATATTTTAGATCATATTTTCCATTGAGTTTTGGTATTTTAAGTCACAAATATCTGAAAGTTTTTCAGTTCATTAGCTGTCCTTTTTTTTACACTA
The DNA here is from genome assembly GCF_028372415.1 of Notamacropus eugenii. Taxonomy (NCBI): domain Eukaryota; kingdom Metazoa; phylum Chordata; class Mammalia; order Diprotodontia; family Macropodidae; genus Notamacropus; species Notamacropus eugenii. The sequence continues at coordinate 575,771,245 of NC_092872.1, forward strand.
TGGAATACATGTAACTTTGCTGGATAAGTTATTCTTGGTCACAATTCCAGCCCTTTTCTTTTTTAAAATGAAATGTTCCAAGATCTACAGATTTTCAGCTGCTAATTCTTGTGCAATCCTGATTACATATCTGCAGTATTTAAATTATTTTTGTTGATTTTGTTGCTTCCAATATTGTATCCTTAACCTGAGAGTTTTGAAACTTATCTATGACATTCCTGCAAGTTTTCCTCCTGGGATCTCTTTCAGGTGGTGAATCTGAGTTTTTTTTTTCCTATTTCTATATTAGCTGTTTGTTTTAGAATTTCTAATAGAACTTACTATTCCTTAGTAATATCTTCTAATATTTTATCAAGATTATTTTTGTGATTATAAATTTCAACTAGTCCAACAATTCTTATATTACCTCTCTTGGATCTGTTCTCCACATCAATTGCTTTTTATAATGAAATATTACAGATTCTCTTCTATCTCTTTCTAGTTTTTTTATTTGTTGGTGTCATAATGTCATTCAATTACTTCTGCCCAGTTCTAGTCTTCAAGGTGTTATTTTCTTTTTTTAAGACTTTGAATAGCTTTTTTCAACTAGTTACCTTACTTTTTAAAATTTTTCTAAAATGGTTTTTAATTTAACCTGAAATGTGCCAAAGTCATGTGGGTGCCTTTACTTTTATCTTTGATGGTAAATATTTTGGGATGGGGAGGACCAAAGTCAATGTTTTGGATAAAGAGACTTCTGTCTCACACAGATAATTCTTCAACATGTGGTTCTGGGTCAGAATTTCTCCTACTGTAGGTATTGAAGATAATTTTTGTGTAGGTACTATGTTCTGTTGAGAAAAAGGTGTATTCCTTTCTATACCCATTCAATTTCCTTCAGAGGTCAGCCATATTTAACTTCTATAAAATTCTATTCATCTCCTTAACTTCTTTCTTGTTTATTTGGTGATTAGATTCCTGGGGTACAAGACTGCTGCACCCGATTTTTCTGCTGACTCAGCTGTTCCATGGTGTTTTTTTTTTTTCCTGGGGAGATATTTTTCTGGGCTTTCAGAGGTCAATAAAGGAGGGTGAAAGTGACTTACTCTGTGAACCACCATCTAATATGCCAGAAGCAGAAACTTCCATGTTGTTTTATGAATCACTTAACATGCTGATACCTCAACTGGAAAGTGCTAAAACAGAGAAAGAAAATTATAGATAAATTTCCCTAATGAAATAGATGCAAACGTTTTAAATAAAATATTGACAAAGAGATTATAGCAATTTATCTTGGAGATAATACCCTATGATCAGGTGGGATTTATGCCGGGAATTCAGAGCTGGTTCAATATTAGAACTATTGGTATAAATGAAAATATTGTTGTGGTTTTATGTTGTGTTGTGGTGGAACCATTTCAAAGAATTCAGAATCAGACCACCTCTAATTGAAATAAAAGCATTTATTGCGATTTACACATCTCATGAAGCTGCTTAAGTTTCAAGAGGACTCAGGAACTTCAGAAAAAACAAGATTGATGTTGATATAGTAGAAATTATAATAGCATATATACTTATATAGTTCAAATTATGAATATTGAAAAGACAGGAGGGGTTTGTTAGGGGATTAGGTAACAGAGGAGGTGTCACAGCCACAGTGGAAATGTGTATGCAATTACCCACAATGCATACAGAAAAATGCATTGGGGAATATGGATATAAGAAAATGATAATATATTAAGCCTTTCTATGTCATAAGGTTACCTAATGGAGAGCTTTTGCTATTATTGCAGGTGCTTAGTTATGAAAAGTTCTTTCTATTATGAATTGGGCATACAACTAAACAAGCTAGAAAAAGAACTACTTGAAAATGTCCAAGTAAATACCATATTAGAAATACTGAGAGGGGAGGAGCCAAGATGGTGAAGTAGAAACATGCACATATGCTAGCTCCTAACCCACAGCCCATAAAATACCTGTAAAGAAGAACTCCCGGGGGGCGGAGCCAAGATGGCGTAGTAGAAAGACGCACATACACATAGCTCCGAACCCACAACCCATAGAACAACTACAAAGAAGTAACTCATGGCGAATTCTGCACCCAGAGGCCACAGAACATTGGAGCGAGGGAGATTTCTGTTCCGGAGAGACCTGCAAACCTCTCGTAAAAGGTCCTTCGTGCTGCGGACTGGGCGCCGGGACTGGGAGCTGAGTACAGCCCTGCCGTGGCCGCGGCACCGAGAGGAACAGATCCGAGGGGGCTTCAGGGACGGGATCTCCAGCGGCCGCACAAGTACCTCCACCCACAGGTGACGGGGGTCGGTGAGAGAGTCCCTTTGGCGGGTCGAGGGGGAAGTGGGGTGCCCCCATGGCTCGGGCCCCCTCGGGAGACAGAAGCTAAGGGGCAGCGGCAGACCAGGGCTCCCCAAGCAGGCAGGAGCCTAGATCCATTGTTGAAGGTCTGTGCATAAACTCCCCGAGGGAACTGAGCCTGAGAGGCAGCCCTGCCCCCACCTGAGCATCTGAATTTAATCTCACACTGAATAGCAGCCCTGCCCCCACCCAAAGCCCTGAGGCTGGAAGCAGCATTTGAATCTCAGACCCCAAACACTGGCTGGGAGGATCAGGAGGTGAGGTGGGTGTGAGGAAAATATTCAGAGGTCAATTCACTGGCTGGGAAAATGCCCAGAAAAGGGAAAAGAAATAAGACTATAGAAGGTTACTTTCTTGGTGAACAGGCATTTCCTCCCTTCCTTTCTGATGAGGAAGAACAATGCTTACCATCAGGCAAAGATACAGAAATCAAGGCTTCTGTGTCTCAGCCCACTCAATGGGCTCAGGCCATGGAAGAGCTCAAAAAGAATTTTGAAAATCAAGTTAGAGAGGTGGAGGAAAAGCTGGGAAGAGAAATGAGAGACATGAAGTCAAAGCATGAACAGCAAATCAGCTCCCTGCTAAAGGAGACCCAAAAAAATGTTGAAGAAAATAACACCTTGAAAACTAGCCTAACTCAATTGGCAAAAGAGGTTCAAAAAGCCAATGAGGAGAAGAATGCTTTCAAAAGCAGAATTAGCCAAATGGAAAAGGAGATTCAAAAGCTCACTGAAGAAAATAGTTCTTTCAAAATTAGAATGGCACAGATGGAGGCTAAGGACTGTATGAGAAAGCAAGAAATCACAGAACAAAGCCAGAGGAATGGAAAAATGGAAGATAATGTGAAATATCTCATTGGAAAAACAACTGACCTGGAAAATAGATCCAGGAGAGACAATTTAAAAATTATGGGACTACCTGAAAGCCATGATCAAAAGAAGAGCCTAGACATCATCTTTCATGAAATTATCAATGAAAACTGCCCTGAGATTCTAGAACCAGAGGGCAAAATAAATATTCAAGGAATCCACAGAACACCGCATGAAAGAGATCCAAAAAGAGAAACTCCTAGGAACATTGTGGCCAAATTCCAGAACTCCCAGGTGAAAGAGAAAATATTGCAAGCAGCTAGAAAGAAACAATTCAAGTATTGTGGAAATACAATCAGGATAACACAAGATCCAGCAGCTTCTACATTAAGGGATCGAAGGGCATGGAATAGGATATTCCAGAAGTCAAAGGAACTAGGACTAAAACCAAGAATCACCTACCCAGCAAAACTGAGTATAATACTTCAGGGGAAAAATTGGTCTTTCAATGAAATAGGGGATTTTCAAGCATTCTTGATGAAAAGACCAGAGCTGAAAAGAAAATTTGACTTCCAAACACAAGAATGAAGAGAAGCATGAAAAGGTGAACAGCAAAGAGAAGTCATAAGGGACTTACTAAAGTTGAACTGTTTACATTCCTACATGGAAAGACAATATTTGTAAGTCTTGAAACATTTCAGTATCTGGGTACTGGGTGGGATTACACACACACACATGCACACACGCACACACACATAGAGACAGAGTGCACAGAGTGAATTGAAGAGGATGGGATCATATCTTAAAAAAAATGAAATCAAGCAGTGAGAGAGAAAGATATTGGGAGGAGAAAGGGAGAATTGAATGGGGCAAATTATCTCTCATAAAAGAGGCAAGCAAAAGACTCATTAGTGGAGGGATAAAGAGGGGAGGTGAGAGAAAAACATGAAGTCTACTCTCATCACATTCCACTAAAGGAAAGAATAAAATGCACACTCATTTTGGTATGAAAACCTATCTTACAACACAGGAAAGTGGAGGATAAGGGGATAAGCAGAGTGGGGGGGGATGATGGAAGGGAGGGCATGGGGAGGAGAGTGCAATTTGAGGTCAACACTCATGGGGAGGGATAGGATCAAAAGAGAATAGAAGTAATGGGGGACAGGATAGGATGGAGGGAAATATAGTTAGTCCTATACAACACAACTATTATGGAAGTCATTTGCAAAACTACACAGATTTGGCCTATATTGAATTGCTTGCCTTCCAAAGGGAAGGGGTGGAGAGGGAGGGAGCTAAAGAAGTGGGAACTCAAAGTGTTAGGATCAACTGTAATGTTCTTACCACTAGGAAATAAGAAATACAGGTAAAGGGGTATAGAAAGCTATCTGGCCCTACAGGACAAAAGAGAAGACAGAGACAAGGGTAGAGAGGGATGATAGAAGAGAGAGCAGATTGGTCATAGGGGCAATTAGAATGCTTGGCGTTTGGGGGGGGAGGGGAGAAAAGGGGAGAAAATTTGTAACCCAAAATTTTGTGAAAATGAATGTTAAAAGCTAAATAAAAAAAAAATGTCAAAAAAAAAAAAAGAAGAAGAAGAACTCCCAACAAATTCTGGAGCAGCAGAAGCCACCAAACAATGGACAGAAGGAGATTTCTGTCCCAGAGAGACCTGAAAAACTGACATGAAAGGTCCATCACACACTGGACCCAGGGCAGGACCCAGCCCTTCGTTGGCCTCGCGGCACTGCGAGGAGCAGATCCGAGGAGGCTTCAGGGACAGATTCTCCAGCCACAGCTCAGGTCCCTCCACCCGCAGCCGCCAAAGGTCAGTGAGAGGATCTTTTCAGCTTGCTGAGAAGGGAGAAGGGTGTCTCCATCACCCAGTCCCCCTTGGGAGACAGCAGTGGACAGGGGCTCCCAAAGCAGGCAGGAGCTTGGATCCATTGTTGAAGGTCTCCACATAAACCCCCTGAGGGAACTAAGCCCTGTGTGGTGGCCCTGCCCCCACCTGAGCACCTGAACTTAATCTCACACTGAATAGCAGCCCTGCCCCCACCAAAAGTCCTGAGGTTGGGAAGCTGGATTTGAATCTCAGCCACCAAGAATTAACTGGGCAGATCTGGAGGCAAGGTGGCTGTGGAGAGGAAACTCAGGAGTGAAGTAACTGTCTGGGAAAATGCCCAGAAAAGGGAATAAAAATAAGATCATAGAAGGTTACTTTCTTGGTGAACAGATATCTCCTCCCATCCTTTCAGATGAGGAAGAACAATGCTTTCCATCAGGGAAAGACATAAAAGTCAAGGCTTCTGTATCCCAAACATCCAGAATAAATATTCAATGGGCTCAGGCCATGGAAGAACTCAAAAAGGATTTTGAAAATCAAGTTAGAAGGTGGAGGAAAAACTGGGAAGAGAAATGAGAGAGATGCAAGAAAAGCATGAAAAGCAGTTCAACACCTTGCTAAAGGAGACCCCAAAAAATGCTGAAGAAAATAACACCTTTAAAAATAGGCTAACTCAATTGGCAAAAGTGGTTCAAAAAGTCAATGAGGAGAAGACTGCTTTAAAAAGCAGAATTAGCCAAATGGAAAAGGAGGTTCAAAAGCTCACTGAAGAAAATACTTCTTTCAAAATTAGAATGGAATAGATGGAAGCTAATGACTTTATGAGAAACCAAGAAATCACAAAACAAAACCAAAAGAATGAAAAAATGAAAGATAATGTGAAATATCTCATTGGAAAAACAACTGACCTGGAAAATAGAACCAGGAGAGACAATTTGAAAATTATGGAACTACGTGAAAGCCATGATCAAAAAAAGAGCCTAGAAATCAACTTTCATGAAATTATCAAGGAAAACTGCCCTGAGATTCTAGAATCAGAGGGCAAAATAAGTATTCGAGGAATCCACCAAATCACTGCCTGAAAGAGATCCAAAAAGAGAAACTCCTAGGAACACTGTGGCCAAATTCCAGAGTTCCCAGGAAAAGGAGAAAATATTGCAAGCAGCTAGAAAGAAACAATTCAAGTATTGTGGAAATACAATCAGGATAACACAAGATATAGCAGCTTCTACATTAAGGGATAGAAGGGTGTGGAATATGATATTCCAGAAGTCAAAGGAACTAGGACTAAAACCAAGAATCACCTACCCAGCAAAACTGAGTATAATACTTCAGGGGAAAAATTGGTCTTTCACTGAAATAGAGGATTTTCAAGCATTCTTGATGAAAAGAACAGAGCTGAAAAGAAAATTTGACTTTCAAACATAAGAATCAAGAGAAGCATGAAAAGGTAAATAGCAAAGAGAGGTCATAAGGGACTTACTAAAGTTGAACTGTTTACATTCCTACATGGAAAGACAATATTTGTAACACTTGAAACTTTTCAGTATCTGGGTAGTTTGGTGGGATTACACACACACACACACACACACACACACACACACACACGTGCACACACATGTGCATGCACATGCATGCAGGACAGAGACAGAGAGCACAGAGTGAATTGAATAGGATGGGATCATATCTTAAAAAAATGAAATTAAGTGGTGACAGAGAAATATATTGGGAGAAAAAAGGGAGAAATGAAATGGGGCAAATTATCTCTCATGAAAGAGGCAAGTAAAAGACTTTTTAGTGGAAGGAAAAAGAGGGGAGGTGAGAGAAAAACATGAAGTTTACTCATCACATTCGACTAAAGGAAGGAATAAAATGCACACTCATTTTGGTATGAAAACCTATCTTACAATACAGGAAAATGGGGGAGAAGAGAATAAGCAAGGTGCGGGGAGGGGGTGGTGATGGAAGGGAGGACAATGAGAGGAGGGAGCAATTTGAAGTCAACACTCTTGGGGAGGGACAGGATCAAAAGAGAGAATAGAAGCAATGGGGGGCAGGATAAGATGGAGGGAAATGTAGTTAGTCTTACACAATATGTCTGTTATGGAAGTCATTTGCAAAACTACACAGGTATAGCCTATATTGAATTGCTTGTCTTCCCAAAGGGAATGGGTGGGGAGGGAGGGATGAAGAGAAGTTGGAACTCAAAGTTTTAGGAACAACTGTTGAGTACTGTTCTTGCTACTAGGAAATAAGAAATGCAGGTAGTGGGGTACGGAAAGTTATCTGGCCCTATAGGACAAAAGAGAAGATGGGGACAAGGGAAAGAGGGATGATAGAAGAGAGGGCAGATTGGCGATTGGAGCAATTATAATACTCGATGTTTTGGGGTGGGGGAGGGGACAAATGGGGAGAAAATTTGGAACCCAAAATTTTGTGAAAATGAATGTTAAAAGTTAAATAAATAAATTTTAAAAAAATACCAAAAGCTGAAAGATAGATTAATTAAATTACAATTAAGAAATCTATTGCACTAGTTAATAAAACTACAAACTGATTTCATGAAAAGCACAGTAAAACTAACAAACATTTCCTCACTCTGATTTTTATGAAAGAAAGAAGAAAACCAAATTACCAACATCAAAAATGAAAGGGATATATTCACCTCCAATGACCACAAAATTAAAACAGTAATTAGAAATTATTTTGCCTAGCTCTATGCCCATAAAATTGATAATTTTAGAGAAATAGATGAATATTTACAAAAATACAAATTGTCCAGATTAATGGAAGAAGTAAAATATGTAACCCTATTTCAGAAAAAGAAATTGAACAAGCCATCAATGAACTTTCTAGGAAAAATTCTCCAGTATCAGACATATTTACAAGCAAATTCTGTCACATAATTAAAGAAAAGTTAATTCCAATACCATATAGATTATTTGGGAAAATTAGTGAAGAAGGAACCCTACCAAATTCTTTCTATGATACAAATATGGTGTTGATACCTAAACCAGAAAGAGCCAAAACAGAGAAAGAAAATTATAGACCCATTTCCCTAATGAATATAGATGTAAAAATTTTAAATAAGATATGTGCAAAAAGATTACAACAACATCATGAGAATAATATATTTTAAATAATATATTTTAATCAGGTAGGATTTACACTAGGAATGCAGGGCTGGTTCAATATTAGGAAAACTGTCAGCATAATTGATAATATCAACAGCAAAACTAACAGAAACCATATGATCATCTCAATAGATGCAGAAAAAGCTTTTGATAAAATATGGCAATTGTTATCGAAAACACTGGAGACCATAGGAGTAAATGGAACTTCCCTTAAAATTATAAGTAGCATCTACGTAAAATAATCAGCAAGGCTTATGTAAAATGGGAAGAAGCTACATTTCCAATAATATCAGGGGTGAAACACGGATGTCCATTATCACCATTGTTACTCAAAATGATACTAGAAATGTTAGCTTTAGGAAAAAGAGAACAAAAAGAGATAGAAGGAATATAATAGGCAAAAGAAAAACTAAGTTATCACTCTTATCAGAAAATATGATGATATACTGAGAGAATCCTAGAGAATCAAATAAAAAAATTACTTGAAATAATAAACAACTCTCACAAAGTGGCAAAGCTAGTCACATGTAATAAAAGGATGAAAAATCCTAGACCCCTTTCCTCAAGGTGCTTACATTCTAACATAATGAGGTGAGGAAAGGATGGAGTTATATTGCATATGAACACAGATAAATGAAACACAATGCGGGAAAGAAGGGAACAATAGAGACCACGATACCCTTTAAGAATATTTTAAGATGGAAAAAAAAATTCAGCTGGGAATATAGTACTTTAGTTGAACTTTCTGCTTTCTATTCAGATCAGAGGCTGCAGTTGCATTGTGAAGCACTTGACTTATAAAAACAAGGTTTCTAGAGTGAAATTTAAACTAAGTTATCTGGATTCAGACACTTAGCTATTTGTGTGACTCTGGGTAAGGCACTTAACTCAGGTGGTCCCAGTTTCCTCATCTTTTAATGAGCTAGAGTTGGGAAATCACTCCAATATCTTTGCCAACGAAGCCTCAAAGAAGGTCACAAAGAATCAGACGCAAATAATCAAAAAACAACAGTAATGGCGCCTAAGGTTCTAAGAATGAATGCAGTCAGATTTGTGAAGAAAATGGAATTTCCAGGATGATTTTCCTCAAAGATCTTATGAAGCAACACCTTCTCCAGGGCACATTCCTGGTGAAGTGCTTCCACTCTCCTCCATAACCGTGTTGGAAGAATGTCATTTTTTTTCCAAGATGTAGTTTACCCCTGGTATTACATCCATAAGCTCCTCTATCATATAAATGTTGGAGTTAAGCAAAAGGAGTAAACCATACTGACATCATCGTGGAACTCAAATCTGAAGGCAATTCAGTTCCCTGCCTATGCATTTATGGGTCTAGTCCAATTTCTTGTGAGCAAATTTTATTCAGATGTGGGAATTGAGACAAAACTCTATTGCATTGTTTGAACTTAGCTCTGCATTGGCTACATAGTTAGATCACCTCTAGCTGCTGTTTTGAGAGCCTTACCTAAGGACATAAGTGATGTTGAAGCGACACCTAGTCCAATTTGAAGATAGATGCAAGGAGTTTTGTTACAATTATACATCTCAAGTATCCCATAGGTTTTATCTGAACATAGTCTCCATATTGGTCAATCAGTTATTGTTTCCATGTTCCTTCAATTAAATATAGATGCCTGAAGGGATTAGGACATCTCTCTTTCTGGTTTCAGGTAATGGCATCTGTTTGCCCTCTTCTGCCCTAATCTTTCCTCCATTTAGAAATCCAATAATCTCATTTTGCAACCTGTTTAACTGGTTTCTTTAGTTAATTGGTCTTACTTGATTATTTGTTTTTAATGAATTAAGTCTGTCTTCCTCTGTATTCAAGATTCAGTGCTAAAATGGAGGGGGCTTGCTCCTGATTTGGTGTGCAATTGATATACTGTTTAATAAAGTGATATACTGGCAAGCTCAAACTTTTGTTTTCTCAGTCATTTCATATTTCATCCAACACAGAGAGATTCCACCATGCCACATGGAGTAGAAATTACTTCTCTGTGAAACTAATCTTCTTTCCCTCAAACATTTGGTCCTGATCATCTTCCACCCCTCAGGATTTGGATTTATCAACAACTATCTTCATCATATATTCTGTGATGAACTTGTAAGAATAATGCACAATAGATGTGTCCATTGTTGCTTTTGAGATTTGAGCTGCAACTGTTGAATTCTTCCCAGAAGAGGTTAACAGTCTGCCTTGAAATGCTACCACAGTATAAATTCAGGTCCATTTTCACAATTCCACTGGAATACCTTCTTTAAGTTTGCATTTGGGATGAATGTGGCTATTTCAGGAACACAGAGGACCTGGAAATAGACAAGTGATAAGTCTCTAAAAGTATTATTAATGGCCACTTAATTAGAATATTTAAGGGAGTAGCTAGATATAATTCCAGACAGCACCTCTTTTCTTTGAAGTGATCAAACTGGCCAGCCACTGGCTCCAAAATGCTGCTTCCACTTCAGGTATGAATCTAGCCCTTCTTGGAAGAAGCAAATGCTAGAGATATTTGTTTTTGTCTCCCTTCAAGCCACCTCTAGAAAATACCAAGTAAACACTGATAACCTACAAGAGCAAAGAACCCCTCCCCCAATGCCTTACAAGTCTTACACAGTAATATTATAAATGAGTCTATTTACAAAATTTATTTATTTTTAGTTTTCAACATTCATTTTCACAAAATTTTGAGTTCCAAAATTTATCCTCATTTCTCCCCTCCCTCCAACCTAAAACACCATGCATTCTGATTACACCTTCCCCCAATCTGCCCTCCTTTCTATCACACCCCTCCCTTCCCTTATCCTCATCTCTATTTTCTTGTGAGGCAAAACAGGTTTCTATACCTCATTACCTGCATTTCCTATTGTCTAGTTGAAAACAAAAACAATTCTCAACATTCATCCCTAAAACTTTGAGTTCCAATGTCTCTCCTTTCCTCATTCCCCACCTATTCCTACTGAGAAGGCAAGCAATTCAATATAACCTATACATATGAAGTAATGCAAAAGACTTCCATAATTTTATTATGAAAGACTAACTATACTTCATTTCATCCCATCCTTCCCCTCATTTATTCTATTCCCTCTTTTGACCTTATCCCTCCCCAAAAGTGTTTACTTCTAATTACTGCATCCTCCCATTTGCCCTCCCTTTTATCAGCACCCACACACACACCCCACTTATCCCCTTCTCCCCTACTTTCCTGTGGGGTAAAATATATTTTCATACCAAATTGAGTGTGCATGTTATTCCCTCCTTAAGCCAAATGTCATGAGAGGATGCTTCACTTTTTCCTCTCTCACCTCCCCCCTTTTCCCCTCCATTGAAAAATCTTTTTCTTGCCTCTGAGAGAAAATTTGCCCCATTTCATTTCTCCCTTTCTCCTCCCAATATATTCCCCTCTCACCGCTTATTTTTATTTTTTTAGATGTCATCCCTTCCTATTCAACTCACCCTGTGTCTTCTGTCTGTATGTAATCCTTCCAACTATCAAATTCTGATAAATGTCTCAAGAGTTACAAATATAATCTTTCAATGTAAGAATGTAAAGAGTTCAGTTTTAGTAAGTCCATTATGATTTCTCTTTTCTGTTTACCTTATCATGCTTCTCTTGATGCTTGTGTTTGAAAGTCAAATTTTCTATTCAGCTCTTATCTTTTCATCAAGAACACTTGAAAGTCCTCTATTTCATTGAATGACCATTTTTCCCCTGAAGCATTATACACAGTTTTGCTGGGTAGATGATTCTTGGTTTGAATCCTAGTTCCTTTGACTTCTGGAATATCTTTGACTTAGATCCCTTAATGTACAATCTACTAGACCTTGTGTTATCCTGATCATATTTTCACAATACTAAAATTGTGACTTTCTGGCTGCTTGCAATATTTTCTCTTTGGCCTGGGAACTTTGGAATTTGGTTACAATATTCCTAGGAGTTTCTCTTTTCAAATCTCTGTCAGGAAGTGATCATTGGATTATTTCAATATTTATTTTACCCTCTGATTCTAGAATATCAGGACAGTTTTCCTTGATAATTTCATGAAGGATGATGTCTAGGTTTCTTTTTCATCATGGCTCTCAGGTAGTCCCATAATTTTTAAATTGTCACCCCGGGATCTCTTTCTCATGTCAGTTGTTTTTCGAGTGAGATATTTCACATTGTCTTCTATTTTTTTATTCTTTTGATTTTGTTTTGCAATTTTCTGGTTTCTCATGAAGTCATTACCTTCCACCTGTTCCATTTTAATTTTTAAAGAACTATTTTCTTCAGTGAGCTTTTGAACCTCCTTTTCCATTTGTCCCATTCTGCTTTTTAAGGCATTCTTCTCCTAATTGGCTTTGTACACATATTTTGCCATTTGGGTTCATCTATTTTTTAAAGGTGTTATTTTTTTCAGCAGTTTTTGGAGGGTCTCCTTTAGAAAGCTGTTGACTGGTTTTTTATGATTTTCTTTCAACACTTTCATTTCTCTTCTCAATTTTTCCTCTACCTCTCATACTTGATTTTCAAAATCCTCTTTGAGTTTTTCTATGGCCTGGGACTATTGCATGTTTTTTGGAACTTTTGATGCAGAAGCCTTGACTTTTGTGTCTTCCTCTGATGTTATGCTTTGTTGTTCCTCATCTTAAAGAATGGAAGAAAATACTTTTTCACCAAGAAATTAACCTTTTATAGTTTTCTTTTTTTCCCTTTTGGGGGCATTTTTCCCAGCCAGTTACTTGACTTTTGAGTCCTTTGTCAAGTTGATGGTATACTCTAGGGACCTGTAAGTTCTCAATTCCTCCAAGGCTGCATAATCAAGGGAAAGGAGTTTCCTCCTCTCCTGGCCTTTGCTCTGGTCTATGAACAACAACAAGTACTCCTTTCTGCCCAGGTTCTGTGAGTAGGATTCCCTCTCCTGAACCTCCACCAGCTCCATGCCAGTGTTCCTCCTCACCCCAGTACCTCCACTCAGAACTGAAACCCATATTGCCAGTTAGATTTCCACAGGGTATGTAGCTCAAGGGTTCCAAAAATGAGCTCTGCTGCTGCAGTGGCTGTTGCTACTCTGGAACCAGGGCTGGGGTCAGAAGCTAATCCCCTTTCACTCGTGTGAAAGAGCTTCTTCGCTGACCTTTTTAGATATTTTTGGAATTTGTGGGTTGATAAATCTGGGGACCGCAGCTGCTACCCATGATTCTGCAACCTGAAGCTGGCTCCAGTTCTGTCCATGCCATGGATGCAGTGTGCCCAAGGCTTGGTTGTGCTTTGTTCTGAGCCTGGTGGGATAGAACTTTCTTGTCAGCCTTCCATGCTATCTTGGGCTAAAAATCTCTTTCATTCTGTTGTTTTGTGGCTTTTGCTGCTCTAGAATTTGTTTGGAGTCATTTGCAACAGGTATTGCATGGACTATGGGAGTAGAGCTAGAGCAGATTCGTCCTTACACTCCTCCATCTTGACTCTGCCCACCTTAGATGTGATTCTTAAAGATAATCTGATCTAACCTTCACTCCAGAAACTTTGCCTTTATAGTTCAAGTGCTTTGGTATGTACCTATAGCTTCTGCTCTGGGAATACACTAGAAGGTTCAGCTCAGATACTTTATTTCTAGCTGAAAATTTTTCTCCCACTTTACATATTTGTATAGGATGCTTTGGCCTCCTTTGCCCCTCCTCCTTCCTATCTTGTGTTATACACACACACACACACACACACACACACACACACACACACACACACACACACACACACACACATCTGCGTTCAGATCCAATACCTCCCCATTCTATTCACATTACCATGCATTGGAATAGAAACACCTTGAGGACAGAGACTGGGTCTTTTTCATCTTTTTATCCTTCATGACTAGAATGGATCTCTTCATGTAATAGGTATTCAATAAATGCTTATTCAATTGATAAGACTTGAATGGGACTAAGATTGCATCCTAAACAACTTTGTTCCAAGGTTTATCCAAGAACACTGTCCTTTCTAGGTTAGAGAAACAGTGCTACTATCAGATGAGGTAATCGCAGGGCATTTAATGCCAGAAACCTGGATGATTCCATTACCTTATCCTTAATCTCTACATTTTTCCAGTGGAAGTCCACTAAGGTCCCAACTTCATTCAATCCTCTAAGTGCCTGCTCCTCATTAACTCCTAGGAGATACTTGGTTGCACCCTAGCTAAATGTTCAAAGTCTGTGAGAGACTCAGTAGAGAGGTTTCTGGAAAGTCAAACTCAGTAAGGAAACTTACTCATACACCTGTAAAAATCAGGAAATCCTCAAAACACTGAAATCTTCCCCCCAGCCTCTCATGCCCTACCTACCTGGTGGGTTCTACAGGGACCACAAAACTCTTATCTCTACTCTCTGGGAAATATGCTGTAGACATTCTCCTTCCCTTCATAGAAAAGGATCAGAGATGGCACAGAGAAGCCATTTCAATTTGGAAGAACAATAACTTTGCTTGTCCTTCCCATCCATTCTCTAGGGGATAAAGACATTTGCCAAAAGTCACAGAATCAGAATATCTTTGCATCAATTAAACTATAATTAATGACTTTGAAATAGTCTTTTATCTTTTTTTTTACAAGGTTTTATAATGAATCTTACATTTTCAAGTGTTTCATCATGGGTGGCATCTGCTCTACATTATTTTGAAAATTGCCTACAGACACTGGATATATTTACATTCACAAAAGTTCCAACTGGGGTGTAAAGAATAAAAGATTTCTAAAGAAAATATAAGCAGAAGAGCATTGTGTGGGAGGGTTTTGAGGAATGGAAGTGTGAGAAGGTAGAAGATATGAGGAAATTCATAGAATGTTTGGAATACTTACTTTTATAAAGGAAATCTCATTTTGAAACCATACTTGAATAAAGCAAAAATTATTCCTGCATCATTATGCATTTGAAAAGTTGAAATATCTATTACACAAAACATAATAAACTTTGTATATTTCTTTGTATAAAGGAGATAAAATATAACATAGTAGATAGAGAATCCACATCAGAGCCAAGAAAACTGGAATTGAAGTGTCAATTCTGACATAAATTGACTGGAGGACCCAGGATAAATTGAACTTTCCATGCTATAAACCACTCCCTATGCTTTTAAGATGCAAAAGCATGTTAATCTTCAGTAGCAGAGGGTGTTTCCTCACCTGGAAGTTGCCTATATTGATGAAATCCCGGGTTCAGCCACTTTCCCTACCTTTTTCTACACTTCATCCACATTAAGAATTCCTTACTATAAGAGTTTTCTCCACTGATAAATTATAGTGTATATATACTTAAGTGCATTCTCTTTAAGAACTGCTGTGGAAGAGTGCTACTTCCAGGAATCAAGATAGTGAAGAATAGTATATCTCTGTAGCTCTCCTATATTCACCACCAAACAACAATAAAATAGTCCCACACAATAAATCTGAAACAGCAGAGCAAGAGGAAAGAAGGGGTGGAATGGTCTTTTAGCCTGGGAGATTTGAAGGATCAGCAAGGAAAATCTGTCTCACTCAGGTGAAGAAGAGCACATTCCAAGACAGGAGACATCCCAGCAAGCCATCACCAAGCCCCACCTCAGAAAATTAGTGGGAGATCCTGGGCCCAAGTTTGGTGGAAGAGGCAAATGCCTACACTAGAACCCACCTCTCAACATTCCTTAGCAGACCCAGGGAAACCGGTAGAATCTAGGTCCAAGAAACAGCACTTGTCCCATCTTCCAGGAACCAGAGCTCCCATGCTTCCTGTAGCCTGAATAAAATGCAAGAAAATCCCACTGACTCAGAACAAAAGAAATAAAGAAAAAAAGATAATTGTATGCTTTGATATGCATTCAGACTCCAGACTCTATCTCTGCATATAGACAGCATGTTCCTTGATGAGTCTTTTGGAACTGACTTAGTTCATTTCATTACTGAGAAGAGCTAAGAATATTAATGTTGGTCATGGAGCAACACTGATCTTACTGTGTACAAAGTTTTCATGGTTCTGCTCACTTCATGCAGCTTCAATTCATGCAAGTCTTTTTGGGTTTTTCTGAAGTTTGCTTGCTCATTATTACTTATAAAACAATAGTATTCCATTGCGTTCATATATCATAACTTATTCAGCCATTTCCTAATTGATGGGCATCCCCTCAATTTCCAATTCTTGGCCACCACAAAAAGAGCTGCTATAAATGCTTTTGTACATATGAGTGCTTTTCCCATTTTTATGATCTCTTTGGGACACTGACTTAGAAGTGGTAGTGCTGGTTCAAAGGGTATGCACAGTTTTATAACCTTTTGGGTATAATTTCAAATTCCTCTCCAGAATGATTAGATCAATTCATAACTCCACCAACATCTTCTCCAACATTTATCATGCTCCTGTTTTGTCATGTTAGTTAATGTGATAGTGTTGATATGGAAATGTTTTAATTTCCAATTCTCTTCTCAAATAGTGATTTTCCTATGACCATAGATTCCTTTAATTCCTTCTGAAAACTAAATGCTCATATCCTTTCACCATTTATCAACTGGGGAATGACTTTTATTCTTATAAATTTGACTCACATACATATATATTTTGGAAATGAGGCCTTTATCTTAGATGCTATCTGTAAAGATGTTTTCCCAGTTTTCTGAATCCTTTCTCATCTTGGTTGCATTGGCTTTATTTGCGCAAAAACTTTTTAATTTATTTTAATCAAATTTATCCATTTTGCATTTCATAATGTTCTATATCTCTTGTTTGATCATAAATTCTTCCCTTCTCCATAAATATGGCAGATAAACTATTCCTTGGTTTCCTAATTTCTTTATATGATCACCCTTTTTGTCTAAATCATGAATTCATTTTGGCTTTATTTGAAAATATGGTGTTGGATGTTGGTCTCTGCTTAGTTTCTGCCACACTCTTTTCCAGTTTTCACATGAGTTTTTGTTAAATACTGAGTTATGATCCCAGAAACTAAAGTCTTTGGGTTTATCAAATTATAGATTACTACAGTTGTTGACTATGGTGTGTTGTGTACTTAACCTATTCCACTGATCCACCACTCTTTTTGTCAACCAGTACCAAGTATCTCATTGCAGTATGATTTCTCATAAAGCTAGGCTACCTTCCCTTGGTTTTCTTTTCATTAATTCCCTTAATATTCTGGATCTTTTGTTCTTCCAGATGAGTTTTGTTATTATTTTTCTACCTCTATGACGTAATACCAATACTAAACCTATTTGTACCAAGTGGTATAATTTCCAAATTCTTAAAAGAGAAGTTAAGTGAGTAACAGGAAAAAAGAAAAACCACAAAACTAACATAGTGGGGGACTTCCAACTGTTGCCTCTCAGAACTGGATAAATCCAACCAAAAAGAAAACAGATAGAAATTAAGAAGAAGAAATGGGATATTATAAAAGTAAGATATGACAGATGTTTGGAGAAAAATGAATGGGAACAGAAAGGATTATATCTTTTTGTTTTCTCAGTGGTATATAGTATCTACACAAAACTGATCATGTAATAGAACATAAAAATCTCAGTATCAAATGTAGAAAGGCAGTAACATTAAATGTATTCTTTTAAGGTCATAACACAATAAAAACCACATTCAACAAAGGAAATTTGAAATATAGATAAAAATTAATTGGAAAGTAAATAATCTAATCCTAAAGAGTAAGTTAGTCAAGAAACAAATCAGAAAAAAATATCAATAGTTTTGTTAAAGAGAATAACAACAAAGAAAGAACATACTGAAATTACAGGATGTAGTCAATTCAGTACTGAGGGGAAATTTTATTTCTCTGAATTCTTACATCAACAAAATGGAAAAAAAAACATAACAACTCAATGAATTGAGCATGCAACTAAAAAAACTAGAAAAAAGAAAAAATTAAAAATCCCCAAATGAACATCAAATTGGAAATCCTGAAAATCGAAAGTGAGATAAATAAGACAGAAAGAAAAAACCATTTAGCTAACAAATATGTTGAGGAGTTTGCTTTAGGAAAAAAAGTTCACCATTGGTTAATTCATTTTTTATAAAAGAAAGAAGAAAACCAAATATCCGGTATTAAAAACAAAAAGGGTAAAATCACCAACAGTGAAGAAATCAAAACAAGGATTAGGAAATATTTTGCCCAATTATATGTCAATAAATCTGACAGTCTGTGAAAATGTCTGAACATTTACCAAAAAATAATGAATTACCAAACTTAACAGATCAGGAAATGGAATGCTAAAATAATTACACTTTAGAAAAAATAAATTGAACAAGCCATTAATGAACTCCTGATGGCTAGATGGGTTCACGAAAAAATTATACCAAATATTTAAAAGAATTAATTCCAATACTGTATAAATTATTTGGAAAAATAGGTGAAAAGGGACTCCTAACTTTCTCCCTTCATGACATAAATATGACATATCTAAACCAGGAAGAGATAAAATAGAGAAAGGAAAGTATAGACCTGTTTTCCTAATGAATATCAATAGAAAAATTCTGAACAAAGTACTCACAAGGTGATTAAAGCAATATATCAGAAGGATCAAACACTATGAACAGGTTGGATTTATACTAGGAATGCAGGATTGGTCAAATATTAGATAAACTAAGAACATAATTGACCATACAAATAGCAAAACCGATAGAAATCATGTGATTATCTCAATAGATACTGAAAAAGCTTTTGATAAAATGTATGATTCATTCCTATTAAAAACACTGAGAACTCTGGGGAAAAAGGGAACACTCCTTAAAATGATAAACAGTATCTATCTAAAATCAACAAACAAATATTATATCTAATGGAGATTAGCTAAAAGTCTTCCCAATAAGATCATAGGTGAAACAAAGATGCCTATTATCACCCACTATTCTTCAAAAGAATACTAGAAATGTTAGAGCAAGCTGAGAAGACAAAGAAATTGAAGGAATTAAAATAGTCAGTTAGGAAACAAAATTATCATCATTGCAGATGACATGATGATATACTGAGAGAATCTTTGTGCAACAACTAAAAACTGTTTGAAATAAATTGAATAATTTATTTTGAAATAATAATTGAAATAAATGACAACTTTAGCAAAATTACAAGATGACACAGAATCCCATACATATTTATATGATCAATAAAGCCCAGTAGTCAGAGATAAAGAGAAATATTATATTTAAAATAACCATAAGCAATAAAAAATACTTAGGACCCTACATCACAAGAAAAACACAATAACTACATGAACACAGAAAATACTTTGAACACAAATAAAGTCTGAAGTAAACAACCGGAAAAATGTCAATTGCTCATGGTTAGTCCAAGCCAAATAACAAAAATGACAACTCTGTCTCATTTTCTTATTCAGTGCCATACCAATCAAGCTATCAAAAATTTGTTTGCTAGAGCTCCAAAAATAGGAACAAAATTCTAAGATCCAGAACATAAAGGGAACTAAAGAAAAAAAATGCAAAGGAAGATACTCTATCAATACCAGATCTCAAACTACCTATCATCACAACTATAAGGTACAATATAAGACATAGAGTGGTGGATCAGTGAAATAGATTCAGTGCACCAGACACAGTAGTCAATAACCACAGTAATCTAGTATTTGATTAAATACATAAATTAATTTTAGGGACAAGAACTAAATATTTGATAAAATCTGGGGGGGAAACTGGAAAACAATAGGGCACAAACTACATATAGATTAACTCACACCATTTATCAAGATAAGATCAAAATGGGTCCATGATTTAGACATAAATGATGACACCATCAACAAATTAAAAGGTCAAGGAAAATCTACTTGTCTGATCTATAGGAGTGGGAAAGAATTTGTGACCAAATAAGAGATAGAGAGCATTACACAATAACAAACAGATAATTTTGATTATTTTAAATCAAAAAATCTTTTGTACAAACAAAACCAATGCAATCAAGATTAGAAGGCAAGTAGAAGGCTGAAAAACAATTTTTACAGCAATTGCCTCTGATAAGGGCCTCATTTCTCAAATGAGAACTAGCTGTAGTAGGTGAATATAATGGAATACAATTTCAATAAGAAATGATGAATGATAGATTCCAGAAAATCTGAGAAAAACAAGTTTGAATTGATGGAAAGTGAAATGAACAAAACAAGGAATATGTTGTACATAATAGCAGCAACATTATGTGCTGATGAACTATGAATGACTCAGCTCTTCTCAGCAATACCACTAAGACAAGTACAAAGGACTTGCAGAGGAAAATGATATTCACAAGCCGATAAAGAATTGAAAACCAGTCTCATTCATGAATTTCAGGGCAAAAGTTTTCTATAAGAACTTGGCAAAGGGAATAGAATATTTTTTCACTTTATTGTTTCTTTATATTTAACAATCTTTCTTATTAAATTTTGAGTTCCAGTCGTGTCCCTCCTCCTCAACCTTTTTGCAACCATTGAAAAGGCAAACTATATGACTTACATTATATATCTGAAATAATGGAAAACTCACTTTCTTATTAGTCACATATTTAAAAAAAGAAATAAAAGAATATGGAAATTATAATGGGTGTGAAGTGATAACTCAGAGTTGTTTAATTTTGCCTTTCTCTGCTCAATAGTGATTTAGAAATTTTTTTTTCATGTGACTATATATATTTGATTTCTTCTGCTGGAATCCTCCCATTTATATCTTTTGACTTTCTCAAATGGGTAATGCTCTTATTTGATAGATTTGATTCAGTTTTATTTTGTTTTTTATTGCTGTGATTTGTATATCTTTTTATGATTTTTTTTATTTTGTTGTTTTATATGTTGTATTTTGTTATTTTGTATGGTATTTTTTATATTGTTGTTTTCCATTAGTCATGTCCCACTCTTTGTGACTCTATTTGGGGTTTACTTAGCTCTTTTTAAGTCTCAAGTAAGATCTGTTCTTTTACTGATTTTTTTCCAGCTACTCTTTGTGTGGTGCCTTCCCTCTTAATTATTTCCTTTTTATCCCCTATATAGTATCCTCTGGAAATATTTATTTGCTTGTATTATTTGCCAGTTAAATTATAAGCTGCTTCAAGTTAGGTCCTGTATTTTGCAGAAGTTTTTATACTCAGAGATTATCACACTCCCTGTCACATAGAAAGCACTTAATAAATGCTTGCTGATTGATCTTACTCGCAAAATAACAGTTCCTCATATTAAGCTTTTTTCTTTGTAAATTTATTTTTATATAAAACTTAAATATAAAATAAGAAAATAAAAAAGGATACAAACTTAAATACCAAAACTAAAGTAATACAAAATGAGGGGGAGGGGGAAAGTATAGCCAGGTACACAACAGAACATGAGAGAGGATTCAAAATCAAAATATATAGCAATAACTTTCCATTTCAAGAAAGGCAATATAATAAATACTAAGCCTTGTGTTGAGAGCTGCCCATCTTTACTTCCTTGGAAGTTTTCTTTTGTTCTCTAATGTGACTTTTATTTTCATCTTTCCCTTACTCCATCCCTACCTCCAGAACACTACAATGAATTAACACTACAATTGGAGATATAGATAGATATAGACACATACATACAGATGTAGATATGAAGATACACACATATACACATTCATATACATACACACATGCATACTTACATATACACACATGTGTGTAATCATATTAAGATATAAGGAACCATATCATTCTACAGTTAGACATCTTCTCCTAGATAACCTACAGTTTTCCTTCAGTCATGAAAACCTGAGTTCAGATCAGGCCTCAAACCTTTACCAGATGTGTGATCCTGGGCAAGTCACTTAACCTCTGTTTGCCTTAATGCCCAGGTGAAGGAAATAGCAAAACACTCCAACATTTTTGACATGAAAACACCAGGGACAGAACTGGCATGTCACAAAAAAGTTCAACACAATATGAACAGAGTTTTCACCCTCCAGGTCTCCTCTTCTCCTCTATCCTTATTGAGCCCTGATGTAGAGCTTAACATAAATGTTGAAAAGAGGAAAGTTAGACAGTCCTTCATAAGGGTATTATTAATATTCTGCCTGGTGAAAAATCAAGCTAAGAAAGGTAGCAGAAGGAAAGGATGGTACTCAGGGTTTCTTGTAGACTCTCATCCTCTAGAGACCTTAATGGAAATTATATCTTCTAATTGGTGGGGGTTTTGTGCTTTGTTACTGTTCAGAATTGAGGTTAGAACTTCTGCCTCTTTGTAGATGACTTTCCTATAGGTTATTACATTGGAGGTCAGCGTTCCACACAATCATTTAAAGGTGATGAGTAGGAGAACCGTTTCTGAACCAATCACTCTTCTGCTTATAAAGCTCAATTGCATCTATGATAAAATATAAAGTCTGCAGGTATTTGAAGCCTTGAATAATCTAACTTCAGCTTACCTTTCCAGGATTTCATTCTCCTCAGGCAATTTATGTCCAAGTCAACCTGGTTTATTTGTACTTCTTCATACTGGACATTCCATTTCTTATCTGCTTGCTTTGCAAACATTACCTCCCATGCCTGGGACATCTTCCTCCATCTCTGCCTTTCACAATGGTTAGCTTACCTAAAAATGCCCCTCAAGAACTACCTGCTACATGAGGCCTTTTCTGAGTATCTGGTCTTCTCAATGATTGGGCTAGTTCATTGTCTTACTTATAAGCCCTCTCCCCAACAGTGCACTCCCTTTATTTCTTTATATTTAGTTTGCAATTATTTCCTATTTAAACTCTGCTATTCCACTGGCATGGGAAATCCCTAGTGAGGAAACTCTCTCAGCTAAATAAGTAACTACTCCACAACTCATAGAGTGGCTAGGGGTCATAGGAGGTTAAAGAATGCATTAGTGTGTAGGAAGTGGAATTTGAACCCAAGGCTCTCTGACTGCAAGGCATAATCTGTACCTGGGATGCCAGACTGTATCTATCACAGACCTAGATGAAATACAGGTTTGTATCTTTTTGTAGGGGTAAATGTTTAGAGTACAATTAGAGAGAATGAAAGCTCCTTAAAGGCAGAGAAAAGGTGTAGAGACAAAAGAGGGAATATGGTTTGTGAAAAGTAGCAAAAAGACTATTTAGTGACTGAAAATCTGTGTAGCTGCGTATTTGAAAGATAGTAAGGTATAAGAAAACAAGACAGGTAGTTTGGGGCCAGGTTGTGAGGGACTTTACAGCAAATGGAGGATTTTCTTTTTGACAGTGGAGATAACAAGTAGTGACAGAAATTTATTCAGTATGCAAGTGGCATGGTCAAATCTGTGTTTTGTAAGATCATTTTGGCAGAAAGAGGAAATGCAACTATGAAGGTGACTATGAAAGGCAATATACAAAAGATTTGAATGTGAGCTCAAGGTAACTTTAAACAATGAGGGAGAGAGAGAGAGAAAGAGAGAGAGAGAGAGAGAAAGAGAGAGAGAGAGAGAGAGAGAGAGAGAGAGAGAGAGAGATCAGCTCCTGATTTGCACTTGAGGGGATTACAGAGTTTCCTGGAGGATTGTTGCATTGTCAGATAAGTGGCGCAGTGGACTTACCTGAAAGTTTGAGTCAGAAAAAAGATTGAACCCAAAGTTTCCAGAACTTGAGGCCAACTATCGATCCCTTCCAGCAGCAGGAAGTGTATTTTAGGTTAAAGGTAAATTCCAGAAGATAGAAAATCACACAAGGTACCACATTCTTAAAATCAAATGACTTTTCTGTGCCAGTTCCAAAAATATGTGCCAGGCTGATGAGAGGAGCTGCCATCAGCAGAATGTCCAGTCCTCTCTTGTTATGCACCATTAACTTCCACACAGCACAATGTGAATATTTTCAGAAGGTGGAACTTCAGCAAAAGAAAATAAATCTGTGGGCTTAAAAGTTGTGGACATCTCACAGATGAGAAAGTTCTAAAGATTGGCCTTTTGTGCCAAGAATGGTAAATAAGCTGAACTACAGGTGTAAGGTTGGAGTTCCAAGTTTTGTATTCTAGAGACTGATTAAGCATGGAGATGGGCAGTGGCAAGGAAATGCACCAGTCCTGTTGATAATATCTTTTTTTCTCTCTTTGATATGTCCAGATCTGGTCACCATGTACCTTAGCACAAAATCCTCTCTGATTGTTTGGAATAGATCAAGCTCCTTCTGCAGCTCCCAAGAAGTTGGGTTATTTAAAATTTTATTATGGTCATCAAGATCTGGGCAGAGAGACAAAGAAATATAGTCCCATTTAGAACTTCCAATGCAAACTCTGGATAAGGCAGACATGATAGATCTCTAAAGAAAACTGAATGAGGACAGAAAAGAATATATCTTTTTCTCAGCCTCACACAGTGCATATACAAAAGTGACCACGGCATAAAAATTTCACAGTCCAGTTCAGAAAGGCAGAGATAATCAAAGCATCCTTCTCAGATCATAAAGCAATAAAAATTATATGTAATAAAAGGCCAGGGAAAGGTAGACCAAAAATTAATTGGAAATGAAATAATCTATTCGTAAAGAATGAGTGAGTTAAACAGCAAATCAAAGAAACAATCAACAACTTCATTCAAGAGAATGACAATAATGAGACAACCTATCAAATCTTATGGAATACTGCAAAAGCATTTCTTAGGAGAAGTTTTATATCCTTGAATGCCTACATGAATAAAATAGAGAGAGAGGATACCAATGACTTGGGTATACAGCTGAACAAGCTAGAAAAAGAACAAACTAAAAATCCTCAAGTTAATACCAAATTAGAAATACTGAAAACCAAAGGAGAGGTTAATAAAATTGAAATTAAGAAAACTATTGAACCTATAAGTAAAACTAAGAGTTGGTTTTATGAGAAAACCAATAAAATTGATAAATATTCATCAATTTGATTTTAAAAAAAGAAAGAAGAAAACCAAATTACCAACACCAAAAATGAAAAGGGTGAACTCATCTCCATTGAGGAGGAACCTAAAAAAAAATTAGAAATTGCTTTGCCTAATTGTATGCCCATAAATTTGACAATCTAATTGAGACAGATGATTATTTTTAAAAATATAAATCGCCCAGATTAACAGAAGAGGAAGTTAAATACTTAAATAACCACAACTCAGAAAAAGATATTGAACAAACCATCAATGAAATCCCTAGGAAAAAATCCCCAGGGCCAGATGGATTTATAAGTGAATTCTATCAAACATTTAAAGAACAGTTAATTCCAGTATTATATAGATTATTTGGGAAAATTAGAGTGGAAGCAGTCCTTGCAAATTCTTTTTATAATACAAATATGATTTTGATACCTAAACCAAGAAGAGTCAAAACACAGAAATAAAATAGACCAATATCTCTAATGAATATAGATGCGACATTTTTAAATAAGATTCTAGCAAAAGAAATACAGTAATTTATCAGGAGAATAACTCTATGATCAGGTAGGATTTATACCAAGAATGCAGGACTGGTTCAATATTAGGAAACTATTAGCATTAAGGATCATATCAACAGCAAAACTAACAGAAACCAAGTTATTATCTCAATAGATACAGAAAATGCTTTCGAATAAATACAACATCCATTCCTATTGAAAATACTGTAGAACAAAGGAATAAATGGAAATTTTGATAAAGTAATAAGCAGTATCTACCTAAAACCTACAGCAAGCATTATATGCAATGGAGATAAGCTAGATGTATTTCCAATAAGATCAAGGATGAAGCAAAGATGTCCATTATAACCACTGTTATTCAATATGGTAGTAAAAATTTTAGCTGTAGCAATAAGAGAATAATAATAAATTGAAGGAATTGGAATGCACAAAGAATAAACTAAGTTGTCATTCTTTGTAGATTTTATGATGATATACTTTGATAATCCCAGAGAATAAAGTAAAAAACTACTTGAAAAAATAAACAACTTTAGCAAAGTTGCAGTTCACAAAACTGACCCACAGAAATCTTCTGCATTTCTGTATAGTAATAACAAAGCCCAACAACAAGAGATAGAAAGAGAAATCTCATTTAAAGCTACAGTAGACACTATAAAATATTTAGGAGTCTATCTGCCAAAACAAACCCAGAGGCTATATGAATACTCTTACAAAATACTTTTTACACAAATAAAGTCAGATCTAAGTAAGTGGAAAAACATCAGTTGCTCACAGATAGGCCGAGCCAATATAATAAAAATGACAATTCTACCTAAATTAATTTACTTAATTCAGTGTCATACCAATCAAACTATCAGATACCTATTTTCTAGAAATAGAAGAAATAATATCAAAATTCATCTGGAAGAACAAAAGGTCCAGAATATCAAAGGAACTAATGAAAAGAAATGCTAGGGAAGGTGTCCTAGCTCTACCAGATCTCAAATTGTATTATAAAGCAGTAACTATCAAAACCACTTTGTACTAGCTAAGAAACAGAAGGGTAGACCAGTGGAATATGTTAGGTACTCAAGACACAGTAGTCAATGAATATAGCAAACTAGTGTTTGATAAACTCAAGGACCCTAGCTTCTGGAATAAGAGCTCACTATTTGACAAAAATTTCTGGGAAAACTGGATAACAGTGTGGCAGAAACTAGTGTGTAGACCAATGCCTGACACAGTACACAAGAATAAAGTTTAAATGGGTACATGTTTAGGTATAAAGATTCATACTACAAACAAATTAGTAGGACAAAGAATACAGTTTTTATCAGATTTATGGAAGAATTTTTGAGTAAACAAGAGATAGAAAATATTATGAAGTACAAAATGGATAATTTTGATTACATTAAATCGAAAAGGTTTTGCCCAACCAAACTCAATGTAAACAAGATTAGGAGAGAAGCAGAAAACTGGGAAAGAATTTTTGCAACTAGTATCTGTGATAAAGGCCTCATTTCTAAAATATATAGAGAATTGAGTCAAATACACAAGAATGCAAGCTATTCCCCAATTGATAAATGGTCAAAGAATATGAGCAGACAATTTTCAGAGGAATAAATCAAAGCTACCTATAGGCATAAGAAAAAATGCTCAAAATCACTATTGATCAAAGAGATGCAAATCAAAACAATTCTGAGGTACCATATCACATCTATCAGATTGGCTAACATGACAAAACAAGAAGGTGATAAATGTTGGAGAAGATGTGGGAGAGTTGAAACACTAATTAATTGTTGGTAGAGCTGTGAGCTGATCCAACCATTCAGGAGAACAATTTGGAATTATGCCCAAAGGGCTACAAAAATATGCATACCCTTTGACCCAGCTTCTAGGACTGTGTCCCCAAGAGATCATAAAAATGGGAAAGGGTCCCACATGTACAAAAATATTTATAATAGCTCTCTTTGTCGTGGCCAAATACTGGAATTCAAGGGGATGCCCATCAATTGGGAAATGGCTGAATAAATTGTGGAAATGAATGTAATGGAATAGTATTGTGCTATAAGAAATGATGAACAGGAAGACTTCAGAGAAGCCTAGAAAAACTTATATGAACTGATGCTGAGCAAAAGGAGCAGAACCAGGAGAAGTCTGTACACAGCAATAACCACAGTGTGCAAGAAATTTTTCTGGGAAACTTAGTACTTCATTGTAATTCAAGGACTTAAAAAATTCTCAGTGGTTTCTTATGGCAAAATGCCTTCTACATCCAGAGAAAGAGCTATGGAATTCAAGCATAGAATGAAGCAGATCATTTTCTTTTGTATTATGTTTTATTTTGTTTTATGATTTCTCACAGTCATGTTAATTCTTCTATGTAACATGACTAAGGTGAAAATGTATTTAATAGCAATGTATGTGTAGAACTTATATAAAATTGTATGCTGTCTCAGGGAGGGAGTGGGGAGGTAGGAGGGAAAAAAATCTAACATATGGAAGTGATTGTAGAATACTGAAAAAAAATAAAATAACTTTAAAAATTAAATTAAGAAGAGAATATGGATCAGAACAGGAAAAAGAAAAAGAAAAAGAATTTCCATTGCAAGTCTTCCTGGGATATCCTAGAGACTTGTCTGAAGTATCAGCTCCCTTTGGCCAAGTCCCCAGTAGAGCTCTCTTTCCTCTTGATCACTGTTTTATCAACTCTAGTTCATTTCCTCTTTCACCACTGTCAGGCACCATTTCTGTAACAGTTCCTCATTTCTTTCTATTTCAGACCCCAAAAATTCACAACTGAGACAGGCTTTAGAGATTATTTAATAAAAGCTTGTTATTTCAAAAGAATTGAAATTGAGACATAGAAAGTGAAAAAAATTTATTCAAAGCTGCAAGATTATTAGAATTGTTAGACTCAAACTAGATGAAAGGATTTTATAGAAGGAAATCTTGCTTTCTTTAGAAGATGGCTTCTGTCCTCATATTAAATAGTGAAATTCCAGTGTCACCTTCGACTCAAAGGGTCAATTGTATGAGATTCTCTCTTCATTGCAAGAGATTTGTTATTCAGTGTTTTTCAACTGTGTGAAAGGTAAGAGGTCTTGGTGAGAGCTGGAAAGAAGAGTGATTTGACTCCTGGTTTCCAGAATTGAGTGGGAAGTCTCAGGATTCCTACTTTTCTTCAGGTTTATGAAAATGGAAAAAGAAGCTGAGAAGGTGCCACTAAAAATTTCTCTGATCTTCCTATTGCCAATATTGAAAGTTATGATTGCTCAGCGACCCATTATTCTCAGATTTGTTTGTTACTTAGTGTTGGGGGAAGTGTAACTCAGTCTGTAGATTTGTATTCCCTGATATTTTCATGCATAAAAATCACCCCCTACCTCTTTGTACCTGAAAATGGTCACAAACTCCTACCTTGGGATGGAGGTGAGATGCAAAGGCCCAACCTCTTTCACTGATGTGGCCTCATCTGAAGTGTTTTTATCTCATTACAAAAGTTATCTGTAAAAGCTGATTAAGCCATTACTGACCTCTGGTAATCAGCCCGTCAATGTGTTCTTTAAAGGAAAATTCTTCATTAGGAATTTTCATCCTGATTAATGTGACAAAACTCAGGACAAAGAGAATTAAAGAAGTTTATTATAAGTATGTCAAGGTAGCAACACATTGAAGGGCTGATCACTGGAGATAAGCAATGGCTTCAAGGTGTGGCCAGGGGTCCAGGACTCCTCAGTCCTTGGGGAGAAGAAAGGTGGAATTGGTGGCCAAGAATGGATGGATAAAATATTCAGGGAATAGGGGTCTAGATGCTGGAATTTGGGAGGTATAAGATTATGAATCAGGACTCCTCGGTCCTTAGAAGAAAGGGCAGACAGGTTGGCCTGGTGAGTGGGAATTGGAAAGAGGAAAATTTGACAATCTATTGGTCCTAGATTGGGACTCTGAGCAGTGGGAGGGGCATGGACCTAAATCTCTGGGATGCTGAGTGCCTCTGCACATAGTCCAGCTGGTGTAGTCAGTGAATGACCATCTCAGGCAGATAAAACTATACTAGCTCTGAGAGGTTGCAATAACCAAAATGAATCAGCAAAGTCAGCAGGTCTCCACCAACAAAGTAGTCCATTACCAAGTACTGAGCAGTGGATGTCGAGAGAGAATGAAAATTATTAATCTCCTACAATATTCCAGGTACTTCACTAAATAATTTACACATAATTTCACATATAACCCATTCTCACTACCTTATCAACTATGTCCATCAAATCTCAATGCCCTGGACTCCTGGGAGCACTCTGCAGCTCAAAGCATCATGGGCTCTAGCTAACTTACAACCCAACCTCAAGGCCAATCTCTTAAACTTTCCAGGGGAATTTAGAAAACTAACACCCTAGCACCTCCTGCTTGAAAAAGAAAAGTCATTGTATTAAGAGGCAGTAAGTTCTCCTTCACCAGAGGTTTTTAAGGAAAACCAGAAAACTATTTATTGGAAACATTGTGAAAGGACCTCCTGTTTGGACCTGAGCAGAACCAGAGGTCACCTGAATTCCCTTCGAATGTGATGCTCTAAGTAATCCCTTTTCTTTCCCATGGTGAAGGAACATGACTGCTGCTTTTATTAGCAGGAAAATGTGGCTCAGGACCAGAAAACAGTTCACAGCAACACTTCTGGCCATTATAATTACAAACTGTACAAAAGCAAACGGATTTTCTAGCTTCAAAGTACTTAAAATCACATGGTATCAAATTAGATTGAACTTTAGACATGTTCACTTCACGTCTCAGAATGCTAGTTTTCACAAAGTCCTATGCTGTTAGCCTGTTCTCTCACCAGCAAGAAATTAGGTAAATCCTCCCATTTTGGGATGTCCATTTCTCTTTCTACAGTCTTTCTGCCTCCAAATAAAGGTCTGATATTTCACGACCTCATCCTTGTTGCCATTTGTAACACCAATGCAATATTCATAGTACTTGCAGCAGTCTTGAATATGCCAGCACAATTCTGGATTGCAAAATACAACAGACTCTCCACATGGAAGACAGAACCAGAACATTTATTCAATCTACAGCATGCCAAGTCTCAACACCAGAAAGCCAAATCCATCACAGTAACAAAGAAATCTATACACACTAACAATGCAGAGGGCAATACCATTCTGAAACCTTCCTTTTGTTAGGATTCCCACAAACTGCTCCCTTAAATAGCTCATAAACAGGCTCCCTTAAACAAAATAACAAACAAGCTCTATCACTCATGGTAGCTAGTTGCCTGCTTTTCTCTCTCTCCCTCAATTCTGATTGTTCTGGCCAAATTTTCTCTCAGCTCTGCTCTAGCTCCACCCCTTCCTATTCCATGTGACTTAGACACATGTCACTGAGGTTTCCAAGTGACTTAAGAAGACCACATGGGTCTATTAAAAAATGGGAAAAGTCTTCACGTTTAAAATATCATTACACTTTCAGTGGAGAGGGAGAGATAGAGAACATATTGGGAACACAAAACCTTGTAGAAGTGAAGGATAAAAGTTTAAAAATGCAGAATTGGCCAAATAGAAAAAGAAGAATAAAATTTCACTAAAAAAAATATAATATACTAAAAATTAAAATTGGGTAAGCAGAAGCTAATGACTCCATTACACATCAAGAAATAATAAACAAAGTCAAATGGATGAAAAAAATAGAAGAAACTTTGGAATATCTCATCAGAAACAGAACTTTCTTAGAAAATAGATCAAGGAGAGATAATTTACACATTTTTGGACTACTTGAGAGACATCATCAAAGAAAGTACCTAGATTTCATATTTCAAGAAAGTGAAATAACCCATCAATAACCTTTAGAAAGAGATTTCAAAATGAAATGAAAAATCACAAGAATATTATAGCCAAATTCCAGAGCTCCTAAGTTTAAGAGAAAATACTTCAAGCAGCCAGAAAGAAATCAAATATTGTGGAGTTTCAGACAACATAACATAAGATTTAGTGACTTCCTCATTAAAGGAGCAGAGACCTTAAAATATAACATTCTGGAAGCCAAAAGGGTCAGGATTATAATCAAGAGTAACATAACGAGTAAAACTAAGTAGAATCCTGGGGGTATGGGATGTCTACTGAATTGGAGAACTTTTAAGTATTTGTGATGAGAACATCAGAGTTGAGTAGAAAATTTTATATAAAACACAAGACCCAAGAAAAGCACAAAAAGGCAAAAATACAAATAAAAAGAAAAATCCTAAGAGTCTCAATAAAGTTAAACTGTTTGCATTCCTACATAGGAAG
Organism: Notamacropus eugenii; assembly: GCF_028372415.1. Lineage (NCBI taxonomy): Eukaryota > Metazoa > Chordata > Mammalia > Diprotodontia > Macropodidae > Notamacropus > Notamacropus eugenii. Next base: position 575,802,937 of record NC_092872.1, read on the forward strand.
ATGGTACAAGTAATGCCTAAGAAGTTTATCACTATTAGAGCAGTTAAAAGTTTACATAGAGGATATAGATGTCAGTCAATAGTGTTGGAATACTCTCCCCTAAAAATTAAGGGATGAGAAAGAGATATATTCAGAGAAGAGGAAAAGGTAGAGTGGGGAAATTTTACTGACACTAAAGAGGCATACAAGGAAAAGCTTTTTACAATTGAGAGGAAAATGGGGGCTGGGAAATACTGGTACCTCACTTTAATCAGAATTGGTTCATAGTGGGGAGAAAAATGAGAGAGAGAGAGACAGAGAGAGAGAAAATTAAGTAAAGAGCTGTAAGTTATCCGATAAGGAAATAGGAGAAAAGAATATAAAAAATGGGTAAGGGGTGTGTGTGTGACAAAAAGGAGGAAAGAATAAATGAGGCAGTGGTTAAAAGCAAAATAAACTTTTAAGGAGGGACAGTATAATAAAAAAGAGAAAAGAAGAAACAGAAGAAATGGGATAGAGGGAAATACACAATAATCATAACTGTGAATGTGAATGGGATGAGTTCACTGATAAAATGGAAGCGAATAGCAGAATGGATAAAAAATCAGAATCCAACAATATGTTGTTTACATGAGACACATCTAAAACAAAAAGAAACATACAGGATTCAAATAAGGGGCTTCAGCTTTATGTATGTCAGCTGAAGTTAAAAAAACAAAAGAAGTAGTAATCATGATCTCAGACAAAGCAATAGCCAAAATGTACCTGAATGAAAGGCATAATCTGGATTAAAGGGGATAATTTTCGCTAAAATTTAGCAATAGATAGTGAAGCAATTTTTAAAAATACAGCAAGTTTCTCTGATAAAAGCCTCATTTCTCAAATATATAATGGGAGTAAGACATGTCACTTAACCCTGTTTGCCTCAGTTTGCTCATTTGTAAAAATGAATTGAAGAAGGAATGGTAAACCAATATATTCCACTTTTGAATCTACTGGCTATTTACTCTTCTCTCTTAAGGAAATTTATCTTCTTTGCTGATTCTCACCATTCAAAGTACCAATGATTCTCCCATCCTTTGGGTGAACCAACTCAAAATATCTCTGACCTCCTACTGAGTAAAATCCTCAATTACCTCCCCCAAAACTCCAGGACCCCCTGATTCTCTTTCTTCTTTCTTAGTACTGGCCAAACCTCAGGCTCCTCATTTGTTCCATTCTCCTCTCATGCATTGTCCTAGCCTGTGTTTGGGCCCAAATCAAGCCCAGGCTGTTCAAGAGCTGCATTCACTTTCCTTTTGTTAACTTTGTCTCATTTTGTGAGCCAAAGTAGCAACAGCTCTTTCTCCACCACCTCATAGTCTCCAGCTTGCTCTTCTAAAGCAGAGCTTGAATAGTGCAGCATAAAAAGCCTCTCATACAAATCAATCAACTCCCTTTCCATCTGAGTCTTCTCCTCCTGGAACTTGTCTCTATAGACATTATAGAATATTTCAGAGTCCACCCACCAAAACAAACTCATGAATTTTATGTAAACAATTACAAAGCAGTTTTCATGCAAATAAATTCAGATCTAAATATTTGGGGAAATTCCAGTCATTCATGTGTGGAGCAAGATAATATAATGAAAATGACAATTCTACCTGAATTAAATTGATTATTCAGTGACATACAAATCAAACTACAAAAAAAATAATTATATAGAGCTTAAAATAACAATGACAAAATTCATCAAAAACAAAACAAAGTCCAGAATATGAAGGGAATTAATGAAAAAAAATGCAAGGGAAGGTAGAATAGCTGTATCAGATCTTAGATTGTATTTTAAAGCAGCAATCATCAAAACTAATTGGTATTGACTAAAAAATAGAGTGGTGGATCAGTGGAATAAGTTCTGTACATAAGGCACAATATTCAGTGACTATTTTAATCTCCTCTTTGATAAATCAAAAGATTCCAACTATATATATATATATATATGTATATATGTATATGTGTGTGTGTGTATATGTATATATCTATATATGTATATATGTATATATATGATTAAGTACAAATCACATGGAAAGAAAAGCCCTAACAGGGTTTTTATAGGAGAGGGATGTGAATATGATGAATTTGGAAATGTCTCTTTTTTTTTCAATTTTATTACTTTATTTCTTTTTAGTTTTCAACATTCACTTCCATAAGTTTTAAATTTCTTCTCCTCTCCCCCTCCTCCATCCCCTAAGAAGGCATACAATCTTACGTGGGTTGAACACATACATTCTTATTAAACATATTTTCACACTAGTTGTTTCATAGAAGAATTATAGTGAATGGGAGAAAGCACTTAGAAAACAAAAGAAAATATAACAAAAGAGAAAACAGTCTGCTTCATTCTGTTTTGTGACTCCATATTTCTTTCTCTGGATGAGGAGAATATTTTGTATCATGAGGCCTTTGGAGATGTTTTAGGTTCTTACATTACTGAGAAGGGCTAAGTCTATCAAAATCTGTCCTCACACACTGAGGCTGTTACTGTAAATAATATTCCCCTGGTTCTACTCGCATCACTCAGTATTAGCTCATATGAGACTTTCGAGGCTTTTCTGAAGTCTGTCATCTCTTATAGCAAAATATTATTCCATTACATTCATATACCACAACTTCTTCAGCTATTCCTCAATTGATGGGCAATTGATTTCCAGTTCTTAGTCACTCTAAAAAGAGATGCTACAGATATTTTTGAACATGGGGAACCTTTAACAATTCTTATGATCTCTTTGGGATACAACCCTGGAAGTGGTATTACAGGGTCAAAAGGTATGCGCATTTTTATAACCCTTAGGGTATAGTTCCAAACTGCTCTCCAGAATGGTTGGGTTAGCTCACAGCTTCACCACCGGTGAATTAAGGTTCCAACTTCCCCACATCTTCGCCAACATTTACCATTTTCCCATTTTGTCATGTTAGCCAATCTCATAGGTGTGATGTAGTACCTCAGAGTTGCTTTGATTTACATCTCTCTAATCGGTAGTGATATAGAGCATTTCTTCATATGACTCTAGATAGCTTTAATTTCTTTCTCTGAAAACTGCCTCTTCATATCCTTTGACCATTTATCAGTTGGAGAATGATTTGTATTTTTGTACATTTGACTCAGTTCTCCTTGTATTTTAGAAATGAGGCTTTTATCTCAGATACTTTATATATAATTGCTTTATAATGCAATTTAACATCTGGCATGGCTAGTCCCCCTTCCCTAGTATTTCTATTTGCTAATTCCTTTAATTCATTAATTCCCTTGATGTTATGGACATTTTGTTCTTCCAGATTAATGTTGATATCATTTTTCTAGCCCTATAAAATAATTTTTGATAGTTTTATTGGTATGGCACTGAGCAATAAATTAAGTAGAATTGTCATTTTCATTATATTACCTCAGCCTACTCACAAGCAACTGAGGTTTTTCCTGTTATTTAGATCTGACCTTATGTGTATGAAAAGGGTTTTTGTAATTGTGTTGATGTAGTCCCTGGGTTTGTTTTGTCAGGTACACTCCCAAATATTTTATAGTGTCTACAATAACTTTAAATGGGATTTCTGTATCTCTTGCTGTTAGGTTTTGTTAGTAATATATAGAGATGCAGATGATTTATGTTGGTTTATTTTATATCCTGCAACTTTGCTAAAGTTAGTTATTACTTCAAGTAGTTTTTTATTTCATTCTCTAGGATTCCCTATATCATCATATTGTCTGCAAAGAGTGATAATTTAGTTTCTTCTCTGCCTATGCTAATTCTTTCTATTTCTTTTTCTCCTCTTATTGCTAAAGCTAATATTTCTAGTACTATATTGAATAACAGTGGGGAAAATGAGCACCCATATTTCACCCCTGATCTTACTGGAAATGCTTCTAGTTTATCCCTATTAATGCTTGCTGATGGTTTTATGTAGATGCTACTTATCGTTTTAAGAAAGGCTCCATTTATTCCTGTGATCTCCAGTGTTTGCAATAGGAATGGGTGTTTTAATTTTGTCAAAAGGTTTTTCTGTATTTATTGAGATAATCATATGGTTTCTGTTAGTTTTGTTGTTCATGTGATCAGAATGGTCTCTTTTAGATGATATTGTTTAATCTGAGTTCTGAAGGAAGTCATAAAAGCATGGAGGTGAAGGTGAGCACAGAGTATTCCAGACTCAGGTGACTAGAAGTGATTTCGTGTGTGCAGAGCAGAAAGAAGACCAGTGAGGGACCCTGAATATATAAAGTTGAGGCAATGAATATGAGTAAAGTATAAGGAAACTAGCCAGGGACCAGGCTGTGAAATTTTTTAACATTCAAAATGAGGATTTTTCTATTTCAACCTGGAAGCAACTGTGAGCCACTGGAGTTTGTTGAGTATAGGAATGACTTGGTTATACCCTTGCTTTATTTTTATTTTGTGAAGTTGTTTTAAAAATATTTTTAATTCATAGAATAAAAAAGATTTCCATAACATAGTATAATAAAAATGATGATTGCTTATGGTATTGTAAATCTGCTATGTACAATTGTTCTTTCTCTCAAATACACAACAAAATTAGCCTTTTAATTTCCTTTTTTTATTCCCTCCCCCATCCTAGTGATGGCTACCTTTAGAAACAAAGAAGTGTATGTATGCACATTTTTTCTATTCATTCTTGTATTCATTTGTTCTTTCTTCAGATGCAGATAACATCTTTCTTCAAGTGTTTTGTAGTTAAATTGAGCATTTGTAATAGTCAAAATAACTTATTCACTTAATATAATTCATCCAAACATATTGCTTTTATCATATGCATTGTTCTCTCAGTTTTGTTCAATTTTCTTTTCATTATTTTGTCCAAGTCTTTGTATATTTTTCTGAAATCATTGGGCTCATAATTTCTTTTATCAGAGTAATATTCATCTCAATCATATACCACAACTTATTCAGCAATTCCCCAATTCGTAGGCATCCCTGCAATTTCCAGTTCTTTGCCACAACAAAGAAAATGCTAAACACATTTTAGACCAAAAGGTTGTTGTTGTTTTTGTTGCATTTTTGTTTGTGTATTTTTCCTTTTTCACCAATTATCTTCAGAAATAGATCAAGTAGTGATATTGCTGGACCAAAGGGAATAGGGATTTTAATAACTCATTGGGTATAATTCCTGATTGCTCTTCAAAATAGTTGGATCAATTCACAATTCCACCAATAATCAGTTAGTGTCTCAATTTTTTCCATATCCCCTCCAACATTTGTCACTTTCCCTTTCTGTTTAGCCAATTAGTAAGTATAAATGATATCACAAGTCTGTTTTAATCTTCATTTCTCTCTTCAATAATGATTTAGAGGATTTTTTCATCTAACAAGTGTTTTGATTTTTTCATTGGAAAATTGCCTATTCATATCCTTTGACCACTTATCAATTGGGGTATGACTTGCACTCTTATAAGTTTAACAAAATTATTTACAATTTTTTTTTAAAATATGAGACATTTCTGTAATAATCTGTCTATAAAAAGTTCCACCCCTAGTTTTCTACTTTCCTTCTGATCTTGACCACAATTGTTTTACTTGTACAAAAACTTTTTAGTTTAATGTAATCAAAATTGTCTGTTTTACATGAAACTTTGTTCTCTGTCTCTTCTTTCTTTATGAACCATTTACCTAACCATAAGACTGATAAGTAGTATTTCCTAAGTTCTTCTAATTTTCATATAAAATCACGCATTAGAGCTAGGCTATGTATCCAGTTTGTCCTTATCTTGGCAAATGGTGCAAGATATTTTGGTGTGTCCGCTTTCTGCCATATTATTCTGTTTTTCCCCAATTGTTCCCCAAATAATGAATCATTATCCAAAATGTTGTCTTTATATTTTTCAAATGCAAGGTTTCAACGTTTATTCGCTGCTATAAATTCTGTATCTTCTCTATTCCAGTGATCAACCTTTCTGTTTCAAAGCTAGTGCCAGATAGTTTTGGTCCTCTTCAAGGACAAAAGACAAACCACAACCTGTGAACAGTCCAAGCTGCCTGACTTCTAGAGAAAGAACAATGGAGTTTGAATGCAGATGAAAACAGACTATTTTCTTCTTTTCTGTCTGATAATGTTGTTTACAATCTGTTACTGCTAAATTACATTCCCTTACTTTTTTTTCATAATTTGCTTTGACATTCTTGATGTTTTTATTTTTTCAAATGAATTTTACTGTTTTTTTTTCCTAATTCAATATTTGTTTTAATTTAACAGAGATTTTGTTGAATTAAAAATTAGTTTGGGTAAAATTGTAATTTTATTGTCTGAGACCTGCTATCCAATGATCAATAAATGCTTCTGATATTTTAAATTTTTTTTAAATAAATTTGCCTTTGCATAGTAGTGAATTCCATCTACCAACTGTTCACAGATGGCTGCAGATGAGAAATTAAAGCTGGTGACTTTGCACAACCCTCATTCACTCAAATCAAAGTCAATTGAAAGTCATGTCATTATCTCCCTGATGTCATTGTCCTCTTCAAGGCCAAAAGACAAACCACAACCTGTGAGTAGTCCAAGCTGCCTGACTTCCAGAAAGAACAATGCAGTTTGAATGCAGATGAAAGAATGCTATTTTCTTTTCTTCTCAGAATTTGTCCACGTTTTGCTGATTCTTCTTTCATAACACGACTAAGTTGGAAATATGTTTAACACTATTTTACATATAAAGCTCCTATCAGATTACATATTGTATTTGAAGAGGGAGGAGAAGAAAGGGAGAAATTTTAGAACTCAAAATCTTAAAAAGAGAATTTTAAAAACTAAAAACAAAAATTTATTTTTAAATGTTTAACTATGAAAGAAAGAAAGATCATTTTGTCTGCTGAGTGTAGGATGCACTGGAGTGGGAAGAGACCCAGTTTTACGTTATTTGGATAGTGCAGGTTTTGAGTGATGAGGGCTTGCACCAGATTGTTCTTGTCTCTTTGGTTCTTAAAATGCTCACTGTGTAAACTGATTTAGTTAGTGCTATTATTGTGTTACAGAGTAGTTCTGTGGCGCAGTAGCTATGTGGTATGAGTACCAACCATCTAATCAGGAAGTTATCAATTCAAAATTGGCCTTAGGCACTTATTAGCTGTGTGACCCTGGCTAAGTCAATTAGTCCTGTTTGTTTCAGTTTCTTCATCTGTAAAATGATCAGGAGAAGGAAATGGTAAATAACTCCAGGATCTTTTTCAAATAAACCCTCAAAGCAATAACAAATAAACAGATATGACTGAAAAAGCTAAATAGGAATAATAAATAAACAATAAACAGTAATAAAGAATAAAGAAATGAAAATAAATAAATAATCAAAAATGAAAAAATAAATCTTTTTCATCATCTTAGTATCGGTCAACCATGAATGAGGAACTGAACTTTAATTATTATATAATTTAATTCTGCAAAGAGATTGTTGAGCACATAGAAGTCTTGCAGGTTTTTTAATAAATTACAGTCAGATACTTTATACATTTATACAAATATTGTATAGAAATGTTGACATTTTTATTGACTTCTTTTGCATTCTGAAATTTAACTGAAATATTTACAGGAAGCTAAGTGAGTCAGTGGATTGATTGTTTGGAATGGCATCAAGAAAACCTGAATTCAAATCTGACCCCAGACACTTGCTCATTATTTCACCTGTTCAAAGCATTTTCCCTTTCTTTATCTCACTTTCCTTAAATGCCCAATGAGTATTATAATCATACCTACCATCCGGGTATGTGCAAAGTTTCAAATGAGTTCATATTTATAGAGTACTTAGCCCAAAGTCTGAGACCTACTAGGCAATAGTCAAATCCTAGCTATTGTTTATTTATTTACTTATTATTTCCTCATTAAGTTCATTTATTCATTATCTAAAATTTTCCTAGGTAAATACTGTGTCTTCTACAAAAGGTTAACTTGGAATCCTCTGCTGAATGTTCATATATTTTCATAATCTTTCTTCTTTTACTGGTCTGGATACCTCTCCTAGAGCTTTGTAAAAAAAGAATAGAAGAAAAACTGGACATCCTAAATTTTACTTGTTTGGGAGGAAATTATTCAAGCATTTTGCTGATGGAGATGATATCAGCTTTTATTTGTGGATATATACTTTTTTCATATTAAAGGGGGATCAACCAATGTTTATAATTTTAAATATTTAAAAATGTTCAATTTTTCTCAAAGGTCTATTCTGTATCTATTCATATACCTAAAAGGGTTTTATTGTCTTTTGAAACTTTCAAATATTAAAATACTCAAATACGTTCATTTCTTGCATAATCGTGAAAAATTTTTATATCCCTGATTTAATAAATTTTGGTCATGGAGAAAACATTTGGAATGTTTTTTAATAGACTTCTAGGAAAGTTTTATTGAAAATTTTTATACTGATACTTTGGCATGGTGTATACTTTTCTTTCTCTGCATTTCCTACATATTTAGAAATCAATCTCTCCTGCATTTCTGTTCTGATGCCTCTGTGGCATTGAAGTGACATAGGTATTTCAAGGCTTTTGGGGGGTAACTATGAAATAACTTACTTAAAGACAGAGGATTTGAACACAATCCCAGTAATGAATGGATTGTATACCTGCCCTTACAGTTCAGCCACATTTAGGACTAAGAGGATCACTGCTAGAACTTCAAAACAGAACTTGAATTGGTTTGGCCAGAGAAGTGTTTAAAGACCATGTACAGTAGTACCTAAGTATGGAGAGATAACAAATTATCAATAATGAAGCTCTGCATCTAGATAAAATGTTGAGTAAAATGTTGAGAAAAAAAATAGATGAATAAAACCTGGGATTTCATCAATACAGAAAATTTGCAGATGAGAAAAACAAATCTACCACTTCAGATGTTCACTTTTATGTACAACTTTAACTTTAAAAATTGGCTTCAAGGCTAAGAAGATTGTAACATCTCCAGGGTTTCACAGTGAATATAAAACTTTGCTGGGGATTTAACCAAGGTCTTTTATGACTTCAGTGTGGATGCTTCATCCACTATGCAACATTACCACCCTCCTTAAGACAGAATGTAAATTCCTAGTCTAGTATTTGATATAGTTGCTTCACTGCTTCAAATAAAAAAAAAAATGACACAGGAATCCTGTCTGCTTTAGAAAGTTTGCTTTACATATGGGGATTCCTTTATTAAAATTATAGTAAAATTACTCGATGCATTTCAGTTTCTCTCATCTTCTATGTTCTGATGCTTCCATAACACAGATCCTGGAACGACCATGCTTTCCTGTTCCTCTTTTTAATGAGCAATCTATATACTCAAGAACTAAAACAGCACATCAATTTCCCATTATTACAGGTGCCTTGGTCATATTGATGCAAGGTGCATTTTAGCTTACATGAACCACCCATGTTCACACAATGATGAGTATCCTTAGTATTCTGTGTGGAACTAAGAAAATAATTGTTCCAGAATTTTTATAACCATATAGAAGTTATGCTATATTCTGAATAAAAATTCAAAAAGTTTATCTTGAGCATTATACTCATTAATTTGATTTTTAAAAATTAATCTTTCAATAAATGAGTTAGGATAAAATGAGAAAAACCCAGGATACTTAAATTCAAGCAATGGTTTCCAATCCTGCCATCCTGATTTATTAGATTGGAGAACTTGGTGGAATCATTTCACTTCTTTGAGCCCTTGTTTAATTATTTACAAAATGGGAATCATCACACTTGCTCTAACTTTTATCAAAAGATTGTTGTGAGAATCAAATTGAGGCAGGGATTGCACCTGATATTTAATTAGTACAGGTGTTAATCTTACTGTATCTCTTTCCTACTCAGTAAAATTTGTGGCTTCTTCTGACTTCTAAGATCAAATACAAACTCTTTTCTTTGATAAATAAATCACCTTACAACTAGGCCACAATGTATTTTGCAGTCTAATTACACAGTTCATCCCTTCATTCCCTCTATAACTCAATAAAACTCACTTTATCTTTGTTTCTCACAAGATAACTCTGTAAGTCACCTCTACCCCTTGTATTTCCCATACCCAATTTGCATCACAAAAACTTTCCTCACTTAGACCTCCTACAATAATGAATTTACTTTAAGACTCAGTACTTGTGCTGTATTCAAAGTTCACCCAATCCTAATCTTTCAAGTCAGTATTTTAATTTCAAAATCATATTAACATAAATTTATTTTCTATTTCATATATGTTTGCATTTGTCCATGTTGCCAACACCAGTAGAATTTAAGCATTTTCAGGAAAGGGACTGTTTCATAATTATTGGTTTTTTTTGTATTCCTAATCCCTGCCGTGAAAATGCACTTATTAAATATTTTGTGCTTAATGAATGCAAAAATCAATGCTTGGTACTGGGACATATGATTTAAAAAGACCAGTTTCTTTTGGTTAATACAATACAATCTAGTGATTTAATATCAAATATAACTATTTTATGCTTAAAAGAAGTAATACGCTAAGGATTTTCAGAGTAAGGGGAGAAAATAGTTTGTGACTTGTCTGGGAAAGACAATAGAAAGAAAACCTCTTGGAAGCAGTGGTCTTTCAGTTGGGCCTGAATGGATGATAGTATTTTTATAGGTGAACATTTGAGAACATTATAGGCGTAGGGCTCAACCTGACCAAACGCTAATGTCCAACAAGGAATAAGGTACGCTCAGGTATTCAGTTTTTTAATGGGAGGGGTATGTGAGAAAGTGGGTTATTGAGTAATGAAGTAGGAAAAAAAAGAATTTATCTTGAGTCAGTGAACTCTTGAATAACAAATAGTATATAATCAGTGGAGGAAAGGCACTAGAATGAAAAGAGATTGGGAAAGATCTCTTACAGCTTATTCAAGAAGGAATCCACACAAGACATGAGGTTGAGATGAAAAGGGAGATTATTGAAGCCATAGAAAATAGTTAATCAAATTATCCAGAGCATCATGGCATGGAATGTCTTATTCTAGAAATAATAAAAAGGTCATTATCACTGGATAGAAAAATGTGTTTGGGAAAACAGAGTATGAGAAGACAAAAAGGGGTACTTCAAGAAAATTACTTTGGTAACTTGATGAGTATTTATTAGAGTAGAGACAGACTTATGGCAACCAGTAGAACAACTGCAAAGTTAATAAAATAGTCCAAGCAGGACAGGAATTAGTGTGGTAAGAGTATCTGATGAGAGAAAGAGGTGTTCAAGAGAGTTTGGAATGATGTTAACAGAAATATTGAGAAGTTGAGGATTGCATCTCTTTGTGAGCCTTGGAGATTGGAAAGATGATTATACAAGTGCTGGTATTATAAGTGCATCAAGATGATATACTTGACAATCACAAGGAAATTTGGAAGAGAAAGATTTTACAGGGATAGATGATGTTTGGCTTGGAATATTTTTAGAGTAAGATACATAATGGATATTCAGTTCAAGATTTCATTTATAGGCAGTTAGGGAAGTAAAACTGGAGGTCATTGGTAAAGTAAGAACTCAATAGTTACATTTGAAAATTTTAGCTAAAGGATGATAATTGGATCCACAGGGGTTTATGAGATCACCAAATTAAATAGAAATTAGCATTACCAATAAGGGTGAGCTAGTGGCATACTATCTCCATCCCTACCTTCTACCTTCTAAAGGTGGAACCAGGAAAGCAGGGATGGCACTCAGCTCCTAATCTTGGTACTTTCAGCAAGCACCAATCTTCTTCCCAGATATTCTGAACTTCAGGGATGATGAAGATGGCTGAAATTGTGCTCCAAATGGGATTAGTGTGTCCCAAGCTGTCTATAACTGGGTGACAAACAACCCTCCACCCCCAGAACCGCTGATCAATCAGTGTGAGAATGTTTGACCAATTATCATATTTCACATTTTGATACCTCACTTTTTTTAACAGATCAGAAAGCTTTCTTGCTCACGTTTCACAGAGCCGAATGCATACTTAATACCAGTGAGGGAGAACATCACAAAAAAAAAAAAATGTTGCAGGGGACAAAGATACTTGCCAAAAGTCACTGAATCAGAATTTTTTGCATCTATCCAACTATAATTAATGGCTTCGAAATAGTCTTTTTTTTTTCAAGCTCTTGTAATGTATCTCACATTTTAAAGTGTTTCATCATGGGTGACATCTGCTCTACATTATTCTGAAAATTGCCTACAAACACTGGATATACTTACATTCACAAAAGCTCCAAGTGGTGTGTAAAGAAGAAAAGATGCCAAAAGAAAATATAAGCAGAAGAGCATTGTGTGGGAAGTGTTTGAGGAATGAAGTGTGAGAAGGTAGAAGATGTGAGGAAATTCATAGAACATTTGGTATTCTTAATTTTAAAAATGAAACCTCATTTTGAAACCATACTTGAATAAAGCAAAAATTATTCCTGCATCATTATGCATTTGAAAAGTTGAAATATCTATTGCACAAAATATAATAAACTTTATATATTCCTTGCTATAAAGAAGATACTGTATTTCAAAATAGGTAGAGAATCCACATTGGAGCCAAGAAAATCAGAATTGAAGTCCCAATTCTGACATAAGCTGACAGGGGTACTCAGGATGAATTGAACTTTCTCCATGTTATAAAACATTCTCTATGTTTTTCAGATGCACAAGCATGTCAATCTGCAGTAGCAGAGGGTGTTTTCTCACCTGGAAGTTGCCTGTATTGAAGAAATCCTAGGTTCAGTCACTCTCCCTACCTGTTTCTACACTTCGTGTAGATATAGAATTCCTTGTTATAAGAATTTTCTCTATTGATAAATTATACTGTATACATACTTAAGTACATTCTCTTTAAGAACTGCTGTGGAAGAATGCTACTTCCAGGAATCAAGATGGTGAAAGGCAGTATATCTCTGTAGCTCTCCTACATGCACCACCAAACAACAATAAAATAGTCCCACACAATTAATCTGAAACAGCAGAGCAAGAGGAAAGAAGGGGTGGAATGGTCTTTAGCCTGGGAGATTTTAACGATCAGCAAGAAAAGTCTGTCTCACTCAGGTGAAAGGGGAGCACATTCCAAGACGGGAAACATCGCAGCAAGCCACCACCAAGTCCCACCTCAGAAAATCAGTTGGAGATCTTGAGCCCAAGTTTGGTGGAAGAGGCAAATGCCAACACTAGGACCCACCCCTCCACATTCCTTAGCAGACCCAGGGAAACTGGCAGAATGTAGCTCCAAGAAATAGCACTTGTCCCATCTTCCAGGGACCACAGCTCCTGTGCTTCCTGTAGCCTGAATAAAATGCAGGAAAATCCCACTCAGTATCAGAAAAATAAAACAAGGAAAAGAAGATAATTGTATGCTTTGATCTGCATTCAGACTCCATGATTCTATCTCTGCATATGGATAGCATTTTCCATGATGAGTCCTTTGGAATTGACTTAGTTCATTGCATTACTGAGAAGAGCTAAGAGCATTAATGTTGATCATGGAGCAATACTGATGCTGGTCTCTGCCTAGTTTCTACCACATTTTTTTCCAGTTTTTACAGGAGTTTTTGTTAAATACTGAGTTATGATCCCAGAATCTAAAGTCTTTGGGTTTATCAAATAGTAGATTGCTACAGTTGTTGACTATGATGTGTTGTGTACCTAACCTATTCCACTGATCCACCACTCTTTTTGTCAACCAGTACCAATTAGTTTGGATGATTGCAATGTGGTATCTCGTAAAACTAAGCTACCTTCCCATGCTTTTCTTTTCATTAATTCCCTTAATATTTTGGATCTTTTGTTCTTCCAGATGTGTTTTGTTATTATATTTCTACCTCTATGAAAAAATGGTAATTTGATTGTCATGTCATTGAATAAGTAAATTAATTTAGGTAGAGCTATCATTTTTACTATGTTCGCTCAGCCTACCCATACACAATTAATGATTTTTTTTCCAGTTATATACTTCTGACTTTCTTTGTGAGAAAAGTGTTTTGCAAATGTGTTCACATAGCCCTTCTGTTTGTCCTGATAGGTACACTTCCAAATATTTGATATTGTCTACCATTACTTTAACTGGAATGTTTCTGTCTATTTCTTGCTGCTGGGCTTTGTTAGTAATACGTGGAAATACTGATGATTTGTGTCGATTTATTTTATATCCTGCAATGTTGTCAAAGTTGTTTTTTTATTTCAAATAGACTTTTACTGGATTATCTAGGATTCTCCAAGCACATCATCAGTAAACACTGATAGCTTTATTTCTCCATTGCTTATTCTAATTCCTTCTATTAATTTTTCTTCCCTTACTGCTAAAGCTAACATTTCCAATAAAATATTGAACAGCAGTGATAATGGACAATCTAATATCACCCCTGTTTTTATTGGAAACATGTCTAGTTTATCTTCATTATATATAATGCTGGCCTCTGGTTTTAGACAGAAAGTACTTAGCATTTAAAGGAAGACTTCATTGATTCCAGCGTCCTCTACTGTTTTTTGTTTGTTTGATTGGTTGATTTTCGTTATTTTTTTTCTTTTTAACACAGATTATGACAGATAAAGCAATTCACACTTTTGGTTAGGTGATACATCTTTTTAAAGCATTTACAATGTGGACCATAAAAGAATTTTTTTTAAAAACATTAACCAACTGAGACACAGATAATATTTATGTTGGCAACTTAAAAAGCTCTTGACCTAATAGTCTCCACAGTATTACTAAGAATTAAAGGACCCTAACTTAATGTTGTTGGTCTAAAGTCCTATGCCTAATAGCTTAATTTTAGACAACCTTGGATGTTCCCCTACCCATAATCTATAATTGAATAGATCTGGCATTAAGTTTACAAACCTTTTCACTATAGGAAATTGCCACCAATAGTAAGGACATTGCAGGGATACAATATCTGCCCAACTTCATATCAGTTCCAGGCAGGATTAGATTATCCACTTACATGCAGTCAGGCTTGAAGTCTACCAGGTGTCAGTGGGAAAATTGAGTCAGGAGAATCCCACTTCAGCCCATGCTAAACAGCTGCTCTCCCACCCTTCCCTTGAGACCACCTATGCAGTTCATACCAGCATCTCATCAGATTACTGGCATCATGTATTGGAGGCTCAAATTGCCTTTCTTGCTACCCATACCTGGAGTTAGACTCAGAAGAACATTTCCTTAATAGTCCCTTAGCATCTAAAAATGACAAGTTCCGATAACCAGGTTTCAAATATGATTATAGTTTCACTTTGGCTAAGGAACATCTTTTGAGGCAAGTGTTAAGTGGCTTACATGTCTTTCTATATATGTTCTAGTTCCTGGTTAAATGGCAATCATAAAATCAAATTTACAATTAAAACCCTGACCTTTACATCAATGCCAAATTTTTCCCGAGGTTACCTTCCTCTAGGAAATTTAGACTGCAATTCTTTTCTCCAAACTAAAGATGTCATTGATTTATTCTCAGTAATTAATTCAGTCTATTGTTTTAATACTAATTGCTTTTCCCTTACAATGTAACATGTCCAATTTTCTCCCCATCACTCCCCTCCCCCTGTTTCCTAATACCTTGCATTCTGATTACTCCTTCCCTCAATGGACCCTCCCCTCCAACACACCCCACCCCTCTCCTATCCCCAACTTCTCTCTTTTCTTGCAGGGCAAGATGAATTTCCATACCCTATCCCTGTAGTTCTTTTTTCCCAATTACATGCAATAAAAATTCTCAACATTCATTTCTAATACTTTGAATTCCAACTTCTCTCCCTCCCCCCCTCCCTCCCCAGCCCCACTGAGAAGGGAAGAAATTCAATACAGACTAAATATGTGTTGTTTTGCAAAAGATTTCCATAGTAATAGTATTGTGTAATACTAATTATATTGCCCTCTGACCTACCCTATCCCCCCCTTTTGCCCCCTACAATTGACCCTGTACCTTCTCGAAAGTGTTTAGTTCTAGTGACTCCCTTCTCCCATTTGCCCTCCCTTCTAACATTCCCCTCACTCCACTTGTGGCCTCCTCTCCTACTTTCCTGAGGTGTATATAAATTTTCATATCAAATTTAGTGAGCATGTTATTCCCTCCTTCAGCCACACGTGGGGAGAATAGCTTTATTCCCCGCCCCCTTCCCCTTCGCCCTTATCTCCTCCATTGCATAAGATTTTTCTCATCTCTTTTATGGGTTATAGCCTACCCCATTCCATTGCTACCTTTCTCTTCCTGGAATTTTCCTCCTTCACCCCTTAATTTTAATTTTACTTTATTGTGTGTGTGTATGTGTGTCTGTGTGTGTGTGTGTGGATATCACCCCTTCTGATATAACACACCCTATACTCTATCTATCTGTGTGTGTGTGTGTGTGTGTGTGTGTGTGTGTGTACAATCTCTCCAACTACCCAAATACTGAGAAAAGATTCAAGAGTTAAAAATATTTTCTTTCTATGTAGTAATGTCAACAGTTCAGCTATAGAGAGTCTTTTATGAATTTTCTTTTTCTGTTTTCCTTTTCATGCTTCTCTTAATTCTTGTCTTGGGAAGTCAAATTTTTAAATACAGATCTGGTCTTTTCCTCAACATGAAATCTTGAAATTTGTCTATATCACTGAACGACCATTTTTTCCCTTGAAGTATTATGTTCAGATTTGCTGGGTAGGCGATTCTTTGCTTCAGTCCCAGTTCCTTTGACTTCTGTAATATCCGCCTCCAAGCCCTTCAATCCCTTAATGTTGAAGCTAGCAGATCCTGTGTTATCCAGATTGTATTTCCACAGTACTCAAATTGTTTCTAGCTGCTTGCAGTATTTCCTCCTTGATCTAGGAACTCTGAAATTTGTCCACCGTATTCCTAGGATGTTTGCTGTTTGAGTCTCTTTCAGGAGGTGATTGGTGGATTCTTTCAAAATTTATTTAGTTCTGGAATATCAGGGCAGTTTTCCTTGATAATTTCAAGGAAGATAATATCTAGGCTCTTTTTTGATGATGGCTTTCAGGTAGTCCAGTAATTTTTAAATTATTTCTCCTGGATCTATTTTCCAGGTAAGTTGTTTTTCCAATGAGTTGTTTCAGCTTATCTTCTATTTTTTTCAGATTTTTCATTTTGTTTACTAACTTCTTGTTTTAACTCATAGTCATTCGTTTCCCTGGACTCAGTTCTCTCATTCAACCAATTATTTTGTTCAGTGAGCTTTTGAACCTTCTCCTCCATTTGGTGAATTCTGCTTTTTAAAACCTCCTTCTCCTCATTGGCTTTTTGGACATCTTTTTCCAATGGAGTTAGCCTCTTTTCAAAGCTGCTATTTTCCTCAGCATTTTTTGGTTCTCCTTTAGTAAGCTGTTAACTTGATTTTTAAGGTCTTCTATTGCCTGAGCCAAGTTTAAGTGCCCTTTGGAGGCAGGGTTCTTGACCTCCTCTGACAGTGTGCCTTGTTCTTCCTCATCTGAAAGAATGGGGGGAGACACCTGTTCCCTAAGAAAGTAAACCTCTATAGTCTTATTTTTTCCCTTTTCTGGGCATTTTCCCAGCCCACTACTTGACTTCTGAGTTTCCTCTCCACAACCACCTCACCTGCAGTTTGCCCAGCCAGAACTGGGGGCAAAGATTCAAATGCTGCTCCCAAGTCTTAGGGGCTTTCGATGGGGGTGGGGTTGCTATTCAGTGTGAGATTAAGATTAGCTGCTCAGGTGGGGGCAGGGCCCTACACAGGGTTCAGTTCCCTCGGAGGGTTAACCAGGAGACCTTCAACAATGGATCGAAACTCCTGCCTGTTTTGGGAGCCCCTATCTGCTCCTGCCTCTGCTGCTGCCTCCCAATGGGGCCTGAGTTATGGGGACACCTTGCTTCCCTCTCAGCCAGCCAAAAAGACCCTCTCACTGACCTTTGGCACATATAGGTTATGGGATTTGTGCTGCTGCTGGAGATGCTTCCCCTGAAGCCTGCTCTGATCTGCTCCTCTCAGTGCCACATGGTCACGGCAGGCCTGGACTCTGCTCCACATCCAGTGTGCAACAGACCTTTCCTGTGGGTTTTTCAGGTCTCTCTGGAACAGAAATCTCCTCCGCTCTGTTGTTCTGTGGCTTCTGCTGCTCTAGAATTTGTTGAGAGTTCTTCTTTGCAAGTATTTCATGGGCTGTGGGGTATGAGCTAAGCATCTGTGTATCTTTCTACTCCACCATCTTGGGTCCCCCCTCTCCCTCTAGTGTTTTTAATAGGAAATGGCTGCTGTATTTTGTCAAATATTTTCTAACTATTGAAATTAAGACATGATTACTATTGGCTTTGATATTGCTATGGTCAATTATGTTCATTGTTTTTTTTTATTGGGCCAGTCCAACTTTCTGGGAATAAATCTCACATGAGCATCATGTATCATCATCTTGATAAGTTGGTGTGCTGTCTTTTCTGATATTTTATTTTTAAAATTTTACATCAATATTCATTAGAGAGATTGGTCTATAATTTTCTAGCTCAGTTTTGGCTCTCCCCAGTTTAGCATCATATTGGTATCATGAACAGAATTGGTAGGAGATTTTCATCTATTTTTTTTCAAAGAGTTTAAACAGTTGTGGAATTAATTTTTTTTCTAAATGTTTAGTAAAATTCACTTGTGAAAGCACCAGCTCTGGGAGATTTTTTCTTAGAGAGTTCACTGAAGATTTGTTCAATTTCTTTTTCTGGAATTAGATTATTTGTTTATTTCCTCTTCTGTTAAGCTGGTCAATTTAGATTTTTGTAAATATTCATCCATTTCACTAAGATTGTCAGATTTATAGGCATGAAGTTGGACAATGTGGTTCCTAATAACTGCTTTAATTTCATTTTCATTGCTGGTGAATTCACCCTTTTCATTTTTGATATAAGTAATTTAGTTTTCTTTTTTAATCAATCAAAGGGTTATGCATTTTTTTCATCATATCAGCTCTTTGTTTTGATTCATTAAGTAGCGTCTTAATTTCTATTTTTTAAAATTTTCCTTGATTTTCAGAATATCTAATTTGGTATTTAGTTGAGAATTTTTAATTCATTTTGTCCAGCTATTTAAGTCACATGTCCAATACCATGAACTTCTCTTTCTCCATTTTATTCATGTAAACATTGAGAGACACAAAATTTCTGTTAAAACTGCTATGGCTCTGTCACATAAGTTTGGTATGTTGTGTCATTATTGTCATTCTCTGCATAAAGTTATTGATTGTTTCTGTGATTTGTTGTTTCACCCAGTCTATCTGTAGGATTAGATTATTTAGTTTCCTGATGATTCTTAGTCTATCGTTCCATGAAACTTTATTACATGCAACTTTTATTACGCTGTGATTTAAAGAGAGTTCACTTAATATTTCTATCTTTCTGAATTGAATGGTGATGTTTTTATGCCTAATACATGATCACTTTTTCAGTAGGTGCCATGTACCACTGAAAAAAACATTGTATTCTGCTCAGAGTAAAAGCATGGATTTGCTAGTGCTCTCCCAAGAAAGACAAGCCATTCACCTGTAAAAAAAGAACTCTAAATAAACTCTGGAGCAACAAAACCCACATGATGATGGAGTGAAAGAAATTCCCAGCCCAACACAGACTGGAACGTTTATGATAAGTGTCTATTGCACTAGATTGGGAACAGAGTGCAGTTCAGTGGGGGCCATGCTGGAACTGATGGGACCTGAGCAGGCCTTTGTGGGACTGAAAGTTTACTGACTTCACAACTCCAAAATGCAAAGGAAAAATTAGCCAGTGTAAAAACCCTGTGGGACCTGTGTGCAAGACTAGAGTGGTCCAACCCCAGCCTCAGGGCAGCAGAGATGGTGACAGAGTCCATGAAAGAGTACCCCAGGACAGCAGCAGCAGGGGCAGAAGCAGTAATAGTGACACCTGCTCTATGCTCACAGATTGTTGGGAGATCAAGGGGTTAATAGCTCATATCCACTGAAAGCAGAGAACTACCTTGACAAAGAGCTCAAAAATCAAGTAAGTGACCAGGTAAATGAACAAAAAGCAGGAAAAAAAATCAGACTATGGAATCTTACTTTTGTGACAGGGAAGACCAAAGTATGCAAAGAGAAGACAAGAAAGTCAAAGTTCCTGCATCTAAAGCCTCCTATAAAAATATGAATTGGTCTGAGAGCATGGAAGAGCACAAAAATGATTTTGAAAATCAGGTAAGGAAAGGAGAGGAAAAAATAGGGAGGGAAATGAGAGTGATACAAGAAAATCATGAAAAATGAGTCAACTCTTTGGTAAAGGAGATCCAAAAAGTGCTGAAGAAAATAACACCTTAAAAAACAGACTAGGGGGTGGAGCCAAGATGGAGGAGTAGAAAGACACATATACTCTAGCACTTCCCCCACAGCCTACAAAATACCTGTAAAAAAGTCTCTTAACAAAGTCTCGAGCAAGAGAAGCCACAGAACACCAGAGAGAAAGGGGTTTCCAGCCAACATGAAAGGTCTATCCCATGGGTCACTGAACAGAGTGGAGCACAGCCCTGGCCATACAACACTGGGAAGAAAAGGAACCAAATCAGGTACTGCACTCTTATTCCCACCACACTAAAGCTGCTTCTCTACCCCACTGAATAATCACAAGGCTCAAGAACCCTTACACTGCTTAGAGATTGTTCCCATGGAAAACAAAAACTCCTGGAAATGTCAACCATGGGAGCTATACTCAAGACCTAGGAATGATTGTGTTGCAGGCCAGCCTCTTTGTGGTCTTCATGTACCTAAGCCCTTCCCCTGCACCAGCAAGTTAAGTCCTCCTTAGGGAGGCTTCACTCAAAAGCATTGCTCTTACTCTGAAGTTAATTAAAGTTGCTTCTTAATTCCTGACACTCCTGTTTCTGGCCTGTTCAGCTCCAGTCATTCCCAGGTTAGAGACTGGGCCAGTCTGGACTACATTTAAATCTCTTTTTGACATTAATAGTGGCAGTAGTGGGATAGAAAAGGAGGCAGAGCTTTCAGTTCTTCAGTACCATGGGAACAGACTAGACACCACTAGAGTTTTCTCTGGTGTCTGACCACCCCCTTTTCATCTGGAGAGTTCATTGCTTTCACTCCCACTCCATCTCTGGGTTCACACTTTGATTGAACTCATCTTTCTTTATGAGGAAAATTCTGGGACCTCCCCTTTTGGATATCCTCCTAAGGATATCCTGTGCATACTTCAATTCTTCTCTGTGGGCCTCTGGAAATTTGGTGCTGTATGCTTCTGTTCTGTTTTGTTTTTGTTTTGTTTTCCTGTACACCTCAGTGCTTAAATAGGACACCTTTGTTAATTGACCCCTCCACATGTCTCTGGTCTGTGCATGTCTCTGGCTTTATGTGCCTTGAGTCAACTGGGTACAATTACAATTGTGCACTTTCTTGTGAGTTAGCCTTCTCTTTTTATTTCTCTTGCCATTTTGTCTCTGTCTATATCTTTGTAATATGTAGAATTAAGATTTAAAATGCAGTCAGTCAGAAAAACTTTTAAGGGCTGTAGCCAGAGACTTTAGAACACTTGGAAAGATTAATGAACTTTCATAACTGAAGCAGTTGTCCCATTAAGTAAGACTAACTCCCACTTTAGGTCTTTTGTGGGAGATTAGTTTATAAGAAAAGAGAAAAAAGAGTAAGATAGTGTTTGTTTTTTTGTCATTTCAACATTGGCCAAGTTGGAATTTCAGAAATAAATCCAGATGAGAGGAAGGGGTGGTTGACAGGGACTCCATTGTTCAAGACTGTAGGAACCAGGAGAAGTGATAGAGGCTATGGTCATGGAGAGCACTTTGGCTCCATGGGATGACGAGGAGGAAGGTTCAGGTCATTTGTGTCAAACATTCCATTTGATTTCTATGTGTGTGAAATGGCGTTCCGCTGAGTAAAAACTGTACCTAATAAAACCACCTTCAGTGAGACATTGCTAAAGAGGAATCAGGACCTTGTTCCCAACACTGCCTAACATCTGTTCTCTGGAAATAAAAACCAATAATGTGATTGACATCCTGATTGTGGCTCCAGGAACCTTTGAGGTGCAAATTAAACACATCAAGCAAGTAGGATCTTACAAGAAAGGGATAATGGCCACAAGGTATAATGTGGGCTCATCTGGTAGTGATACTGAAGATCCTGCCATCACTGGAAGCAGTTGCAGCTTTGGGGAACAAAATGATGAAAAGCCTTAGAGCACTGGATCTTGCAGAAGTTTTGACTATGCTGACCAATGAAACTGGTTTTGAGATCAGCTCTGCAGATGCCGCAGTGAAGATTCTCATTACAACAGTGCCACCTAATCTTTGAAAGCTGGACACAGAATTGCATTTGGACATCAAGGTTCTACAGAGTGCTTTGGCAGCCAATCGACATGCTTGTTGCTTTGTAGAGATGTTTCTCAGTCTACAGTAAATTTTCTCATCCATCTACTGAAGGACTTGAGGATTTGGTTCCCTGGCTTTTAACCTCTCTCTCACTCCATGCATCCTTGACCTTTTGGGCCACTATGCTGTAATGAACAAGCATACCAGACAACCCTTGGCCCTCAATGTGACTTACAGACTATGCCTTCAGATTCTGGCTGCTGGGTTGTTTCTTCCTGGTTCAGTAAGGATTACTGACCCCACTGTGAAAGTGGTAACCTCCAGGTACACACAGCCATGACCCTGGAACAACAGGACATGATATGCTATGCAGCTCAGTCGTTGGTTTGGATCTTGTCACATAGAGAATATAGGAAGATCCTTGGCCAGGAGGGTGATGCTAGTTATCTTGCCTCAGAAATGTCTAGCTGAGATGGGGTGATAGTGACACCTTCTGAAAAGGCTTATGAAAAGCCTCCAGAAAAGAAGCAAGGTGAGGAAGAAGAGGAGAATGCAGAGGACCCACCTCAAGGAGGATAAGAGAGCATAGAGACCCAAGAATGATCCTGTCTGGTTCTTTCTTGGTTGCCAAAGGCAACCAGCATTCTTTGTGGAGCCTGGGTAGTGGCATGTGTGAGAGTGAGGGGATCATGAGAAGAAAAAGCAAGGCTGCCAACTCTCTGGAAGCTGTGCAGTTAGAGGCATTTTCTTGTGCGTGATTTGATGCTTCCTTGACTCAACTACAGGAATCTCTTGTTTGTGGCTGGTGCTACACAGGGAAGGTACCAGCTTTCCTGCACTTTGTTCTTTTATGGATTTACACAAAACTTTAATCCTTCAATGGAACAACCAACTCTGGAAACGTTACTAAGATCAAACCAAAACCTTCCAGAAATTTTTTTCAACCTTAAATCTTAAGGTTGTTTTTTTTTTATTTGCAAACTATTAACAGTGTTTCCTTCTAAAAAAATAAAAAAACAAATAAAGCCAGATAATCAAAGTCTGTAGAGCTGCTGAAAACATCTTAGCAGATTTCGAAGTTTTGAAGATTAGTCATTTTCTGATTGCAAGACAGAACTACTGAGACTTTGGGGTAATTCCAGGAATTCACTGCCTTCTGAAATATCTTAGTAAGTTTTGAGATACCACTCTGCAGAACTTGTCTTAAGGAAAAACAAGTATTAAATTTTATTTTTTAGAGTAATTGACAATATAAATAGCTTCATTGTTCTAAGACAATGAAGGCAGCTAGTTTGTAAATAATATCAGAGCCAAGAAAGAGAAAAAATAGGTAAATAGTTTGAATCTTATAGCACCCTTTTGTTAGCACTACCTTGACTTTTCAGTTTTTTAATCTCATATTTTAATAATCTTCACCTGTCTATCTCTAAACAAATTACTATTTCTCATTGGCAACACTGTGAAATTGGGTCCCCCCTTGAGACTGCAGCAGTGGAGTAGGATAAAACTAGTACAGAAAGAATTTACAGATGCTAAAAAGAAAACTTTCCTTGAAACTCCCCTGTCATTGCAATAGCTCATCTCTCTCGAGTCCCTTTTGCACCACGGGAAAGTAAAGGATGGTCCCTTTAATCAACAAGAGACAAAAGTTAAAGTATGTTTTTACTGTCAAAAAAAACCAGCCACTGTAAGACAAAATGCAGAATAAAAGCTAGGATGTATGCTGAAAAATGGGAAAGGATCTCAGAAAGTATTGAGGGACCCTACCCATAGTCCTGATCACTCAGTACGGTGTGTCTCCAGAGAGGGCTGGCCAAGAGAGCTGTGGTATGAGTAGAGGGATATTCAGTAAACTCCTCTGTCTTCCCCACTCCCCTGCCCCAGAGTCATAAGTATATTTCAGTTGTGGGGATTACTAACAAGACCATTAGAGCCCATGTCTCTCTGTTAACCCATCTCATTTCAGATCAGATTAAGAAAAGAGAATGCTGTATAATTGTAGGAAATTTGAATTATGTTCTCCCCACCTGGTGGGGAGGCAGCAGCCAGAGCAGGGCCCCACTCTGGCATGGCCCTGAAGGTTCTGTTGCCCTGAGCATCCTTCAGCCAGCCCATCTAGGCAAGCCTAGGAGTATCACCCAGGTGAAGCACATTCTGCTCATGCTGTCTCAGTGGCTGCAAGTGGCCCCAGCCCAAGCAGCACTTGCAGATGTTGGCCAGCATTTGCTTTGTCCTGCCACTGGGAACTACCACCAGTGGAAAGATTCTGACACCAGCCACTGCAGCCTCTAGACACTGCCTTCTGACACACACCACCAAAGCCTAGTCAGTGTCTCCAAGGGGGGTCTGACACATGGCAAGTCCCAACCACTTATGACATGAGAGGGTCCAGGTGCCCCTGGCAATGCCTAGCATGGCAGTACCAGGTGGGGGAGCCAGTCAGCTTCTGCCCTTGGTGAGCTCACCTTTCTCTGTTCTGATTACAGAAACTTATAAACTGTTTAATCTTAGGCAAGCTATCCTATCTCTGTTTTCCCTAGTTTCTTGCTTTATAAAGAGAAAAATAATAATGGTACCTACCTCCCACTTTTGCTATTGTGAGATCAAGAGGATATAATGATTACTAAGTGCTTAACACAGTGCCTGGAACATTTTAAACATTATATTATTTCTTTAATTGAACGTAATTGTTCCATCTCTGAAAACTCTAAAGTGCTTTTAAAATACCAAGGATAATAAGATCAATGATTTTTATACATGCAATTGATTTCATCTGAAATTTATTGTTTGTGTTATTTTTATATTTCTAAGTTGTATTATATTTCTAAATATAGATTGTGAAATTTGAGAGACCATTGCAAATCAGAAATGTTGTTAGATTAAGCTTCCTTTTTAATTTGGATGTTGTTAGACATAAATTAAGCTTATAAAAGTATGTAACAGTAAAGAGATATTTGAAAACTGTTAAATAGCTGTATCTTCTCCAAATAAGTCAATGTCAACATTTGGTTATGTTTTATGACATAGACATTTCATTCCTTCAAATGAAAAAAAGGCACAAGAATCACATCTACCTTAAAAAGCACACTTTCCAAGTAAATAATTTATTTAAAAAAGTAGCAAATATTACATTCATTTCAACTTCTCTTGTATTCCACACTCTGACCCTTCCATATCCTAGACTCTGGATACACCATGCTTTGTTTCGATTTTAGTCCACTATTTTTGTTTACAGCATTTGGCTTTATTATTATAGCAAGTGCTTATAGTCTTATATTTTTTTGGACAAATATGATATAAACAGGAACCACCGCTGATGTAGCAATTGTAAGTGTCAGAATCTTGGCCATATCCTATGGAAAGAAGAAAAGGAATAATTCAGAATTTTTGTTTATAGGCACATGGAATTTATGCTGTATTTTGAATCATAGTTCAGAGAGCTTAGCCTTAAATATTAGTTCCATTCATTTGAGTTTTAAAAAGAATCTTTCAACAAATGAAATAGTATGGATTTTTTTCATTTTATGTATGTTTATATATGTCCATGTTGCCATTACCAATAGAACATAAGCCTCTTCAGGGTAGAGATTGTTTCATAATTGCATTCTGAGTCCCTGGCATGAAGGAGGCACTTTAGAAATAATTCATGATTAACTGATGGAGAAGGCACTCTGCATGGTACTGAGAGCATATTATTGAAAAAAACACATGATTTGCACTCAATGACAATAAACTCTGATGAGATAGACAAGTGACATAATATCAAATATAATTGCTTTATGTTTAAAATAAGCAAAGTGTTTGGAATTCAGATTAAATGGGGAAATTACTTCTGTTTTGATTGGGACACATCAAGAAAGGAAAACTTATTGGAAAGGCAGTATTTTACTTGGATTTTAAGGGATGAGGAGGATTTCCTTTGATGGACATAAGAACACATTTCATGCTTAGGAGACAAAGTGAATAAAGGCACAAAGGCATCCAGGAATGAACTGTGCCTAGGTATTCAATTTGGTAATGAGAAGGATTACAAGAGATAGTGGTCTATTGAGTGGTACAGTAGAAACAGCTTTGGTCTTGAGTGACTGGATTCTGAAAGGAAAAATAGGATATAATAAATATATGGAAGACAGTAATACTAAAAGAAATTAAGAAAGGTTTCCTGTGACTGACTCATACAAAAACAGAAGCAAAGAAGTAAAGGTGAGGAGGGAGACTATTCCAGACATGCAACAGCCAAGAAAAATGTCTAGAGTACCAAGGGATTGAATGTCTCATTCTAGGAATAGCAAAGAAGTCAATGTCAGTAAGTTAAAGAATAGGAGAGGGGGTGGTGAAAGAGAATAGGAGGACTTATAGGTGCTGGTGTGTGTGTGTGGGAGATGTTTTAAAGGGTTTTGAACCCCAGAGAATTTATTTTTAATACTGGAGTTAAAAAGGATTTAACAGGGAGATAAATGACATGGTTTGTCCTGTGCTTTAGGATAATCCCCTGACATCTGAATGGAAGATAGACTAGAGTAGAGCTCTGGAGACCTGTGGCATCGAGCAGACCAACCAGAAAGGCTACTGCAATAGCCTAAGCATCAGGAGATTAGGGCTTGAACCGTGGTAGAAGCAGTATCAGGGAAGAGAAAGAGGTGTATCCAGGAGATTTTGCAGAGATAAAATCAACAGGTCTTGGCAACAGATTGGGTATGGGAGATGAGAGATATTGAGGAGTTGAGGTTTATGCCTGTAATCTGTGAGCCTAGAAGACCTGAAGGATGGTAGTACTTAGAACAAATACTGGTAGTAAGGTAGCAATATTATACCGTGAAAGTAATAAGAAAATTTGTAAGAAAGATATTTTGGAGGGAAAGATAATGAGTTCAGTTTCATACATTTTTAGTATAAGATATCTAGTGGATATTCAATTCAAGGTGTCTAACAGATGAAACTGGTGGTCAGCAGAGAAGTTAGGATTGCATAAGTAGATTTGAGAATTGTCATCTTAGAGATAATCATTGGATCCTTGAGAAATGATGAGATCTTTAAGTAAAAAACAGATCATCCTTTCCATTAAGAGGAAGCCAGTGGGTCTGATCCTAAGTCCTTCCTTCTTGCTTCTAATGGTGGGCCAGGAAAACATGGGAGGCACTTGGTTCTACTACTTGGTACTTTCAGAGCAAATAGCAAGCACCAAACATCTTCCCAGAAATGCTGGACTCCCCAAACGAAGATGGGTACCTGAGATTGTGCTCAGAGTTGGGATTAGTGTGTCATAGGCATATCAAAGTTGGCTCTGGAGACCAAGCTGAAATTGTGTGAGAATGTTTGCCTAATAATCACATATCACATTTCTCTAGTCCTCAGTTTTAAACACGTTTTTTTGATCTTTAGAGTAGCATGGAGAATTAAACAGTACAGTAATAAACTGAAGCCCAGAATGGTACATTAACTCACCTAAGGTCACCCAGTAAGTTGGTGGGACCTAATTATCTGAAGTGCTAACATGTGGCAGGGTCTGCATTCAAACACTGTCCACTGACTCCCAAAACAGTACTTTAGCCACTCTATCAGATTGTTTCTGGGTAAATACACTGTCCAATGCCCCCTTGCCCACCTCTCTACCAAGAGAGAATATGATTGAAAAACATTTTCAGAAATCCTCCTTCCTCGCTTAAGTTCAAATCCCACACTTGATACTTTCTGTTGGCATGACCTTGGACAAGGCAGTGAATTTCCACTGACCCCAGCATTATCATTTATAAATAAGAAAATTTGTTAATGAAGGTAAGGATCTCTGAATTCTCTTTTAAATTTGATCTTGACTTGAGGCTGAAATTATTTTGGAGATTCCCCACTCATCACAATCCTAGCTTCCCATGCTATTTTAGAGTTTTTAAAGTGGATAGCAATGTCTCAGTGCTACATAGTCCCTTTCTCTCCCAGCCCTTCCTCCTACTGGCCACAAATGCAGCATTCATCCACCTAAATAAAAAAGTGTTCCACTCCTTAGCCTAAGAGAGCCTCCTCAATATTCCAAAATGAGACATTCAATCTCTTGGTACTCTAAACATTTTCTTTGGTTATTGCATGCCTGGAAAAATCTCCCTCTTTGGGAATAAGAGGGTTCATAGCCCTAGTCCTAGAGACAACTAGTCGAGAAAATCTGATGAGGTCCCAAACTGATCCCATCATCCATTTCCACATTCCCCCCTGTTAGTCAGTCTGCACCCTACCTGTGCCGGCAAAGGAAATCACAAAAAGCATCATAAACACCAGGTGGAAGATCCTCATGGTGACTGGTTGGCTGGAACCCAGGGATTACAAGAAAGGTAAAAGAAGTCTACTTCAGCAGAGGCCTGGAATAGACAGGACAAGGGATATCTTACCAGGCCAGACCAGGCTCAGTTTACCTTGGCTCTCTTCAGTTCTGCTCCTAAATATCTGAGACTGATTGAGGGAAGTTTCCCAGTAACCTAGAGTGCCCATGTATTTATAGGACTAGAAGATTGCTCAACAGGATATTAACATTTAAAATGCAAATGTTGTAATCCACCATGAAATTCTATATAATCCCACATGTTATTTAAGCAAAGGTGAGGCCAAGTCATGTGGGCTCCTTTTCCTCCTCCTGATTGCAAGTGGCCTGGGAGGAATAAATTGAATGTTTTGGCCAAGGCAACTTCGCACAGACAGAATTTCCCCTGCTCAAAATATTAAGGAATTTCTCATACAAGATTCCCAGAAAACCCTGAAAGAATTTACCTGCTCCAGGACTGGAGGTCAAATATTGTGAAAGTCCAATTGGAAAGAAAATTGTATGTTGATTCTAAACTAGTTTAGCGAGCCACTTCATGGAAAGTGACTCCTCCAATAAGGTATTACACCCTGATATCCAACACCTCTGTGCACCAGGAATTGTCCTAAGCTGTGGAGTTCTCACCTTCAAAATCCCCCCTGTAGACCAAAACTCCTTCTCAAAATCACCATCAATTTAGGAATCACTTTGTTTTGGCTTGGTCTCCTTCACAATCCTTCTCTGCTTCCTCTTGTTCACCATGCTACTTTCAAAGTATAAGGATGTTCTCTGAAGGAAGGTAGCTTGGAAAGAGCATTGTTGGGAACTCTGTTTTCTGATTTCTGATCTCTGCCTCAGACCATGTCTGTGACATCAGGCGCAGCAGCTCTCTTCCCTTTTCCTTCTTCTGTTGTAAAATGAAAGTATAATGCTGAGATTTACTTTATGTTCCGGGAGTGTGCTGTTAAATGTTTAATCACTAGAACTCCAGGAAAAATAACATGCACATGAACTGTTTTTAAACTTAATCTCCATTCTGAACATTTTCTCTATCATTTTCTTTTGTATAGACAATTGACAAAATAGTAAGTCAAGCACTGATTTGTAGTGTTTGCCGATTTCTGAATTGTAAATACTCATGCTGAAATTTTAACAATCTTTTCTCGAGAGACCTAGCAGCTGGCTCCAGCAAACTCCTACATGGAGATTACCTTGGGTACTCAAAGGCTATGTCAACAAAGTATTAGCTTTCATAGGTTCTCCTATATTGAATGGAAAGACTTTTGTTATGGTTCTTGGAAAAGATTACATCTATTTTCTAAAGACCATTCTACCAATATGCAGAAAGGCTCTGCACAATGCTATATAACTCCTTGTATGGTAATATATAGATAAAAGAGAGTCAAAGTTATGCCCATGGGTAATCATAGGCTTATGGGCACATTTATAGGATTCTCCATTGCCTATATAATGAAGTTATAAACACCAGGTTTTGATATTCAAGACTTTGCACAATTGGTCTCCAAACTTTATTTCCATACTTATCTTAAACCATTGCTTTTCATTTCTTTTATTTCTTTGCTGACTGGACTACTGTCCATCCACTCTTCTTTGACTATTGTCAGCAGGATAAGGAACAATGTGTAGGAGATTTGGAGACTCAAATTTTGATTTGATGCCCAGAACAAGCAACTTCCTAACACTTAGGACTGACCAAACATGGAATAGAGTGCCTCAAGATGGTGTTAGGTTCTCAAGATGATGAGTTTCCCCTCATGGGAACTCTGCAAGAAGAGTCTGGATGGCATTTGCCCTGTATGATATCCATGGAACTCTTTCCATATGTGAGTTGGACCATATGACTATAGAGATCCCTTCCAACTCTCAACTTCTATGATATTCTAATTTTGTGATTCTTGGCAAATGTTTATTATTTCCTAGAGAAGGAAAAGAAAGGATTAGGAAATTTGTTAGGTATGGCCTCAGATCTTACTTCCACCAAACCATTTCTGTCCCTTCCCTGTAGAGAATAAAAGAAAAGCTAGGAAACTATTCCCAGAAACTAAAATTTCTACTGTGTTGTACCTGAAGAACCCATCAGTTATATAAAGGGTGAGGGTCTGGCAGGAAAATTTCACCATTTTAGGGAGTTCCTGTTTTGTCTTGGAGTATGAGTTCATTTCCTTGCTGACCTCTGCATTATGCACACCCCTCTGCAGTCCTTCTAACAAGCTTTAAACTTTTATCTGGAGTGCCACCAGGGATGTACCAGAAGGCAATGTGGCCCAGGCACTTAAATGAATGCATAAAATGAACTTGGGGCTCAGCTGTACTTCCACTGGAAAGATATGGACATCCAGGATCAAATAAAGGAACCCTCCAGGCCTCTGGCATTAATGATCCCATGGTAACTTCATCTTATAGTAACATTAACAGTTACTCTAACCTAGAAAGAAGACGAAGCTTGGAAAAGCCTGATAAAGAGATGATCTGTGTTCTGTTCTTGGTGCCATCCATGCCTAGCCAATTCAACAAGTACTTTAAGCACCATGTTAAATGTAAGTCTCTGTGCTCAACACTGAAGACAAAGATGATTTGGCCCCTACCTTCAAAAGGCTTATTTTTCACTGGTGGTGTTGTGGACAGGAGGGGATTATATTGTATGTAACACAAAGTGAGAATAAGGGTAGCACTGGAGGCCACCACACAGTTTAGGAATATTTGAAGAGAGAAATGATTTTCAGCTGAGGTGGGCATACAGATGATACAATATCTAGCCTGAGTATTCTATTCAGGGTTTCTACCCATTTATTCCAAGTTTTTTCCCAGATCAGAACCTGTAGCAGCTTCCCAAGGTACTTTACCTTTCATTTTTTCTACTCCAGACAGTGTGGAGACACCTGAAATATAACCTAGAATAACTTTTGACAGTAGTCAGAAATGGAGGGAGGGGCTGGACTACATATCTTTACTGAAAAGCAGATAGGATTTTTGTTAAAATATTTTGATCATGCTTAGTGATTTTGTTCAGTGGTTAGTGGTAAGAGCAGTTTTCTTCATGAAGAGGTTCAGTGTGAGATAAAAGAGTGGGATCATCATCCTAGACCTCAAAGAAATCTTGAGAGGATGCATGAAATCTTATCAAATTTTTTGAAATTCAAATGTAAGGCCAGCTTAAATCACCTTTCTTACAGAAATACTGACATTGAGACTTAATTGGGGTCTGGGCCTGAACAATATCTCCAGAATTCTCCAGGCTTCTTTGGAACTTGAGGGAAATTTTCTGTCCTGAAGTTATTTAGTAGAGACAGAGGAAAATAAATAAACATGGTCAGTTTCTAGTCCATGCATCTCTGTAGAGTCTTTAACGAGTAGGGGACAGGATACCTCTGTCAAAATACCTGCCAGAGTCTCATAAGTCTCCATGAGAATGTCTCTGTCGGTTGCCTAAAATGGAATTATGCTAAGAAAGAAAATGCATAATATAAAAATATTAAGTAATTAATTTACAGAATCACAGAATTGTAGAACAAAAAAGCACCTTCACCATTAATGTTCCTGTAGCATATATGAACAAAACTGTCTACCATATGTTTTCAATAAATGTTCATCCAATCTCTGCTTGACAACCTTGAATGGAGTGAACCCACTACTTCCCAAAGTAGTTGTTTCACTTTGGAACAGTCTTAATTGTAAGGAAGTTGTTTTTCCCACTTGTAGCAGGTCAGAATTTGTCTCTGTAACATCTATACATTCCTGATAATTCTACCCTTTAGGGTAAAGTATAATAGTCATGATATGGGGTCTTCATATGATAACCTTTTACATAATTAAAGATAACTACCTTGAGGGGAAAAAAAGGAACTTTAACACATGGAAGTCTATTTTGAGGGGAGAGGGAGGGAGAGGAAAGCATAGAACTACGGAACATTCTGTTTTTTCTTCTCCAGTCAAAGCATCTCTAATTTCTTTTGTAACCAGAACCTCAGAAGCCTTAGTATAGGAATCTCTTGTTATCAGTTGAAATTGTCTGCTTAGCACCCTGCACCTATGTAAGGAACATAACTGTGGAGAACTAGAAGCAAGAGACATCCTGGTTTATTCTGTATTCCGATTTTGAGAGAGAAGTTAGTCAATAAACATTTATTTAGTGCTTACTATGTGCCAGGCATTTGGCTATGTGCTGCAAATACAAAATAAAAAAGAAAAGACAGGCCCTTCCTTCAGGAGCTTAAGTTCAAAAGTAGTGTAGCTGGTGTTAAACATGAAGAAAAGTTGCTAAACTCCCTCCTTAAATGAAAGCCATGGAGCCCATGAGCCAAACCATTAGTCAGAGGGACTCATTATAAGCAGTTTTCTGGGCCAGGTGACTGTAGCACATTAATAGAGAAAAGTCATTGTTGTTCTGAGGCTGGGAGCAAAGGAAGACAGCCATTTCAAGCCTTGTCACAAGTTTCTGGATTATGAGAGCTGGAAGGACTTTACAGATGATCAAGCCCAGCAACTGGTAGCAGAAAAGAGTACTGGTTTTAGAATCAAAGGACCTCAGTTTGAATCCTGACTCTACCACTTATTATTATCCTTTGCTTATTATTATCCTTTCTTATGTACCTCTTACTATCCTTCCTACTGCAATTGATGACTCTTCCAAGGTCAGTCATATCTAATTATCTAAAATTACATTCATTTCCTTATTCTGTCTTATTTATTTTATGGATAGATTTATCTAAGTCTGAAGGGGATAAATTGAAGCCCCCCACCATGAGTATAGTTTCACTGTCTGCTTCCTCCTATAACTCATCTAACTTTTCCTTCAAGAATTTAGATTCTGAGGAGAGGATTCTTGGACAATCTCAGAGTAGGTGAGAAAATTCTCCAAATTCCCTCCATAAACAAGATAAAATCACGCCTTGGGGAAAATAAAGAGCAGTAAAAATAAACAAGAGTTGAGACAGAATAGCGGTCCTCCTGGGACAATTGGAGAAGATCTGAAGAAAAATCCCAGGACTGAGATTAGATCCAAGTGAAACAGCAAGCAGCAAAAGCTGGGGCTTGCTGGGTTGGGAGGTAGCCTTGCCTCCAGCCACAGGAATTTTTACCTCCCAGACCATGTAGGGAGTTGAACACCTAAGCGGGGGAAGATTGAGGGAATCTCTGCTGAGAAGGGATGCTGGGTCCTGCTGTGCAGCCAAGACATAACCCTGGGTGAGAAGCAACCAGCATATGCCTGGTGAGTATGGAAGAGTGGGGAACACTACTGACTGTGGACACTTACAAAAGTGCAGAGGTCTAGTTGTGTTTTCAGGCCAGCTGGTAGAAGTAGAGGATCATAGATCAGAGATACCATTTTCCATGCCCCAGGACTAGAGATGGTTACAATGACAAACTCCTATTTAAAAATAATGAGCAGGCAAAGGAGAAAGACACCAGTCATAGAAAGTTACTATAGAAGTACAGAAGATATGGAAGCAAAAAAATAGCCTCTCCTACCCATATAGTAATGTCAGTTGGTCACCTGCATAAAAAGAATTCATAGAAAAACTTTAAAAAGACTTTAAAAACCAAATGAGAGGGATTGAGGAAAAAAATTTAAAAATATAAACAATCCAAGAAAAACAAGATTAGGAAAAGGAAGTTACAGCAGACAGAGAAATATGAAAACAAAATGTGGAAGAATTTTTAAAATAGAAGAGAATATGACACATCCCAAAAGAAAGACAACTGATATGGAAACCTGATCAAGAAGAGAAAACATAGGAATAGTTGTACTACCTGAAGACTACAATCAAAAAAAAAAAATATTGATTCTATAACACAAGAGATAAAAATGGGCCTAAATAAATACCTGTTCTCCCTCTATTTTCCATTAGTATTTTGGCTTAATCTCATGGGTATTTGCATTGCTATTATATTCAGAAAGAAAGGACCTCTCTCTTACTGAAATCTTGATATAAATGAAATCTGATTAACATAGTCTCAACAGCTAGGTTGAATCATGGAATCACAGTAATTGAGAATCAGAAGGAACCCTATCTGCCACTTAGTCCAACCAAAAAGTCATGCTCACTATAATACCAACATATATTTACCAATTTTTGCTTAAAGATTTCTAAAGAGAGGCAATCTACCACATTGAGTGAGCCCATTCCATTATCAGGCAGTTTAATTAAGCATTTTTCCCAAGCATACATTCCTCTCTTCACAACTTATGCCCATTGTTGCTAATTACGTCCTCTGAGCCAAGGAAAAGAACAAGCTTAATTCCTCTTCTACATGAAAGTCCTTAAAATACTGGAACATAGCTCTTTATATCCCTTCCCAGTCTTCTCTAAGCTCAATATTCCCAGTTGGTTCAAATCATCTTCATGATTTAAACTTAAGGTCTATAGTTCTCCTTGTTATCCTCCTGTGGGTACTCTTAACTTCATCAGTGTCCTTCTTAAACTGTGATGCTCAGAATTTGATACTACCAGTGGCAATGAATGAAGGCAGAGTATAGTGGGACTATCACTTCCCTATTCCTGGAAGCTTTGCTTTTCCCAAATCAATCTAAGATTGAGTTAAATTTTGTGGCTACCAAATCCCAACACTAATTCATATTAGATTCACAGTCCATTCAAATTCCCAACTATATTTCATAACAACTGTTGTCTTCTCATGCTTCTCCTGTCATTTATCTGTAAAGCTGATATTGTGTACCTAACCATAAGGCTTCACATTTGTCCATTATATTTCATCTGATTACATTCAACCTAAGATTGTCTAGCCTTTCAAGATATTAGTTGATCTTACCTATTATTCAGTGTGTTATATCTCCCTCTGACTTGGTGTCATTTGCAAATTTGGTGATTGTTACACACACAAGTCAGTGAGTTAATCAGTATTAAGTACCTACTCTGTGCTAGGTATTGTTGGAAAGGCTGGGGATTCAAAGAAAGGTCAAAGTTAGTCCCTGCTCTCAGGGAGTGTATAGTCAAACAAGGAAGACAACAAGCAAACAACTATTTACAAGAAAGAATAAAAGGTAATTACAGAGAGAAGGCACTAAATTTAAGGGGGGATTCTTATACAAGTTGGGATTTTAGCTGACATTTGAAAAAGATGTCAAGGAAACAAGAAGATAGAGACAAGGAATTAGAGAGATTTGGGCATGGGAGACAGACAATGAAAATGCCTGGAGTTGGGAAAAGGAGTGATGTATACAAGGGAGAGTAAGGAAGCTAGTGTCATTGGATCAAAACACACAGTGGGGTTTACCTACACTAGAAAAGTTGGAAGGGGTTAGGTTATGGAGGAATTTTTAAGTCAAACAAATTTTATATTTGATCCTGGAGGAAACAGGGAGCCACAGAAGTTGATTGAATGGAGGTATAGAGAGATGAAGTGTGATATAGCCAGACTTTTACTCTAGGAAGATAAAATAAACAATTGAGGATAGGATGTACTAGAATGGGGAGATACTTGGTATGAGGAGACCAATCAGCAAGTTGTTGTAATAGTCTCTGTGTGATGTGCTGATTCTATTCCAGCTGACATTTACAAGGTAGGGGGACCATTGCTCAAACAAAAGTTGACTGAAATTTTCGAGGTTATATGATAACAGGCAGTTATCCCTGAGGAGTTCAAGGATGCTGCCGTTGTCCATCTCTATGAAGGTAAAGGGAATCGATTGTCCCGTGATGATCACAGGGGGGTCTCCTTCTTAGTTATTGCAAGCAAAATTCTTGTTAGAGTCCTCCTAAATAGGCTGATCCTTCACCTGACAGATGGTCATACCTGAGAGCCAGTGTGGCTTCAGAAAGGACTGAGGAACAGTCAATACGGTGTTTGCTGCCTGACAACTCCAAGAGAAATGCCAGGAACACAACAGAAGTCTGTACACAATGTTTGTAGATCAGACCAAGGCCTGTGACACCATTAGTTGTGAGGGCTTTTGGAAAATTATGTCAAAATTTGGTTGCCCAGAGAAGTTCATCAATATTGTATGGCAAGTTCATAATGGCATGTTTGCCTGGGCTCTGGATAGGGGGCAATGCTCTTATGCCCTTCCACTCACCAGTGGAGTGAAACAGGGCTATGTGCTTGTTCCCATGCTTTTTAGCATGATGTTTTCAGTCATGGTGTCAAATGCTTTCAGTGAGGGTGAATACAGTATCAAGGTCAGCTACCATACTCATGGTAAGTTCTTCAATCTGAAAAGGCTACAAGCTAAGACCAAAGTGGAGGCAATGACGGTGCATGATTTTGTGTTTGCAGATGATTGTGCACTCAGTGCAGCCTCTGAGGCTGAGATGCAAAAAAGTATGGATAAATTCTCTGCTGCCTGTGCTAATTTTGGCCTAATAACTAACATCACGAAAACACAGGTGCTCCATCAGCCACCACCACACCATTCATACATGGAACCATTGGTTACAACAAATGGAGAAATTTTGAATGCTGTCATTGAGTTCACTTACCATGGTGGTGTACTTTCCACGGATGTACACTTTGACAATGAGGTTGATGCATGCATTGCCAGAGCTAGCTCAGTGTTTAGGAGGCTCTGAAGAAAAATTTGGGAGAGAAGGGATATTAGATTGACTACAGACTGAAGGTCTACAAAGCTGTTGTGTTGACTTCATTGTTCTATGCCTGTGAAACATGGACAGTCTACCAGTGTCATACCAGGAAACAATCGCTTCCATTTCAACTGTCTTCGGAATATTCTGAGGATCACCTGGCAAAATAAGATAGCAGGCACTGAAGTCCTTCCTTGAGCTGAACTGCCAAGCACTCAAACTATGCTTCACATTGTGTGAATGCAAAATGTACGCTTGCCAAAAAGATTATTTTGTGGAGAATTCACATGAGCCAGGTGATCACACAGTGGTCAGAAGAAGTGATACAAGGACACTCTCAAGGTCTCTCTCAAGAACTCTGGATTCAACTGTGCAACATGGGAGACACTGCCACAAGGCTATGCAGCATGACATGCCCACATAAGAAAAGGTGCTGTGCTCTATGAGCAAAGCAGAATTGAGACAGCACAAAGTTAATATAGTATGCAAAATTTTAGAGTATTCACCCCAAATATTCATATGCACTATCTGTGCCCAACCTGTGGTAGAACATTCTAAGCTCATATTGGTCTGATCAGTCAAAGCCAGAAACACTGAAATTTCACTTTATCATGGTGATGTTATTTTGATCTTCTTCGAGAATGAAGGAAAACCACCAGCCAACTAACCAATCAACCAATCTATATGTGTGTATATGTAGGGGTGTGTATGTGTAAATTCCAAATGTCAGAAGTCATGATTGTCTAAACTAAACCACTCTTCCTCTTCCAGAATAGATTTCACAATAGGATCACAGAAGTCACTAAAGGGCAGCTAAAGGTAAGAAAAGGGGCATGAACATAATTAAGATAGGAAGGAGCCATTCCAGAACGCTGCCTGGTCAGTAGAACTCAAAGTCCTTTTCAGTAACAGCTGGGAGGCTCTGTCTGTCCAGTCACCAACAAAAGGGCCAATTTATGAAAGTGAGTTCCTAGAGCAGTCATGATACATTTTTTCCCCTGGAGATTCTGACTACAAGGGTTGTTTTTGATATTAGCCCCTCTGCCTTATGCATTGTGGAACCATTTCTCTTTCTCTAATTCTCTGATCATGTGAGTTTATTCAAATGATAAGATATAGGACCCCTGGAGTCTTCCAGGTCCAGCCCAGATTCACCTTCCCTCAGGAAGATTAAAATGATCTATCCTATACAAATTTCTCCTACCACTCTGTTCAAGTCTCTCATATTATCACAGAAAAGTGTAATTTCAGGGTTCGGAGAGACTTCAGTGGTGAACTAGTCCAAACATACCTGAGAAACATATTCTCTCTACAACATATCCATTCTTTACGTAAATAATTTTAGAGGGCAAATTCATTATTCTGCTTTTGAATAGTTTTAATTTTTAGGAAGTTTCTCCCTATATCAAGTGTAAACTTATTTCTCCACTGCTTATACTGATTGATTTTTCTTAGTTCTAGCCTCTGAAGTCCAGTA
This sequence comes from Notamacropus eugenii, assembly GCF_028372415.1. Taxonomy (NCBI): domain Eukaryota; kingdom Metazoa; phylum Chordata; class Mammalia; order Diprotodontia; family Macropodidae; genus Notamacropus; species Notamacropus eugenii. The sequence goes on from NC_092872.1 coordinate 575,841,455, forward strand.
GAAGAATTCTAAACTTTCTTCTCAGTGGCAGCCTTCAAATACCCTCCTTTAGCCCTATCATGCCATTCTAACAAAGTCCATCTCATGGAGCAGGTATGGAGATAGACTAGTATGCTTTGGCCCTTTCAGTGGGCCACATGTACTCTGGTAACACGTCAAAGAAACCATGGATACTTAATGGTCTCAGTGTGTGGAAAGGAGTGGGGAGTGAAGATGGAGGTGGGATATCGACACTGAAGGCTATGTGAATCAGGTTAGCATAGTCATCTGTTATTAGTTGCCATTACGACGACAACTGCATAAAAGAGGATAGGCCATTAAGCCAGGAACTGCAGCCAGTTCATCAGACTTCAAATGGAGAAGACAAATTCACCATTCCTCCCTTACTCTTCTTCTTTTGTTTATGTCATTTGTGACAGTTCCAGTCCTTTCTTGGACTTCCACAGAGTGGGAGGGGAATTTCTAACCTTAAATAGTGTTCTTTTTTATGCTTTGTTATTAATAAAGGTATTTCTACTATATTTTATTGTCCCTGAGTATCTCATTGCAGTCTAACTCTGTGCATGGATCTTTGGACTGGCCTGAGATAGGCACAGATTAGAATAGACGTTTAGATTGAGATATCGGTGGAACATGAAATTTGAAATGTTCAATACCAAGTTGATGATGCCTGACCAGATCTCAGAATAGGGACTAGTGCTGGAAAAATAAATCTAAAAGCCATCTTTGAAAAGAACAGTTAAGTGATGCAATTTTAAATTTTGTTTCTCTACATTTTCTTCTAAATTATTTACAATTTTATTCCCTTTGACCAAGCAGAACATATTTTATCTCTAGTCTATATGATTTCCTTTCAAATATTTGATAACAATTATTATCTTCCCTTCCTCCAAATCTCTTCTCTACTTAAACAAATCCAATTCCTAACTGATCCTTCTTTGGCATGGTCCTCTTACTACATTAGTCAGAGTTGTAACTAGTTTGGGGTAACTTTTCTGAGGAAGGTGCTCACATTGCAGAAGTATCATACACTTCTTTCTCACAGCGACTACATCCTACACCTTATGTTTTAGGCCTCTCATTATACATGGGGTATCTACATTGACTCCTACTGAAGTGACTCCTAGCCATGTTACCAAAATGGTTCTTTTAAAATGATACCTCTCTCAAAATCAGCCTTCCTTTTCATGTTCTGCATGGATGAGTGATGGATTTTCTGTGGCATAAGCTGCTCCCTTTTAGCATAGCAGTGGTGGAACAGTCCTCTATACAAACAACGATTCATTCCCAAACTCCTATATCAAAAAGCAGAATGGGTTGACTGGGGAGGATGTGGACTTGCCCTGGATAGAAGTTTTCTGGTAAAGCCTGGATGACTTATTACAGATGTGGCCTCAGGCAACTGATTTATTCTTCTTAGGATTCATTTTTCTCATCTACAAAATGAGACTTGATTTCACTAATTCTAAATCTACATCCTATGTTGTAGAGCTGATTCTTCTTTAGGAACTGCTCAAACTAACCGGCATCTGAATACTTTCCCAAGGCTGAGATTATGTAATTATAGGATTGATCTAGGAGTTAAGAGACCTGGTTTCTAATCTTGGTGGTGTTTTTCAATCATGTCTAACTCCTTGTGATCCCATTTGTTTGGGTTTTTTTTTTTTGGTTGGTTTTTTTTTTTTTATCAAGATCCTGCAGTGGTTTCCCATTTCCATCTCCAGCTCACATTAGAGATAAAGGAATTGAGAATTAAGGATTAAGGATTAAGTAACTTGCTCAGGGTCACAAAGCTAGTAAATGTTTGAGACCAGATTTGAACTCAGAAAGATGAGTCTTCCTTATTCCAGGACTGGCACTCTATCTACTGCGCCACCAGCTACCCTCCCCACCTAGCTGCTGCCTCCTGATCTTGATGGTGTTTCTATAGTGCTACTGGGAAAATCCATCTTTCTCTTGATTTGTTTTTTTTTTATTAGGGTTTCATAGGATTGATATGTTGTGATTGAACCTTGGGGATCATCTAGTCCATCCCCTTCATATAACACTTCAACAAATTGAAATCCAGCCCAAGGAAGTAAATTACCCCCAGGTCACTCAAGGCTATGCAAATGTTGTAACTATAATGTTATTGTTTGACTAGGTGACCTTAGGGGTACCAGTCTGTTTTAATATTTCACAAATTTATAATCTTCCTATTCTTAGGTGGGAATTTTATTTAGTTAAGGAAGTCATGAGGAAGGAAATGGCATTTCTGAGGAGCTTTTGAAGGAGGGAAGGAAAGTTATTCTAAGTTCACAACCATAATAGCAGAGTTCTATAATTCTTTAAGGGTTCACAAAGTATTTTCTGCCCCTACCCCTGTGAGGTACATAGTCTAAGTGTTCTGATCCCCATGCTCTAGCCTAAGAAACTGAGGCTTAGAAGCTGAAGAAGTTGCCCAAACTCATTTGGCTAGTAAGTGATGGGTTTGTTCTTCATTATGAGTCATGTGGTCTTCCCACTGAATGGCATTTTCTCTCTATTTGCTTGGCAATTCTTATTCCCCCATGAAGAAGAACATGAAAAGTTCACCAGTTCCATGGCTCACAGATAATAAAATTTATCTCATGTAACATTTCCAGAGCCTAAAACATCCAAGGCAAGGCCTCAGCTACCAGAAACCCACTAGTTGTGAAATGTATCAGCTGTGAAGCCAGGATGATGATCTATCACAAATTTGAAGCAGAATTCATCCCAAGGTTAATATCCAGAAGTCTGTGCAGAAGAAGTGATATGTGAATGAGAGTTTCAAAGAGGAGAAAATGTGCTGTCTGTGTCACCCAAGAAGATAATATTTGCCTGGCCCATAGAAAAAGAGGTGAGAAGGGATATGATTCAGGTTGTTTATTAAAAACCAATTTGCTTGATGAAAGCTAGGAGGTGGTGATTGTCTCAAGGAATCCTTTTCCTGTGATTCCTCCTTCTTAGGATTAGAAACTTGTTCTTTTACAGCAGGGTCTACCTAAGGCACACGTTCCCACTTTGGTGTCCTTCCAGGGACACATCCCATATCGACAAAGGCCAGAATTCTGCTTGCATGCTTGGGCATTATTTATTGGACGGTTTCTGTAGATAGGAATATCTCCTGAGTAGAGAAAAGAACTTTTAAATGAAGATTCAGTCTCAACCTAACAAACCCAAATTGAAAACATCAGCCTAATTCTGAAAGGAAAACTCTGTACCCTAAATTCCTGCCTCTGATATTCAAATTCTTAACTAACCCCCAGGTTAACTGAATCCCATGTGAGGAACTGGTGAGATAATTTCAAATTTATCTATGTATTTTTTTCCTTAATTAATCAATCAGCAAATATTTGTTGTCTACTAAGTACTAGACCCTGTATATGGCTCCACAGAAATAAAGGCAGAAATAAGAAGGCTGCTCTTAAACAGCTTACATTCTCAGAATGTAGTAGGAGGTAGGTTACAATAGATACGTCACAAACATATGTAACTATATGCAAGCTGTTTGCAAAGTAAATGATCTGAAGGATAAAATTCTAGCTACAGATATCAGTAAAGGCCTCTTGTAGAAAGGTGAGTCTTGAGTGAGCTTAGAAAGAAGAAAGAAATTTTAAGGGGATGCAAGAAGAGAAAGAATTTGTTCTAGGCAAGAGGAGCAACCTATGTAAAATCAGGGCCATGGAAGATGGAATGCCATGTGTAAGGAACAGCAAGGAGCGCAGTTTGACAAGACTGTAGAATCCTCAAAGGGCAGTAATGTTTTAATAAGGTCAGAAAAGTAAACTAATCAAAATGTAATTCTACAGATTATACTTTACTATCCTTGTGACTGTGGGTAGGACACTGATCAACAAGCCTTAGTTTTCTCATCTTTATATAGTGGGAGGGGAACAACTAGGTGGCACACTGGATATGGTACTGGTCTTGGGATCAGGAAGATTCATCCTCCTGAGTTCAAATCTGGCCCCAGACACTTACTAGTTGTATGACCCTGGAGAAGTCATTTAACCCTATTTGTCTCAGTTTCTTCATCTGTAAAATGAGGCTGGAGAAGGAAATGACAAACTACTCCAGTATCTTTGTCAAGAAAACACCAAATGGAATCACAAAGAGTTGAACACAACTGAATAATAACAACAAAATGTAGTCGTAGGATAAAAATATCTGTAATACTTCTGTCAAAGGGGTCTTGTGCAGGTCACATGAATATTGTATTATAGAATTTTGCAAACTTTAAAATGCCACCTCATATGATTATCATTAATAATATAAGTAGCAGCAAATATTTTCAATGCTGGGACTATTATTTGATTTTATAATTCATTTATTTGCATTTATTGAGAGTATCAAGCTATAACCCTTTAAAAAATGGTACAATAGAAGAAAAGCTCATATTTCCTAAAGTCTTCTCAGAAAGACGCTAAAAGAGAAAAAACAACAAGAAAAACAAACTGAATACTATCACCATTTAGTATCCCTGTTACTCTCAATGGCACTCAGAAATGGGAAGTCAGGGAGAGTCCTAGCTTTCATCTAATGACAACCTTGCTTTATATTCTCAAAAGAGTTACTGTCTGTGTAACTTTCAACAAATTCCTTCCTCTCCCTGGGCCTTAGTTTTCTTATATTTAAAATGAGGGGCTTGGACTAAAAGATTTCTTAGATTTGTTCCTGTTTTAAACCCTTTGAAAGCCCAATAAGGACCTGGGTTCAAATGCACATTTTGTGTGATCATAAGCAAATCTCTTAACTTCTTTGAGCCTCAGTTTTCTTATCTGTAAAATGAGGGAATTAGAGTAGATGCCCTTCCAGTTTTCTTGTAGTTCTGATGCTATTATCCCATGAAACTTCCTGAGCCTCAAGTTCAAAGATGATGATATGGTTTATCATGCTTTTATTTACTTTCCTAATATTTCACAAGTATATCTTTATCTGGTTTGAGCCATGTTCAAGAATATTGTGGTTTGTATATGGCCTTTGGCCAATGTTTGACACCTCTTGTGTGGTAGATAAAATGCTGGTCCTGGAGTAAGGAAGATATGAGTTCAAATCCTGCCTCTGATACTTACTAGTTATATGACCCTGGAAATCTTATTTATCCTCTCTCAGCCTTAGTTTCCTTACACATAAAATGAGGAAATTAGATTCAATATCCTCTAAGGTTCTAAATCTGTTCCTCTCCTTTCTTTTTTGATTGTGCTTTACTTGGGTTGATTGGTGCTGTGCCTCAATAATAATGAATGGGTTTTTGCTATGACTCTTTTGAAATGTGTTATGGTCCATTTAACAATTCCATAAGTCTATGTCAAGACTAGCAGTACATCAGTCTTAATTGCTTCCTCTTAGGCTTTGTTTTCAGGAAATCTCTAAGTTTCTTCACATACACAGCTATAGCCTTCTCCTTGAAAATGTTAGGTTTTCTCTGGAGGAGAAGAGACATAGCTATTTATGAGTATTGCTTTTGTCTTTTGCTTCAATTTGATCTCTGGATTCAAATTTGAATTTTTAGTCTCTATCTTTCCTTGGCATATATTGAGAGCTTCACCAAAAAATATCAAATTTAAACTTTCTCTCTCTCTCTCTCTCTCTCTCTCTCTCTCTCTCTCTCTCTCTCTCTCTCTCTCTTTCTCTTTTTCTTTTTCTCCCTCTGTATCTCTGCCTCTCTGTCACATATACATGTATGTATATGTATACATTTATGTATATATATGTGTGTGCATATGTGTATACAATACATATATACATATTCCTTCATATATGCACATATGTATATATATAATATTTTGGTATAAGTGGAGAAAGATGTCATTAGCTAGAGAAGCTGCTTAATTTGTTATTGTTACTGTTATTGTTACCATTAAAGTAAGTATGATGATGATAAGATAGTCCTACCTTCAGCATCGTCAAGGTTTCTCTTCTCTACCTGCCCTACAACTTCAGCTACATCTTCCTGTGTAGCCTCATTCTGTCTCCTTGTGGAAGCCTGGACCTGGAAAAACAGAAAGAGAAAAGCAAAGAGAAAGCAAAAGATTCTCATGATTGTTATTTTGGGAGCTTCAGGAATCCTACTAGCTGCTGCTTATTAGGAACTATACTTGGAGTCTCCAATTTATAGGAGATATCCTGGCACAGGGCACATGAGGATGGCTGGTTGGCTGCACATTATTTGTGCTGGCTTCAAGTTATGTTATGTTGGCTACACAGAGCTTCTCTTTGATGCCGTACAATTCCTGAGTGTTATATCCCCTCATTTCCTCTGTTTACCAACAGCTGTCCATTGACCTACCCTGCTTTCCAGCTGCTTGACTTTGATTTTTTTTCAGGAAGGGGAGATTTTTTTATTTTTATTTTTTTATTTTTTTAAGTTTTCAACATTCATTTCCACATAATTTTGTGTTCCAAATTTTCTCATCTCTTCCCTCTCCCCACTACAAAACACTGAGCACTCTGATTACCCCTTCCACCAATCTACCCTCCTTACTAATACCTCTCCCTTCCCTTATCCCCATTTTCTCTCTCGTCCTGTAGGGCAAGATAAATTTCTATACCTCATTACCTGTATTTCTTATTTCCCAGTTGTATGCAAAAACAATTCGCAACATTAGTTCCTAAAACTTCAAGCTCCAACTTCTCTTCCTTCTTCCCTCCCCACCCATTCCCACTGAGAAGGTGAGCAATTTAATATAGGCTATATATGTGTAGGTTTGCAAGTGACTTCCATAAAAGACATGGTGTGAAAGACTAACTATATTTCCCTCCATCCCATCCTGTCCCCCATTTCTTCTATTCTCTCTTTTGACCTTATCCCTTCCCAAGAGTGTTTACTTCTAATTCTTCCCTCCTTCCATTTGCCCTCCCTTCCATCATTCCCCCCACCCTGCTTATCCCTTTATCCCCAACTTTCCTGTAGTGTAAGATAGACTTTCATACCAAATTTATTGTGCATGTTATTCCTTCCCTGAGCCAAATGTGATGAGAGTAAGCTTCACTTTGTCCCTCTCACCTCCCCCCTTTTCCCCTCCATTGAAAAAGCTTTTTCTTGCCTCTTTTATGTGAGATAATTTGCTCCATTTCTCCTTTTCTCCTCCCAATACATTCCCCTCTCTCCCCTTAATTTTATTTTTTAGATATGATCCCTTCATATTCAACTCACCCTGTGCTCTCTGTCTCTCTGTTTCTGTCTGTCTGTCTGTCTGTCTCTGTCTCTCTCTCTCTCTCTGTCTCTCTCTCTGTATATATATGTGGGGGGGGGGGGTATGTGTGTGTAATCCCTCGAACTATCCAGATACTGAGAAAAGTTTCAAAAGTTACAAATATTATCTTTCCATGTAGGAATGTACACAGTTCAACTTTAGTAAGCCCCTTGTGATTTCTCTTTCCCATTTACATTTTCATGCTTGTCTTGATTCTTGTGTTCGAAAGTCAGATTTTCTTTTCAGCTCTGGCTTTTTCATCAAGAATACTTGAAAGTCCTCTATTTCATTGAATGACCATTTTTCCCCTGAAGTAATATACTCAGTTTTGTTGGGTAGGTGATTCTTGGTTTGAATTCTAGTTCCTTTGACTTCTGGAATATCACATTCCACACCCTTTGATTCCTTAATATAGAAGCTGCAAGATTCTGTGTCATCCTGATTGTATTTCCACAAAACTCTAATTATTTCTTTCCAGCTGCTTGCAATATTTTCTCCTTGACCTGGGAACACTGGAATTCGGCTAAAATATTCCTAGGAGTTTCTCTTTTTGAATATCTTTCAGGAAGTGATTGGGGGATTCTTTCCATATTTATTTTGCCATCTGGTTATAGAATATCAGGGCAGTTTTCCTTGATAATTTCATGAAGGATTATATCTAGGTGCTTTTTTTTCATCATGGCTTTCAGGTAGTCCCATAATTTTTAAATTGTCTCTCTGGATATATTTTCCAGGTCTGTTGTTTTTCCAATGAGGTATTTCATGTTATCTTCCATTTTTTCATTCTTCTCATTTTGTCTTGTAATTTCCTGGTTTCTCATAAAGTCATTAGCTTCCATCTGTTCCATTCTAATTTTTAAAGAACTATTTTCTTCAGTGAGCTTTTGAACCTTCTTTTCCACCTGACTAATTCTGCTTTTTAAAGCATTCTTCTCCTCATTGTCCTTTTCAAACTCTTTTGCCAATTGAGTTTGCTTATTCTTGAAGGTGTTATTTTCTTCAGCATTTTTTGGGGTCTCCTTTAGCAAGCTGTTGACTTGCTTTTCATGATTTTCTTGCTTTGCTCTCATTTCTCTTCCCAATTTTTCCTCCACCTCTCTTATTTGATTTTCAAAGTCCTTTTTGAGCTCTTCCATGGCCTGAGATCATTGCATATTTCTTTTGGATGTTTGGGATGCAGAACCCTGGACTTCTATGTCTTCCCCTTATGGTAAGCATTATTCTTCCTCATTTGAAAGGATGGGAGAAAAAACCTTTTCACCAAGAAAGTAGGGTTCTATAGTCTTATTTATTTCTCCTCTTTTGGGCATTTCCCCAACAAGTTACTTGAATGTTAGGTCCTTTTTGAAGTGGAGGGTGTACTCTGGGGACCTGTAATATCTCAGTTCCTCCAAGGTGGCACAACCAAAGGAGAGGTGTTTAATCCTCCACAGCCTCCACCTCTGCCATGCCAGCACTCTTTCTTACTCTAGAACCTTGCTCAGGGCTGAGTTTCAAATCAGCTGCTCAATTCCCTCAGAGGCTTTAGGCTGAAAGCTCCAACAACAGAAACTGGCTGCTGCCTGCCATGGTGCCACCATGCTGGCTGCTGCTACTGCTGCTGCTACTGCTGTCCCCCCATTGCCTAGGGCTGGGGTTAGAGGAGGACCCTGCTCCCTTCTCTCCTAGTTGAAAAATCCCTCTCACTGACCTTGGAAGTATGTTTGATGCCTGTCGGTGGAGGGATCTGAGAACTTTCTCTGCTCCTGGGGATTCCACCCCCAAAGCCTGCTCTGGTCCTGCTTCTTCTGATGCCAGGTGGCCAACACTGGGTTCCCTCTCTGGTGTGACAAACCTTTCCTATTGGCCTTCCAGGTCACCCTGGGCTTTAAATCTTCTCCACTCTATCATTCTGTGGCTTCTGCTACTCTAGTATTTGTTGGAAGTCATTCTTTGCAGGGCTTTCTTTTATGGGCTGTGGAGAAAGAGCTAGAGTACGTGTGCCTTTATATTGCAACATCTTGGCGCCACCCCCTTAACTTTCTTTTCACTTGACAGCAGTCCAAGAAATAGGAAAAGGCACCACCACCCCCCATCAGACCTCAGATTTTCAGATGCTGGATCCAATTTCATGAGCTTTCTTTAAGTCCCCACCTCTGGCCATATTACTTCACACTAACCAGCAGTCCTAGAAGAGTCACCTGAGACATGAAGATCAGGAACAGATTAACTCATGTTTGCAGGAATATACATGAGCACAGAGATATCTTAGGAAACCCAGAGAAAATATCTCATGAGTTTTGGGTGCCCTTTCCCTTAGTATTTGGTCTGGGAGGGAGACAAAGGATGGTTGTCAGATGCACAAACCTGTGCAACTGTTCCCTCTATGGGTTTCTGTGATTACAAAGAAGGTTCTGGGTTAGAAATTAGGCTTTCTTTTGGAGTCAACTCACTCCCTTTATTTATCCAAGGACTCCACCTTCCCCATTCCTTCAATTCTCCTTACAAGTACTCAGTAAAGAGAAGAATGAATGACCTGTCTCTCAAAATTACTATATCTATGACTGAAGGGAGAGAAAGTAATGGTAGTGGAATGCAATGTACCAGTTAAATAATGAAAGGTTGGCATGCTTTCTGAGCCATTTTTGACACTATTGCTCCAACTGTTCCAACAAGGCCCATTGGGATTGTCTTCCCTAGAAACTTTACGTTGATTTCTCATATTACATCGTTTTTTCTCTTCACTCTACTCAACCATTCAGTTGATTCTACTGGAACTGTGTCTCTCCCTTCTATACTTTGTCTTTACCCACAGTGATACCTTCATGGTTCAGCCTTTTGTCCCTTGGATTCTTACAATATCCTCCTAATTAGTCTCCCTGATTTCACTCTTTCCCCTTTCCAATCTATCCTTAACAGAGCAGTCAAATTAATACTGTGAATAAAATATAAGACTGACACTGTCTCTCCCTTGCTCAGTAAGTTCCAATGGTTTCCTTTTGCCCTTATGAAAGAATACAAACTTCATTGTTTGACATTTAATGTTCATCATAGTCTTACTCCAATCTATCTTTCTATATTTGTTCTATATTTTTCTCCTCTTTGAACTACTGTCTAGCCAGGCTGGTCTATATACTATTGCCTGCACTTGACATTTGACTTCAAGTCACACATGCGTGGCCTATCTGTCAGCTGTCCTTCAAGCACAGAACGCATTCCCTCCCTACAGGCACCTCAAAGAATCCCAGATTTTCATCAAGGCTCACTTGGAGTGGCACCTCCAATAGGAAATCTTCCCTGAACTATTGTTAGTGCCCTCCCAGTTGGTGGATTTACTTTATTATACTTCTAACATACTTTATATTTACTTTTCTGTGTACATGTTGTTGTCCCTTTGTTCTGTTTGGCCCTAGTGGGCAAGAGACAAAGATAAAGAGAGAAATTTAGACTTTGTGTCAGGAAAAAGCAAAACACAATAAAATTTCCTAACAATCAGAGCTATCTGTTTGTGTAGTGTTCTGCCTTGCAAAGAAGTGTCTTTCCCTCTGTGAACGTTTTAGCCAGAATCCAAGGAAACACTTGTCAGGTGAATTGTATCAAGGATTCCTTTTTAATGGAAGGTTTGAACTAAGTGACTATGAAGTCTTCTTCTGACTCTGAGCATCTTTGATTCTCTGAAGGGAGAAGAGAGGTTTAGATAAAGAGTTATAAAAAACTCCAGGAATAAGAGACACTTTGACCCCAGAACAATCAACAGGAAGTTTTCTTGGAGCAAGAGTCACCTAAGTTAGGCCTTAAAACAAAATTGGGATTTTTATGATCACAGATGAGAGTGAGTCTGCTTCAGGTATGAAGGTAAGAAGCTGAGAAAGGGAAGGAGGGAGTTGGGAGATAATGAATAGACTACATTTGACTGAACATGATAGATAGAACATAGATAGGATAGATAGAACCAGATAGACAGACAGACAGACAGACAGACAGACAGACAGACAGACAGACAGACAGATAGATAGATAGATAGATAGATAGATAGATAGATAGATAGATAGAACATGAAAGAGAACATGAGAATAATTTGAGATAAGACTGGAAATGAAAGGCAATGACGGATTGTATAGAACTTTTAATGTTAGAATAAGAATTTATATTTTATTAAGAACTACTGAAGACTTTTAAGTAGAAGAAAATGTGATCAGTGAGGTACATTAAGCAGATTACAAGAACAGTTTCAAAATACCGGAGAAGGGAGAGATTTGTGGTAGATGGAGAGTCTCAGAGTCTTTCCATTCAATTCAACAAACATGTCCTTCTTGTGTGCAGAGAATTGTGTTAGTCACCGAGGGGGAAACATTGATAATATAAGAGATGATTGCTATGTTTATGAAGCTTTTAATCTTTGTTACAATTAAAAGAGATTTTAGAAATCATCTAGTATAATTGGGGCAGGTATTATTATTTATATGTTGTGGGAAAGGAAACTGAGTCAGAGAGTTAATGACCTCCTTAAGACTAAATTCAAGATAATATAGAGTAGGAAATCCATCTCTTAAGGTAACTGCTCCCCTTTAGCCATGTCCCTCATCTCCCTCCCCCCCATCCCCAGCCCACTTCCATCAAGGAACAGTCCTTGAAATGTTACCAGAGGCATACTTCCACAAATTCAGTCTCTCTGGCATAGCTGCCAGGAGGATTGCCACTCCCATGAGTCTCCACTAGACAAGCAGTTAGCTAGTACCATCATAGATTTTTAACAGATGCTCTTATTTCCTTATAACTCCCATTTTCTCCATTCACCATAGCCAACCTACTATATAGAATTCTACTATTACTCCCTCCTTGCTATCTGGCCTTTTGGATCAGTCCCTCACAGTTAGGCAGGCTGACCACCAGCCCATTCCTGTAACTCCAGTCTCACTTCAGGAAAAGAAAATCAAATCAACATTTGAACTGAAGCCTGGGGGCACAGTTGCTTATTTGGAAGCATGCAACAGTCACTCAGGTATTTATTAGCAGTTACTATGGGCCAGGAACAGGGCTAAGTGCTGGTTATACAAAGACAAATGTAATTAAAAACAATCTAATCCCTTATAGCTAACTTTCCTCCACCTATTTGAGTATATATGATTGAGAGTAAAATAAACTGTCTAGCATTGAAATCTTTCTCTCTATTATATTTGGGTAAACTTGTTTCTATGGACAAATCACTTCTGAAACTAATGAGAAATTATGTATTTCTATATATATACATATCTATATATTTAGACATACATCTATATCTTTCTAGTCTATGGTTGTATCTATGTCTATGTAACTATCTGTCTGGCTGTCTGCCTATGTTTATGTCATCTAAGTCTATAGCTATATCTATGTCTGGGGTGATCAATCATTTTCATTTGTGTCTGACTTGGAGACTATTTGGGGTTTTCTTGGCAAAGTTACTAGAATGATTTGCCGTTTCCTTCTCCAACTCATTTTACAGATGAGGAACATCTGTAATGTAACAGGGTTAAATGACATGCTCAGGGTCACATAGTAAGCGTCTGAGGTCTTCTTTGTACTCAGGTCCTCCAGATTCCAGGGCTGGCACTCTATCTACTATATTACCTAGCTCTATATATTTTTCTATATCCATATATGTCTACATGTAATAGTAATCCCATGAACTGGAGTGTGGGGATAGGCCTATGTCCTAGATACTCTGTGTAATAGATATCTTGCTAGGGCATTTCCCATTAAGTGGGATTTTGTTAGTTGTTTTATTTCTATTTTAATTTTGCTTTTTCTTCACTGATTTGGGTTGTGACAGGTCCCTATACACAACAAAAAGGAGGCAAACCAAGAGAATATTCTTATACATTAATTTAATGTTGTATTTAAGAATGATGGTGACAGCAGCTGGATCTGCGTCCTCATAAAAGACTGCTAATTGTAGGACTGTGTAAGAATTATGTTAAACGGATAACTGAAACTCTTTGTATGACATCCACAAAACCATTAAGAACTGTGTTGCATGAAGGGTAAGAAATGGGAGAGTCAAGATGGCAGAGTTAAGTGAACATTTCTGTTGAACTTTCCCAACCCAACTCTCTAAACAACTTTTTGAAAATTCAGCAAACCAAGTCCTGAACAGAATAGACAACAAAGAAGTCAGTGAATCATTCTTTCCAGCCTAGATCATCTTAGGAGGACAGAAAGGATGGTCTGTGAACACTGGGATAGAAGCTGGTCAGGAACATGGTGCAGAGGTACCAGTTGTGGTACTTAGAGCTGCTGGTGGCAACAGTGATATCCACAGAAGCAGCAGTGGCACCCAGTTCCCAGGGATAGTAAGGGCATTCAATACCTAGTCAGAAAGAGATTATAGAAGACTCCTGTGCTAAACTGGGTGCAGAACCATATGGCATTTGTCAGTTCCTTTGTCTATTATCCAGTTCTGGGTCACAGTTCCACGGCTAAGAGGAGCAGATTCTGTTATAAGGAAGCAAGGGCCCCACCAGGTTATCAGAGCCCAGACCAGAGGAAAGGGATAAAATCTCTCTATACATCATACCACTTTGGAAGCACCACAAAACTTAACGAGCCCCCAGATCTAGTTGTAAAAGCTGTAGAAGGACATGAAAGATTGACCTCATCCCCACAGAAGTGAATAGAATTGAACTCTAACATAAAGAAGTGAAAGTCAAGAAGTCAATGAAGTCCAAAGTAAAAAAAAAAAAATAGGTGGGAAAGATGAAAAAGAACTTGACTATAAAAACTTTCTATAGTGGTGGGAAAACTCAAGACACAAACTCAAAAGAAATGATGACTTGAAAACATCTACAAGCAGAACTTCAAAGAAAAATGCAGATTGTACATGAGGCCAACAAGAATTCCTAGAAAAACTACAGAAAAAGATTTAGTTAAAGGACAAAACTTTTTTTTAAATCAAATAAGCATGATAAAAGGAAAAACTGGACAAACAAATGGGAGTGAGGTAATAATATTATTAACAGAGCACTAATAGCTTGGCAAAAAGAAAAGGTGCAAAAATGTACTAAAAAAATAACTCCTTAGAAATCAGAATTGGTGAAGTGGAAGCTAATGACTCCTTGAGACATGAAGTACACGATATTGGGGGAAGCAATGAAAAGGATAATGCTTGTCCCTCAATAAGTCTCCAGAGGATTTTCTACAATTGGAGATTTATACAAATGTGATAAATGTACCCCAGGCAATTTATTGAAGACACTAAATATAGAACTATGTTTATGTCAGGAGTGGGGAATGGTTTAAAATAGTCTTCTCATATCCTTGGGGCAAGTCCAAGAATGAGTTTGCACTCTTTCTACTTTTAATCATATGTGCTCTATCTGGGCCACTGTTCATGGATTGCTAGGCATGTTCTCTGGACATTTCAAGAAAATCATATTTGGAGAAAGAGAGAGTAAGTGAGAGGAGAGACATGATGATGATGTTGTTGATGATGATGATGGAAACCAATTATTATGAAATAGAGTCAACTTTTGTTCATGGACCCAAGGTTAACAACTACTGACTTTACCTAACATAAAAGAAGTCTTGGGCTTGTGGAATGTTTCCAGTGGAAGGGACTTCAGAAACAATTCTATTCAATCTCCTCATTTAATACTTAGGGAAACTGAGGTCCAGAGAAAGGAAGAGACTTGCCAAAGATCATTAGCTAAGCCAAGCCTGGAGTCTCAGCTTCTTCACCTGTAAGAGTAAGTGTTTTCCCCAGTTGATAAATGGTCAAAGGATATGAACAGGAACTTTTCAGAGGAAGATATTAAAAATATCTATAGTCATATAAAAAAATGCTCTAGATCACTATTGATTAGAGAGATATAAATCAAAATGGTTATGAGATACCCACATCACACCTATCAGACTGGTTAACATGACAAAACAGGAAGATGATAAATGTTGGAGAAGATGTGGGAGGATTGGAGCACTAATTCATTGTTGATGGAGCTGTGAACTGATCCAACCATTCTGAAGAGCAATTTGGAACTATGTCCAAAGGGCTGCAAAAATATGCATATCCTTTGACCCAGCAATATCACTTCTAGGATTGTATCCCCAAGAAATCACAAAAATGGGAAAGAGTCTCACATGTACAAAAATGTTTATAGCAGCACTCTTTGTGGTGGCCAAAAACTGGAAATCAAGGGGATGCCCATCAATTGGGGAATGGCTAAACAAATTGTGGTATATGAATGTAATGGAATACTATTGTGCTATAAGAAATGATGAACAAGAAGACTTCAGGGAAGCCTGGAAAGACTTACATGATCTGAAGCTGAATGAAAAGACCAAAACCAGGAGAACTTTGTACATAGCAACAACTAGAGGGTGTGAGGATTTTTTCTGGTAGACTTAGAACTTCATTGCAGTCCAAGGACTTAAAAAATTCACAATGGTCTTTTAAGGCAAAATGCCTTCCATATTCAGAGAAAGAACTATGGAATTTAATTGCAGAGTGTAGTAGATCATTTTCTTTTGTATTATCTTTTGGTTTTTTTATGATTTCTCCCATTCATTTTAATTCTTCTATGCAACATGACTATGGTGAAAATGTATTTAATAGGAATGTACGTGTAGAACCTATATAAAACTGTATTTTGTCTCGGGGAGAGAGGGGCAAGGGAGGGGAGAAGGAGGAGGAGGGAGGGGAAAAAAATCTAAATTATATAGTAGAACATCATAGTAGAACACTGAACACATTGTAGAACACTGAAAATTAAAAAATGAAATAAAAGTGTTTGAACTTAATGGCCTCTGTGGTCCCATCTAGCTTTTGGTCTCCAATCAAGATCCTATGAATTCCAGCCTAGTGGTCTTTCCATGACATTGGCCTTCTTAAGTAAAAGGCTGTCTTATTTCAGTATGGATTCCTTCCTCTGGCCAAGATACTTTAGTAAGCTGGAGGAAAATTGAGTAGGATCAAAGTAGGGATGACACCAGTCATAGGGACTCTCCTGGATCCCATTAAAGGACCTTCCTTTTCCCTCAATGTGAGGCCAGGAAGTATATCATTTAATTTCACCTTGGCTTTTAGCCTGAAGCAGGAGGTCAGACATTCTTTTCAGGGATGCAGCCTTAAATATTTCTCCAACAGTATTCCGTTGCACAATGGAATGGATCAAGCACTGATCTTGGTGTCATGGGAACTACATTAAAGTCCTGAATATCATGCTTACTAACTGTATGATGATGGGCAAATAATTTTTCCTCTCTGAGCCTCAGTTTTTTCATCTGGAAACTATGGGTTTTAATATTGTACTTGCCGTCACGAAATGTTATTGTACCACAACCAGGGTTCACTGTGATTTGAGGTCTAGAGTCAGAGGTTCCCCAACTTATTTGGTCTATCTCTCTCTTGCCAAAATAAAAAATTACCCATCACCCCCCTGGAAAAATCTGCATTACTTAACCTTTTAATTTTTTTTTAATTTAGATCATTTGAATAAATACTTTTAAATTACATCTTAAATTTAATAATTTATTACAAATTTGTGATTTTGTGTTAAAATTTTAGAGATGCAACATTGCATCATGTAACTGTATAGCATCATACTGTAAACAAGTCATTATATGCAGATATTCCTGACAATGCCTACTGGATTTCCCAGCAATGCACAACACATTTGCCTGCCAACACTTGCTTGTTAACATCTGTTGGCAGACTTGACCACTGATCTTGCATTTTGTGTATTTATTTGGAAAATAATGTAATCACTACTTTAACTCTGTTACACAACACGTAAAACATGTACAAATGTTTTTTTTCAAATTTTCTTCTCCTCTTCTTTCTTCATACTTCCACCATCCCCTTATTTTTATTCAGTGTTCCCCATTTGCACCAGAGGCTAATACTACCCCCTTGGATCATTCCAGCACCTCCACATGGGGCAGTATCACCCACTTTGGGAACTTATGGCTAGACCTACTCAGTCACCAGATTATAAATCTAACAATCATTCCCAACTGTTATTTTATACTATACAACACAAGGGGAGACTGTGAAGTACCAGTTATAGCTCCCAGAGTGTCTCTCATCTTCTATAACAGGTGCTATAACTCATCCCTTTGGTTTTGCTCTTAGTAGGTGGTGGATCAGATTCTTTCTATAGCTGCTAGAGATTTTGGTGTGGACTTACCCTAGCAGATCAAGGCTTAAAGCCCCCATCCTACCTAAACTCGTCCCAACATTTACAAATGTCCCATCCTAACTGTAATGACCATGGGTAAGACACACATTTTTTGCAATAGAACCTCAACTAGGCCATCACTGATGCAAAGTAAAGCTTATGTTCTTATTTAATTGATTCACCATTGCCCCCCCTAGAGCAGCTGTTACAAATCTCTTCTCTCCTCAAACCTCCTCTACCACACACCCCAGATTTCATATCCTATTGAGAAAATAGAGGTCACAGACTCTGATTTCTCTCTCCTTTCCTATTATACATCTCAAGAGCCCTGATTTCACCTTCTCCTCCACTCCCAGGCTTATTCCTCTTCCTAATTTCTTTATTTCTGTCAAAGGCCGTGTGATCATTCTAATCACCCACCCAGGTTGTAATCACAGAACCATCCTCAACTCCTCTTTCTCGCTAATCTCACATATTAATCTATTGCCAGGTCTTTATTGGTTCAACTTTCACAACATATCTCTTCTGTCCCCCAATTTTATCCTTTCCACTCACATTATCCCACCCCTACTTAATGTTCTAATAAACTCTTGCCTCAAATACTGTAATAGTCTCCTAAATATCCTGCCCACTTCAAGTGTTCCCCTACTGTAATCCAAATTCCACAGTCACCAAAAAGATATTCCTAAAATGAGCCATTCCCCAATCGATAAATGGTCAAAGGTTATGAACAGGCAGTTTTCAGGAGAAGAAATAAAAGCTATTAACAACCATATAAAAATGCTCTAAGTCTCTAAAAATTAGATGAATACAATTTAAGACAACTCTGAAGTACCACCTCTCATCTATCAAATAGGTTAATATGACAGAAAAGGAAAATGACAAATACTCAATAA
Organism: Notamacropus eugenii; assembly: GCF_028372415.1. Classification (NCBI taxonomy): domain Eukaryota; kingdom Metazoa; phylum Chordata; class Mammalia; order Diprotodontia; family Macropodidae; genus Notamacropus; species Notamacropus eugenii. The sequence continues at coordinate 575,859,680 of NC_092872.1, forward strand.
GGTGTAGAAAAATAAGTACATTAATGCATTGTTGGTAGAGTTATGAACTGTTCCAACTATTCTGGAGAGTAATTTGAAACTATGCTGAAAAGGGCTGCAAAACTGTTAGTACCTTTTGACCCAGCAATACTGCTACCATGTCTGTATCCCAAAGAAATAAAAGAGTAAGGAAAAGAATCCATATGTACAAAAATATTTATAGCAGTCCTTTTGGTGGTGTTCATGAATTGGAAATTGAGGGGATGCCCATCAATTGGAGAATGGCCAAACAATTTGTGGTATATGATTGTGATGGAATAGTATTGTGCTATAAGAAATGGGGGGGGGGGGGGGGGGAGGTGTTCGGAAAAGCCTGGGAAGATTTACATGAACTGATGCAAAGTAAAGTGAACAGAACCAGAAGAACATTGCGCACAATAACAGCAACATTGTAAAAATAACCAACTGATAAAGAATTAGCTACTCTGATCAATATAATAAATCACAACAGTTTCAAAGGACTCATGATGAAAAATGCTATCTACCTCCTGAGAAAAAACTACTGAAGTCTGAATGCAGATGGAAGTATATTTTTTCACTTTTTTGCCACTTGGTCAATATGTAAATATATTTTGAATGACTTCATATGTATGTTGGATATTATATTGCTTGCCTTCTCAATAAGTTGGGGAAGGGGCTTAAGGATCAAATCCATATATTCCTTGGTTTAGCATCAAAAGAACTTTACAGCTTGACTCCAATCTACCTAACTGTACACTACTACACTTCAGACGCTTTACATTCTACCCAATCTGCCCTTCTTACTATTTCTCACACTGACTGTTCCATGTGTTTGGAATGCATGCGTTCCTCACCTCCACCTCTTAGAATCTCTACCTGCTTTCAATGGATCACTATTCAGTGACTTGGCAACTCTCAAAAATGATAAATTGCAAGTATAGGTGTTTACCTGTGTTGGTAGAGGGAATTTTCTTATCAGAGAACTTCTTGTATACAGGAAATCACAGGTCTACTTGCTTTCCCTGTCCCTATTTACATGTGTGTTTGTGTATACATGCACACACATGTTTTGTGTACACATGATATATATGTATGTGTTATTTCCCTCTAGAGAATATAAACTCCTTGAAGGGAGGATTATTTCATTTTTGTCTTTTTATCTTCATTATCTGGTATATAAGAGGTACTTAATAAATGCTGTTGGATTGATTGATTGAATTTGCTTAACCTTCAGTGTCCCAGAAAACTCTCTAAGACTGTAAGTCACTGTAAAGCTGCTCTTAGTGTCGGTGAAAGGAATTGCCACAATAGGAGTTCCCTATGAAAGAAATCATAGACCTTTCTGTATCACAGCATGAAAAGTGATAAAAAAGTAAATATATAAATGTACCTAGTAATCATATACTCTGTGAGTTCCTTCCTTTGAGCAAATATATTCCAAATTTTACAGCTCAATTCTTCTTTTTTAGCAACGTCCACAGGGAACTAGCAATGTGTCCTTTTGAGGAATCATCCACACATGACAAAACCTGGTAAAGGATCTGTGCCTAATAAGTGGAAGCGACTCAGGAAATTGGGGCTGTTCTCTTTGCCTCCATCTCAAGGTAATATGGCTTGGGCAAACAGATTACCAGTGAGTAGCATAAATGAAGCAGTAAAGTCTTTCTGTATGGGAAATAAATGCCTTGTCTAAGTGATTGGCCTGTGCCCTGAAGCTCTTCTCTTGTGTGCTGATTTAGGTGCAACTCTGCTTCAGTCACATTGGCAAGTTTGAAGGCAGGGATTGTTTTAATATGAAATAAAAGACTTAAGTGTCTCCATCTACAAACTCACAGTTCAGGTATGTAGAAAGAAAGAACACTTAAATCCCCTGTGCTAGGCATCAGTTTTTTCAAGTTTTCTTCTTATGTCTGCTGCAGTTTCTATTATAACTCCCCCAAGATTTTTAGTTTTACCATTATTGCCCTGGATCTGAGGTTTTGTTGTTTGGGTTGGGTCCAAAAGCTAACTCCCTGCTGAGGGGCATTTTATGAAGAAAGCCCTTTATAAGCCTTAAAGTGCTAAAGATACAAATGCTATTTTCTCACAAAAGTCATACACAAATGTGTATCATGACGGAGTGGCCATGGTGATCCAAAGGACCATTCCCTCCTATTCACATTTTTTTCTTTTTCCCTTCATGTTTTTTCCCTAGTATAAATCTATTGTGATCTCTGTCTTCCAGCTTTCTAGTGAGTATGTCTCAGGCCCACTGCTTAAAGGCAAAAGAGGCTTATCAAGGGTAACGAGTCTCTTTTACCTGCCCTTTCCTTTTTTTCCACTTTCTTTCAGGTAAGCTTCTAGTTTTTATCTAGTTACCCACAACTTCTGATTCATTCAAATCTAATTGTAAGGACTCACCTGCTTCACCACAGGGCAAGGTTTAAGGTCTTCCACATCCCAAAGCTGATTTCATTTCAAACAATGACTCATTCATAGGTCACACCAATTATCCTGAAACTGCACAGTATTGGGGGGAAACTGGCTAGTTACCTGGAAACTCCTTGAGGACAGAGATTGCCTTTCAAGCTTTTGTCCCCCATATTGTCTATGTAGCATTATGCTCAGCACACTATGAGTGTACTCCAAATAACTTGAAGGTATCATGCTCAAGGTCTGTAGACTGAGATTAATATAATCTCCTTTTTGAACCAGAAAGTGGGGGCAGAAATCAGATAACCCTTCACCCAATATTTATTAAGTGGTTACCACATATCAGGCACTGTGCTAACCACTGGAACAATAATAGCTCACATTTCTATGATGACCTCAGATTTGTAAAACACTTTGCATACATTATCCTGTTTGAATCTCAACAATCCTGTCTAACTTTCATTAAGTACCTACTCTATGTTGGAAGTATTGTACTTAGTAATGGGAATAGAAAAAAAGGTAAAAGACAGTCCCTGCTCTCAAGGAGCTCCCAGTCTAATGGCAAACAACTATGTACAACAAGATATGTACAGCATAAATTGGAGACAATTCCAGAGGGAAGACACTAAGTTTAGGGAGAACTGTGAAAACCTTCTTATGGGACTTTCTAGCTGAGACTTGAAAGAAGCCCAGAAAGCTAGGAAGTAAAGATGTGAAAGGAAAAAGTTACAGGCATAAAGGGACAGCAAGTAAAAATACTTGGAACTGGGAGATGTGTGTGCTCATCCTTCATTGCCAAAGAAGATCATGCCATCAGAGAAATAATGACATGACTTGCACTTGACTTTGTTTTGAGTGAGGGAAGGCTGTGCAGGTCATCAGCCTCACTTCTTCTCCAGAGTCGTCTGAATCCAGTGACTGGATATTCATCAGGATGACTGGACCAGGATGAGGCAATTGGGGTTAAGTGACTTGCCCAAGGTCACACAGCTAGTGAGTGTCAAGTGTCTTGAGGTGAAATTGGAACTCAGGTCCTCCTGACTCTTGCACTGGTGCTCTATCCACTGCATCATTTACCTGCCCCTAATTGGGAGATGTAGTGTAAAGAAGAACAAGAAGACTAGTGTTTACTGGGTCACAGAGTATGTGAAAAGGAGTAAGGTGTGAAGAAGACTGGAAAAGAGACTGGCTCAGTAAAACCCTGTTAAGAGTAAGAAGGGGTCATCAGGTTGTGAAGGAGGATTTTATTTTTGATCTTAGGTAATAGGAAACCAAAGAAATTTATTAAACGGGAAGATGATATGGTCACTTATGATTTGACAAGACAGTTTGACAATTGATTGCAGAATGATATTCTGTGAGTTACTTATCCCATATACAAATGAAAAAACTGAGAGGAGGATGATATTCTGTGAGTTAGTTATCCCTGTTTACAAATGGAAAAGCTAAAACTGAGATTCAGGGCTTGCCTAAGTTCATACACACTTCATACAGACTTCGTGACAAACTCTAACCACTGTGTCCCTTAGTATACTACACTAATTTCATGTAATGGCAATATCAATATATGAAAAGAGAATGATCAGATTTGGGGAAAGGAGCAATTAACTAGGTCCTTCACAGATGATTATAGGCAAAAATTTTGTTTGTTTGTTTGTCTATTTGCCTGAATTATTCAGGAAAAGCTGCATATCAGCAGAGCTGACCTTGATTGGGGCTTGCAATTCAAGCCAACTCAGTGTAGCTACTCATCTATCTCCATATTGTTTGGACTTGTTAGAATGAACCCTTAGGATTTAGATGGGAAATGCTTTAAAACCGTGGAAGAAAAAAATTCATCTCAGGTATTTCTGGATTATTCAATCAGACTCCTCACCTCCCAGAAGGAAACAAACCCTCTGCACTTGACATATTTCAGTCAAAAGAATGTTTGGTGTTTTCCTCAGATATCTACATAAATCTTCAAGTTTGGGCCAACTGACTGTGGGTTTATGGTCAGAAGACCAGAGAGTTCAGTGTCTCTGGAGACATTCCTTACCTAGGACTCCTTACCTAGGAGTTGGCCTCAAGAGTTGGCTCTTTTTGGCCACACTAACTACTGTAGATTACCAGAAGTGAAATAGATCAAGTGCCAGACTTGAAGTCAAGAAAACCACAGTTCAAATCTTGCCTCTGATACTTACTAGTTTTGTGAAGGAGGAAAGGAGTACCCTGCTGGTACAGAGGTGACAAAAAGCAGTAAATGACATTGGAAGGATCTTCTCAGTCTTTTGTTCAAGAGTTTGTTAAAGACTGCAATATCTTCTTTATTTTGAAGCATGAATTTTCTGCAGCTGGTATCTCATTCTGTGGCTAACTGTTCCTAATTGTCCTCAATGTTAAATATTACTTTTTTTTGCTTGATATATTTTATGATTTTTGTCTGTACAGCCCACATTGAACCCCTACACTGAACACAAATAGTGAAGCAATCCCCAAATAAATCAAGGCATCTATTACTCTAATATTTTTCTTCGTTTTGCTCATATAGAAGATAGCCTAGACAAGAACCTGTCTCACCTGGAGTACTGTACTAGCCTTTTAATTTGTCTCCCCAGTCTAGTCTTTGCATTCCTCAAGCTAGTCTCCATGCCTACCTGAATAATCTTCCTAAGATATAAGTCTGATCATGAGACTTCCCTTCTGAAAAACCTTCAGTGGTTCTTCATTGTTTCTAGAATTAAATACAAATTCCTTAGCCTGACTTTTAAGATCTCCCACAACTTGTGTCCAATCTACCTTATCAGCTATGGTAAGACTATCAATATTCCCCCACAACCTGATTTAGGACCAAGCCTCCCTTCTTCCCCAAGTAACAGAGATTAATTTTCCCTAAAAGGAGACAAAGTCATCTCCAGAGCCTTATTAACTTCTGGAGTTACCAATGGGCTAATACTTCTAAAGTGTGGGCTTTTAGAACTTAGTGAATATCCAAGAGCACTAGAGTCACCATGTTGTTGTTATTGTTCAGTCTTTTTTAAGTCATATTCAACCCTTCATGACCCTATTTGGTTTTTCTTGGCAAAGATGCTTTAGTGGGTTACCATTTCCTTCTCCAGTTCATTTTACAGATGAGGAAACTGAGACAAGCAGGGTTAAGTGATTTGTCCAGGGTCCCACAACAAGTAAATGTCTGAGGCCATATTTGAACTGAGGAAGATGAGTCTTCCTGACTCCAGCCCAGAACAAAGTTGACTAGATGTGTTCCTGTAAGGATGAAAGGAGGCCAAGTTCAACAATACTAAAGCTAATTACTGCTGTATCCTTATTTCATAGGCTTGCTGTGTTATAGCAAAGTGAACTTCCTTTTTAAAAACTGTCTGACTTATGGCCAGCTTATTTTGTCCATAAATCAAACCTAAATTTGCTTTCATCCTCTCTCTTCCATCCTGATACTCCCACTCACTCCAGGTTCTGCTCCACCCTTCCTGTTCCACCAGTTTAGCAAGCTTCTTCCCACCACTTAGGCTTCCAGGTGATTCAAGCAGATCACAGGGGCGTATTAATGAATAAAAAAGATCTTTCCATTTAAATTGGTGTTACACCTTCCCACAAGCAAGTTCCCCTAGGTCAGTTCTTTCCCTCTGCTGGTTTTTCTCTCTGCCCATACCTTCCCCTCCAAGCAATACAACATATACTGCTTCCAATCAAAGACTGGGCACTTGATTTGCTGAGAGAAACTTGGAAATCAGCATTTAATTGGGAAGGTGTAGGAATTCCTGTGACCCAGAGCCTAACTGGCCCTGTGCCAGGGCTCCTTGTGAGGCCTCTACCTTGTGAGGTAGAGAAGATCTTACACCCCATTAATATTGCATCATCACAAGTGCACATGTGAACATGAGTTCGTTTATGCAGGCATGCATGAACAGTTAACCAACTAGTATTTATTAAATGCCTACTAGATACCAGATACTGTGCTAAGCGTTGAGGATATAAAGCAAAGCAAAAGATAGTCCCTACTTTTATGGAGCTCACAGTATATTCAGGGAGATAATATGCAAACAGCTATGTACAATAAGATTTTTACAGGATAAGTTGGAGAAAATAGAGGGAAGGCAATAACATTAAGGGGCATCAGGAAAGGCTTATCATAGTTGTGAGTGTAGTTGGGACTCAAAGGAAGTAGGGGAGCCCAAAGGGCAAGATGAGGAGGAAGAATATTCCAGGCAGGGCCACAGTCAGTGAAAATGCCTGGGACCTGGAGATGGAATATGTCATAAGAGCAAGGAGGCCAGTGTCACTGGATCACAAAGTACCTGTAGAGAAATAGCATGTAAGAAAACTTGAAAGGTAGGAGGAGGTCAAGTGTTTAAGGGCTCTGACTGCCAAATAATATATTATATATTTGTCCTGGAGGACAGGAAGTCATTGGAGTTTATTGAATAAGGGGGTAACATGGTCAGATATGTACTTAAGGAAGATTAATTTGACCTCTGAACAGAGGATAGATTGGAGTGGGTAGAGACTTGAGGCAGGGAGATCAACCAGCAAACTTTTATGGTAATCTGGGTGTGAGACTATGAAAGCTGCCGCTGATGTGGTAATGGTATGAAAGGAGAGAAGGGAATGGATAAGAAAGATGGTACAAATATAAAAGGGAGGAAGAAGTCCAGGATGGTACCTAGGACATGTCTGATGAACTGGGAGGTTGGTGATGCCCCCTGTGATAATAAGAATATTTTAATATATTATAATATATATAATATTATATATAATTATATTAAATTAATTATTAAATAATTAAATATTAAATATATTATATATAATATTTTATTTTATTTCTTCATCTGGAAAACTGGGATAATAATAGCACCTGTCTCTGAGGGGTGTTGTAAACATTAAATGAGACAACATGTATAAAGCACATTGTAAACCAATAGAGTGAAAATATAAATTCTAGCTATTATGAGAATCTTTCTAGTTCAAGCAAACGTGGAAGTGTTAACTTAAGAGTCCTTTCTATCAATATAGGTATCTCTATATTGCTATTATTCCCTGAGGTCCAGTATTCCTAGTGGCATTTTTGATAGAAAATTCCCAGGTATGGACAAGACTGAGGGAATAAGATCAGGAGCAGAAGGGATCAATTTACTAATCTTTCATGTTGTATCTTCAAGTACATTTTTCCAGGAATCAGTGGCTACATGAAAACAATGAGCTCAGCTTTCCTTCTTCTCTGTAGCCCCGGCCTGGGAATGCATTTCCTTTCCAGGAAGGGCAGATTCTCACCTCTCCTCCCCTTGCCCCCTCCTGTCCCAAGGTGGGTGTTGTCTTTTACTCTCAAAGAGGACTATGACATCAGGGAGATGATGACATGACTTGCAGTTGATTTTGATTTGAGGGAGGGAAAACTGCAGGGTCACCAGTCTCACTTTCTCCTCCAGAGACATATGGGTCCTGTGGCCAGATAGTCATCAGGATGATTGGAGATAGCCCAGGATGCAATGGGAGACCCTGGCCATTTTAAGCTAAGGTCTTTTTGGGATGATGTTTTGAATATCCTCCAACTCTTTTCCATGCTTGCCCTATTGCTAGTACATGTACTTCTTCACACATTAAGATGCTGATGGGAAAGGGAACAGATTCGATTGTGAATTCTGATTATGAGTCATGGTGATTTGAAGAGTTGAGGCCCTGACTCCAAATCAGGAGTCTACCAGCTCTGAGTTAAGAGTCAACACACATTTATCCAGAGGTGGTTTGAATTTCTTAGAATAAAAGACAAAGGAAAATTTGCATTTTACAGACTTGGAAAAAACTAATAATGATAGCTGTTTCTCAGGCAGCACTTGTAAATATCATGTATTTACATGTGTACTATAGTAGACAACAAGGTAAAGAGGCTAGTTGCCCACAATGCCTGGAATGTTCCCTCTCAACCCTTCTACCACTTAGAATCCTCACTTTTCTTCAGGATAGCTAAAATGCCACTTTCTATAGGACACGTTTCCTCATCCTGCCAGTTATTAATTGCTAACCAAAGGCTGTATAGTGTGTTCCGGGGGAACCAACACACTGATATAAGGGCTTACTTAGCCATTTTTGGGACTGCCCATCCTCCTTTGGTGTCCACCTGCCACACAATTCTTACACATAGTTCCAAGAATCTGTAGCATAAGTAGTGGCTACACCCCATACCCTGTAAACCATCTCAGCTTATGAACTAAACCAGGTTGAGGGTAACCAACAGGCCACAAACTCATAGATTAAGGGGACAAAGAGTGTTGTCTACCCCAAGCATGTGGAGACTTTCCCTGTTGAAATGGGCAGATGAAAACAATTTCTTCACATGCCCATAAAGACAGCTGAAGTGAACCATGTGGAGCCCCAAGTTCATCTATGTCATCTCAAGCCATTGTCAGTCATCCAGATTTTTGTCTGGCCACTGGACTTGGATGACTCTGGAAGAGTACCTCGTTTAAATTCAATTCAAGTCAAGATATCACTCTGGGTTGTCATTGGTCTTCTTCAAAAACAAAGGATAAACAATAGCAACAGTTGCTAACTATGCCTCCTCTGTGCCCTGTCCCCCATCCCCAACCTTGTATGTATTTTGTATATATTCTCTAGACACTTATATAAGGATATTCTATTTCATTGTTACCATGTAAACTCCTTGAAGACAGGTTTCACTTTCGTCTTTGTATTAAAGGTGCTTAAGAGGCAACCACGGCACAATGGACAAAGGGCTGATCTAGAGAATAAGTTAGACTTGAGGTCACATGTGAGCCTCTGACACAAACTGATTGTATGCCCTGTGCAAACCATTTAATGTCTCAGTGATCTAGACAAGACTAAGACTATCAGCTGTAAGAAAGTAATTGCCTGTATTGATTAGTTTCCTATACCAGTGTAATCACAAATGCAATCTTATTCCTATTCTCAGTACTTAGCACAGTGAGTGTATTTGGTAAGCAGCTAGTTAACAACATGGACTGAATTCTAGACTTGAAGTCAGGAAGACCTGAGATTAAGTCCAGTCTCAATTATTTATTACTTGTGTGACTTTGGGAAAATCACTTAACCTCAGCCTTCTTCAGTTTCCTTGTCTGTAAAATGAGGATAGGGCAGCTAGGTGGCACAGTGGATAGAGTACTGGGCTTGAAGTCAAGAAGATTCATTCTTCCTAAGTTCAAATCTGGCCTCAGGCACTAGCTATATGACCCTGGGCATGTCACTTAACCCTGTTTTTCCTCAGTTCACCAACTATAAAATGTGCTGGAGAAGGAAATGGCAAAATCTCACTAGCACCTTTGTCAATAAAACCCCAAATGGGATCATGGAGAGTCAGAAATGAATGAAATGACCAAACAACAGCCACAACAAAGATGGGGATAATAATGACACCTATCTCTCAGAGTTGTGAGGAAAAAATAATATTTATAAAGTGCTCAGGGTCAGGGCCCGACCGCCTGGATCCCCCGACCCACGGGCCTCTACTCTGTGGGCCCTGAAGGAAGGAGACTGGAGACAAGATGATCCAAGCAGCTCTCTTTATTCAGCTGAGGGTTAGGGTTTATAAAGGCTGTATCCACCAATCACATACAGGCTGAGCTCATCCCATTACTTCACCATCTCATGACTATTCCACATCCTTACACCCACAGTAAGGAAGGAAGCTTATCTTGTTCCTGCAGCTAGTTCCTGGGTTCCCAGGCTCACTTGTAACTTTACTGTACAGAACATCAGTATCTGCAGGAACATCAGGTTCCAGGGTCACACAGAGTTTCTGCCAGGGTGTATGTCAGCACCGTTCCCACGGGAACAGGCTTTGCCTCTGACTTGCACCCCCTGGGACCCTCTGGGCCCCTTACAATAAAGCATTTTTTGAACTTTAGAGAAGCATGTAAATGATATTATCAATCAATTAGTGCTAATTGATTGATCTGGACCTAGAGAGTCAGGAAGAGCAGAGCTCAATTTCTATCTCAAAGATACTCTTATGAGCTTTGTGACTGGGCAAATCACTTAACCTCTTTCAGGTTCAGTTTACTCATCTATAAAATGGGGCAATAAAAACTATAATTCTTGCTTCACAGGACTGCTCTGAAGATCTAAAGAGATAACGTAAGTACTTTACAAACTGCAAAACACTATATAAATACCAGTAATTATCATTCTTTACTCAACATTATTATTCAGGTTTTTTTTGCTTATCCATTAACCACCAGCTTTGACTACATCAGGCTTTCAGTTCTATCAGATAATCCTAAGGACTTGTGGAGTGCATCCTGAATTTAAATCTCACCTGGAACACTAGCTCTGTAATAGTCATTTAACTTTTATAATCCTTAGTCTCCTCACTTGTAAAAGGGGTTTTAAAATGTATTATCTACTCACAGGATAGCTGTAAGGATCTAATATGATGGGTATAAAATGTTATATACATATCAATTATTATTCTACATGCAGACTGATCAATTCATGTGACAAGTGGATAGAATCCACCTTAAATCCAGGAAGATCTAGATCTATCTCTCCTCTGACACATCATGACTGCAATTTAGGTCATCTCAACCTCTCAGTGCTCTAAGTGGCTCTCTAAGAGTCTAATGCAGAGAATCTTCTGATTTGCATTGGTCCAGGGAGTTTCTATACCTAGAAGTTTCTGATAACAGTAAAAACATAGTTTGAGTCCCTATTCCTATCCTAAGTCCCTAAAGGACCTTTTCTAGGCAACACTTTACTTTCCTAATTTGCATGATTGGTCAGGTTTGAAAGTTGTATCACAGTTATTTACCAATTCTCTAATTCAGAATTTTCCCCACTTTAGACATTCTTTCTTCTCTCTCTTTCTCTCCATACCCCCATCTCTCACTTAGCAAAGTAGCCAAATGAAAAAGGACATTACCACCATCCACATGGTATGATTCAAGGAGTGCTGGGTAAGATCACAGGAGTGAGGAGACAGGGATCCTAATCTCAGCTTGCTTACCAACTGTGCAAGCTCAGGACTTATCTAGTTCAAGCCTATCATTTTCCAGATTAGGAAAATAAAATTGACATGGTGAATTAGCTTTCCCATGTTTCTACCAGAGCTAACATTTTATGGTTCCAGAAATTGAAATTTAACCATTACTGCCTGATTCTACTATCCATAGTTTTTGCAAAAGTTTACCCAACTAAGACTCAGTTAGGGACTGCTTAACAGGTAGCTAAGCATAAGATCCCATATGCAAATGGGATCCAGAATAGTTCATAAGGATTTAGAGTAGAAAGGAATTTAGAGGTAACAGAGCATAAACCTGTTATTTTATGGATGAAGAAACTTCTGTTTGCAGAAATATGCAACAGATATCAGATCTAAAATTTGAATCTAGGTCCTCTGACTTTAAATCCACTTTGAATAAAGAATTAAAAGTGGGAACAGGGCAGATGAATGAAAAGTTGGGAAGACATCATTGAATAATATCATCTACTTCATAAGTTTGTTTAGGAATGTTTTAGTAGAAATTTGAACTTCCTGGACTACCTGTTCCTATCAAAGATCCGGAACAGCGTGTGTGTGTGTGTGTGTGTGTGTGTGTGTGTGTGTGTGTGTGTGTGTGTGTGTGTGTGCATGTGTGATGGAACCCCTTGGCATTCTGGTGAAATTTATGAACCATTTCTTTGAATGATGTTTTCAATTAAATAAAATGAAATACATAAGATTACAAAGGAAGTCAAGTATATCAAAATGCAATTATCTATTTCAATTATTTATATCATATATGCATATATATATATATATATGTAGGTATTTAATTTATGTTTATAGACCCAAGGTTAAGCACTTCTATGGAGGAATCATTTCAAAAATGATCACTGTTGATTTGACTACACCGAATAGCATGGTTGTTTATGAGGACAGTCCTTATACAGTTATCACTTCCACATTGGGGCTCAGTGCCTGTGATCTGGAAAATCCATGTAAAATGTTTTGGCCCTCCCATCATATGGAGAAGTCTGAATTATTATAGTATTAAAAGATAAATTATGTTGATATTATATAATACTATACCTGTATTTTATGCATTTCTGAGTTTCTAAATTTTTCTATGTAATCTCCTGACCTTCATGTATAATCTGTAATCACAAAACTCCTCAAAAATTCCCATTTAATTTTTTATATCAAACCATGATATATTGCAGTGGCATTGGGGAAAGTCGCATTGTGGAAGAGAGAACTATTTCTTTCACCTCTGTAAATGGAAAATACATTTGAACCCTTAGAGCTAAAAAGGCCCTCTAAATTCCTTGATTTGTGTGAATTTTGAAAGTTATCAGTTTATTTTATTTTAATGAACCAAAGAGGACGTATCAAGGAGTCTTTGCATTTTGCCAGATCTTTGTTGGATTGTCACAATTAGTACAAGGTAAACAAATACTGTAAAGATGTTCTGTGAGCTCAAGGAAGGATTCACTCATCTGGATCAGATCATTTTAGGGGAGTGAAGTATATAGGTTGTCACTAAAAGTCCTAAAAGCTTTAAAACTAGTTTTGTGCTGGGAATCCAGAGTTGTTATTATTTTTAAAGATACAAGTTTGTGCCAAAGCTAACTCTTCCTAGCCCAAAGCTACTCCCTCTGCTGTCCTAGAATGAGAACAACAGAAGATACCGAAGTCCTGGATATAAATCATACCAAATAAGGTCACAGTTCCTCAGCTGAAAAATTAGTACTACCACTAATATTATTACTAGTGATGATGATGAAATGATGATAAGAATAAATTATTTTTTCATAGCACTTTAAAGAAAGACAGGATGGTGTAATGGTTAGTGAACTGGTTTGGATGTCATAAAGACACAGGTTCAAGTCTTGAGACAGACACGTACTGACTGTATAACCCCAGGAAAGTCAATTAACCTTTCTATGCCCTATCAGGCAACTCTCTAAGATTTGATTATAAATTTAGAGAGAATATTGTCATTTGCATTGATATGAGTTTCCACATGTGGGAGTTTCCTGTATCAATGAAACCAGAGATACACACACACACACACACACACACACACACACACAATAAATCCTCAAATAAAATCCTGCAAAATAATTTTAATGATTACAGTGTGTTCTCCATACTGCAAGGTCAGTATGGCAAAAAAGCATCATTCCCATTTTACAAATGAGGAAACTGAGTCCCAGAGAGGTAAAGCAATTTGTCCAAAATCGAGTGCCTAGAAAATGTCAGAGCCTAGACTCAAACAAGGGTGGAAAAACATGCCTTTGTACGTAAATGCAGTTCTAGTGCCTGATAATGACAATCTCATGAAGGTTAACTAATGTTGCCAAAATGGATCATAGGATCTTAGAATTTAATGCTTGTATATACCATAGAAATAATCTAGTCCCATTCATTTTACAGATATGGAATATGAGGACATAAAGGGAAAATCACTTACCCAAGCTGGAAAATCTAGTAAAAGGCAGAGCCAGAATTTGTACCCATGTCTTCTTACTCCAAGACTGTTGTTCTATCTGTACGATGCTACCTACCAATGTTTAGTACAGATTAAGTGTTGAGAATAGGGATATTTTACCAGAGCTCCATGAATGGGGAGTTTGATGCAGATATTGATACGATGAGGATAGCTACATAATGGTGATGTTTGTTTCTCAATACTTCCTGATTCTATTGTACACAGTAATAGCAATATTATAAGGTTGACCAACTGTGAAAGACTTAGCTACTCTGATAAAGAGAGTGATCCACGACAACTTCAAAGAATTCATGATGAAAAAAGCTATCCACCTTCAGAGTGAGAACTGAATTCTGAATGGAGATTGAAGTATACAATTTTTTTACTTTATTTTTCTTATTTTATTACATTTATGTTTTCTTTTGCAACATGGCTGATAAGAAAATACATTTTGTATGATTTCACATGTATAATTGATTTCAAATAGCTTACCTTCTTAAGAAAGCAGGGGAAATTTTGGAACTTAATTTACAAAAAGATTGTTTAAAAATTTTACATGTAATTCAGAAAGATTTAATGAAATAAATAGAATAATAACTAAAAACACTTCCTCGACCTCCAGAAAGAATCCCTCTGGCAAACTGAGGAAGAGAGAAGAGACAGTTGTTCCAAGACTTGCCTTTCAGCAAGTTCTAGCCACCTTAGAGCCTCTTTAAGGTCAATGGTTCCCATTTCCTCTCCCTCTTACCTCACACTGTTTATAGTCAGTTACACTATTTGAAGCTTCCAACCATTGCTTGACATAATGGAAAGCTCAATGTATCAGAGGCCTAGAAAATGTCAGAGCCCAGACTCAAACAAAGGTGGAAAAACATACATTTGTACTCTAAAGACAGCTCTAGTGCCTGATAATGACAATCTCATGAGGCTTAACTAGTGTTGCCAAAATGGATCATCAGAAAACCTGTATTTGAATCCTTGCTCTTTACTGTTTGTGCGACTGGGGAAACTTCCTTACCTCCCTAGAGGTAAAGTGAAATCCCTTCTAGCTTGAAAGTTTATCATTCTTTGATTCTAAATCCTTATGAGTAGGGATCATTCTATTCTATGTACTTATATTCCCAGCTCATGGTCCATAGTAGGTACTTAATAAATGCCTGTAACTTATGGATTTGACTCTAATCTATAATCTATATGTTAGAGTTTAAGAGACTAATCTCTACTCATTAGAGTTTTGTCTTCTAGCACCAAGCAGAACAAGTTACACCTTGGAAGGAGTCAAAGTACCTGGGTTCTTGCCCTGTCTCTGATGTTTACAACCTGTATGAACGTGAGAAAGTCATTTAATTTCCCTATGCTTCAGTTTCCTCATTTATAAAATGAGGAAATTGCATTATATGGTCCCTGATGTCACTTCCAGATTTTGTTCTGAGGTCTTAAGTCTGATTCCTTTTCTGCCAAGAAGTATGCCCATGTTTTCTCCTGGCATAGAAAAATAAGGAACAAGAACCAGCCAACTCTGTTGTGTATGTATTATTCTAGCCACCATAAGCAGTTCTCTTGCTTTTGAATCTCATGTTCTCCCTTCTATAACTACAAACCATCCCAAATAATAGTAAAACCCATTTAATATCTCTAACAGCTTTAGCTTATTCTAAACTTTAGTATCCCTGCTCTGTCATTAAGGGAGTGTGCCAAGCTTTTGTATTCCTTTCCTTTGTATATTGTATTTTGTGTTCCCCACTTTTGTTGTGTTCTTCTGTATATATCTTTTTTTAAAAAATCTGCAACAGGGGCTCAGGCTCCGGCAGCAGCAGAAGAGGCGGCGGCGGCGGCGGCGGCGGCTCCCGAGGCTGGTCAGGAATCCCTGCAGTCCAGAGTGCCCGGCCCAGACCGACCCCTGCGCGCTCAGCTCGGAACAGTCCCTTGGAGCCTTCAACCATGGCAGAGTATGGGACCCTCCCACAGGACCTGATTGACAGCATCACCCATAAGGACCTGGAATAGCTTAAGTCTGCCTGCAAAGACGATATCCCAAGTGAGAAGAGTGAGGAGATCACTACTGGTAGTGCCTGGTTTCACTTCCTCGAGACTCACAATAAGTTGGACAAAGATAACCTCTCCTACATAGACAACATCTTTGAGATTTCAAGGCAACCAGATCTGCTCACCATGGTGGTTGACTACAGGACCCGTGTGCTAAAGATCTCTGAGGAGGATGAGCTGGACACCAAACTGACCCGCATTCCTAGTACCAAGAAGTACAGACATCATCTGGCAGCCCTCAGAGGAAGAAATCATCAAGCTGGGCCCCCCCCCCCGCCAAAGAAGGCTTGAAGGAGGAGGAGGACGAAGAGGAGGAAGATTGGACCTTCAGTGGACCACCCCCATCCTCTGGGAGGGGCCAGGGGCAAGCACTGCACCACCACCCTCTACCCTTCCTATTCACTAACCTGGTCTTAACCACTCCCAATGGTGTGTGCCCATGCTCAGGCTGGCTGACTGTCCATCTAGCTTGCCTAGTCCCCTGGGTGGGTGGGTGGGGAAGGGTATGGGGTCTTAGTCCCCCCACTTTAGGGGCAGGTGGGGGCTATTTCTATGCAAATAGAAATCAGCACATTCCCCCTACATCTCCCACTTCCACTCCCTTACCTCTCTATGCCCCCCACAAAAAGTCTAGGATGGGGGGGTGTCGATTTTTCCAAGAAATGAGGGAAGATGGGGATGAGGAAAACTAAGAATGTTGAAGGGTTGGGAAGGGCCCATTCAGGGCTGAGAAGAAGAGAAGATGTAAGGAAAAAATAAAGTAGTAATTGTAGGCAACTGTGGCCCAAGAGTGGGCCTGAGCTCCCCACTACGGGAAGGCTCAATGAAGGCTCAACACTGAAGTTGAGCTACAAGGCAGACCCCCTCAATGCCCTCCCTCCATTCTCTAACAGGATGGAAGGGCATAAATAAACAAAACCCATTTCACTTTTCTCTAACCCACTTGAGATGGGTATAAGAAGTTTTCTAAAGCTGAAGCCCCTGTTTGCTTTCCATTCTAGAAAGGCAGAGGAAGTAGGAGGCCAAAGCTGAGGGAGGATGGCAGGGAGCCATCTTCCTTGCTCTTCCTTTCCTCTTTGGTGACTGTTTCACAGTAATGCCCTGAGCCTAAAACTGAAGGGGATGTCCTCAATAAGTCCTCCCCCAAGAGAAACAGTCCTGCCCTGAACCTAAGGAACTGGACCTATGGCTTCCAATCCCCATCTATCCCCTACTTTCAAGGCTCATGACCCCATCATTGGCTAATGGGAACTTGCCCCTATTACTTCAGACTTGGAATGCCCCCAGACAATAGACAAGGGGAGGGGGAAACTACAGTATTTTCTTTTGCACTAATCCTGCACCCTTAGGGGAGAGACCTGGCTCAGTCCAGGAAGGGGAACACTGCTATCACTCTTCCACTTGGCCCCATTTCCTGGCCCCTTGGGTTTATGGCCTCTCCCTAGCCAAACCACTAGGGGGTACTGACCCCAGCCTATGGACCCCAAGATGCCACTCCTTCCCTTGACCATGCTAACTGTGTGTACATATATATTCTACATATATGTATATTAAACCTGCACTACCATATTAAAAAAAAAAATCTACAACAAAGGACCTATAAATGATGACACTATGCATCCAGAGAAAGAACTGATAAATAGAAGTATTAGAAGTATACATAGAATAACTTTATGTATATATGTTTGCACACGTTTTATGTCTAACTGTAGCAAATAAAAAGGAATAAAAAATAAAGTTACATAATAACTTTATTATATATTTAAAGGGAATAGAAAGTTGTGCATAATAGATTTGCAGTGTCATGTGCAATCATTTTTTTTTTTTTTTACTATTCTGCTATGTTATGGAAATGCTTGTTTTATTTCTTGGGTTCAGAATAAAATAAATCAAATTTTTAAAAATCTACATCAATAAGTTCCTTGTTCACCTACCTCAGATACAATGCATGATGACTGACACATAGTGGGTACTTAATAAATGCTTATTGAAAGAAGTTATCTCATATGAATTGTTAGTATTTTTCAGATTTCCTCCTTAGGAGCATTCCATCATTCCTGGGCTTACCTTTTCTGTAGAATTTTAGTCCATGGGTCCTATGGGGACATGATATGGTATAGTAAAAAGAGTATTAGATTTAGAATTAGAAGACCTGAATTTGAATTCTCGATCTGCCACTTGCTTACTACCTGAGCATTGGACAAATGGCTTAAATTTTTTGGGCCTTGATTTCTTCATCTGTAAAATGAGAGGGTTGGGCTAGATGGCCTGAAAGGTCACTTCTAGTACTCATTCTATAATCCTATGATCCTTCCTCTGAAAATACAATTTATTCTCATAACATTTAGGGTGCCATTCTTCTCCTTTCTCCCAAATTTTAAAACGGAATTATCACTTCCTCCCAAGATTTTCATCTATAATCACAAGTTTATCTATGAAGGTGAATTAGCTCCATGATTATAGTTTCTCTCATTGATTCTTCTAATTTTGAAAAGAGAAAATTGACATTAAAGTAAATCAAAACATGATTACCTTCTCAGCTTTTGACAGAGAGACAATTCTAGCGTACATCCAGGCAATTAAATGAAAGGAAGGGTGCATTAGGAGGTTACTGCTCTCCTAGAAGCTGAGGGCACCAATAGAGAAGAATGGGGAGATGACTTCATTGTTCTGTCTGAAGCCTGTTCTATACTACAAGGGGACATGTGAATACCAAGTAGAGTTGCAGTGGGAAAATCTAACTAAACCATGACAGCTTTGCCGCCAGAAGTCAGAAGAGTCCTACAGTTAACAGCTAAGAGATATCTTAGAGATCTCTAGTCTCAAGGCAGACTAAAAAGTGGGGTGACACTAATAATAATAGTATTGCACACCATAAAGAATCCTTGATTTAGAGTCAGAAGGTTTGAATGGATCCTTAGTTTTGATACTTCCTGTGTGAGGTTGAGCATCACCCCCCCTTCTCTGGACCTTAATTTCCTAATTTATCAAATGAGAATTTTGGAGTACACTGGGGATTCTCAACCTGGAGCCAAAGGATTGGAGTTCAAGGACAGATTTCAAGAGGTCCATGAACTTAGATGAGGGTGTACATCTTTATTTTCACTAATCTCTAAATTAAATTTAGTGTTTCCCTCAGTTATTTTAAAAAAATTCTGAAAAGGGGTCCATGGGCTTCCCCAAATATCCAAAAGCATCCATAACAGAGAAAATTCTAAGAACCTCTGGATTAGATGATCTCTAAAGTTCTTTCCAACTCCATAATTCATAGAATCCTAGAAAAGTCATGGGATAGATTCTAACTTCAGCGCCCTAGCTCAGGAATAGTAGAAAAAGAATGAACAGGGAATCAATTACATTCCAATTAAATTAAAATCACTACATCTTCCTTAAATGCTTAGGATGGAAGCTGATAACACAAAAATGAAACAGTCCCAGGAGTTAACACTATTGAAGTAAGAAGCCAAGAATGCATTATAAGCAAGTACCTGGAACACCAGGATTTAGCAATCATGAACATGTCAAAGGCCTCAAAGCAGGGGAGGGTTAAAGTATCAAAAAGGATAGATATTGAGAGTGTGGGAGAAAAGAGGAAAAACATGAACAGGATGAAAGAAAAAAAAAACAGATAAAAACTGAGATCAGTGGAATGTACCCTGGCATGGCCTCCTGAGCTGTATGATCAGAGCATAGATTTAGCTTTGGAAGGAATCTTAGATCCTTTATACTTTTAGTCCAAGCCTTTTTATTTTACAGATGGAGAAACTTGCTCAAGGTCACATAGGTAGCAACAGAAACAAGATTTGGACCCAAGTCCTCAAACTCCAAATCCAATTTGCTTTTCCATTGTATCACAATATGTCTCCAGGCTTCCTCTTCCCTCTTAAAGGAATTGGATTGGCAAGAATTTAAGATTAGACACAAGATAATTGGGTAGTTAAGTAAAAGGCATTCTTTTGTCATTTAAAGGTGTAAGGTAAAGGTCAATTGAGTAAATCAATCAAATTACCCACAAAACATCAGTAATAAAATTCCTTGTACCTCAGTCAGGTGAAAAAGGGTCTCCAGTGAATCAAATTTATCAAAGCATTCTAACTAACTACGAAAAAACTGAGTTTAGAGGTCTCTGATGAGTCATTGGATGAGTATTTGGATTTTCAGAGGATGCTTCGTCAAGTCCTAGAGATCATCTATAAAATATTAAGCTGGCATGGACCCTGAGAGAGATTTGAATTCAGGTACATGTCTGGTGGTGGAGGGGAGAGAAGGAATTGCCTTTGCAAAGGTATTACATTGGGGTGGAGAGAAGCAGAAGGCCTCAACCTCCTCCCACCTAAACTCAACTAGGGAGGTATGGAAGAGCTCAGAACATTAGCATCCTTGGAATAACTAATGATAATGACTACACTGACACAAACTAGACACAGATTCACAGTTCTGATAATAGCTATAATACTTATAATGATAACCATAGCATATTAAGGTTTGCCGAGCACTCTAAAATTATTTAATTTCACCTTCACAACAATAATAGTTATAGTATGTTAAGGTTCACAAAACACTTTATGAATATTTCATTTCATCTTCACAACAGCTTTGGTGGGAAGTGTTACTATTATTCCAATTTGCAGATGAGAAAAGTGAGACTAAGAAAGGTTAAGTGACTTGCAAGCTAGTCAATATCTTAGACAGGATTTGAACGCAGGTCTTTCTGACTCCAAGACCAGTGATTTATATGCCCCATAGATGCCACAAAGAAACTCTACCAGGAACCCAGAAGAAACTACCCCATACCTAAGGAGAACATATTGAAGATCCCAACAAACAGACTTTCAAAAGCCTTGTATACTTTCTGCACAAGAGCTCACTTGCCCCTGGACTCTTCATGTCTTCATATCTTCATAGGATATTTTGTCACAGATCTTGGGGGGAGGAGGAGGATGTTTTGTACCAGATGTTCTTACTGCTCCAACGTTGTAAAGCGCCTTTCTAAAGAATTGGGTTTAACTGATATATTCAACTCATAATCATAGCAGAAAATACATCTATGGGCGATTATGAGCTATAACACTAAAAAGACACACCCCTTTCCTTCAGGAAAACTTAAGTTAAAATTTGGCCTCAGACAATTAATAATTACTTGATACTGAACAAGTCACTTAACTTCTAAGTTTGTTCAACCTGAAAATGGGTATCATGTAGCACCTTCTTCATTGGGTTACTATAAGGATCAGCTGAGATATTGATGTACTACTATACATGTACAGTACATAACACAATTCCTGTCAGATTGCAGATTCTTATTAAATGTTGATTTCCTTTCCTTCTCTGTAGGTCATCAGGGCAAACCATAAAGTCCTCAGGGGACTTGGTAATCATGCTGTGGGAAACTGACAAATCTGTGCCAGAAATTTGGTGTCATGGATACAAAGGAGTGTTTGAAATTCAAAAATTAGGCTGAAAAGTTTTCAGAAGGAAATTTCTTGGTACCTCTTTCCTGATTTAGGACCAGAAGACAAGCAAAACAAAGTGGGTAGGGATATTTATTTACAGCCACATTGGCAGCATCCAGTTCTGAATTCTCACAAAAAAAAAAAAACTAAAGCCATTTGACTTAGACATGATCTCAAGGAAGTAATTGAAAAGTAACAAAAATAAAGGCCCTCTATACATCAAAACATTTATAGCAGCACACTTCTTGTAGTAGCAAAGAAGTGGAAAGAAATTAGATCAAAGTAAGTGATATGATATATAGCATATTGAACTTAAAGTCTTAATATAATCTATAACAAAGTGCTTATCTTCTCAAGGAAGAGTGAGGATAAAAATGGAGGGAATTTGTAACTCAAAAATTATTTTTAAAAATTAAAACTATTTCTACATGTAATTGAGAAAAATAAAAATTTTATATTTTAAAAAAGAGTCTGATTCTAGTAGCTGCTAGATATTACTTAGAAGTTTTTGTGTCTGTACATATATTCCTCTAGGTGTTCTCAACCTATTTTGCATCATAGATCTTGCTGACAATCTGTTGAAACCCATAGATGCCTTTTTCAGAGTGATGTTTAATTCCTACAAGGAAATACATGAAGTTATAAAGGAAATTAATAGCAGAGAATTGACCTAAAGTTATAATTTTTCCTATATAAGTTAACAGACCCCCTGAAATCTATCCAAGAACCTCAAATAAAATATTTTTGTCTTAAATGCGCAACTTCCCCAGAACCAGTCAGACAGCATCTGGAACAATATCCCCAGTCCGGGGCATCATATTTCAAAGTATACTGGCAAAATAAAATGTCTTGCATAGAAGGTGTTCAACCATTAGCAGGAAGCATCTGGAAACTATGTCCTATAACGAATGGTTTAAAAAAATTTGATGTGGTCATAGAGATAAGAGAAAACCTAGAAGAAATATGTTCTCTATCTTCAAATATTGGAAATGTTATCATGAATAAGAGGGAACAGACTATTTCTGGATTATTCCAGGACAGTAAGCTAATGGCAGGAAATAGAAATGATACAGACTCTAGTCCAATGTGAGGAAGAACTTTTTAGTGAATAGGGCGTTTCAGGCATGCAATATGTCATCCTGGGAGGTTGGGAGTTCTGGTCACAGAAAACATAAAGAACATCTCTAAGAAACATTCCACGGAGCAGAGCCAAGATGGCAGAGTAAAAGGATGACCTGTAGGAACCTTCCTCTACAACCCATAAAATACATGTAAAAAATGACTCTAAACAAATTCTAGAGCAGCAGAAGCCACAAAACATCAGAGTGAAAGAAGTTTTCAGCTCAAGGCATCCTGGAAGGCTGACAAAAAAGGTCTATTACACCAGGCTCAGAGCAAAGTGCAGCCCAGCCTTGGCCTACTGGCATGGCAGGGAAAGGACTGGAGCAGGCTTCAGTGTGCCAGCAGCAGCAGCTGCAGTTCCCAGATTCCTCAACCCACAAATACCAGAAACAACTTTGAAGGCAAGTGAGAAAGTTCTTTCACCTGGGTGAGAAGGGAGCAGGGTCCTCTCCTAGCCCTGGACCCAGGTGGCAGCAGCAATGTCCATTTTTGGAGTCCTTGGCATAAAGACCCTGAGGGAATCAAACTGCTGATCTGAGTCTCATGACTGAGTGGTGGCCCTGGAGTGAGGAGGAGCACTGACTGGTGGAGCTGGTGGAGGCTCTGGAAAGGGAATTCTACTTGCAGATCCTGGGCAGAAAAACTTGTGGTAGCTCTGAGACTAGAGAGCAGGCCAGGAGAGGAGTAAACTCCTCTTCTTTGATAGTACCACTTTGGAGGAACTGAGCACTTAGAGCTCCCCAGAGTATACCTTGCTCTTCAGAAAGGACTCAAAAGTCAAGTAACTGACTGAGAAAATGCCCAAAAAAGGAGAAAAAATAACATTATAGAAGGGTACTTTCTTGGTGAATAGGTATTTTCTTCCATCCTTTCAAATGAGGAAGAACAATGCATACCATCAGAGGAAGACACAAAAATCAAGCCTTATGCATCCAAAACCTCCAAAATAAATATGCAGTGCTCTCAGACCATGGAAGAGCTCAAAAAGGATTTTGAAAATCAAGTAGGAGAGGTGGAGGAAAAATTGGGAAGAGAAACGAGAGCAATGTAAGAAAATCATGAAAAGCAAGTCAACAAATTGCTAAAGAAGACTCAAAAATGCTGAAGAAAAGAACACCTTTAAAAATATATTAACTCAAATGGCAAAAGAGGCCCAAAAAACCAATAAAGAGAAGAATGCTTTGAAAAGCAGAATTAGCCAAATGGAAAAGGAGGTTCAAAAGCTCACTGAAGAAAACAGTTCTTTAAAAATTAAGAGGAAGCAGATGGAAGGAAAGGGCTTTATGAGAAGCCAAGATATTGCAAAATAAAACCAAAAGAATGAAAAAATAGAAGACAAAGTGAAGTATCTCGTTGGAAAAACAACTGACCTGGAAAATAGATCCAGGAGAGACAATTTAAAAATTATGGGACTACCTGAAAAACATGATCAAAAAAAGAGCCTAGACATCATCTTTCATGAAATTATCAAGGAAAACTGCCCTGACATTCTAGAACCAGAGGGCAAAATAAATACTGAAAGAATCCACTGATCACTTCCTGAAAGAGATCCAAAAAGAGAAACTCCTAGGAACATTGTGGCCAAATTCCAGAGCTCCCAGGTCAAGGAGAAAATATTGCAAGCAGCTAGAAAGAAACAATTTGAGTATTGTGGAAATACAATGAAGATAACACAAGATCTAGTAGCTTCTACATTAAGGGATTGAAGGGTTTGAAATATGATATTCTAGAATTCAAAGGAACTAGAATTAAAACCAAGAATCACCTACCCAGCAAAACTGAGTATAATACTTCAGGGGAAAAAATGATCATTCAATGAAATTGAGGACTTTCAAGCATTCTTGATGAAACCACCAGAGCTGAATAGAAAATTTGACTTTCAAACACAAAAATCAAGAGAAGCATGAAATGCTAAACAGGAAAGAGAGATCATAAGGGACTTACTAAAGTTCAGCTGTTTACATTCCTACATGGAAAGATAATATTTGTAACTCTTGAGACTTTTCTCACTATTTGGGTAGTTGGAGGGATTATATACATGTAGACAGAGGGCACAGGGTGAGTTGATTAGGAAGGAATGGCATTTAAAAATTAAGTTAATGGGTGAGAAAGGAATATATTGGGAAGAGAAATGGAAGGGGCAAATTATCTCTCATAAAAGAGGCAAAGAAAAGCTTTTTCAATGAAGGGGGAAAAAGGAGAGGTAAGCGGGAAAAAGTGAAGCTTACTCTCATCACATTTGGCTAAAGGAGGGAATAACAAGAACACTCAATTTGTTATGAAAATCTATCTTACACTACAGAAAAGAAGAAAGGGGGATAAGTGGGATAGGGGTGTGATAGAAGGGAGGGCAAATGGGAGGAGGCAATAATTAGAAGTAAACACTTTAGGGGAGTGACATGGTCAAAAGAGAGAACAGAATAAATAGGGCACAGGATATCTTGGAGGGAAATAGAGTTTGTCTTTCACAACATGACTATTATAGAAGTCTTTGGCAAAACTACACATATATAGCCTATATTGAATTGCTTGCCTTCTCAGTGGGGATAGGTGGGGAGGGAGGAAGGGAGAGAAGTTTGAACTCAAAGCTTAAGGAATGAATGTTGGAAATTGGTTTTGCACGCAACTGGGAAATAAGAAATACAGGTAATGGGGTATAGAAATCTATCTTGCCCTATAAGAAAATAGAGAAGATGGGGATAAGGGAAGGGAGGAGTGTCATAGAGGGAAGGGTAGACTGGAGAAAGGGGTAATCAGAATGCATGGTGTTTTGGGATGACAGAGGGGAAAGATGGGGAGAATATTTGGAGCTCAAAATCTTGTGGAAATGGATGTTGAAAACTAAAAATTGATTAATTAATAAAAAAAGAAATATTCTAGAATTTTATATTGGAATAGATTAGATTATCTCTGAGGCTTTATCCATCACTATAAATATATAATTCTATGATTCAATTCAATCTAATACCCTTCCCTTCCCTCCTCTTGATTTGGATGAAAGAAATGAGAGTTGTGATGAAGGACCCTCAGTTCTCCCATCTTCAGTGGATCCTTTCTGCTATCAACCACTTAGTTTGTGCAACTACTATGTTAAATAATATGTTTCTGTGAAGTATTTGATCAGCCTCCAAGAATCCAAACCCCTGTGAACAAAGACTGTGGGAGGGTATTTACTTGGAAATCTTGAGTTTAACAAATAAGATCTTCATTGTGCCTGGCTCATCTTTGTGATATTTTTGCTCTGGTTAATAAAGCATCACATAGGAATTAGATGTAATAAAAAGCTATCAAACAAGAACTATTGATTTCATCTATAGAAGAAGAAAGGCTCATGCTCAGAAACTGACTTTGTGACCTCTCAGTCTTGATGTACATAGGGCTTGCTTTGTCAGGAGAGATCATTGGGTTGTATCTTGTGTTTGGAAGGCATAAGGTATTTTATTAGTTACTTGCCCTTCCTTGTTTGAGCACCTAGTGTTGGTGTACTTCTTCCTATTCCAATATGGTTCTTGGGATCCCAGTTTAATAGCTATTTCTTTGATGAATGATGAATGAGGTGGCAAATCAAAAGGGACCACAAAGATGCAGTGATTCCAAAAGGAAAGGAATCTATGGTGCAAAATGGCAGAAGACAACAGGACATTGTCAGAGTTTTCATATTCAAGAACTGCTGTTCACCACCTGATATCTTGTCTCATACCCCTATCCACCTCTTGTCCTCTTCAGGCATACAATGAATATATAGATAGTGTCTACACCTCTCTAACTACAGCTAGAGAAGTGATAGTCTCTCCTTTATTGGAGGTCTTCAAGCTGAAAGTAAATGTTCATTTGTTAGATATGCAAACAGTGGGGATTATTTTTGAGTATGGGTGAAATTACAGAGCCTAGTTCAAGATTTCTGAAAGATAATTGGAGATGAAATATTGAAGTTCAGCAGAGAGTTTTGGTTTGAGAATTTGAGATTTGAAAATCATCAGCATAAAGATATGGGAGCTGATGAGACCAACAATTGAAGTAGTATAGAGGGAGAAGATGAAAAGATCCCAGAGAGAACTTTGAAGGACATCTATGGTTAGAGAATGTGACCTTGTATGAAGAGGATTCAGCAAAAGAAAAAGAGAAGTGATCAATTAATTAGGGAGGAGAACTAGGAGACAGTGATATCCAAAAAAAAAACTAGAGGGAAGAGAATATCAAAGAGGAAGAATGATTAACGATGTTAATCTGATAAGAAGTCAACGAAAATGAGGGTTAAGGAAAGACCACTGGATTTGAAAATTAAGATTGGTATTTCTCTGGACTCTTCATATTTAAAACTTCATTTTTAAAAAGATGTTAGTAGATAAAATATCAGATGAGGAGCACACATGTGTAAAGAGCTTGCTAATTCAATTGACTAAAAATTTAGTAAGCTTCTTCTATGTGCCATATCCTATGATAGGTAAGAGGGGTATAATGATAAAACAATGAAAGAATCTCTGCTTTCAGAAGCTTAATCAGTAAGCAGAAGTTGCTATATGAGCCAAATCTTGAAGAAGCCTGGTTATTTCAAGAGTTAGAAGTTAGAAGGAGAATAATCCAAGTCTGGGAGAAGAGGCAGTCAGTGTAAAGACTCTAAGACAGAAAATCGATTATCCAAGATGATACAACAGTTAGGTTGGTTTGGCTGAAATATAAAATGTGTGAGGAGCAGTAATATAAAACCAGGCTTGAAAGATGAATTGGAGTCATTCTGTGATGAGCTTTATATGTCAGACAGAATCTATTTTATTTTATCCTATAGGCAAAAGAAAGCCATTGAAGTTTCCTGTAGGAGAGAGACATGTTTCCTATAGGAGAGAAATATGTTCTAACCTGTACTTTAAGAATATCAATTTGATAGCTGTGTGAAGGATAGATTGGGGGAATGGGGTAAACTTGAATAAGTGACTATGAGGCTACTGCAATCTACAGAAGAGGTGATAAGGGACTGGACTAGGGTGATGCCCCAAAATGTGGTTAAGTAGAGAGAAGGGGACTAATGAGAGAGACTAAAATGGTTTAATTGACAAGACTAATAGGATATGGGAGGTGAAAAGTACAGAATACTCTGAGCAGGTATTTGATTACATCAATAAAATTAATCTGATGCATATTTAACGATGCACATAAACTTTATTGTACTTTCCACTAACTGGGCAGTTCCCATAATTATATTTTTAACAATATCATAGATCCTGGGTTATAAAGCCATGCATGTGAAAAGCAATCAATGTGGAAGAGCTCCTCTGTTTGCCTCTTAAGGCTCTTTAAAACCTGGTTCCAATTCACCTATCCAGAATTATATTACATTAATTCCCTTCACACTTCTTTTGGTTAAATCATATTGTCCTTTTTATTTTTCCTTACACACAGTTCCATTTCCAATCTTCATGACCTTGCTTAAGCTTTCTCTCATGCCTGGAATGTACTCCATCTTCACCTCTCCTTTTAAGACTCCTTGGTTTTCTTCAAAGATTAAGTGTCATTTCTTGTCAGCCTTTTTCTAATCCTTTCAGCCACTAATTCCTTACCTTGAAATTACCTTATATTTATAATGTATACATTATTATGTACTTATATGTTGAATTGTTTGATAGAACACAAATTCCTTGAAGCTTACTTTTCCCTGTTTAATTTTTGTCTTTATATCTCTATTGCCTAGCACCTAATAGGAGCATTTGACACATAATAAGATCTTTAAAATATTTGATGGTCAATTAATTGATCTCATTCCATGAGAAGAATATGGGGAAATAGGAAAACAGCTAACCCTAAATGCACCCTCCCCCTTATCCCCACTGTGCATTATGAATGATGGAGAGAAAGTAGAGCTGCACAACTCTTATTTTGTTTCCTTTGTCAAGGGGAATGAACTGGAAAAGTCAAAACAAAAATAGCTAATAAGGAATTGATACTAAAAATAGAGCAATACTTAACAGACCACATTATGGCACTTGGTGAATTCAAGTCATTAGCCTCAGGTGAATTATATCCTAGGGTACTATAATTACTGAATGTGATTTCACAACTAATATCATTGATCTTGGTGCAATTCTCTTATTACCTCTATTTGGGGAAGTCCTGGACTTGGAACAAAAAAAATAACACTGGACACTTGGGTATGGGTGTAATGAATGCAAGAAAGGGGAGTCTAATCCCCCTAATTAGAGGAAGTCCACCCTTAAACTGAATACACTTCATCACCACATGTCTAAGAACAAGACACAGATGGGTTATCCCAGCTCCTGTATCTTAGTATCAGTACCTTCATATTAGATCTGAATTACTATAGCCCTGGAGGAGGACAAATATTTAGATTTTTTTAAATGGAGAGAAGATGGAGTCTGAGAACTACAGAACAGTTAGCGTAATTTTAAATCCTGGCAAAATTTTAGAATATATTCTAAAGGCAATGGATAACAAACATCTGGAAAGGAATGTAATGATTCTGAAAAGCTTGACAGATTTATTAGAATAAAAGATTAAAAAAACCTGCAAACGAATTTTACCTAGATTTTACCAGCACATTTGACAAAGTCTCTTGTGATTCTCACTCTCTCTCATTTTAAAATTTTTTTCTCATTTTACAATTTTATTTACAGTTCCAAATTCTCTCCCTTTCTTCCCCCTTCCCAACCCATTGAGAAAGTAAGAAGTACGGTACTGATTGTACATGTCATGCAAAATATTTCCACATTAACCACATTGTGAAAAAAAAGTAAGAAAAAATAAAGAAAAAATATACTTCAATCTGCTCTCAAAAGTTCAGCAATTCTCTCTCTGGTAGTAGATGGCATTTTTTATCATGAGTTCTTTGGACTTGCTGTGGATCATTGTATTGATCAGAATAACTAAGTCTTTCAAGACTGATTATCATTACAACATTGCTGTTACTGCTTACAATGTTCTCCTGGTTCTGCTCACTTCATTTTGCGTAAGTTTATATGTCTTCCCAGGTTTTTCTCTGAAAGCATCCTACTCATTTCTTAGAGCACAATAGTATTCCATTAAAATCATATGCCACAACTTGCATGGTCATTCCCCAATTGATGGGCATCCCTTCAATTTCCAATTCTGTCACCACAAAAAAAGACTGCTAAAATATTTTCATATATATGGATCCTTTTGCTTTTTCTTTGATCTCTTTGGGATAAAGACTTAGCAGTTGTATAGCTAGATCAAAGGATATGCAATTTTATAGCCTTTAGTAAAAAGTTCCAGATTCTTTGCCAGAATGGTTGGACCAGTCCTTAACTCCATAAACAGTATATTAGCGCACCTACTTTTCCACATCCCCTCCAGCATTTGTCATGTTTTATTTTCTGTCATGTTAGCCAGTCTGATGGTTGTGAGGAGGCATGTCAAAGTTGGTTTAACTTGTGTTTTCCTAATTATTAGAGATTTAGAGCATTTTTTTTCATAAAACTATTGAAAGCTTTGGTTTCTTTTTCTGCAACTTTCTGTTCATATCTTTTGACCATTTATGAGTTAGAGAATATCTCTTATTTTTATAAATTTGACTCAGTTCCCTATATAACTAAGAAATGGGACCTTTATCAGAGAAACTTGTTGTATAATTTCCCCAAAACTCCGTGCTTTCTTTCTAATTTTGTCTGCATTGGCTTTACTTATGCAAAAACTTTAATGTAATCAAAATTATCTTTCATGCAATCAAAATTATCTTTACTTTCTGTGATTCTCTCTATCTCTTGCTTTGTCATGAATTCCTCCCTTATCCATACATCTGACAGATGATTTTTTCCCCATCTTTCCCTAATTTGCTTATGCCATTCCTCTTTATGTCCAAACCTTGTACCATTTTGAATTCATCTTTCTATACAGTATGAGATGTTGGTCTATGCCTAGTTTTTGCCAGACCGCTTTCATACACACACACACACACACACACACACACACAATTTGTCAAACAGTGAATTCTTGCTCCAGTAGCTGGGATCTTTGAATTTCCTTAACACTAAGTTACTGTTGCCACTTATGAGTACTTAGTCTCTTCCACTGATCAGCCACTCTATTTCTTATCCAGTGTGACACTGATTTGATGATTACCATTTTGTTGTGTAGTTTGACATCTCATATTGCGGGCCATCTTCCTTCACTTTTTTTTTCATGGATTCCCTTGATATTCTTGACTTTTTGTTCCTGTAGATGAATTTTATTATTGTTTCTAATTCTATAAAATAATTCTTTGGTAGTTTGATTCATATGGCACTGAATAAGTAAATTTACTTAGGTAGTATTGTCAATTGTATTATGTTGATTTGGCCCATCTATGAACAATTAAACAAGAAATGCTATCAAATTTAAAGATGGCACATAGCTAAGAGGGATAACTAATATTTAGACATGAGAACTAGGATGCAAAGAAATCACATTTTATAGTATCAAATTTAATAGACGATTCCAAAGTCTTGCACTTGGGTTCAAAAAGTCAGTTTTATAAATATAAAAGAAAAGAAGCTATGCAGAATATCAGGGAATATATAAAAACTGGAGGTTTTATTGGAATATAAACTCAATCAGAGAGTAATCTGGTTTGTTAGCTAAAATAAGCTAATTAAATCTTAGGTTTTTAAAGATATTAACAAAACCTGGGGAATTTTGCATACTGCTGTCTTTGTAAAAAGATGTGATTCTGGAATGTTAGAGAGAATTTTGAGCATGATATCAATGAGTATGTCTGAAAACGGGGTTGAGTGGACTCCAAACTTTATTGAGAGAAAACATATGGTCCCAGACAAGTTTCAAGCTAGGCATATGGAGCATCAGACACATAGAAGA
Source organism: Notamacropus eugenii (assembly GCF_028372415.1). NCBI lineage: Eukaryota > Metazoa > Chordata > Mammalia > Diprotodontia > Macropodidae > Notamacropus > Notamacropus eugenii. The sequence goes on from NC_092872.1 coordinate 575,890,977, forward strand.
AGCCTCCTCTCCAATATGCCTCTGATTTCCAGCTTGTTTATCTAAACATTACTAGAATACTGAGAGTAAATAGAAATTGTTTCCGTTTTGACCAGTCACACTGAGACCTGGGAAAACCTTAACTTTAAAGGGCCAAGGTCTCCCACTGCATCCAGGGCCATCTCCAGTAATCCTGACCTATATCTTGCCACCAGACCCAGATGGCTCTGGAGGACTGAGTGAGGCTGGTGACTTTACACAACACTCCTTGACTTGAATCCAGTTCACTTGCAAGTCATGGCATCACTTTCCTGCTGTCATGGTTCTCTTCAGAATGAAGGAAAAACAACAACCTGTGAGTAGTTGCAGCTGCCCAGGCCTACTTGACCAGTTCCAGTTGGTCAACACAGGTTGTTCCTTCCTTCCTTTCTCCCTTCTTTCCTTCCTTCCTTTCTTCCTTCCTTCCTTCTTTCCTATCCTTACCTTCCTTTCTCTTCTCTTCCCTTCCCTTCCCCTTCCCCTTCCCTTTCCTTTCTTCCTCTTCTCCCTCTTCTCCCTTCCTCCACTCCCTCTGTCCACATAGGATATCATACCCTTACCTGCATGTTCTCTGCCCAAAGCAATGTAAATTTTTACTGCTGAAACCTTTCAAGATATGAGTTTGCACAGCCATTTCTCACTTAAATCCAATTCATTTGCAAGTCATAGGATCATCTTCCTCTGCTATTCCCCAATTGATGGACATCCCTTCAGTTTCCAATTCTTTGTCACCATATACAAAAAAAATACCTGTGATAGATAGATCAAAGATAGATAGAGAGAGAGATAATACTAGACTGATACTCTCAGAGAACACAGAGGTGATATTCAAGATATACTCAGTGAAGGAGTGAATGTGTGAACAAAGATACTTACAGAACTTAACCAATCTGTCTAAAATGGCTCCTAAAGTCATACTAAATCATCTTTATAGAAGTTGTGGTCTATTTACTCATTCTTTTCCTTCTTTCCTTGACTGTGAAGAACAACTCAATGTTTTGTTTGAAAGAAAGCATAGCACAATATGAAGACAGCCAGATTTAGAGCTCAAATCATGGTTTCATCCCTTAAAATCTTTGTGACATTGGGCAAGTCTGTTAGCCACTCTGGGCTTCAGTTTCCTCATCGGTAAAATGAAGAAGTTTGATGAAATGACTTCAGAGTTCCCTGCCAGCACTAACTCTATGATCCTAGGTACTGATTGTAAAGCTGGGCTCCAGTCCCAGCTCAACTCCTTTCTCCCTATGTGACTTTGGGCAAGCCATTTCATTGCTCAGTTTGCATACTGGTAAAATAAGGGTTCTGGGCAAGATGATGTCTAAGATCTAGTTTTGTGGAACCCTAAAGGGTGCTTTGCTGACACTAACAATTCCCTCATTTTAAAGCTGTGAAATTCTGTGACACTCTCTGATTTGGTCCTTGGTCCAAAAAATGGGAATGATCATACTTAACTATTTGCCTCTTAGAGGTGTTCCGAGAGTTGAAGAAGGTGCTAAATTACAGTACTCTAAAATCAGAGCTATTTTGAGGTTCTATTCGTTCTTCATGTTGTTAGAGCAAACACCTATCCTGTCACTTTGCTTTTCACTTTTTTTCAGTCATGTCCCACTCTTCATTTAGAGTTTTGTTGGCAGAAATAGTGGGGTAGTTTACAATTTCCTGCCACTAGAGGTCAATCAATGCTTAGCAACTCTGCTACACTGGAAAAAGACTAGACTCACTGAGCAAGCTGCTATGTGCCTCAAGGAATTCTAGCACTTCAATTTCTGGGAAGGACAACCTATCACTGCAGGGCTAGCTTAGGAGAAGCCAAGAATAAACAAATTGTGGGATTCTGTAGTTCTCTCATTCTGTGGAGGAATCCACTCAGAAACCTGAAGAGTCTTAGAGCCCCTGGTCAAGGGGCTCAACATCCTTAGTGCCACTGTGATACTAATGGAGAACTGGGCATAGGAGTAGAAAATACTATTCTCATCACCATTTTCTTCATCATCGTCATCATCATCATCATTGTCATCGTCACAGTCTTTGTCATCATTATCGTTGTCTGATAACTGTTCTAGTTCCCACTCTGTACTAAGGAAATGATAAAACATAAGATTCGGTGGTCTCTATGTTAATGATTTTACAGTCAATCTGAGGAGAATAGTACATATCTATACTGAGACAAATAGTGATAGAAATTAGTTTAGACAAGGTATTAATATAATACCTGGCACATGTTAAGAACTCAGTAAAAGTCTGTTTATTTTTTCCTTCCTTTATAATCTATGTATTTTATTTTATGCATTTGAAAATATTATTCTGAGGAGTAGCTAGGTTTCACCCGACTACCAAATGATTCTCTGAAAATGTTTAAGAACCCTTGCATATAAATTTTTCTATTCCCATTAAAAGGGATGCCATTGATCAGTTGTCCAGAAAAAATGATCCTGGGGTTTTAGTCAGCTTTGAATTCAATGTGAATAAATAGTATAATGTGACAGTCAAAAAAGCTAAAAAGATCTCAGATTCCATTAAGAATCTCAGCTTCCAGAAATAGGGCAGTAAGAGTCCCACTGTACTTTGTATTCTATCTTCAACAGATCTCATCTGGTGGATTGTGTTCAGTTCTGGGCATGACCGTTTAAGAAAGGCATTAATAAGCTAGAGAGAATTCAAAGAAGGGCAACTAGAATGTTGAAGAGTCTTGTGTCCATGCCATATGAGAAACAATTAAAGGAATTGGTGATATTTACTCTAGAGAAGAGAAAATTGGGAGGTGGGAGGTAGGAAGCAGGGTATGTGTTCAAGTATTTGGAAGGCTTTCCTGTGGGAAAAGAATTACATTTATTTGTTCTCCTTGGTCCCAGAGAGCAATGAAAGAGTGAAAGCTGTAAAGCACTCAATTTAGTCTTGGTGTCAGGGGAAACTTTTTAATAATTAGAGCTGTGCAAATGTATATTTGGATTGTCTCCAGGGGTGATAGGTTGCCCTTCCTTGCAAGTGTTGTAAGCTAGATGACTATTTGTCCAATATACTATAGTGGAGATTCCTGTAATGAATAGGTTGAACTGATGATGACCGAAGGAGTTCAGAGGATACAATGATCCTCAGGGATGGTTTAGCTAGGGAAGATTTTAACCAGTCTGTGAAGATGATAAGAAGACCATCCAAGGTGAAAAGTCATGAACAAAGATGCAAAAATAGAAATTCACATGGCATATTTGGAAACCATAAGTAGTCCAGTCAAATGAAAAGGCTGGTGGCAAAAAGTAGAAGGAGAGAAGGTTGTAGGGGTACTTAGAGAAAAAACTTTAATTTCAAAGTGCTCTGTAACTGTAAGCTGTTATTAACCACAAAGAGACTTCTATAAATTATTTCATCAAATAATCACAATATCCCTCATCATGAAAGTGTTATTAAGACCATTTTACAAATAAGGACTTAGAGATGGTAAATGACTTACCTAAGGTCACATAGCTTGTAAGTGGTAAAATTGGGACTCCAGCCAAAATTCCATGATTCTAAGTTTATTAATCATTCCTAACTTTTCTTCATATATTTCATGCTTCCTTGAAATCTTCAAACTCCTTCAGTGCCTTTGCTAGTAAAGGTACCTAGTATACAGCCATGACTCATAACCATGACCAACACTGACTCAAGAGCAAGTAGACATTAGTCTATTTCCTTAGCTTTTGTGGCCCATTGACCAAACTCCTCCCTCTGGACAGGAATTAGAATGGTACTCTTTTGTAATAAGTCTAAAATACCATGAGGTGAAAGGCCCCATGTCAATGTGAATGATTTTTAATCCAGGTCATGGAAAACATGATGTGCCGAGTCACTGATACAGAAATTCCTTTTTCTGTGTTTAAGAATATGGTTGTTTCTCCTATCTCAACTATCATTAAATTGTTCACTGCCTCTTTCTTCCAAGTGCCAGTCATCTTGGGTCAGATTGTCTCATACATAACCTACAGAAATGTAGAGCTCCTCCTCCTTGGAAATGCCCAAAGGTCATCAATCCCTATATGAGTCAACTCCTCTCCTGCCTTCCCATTTTATAGATGAGAAAACTAAGACTCAAGGATACAAAGGGATTCATTTAAGGTCACACAGTTAGCTTATAGAAAAAGTCAAAACCAGAATAAATGATTTTCATGGACACAAGACCACATTTATCTTGTGAAAATGCCTAGCTTCTCTCAGGTTTCTCATAAATCCCTGAAGACAGATAAGTTGTTGTCTTGTCGCTAAAAATTTCCATAGAGGAGAGGCAGCATGGCAGAGTGGTTAGAGAGCTGTCCTTGGAATCTAGATTTCAGTTTGGCCTATGATACATGCGGCCATATGATAGTTGACAAGTACATAAACTCTGAATGTTCCAGGCAACAATTATAGAGCTTCAGAGAAGCTGTACATGTACAAATGTGCATAGAGAAAGGAAGTTTCTCACCAGGAATTGCCTACAGAAACAAAATGAGGCCCAATGAAAACAAAAAACAAAGCTTCAAAGAAGAGCATTATATAATCAGTCTTGTACCTCTTAGAGTCATGGAATGTTAGTACTGGATGATCCCTTAAAGATAGAGTCATATGATAGGTTTTGGTGGAACTAAATGAACTCTGAGGTTCCTTTCAACTCTCAGATTCTGATTTGAAATCTCATCTCCAACATACCTGATGAGTGGTTATTCAAGCTCTCTTTGAAGATCTCTCATTGAGGGGGAACTCATTTCTTATTAAAGCTATCTATTATACTTCTAAAGAGTTTTAATTTTTAGAATTTTTTTATTCTTACAATGAACTTTATGATGTACACATATTACTCTTAGCTTTTCTTTCTGGGGTACTGTGATTGTATATTAAGCTCTATAGTAGAATTTTAAATTTATTCCTCTTCAATGTCATTTTACTAAATTGGACCCTTCATTCTAGCCTGTTGAGATCTCTTTGGATCTTGATTTGATCATCTAAAATGTTACATATATCTTTGGTACTCATAGAGTCCTAGGTTGTTAGAGCTAGAAGGAAACTTGGAGACCACTGAATTATATCAATTAATGAATTAATAAACAAACATTATGCATATACTATGTGCCAGGCTCTGTAAAAAGAAAAAAAAAAGTAAAAATGATTCCTGTTCTCAAGGAATTTAGAGTCTAGTGGGTGTCGGGATAACATGTATACCTGTGGACATCTACAACAAAATATAAAATGGATGTAAAATAATTTGGGGAAGAAGGTGCTCGGCCCTGGAGGGATCAGGAATGGTCTCTTGTAGGTGTAGCTTGAACTGAGTTTTGAAGGAAACTAAAGATTCTGAGAGCAGCCGTGAAGAGGAAATTGTAAATTATGAATAATAAATATGTTAGTATTGATATATTTAATATTAAATATAATAATAAATAATGAATTTTAAATATGAGAAGAAAGACAGTGTAAAGGGAGAGAGATGAAAAGTGGAGCATGATGTTTGAAGAACAGGTTAGAAGGACAGTTTGGTTAGACTTCAGTGTGTGTGATGAGAGTAATGTTCAGTAAAACTGCAAAGGTACAATGGAGCCAGTTTGTGAAGTGTTTAAAATGTCAAACAGGGGAATTTAAATTTGATTCTTAATTTAAGGGACAGTTTATTGGGCAGCTAGGTGGCAAAGTGAACAGAGTACTGGGCCTATAGTCAGGAAGACTCATCTTTGTGTGTTCAAATTTGAGTTCAGACACTTCCTAGCTGCATAAGCCTGGGCAAGTCACTTAACTATTTGCCTCAGTTTCCTCACCTGTAAAATGAACTGGGAAAGGAAATAGCAAAACACTCCAGTATCTTTGTGGAGATAAACCCCAAATGGGGTCACAGAGATTTGGACGTGACTGAACAACAACAAACAAATTATTTGGTTGGGGTGGGGGTTGACGTGACTACATTGCACTTTAGGAAAATCAGCTTCACAACTGAGTGGAAAATGAATTGGAGAGGAAAGAGATTTAAGTCAGGGAGACCATGAATCTGGTGGAGTCATTCAAGGTGAAAGATGATAAGGGCTTTGATGAGGTTTGTGGCAGTGTGAATGGGGAGAAATTGGATTGATGTCTTTTTTTCATACAGCTAGCATTTCCTTTTGACAGCTCTCCCAACCTTGCTATTGAATCCTACAAAGTAGCACAGAAAGGAAAAACCAGTTGACAGCATGTTTATGTGTGACAATACATGCCCTCATTCCACAACTATAGCCCTCTATCTCTACTGAGAGGAGAGAGTCCATGGTTTTACAAATGATGCAACTGATAAGGAGGTGGAATAATTTGCTTAAAGTCATATGATTAGGAAGTAAGAGTTAAGATGAGAACCCAGGTCTTTTAACTCCAAATCCTGTGTGCATTTCATTCATACACTCCCTCTCTTTATTCTACTCTAATTTAAAGGCAATTCCTGTAGTTCAATTTTTTTAAACAATTGTTAAGAAAATACTTCAAAGTTGAATATTATCTTTGTTTTTTAAAACACTTTCCAGCAATGACATCATTGTGCATTTATGATATTACTATACATTCAGTGGTGTGCATTTTATTGTCCCTAAATTACATGTGGTCAAACAAACACAGAGAGATTTAGTAATTTGGCTAAACTCCTCTAGCCAGGCAGCAAAGGAGCTGGGAATTCAAATCCAGATTCACTGACTCAGCCAATGTTCCTACCAGTAAGTGGGAGCTCAGTGGCCAAAGGCTGGGAAGACAGACACAAGTCTTGTATCAAAACTTCAGCTATTTTCCTTCCCTCCTTATGACACAGTGGAGGAGGAAACTGAGGCTCTGATTCTAGAGTGTGTCATAGAGTAATACCACTTTTGTTTGGACTTGTTGGTGCAGTGGGGTGGGATCAGAATAGTTCCATTTAAGTGACCTTTTTTTTCCCAGGTGAATGAAGAGTAACACTTATAGCACCAAAGCTATTTAAAATAAAGAAATAAAATTTTTAAATAACATTTTTGGATTATTATCTTTCTAAAGAGTGTCATGGAATTTCAGAGTTGGAAGGAATCTCAGCAGCCACCAAGTACAATCCAAACCTGAAAAAGAATCCAATCCACAATAAATATTCCACCTTTGCTTAAAATTCTCTAGTGAAGGGAAAATCATTATCTCCAAAGGCAGCCTATTCCACTTTTGAAAAGCATTTATTTTTAGAATGTTTTTCTTGACATTAAGCCTAAATTTGCTTCTTTGCAATTTCCACCCATTGTCCCTGGTTCTGCCCTATGGAGCCAAACAAAACAAATCTAATTTCTCTCCCACATGACAGCCCTTCAAACAAGTGCCTGACATACACTTAATAAATGTTTATTGACTGAATGATGGGTACTCTGAGTCTTTTCTTCTGTAGCTTAAACCTCCCTACTTCCTTCAGCTGATTCCCATATAGCTTGGTCTCAAAGCCCTTCAGCATCCTGATTGTTCTCCTCTGTACACTCTCTGGCTTATCTATGTGTCTAAAATGTGGCACATAGAACTGAACACAATGGTCAAGATTTGGTCTAATCAAAACAGACCATTTCAGCTACAAGATACTTAACACTGGCTTTCAGAGTTTAAAGTCATCATTAAGGACATTCCATGAGGAGTAGTGAAAAGAATGCCAATTCTGAAGACTGAGGCCCAGAGAATAATTTGCATAAGGTGACACAGGTAGTAAGAAGTAGAGATGGAATTTAAACTCAGATCTCTTTTCTCTTCAAAAAAACTAAAGGAGGTCATTTATAGTCTTTAAATTTCTGTAGTTTAAATCCTATGATTCTGCACTGATTCAATTCTATCCAATTCAACATTTTGGGGGCATCTTTTGGTGTGCAAAGTAGGCAATCCATAGGCATTCATTAAGTGGACTATGCTAAATGGTGGGCCTAAAAGAAAGACAAAAACACTGTCCCTGCTATCAAGGAGCTCCTTTGAATGAAGGTGGCAACCAGGTACATACAAACTATGTATTGTGGGAGATCATCTGAGATTGAAAGGCCTTCCTGCGGTCAGTCAGATGGGGAAAGGTCCATTTAGAACATGGAATTTGAACTGAGTCTTGAAAGAAGGCAGGGAAACTAAGAGGAACAGGCACAAATAGAGAGCTTTATAACTATGGGGGACAATCATTGCACATGTTTCAAGGCAGGGGTTGACATATTTTGTTCAAAGAGCTGCAAGTGGGCCATTGAAGACAGACATGAGAATTCAGGGAGAGGAGTAAAGTATAAACCAGAAATGTAGAAAGGGCCCAGGTTATAAGTTTTAAATGTCAAGCAGTAGAAGCAGAAATAGTGCTGGGTGAGTGGGACTTTGTCCTAGTTGCCGACTTCTGAGTGGGGAAGAAACTGTGTTCTTTCTTCTTCCCATTAGCTGTAATGCCAGCTATCTAACTGGTTCTGCTTCCTTTTTCGAATCCAGGTTGCCACTGCTTAGATGGATGGCCAAAAGTTATGAACTCCTCTTCTGGGGACACCTTCTCATTGTGGTAGATTGTCCCCACTAAGTTATCTCACCTGGCAACCTGCACTACTTAACTGCAAAAGCAATGCTGCTCCATACCACACCCCTCTCTCTAAGTCTCCATAGTCAACTATTTGAAAATAAGGTTTGTATCTCATGTCTCTCCCTTATCATCTGTAGCAAATTTCTCCCTCTTGCTCCTCTATTATCCGTGGCTTTGAATCATCATCTGCCTAAGCAGAGCTTCTTTCCCCAGCTACCATTCTCCATGTACTCCTCTTCATCTAGCTCAGTTCATACAGTGCCTAGTCCATTTCTTCCTCTGCCTTTACCCCCTTATAACCTTTGGACCTCTTTTACATTACGAACCAATTTTTTTTGTCCTAAACCTGTTCACTTCACAGTCCTTCCATATTCTGGTCCTCACTGAAACCTTGCTTTCTCCTAAAGATGCCAGATCCTTTCCATCCCTCTCCAAAGCTGGCTGTTTTTTCTCTCTGAAAGGCAGGAGGTAGAGATGGCATACTCCTTGCTACACAATGACACTTTTAGACTCTACCTCTGCCACTCTCACTCAACAACCCCCTCTTCTCTTTTAAAGTTCACCCCATTCTACTCAGATATTTGGCAGTCTCACATATGTACTGTCTCTCCATCATATGTTGCTCCCCACCATAATAAGGTCAATACCAGACTCATAGTTTTATTTTATAGACCAATCGTTTCTGACTTCTAATACCTTGTCTTCCAGATCCCCCATCTCCTTAACAACTGTGATTTCTGACCCCAGGCTATGTCAACCCCACAGAAGAATGGTCAGAAATTAGACTCATTTTACCTATCCCTAGCTAGGCAATGCAGTAGATAAAGTACTGAACCTGGATTCAAAAAGACTCATCTTTCAGAGTTCAAATCTGGCCTAAGACACATAATAGCTGTGTAGCCCTGGATAAGTCACTTAACTCAGTTTGTCTCAGTTTTCCCATCTGTAAAGTAATCTGCAGAAGGAAATGGCAGGCTACTCTAGCATCTTTGCCAAGAAAATCTCAAATGGATTCACAAAGAGTCAGACAGGACTGAAAAACAACTGAACATACACAATTAAAGGACAAATTGAATATTAACAATTTGAGGATTAAGAGAAAGCTCTGGGGAAGTGGAGGTACCTCAACTGAACTTTGAAAGACGATAATAATTCTGAAAGACAGAAAGGAAAAGAAATGAATTATAGACATAGAGGAGAGTCTATGGGAAAACAGGCTTGGGAATCAGATATGCAAAGTTTGATGAATATCTATGAGGTAGGTGGAATATAGAATGTGTAAAAGGAAGGAATATTTTAAAAGTCTATGAAGGGAAATGAAGCCAGATTATGGAAGGTTTAAAAAATCTGGATGAAGAATTAATGCTTTATTTTTGAGGCAATAAGTAGTATTTAAAGAATTTTGAGTAAAACGGTGATGTAACTATAAGACCTGTGCCTTAGGATGACTTTTGTTAGATGTATGGAGATAGAAATGAAGAAAGCAGAGACTAGAAGGAGAGACTATATATTTATAAAAATAGTCCAGGAGAGAGATGATGTGGTATGAATTAGCATAGTGGCCGTAGGAATAGAGAGGAGACATATTGAGAAATGCTGAAAAATATAATTCATAAGTCAAATCATTATGTATGTGGACTAAGGGAGAGGGAAAACTTTTGACATAGAGATTTTTAGTTTTGGTAATTGGGAAGATGGTATTACCCTGGACAGAAACAAGAAAGCTTGGGGAAGGAAAGACTTTTGTAGAGACAATAATCAATTTTATTTTGGATTTGTTGAGTCTGAGATGCCAATAGGACATCCAAGTTAAGATATGTCAGGAGCTGAAGGTGTGAAACTGGAATTCAGATGAGAGATTTGGGCTTACCTTTATAGATTTACTAGACATTTGCATAGAGATGATAATTAAATACATGGGAATGGATGAGATCACCAAGACAAAAAGTATAGACAAAGAAAAGAAGAGAACACAGGATAGAATCTTGGAAGATACCCATACCTGGAATTCAAGAGATGGATAGTGATTTCCTAAAGAAGATGAAGCAGGAATAGCCATATAGGTAGAAAGAAACAAGGAAACAAAAGCATCATAGAAGCTAAGGGAAGAGAGAGTATATGAGAAGAAGAGGTCATTAACAGAATAAGAAATTGCAGAGTGGTCAAGGAGAATAAATAAATAAAAGGGATTTTAGGTTAATAGTTGAGATATAGTCGGTCAACTCTTTGAGACTATAAATTTCAAGGAATTATGAGGTGAGACCCAAGAAAATAAAGCCAATGAATTTACAAAACTGGTTCTAGACATTTTACCAAGAAAAACATAAGAGAGATAAAGTTATAGTTTGAAAAGGGGCAAGGTTAAAGGAAAGTTTTTAAAGGATTTTAAGAGACCTGGGGATGTTTGTAGACAAAGTTAAAAGCCAACTGAAAGGGAAAAGAGATGAGAAAATGAGAGGGAGAAGAAATTTTGAGAAAAGCAAGTCCTATAGCTCAAGAAGAGCTGGGATCAAGGATATAAATCAAAGGAATATTCTTAGAATAAGGAAAAGTCACAACTTCCATCAAAGAATGAAACACTCTTGAGAAAGAGAAAATGGAACAAAGGAGAAAATGTGGTAGATGATGTAGTTTGAAGTTGAGATATGGAGTAAAGGAGAAGAGAGACATCAAAGGATGACTTCTTTTCTAAATAAAGAGATCAAGGTTCTCAAGGGAAAGAGGAGTTACTCTATTGTTAAATGGGGACCTGAGTAAAAGGGAAACTTCTTAACTAATTCAAGTATGTGGGGCTATTTATAACTAACACTCACTGGACTCAAACTATTGCTCTTTGTAGGTTCTTGTGGCAGTTTTAATGACATTCCACTAGAACAGAAGTTCCTGAAGGCAAGAATGTCTTCAAATTTTTATCTGTAGCACCAATATATTGTTTTGTCTTGTTTTTATTTAATATTTTAATGGACCTATGATTCACCCACGTAGGAAACTTCTGGTGAGAAAATTGACATTGTTCCTCATATAGACTTGCTCTCCATCTTATAGTTTTAATGACATGCATAGGTTAAGCAACTGCTCATGTTAACCCATAACTGGGTAACACAGCAAATGTGTAACTAAGTATAAGAATCAAGACTTAAATACAGATTATCAGGCCACTGCACTATGGCTGCCTCTTTGCTTACATGATCTTTGCTTACTATCAGGGTGTTTGTTGACTGTCATTTCTTTCACCTACCCATGTACTAGCTTCTGGTACTCTTTTTTCTGTCACTCCTCCATCCCCCTGTTGAATGTCAACAATGCAGGCAACTGGATGATCAAGAATGATATGGAGAGTAAATTAAAAGCAGCTAAATAATACAGTAGATGGGGCTTTGGTCTTGGAGTCAGGATGACTTGAGCTCAAATGCCACCTCAGTTACTTACTAGTTATGTAACTGTAACTTAGCATCTATCTGCTTAAGTTTGCTCATGTGTAAAATGGGGATAATAGCACCTACCTCCTAGGGTTGTTGAGAGAATAAAATGAAATGACATTTGCAAAGTACTTTTCAAACCTTAAAGTGTTATATAAATGCTAGCTATTGATAAAAATTATTAATAAATTATTTTTATTGATAAAAATGGGTTTCTGAGAAGGGCTTTCATATGAACATAGAGCCATTACCTTTGGAATGTAGATTTAGTGAAGTTATAGTGGTTACTCAGAGGTGTCTTTAATTTCTTGGCAGGGTAATGCATTGCTGAAATAGCTAGATGAATGACCTTTTGGATAACTAAAGTGTTACCACACTTGATTCTTCCCTTCAAGTGCTAGAAGCCATTTACAGATATAACATCAGGGAAGAGGAGCGTCAGTATGAGACTTGGAAAATGATAGTCTTTTGGGGGGGGGTCAGCTGAGGAGCCTTGTGAATCAGAGAAGGAAACAGTATCTTAACTTTCCATTGCAATTTCAGGATTATCAGGTACTTTCTTCACACAATCCCATGTGGTTGAAAATTGCAAGTATTGTTATACTCATTGTTCATATGAGGAAAGAGGCTCAGATAAACAGTGACTTACCTGTGGTCACTTAGCTAGGAAGTATTGGAATCGTTAAATAAGATGGTTCCAGGTTAGCCTTACATCATCCATAAATTCCATTACTGCAGGTTGGCAGTCCCCTCTGTTGTTTCCCAGTGTTTTTACTACCTTGGTCAATATTTAGACAGCTGTAGAAGATTGGGAGTGTGTATTTAGTATATTCTAAATAGTACTATGACCAGGATGTGGATTAATATAAAATTAATTGATCTGTCAACCAGCCAGATGGAAACCTGCTGGTGAAAGGGAAGAGGTCAGAGAAGAGCCACTTCAAAGAGAATTCAGAGCCTGCAAGCTGCTTCTCCATTTAACAGTGCCTCCATTCCATTTTCACCAACTTTCAACCACGAGTACCTTTCCCCTTGAATGAACAATGAATTAATTAATGAATGAAAAGCATTTATTAATACTTTCTGTGTGCCAAACACTATACTAAGCTCTGGGGACACAAATAGGAAAGAAATGCTAGCTCTTGTCCTGAAGGAGGTTAATACATATGAGATAACAAACAGATAACAAATATAGGTGAGCAGTAATCAGAAAGTGGCATTTTGCTTTGGAAAGCTATAGGAATAGTGAGTGAAATAGTGTATTCACATACCTTTGTCATTATCAACAGCAACACTGACTTGATTGATTCCAAAACTGGAAAAGGGTTGAGAGTAGAGGACACCAGTGTAAGGTGGTTGTCAAAATGACAACAAGTATATATGACAAGGGGCCACCTAGATTGGGAGTATCAATAGCTAGCAATTTCTATGCCTACTTTGCCAACTGTATAATATTTTTATGAGAATAAGCTATATGTATGTGTGTGTGTGTGTATACACATATATTTACATACATAAAACGTATCCCCCATATCCAGGCCTTTGCCAAATCTTGTTACTACCTTTCACATATTTCATATACATCTCCTTCACAGATACGACTCTACTTCATGGTCTGTTTCCCTCTCACTTGAATTATTGCAATATCCTCCTAATAGGACTTCTGTCCTCAAGTCTCTCCCCATATTCCAAACCATTCTCCATTCAGATGCCAAAGTGATTTCTTTCAAGTATAAAACTGACTGGGTCATTCTCCTATTCTACAATCTCCATTGCTCCCTATTGCCTCCAGAATAAAATCTAAAGTCCTCTGTTTGACATCTAAAGCTCTTCATAACCTAACCCCTTCTTGCCTTTCTAGTCTTCTTAAACTTGACCTCTACAAACTCTATAATCCAACTAAAATAGACTCTGTGTTGTTAATCACATAAAATGCTCCATCTGCCATCTCTGAGCTTCTCCATGGCTCACCCCTATGCTGAGATGCTGTGCCCTCTTACCTCTACCTCATAGTTTTCATGGCTTCCTTTAAAACTCATTGGAAATTCCACCTTCTTCTAGAAGTTGCTCCAGGTCTCCCACTGCTAGGACCTTCCCTCTGAGATTATCTTTCATTTTCCCTGTATATATTTCATATACCCTGGTTACTTACATATTATCACCTCCATGGGAATGTGTGCTCCTTGAAGGCAGAGATAATTTTTGTCTTTATCTGTCGTCTCTGTGCTTAGCCCAATTTCTAATACATATTAAGTACTTAATAAATGCTTGTTGACTGACAGATATTCTTGATGAGGGTGTTAGAATAAAAAGTGCATTGAAGCTAGTTTCAAAATTAATATTATATCGTAGCTCACATCTTTCCCATCTGACAATGACTATACAGTACAGAGAATAAGAAATTTCACTGTGCTTATTGTCTGTTGACAGTTTAAAAGCATTTACTTCTTTTTTTGTTGTTAGATTTTAAGTTTCAAACTGTCTCCCTCCCTCTCTCCCCACCCCACACTAGAGAAGGCCATCATTTCACACACACACACACACACACACACACACACACACACACACACACACGTGTCTATGTGTGGGTTTCATAACAAAAAAGCATTTGAATAGAAAGAACAAAATACTACCTGAAAGACTTACATGTTTCCAGTGCATATTCCAAAATTAGACTTTGAAAAATATAGGTAGGTTCTGGTTAATGCAAATAATGAATCCCCTGAAGGAGGTGCATTTATTCAAATTTGTACCATATGAAGTTATAGTTACATAAAATATGGTCACTTGTTTCATTCTGATGGAACTATACAGTGGGAAATTGTACAAACACTTTGGAGGATTTGTTATTTTTCATTGTATTTGGGACCTAACTGTAACAAATTTGATCACTGATGCTGTGATAATTCATCATAAAAGTAGCTACACCAATAATGAAGACCCCCATACATTTAGAGGATGGTATTGAATTAGGCATAAAATGAATACAATGAACAGCCCTAGAAAAGATGTGGGAGTAATGAAACGTCCAAGAAGGAAAGAACAAAAAATGAAGAGTCCCCATTTCACACCCCTACCCCAACTCTGTGGCCCCCAAAGATCTTTGACATCCTCGAGTACTTATAGCTAAGACACAGTCAGTCACCCATGGATCCAAGAGTTCATGATTTTATATATTTTTAGAACCTAGAGAAAATTCAGAGATGCTCTAGTCTTGGATGTTGTGAGTTAGAACCCATGGCCCAGCCAATTAGCACTTCAAAAATACTGTCTATAACATCTCTGACAAATTGATCTTCCAGCCTCTTTGTGGACACCACCAGTAAAAGGAAACTTTCTACTACCTCCCCACCCCCAGGATAGTTCATTTCGCTTTATTCTTTGCAAATTTATCACAAAAGTATCAGTCTTTGTTTAACTCCATCATTTTACAGATAATGAAGCAGAGGTTGATAGAAATGAAGTGGCTGGCCCAAGGTCACACAGTAAATCAGAAATATAAAGGGACAGAAATAAAGTGGAAATGGGAGCAGGAATGGAAATGGAGTCAGACTTAGAATTTAGCTTTCTCGACAACCAGTCCAGAATATTTTTTGATGACCAGTGACACAACTGGTCTTTTTAAAGGTTTTCCCTGGGTAGGAACCAATCCATGTGAAGCTGGCCCAAGACTCACAAATAAGAACAGGAAAGCATGTCCCTCTTGTTTCAGACTATCCATGGCATAATCAGAATTTCCATTTCAATAGCAGCTAATGGTTTTCTAACCACTCTTTTTCTACCTCAACAACTCCATAAGGGAAGTTGTGCTGAGTCTATTTGTCTCTTTTTCCACATTTAGAGGAGTGGAGTGATTTACCTGGTCATGGACTTGGTAAGCAGCAAAGTGAACACTCAGACCTATCTCTTGAATTCATGCCTAGTGGTTTTATTTTTTTTCCCAGTCTCTCTACAGTTCAAGGAGACCTGGAATTTGTTTCAAGGGGATTCCATCATTTACTCTTCTCTGTCATAAGAAAATTATGAAAATCTTCACATCGATCAGAAAACTGGGTGCCAACTCCCACATTTGTACACTAGCCAGACTCTGTCAAAGGAAGTCCTATTGAAAAACCCCAATCTAAGTAAAACAGGGTAATGTGGGGCAATTTAGTCAGTCCAATTCAATTAAACAAACATTTATTAAGTACCTACATAGGACCTAGCAACCTTCTCCTCCCATCACAAATTGGGCCCTTGGAAAAGTTACCCTATATGAAATATACCTTTTAAGGTCCATATCTACTCAAAAACATAACTCTTAGGCCTCCACTATATATTTTTTTTAAATCAGTCAGAGAACACAACTACTTTAAAGCAAAGGTATTTAATGAAATTACATAATAAAAAAGGTCATAATAGAAGATTCCCATCCCATAAATCAGAGGCATACTCTCCTATAAATAATACAACTTAAAATTGGGAGGTTGTGCCTGCATAGGGATCATATTTTAGAACTAAATACATAGAGTACACATCTGGCCAGTGAACACAAATAGAGGGGAGCTCATGCTTCCAACACAGCATCACTGTCACTGTCACTGGAGTGCCTTCTATGGAGTCTTCTCCAAATATACTGTTTTGCCCATAGGTCTTGAAGTGACTGCTGGGAGTAGCTGGGTACCTGCTGCTGTTCCTGGTTACCCCTTTGGAGTTTCAGTTCTTTAGAGACACCTGCTGGCCAGCTCAGTTCCAGTTAGCTAGAGTGTGATAGCTAGATCTCCTTTTAGTTTTGCGCACACCACCAGTTATTTCATCAGTAATCTCACTCAGCTAAAAAAAAGGCAGAGTGTCACTAGCATAACGTTGTCTTTTCCTTTCCATCTCTATGTTTGGACCAAGATTAGAGTTCCCACTTCCCAACAGTTATTTCACATAGGGTTAGGTTCCAGAGAACTCTTTTGTTTAAAGCTGGCTTTCTTAGGATTAGTGAGATAAAAAGAAAGTAAACTAAGAAGGCAATTTCATTGTTCTTTACCCTGTACTCTTGACTGTATTATGTACTTCTGTCAAAAGCAAAACTGCACTGGGTTGATGTGTATCTTGGCCAGTGGAAAGAAATCATTGTCTCCCTACACGTACTGTGTACAAGGAATTATGTAGGACATTGGGGTTACAGAAGTCTGAATGACTCCTTTGTTAAGGACCTTATATTCTTCTTGGGTGGTTAGATACAATATACACGTAGATTGTCCTGTTTGGTGTGGTATGTGATATTGTGGGGCATGGAGGGGAACAAAAAAGAAAGGAAGGAAGGAAATAAGGAAGGAAATAGGGACAGGAAGGAAGGAAGGAAGGAAGGAAGGAAGGAAGGAAGGAAGGAAGGAAGGAAGGAAGGAAGGAAGGAAAGAAGGAAGGAAGGAAAGAAGGTTATCTATTAGGTATTTATTAAGTGCAAAGTGACAGCTAGGTAGTGCAGTGGATAGAGCACCAGGCCTGGAGTTAGGAAGATCTGAGTACAAATCTGGCTTCAGACACTTACTAGCTGCGTAGCCCTGGGCAAATCACTCAATGCCTATTTATCTCAGTTCCTTATTTGTAAAATAGGGGCACACTGGAAAAGAAGACAGCAAACCACTCCAGTATCTTTGCCAAGAAAACCCCGTGGGCTTTGTCTGTGGGGTCATGTAGGGTGGGTCATGACTAAACAACTGAACAGCAAACAGTATGCAAGGCATACAGTAGTGCTCGGTCCTCGCGATACAAATAGAAAAGTGAAGATAGTACTTATTCACAAGAAACTCACATTGTAATGAAGTAAACAACATATAGGAGTTTCAGTAGCAAGTCATGTAAAGGATCCTTGGTTCTTACAGTGCTGTGGCAAAGAGGATGGTAAGGCATCTTCTTCAACGGAATTTATACTGATCCAACTATTTCTGCTTCTGATGTGAAGCCATTTGGCAATGCTAAAGACTGAATCAGTAACAACTTTCTTTTCCTGATCTTCAGTAGCTGTGTCTGCTGAGGTCAGGGCTGTAGCCCCTGCAGAGGAAGCTGCCAGTTTGTATCTCCATGGGAGTTACTTCCTTAAGTGATGGCTGCAGGAGCTACTCCAGAAATAGGAGCCATGGCTATTTTCAAGGATCTTGTCTGTAGGGAGCTGATGTGAGGTAGAGATCACAGTAATGGCAATGCTTTGACTTGCCTAAAACTTGAAGCTTCCTATCTCTCTACCAGAGTGCCTTGCTATTTCTTAAAGGAATTATAAAATCATAATGATTCTGCATTTGTATAGTGACTTTCTGTTTATAAAGTGCTTTGTTCTACATTACTACATTTGTTTGAAAGACAGGGCAAAGATCATCATCCCCATTTTAGAGATGAGGAAGCTGGGGCCCAGAGGTGGGGAAGAACCTTACCCAATGATCACACAGACACACAGAGAGCAAGTAGAAAATCTGGGCCTAGAATCCAAGCTCCTTGAATCTTATTTCTGAATTGTGTGTGTGTGTGTGTGTGTGTGTGTGTGTGTGTGTGTGTGTGTGTTTCTCTTACCATTCAGGTGAACTAATAAATAATGACTGAAAATGCTGGGCTCTTGTCTGCTCGATGGGCCCATGAACTTAGGACTCCCTTGTTTCTATGTCACTCATCTCCTGCCCCAATGCAGTTATCGCAGCACTGAGAGTTGATGAGAGGTCCCTCTGAGGAGAGGCACAAGAGTATGGACTTTACCTTAGCAGGGGCTTGGGTCCTGACAGTCAGCATCTTCATTGGCCCTGAGACCAAGGATAGTAACATTGAAGGCAGCTAACCACACCAGCAAAATGGAGGTTTGACAAAACAGGAAGAGGAGGAGGAAGTAAGTAGTAGGTAGTAGGAGGTAGTAAGAGACAGGTTTTTCATCACCTGAAATATAGCATCAAATTATTATTGTTTCCATCATAACTGCTACTGAGTCATGTTTTTGAGGACAAAAACATGCTTGTTTTAAAAGGCAGGAACAGGAGACAGCTAGATGATGCAGTGAATACAGCAAGGTCCCTGGAGTCAAGAGGACCTCAGTTCAAATCTGACCTCAGACACTTGACACTTGCTAGTTGTGTGATCTTGGGCAAGTCACTTAACCCCAATTGCTTTACCTTCCCCCCATCCAAAAAAAAAGAGATAAGAATATATGTCTGTGGTAGTGGTCTATACCTCTATTCCCTAGTGCTAGAGAGGATTTAGGATAGGGAGGGGGGGTCTACATGAGGTTGGGAATTCTGAGCTTCATTAGAGTTAAAGCTGACTGAGTGTGCAAACTGAATCCAGCACTACCAGGGTAAGTCCCCTGGGAACAGAGGGTCACTGGCAGTGGAGCAAACCAATCCAAGTCAGACAAATGAAGCATTTCAAAGCTTCTGTGCTGATCAGTATTGGAATAGGCTCAAATGACTGATACACCTCCAGCCTGGGTGAAATAGGGAGACCTAATCACAAAACAAAAAAAAAATAAAATGACAGAAAATGTGGTTTCCTCCCTCTGATAGGACGTTAGTAAAGGCTAATCAGGAGACAGATGGGGACCACAGGGCTATGACAATGAGATGCTGAGCTAACAGCTGGGAAAGGTCATCAGAGAAGCATCAAAGTTCAGAAAAACATCAAAGAAGAAGTTTCAAAAAAAGTTATAAACCCATAATCGGAGTCTTCTCTTTTATCCCTGACTTTGTCCCCTTGAGCACCAGTTGAAGCCTTATAAATAGAGCTCTCTTCCTCAGTGGTCCACAGTTAGGTTTGTTTGTGTCTTCTCTTTCTGAGATCCTTGCAAACTAGCAAACCCTTCAGGATGAAAGTCTTCTGTCTTCTCTTTGCTGTGTTCTTTGTGGCTGTTCAGACTCATGATGAAGCAGAGCAAACAGACGATTTCCCTCCTCTGGATGGAGAGATGGAGCGGGCTAACTTTGGGTGGAGTTTTAGACCCTGGAAAAGAAATGAGACAGGTAAGAGATAACAGTTTCACAGCTGTGCTAGGGGTTTCAATTTAGTATTTCCCAAAATGATGATTAGACTTTTCTGTCCCCAATTTGGGAGAGATTCTGGGGAAATACAATCCAATGTAATATTTTTTTCCAAATGGTAGTTCTGGCCCCCCAATTGAATTAAGAGGTGTTAGGTCCAAAAACTGAACTCATTACTTTCTGCTTAAACCCTCCCCACTTCCAAACTTCCCTAATAATGTTCTTATTACTGTTGGGGTGTGAGCATTCTCCCAGACCCCTCAAGTTCTCAACCTAGTTCTCAAATACAGCCACTAGCGTAGGCCTTCATTTCCTCTTCTTTCTTCACTCCAGTTCATCTTCTACTCACCACCCAAAGAAATTTTTCTGGAAAAACAAAATTTCTGGAAAACCAGATCCAACCATGTCACCCCAACCCACTGCAGTGACTACCTATCACCTTCAGGATGAAATACAAAATATACTATTTAGCTTTTGAAGCTCTGCACACCAGAGCATCACTCCTGACACACATATGCTTCCCCATTCCAGTTTTCTCATATCTTAACTTCCCCTCCCACCACTGCCTACCTTCACGCCAGTGACACCAGGCTCGTTTCCAGTCCTCAAACAAGAGACTCCATCTCCCAACTCCAAATATTTTTACTCACTATCTCCTCTACCTGGAATACTCTCTCTCCTCACCACTTCCTCCTGGCTTCTTTGTCTGCTTTTAAGTCTCAGGTTCAATTCCACCTCCTACAGGAAATCTTTCTCAATCTCCTGTGATTTTAGTGCCTTTCTTCTACAAATTTTACTTGTATATAGCTTGTTTGTATATAGTTGCTCACAGATTATCTCACCTATTAGAATGTGAGCTCCTCTGGGACAGAGACAATCTTTTGCCTTTCCTTGTATTCCGAGCAATTAATGCAATGCCTGGGACAATACTAGGTGCTTAATAACTGTTTATTAATGTTAGCATTGAAGACAAGAATTATATATCGTATTGGAGTGGTGGGAGCTTGGAAAACAAATGAAGGAAACTAAAAGGGAACTCTGGTGGAAAAATAGAGAAGGGCAGACATAGAACTGAACTAATTCAATTCAGTTGAAGTAAATTCAACTGCTACCTCTGGAGTACCCAATATGTACGATGATTACAGTAAAGATTTTGGGCAAGGTCAGATATAGTGAATTGGGAGAATTTTTATTATAATATAGCCTGCTTAAAAATGCTTTTTGTAATCTGAATTTTGTTGGGATATTTTCAGAATCAGAGGGATTTAGAAGCCAGCTTCCCTACTGGTTGGAACCAAGTTGAGTCCTTCTTCCCCATACTGCCATGTCAATCATTCCCTTAATAAATGTTCAAATTTCTATAGTGACTTAAGGTCACTATTGATTATTTCACATGATCCTCTTTTGAGGATACCCTTTGAGGTAAGTGCTATAATTATTTCCATTTCACAGATGTAGATATGATTTGGCATAGTGGATAGAGCTCTGCACACAAAACCAGGTAGACCTTGATTTAAATCCTGCTTCTGACAATTATTGACTGTCTGACTCTAAATAAGTGACCTTACCTCTCAGTGCTTTAAGAATCTCTCTAAAATTATAAATTGCAGAGAGGGTACCACCTTGCACTGGGAGTATCTTTTCCTGGAAGTTCCATGTATCAATAAAATCACTGTTCTATTCCCATAACTATAGAAAATTGAAGCTGAGAGAATTTAAATGACTTGCTCCTAAGATAAGACTTAATCAAAGACTACCCCAACTTAATATCCAGAGCTTTTTTCACTCCCCAGAAGTAGTCTCCATTTTAAAAATAGGGCCCTGCATGAGGTGGCCCACTATGCCTACCTACAATGACTCATTGAGAGGTTCAGAGAGAAGGCCATTCTTAGCCTGGCTTAGCACGGTGGTCCTTCCAAACCAATCAGAAATCTTTCCAGGTTTGTTTTTTTTCCAGATTTCTTCTTTTCTCTGTGTGGGGAAGCATAGCTGAGAGTGAGCTGAGTCGAAGTAAGTCATCTTGAACATAGACCCAGGATAGACCAGTCCTTTCCTGGAGGGCCCATTATGTTATTTAGTATTTAATCATAGACAATGCATATGCTCAATGACCAATGTCCCCTAAAGGACCCTAAAGATATTGTCAGGAGCCTCTTCAGGCTAATCTCTGTTTTGAGGTCCCCAATGCCTCACTGACCCTGAATTCTCAACTGCCCAGAATAAAACTAAACAGACACTTAGAACTTTGGGGGCTGAAGAAGAGAATTTCTGAAGAAAATGTGTTTCCTTCCATTCATTTTTTTCCTGCTCTCTCCAAATCTCGGGCTATCTTTGTTCTTCTCTATGATCTTGTGTTTGCCTCCCTCTGGAATGCCAACTCTATACTTGGACAGTTTGCTTGGGGAAAGACAAAGTAGGAGATGGTTTCTCAAGATGTGGTTGTGGAAAAACAGTTCATTTCAATTCCACAGCAAGAAAAGAGTCAACAGTAACAACATGCAATCATAGGGCTTTAAGAGGTGATTGAATAGATCTGATATTCTGTGACTTTAAGGAAAAGTTTGTCTCTGGAATATCTTACCCTGTGCCATCAGTTAGCCATTTACTTGAGCTCATTTTAAAGGGCAGGAGTAGAGAGAGCAGATGGACAATGGGTGAGCTGTAGAACCTTCTCTCTTGGCAATTAAAGTAGCAAGAGTAGAAAGGAAAGTATTTGTCTTTAACAAACCCTAAAGGAGATAGGTGTCAGGTGGCATAGTGACAGTTGTGGAGGTGGGAGGCAGGACACTTGGGTTCCAGTCTTTGTTCCATGACTTCCTTCCTTTAAGGTCATGAGCAGTGTCCTTCTCCACTTGGGTTTCAGTTTCCTCCTCTATAAAATGAAGAGATTAGGATAGATAATCTTTAGGGTCTCTTTCAACCCTAACAGTCTATGAAGCTATGGAAGCT
This sequence comes from Notamacropus eugenii, assembly GCF_028372415.1. Lineage (NCBI taxonomy): Eukaryota > Metazoa > Chordata > Mammalia > Diprotodontia > Macropodidae > Notamacropus > Notamacropus eugenii. The sequence continues at coordinate 575,913,848 of NC_092872.1, forward strand.
AGGTAGTATAGTGAATAGAGCATTGGATAGAGTCAGAAAGACCTGAGAATAAATTGTGTCTCTGACCCTGGACAAGTCACTTCACCTCTCTCTACCTCAGTTTCCTCAGCAGTAAAATGGGGATAATAATAACAGGGTTACTACCTGACAGGGTTATTGTGAGAATCAAATGAGATATTTGTAAAACACTTGGCACAACATATGATATATATATACTAAGTATTACAATTATTGATTGATTGATTGATTCCCAGTGGAAGTAATGGTGTTACTCTGAGGATAACAAAGAAAAGAAAATTAGGTAGAGAAAATTACGTAGCTAGAGGCAGATGGGTGGTACAGTGGACAAGACATTTGACTTGACCTCAGAACTACCTAAATTTGAATCCCACTTTGGGTCAACAGTGTTAGCCTGGGCAAGTCACTCATCCATCTATGGGAATAGTAATAGCGCCTACATAATACAGTTGCTGTGAAGATCAAATGAGAAAACACATGAAGTGCTTCAAAAACCTTAAGCACTATATAGATACCAGCTATAGTAATCTGAAGGAATCCAGGAATGGGAACCCAGAGATGGAATTTTAAAAGGATGGTCTAGGCCTCAACCACAGGATAACTCAAGGAGTCTGTCTTAAGGGAGGGATGAGGCAGGTCATGAGGGTGTAGGGAGGGCCATCCAGAATTGTGTGATACAGTGAAAAAATATCTTGAACTTTAAAATGTTGACTAAGGCTCAAATCTTAATTTTGATATTAATTGCCTCTGTGACCTTGGGCAAATCACTTAACTTATCTGGGCCTCAGTTTCCTGATCTGTCAAATGAGGAAGCTGAATTAGGCAGCCTATAAGGTCTCTTCTAGCTTTTTATCAGTGATCTTGTGAATACAAAAAGAAATCAGCGTATAAGCAGGCAAGAAAAAGTCCAAATCAATGTGAGCCTGAGAGGAGGCTGTGGTAGAAACCCACCTTTAAATACCACTGGGGTGTGTCAAAGTTCAAAAGATGGCTGGTGACAGTAAGTACTCTTCAAGGAGAGGTTAATTGCTGACTTTATTTGAAGCTGTACTGGTGACCCAACGGTCAGAGCTGGTAAGGAGCTGAAGGGCCATTGGCTCACAAACCCAGGAAGGGTCTTACATAACTTAGGAAACCAGGTAGGCCTTGACCTTTTCCATGGTTGAGTAAAAATAATTTTTGAATCCACAGAAAATATTAACTAAATGTTTTTATGTGGAATCTGTGTTTGGGCATTCTCTAGCTCATTGTGGTTGTATTTGCAGATCAACTCAAGCAGGAGTTCGAAGCTCGTTGTCAAGAAAAAAGTGGAGTCTGCCGAAGGTGGTTCTGCAGAAGAAATGAAAAATTGGTAGATTTGTGTGGCTTCGGGAGAGCTTGCTGTAGTCGGAAAAATACAACAACTGAATACTTTTAGGAAGGGTGCTTCATGAAGAAATCGATCTCTTGGCCTGTAATCAGCCTCTTGTCAATAAAGAATGTGGATGCATCTGTGTAACTGAATGTATTCTCAATTCTATTGATTAAGAAGAATAAAGAAGAAAGTTGGCATTAGTATCCCAGAATTGTGTATTTTTTAGCCTAATGTCAAAGGCTTTAAGCTACTAATGAGATCATGAGACATGAATGGGGTGGGTTCTGAAGTAGCAGAAAATACTAAATTTACTCTTCTGCCCAGAAGGGGTATCAGATGCCCTCCCCCTCATTAAGACCCTACAGAGGGCTTTAGTGGGCAAGTTTATAGCCTCTTGGTCTTTTATCTTCAGGTTATAGAATGCAATTCAATACAACACAATTCCACCAACGTTTCTTAAGCTCCCATTATTTTTCAGACACTATGCAAAGCAAAGGGGTTTCAAAGGCAAGCACAAAATCATCTCTGGATTTAAGGAGCCTGTACTCTCCTGGGAGGAGAGATCAATATGAACGCTATCATAAGATTTTAGGTTTAGAGCTGGAAGAACCCTTAGAGATCATCTGGTCCAACCTCTTCATTTTACAGAAAAGGAAACCGAAGCCCAGTGAGAAGTCTTTCCTAATATCACAAAGGTGGGAGAGTAGTAGAGGCTAGTTTTGAACTTAAATTCTCTGGCTCCAGAGCCATGTTCTTTCCACTGTACTGCTTTCCTCTTTCACAGGCTCACTGAAACATTTAGAAGTAGAAGTAGAAGGGACCTCAGAGGTCAGTTTGATGTAGGTAAGAATAATTCATCATTTCTGTAGCAAATTAATTCTTACATTTAAAAAATTTAACAAACATGAAAATTCCTTGGGCAAGAATTTATAGGTGAAGTGATGAGGGTGAGGACTTTTACCCCTTTCACAAATGAAGAAGATGACATCCATAGAGAGCTGCTAAATCCAAGAGTCATAATCATATAGAATTATGGTTCCCAAACTAGGCACAGCAGGAGACACGTTGAAGTAGTTTACATTTTCAAGAGAAACACAGGAGAGGACCATAGTACCCTGCAGCCAGTTCTAATTATATTTGTAACTTCTCATTTTTAAGAGACTGAGTTTTTGGAAATTTCCGTGATTAAAAAAAAGAAAGAACTATATTAAAATAAATGAGGAATGAGAAGCAAGGGTGGCAGTGTCCAATCTAAGACAAGGGTTTAAGAAGCTGTGCAGTACCCAACAGAAATACACCTCACACTAGGAAGTCACTGTGGTTTCTTAAGAATGAAATTTTTTTTCAATTTCTGTGTATCATTTTTTCCAAATGTCTACTACGTGTTAACAAATACTTAGCAAGTTGTTTGAATATAATTACTTAATAACCAAAATGATTAGCTATTTCCTTTGGCATGAGCATGACATAAAAAAAAAAAAACAGTGAGGCACTAAGGACTCTGTAAATAGAGAGTTTGAGAACTCTCAAAGAGAAAGAACTCTGTACTTATGGCTGAGACTAGAACCCAGGTCTTAGGACTCCACTTTACTTCCCAGTTGTGATTTGGGATAAGTCACTGAGTCTCCCTGAGGCTTCTTTTGCTCATCTGCAAAATGGAGACAATAAGGCTGCATGTCCCAAGTCACAGGATTGTTGTAAGAAAATCATTTTTAGAGTATAAATAACTGTGGAAATGTGGGTTGTTATTCAAGTCAATCATTTTTATTGGCTTTTATAGAGCCAGAATGCAGAAGGATCATTGAAGAGAGATTTGACCTCAGGTTTCCCATCTATCCACAGGTATAGTAATTAAACTGTCTTGTTTCAAGTGTCCATATCTAAGCGAGAGGTCATTCCAGAGACTGATCTACTCAAAAACAGTTCTCCCTTTGGCTCTTATAGTGTCTAGAACTCTACATTAGAGAGTCATTCCCTTAACTCATAAAACCTCTAGCTTTCCAGCAACTCCCACTGACAGGTAAATGTCCTAGGAATGATGAGGTAGGTCACCTTTAGCCATCACCTTGATAGAAGTGAGCTCACAGTTAGCAGAGGGTAAAGGTGTCCTGTGAAGGTGAAATCAGAGAAACATAGGTTTCCTGATGAAAGAAACAAAAAGGTGAAGAAAGGGTAAGAAGAAGACCCAGAAGGAAATCTTTACCATACTTCACACTAATATAGAGAGCTGGTCCTGATGCTTCCCCATACAAGTCTTGGCAGAGTCTCTGTGTTTTTCCCCCTGTTCTAAATGTCTATGTTTTCACTGTGAGGTTAGAGGAAAGTGAAACCCAGTGGCCATTCACTTCTCTTTCAAGGAGAATGGAAGGTGTCATGGAAACAAGCGAAATTCTTTCTGACCTACAACTGTCAGAAGGCTTTAGGACCTATGAATAGGTCATGTTTCTGGGAGGGAATTTGAAAAAACGACAGCAGGCAAAAAAAAAAAAAAAAGAAAAAAAGATGAGAGAAAGAGGCAATGGCTGCCATGGCTGGGGAGCTCCATGGCCTGGGTCCCATCTTGTTGTGATGTGGTAACTACTGACACTTTTCTCCCATTAGCTGCACCTGACTCAGGATGCTGATAGCTCTCTAAGATATTTACGCCTCTATGTGGAGCTCTAAAAGTAATTAGAAGTTCTGGCAATCCGCTCAATGAAAATGTTTTCTCCATATTTTTAACAAAGGCACAGATGAAGCCTAGATGGCCTACTTACCAAACTTTAAGCTGACAACAAGTTAGAAGGGATAGATAACATGTTGCATGACAGAGTCAGAATCCCAAAAGATGTCATTAAGCTAGATTAAAGATCACAACCTAAGAAAATGACATTTAAAAGATAAATTTAAAATCCTATGCCCATGTTCCAAAAATTAAACTATAAAAATATAGGATGAGAGAGAGATATCTAGAAAATTGTGTGAATAAGATCTAAAGGTCTTAGGTCACTGCAAGAACAAAATGAATCTACGTGGTAGTCAAAAAAAAAAAAAAGCCTACGCTGTCTTGGGTTACTTTAGGAAAGACAGTCTAAAAAAGTTGATAGGTCCATTATGCTGTGCTGTGCTTAGACTAAATCTAGAGAATTTTAAGTTCTATGGATCACATTTTAGTGTGAGCCATGGCCCAGTGCCCAAAGCAATCGATAAATATACAAAGGTAGATCTGGTCTAGGAACCTGTTTTTAAAATATCACTTTCTCTTTCTCCCATTACATCCCTCATTGCTAATTTTCCACTACTGAAGGTTTTAAAGGAGAATTTCATCTTTCATACAGACACTCAAAATAGCAACTCAAATATTGTGAACTGGACAGACTTTATTTCACACCACAGAAAATGTAAACCCACGTATGAGTTACATGCTCAAATCAACAAATTCAGGAGACACATGAAGGAACTACAAAAGCTCAAAAGCATCAGTGCAATTCTTCCCCCTCTACAGGAAGTACTACTAACCACCATGGGAGTATAACTCAGAATCACTCTAGGATTTCTTCCTTCCTTCCTTTAAGCAGAAAATTCAGCAATGTAAGTTTTTATTTTCTGCCTTCTATAATATCATATTCCAAGCTCTCCACTCCTTCCCGTGGTCGCTAGATGATGTGTCTCCTTAATAATTGATTAAAGAGATATTATATAGGGTATAATTACAATAAGAGAATTTTCCTCCTGGTTAATTTCAGTATTTTTTTTCTTTTACCTAGAAGCTCTTATTTTTGGTCATAATGTTCCTGGGAATTTTCATTTAGGGTTTCTCTTAAGAAGTGACTGGTGAGTTCTTCCTATTTCCACTTCATCTTCTGGTACATTTGCCTAAAGATGATTTTGTGAACTCACATAGGGCAAGTGCTCACATGGTGGCCAAAAAAAGCAACACAAAGACATTCTCAAGATCTCATTTAAGAACTCTGGAACAGATGGTGTGACATGGGAGACTCTGGCCCAGGACCCTGCATCACAGAAGATTCTGTGCTCTATAAGCAAAGCAGAGTTGAAGCAGTTCTAAAGAAACACAAGATGTGCAAATTTAAAGAGTACACCTCAAATGTTCACTGGACTATTTGTACCCAACCTGTGGCAGAGCATTGAGCTTGTATTGGTCTGATCAGCCACAGTCAAACACACTGTAATTTGACTCTAATATATTGATGCCATTGTTGCCATTTAAGAGAACAAAGGACAACAGTCCAACTCATCTTCTGGTTTTAAGAGATCTGGGCAGGTTTCCTTTCAAAGATTTCTTGGGAAAAGATATCTAAGTTCTCTCTTTTCCCTTTGGTCATAAATTTCAGGTAGTCTGATGATTCCTAATTTTTTTCTCCATTCAATCCTGAGGTCAAGTGTTTTTAACATGAGATACTTTATATTTCTTTCCTAATTTTTAGTCTTTTGACTTTGCTTTAACATTTCTTATTGTTTTGGATCAATTATACATTTCAGAGAGTTTATTGAATGGACAAGGTTTTGTTTATCTTGTACCAAGATTTTACTTCCATTTCTAATTTTTTCTTCCATAGCTCTTGTTTTCTAATATTTTTTTCCTCTTGTATTCTCGTTGCATTTCAAAAAACTTTGTGAACTTTTTAAAACCTCTCCCTGAGGTGCTCCATGTGCCATGCTTCTGGCCAGATCTAGGCCTTAGTATCCACAGACTTCTCTTTCTATCTATCCATGTCAACTTCAGTAGGAAAAATGACTTGTTACACCTTTTTTAAAAATTCTTCACCAACCGTACCTAAATCAATAAAAGAAATTTATTGAGTCAGGAGACCAACTTTATTTCTTTGTGGCACTCTACTAGACAAGCTTTAATTGAATGTCTGAGTTTCTGATGCTTCATGTTCCATATCCCTTCACCCAATTAACATCTAGTTTTGATACCTCATGAAGGGGAAACACTTCTCAGGGCCACACAGCTAGAAAGTGTCTGAGGCCAGATTTGAACTCTAGAAGATGCATATTCTTCATTCCAGGGCCAGCAGTCTATCGACTGTGCCACCTAACTGCTAGACATGAAGTTCTTCAAAATACTGCTGTTGCTCTTTCACCGCATAAAAAAAAATATTCAAATTTATGATATTGCATTGGGTTCTGGAATTTCCTTTCATAGGAAATGTACTCAGGACAGTTAAATTGGCAACCCACTACCCTCACTATCCCAATACTGCACTACGATATTGTAGGTGTCTTGTTCCTCCAGATAATGGAGTTAGCTTTTCTCATCACTGGGGGCCAGGTGTGCTGCCCTTCTCTCTAGCTAAAAGGTCAGTTGCCTTTCTTGTCAATAGAACACTGGATCTCTGAACCTCTGAGCTATGTACTGCCCAAGAAATCTGCCTTCTCTGTTAGAATACTCAATTCCAGGGGTAGGCTATCTAGGAAATTCTCTCCATAATTGCTATTTGTTCATCTGCCATTGCCTTTCCAGCAATTCTTGATACTTTATTTACCATTGCCCCAGTCACAATCACTTCTTGTGTGGAAAAAATTCATTTTCAAGTCTCTAACATCTTATACTAACAAAAGGGAAAATGAAAAGAAAAGGTGAGGCAGAACTTGGTTTCTGGGAGTGCTCCTCTTCAGCCTCCTGGGCTTGAGCAGCTCATCAATGTGCCTTTGCCCTTGAACACTGGATTATGGGAGCACACTACTTTCCAAGAACTGCAATATTCTTTGACTCTTTCTGGAAAAAAAAATAAACAAAACAGGAAATTAGGGGGAAAAGTGATCTATTGATTCCTTTTGAAGAGGCAGCCCCAAGATGAAGTTCCTCCTACAAGAGTCAATCCTTGTAAGATTCTGAGTCAATCAATTCATCTTAAGGGAGGTAGCCACCATCAATAAATACCTGTCTCCAGGAGATGGCAAAAAATGGCTCCAAACCAATGAATTGATCTTGGAAGCTACCGTAATAATTGAAAGGCAATTCAAAGATGTCCTTATTCCTCTCAGGAAAGTGCTAGTATACAGATTAAACCCTCCACAGAAAGATTTCCAAACAAAACAAAGTTTCCAGACAAAAATGTCTACTCTTTATACTCCTCAAGATATTCAGAGAACTTCCTTGACCAACCTCCTATACTAGGAAAAAATATGGAGAAACTGGAGCATGTCCATAGAAGAAAGAGAATACTGAAAGAAGTGGAGATCATTTCAAAAAAAGAATCAATGGGAGGAAATAAGAATGTTTAGTCCTGAGAAGAAAAGATTGATAAAGAATAATTGGTGGTAAGACATGATAAATGTGATCAAGTATTTGAAGGGTTGCCAATCAATAGAGTTCATAGCTTCAAAATTCATAGACTAGGTTAGGAGAAACCTCAAAGCTCATCCATTCTAATCTCTTCATTTTACAGAGGAGAAAACTGAGATTTGGAGATGGTAATTGACTTGTCTAAGGACACATAGAATAGAGCCAGGAGGATTTGAAAACAAAATAGTTGAGGATGAATTTATTACTTTTTCCCCACCACACTCAGCAGCCTGGTCCTAAAGGATATAGAAGTAGAAGCAAGGGATGGAAGTTACAAAGAAGTATATATATATATATATATATATATATATACATACTCTTAATGGAAGGAAAATCAGAGTATGTTTTTGTAATCTCAAAGTGCTTTTTCATGGATATCTACACTGTAGTCAATTTTCTTGATATAAAATGGTAATAAATCCACTTCCACTAAAAATAAATAAGTAAAAAGTAGTGAGAAAGATCTGTTCTCCTGATGTTATATGGAAAGACTGAGAGTTAACCTGGGTTACCACACGCCATAGGGGAAGCATTGTTCTTTCGATCACAATTTGAGGGAATGTCATTCAAGTCAGTTATCCCTCTGGGGAAGGATAGTGCTAATGAATGTTTAACAGCCAGTTCTTCAAAAAAAAGAAAAACACACATAGGACATCCTTTTCAGTTTAATCTACAGCACATCAGGAGGCCCTGAGTTCAAATACAGCCTCAGACACTTGACACTTACTAGCTGTGTGACCCAGGGCAAGTCACTTAAATCCGATGGCCTTATAAAAAAAAAAAGTTTATTAATATTTTTAAATTTTAACACTAATTAATATTGTTAATAATTTCTCCATTACTTTCTAAAGCCTAGAAAATAAAACAGGGATCAATTTGCAGTGGTTCCCAACTTCAGAGATATAATTGCTCATACTGAAAATTTAACAATTGGTTTCCATGAGGCTTGACTCCAGTACACTATGGCTTTGGAGAATCTCTTGCCTTCACTGTCATCTGACAGACAACTCATGTACTGGAAAGAACAATTAAATGAGATTCAGAGGACTGGGCTGTAGTTTCTGCTCTTTGACATTAGGCAAGTTATTTCATCTTTCTGAGACTTGGTTTCTTCATTTTGAAAATGGGGTTAATAATCCCTACTCTGTCTCACCAACTTGGCTTGATCTGAGGAAATAACTAAGCTCATAGGTTCATAGATTTAAAATCTAGAGGTAGATGACCTCAGAGATTATGTATTCCAACCTTCCATGTTACAGATGAAGAAAAAGAAATCCAGAAGACATAAGAGATTTGTCATGGTCAGAAAATTAGTAAGTAACAGTGTTGGAATATAAAATCAAACATTTCTAAGTCCACAAAATATTATGTTAATAAATTTAAAGTGAACGGTAAACCATAAAGTCTGACACAACTGTAAGATATTATTTTTGTTGTTCTTTTGGGAGAGTGCCATTTTGAGTTTATGGGTGATGAATTTCACAATGCAAAAGAAAAAAAATTTAAGAGAAAAAGATGAGTGCCAAGAATGAGTTTGCCAATAGGAGAGGAGGTAAATATGGTTCCAACATTTACTGTTTGGATGATGAAGACAGAACATTGTGATTGGAGTCTGAAAATGCTGTAGAGGGAATGGGAAGTTTGGGAGGAAATAGTGAGTCTCTAATGTGGCTGAATGGTATCTGAAAGAGAGGAATGTGAAATAAGGTTGAGTTTAAATCCTACCTCAGAAATTACTAGCAGTGTGCCCAGAAGTGCTTTATTTAACATTTCAGGGCTTCAATTTTCTTATCTGAAAAGTGGAGGTGATATGATGCACTGTAAAGAGTAGTGGAAATTCCACAGCTGGAGTGCCAAAGAATTGTGCCAAGGAATACCCATGTCATTTTGAGCAAACACTTTGTGCCATTGGACCTCTTTTTCCTTTTCTATCAAACTGGGAATCAGAACAGATAATGTCTATATTCTGTAATCCTGCCTCTATGACCATCTTCTTGTCAGAAAAGGACATTCAAAACAATAGAAATGGGAATTTGTATGAGTTTATTAAAGACTACACAAATATCAGATATTATCTTTACCTCAAGGATTAGGGAAAGGACCACTGACTAGAGAAACCAAAAATCTCTAAGGGAGAAAAAAATGAGTCAACACCAATTCTGTATACCAGAATAAAGTCCAAAGAGGTACACAAACTAGGTATAAAAACTGTTATTATAAACAAAGTAGGGAAGCAACGAATAGTTTGTCATATTTCTGGAGGATGGAGGAATTTATGAGTAAACAAGAGATAGAAAACATTATGAAATGCAAATTGCATAACTTTGATTACATTAAATTGAAAAGTTTTTTGCAAAAACAAAGCCAATGGAGGGACGGAGCCAAGATGACAGGGTAGAAAGATGCACATACACTAACTCTTACCCTACAGCCCATAAAATACCTGTAAAGAAGAACTCTCAACAAATTCTAGAGCAGCAGAAGCCACAGAACAATGGAGAGGAAGAGATTTCTAGCCCAGAGTGACCTGAAACAGCGACAGGAAAGATCTATTCCACAGACGCGGAGCAGGGCCCAGCCCAGCCTTGGTTACGAGGCACTGAGAGGAGCAGATCCTAGCAGACTTTAGGGACAGAATCTCTAGCGACAGCACAGATCCCTCAACCCACAGGTGCCAAAGGTCAATGAGAATGTTTTTTTGGCTGGCCGAGAAGGGAGCAGGGTATCCCCATAACTCAGGCCTCCTCAGGTGGCAGCAAATGGGGGGGAGGAGGGGAGCTTAAAAAACAAGTTAGCAGCTTACTAAAGGAGAACCAAAAAATGCTGAGGAAAATAACAGCTTTAAAAAGAGGCTGACTCAATTGGAAAAAGAGGTCCAAAAAAGCCAATGAGAAGAAGGAGGCTTTAAAAAACAGAATTAGTCAAATTGAGGAGAAGGTTCAAAAGCTCACTGAACAAAATAATTCATTGAAAGAGAGAATTGAGTTCAAGGAAATTAATGACTATGAGATAAACCAAGCAGTTAGTAAACAAAACCAAAAGTTTGAAAAAATAGAAGATAATGTGAAACATCTCCTTGGAAAAACAACTGATCTGGAAAATAGATCCAGAACAAACAATTTAAAAATTATGGGACTACCTGAAAGCCATGATCATAAAAGAGCCTAGACATTATCTTCCATGAAATTATCAAGGAAAACTGCCCTGATATTCTAGAACCAGAGGGCAAAATAAATATTGAAAGAATCCACTGATCACTGGCACACAAATATAGATGGAGAGTACAGGGTGTGTTGAAGAGACGATATCTACATACAAAAATTATAATAAAATAAAAATTAAGGGGTGAGCGAGGAAAATACTAGGAAGAGAAAGGGAGAAATGGAATGGGGCAGGCTATAATTCATAAATGAGATAAGAAAAATCTTGTTCAATGGAGGAGAAAAGGGAGAAGAGGAGAGGGGAAAAATGAAGCTACTCTCTCCATATGTGGCTGAAGGAGGGAATAACATGCTCACTAAATTTGATATGAAAATTTGTATCACACCACAGGAAAGTGGGGAAGGAGGCGACAAGTAGGGTGAGGGGAATGATAGAAGGGAGGGAAAATGGGAGAAGAGAGTTACTAGAAATAAACACTTTCAAGAAGGGACAAGGTCAGTTGTGGGGGGGGGGGGAAATAAGGGGAGCTAGAGTAGGACAGAGGGCAGTATAATTAGTATTACACAACATGATTATTATGGAATTCTTTTGCAAAACAACACATACTTAGTCTGTATTGAATTGCTTGCCTTCTCAGTAGGGTTGGGAAGGGAGGGGGGGAGGGAGAAAAGTTGGAATTCAAAGTATTAGCAATGAATGTTGAGAATTTTTATTATATATAATCAGGAAATAAGAAATATAGGGAATGGGATATAGAAATTTATCTTACCCCACAAGAAAAGAGAGAAGATGGGGTTAAGGGAAGGGTGGGGTGTGATAGAAGGGAGGATACACTGAAGGAAGGAGTAATCAGAATGTAAGGTATTAGGAAGCAGGGGGAGGGGAGTGTTGGGGAGAAAAATCAGACATGTTACAAAGTGAGGTAAAAACAGTTAGTATTAAAACAATTGACTGAATTAATTACTGAGAATAAATCAATGGCATATTTAGCTTGGAAAAAAGAATTTTAGTCTAAATTTCCTAGAGGAAGACATCCTCGGGTAAAATTTGGCATTGGTGGAAAAGTTAAGGTTTTAATGGTAAATTTGATTTTATGATTGTTATTTAATCAGGAACTAGAACATGTACAGAAAAAAATGTAAGCCACTAAAGACTTGCCTCAAAAGATGTTCCCTAGCCAAAGTGAAATTATAATCATATTTGAAACCTGGTTATTGGAACTTACCATTTTTAGATGTTATAAGACTATTAAGTGACTGTTCTTCTGAGTCTAACTCCAGGTATGAAGAACAAGAAAGGTGGTCTGAGCCTCCAATCCAAGGTGCCAGTAAGCCTGTGAGATGCTAGTATGGTGATCTCATCGGAAGGGTAGGAGAGTGGCTGTTCAGCCTGGGCTAAGGTGGAATTCTCCTGACTCAATTTCCCCACTGACACTTGGAAGAATTTAAGCCTGACTAGATGCAAGTGGATAATCTAATCCTGCCTGCAACTGACATGAAGTTGGGGAGATATTGTATCCCTGCAATGTCCCTAACCTTGGTGGCAATTTCCTATAGTCTAAAGGTTTGTAAGCTTAATACCAGATTTATTAAATTACAGACTATGGGTAGGGAAACATCTGGTAGGACTTTAGACCAACAACCATAAGTTAGGGTCCTTAAATTCCTAGTAATATTGTGGAGACTATTAGGTAAAGAGCTTGTGAAGTTAGCAACATAAATATTATTTGTGTCTCAGTTGGTTAATGTTTAAAAAAAATTCTTTTCTGGTTCATAATGTAAATACTTTAAAAAGAAGTATCACCTGACCAGAAGTTTTAATTGTTTTATCTGTTATAAACTGTATTAAAAAAGAAAAATTGAAATTAAAAAAAAAGTATCTGAATTGAAAAAAAAAAAAAACCAAGCCAATGCAACCAAGATTAGGAAGAAAGCAGAAAACTGGGAGAGAATTTTTACAACCAGTGTCTGTGATAAAGGCCTCATTTCTAAAATATATAGAGAAATGAGTCAAATTGACAGGAATACAAATCATTCCCCAATTGATAAATGGTCAAATGATATGAACAGACTGTTTTTAGAGGAAGAAATTAAAGCTACCTATAGTCATATGAAAAAATGCTCTAAATCACTATTGATTAGATGCAAATCAAAACAGATCTGAGATCCCACATTACACCTATCAGATTAGCTAACATGACAAAACAGGAAAATGATACATGTTGAAGAAGATGTGTGAGAGCTGGAATTCTTTGTTGGTGGAGCTGTGAATTGATCCAACCACTCTGGAGAGCCATATGGAAATATGCCCAAAGGGCTATAGAAATGTGGATACCCTTTGACCCAGCACTAGCACTTCTAGGGCTATATCCCACAGAGGTCATAAAAATGGGGAAAGGACCCACATCTACAAAAATATTTACAACAGCTCTTTCTGTGGTAGCTAAATCTAGAAATCAAGGGGATGCCCATCAACTCGGAAATGGCTGAGCAAGTTACAGTAATATAATGTGATGAATGTAATGGAGTACTAGTGTAATGGAATACTACTGTCCTATAAGAAATGATGAACATCTGGAATTCAAAAAAACCTGGAAAGACTTATATGAACTGATACTGAGTGAAGTGAGCAGAACCAGGAGAACAGTATACACAGTAACAGCCAAGGACTGTTTTAAATAGGCTTAATCTTCCACAGCAATGCAAGAACCTAAAATACTTCTAAAAGACTCAAGATGCAAAATCCCATCCACATCCAGAAAAATAAATATGGAGTCAAAATGCAGAATGAAGGAGACCATTTTCTCTTTTGTTATGTTTTGTTCTGTTTTGTTTCTCTCATGGTATCTCCCATTCATTTTAATTCTTCTATGCAACATGACTAATGTGAAAATAGGTTTAATAGAAATGTATGTGTAGAGCCCATATAAGAATGCATGCCATCTGGGAGAAGAAGGAGAGAGGGAGGGGAAGAAAATTTGGAACTTATGGAAGTGATCATGGAAAACTGAAAAAAAATTAATAAATTTGTGGGTAAAATGAGTCAATAACCACAGAGAGAACTATGGAGTTTTAGAAGTGAGAGAAATTCTGGAAAAAGAGTTTGTGCAGTCACCACACAGACACAAGTCTCAAAGGATAATGTTTTAATTGCATGATTAGGGTTCAGAAGAGTGGATAGCCAATCAGTAGATTACCAAGGACAGCTAGAAAACTCTGTGTTGTTCCTTCCTCTCAGAGCTTAGGAAAAGCAGCAAATGTATCCTGAGAAATTCTTTAGGCAACGGCCTATCCGTTTTCCCCCAGAGCAGGTTCTTCTGCAGGAACATTGTCGGTACAATGGCTTTCTATTTTTCCCTGTGCAGAAAAAAGATTGGAAAAGTATGTCTTTGTCACCTTACGATACAGCACAGCTACTCCAGATGTAGCCCCATACAACTGTGCTTGCTGCCAAAGGGGCCTCATCATAATTCATGGTGCAAAGAGGGAGTGTGGTACAGTAGATGAAGCCCTGGAGGATTCAGATTCCAGCTAAGATGCTGAGCAGCTTTGTGACCTTGCTTAAATCACTTAGTGTCTGTGAGTCCCAAGTTTCTCATCTTGAAAATGAGGGGATTGACATAGATGACCTTTAAGGTCCCTTCTACTTCTAAATCAGACATCTATGACTGATAAATGAGTGATGATTGATTGATTCTCTCAATAGTGTACTTGCAAGACTAATGAAAGGCCCAGATAATACCACTGAAAACTCATCTCCCAGTTGATATTTTCCAAAGCCTTTATCTCCCAATATCCCTTTGTGAACCCAGATAGAAGTTGCCTCACTAGCCTGACCCCTGTTCCCTTCTCCCCTTCTGTAATCTTCTCTGGGACACATATAGGATGATGTCAGGCAGGCTTCTCTGAAGGCCAGAGTTAAGGTAAAAATAGCAAAAGCCTACCAAATTCCTTAATGATCAGGGCATGGAGGGAAGCTGCCTTGTAGGAATAGGATCTATGTAGTAGGTTCTCCTAAGAATATGAATTAGAAAGCTTTCAGAGCTCAATGGGCTGGATCTTGAAAAAAACAAACCCTGAACCCAGGACTACTGACACCAGATTCCAATTCCTTAAATTATACTTTGCCACTATATGACATAGGGTGTTTCACGTGCGGGATAATAGGAGAAAACTACTCTCAAGGAAGTTGGGATTGAGAATGGTTACCACTTATCTGTACTATCCTAATCACAAATTAGATCCTGTAAGCCTGTCCTCTGGAGAACACTTCCAGTTCTTCCTCTCTCAGATTCTGGGAAGATTGTAGAATCATAGTTTTAAGTCTATCAGGGCAAGAAGGGACTTTAAAATCCATCTAGTCCAATCTCCTCACTTTGCATAAGAGTCAACTGAGGCTGAGAGAGGTGAAATGACTTGTTACACTGCAAGTTATTAGAAGAACCAAGGACCAAAACCTATGATTCTCAGAAGCAAGGCTAAAAGCTGCTCAATGCAGCAGTACATGTTAGCACTTCCCCACAAGGTCCAGGCTGAAAACAGTTGCATCTTTTGCTTTATTATTCTAAAGCAAGCAGCTGAAAAGATAAAGAGCTTGCTCGGGTTTAGTGTGCTGATGAGATATCACAGACCTAAGACTCAATGGGATGTCAGAAATCATGTAATCCAACTCCTTCATTCTACAGATTAGGAAACTGGGGGTTAGAGGGTTTTAGTGACTGGCCCAAGCTCTCCCAGGTCTTAAATGCTAGGACACAGTGGTCAAGAAACACTGAAGAAACGTTGGGGGTGGAAATGAGGATGTTAAACACTAGCACACAACGAGAGTGTGGAATAAATCACCATATCTGTGTAGAGCCTTCCCTAGACAGTAGTGGTGGAAGTGGGGACCAGCAGGACAACTGGATCTGGGAATTCTCCACATTTGAGGACCTGCTGAAAGCGCTGTTTACATCATTATCACTGAAGACAAAAAACCTAGGTCCTCATCTTAGTCTTGATGTTTACTACCTTTTTTAATTTCAGGCAATTAATTTAAATTCCTGAACCGCTGTGGGTCACAATTTCCTCATATAAATGGCCTTCAAGGTCCCTTCCAACTCCAGAGCTAAAAACCTATGAACATGAGAACAGAGAACAAAAATATCCACATCTAAATGCAGAGTCAGAGGAAAGCTGGTACTGCTGGGGGGAGGATTATTTTCTATCTTACCTCCTGGTGAAGCAGTCACTTTTTCATTTTTCATCTCTATTTCCTGCACTGAGTCCACCTTGCCCCACTATGTGCTCTGTCTCTCCCCTTTCTCTGCAGTTCTCTCACTCTCTCTCTCTCTCCACCTCTAACTCTCTTTTCACTCCCATTTTCCCTTTCTCTTTCTACTTTTTCCTCTAAGGAAAGCATGTGAATGAACAAGGATGACCTTTACCTAAGGGCTTTAATTTTTCTCACTTAGGACAAGGTTTATACTCCAGTGAGAAAAAAATAACCTGTACCCTGTGCAAAGCCACTCCAAGGTCCAGATGAGGTAAAGTTGAAGACCATCACTTTTGGCTTTTGTTTTTGCTCAAGTTCTGCAAGTTTACCCCAGTGTGATCTCCTCTTACCTGAAGTGAAACTGGCCAGGAGGAAGTCTTGAGGGGCATCCTCATTCAGCATCAATTGATCAGCCTCCCCAGCCTCTTCTGCCTCCACCTCTCCTCCAGCTTCCATTTCTTCCCCCAGAGGACTGAGTTCTGTATCTTCTACTGGTTTCTCAGCTATGGCATGGGCAGTTAAGAAGAGAAGGCCAAAAAAGAGGAAGAGGGACCTCATAATTGTAGTTACCCTGGGATTTTCGGGTCACTGGGTGGACAGCAGGGAATGAAGTTGTCTCAGCAGTGATGATGGAGAGGGCCCATGGTTACATTTATACAGGTCCTTTAGGTGCAGGGAAATGGCTCACATGTTGACATGGAGTGATAATTGAGACGTGTCCTTTTGATGTTCCTTTGATCATTCCTTTTGACCCTCTTAGCCCATATGGACTCCAATCAAAATGAACTTGCAAAAAATTACTCACTCCCCATCTGACCTAACTCCTTATCTCTAGGTAGAGCCATATCTATAGGCTCTTTGTGCTTTCTCCCTGAGATAGAGATGTTGCCACCCTTACCTATCTTCCTGAATCCCACATGCTACCTAGCGTAAATAAGTTTTCTACCCTAAATAGGTTTTTGAGTGTGGAGCCTAATATGCTAGAAGTTATCACTATAGTATTCCTCAGAGGGGCTAGGAGAGCCTGGGAAAAGAGTACTGAAAAAGGGGTCAGGCAGTCCTGAGTGATGATGCTGCCCAGGGTACTATTCAAACTGGGGAACTGCCTGTCCATGGCCTCCATGTTTCCATCACACAAGATTATTGGGAGCAAAGAAGTTGGAGAGTAGACCTAAAAATCTGCGTGAATGTGTCCCCAGATAGGTTGATCAGTGACCCAACTGTGGATAAGAAGGCTAAACAACAGTGCTTGGGGCTTTAATGGATGGCACCTGAGATCCCTGGGCCCTTCTTTCTCAGTTGCTTTTCATCTCCTTGCTGACTGCTTTTATCTTCTGGATTGTTTTTCACTGTCTTGGACACTGCTTTTACCTGAGGGTGGGATGGGAATATGTGTTTAATAAATGCATTAAGGGGTGGAACATTCAGGTTCAGGGTGTATCAAAGGCTGAGCTGGAGCAGAGCATGTTCCTTCATTTTGGAGGCTGGAGACCTCAAGTGAATCCTTCAACTTGGTGTGGGCTTTAGCTTACTTACATGAATATTGAAGATTGTCATACTTGCTGGTCTGCCTTGAAGAGTACTATGAGGACTAAACAAGGTAATTGATGATCAATCATTTAGGACAAGTGTAAAGCACTGTGTGTAAGGAGCTTAAGCTGTACAAGCCTAGTCCTCTGGGAGTCATTTGGGCTGGCTACCTGAGCTTGGTGGAGTTATACGTCAGGCCCCAATGCCACAGGCTTGAAGAGTGCATATCAGCTTTCTTCAGGGCCTGACGCTTTGCCTGGGCTCTAACGTGACCAAGGCTGCCTCTGTATTTCCACCTGATACAGTAAGGTGAGGTCTATAATGGATAGAGGTCTATCCTTGGAATCAGGAAAACCTGAGCTCAAAATCTGCTACACCACTTTACTAGCACGGTGTGACTTTGAGAAAACCACATCTTCTCTAAGACTCACTTTATTTTTAGAATGGAGATTATAACACTGCCTACTTTCCGCAGTAGTTATAAATGAAATACTTTCTGAGCAATCCTTTGCAAACTTGAAACTTCTCTATAGATGTTACCTGTTATTATTGTTCCCACACTTTTCAAGTTCTTCTCTTTGACAACCTACAGGGTTCTCAACTCCTCCCTTCCACCTTACTAAGTTCTACCAACCCTTTACCATTTAGAACATAGATCACCTCCTTGCTCATCCTTGACAACTTTAGCCCTACTTGGTCTCATCTTTCTCTGATCTCATTGCAGGACTGATAGCCTGGATTCTAACGCTCACTCCACACAAGCCTTCTCTCTTCTTCAGTTTGCTTAATTTTCCCTGTGGGTCATGTTTCCTAACTGGATGGATGTGTTGCTGATAACAGAAACCATGCCTCTCAGTGTACCCAGCATGGAGCAGGCCACAGAAAAGTGCTCAGTTACTTGATGAGGTATTTATTTTTGGGGGGTTATGCTGCAACACATAGTTAGGACACAGTGTTGGGGGACTTAACTTCATGACTCTATTTAAGGTCCTCAGAAAATTCTGTGTGCCTTTGACCACATTATACACCCTGGTAGATTTGGCTCAGAGTAACTTACCTAGGAATGATCCATGGTCTCTCAAATCTTTTCCTGTACATGTTAAACATGTAATCTATAACACAACTACACATCATCTTTGTCTAAGTCACCCTTTGAGAACAAGGTATTTGAGGGGAGGAACATAGTTGCCTGATAGAGCAATCTCAATTTGTAGCTTATTTCGTCATAGTGGAAGGAACATTAGACTTAGGAGTCTGGAGTCCTAGATTTGAGCTCCAACTTGTCCCTCTTACTTCAAGATCTTGTGAGCTTGTTCTCATTTTACCTCTCCCAGTTTGACTTTCCTCATTTGTGAAGGCGAAAAGAGACCAAAATAATGAAGAAACTGAGGATGTTTGCCTGAAGAAGAGAAGATGTAGGGAAAGGCTTACAATATCTGAGCCATTGAACATTTAGGGATCCCTACCCAAAAAAGTGACCTGATTGGATTTTATCTCAGAATCAATTTGACAGCTATGAAGAAGATAAATTGAAAAGAGGAAGGAGGAAGAGAGGAACTGATGAACTGAAAAGCAGAATCTATGAAATTATTTAGGAATTACAGTGGTCAGGGGAGAGATGATAAAGTCCTAATTGAGAAGATTATTGAGTTGAGAAAAAGGGAGAGATGAAAAATAGAGGAGAGTGGAGTGAGAATGGTAAGACACAGTTACTGACTGGTTGTGTCACTAAGGAAAAGGAAAAAATGAAGGATAATTTCAACGTTGTAAACCTAAGTATATAAAAGGATTGTAGCGTTGTCCACCAAAATATGTAAGTATGGAGAACGTATGGGTTTGGAAGAAAATTTTAAATTTTTGGACATGTTTGGTTTCAAATGGCTATGAAATGGCAGGGAGAAATATTCACTTATACTACTGGTAATATGAGGTTGAAGTTCAAGAGAGAGATATAGACTTTGACTGCATAGATTTGGGAGCCATCCATTTTCATTTCTTTAGAGAGATGACCACAAGAGAGCCCATTAAAACCTTGAGAGATGCTCACATTTCAGGGTGGAAGAAGGATTCTATAAAAAAGGAGACTCTCTGAGGAGTGCTGGAGCATTTTGCATGTAGGAGTAAACTAAGGATCAGAGATACAAGGGGAAAATGAGGGTAAAATAAGGAGGGGAAGATGCCCAATGATGTCAACTCATTTAGAATGAACACTGAGGAAAGAGGATTTTGTTTAGATATTAAAAGATTATTGCTAACTTTGAAGAGCATGTGTGAGTTGGGGGGTATGGTACTAAGCCAGACTCTGAAGGACTGAGAAAAAAAATGAGATGTATGGAAATGGAGGTAAGAATGTTTATACGCAATTTTTTTAAGATACGGAAGAGAGGAGTGTTTTTAGGTGACAGGAAAAGAGACAGTGTATTAAAAAAAAAGGTGAAAGAACAAATGGGAGTGATTGAATATGAAAGTTTTTAAACGGAGCAGGAGAAGATGGGATCCAGAGAACAAGTAAAGGCATTGGTTTTGGCAACCATGCTCTTAGTTCTGTCCTCTAGGATCAACCAGAAAGAAAAATCTATTCATTCCTACATGGATAAATGAAAAAACACTTCTTAATTATATTATGCTAAGTGCTGGGGTAACAAATAGAAGACCAAAGATGGTTTCTGCCCTTAAGCAGCTCACACTCTAATGAGAGAAACAACACCTATAGATACAAAGCATATAGAAAGGTTCGGTGCTCCTCAAGGTGAAGAAGCAAAATGGATGGAAACGCAGAGTTCATTCAATTTCTATTAATAAAATCAGATATTTCTCAACCATTTGACGACTCTAAGGTCTTTGATACAGAGAACTTTTTTTCTAGGTCTTCAATACCTGGGCTTACTGATGAAGTGCGGGCTCTAATATAATTCTTCAAATAGTCATGGTCAGCTATCATATACCAGTTGTTTAATCAGAGGGATTCCTCACATCTGCCCTGACTATCTAGGAAGCAAATAGTCAGGCAGATGGGAAACAGGCAAAAAATAAACAAATGAGACTTTGGCACATATGTGAATGGATCTAAGGGATCAGAAGAACATCAAAGCAGCCTTAGAAGAAAATGGATGATATCAGATGCACCTGTCCCCAGGAGTTCTTAGGCATTCCATTCTTTGTGGGTTGCAGGCTCTGAACCTGCTCCCAGAACTCTGCTATAAATAAGGGATAAGGTTTTCTCTGCTCTCTAGAGACAAGCACGCTCTTGCTATTTCAATAGTTCGTGAAGCACTAGGAACCCTCAGGCCATGAGGACCATCTTTCTTCTCATAACTGTTGTCTTCTTGACTATACAGGTCCAAGCTCAGAGAAATGAAGAGGAGATGCTGACTCAGGAAGAGGCTATGGCTGAGAACCAGGTTCCTGATGTCCCTTCCATGGAAGCAGATGGCTCTGATACAATGGCTTCAGGTAAGAAAAGGATACTGGCATAGAAAGGGAAGAGCACCAAGCTGAGAGACAGGAAATGTATGTTCTATTCCTAACTGGGTCACCAAGAATCTATGGGATTTTGACCAAATCCTCTTCTCATTCTGGGATTTGTTTTCTTGTTCCTGTCAAATGTGGGGGCTTACTAAATTATTTCTAAGATCCTTTCCACTTTTGGCATTCTTTCTGTGGTCTGTATCATGAAACTTGCCTATACTAAGATCAAACTTATGTGTGTGGTAGGCTGCCTCCTAGTCCATACAAAAAGCCAAAGGGAAAAAGAAAGAGCACCACATGGTGAAAGAAATTCTTAGGCTGTAGAGAGAGAGTTGGAATATTCAATAGAAGATGAAGCATAAGTGAATATGAATGGGAGGTGTAGGCAAGGATGGGGCAGGTAGGTTCTGACTGAGACCATCAAGAACACAAACTGTTTGCATGGAAAAAAAGATCAGAGAACACAGTCAGAGGTCATAATTGCCCTTGAGTTATGGTGGGATACCATGGCACTATTGGTAAGAAAACTCACTGGGCTAGAGTGAGGACCCAGGTTCAAGCTCTTCTCTGACAGTATTGACCAAGTGACCTTGCGCAAATCATTTGCTGGTTCTTTTTCTCTCCTGTTTTTGGACTAGGGGGTATAGCTGAAGTGGGAGTGGCACATCACAGAATAATGTGGATGATTTATATTGTAAAGAATATCTGTGCTTAAACTTTGGTGCCTAACACACTCAAGAGTAAGTCTGGACCACAAAGCTGGAGAGTAATAAGGAAGAAGAAAGGAAGGGGCTAGGATGAGGCTACTTGGTGAAGGCTTTAAAGGCCAGACATAGTTTATGTTTGACACTTCACGATGGGATGCGACAATAGGAAGGCCCTGAGGTTTCTGAATGGGAGCATGGTCATACCTGCATGTTAGGAAAACTACAAACATCTGAGTGGAAGATAAATTGATGCAGGGGGAGAATTGAGACAGGGAGACTAATTAAGAGGCTTTTCTAATAGTCCAAGTAATGAGACACTTATCTGGGTGTGGTGGCTATGACAATAGAGAGGAAACAGATATATTATAGAGATAAAATGACAAGATTTGGGAATTGATTGGATAGATGAGGAGAGTGAGAACAAGGAGTAAATGATGATAGAAATTTGAAGCTGCGTGACTAGGAGGAGGATGGTATTCTCACAACAGGAATAGGGAGGATCAGGAGATAGAGGGACTGGGGAAAAGGATAATGATTTCTGCTTTTGACATGTGAAGTCTGAGAAGCCTATGGGACATGCAGCTGAAAACAGGCAGTTCATGACATAGGACTAGACCTCAGGAAAAAGCTTAGGCCTAGACAGAGGGGTCTGGGAGTCATTTGCATAGAACTGTTATTTGAGCCTATAGGAGTTGAAGAGACTTTGAATTTCCATCTGATTATAAAACCTGTAGTGCTGTTATTAGGAAGGAATTGAATCCTGCCCTTCTAGTACAACCCCTGAAATCATGCAGTAGGAAAGTGATGCCCAAAGATGGGAAATTCTTTGCTCCAAGTCACACAATAGGACTGTCAGGACTGACTGTAGAACCCTACCCTCTTGGCTCTCTTTGGAGACGTGGAGACATTGAACCCTCTACTGTGTATCAGGCAAAGGACGCATTGGATTGGAGGAGAATCCTCTTTTAACTACCTTTGCACACAGTTTGTGGCCAAGTCTGAAGTGTCAAGTTCATTAGCTGCCAATATGATCATGTTCTTATATGGGAGTAGAAGGGGGGCAGGTGGAGGGTGAGTATCACCATGATATACATCCAGGCTTCTCCTGGCCTCGTAAGGGGGAAAATAGAGCAGAAGAGAACGTCCTCACTGTGGTAGGGCCCTCAGATTTCCCCGTGAAACTCATTCATTTTTCCTTTTTTTTTTTTTCAGATCTTCGGAGGAGAAAACCCGTTATCTGTCTTTGCAGATTAAGGTGCAAGTCTCTGGAAAAGGTTGCTGGGTCATGCTTCCTTTTGCAGTTGTGCTGTAGATAACTCAAAGAACTTCGAATGTCTAGTGGAGAATGACTATTATTCCTTGTAATCGCCTTTCTATAGTTCAAATACAATTCTAGCATCAACTTCATGATGTGAGCCTCACTCTTTAGTCTGTATGTGTGTGGGTCCTCTTTTTGACTATTTCTCTATAATTATCTACAAAGGCAATTTGGCCTTTGCCAATTAAGAAAGTGAGCAGTAGCTCATATGATGACTGATACTCTAGGTTTGTCTCTTATTTTACGTAGGGTGCTGGAACTCATGAATAAAGGATGTCCCTCAGCCATATATGTGCACCGCTCCTAAATTACCCTAGCCTACAAATTACCCATCCTCCTAGTTTACTATTAAGTGATTGTATTACTGCATCTATCCCCATTTTTCTCCATGAAGGCCAATGGAGGAGAGGACAGTAGTGCTTAACTTAGGACACTTTTTGTAACGAAGCTTACCTGTTTCCATTTCAAGGAGGGCCCTAGAGTTTGCAAAGAAGGGATAAAAAATTCCCCACCTGCTCCCACCCTCATTCTGGTCATTATATTCTCTCATCCTGTACATGAAATGTCTTCTTAGTTTACTATTCAGTCACTGGATTTCTACTCATTCCTATCATGCTTCCTGTTCCCCCACATGAAGCATAGTGAAAAGGGAAGAGTAAAAGAAAGAACTAGGCCCTGCAGCACCTCTGGCAACTGCATTTACATGCTTAAGCAAGGGAGCACTGACCACATTTGGATAAGCAATACTCTGAAAGTAATTCAACACGTACCATGCTCATCAGTGTTTGTTACTACTCTTTTGAACCAAAGACCATGTCTCTAGGGATCATGCTCAACCCCCAAAACCACTGATTAGAGTCTCTACTGGAGGTTCTTTATGAGTACTTCTGCTTTTTTATTTATTACACACACACACACACACACACACACACACACAGATGTATATATATATATATGTATATATATATATATATACATATATATATATATATATATATATATATATATATATACATATATATATATATACACAAACTTCCTAGAATAACAATAGTAGCTAGGATGAGTATGGTGTTTCACAAATATTTCATATGATCCTTATTACAACATTGACTCAGGGGAGAGGGTCGGTAGTTTATTATCCCCATTTTCACAAAATATGAAAACATGGAGTCACTTGCCCAGCTTCACATAGTTGTTTAATGTCTAAGGCTAGATTTGAACTCAGTTGTCCCTGATTTGTGATCCAATACAATATATACTGTGCCATCTACCTGCTTCTATGTGGAAGGTGGTAATAGAATTGTAGACGTCAATAAGAAATAACCTTTTGTCCTCAAGGAGTTCACATTAAGGTTGAATTAATTCTTCATACAATTAATCAACAAGCCTTTATTAAATACTTAATGCAAACCAGACACTATACTAAGTATTGCAGATTTAAAGAAAAAACAAATACAAAACCTGATCACCAGGAACTTATACTCTAGTGGGGGAGATGATGTAAGTAAATCAGAACTCAGAAGATAACTATGGAATACATGGAAGGTAACCATAGGGTTCATGGCCCCCAGTACCTGGGGCTAATCATCAGAAAAAGCCTACTGAAGGAGATAAAGGTTGGGCTGAGTCTTAAAGAAAGCCAGTGGGTTAAGGGTTGGAGGTTAGAAGAGGCAACAGTCCAAACATGGGAGATGACTAATACAAAGGAAAAGAGACAGATCAATATGAGAAACAACAGGAAGGCTGGAGTTACTAGATTATAAATTGTTGAAGCAGTTAGAAGATTGGAAATATAGCAAGTGACCTGGTTGTGAAAGGCATTACAATTGCCAAAGGACTTGAAATTGCATCTTGGAATTTGCTTGGGACCCACTGGAGTTCAAGTTGGAGGACCCCACAGAACTACACTTTTGGAAAGTCACTTAGGTAACTGAATGGAAAATGGGGAGAGACATGAGGCAGAAAGGCCAACTAAGAGGCTGTTGCATAGGGTGGTTGAGAGAAGATACAGGAGTTAATTAGGGTGTTGGCTGTGTGAGTGGTGACAAGGGGGGACTCACTTTAAAGAATAGTTAGTCATGTAGCACAAGAAACAGGAGAGTAATATCCTGACAATATAGAGTAGAGAGAGAGTATATAGGATCAGAAGGTGGTCAACAGTGTCAGAGGTCACAGAGAGATCAAGAAAAATGAGGATCAAGAAAAGATCATTAGATTTGGAAATTCAGAGATAATCGGTAACTTTAGGCCCCAGGAAGGATGGAAGCGACATATTCAAAGCTACAAAGGAAAACTCATTCATCTCTCAATTAAACTGAGTTTAGCTGAAACGATGTCCAACAGGTCCCAAACCTCTTAGAGCCAGACTGTTTCAGAGGGCCCTTAAAGATTTCCTTCTAGAAACCACCCCACCCTTTAAAAAAATTGATAAGCAAGTATCAGAGCAGGAAATACACCTGAGATCTCCTGATTCCCAGGCCAGTAATCTTGTAGGCATGGTGTTAGAATTGACTTCACCAGTAGACACAGTAGGGGTTCTAGAGCAGCAGTCCCTGATCTCATGATTCTGAATAAAAACTTAAGTAGGGAGGCAGGGAGGAAGCTGCTAGAGAGACGTTCTTGACATGTTCCAAATATACTCTGATTCCAAGCTAGCCTTGCCTCCTTTCCTTTACACATGGACATTTGAGATGCAAGGAATGCACAATTTAGAGTGAAACAATGTCCCCTGACTAAAAGTGTGATTCCCATTCCTCCATGAAGTGCTGCTCCCACTGTCACTCTCCCAAACGGAATCTGGTTGAGAAGAGTCCTGGAGAAGCATTTCCCCTTCCCTAGAGCAGCCTGGTCCTGTCCCAGAAGCCCTAAAAGACCACTTCGTAGCTATACTTAGACTTTACTTTCAAACTAATCTTTCTATGGACCATCTCCTCCGCCACACTACCCAAATCTTCACGCCAGGTTTACTAGCCATGGACCACTCATTTCTTTATCTCCTTTTCTGAAAGGTCAACTTTCCCATCCTCCACCTCCACGATTATGAGTTTGGGGTGGATTTAGGGGATTGTCGGGGCAGAGATTGCCTCAAAGCTAACTCCTTTTCTTCTCACATGCCTAACACCTGTACTGCTTCCTTCATCTGGTACAGTCATATGCTCCCAACCCTACTTTCAACATCCTGTCACTCCATCCCCATTCCAACACAGCTCTACTCTGCCTTCTTCTTTAGAGATGTGCACCTGTTGTGCTCCCTCTCTCCTCATCAATGAAGTTTTCCTTCCCCAGGCTAATTTCTTGCCCCTCAACAAATATCTCCCCTAGGACAAAATTTCACTCACCCTGTTCTGGTTTGGGATTCTGATGCTGCTATTAGAACTATAAGAAAAGGTAAATTATGAAAGAACTGGGAGACCAGAGATTAAGAGCTATATTGATCCAAGGGAAGGAGAGATCATTTCTGGATGACTGCCAGGGAAGGAGGCTTCATGAAGAAGATAGCATGTGAACTCGTTCTTAAAAAATGAGAAGGAAATGGACACTTGGATCTGTGGGAAAGGATATTTTGGACAGAGGAAACAGTATGAGCAAAGAAATAGGAAAGCACTGGAGCAGTGTAGCATAATAAGCAAAGTACAGGACTCTTACAACCAAGTCAGATAAAGGGAATGAAATATATTTTCCAGAATACTCTGACCTCCAAGTTATCAGTAATTTGGAGACATTGCTGGACCTCTATTTCCTATAAAACCATGTGCCTATTGACTCAAGTGATTGTGTCATGGAAAGATAATAGAAGGATTCTATGATGGGAATAAGCATTTTTACAGCACCTATGTGCCAAACACTTTGCAGAGAAGTTTGACAAATATTATCTCATTTCAAATTCACAACAATTCTAAGGTGGAAGTGATGTTGTTATCCCCATTTTACAGTTGAGGAAATTAAGGCAAATAGAAATTAAATGACTTACCCATTGTAAGTGGGCTAGCACCTGAGGCTTGATTTGAACTCAGGGCTTCCTGACTCTAGGCCAGGGATGAGGAACCTTCAGGCTGGAGGCCACTTGTGACTACCCTGAACTAAACCCAGCACTCTATCCACCATGCTACCAGCTGCTTCTTGCAGCATCATAGAATCATAGGATTATTCATTGAGACCTAGAAGGGACCTTAACTCATTAGATCCTCACAACCACCCTGAGAGGCAGTTTCTTTTACTATCCCTATTTCAAAGGTGAGGAAACTGAGGCAAACAGGAGTTAATTACTTGTCTAGGATCACATTAGTAGTAAGTGACTGAGGCTGGATTTCAATTTGTGTCTTTCTGACTCCAAGCCCAATACTCTACTCTCTCCCTTTTCTTTTGAAAGCCTTCTTCATTCCATAACCAGAAAGGAATCCTTTCAGACTGAAATTGCTTTCTCCCAGGTCATCAATGATGTTTTTATTGTTCATTCCAGTGGCCTTATTTTTCGGTCGTCATTAATCTTGACTTTCCTGTGCTTGTTGACAATGTTGGCAGCCTCATCCTTCTGGATGCTCACTTCTCTTTGAATATTCATAACACTGCTCTGTTGTGTTTCTTTCTCTATCTATCATATCCTCCCCTGTATGTATGGGTATTCTAGGTCTCTGCCCAAGGGTGCTCTCCTCTTTTCTGTCTATACTCTCTTTTGATGACAGTAGTTCTTATGGATCACACTATCATGATGATGCCCAAATCTATCTCTCCAGCCCTCATCTGTCTCTGGTGCTTCAGTCACATTTTTACTATTTGCTGGCTCTCTGCACCTGGACGTTCTCCTCAACACAGAATTCATTATCTTACCACTTGTACTCATTTCCTACTTTTGTCAAAGTCACCACAATCTTTCAAGTAACCACAGTTTCCAAAATAAGAGTAAACTCACCTTCCCATTCCCTAATCCCCATAACTAAGCAGTTGCTAAATCTTTCACTGCTATCTTTTCAGCATGTCTTCTCTGCAGTCCCTCCTCTGCAGTCATACCATCTCAGTCCCTAGCTGGAGCCTACTTATCTTTCACCTGGACTATGACAATAACCTCACAAGTGGTCTCCAGGCATCCAGTCTCTTCTTTATTGAATCCTTCCTCTAATATCTACAATGGAGCTCTGAGTATGTGACTTTTCTGCTCAGGAAGTTTCAGTGGCTACTATCCTACACCTTTAGACAAAGTACAAACCCCACTAATTGGCACCTAAAGCCCTTCAAAGCCCAGCTCCCACCTGCTTCCCGACTGATTCCCTCTAACTCACCTTCATGTTTTCTACACTCCAGGCAAACTGGCTGGCCTATTTGCTATTTCCAACCCCATCCCCTGAGTCTGTGAACCGGTTGTTTGTTCCCCATCCCTGGATTGTTCTCCCTCTTCATCTGTCTCCTGGAACATCTAGCTCCCTTCGAGGTTCAGGTCAAGGATGTCTTCCTCCAAAGAGCCTTTCTTGATTCCCTCAATCATTAGTGCCCTTCCCTATGCTCAGTAATTATGTATTTATTTTATATATTTCCTGTGTTCATTCCTGAATACACTATACCTCCATGTAGGGCAGCTAGGTGGTACAGTGGATAAAGCACCAGTGCAGAAGTCAGGAGAAACTAAGTTCAAATCTTGCCTCAGACACTTGACACTCACTAGCTGTGTGACCTTGGGCAAGTCATGTAACCCCAATTGCCTCATCCTGGGTCATCTCCAGTCATCCTGATGAATATTTGGTCACTGGATTTAGATGGCTCTGGAGGAGAAGTGAGGCTGGTGATCTTCACAGCCCTCCCTCAATCAAAACAAAGTCAAATGCAAGTCATGTCATGATTTCTCTGATGGCATGGTCTTCTGGCAACGAAGGACAAACACACACACACAATGCCTCCATATGGAATGGAAAGGGAGCTTCCTGAGGACAGGGGCTGTCTCACTTTCATCTTTATATCTCCTAGTATGCTACCTGACACATACAGATGTTTCATAAATGTTGGTTTTGTGACTCACGATTTTTTAAGCCTCAGTTTTAGCTTTTATCAAGTTGAATTTTGGACCGAATGACCTCTGAAGACCCTCCCAGCTCCCAGTCCTAAGAACCTATTTGCATTTGCTTCCACCACGGATATGTTGTAAAGTGCTTTGTAAACCTTCAAACACCAGAGAAACATGAACTTATATGAGAATGCGAGGAGATACATAAAATGATAGCTATTTTCTTTTTTGAAAGCATAGAGTAGGGACTGATAAGTGCTCAGAAAAAAAAAAAAAACAAGCCAACCAGCTGACTCCAAGACGGGTAAACATGAACCTGAGCAGTCTTCATTTCCCTCCCTTCCCCTCTCTTCCCTTTCCCTTTCCTCTCCTTCATAGGCCTATATTAAACTTAAGCACAATTACATCACAGACACAGATCTTAATGCTAACAAGGATGACATTTAATGACACTACTGTAGGGAAGAGCTGGTTGCTAGTGAGCAGAGACCTGCTGGCAGCTGGTGACCAATCATCTACATCTGCAGCAAAGGAGTTTGCTGCCACAGGAACCCCATCGACTCTCAGCATAACCACAACGATGTTGGCAGAAACAACTGCAGGCAGTTAGCCCCCTGGTCCGACCTATAGGGAGAGATTTTCAGTTACTTTCCACTGTCATGGGATGCCTCTAAGCAGCACTGGAAATTGATTCACACAATTGCCACTCCCCACCATTGCCAAAGGCATATCATCCCAACAGCACAGTCACAGGAATAAAGGAGGCAGATCCAGACAATGGCAATGGAAATGAGGGTGATGATGATGAAGAAAAAGATGAGCTCACCTTCATATCTCTATAGGACTCAGGAGTATTTACTCTCTCCTTCCAATGACCCTAGAGGAACCCAGGTGGAAACTGCCTCCACCACTTTGCCTCTCTAGATTTTCTCCCTTTTTAACCTTCTCTTTGGATATACATAGGATGATCCCAGTCCTCCTGAACACCAAGGTTATGATTATACTCCAACAGGCCTGGCAAATTGCCTGGCTTTCAAGCTACTAAGACAGTAGTGGTGAGATTGCTGGGGAAGGAATCCTTATGTGTAAGAACAAAAGGTGTTTGGAGCTAAATGGACTAGTCTGAGACTGAGTGTGCCTGAACATAGATTTCCTAACTCCAAACTCAGCTCTTTCTCTACTGTACATTGCCCCTCCTGATGAAGGGTTGCCACATGTTTGATACCTTTGCAAGTGACTAAGAAAAAACAAGTAAGGAACACTGAGTTCAGTCATTAGGGAGAAAAGTTGGGAGCCCTGGGATGCAGCAGTACATGCCAGTCCTTTTCCCAGAAAGTCTTGGATATGAGAACATTTGGAGCTTTGAGTGATCATCCTAAGAAAGGGAGGTATTAGACTAGCAACTCAATAGCCCCTGAAGTACAAGTAGAGGGTTTGGGCTCAGGTGGTTGGTCAAGAAACTGTGAAGTACTCTGGGGTTGGGTTAGAGGACACCTGAGAGAGGGAGATCTTACTCAGTATGCACCCTGACTTTGCCACAAAGCAGATGAGCATGTAGTCTTGATGCCCTCCTAAGTAAGCATCATTTGGGTGAGTGAACATGAAAACTAATTACCCAGGACCATTAATTACCTCACTTGAGAATCTGTTACAAACTCTGCTCTCAAAGCACTGGGCACCCTTTACTGCTGAATGTGGAGGCTGTTGGAAGCTCATAAGGTTTGGTCCTTATAGTACTAAATTTAGGACTTACTGCCCTCTGTCTGACCCTGAAGAAATAGGGTCAGCAGCTTGCTTCTTGACAGGGACCTCAGAAAGTTCCCTAAGAAGTTATCTCCTTTCCCCAACTCTTAACCGGCACCTCACTTCATGCTTTTGTTGCTTTCCCTTGAAGCACAGATATGAACATGCAGGAGGCATCCCTGTAAAAGGGGTTCTACTTTTCTCTTAAAGTATGAGACTTGCTATCAAGTAAAGAAAATTTGTAATTGTGGACAAAGCAGAGAAAATGGGGTAGAGTTACACATCATCAAATAAGCCTAGATGAATGATAGATAGCATGATACACTGTAAAGAATCACGTCTCTGGAGTCAGAGGTCCTGAGTTTAATCCTACCTCCAAACCTTACTATCTGTGGACAGGTAGTCCCCTAATGCCATGGGACGTAAATTTCCTGATCTGTAAAATAAAGAGATTGGATTTGATCCAAGTTCTCTTCTAGCTCTAAATCAATGATCCTGTGTATCTTACCTTACGAGCCTGTTCACTCTTCTCTTTCATTCCCATGTCTATACTCTCCCAACCTTCCCTAGATGCAATAACCTCTTACCAAAAGTATGACTTGGCAGGAAGAATTTTTGTGGGCCATCAGAATTCACTTTCACTTGAGTCTGTTTTGCATCTTCAGCCTGAGAACTGAGTCCTATATCTTCTGCTGGTTTCTCAGCTGTAGCCTGGGCAGCCAAGAAAAGAAGGGCAAAGAGGAGACAAAGGGACTTCATGGTTGCAGCTTGGCTGGGACTTTATTGTCACTGAAGTTCAGCAGGTACTGAGGTTCTCTGAACACTGTATATGGAGACAGTCTGTAGTTATATTTATAGAGAATCCTCAAGCTCAGATTCTCAAAGAGGAGGGAGCCCTGTCCCTTTGAAGTTCCTTTGATCTGTTTCCACTGCCCTTCTTGATCTAATTGGGCTTTATTCAGGATGTATGTGTGATAATACCTCTCACTTCCCATTTGTCTGATTCCTTATCTCAATATGGAGACACTTCTGTGGGTTCTTTGTTCTTTCTAAGCTGGATACAGGTGCATCCTCTTTTCATGACCTTTGTAGTGCATTAGGTCAAACTTTTGGTCTAATGCCATGCTTGCTAGTGAGAGAGCTTGTAGCATGTCCTGAAGGGGATTGTCAAGGAAGCAGAAAAATGATAATAGCTAACTAGCATTTATTTAGCAATTCAGTGTTTCAGAGTGCTTTACATATATTCCATTTGATTATAACAACAAATTTGTGATGTAGGTGATATTATTATTCCCAATGAGGAAGAAGCTAAGAAAGGATTAAATTCATTGCTTAAGGTCACATAACTAGTAAGTTTCTGAATCTGAATTTGAGATCATGTTATCCTGATTCTGAGTTTCACATTGCAGAGGAACCTTGAATCTCAGCCTCTATAAGAGTCAGGTGATCTTCCATAAATACTGAATCTCCCCTATGTCAATTTCCTAAACTGTAAAGTGAGTATAGTTTTACCTGTCAGTCTGCCTGACATGAGGAGGTAGTAGAAAATGACTTGTGGAGATCAAATAAGATAATGGTTGTAAACCATTTTGACAAGTGTAAATTATTATGCAAATGGAATTGGAACTATCTCTATCAATCTGTTTCACTTTCTACTATGTTTCAGGCTAGTTAGCCCATGAGGTCCTTTCCAACTCTGTAAAAGGAGGGGATTAGGATAGATAAATTTAAGATCCATGCTAGCAATAACGTTCTAAGATTCTGAAGTTGTTGGTTTCAAAGTTTGATTTTATTAACTGACCTGGAAGGATCAGGCTCTGGTTAACTGCATTATACAGGCTATTTTTAAAAATTCAGCAGATGTTATTCCCTATTACATGCCTAGAGAGAGGAACTGTGACGTAATTAAAATAGTATTGCATTCAGAATGAAGACAACCTAGATTCAAATGACATCTCTAACACAAGATGTGACTATAGCAGAGTCATTTGACATCTCTGGGCCTCAGACAAATGTGAAAGATTTTAAGTTGGAGATAGTTGGTGGTCTGCATAGGGACATCTATATACTAGGAAAGCTATAGGCCCTTGATAAACTGATTTATTGTATCCTGGGCCATCTCCAGCCATCCTGATGAATATCAGGCCACTAAACCTAGATGGCTCAGGAGAAGAACGTGAGGCTGGTGACCTTGCACAGCTCTCCCTCACTCAAATCAAAGTCAACTGCAAGTCATGTCATCACCCTGGTGTCGTGGTCCTCTTTGAGAACAACAACAACAACAGGAATATATCCATGGTGACAGTGCAAACCATGGGAAGTCATAGTCAAAAAATATACAGTCCACACTTATGTTCTTCTAGGGAATATGATAGATAAACAGATAATTATGTACACAAAAAATTTTAGGAGGAAACAGTCAATCAGTCAATAAGTATTTATTAAGCATCTATGATGTGTCAGGCACTGTACTAAACTCTGGAGACACAAAAAAGGACAAAAATATAGTCCCTGCTCTCAAGAAGTTCACAGTATAATGGAGGAGACAACACGCAAACAACTATGTATAAACAGGCTACATACAGGATATATAGGAATTACTTAGTCCAAAAAAAAAATCAATCTGTGACCTGGTCAAAAAAAATCGATCTAAAGGTAATTTAAAAGGGAATGTATAAGCAGCTGGGGATATGCAAAGGGGAGAAGAACTATGAAAGGCCTCTTGCACAAGATGTGATTTGAGCTGAGTTTTGAGGGAAGCAGAAGTGGGGGAGGAGATAGAGAGCATTTCAGGAATAATGGGAGAATGAGTACAAAGGCACAGAAATAATAAACAGAATATTCTGTTCTAGGAAATGTTAAGTAGGCCAGTATAGCTGGTCATACAGTAATGGAGGCATAAAAGAAGACTGGAAAAGTAATTAAATAATTAAGGACCAACTTATGAAGGACTTTACATGTCAAACAGAAAACTTTGTGTCTGAATATTTGCAAATATTATGATTAACTCAGAATATCTCCATGGCAAAAAAAATCAGCCACATATTTGTAAATTATTTTTTATTTATGGGTCTGGTCCCAAAGTTAGTTAAGCAGGAGGCTATTTTATTGATTGTTGTATTATTATAATGTTGATTACTGTGTTCATTGAATATAGAATTTTAGGGCTAAAAGGGATTTTAGCAAGCAATATGGAATTCTGGAAGAGCACTGGACTTGGAATCAGGAGACCTAACTTTGAATCCTTATTGTTTCCTCACAGCATAGCCCAATGAGAATCATTTTGACTTGCAGGATATTTTTTGACTTGTAAAGTGTTGTAAAATTGTGAACTATTAATCAGTACAACTCCTTCACCAAACAGAGGTTAACACAGAAGTTCAGAGAAAAGTGACTTCTCCAAGATCACAGGACTACTTAGGGGCAGAACTCAGTCTAGAATCTCAGATCTCCTAACTCTTTGTACTTCAACAAAGGGCCTCCTTTCATTATGTGTATCAGTAAAAAACAATGTACGTGAATAAGTGAATATCCCCAGACTGTCAGGGAACCAGATTGGCCATTGAGATTATTTAACATTTAACATGACAAACACCCTCTGACCCAAACCACGTCTTATGTGGGACAGCAGGAGAATTTAGGGGGTGACAAATTTCAAAGGGTTAACAGCATTTATAATCCTTTAGTAGAGTGAAAACAATGGTGCTTAGCACCCAGTTAACAAGAATAATAAGTTGAAATAGAAAGCTAGCTGTTGGTAGCCCTTTCCCTGCTCTACCACAGTTCATAGGTTGTCCTCCTCCTCCTCAAATATTGGGGTTTGTGCTAACCAGTGCCTGTAACTATCATCATTAGCCAGTACCCAAGTGATCATGATGATTTCTGTTTTATAACACAGTTTAAGATCTGACATGGCTAGACCACCTTCTCTAGCATTTCTTTTCATTAATTCCCTTGATATTCTGGACCTTTTGTTCTTCCAGATGAATTTTGATATTATTTTCTCTAGCTCTATAAAATAATTTCTGGTAGTTTGGTTGGTATGGCACTGAAGAAGTAAATTAATTTAGACAGAATTGTCTTTTTTTTTTCTGTTACCTCAGCCTACCCACGAGCAACTAATATTTTTCCAGTTATTTAAACCTGACTTTATTTGTGCAAAAAATGTTTTGTAATTGCCTCATATAGTCCCTGGGTTTGTTTTGTCAGGTAGTCTCCAACTACCATCCTAGTGTCATTTGCTGCAAAAGTCATGATAATTTCTAATTAGGGCTCAAGTGATTAAGATAAAAGACTGTGTTTAAGCCTGTTGAATAGAAGTGTGAATAAATGTACAATTAATGGATTTTCTTTTGATTACTCTGAAAGACATGGAAAATCAGAAAAATTAGTTGTGTTTTGGGGCAGGATTTCTTCAGTCAATTCAGATTAGGCTTGAGTTAGAATGGCATAAGGAGTTAGAATGAGAGGACCTGGGTTTAGATCTCACCTTTGATGGTTATTAGCTATGTGACCTGGTTGGCCAAGTAATAACCTCCTTAAGCCTCAGTTGCCTTCTCTGGAAAATGGTTGGCTTATCAATGAGCTTACGATTTACATTTGGGTAGGGTCAATCTGGACATTTTCAGAGTCTTCAAAGCTTTGTGGCAGAGACAAATAATCAAAGTTCTATATCCCCAAACATATCACAAACAGAACCAAAGAGGTTTGTTGTTTTATTTATTCTGCTTTGTTCATACTACCTTGACATTTAAAAATAGGACAATTGGTAGAAAAGGTTGATATTAATATAAAATAATTTGACTCTTTAGTGTCCCTAAAGAGTTCTTTGTACCTTCACAGGCTTGACCTGACCATCCTACAAATAGCTCTCAAGGTTAATTAACATGTAAATGATCAATTTTATAATGTCACTTATGATGAGCAAAATTAACTGGCTGCAATAAACAGCTATAAGTTACCTCCTTTGAAATTCTGTAATACTTTGGTCAATCATAGAATCTTGGAACAAAAGCTAAAAGATAACTCAGCCGTCATTTGATCCAGCTCCTTTTACAGATGGGTTTCATATAGAAGTCTATGAGACAGAGAATGAAAGGGAGTGTGCCTCCCTTTCTCCAGTTAAAGCCTTCTTCAGTTTTTTTAATGTCTCCACTTATGGAACCAGAAGCATGAGTATGGCAAGATAAGAGTCCTTTAGTAATTTTATAGACACATGATTTTATCCTATGAAAGATCCCTCAATGGATGCAATGATTTTCTAAGTTGTAAAAATCAAAAATGCTCACTCCCCCAGTGACTATCTGTTGATGAGCCTCTCATATCTTGTTAAAACTAGTCCTTGCTTGCTAACCTGAAAATGCTATATAAATACTATTATCACATTTGGTCCATACTGATAAATGTCCTTGTCCCACATCCCTTACTATCAGTGAAGGATGATGTATCTTCATTCCTGACAACTCACCCACATTGTTTGGCATAGGATTTTTTGGAATTGAATTGCAATAAATATCCCCTTTACATATGCATTTTTACAGTTTAAAAAGGGCTTTCATACTTGTTACCTCATTTGATCCTCATAGAATCCATAAATAATAAAGAAGAAGAAGTATAATGACTTGTTCAAAAATAAATGGCTGATAAATGAAAAGCTTAAATAATGAATTTGGGGGGGGGGGTGTCTTGAAATGTTCTTTGAATAGCCATGATCTTTGTTTTTGTTGTCCCAGAGAATGGCATTGCATTCACCAAAGGGCTTTACTCTTCCAACTTGGGAGGCATCTGTCTTCTACCTGGACCAAGCTGTACCCCTTATGAGCAACTTGATGTCATATGTTGCCTTCATGAATCTTAAAGATGCTGTCAACACTTGTGAGCAAGTTTTGCTCGAATTTTCTAGTAGAGATAATCTCTGTTGGGAATCAGTAAAAATTTTGCTGCTCTCCTCTGAACAAAGACAAGACATCAGAGCTCTTGCTTGTGACAAATAGTACTGAGGAGAAGAATTTAAAGAAAGTCTTCTCATGGTATGAGTTCTAGAAAAACAAAAGGGTTAGAGCTATGAGGAAATAGGACAGAACTTGAATTTTAATCCTACATCATATACTGAGAAGATGAGGGAGTCTGTGTAAGTCAATTAACCTCTCCCTTCCTCAGTTTCCCCATCTGTAAAATAAGGGGGTCAGGCATGATGGTTTCTACGACCTATTCCAATTCTCTGTCCATGAACCTATTATCTGTAAAATGAGAATAACAGCATCTCCCTTCTAAGGTTGTGGCGATGATAAAAGTCAGATGATGTATGTAAAGTACTATGTAAGTATCTTAAGGTATCGTATAAATATTAGCTCTATTACTACCGCTACAGAACCAACAACAATACCTACTACTGGTACTACTACCCCATGATTAGAGGAGAGGGGAGGTATCCTCATTCTGTTCCATACACAGAGTCATAGCATAGGTATCACAGACCATCAGACCCTTGGCCCAAAAGTATTGACAGGAGGGTTGATAACGGAGTGAAGTGCACCTTGATAAAGCAGTTGTGCAAGAAGGTCCACTGACCAAACTGAGGAAAGGACCGTGATGGTTGTGGGAGGCAGGCAATTACAGATTTAGACTTCCAAAGCAAATTTCACAAGTTCTCTGACCCCAGCTTCCTTACTAAAGTTAGTTCTACACACTGATCCACACACGGCTCACACTGTTCTTTATCTCTAGACTACTTCAATCCCCAGGCTGCAAGCATTTTCAGAGCCCCTGCCCTCAAAAGTGACTGTTCTAGTGTTCTTGCTAGTGTCCATGATTGCTACCCATTCCTTTTGCCTAGATTCTTAGATCCACAGTTCTCAGATTTCTTTGGCCTTAGATTTGTAAAGAAATTTTGTAATTGTAAAAAAAAAAAAATACTACTAAGTGGGAATAAAGAATAAATAAGGCAAAAAAATAATTTAAAGTAATAACAATAAAGAACTTCTCCCTGGCAGAAAAGGGACCAGAACTTTAACCTTTACCAATGCTGTATAGAGGTGGGGCTGAATTCTCATTTTATTTTTATTTGATCTATCCTTACTGACATAAGCTTCTTGGGCTGACTAGCCCACTTCCATATAGCTCACTTGAGGGGCAGCACTGGTACTGGAGTCCAACTGTATTCAAATCCAGCCTCAGATACTTACTAGCTGTGTGACCCCGGACAATTCTCTTAACCTCACTTAACCTCTAATTGTCTCTATTTCATCATCAGTTAAGTGGGTAAAATATAGCACCTGAAGTGAAGCCAAAAAGATTGAGTGAAAAGACAGACCAGTAGAAGCTCTGCTTCATTGCCCATAAAATACCTGTAAAAAATGACTCTAAACAAACTCTAGAGCAGAAGAAGTAACAAAGCAACAGAGTGACAGCCCAAGGCAGCCTGGAAGGCTGACAAGAAAGGTCTATTGCATGGGGCATGGAACAGAGGGCAGCCTACGGAGCCCAGTCCCACCTTGAACATGCAGCACCTACAGGAATAGGACCAGAGCAGGCCTTGGGTGTGTAATCCCTGCCAGCAGTTGCAGTTCCCAGATCCTTCAACTCACAAATCCCAGAGGTACCTTCAAAAGTCAGTGAGAAAGTTTTTCACCTGGGTGAGAAGGGAGCAAGGTCCTTCCTTAGCCCCAGCCCCAGGGAGTGGCAGCTGCAGCAGAGTCCATTTTTGGAGCCCTCAGCCTAAACACCATGGGGGAATTGAGCAGCTGATCTGGTCTCAGTCCAGAGTGCTGTCCTGGAGTGAGAAAGAGGCTGGTATGGTGGAGCTGGTGGAGGCTCTGGAAAGGGAATTCTATTTCCAGATCCTGGGCAGAAGAGCTTTGGTAGCTCCTAGACCACAGCACAGGGCAGAAGAGGAGTAAACTCCTCTTCCTTGATTGTGCCACCTCGAAGGAACTAAGAACTTAGAGGCCCCAAAAGTATACCCTCCTTTTGACAAAGGACTCAAAAGTCAAGTAACTGGCTGGGGAAAATGCCCAAAAAGGGGGGAAAAATAAGACTATAGAAGGCTACTTTCTTGGTGAAGAAGTGTTTTCTTTCATCCTTTCAGATGAGAAAGAACTATGCATACCATCAGAGGAAGACATTAAAGTCAAGGCTTCTGCATCCAAAACCTCCAAAATAAATATGTAATGGTCTCAGGCCATGGAAGAGCTCAAAAAGGATTTTGAAAATCAAGTAAGAGAGGTGGAGGAAAAATTGGGAAGAGAAGTGAGAGCAATGCAAGAAAATCATGAGAAGTAAGTCAACAGCTTGCTATAGGAGACTCAAAAAAATGCTGAAGAAAATAACATCTTTAAAAATAGGCTAGCTCAATTAGCAAAAGAGGTCCAAAAAACCAATGAGGAGAAGAATGCTTTAAAAAGCAGAATTAACCAAATGGAAAAGAAGGTTCAAAAGCTCATTGAAGAAAATAGTTCTTCAAAAATTAAAATGGAGCAGATGGATGCTAATGACTTTACAAAACAAAGCCTAAAGAATGAAAAAAGATAATATCTCATTGGAAATATCCCATTGGAAAAATAACCAACCTGGAAAATAGATCCAGGAGAGACAATTCAACAATTATGGGACTACCTGAAAGACATGATCAAAAAAAAAAAAGAGTCTAGGCTTTATCTTTCATGAAATTATCAAGGAAAACTGCCCTAATATTATAGAAGCAGAGAGCAAAATAAAGATTGAAAGAATTCACTAATCACCTCCTGAAAGATCCAAAAACAGAAACTCCTAGGAATATTGCAGCCAAATTCCAGAGTTTCCAGGTCAAGGAAAAAATCTTGAAAGCAGCTAGAAAGAAACAATTCCAGCACTGTGGAAATGCAATCAAGATAACACAAGATCTAGCAGCTTCTACATTAAGGGATAGAAGGGCGTGGAATAGGATATTCCAGAAGTCAAAGGAACTAGGACTAAAACCAAGAATCACCTACCCAGCAAAACTGAGTATAATATTTCTGGGGGGAAAAATGGTCATTCAATGAAATAGAGGACTTTCAAGCATTCTTGATGTAAAGACAAGAGCTGAATAGAAAGTTTGACTTTCAAACAAAAAATCAAGAGAAGCATGAAAAGGTAAACAGGAAAGACAAATCATAAGGGACTTACTAGAGTTGAACTGTCTATATTCCTACACTGAAAGATAATATTTGCAACTCTTGAAGCTTTTCTCAGTGTTTGGGTAGTTGGAGGGATCATGCACAGAGAGAGCACAGGGTGAGTTGAATAGGAAGAGGTGATATCGAAAAAATAAAATTAAGGGATGAGAGAGGGATATATTGGGAGGAGAGAGAGAGAAATGGAATGGGGCAAATTATTTCTCGTAAAAGAGGAAGAAAAAGCTTTTTTAATGGAGGGGAAAAGGAGAGAGGTGAGAGGGGAAAAGTTAAGCTTACTCTCATGACATTTGGCTTAAGGAGGGAATAATATGCATACTCAATTGAGTATGAAAATCTATCTTACATTACAGGAAAGTAAGGGAGAAGAGTATAAGAGTGGGGGGGATGATCGAAGAGAGGGCAAATGGGAAGAGAAAGTAATTTAAGTGAACACTTTTGGGGAGGGACAAGGTCAAAAGAGAGAATAGAATAAATAGGGGGCAGGACAGGATGGAGGGAAATATAGTTAATCTTCTACAACATAACTATTAGGGAAGTCTTTTGCAAAACTACACATATATAGCCTATATTGAATTGCTTGCCTTCTCAGTGGAAATGAGTGAAGAAGGTGGAAGGGAGAGAAGTTGGCACTCAAAGTTTTTGGAATGAATGTTGAGAATGTTTTTTGCATATGACTAGGAAATAAGAAATACAGGTAATGGGATATAGAAATTTATCTTGCCCTAAAAGAAAAGAGAGCAGATGAGGAAAAGAGAAGGGAGGTGTGTGATAGAAGGGAGGGCAGATTGGGGAAAGGGGTAATCAGAATGCACAGTAACTTTGGGTAGGGTGAGGGGCAAGTTGGGGAGAAAATATGAAACTCAAAATCACGTGAAAATGAATGTTGAAAACTAAAAATAAATAAATATTTTAAAAAAAAATAGCATCACTGAACACCCTAAATGCTATGAGGGCACCTAGTCATGATGTTTCAAGAAATTATTAATCATAACTGTCCTGATATTCTAGCACCAGACAATAAAATAGAAATGGAAAGAATTTACTTATCACTACCTGAAAGAGATCCAAAAATGAAAACTCCTAGGAATATCATAGCCCAATTCCAGAGTTCCCAGAAAGAAATTATGTAAATACCATAGAGCCATAGTCAGGATCACTCAAGATTTAGCAGCTTCCACATTCAAGGAGCAAAGAATTTGAAATATGATATTCCAAAAGGCAAAGGAGCTGGGATTACAACCAAGAATGAACTACCCAGCAAAATCAAATATAATCCTTCTAGAGAAAAAAAAATGAAAATTTAATGAAATAAAGGATTTTCAAGAATTCCTAATGAAACAATCAGAGTTGAATAATAAATTTGATTTCCAAATACAAAAATCAAGAGGATCATAAAAAAATAAAGTGATACCATAAGGGACTCAATGAAGTTAAACCGCATTTCTATCTGGGGAGATGATATTTGTAACTCTCAAGATAATTTTATAATTATTAGGACAGTTAGAAGTATACATGGACAAAGGTATGAATTGACCATGATGTGATGATCTAAAAACAAGAAATTAAGGAATAAGGAAGCAGAATGTGTAAGAGAAAAGGGAAAGAAAAGGAAGAACAGAGAAAAGAAAAATGAAGAAAGTGAAAAAAATGCTTCAATATGCATTCAG
The DNA here is from genome assembly GCF_028372415.1 of Notamacropus eugenii. Taxonomy (NCBI): domain Eukaryota; kingdom Metazoa; phylum Chordata; class Mammalia; order Diprotodontia; family Macropodidae; genus Notamacropus; species Notamacropus eugenii. The sequence goes on from NC_092872.1 coordinate 575,955,513, forward strand.
ACACCATCACTTTTTTATTTTTGCTACATGGCTAATATGGATATATCTTTTGCATGATTTCACATGTTTAATTGATATCATACTTCTTGCTTTCACAATTGGTGTGGGAAAGTGGGAGGGAGGAAGAAAATTCAGAACTCAAAAAAAATTTAACTGAATATTAAAAATAAATAATTTTTAAAATAAAAACATTAGTTTTAAAAAAAGTTATGAGGGAAATGACTTCCTTTCTGAATCTGTAAAAGTTATACCCCTAGACCAGAGATACTTAAGGAGTACTGGTAGACATAATTCTAATCAGATATTCCTTTTGAAAATTTGAGAAGAGTGTTCAGCCTTGTGGTACTCCTGGAGTCTTCTTTTCACCCCATCCTCCAGCTAACTTCTTGGAAGTATAAGCATGATCTCTGACTCTCATTCTCTCTTCATAAAATGAATGGATTTCAGAGATATCTTTCCCTATCCACGTCACCATGTCAAAATTCCAAATCCCATGACTCCATCCCCCAATGAATTCCTTTCAGGAACTCAGATTTAGAGCTATTAGGAACTTTAAAAGGATTAAATCTAAATCTTTCCTTGTTCAGATCAAGCATTTAAGTGGTATACTTGGGGGTCACACTGTGCATATCTGAATCAGGAACTGAATCCAGATTGTCTTGACTTCAAATCCTGAATCTTTTCCCTTATGTATCAAAATCCTTGCCTTTCAACATCACTCCACCTTGTTGTCCAGAGATGGAATTCTTACCATTATTATAGGTTGTCCCATAACAGAAAGAGCACTTGTTCTTGAACTCGAAAGACATAAGTTTAAATCCTAGCTATTTCACTTGCCATTTTATATGAGACTACTGATATTTAAAGGGATGTTATCTCCTCCAAAGTGAGAGAATCCCAAAATCACACAGTTGGAAAGGATCTCAGAGGTCAAAGTCCATCTCTGAGCAGCCATCTCATTTTGGCATTAACTCTGCACCCTCAAAGACTATGCTAATAGAGCATTTTGTCTTTGTGTTGTTCATTCCTCATGACCTCATTTAAGGTTTTCTTGGCAAAGATACTGGAGTGGTTTACCATTTCCTTCTCTAGCTCATTTTATAGATGAGGAAACTAAGAGTTAAATGACTTACCCAGAGTCACAAAGCTAGAACGTATCTGAGGCCTAATCTCAGGTCTTATTGACTCCAGACCTGGAGCTCTATCTACCGTGCTACATAGTTTTCCTACAGCATTGACAAGTCCTGCTAAACAGGAAATGTTTTGAGAGTATGCCAGACAATTAATTAATATCCTAATATGAACCCCCATCTAATTGCGTTCAGAAGTCTTCACCTGATTATTAGTCACAGTCAGTGACACACTTATGGTATAAGAACCAGAATTTTGCCCCAGTGCCAAATTCAGGTGACTTTGACAATATTTTCAATCCTACCGAGGCATAAAAACAACAAACTAACCAATTAAAAGTGAAAATGAAAAAATGAGGGAAATGGAGGGTAGAGGATAGAATTAGATCTCCTCTCTCAGTATCTGCTTCCCCATTCCCAAGTCAAACAACTGCCCCCACCCACCTTGCCACCTCTCTCTCACACACACATGCTGGGTAGGGAGTGAAAGAAGTTGTAATATGAATTTATTCATGAGGAAGTATGTCCAAGAGGAGGTTAAAATGGTTCTCATTTGTTGCCTGGTAACACATTTATGCCCTTGGGGAGAAATACAAATTAACATTGTTAAAACTCTTTTTACCCAGTGTCCTTGGCCCTCACCTGACTGAGTTTTAGCAGAATAGACCTTAGCTAGTCCATTGAAATCTAATTCCTAGAATCCTGTGCGAATTAACCCTTCCGGGGAAGGTCCGGAAATGGATTGATTGCGACACCAAGGGCAGGTTATTTTTTCCAGTTTCTCCAGCCTACCTATTTCAGCAGTGGCTTCACTCTCTCCTTAAGCTGACAGGTAAGTGAGTATTGTTTCTGGTTCAAACTGTGTCCACTTGAAAGGGGTGCAACTGGCCTGGGAGCCATAAATAGCTATCTCAAAGTAACTTGTCCTAACACTAGTCAACTCAAAACATCCTCCTCTCCTTCAAACCTTATTGTTCTGGGCCCTAAGGACCAATGCTTAACTGTAGCCCAGTCTGGGTCCTCCTTCCCACTTCAAACTCACCAATGGCTAAATATCCTGATGGCTATTTAGTACCAGGGACTGTGTCCAGGGCAGTTAGCCTTTTTACTGTAGTGCAGCTGAAAGAACTCTTCACTAGTCAAAAGATCTGGATTCAAATCCTGACTTTTACTGCCTGTGTGACTTTGAGTGACTTTACTTTTTCTTTTCCTCATCTGTGAGGAAATGAAAAGGATGGTCTTGATTAACTGTGAAGTTCTAAATTCCGTGATCCATTTGATTGAGAGTCCATGAAAACTAAGGCCAAATCCCATGAGTCTCTTTCTTAGGTTTACCATGCCCAATATTATTGTATAAAACCAAGAGCATGACCCATGGCTTCAAATACTGAATTTCTCTGCTTAGTCTTACCTTCCCACTGCTTTGTTCTATATTTTTTATATTTTTATTTGATTTTTTGAAATGATTTTTGTTTCATTACATATTTTCCAATTGCATGTAAAAAAAGTTAACAATCGTTTTTTAAATTTTGAGTTCCAAATTCTCTCCTTCTTTCCTGTCCCCCTCCTCCTCATGAAAAGACAAGAAATTTTATTTCAATTATACACATGAGGTCATGCAAAACATATTTCAATATTAAGTCATGTTGCAAAGGAAAACACAAATGAAATACAAATAAAGGTAGTAAAAAGAAGTATGCCTCAATTTGCATTCAGAGTTCATCAGCATTCTCTCTAGAAATGAATAGAAATTTTTTATCATAGGTCCTTTGAAATTATTTTGGATCATTATCTTGATCAGAATAGCTAAATCTTTCCCAGCTGATCATCCTAACAATGTCTACAATATTCTTCTGATTCTATTCATTTCACTTTGCATCAGTTTATATGTCTTCCAATAATTTTTTGAGAGTTTGTTCATCATTTCCAATAGCACAATAGTATTCCGTCATGTCCCACTACTTATTCAAATATCCCCCAACTGATGAGCACCCCGTCAATTTCTAATTCTTTTCCACCACAAAAAGAACTGCTATAAATATTTTTGTACAAAGACATCCTTTTGGGAAGAGTTCCAAATTGTTCTCCAGAATGATTGAACTAGTTGTGGTCTAGTGCACTAGTGTCCCAATTTTTCCACTTCCCCTACAACATTTGTCATTTTCTTTTTCTATCATGTTAGCCAATATGGCAAGTGTGAAGTGGTATCTCAAAGTTGTTTTAATAATAACAGAGCACTTTTCCATGTGACTATTGATAGTTTTGATTTCTTTGTCTGAAAATTGCTTCTTCATATACTTTTACCATTTATCAAAAGGGGAATGCCTCTTATTTTTTTACAAATTTGATTCAGTTCCCAATATATTTGAGAAATGAGCCCTTTATCAAAGAAATGCTGCAAATTTTCCCTCCAATTTCCTGTTTTCTTTCTAATTTTGGCTGCGTTAGTTTTGTTTGTGCAAAAACTTTGTAATTTCACATAATCAAAATTATCTGTTTTACTTCCTATTATCCCCTTGAGATCTTGTGTGGTCATAAACTCTTCCTTTTCCGTAGAAAAGGTACATTTTCCCATGTTCCCCTAATTTGTTTATAATAACACCCTTTATGTTTAAATCATCTATCCATTTTGACCTTGTCTTTGTATACATTATGAGATGTTGTTGTATATCTAGTTTCTGTCAAACTACTTTCCAGTTTTCCCAATGATTACCTTATAATTGCATTCTTATCCCCAAAACTTGTGTCTTTGGGTTTTTAAAATACTAGATAACTGGATATTTACTACCATGTATTGTGCACCTAACCTACACCACTGATCCACCACTCTATTTCTGAGCCAGTACCAGATTGTTTTGATCATTACTGCTTTGTAACACAGTTTAAGATCTGCTACTCTTAGTCCACCTTCCTTCACCTTTTTTTCATTGATTCCCTTGATATTTTTGACCTTTTGTTGTTTCAGTTGAATTTCTTACTATTTTTTCTAGTTCAATAAAATAATTGTTTTTTAGTTTGGTACAACACTGAATAAATAAATTCATTTAGGTAGAATTGTCATTTTATTATATTGGTTCAGCCTACCCATGAGCAATTAATATTTCTCCAGTTGTTGAAATCTGTCTTAATTTTTGTGAAAAGTATTTATTATTGTGTTCATATAACGCCTGAGTTTGTCTTGGTATGTAGACTTCCAAATATGTTATATTGTCTGCAGTTATTTTAAATAGAATTTCTCTTTCAATCTCTTCCTGCTGGACGTTGTTAGTAATATATAGAAATACTGATGATTTATGTGGAGTTATTTGGTATCCTGCAACTTTAGTGAAGTTGTTGTTTCAACTCATTTTTTTAGTTGATTCCCTGGGATTCTCTAAATATACAATCATATTATTTGCTAAGAGTGATAGTCTTGTTTACTCATTGCCTATTTTTATTCCAACAATTTTTTTCTAATTGCTCTAGCTATCGTTTTCAGTACAATATTGATTATTAGTGGTGGTAATAGACACCCTTACTTCACACCTGATCTTATCAATACAGAGTCAAGTTTATCCCTATTACAGATCATGATTGTTCTTGGTTTTAGATATATACTACTTATTATTTTAAGACAGGCTCCATTGATTCTTACATTTTCTAGTGTGGTTAGTAGGAATGAGTGTTGTATTTTGTCAAAGTCTTTTTCTGTGTCTATTGATATAATCATATTATTTTTGGTTGTTATTGATGTGATCAATTATGCTGATAGCTTTCCTAATATTGAACCAACTCTTCAATCCTGGTATAAATCCCACTTAGTCATAGTGTAGAATCTTTGTGATATACTGCTGAAATCTCTTTATAGTGTTTTATTTTAAATTTTTTTCCATCAAAATTCATTAAGGAGATTGGTCTATAATTTTCTTCCTCTGTTTTTGCTCTCCCTGTCATAGGTATCAAAACCACATTTGTGTCATAAAATAAGTTTGCTAGGGCTCTTTCTTTACTTATTTTTTTTTTCAAATAGTTTGTGTAGTATTGAGATTAAGTATTCCTTAAATGTGTGGTAGAATTTGCTTGTGAATCCATCTCATCCTGGGGATTTTTTCTTGTTAAATTCATTTACAGCCTGTTCTATATCTTTTTTTTTCCTAAAATAGCACTGTTTAATTTTCTACTTCCTCTTCTGTTAATCTGGGTAGTTTATATTTTTGTAAATTTTAATCCATTTCACTTAGATTCTCAGTTTTACTGGCTTACAGTTGGGCAAAATAACTTCTAATGATGACTTCATTTTCATTAGTGATAAATTCACCTTTTTCATTTGTGATACTAGTAATTTAGTTTTCTTTCTGTTTTTCATCAAATTGATCAATACTTTATCTACTTCATTTTCTTTTATTAAACCAGCTCCTAGTTTTATTTATTATTTGATTTTTTACTTTTGATTGTACTAATCCCTCCTTCAATTTTCAGGATTGTCATTTTTATGTTTAATTTGGTGATTTTTATCTTGTTCTTTTTCTCGCTTTTAGTTGTTATATTTTTTTGTTATTGCATTCCCAGTTCATTAATCTTCTCTTTTTCTGATGTATTTATAGATATAAATTTTCCCCTAAATACTGCTTTGACTACATTCCACAAATTTTGAAATGCTGTCTCATTGTCATTTTCTTTAATGGCAAGCAATATATCAATTACACATGTGAAATCATGTAAATCATATTTCCATATTATCTATAATTCAAAAAGGAAAGCAAGAACAAAGTAAAAATATATATTCAGAGTTCATCTGGTCTCTCTCTAGAGGTAGATGGCACTTTTTCATCATAAGTTCTTTGAAATTTTCTTACATCATTGTAACCAATGTTAACTTAGATCAAAGTAACCAAGTCTTTCCCAGTTAATCATCATTTCAGTATTGTTGTTACTGTGCACAGTGATTTCCTGGTTCTTCTCATTTCATTTTGAATCAGTTCATAAAGGTCTTGCCATGTTTTTTTAAACCACCCTCCTTCAAAATTCCCACAGCACAATTGTACTCCATCACAATCATATGTCACAACTTTTTCAGACATTCCTCAATTGATGAGCATCACCTTGATTTCCAATTCTTTGACACCATAAAAAGAACTGCTAAAAATGTTTTTCTATAGAGAGGTTCTTTTCCTTTTTGTTTGATCTCATTTGAGTGTAGACCTAGCAACAGCATTGCTGGGTCAAAGGCTATGCATAGATTTATAGCCCTTTGAGGCTATAAACTATAATCGAGAATGGTTAGATCTCTATTCCACAAACATTTCATTCCCACCAATATTTACCATTTCTGATAGGTAAAAGATGGTATATCAGAATTGATTTAATGTATCTTTCTCTAATCAACAGTGAGTTAGAGCATTTTTTCATATGATAATAGCTCTTCTAAAAAAGCACCTATTTATATCCTTTGACAATTTATCAATTGGGGAATGGTTTTTATTTTTATAAATTTGATTCAGTTCTGTATTCAGTCAATATTTGAGAAATGAGACCTTTATCAGAAAAATTTGCTATAAAATATTTTGATATTACTTCATTTTCTATGATACCTTTTAAAAACATTTCAATAGTTATCCCTTTTAATTAGATCTATTTTTGCTTTTGCTTTGTCTAAAATCATGATTGCTACCCTTTGCTTCTCCCTCCCCCCCACTTTTTTCAGCTCAGTTGAAGCATCTCAAATTCTGCTCCAGCCCCTTACTTTAACTTTTTGTGTGTCTCTCTGTTTCAGGTATATCTCTTGTAAACAACATATTGTTGGATTCTGGTTTCTAATCCATTCTGCTATCTACTTGGATTTTATGGGTGAGTTCTTCCCATTCACATTCTTAGTTATTATTACTAACTATACATTTCCCTCCATCCTATTTTCTTCAATGCACCCTTCTCTATCTCTTTTTACCCTGTCCCTCTTCTGAAGTCTATTTTAATTCTGACCATTGCCTTCTTTTATCTGCCTTCTCTTTTACCACTTCCACCCTTTCTTTTATTACCTCCCCCTTATACTTCCCTATGAGGCAAGATAGATTTCTATTACCAATAGAGAATGTATTTATATATTTCCTTGTTTGAACCAATTTAGATGTGAGTGAGATTCAAACATTGCTTTCCCCCCACATACAACATTTTCCCTCTACTTAAAAGCTCTTCCTTGAGCAATTTTATGTAAAATAATTTTCCCCATTTTTCCTTTCCCTTCCCTCTTCTCTCAGGGCATCCTTCTTTCTCACCTATTCATTTTTTATATCATCCCAACATAATTGAAACATTCCTGCATCCTCATTCTATGAAGAATCCTTCTAACTATCCTAAAATGATGAAATTCTTAGAAGATACATGTAACATCCTCCCACAAAGAACCCTAAATGATGTAACCTTATTGAGTCTCTGATGATTTCCTTTTCATATTTACTTTTCTTATGCTTCTCTTGGATCTTGAATTTAAGAAGTAAGATTTTCTACTCAGCTCTGGTCTTTTCAGCAGGAATTCTTGAAAATCCTCTATTTCATTAAGTATCCATTTTTTTCCTTGAAGGATTTTATTTAGGTTTGCTGATTACAGGTTGTAATCCTAGCTCCTTTTCCTGCCACAATATCTTATTCCAAACCCTGCTATATTGTGGAAGTTGCTAATCTTATTTGATTCTGACTGTGACTCCATAATATTTGAATGGTTTCTTTTTTTGTTGCTTAAAGTATTTTCTTTTTGATCTGGGAGCTCTGGAATTGGGTTATAATATTCCTGGCAGTTTTTCATTTTGAAATTTCTTTCAGGTGGTGATAGCTAGATTCTTTCAATTTCTATTTTACCCTCTGGTTCTAGGATATCAGGTAAATTTTCCTTGATAGTTTTTAAAATATGATGTCTAAGCTCTTTTTTTATCATGGCTTTCAGGTAATTCAATAATTCTTAAATTATTTATCCTCAGTTTATTTTCCAGGCCAGTTCTTTTTCCAATGAGCTAGTTTACATATTCTATTTTTTTCCATTCTTTTGATTTTGTTTTGTTGTTTCTTGATTTCTCATGGAACCATTAGCTTCCACTTGCCTAATTCTGCTTTTTAGGGAGTTCTTTTCTTCAATGAATTTTTATACGTCTATTCCCATTTGATTAATTCTGCTTTTTAAGGTGTTATTTTCTTCTGTTATTTTTGTACCTTTTTTTAGCACATTGTTAATTGTCTTTTTCATAATTTTCTTCCTTTGCTATCATTTCTTTATCTTATTTTTCCTCTACCATTCTTATTTGACTATGAAAATCATTTTTTCGCTCTTCTAGCAATTTTTTTGGACTTTTATCCAATTTGCTTTTTTTTATTTGAGACTGCTTGTGGCTATTTTGACTTTATAGTCTTCATTTGGTATTTGTCTTGATCTTCCTTGTCACTATAGTAGCTTTTTATGATCAGATCTTTTTTATATTGTTACCTCATTTTTCCACCCTGTTTCTTGATTTGGAACTTTATGTTAATGTTGGGCTCTGTTCCCAGGAGTAGGGGGTGAGGGGCTCTGTCTCAAACTTCAGACTTTTTTGAGCTGCTATTTTCAGAGTTAGTTCTGGACATTTGGAAGTTTTCAGTGCTTCCAAGAAGGTGTGATCTGAAGAGAGGTGTGATCCCTGCTCTCTTGGTCTACACTTTGGTCCTTACCCAAGAAAGGACCCTAAACTCTTGGGATTACAATCAATACTGCCCCTCAGGACTTCCACTTTCCCTTGACTGAAAATACTCCTCTTTGACCTTGAATTATGACCCAGAGGTTTGTACAGGAAATGGAGTTGCCAAACACTATATGTTCCTACATCTAGTACTAGCACAAGAATATGCTGTAATCTCCTTCTGACCAGTTGCCAGACACCGTATCATCTTTGACTTGAGAGTACCTGAATCTGCTGCTACTTCCATTTCTACCACCTAGTCCCTAGTTTTTCATCCACATGGGCTCCAGATCAGCCTCCTCTCCCATGTCACAGATCTCTTTTTCCAATCTCTTATGTGTTTTGGTTGGAAGAATGCCTTACTCTAATGTTTCATTGGCTCTGCCAGTACAAAACTCTATTTGAGGCATTATTTTAAAGTTGTTTGGAAGGGAATGTTGGGAGAGATCAACTTTCTCTATTCTGCCATCTTAACTCTACTCCCCAGAAGTTGCCTATGCTCTATAGACATATAGGTGTGAGCACGAGTCCATCTGGGCTACAGAAGACTAGCTTTAGGGAGAATTCAAATCAGTCAGCATTCATTAAATATTCACTATAGGAAAAGGAAGAATGACACAAGAGAAAACACTGGATTTGGAGTTGGAGGATGGGTTTGATTTCTGTTTCTTTTTCTTTCTAGTTGTATCATATTGGACAAATCACTTCTTTTCTGGGACTCAGTTCCTCCTCTATAAAATCAAGGGGTTGTATTTGGAGTTTACAAAGGTATATCTTATATACAAAGGTATAAATCTTATAATCTTATGAATCTAATACTCTAGAAGAAAAAAGAAATATAGGACATGAATCTTCTTTGTCCAAAAGACCTAATAATTTACAGTAAAACCCAGGTGAGAACATTATGAGTGTGGCCCCCAGGTAAGAACACAGCTGTGTAACTCCCCAGTCAAAAACACTATAAGGTCATTCCCATAATTGATAATACCCTGAGGACCAGATTTCTTCAGGGAGAATCACCACACAGTGACAGGGAACTAAAATGCTCCAAAGGGAGTCAAAGCATTACAAGGAGTAAAGACAGCGAACCTTCCACTTGTCTACTATCAATGGAGCTGCTCCTCCATTACATCCCCTCTTGCTACAAATTCTCAGCTCTTCTTTATCTTTTGGTTCCAGTGATACCAAATCCGTAACTGCCTACAACTGTCACACTTCCCTTCATATCCCCAGAATCCTATTCTCTCATCCTGATCCTCATCCATCTTAACCTAAACTCTCCCATGACCTAATCCAGTTCTTTCTGCCTATTCTATTGTGCTCCCTGGAATTTTTATTCCATAATAAACAAACTTCCCCTCAACTAAAACACCTTCCTCTCATACTTCTTCCATTTTTTGACAAACACCTGATTCCACCAGGTAATACCATATCCTTTTCAGAATACCAGAACACCAAGACACCAGTGTTTATTCTCTCATATGTTGTTTCCCCTACAGCACACTGGATTTGCCAAAGCAAAGTAAGAATACATCTTGCTTCCCACTGCTAATTTCTCATTCTCTGTCTACTACTTTCACTAAACAGCTTTTCCTCTTTTAAGGTTTGCTCTACTCAGGAGTGTGCTAGAGCCAGATTGAACCAGCTCCCAAGAACTGATTGTTAAATTTTCAGTGTGAGCATTTACATCTCAGAAATAGGTAAATGCTACAAATCAGGTCTTGATTTATTGTAGGGCTTCTTGTGTAGACTTAAGAAAGTGAAAGAAAAATGTCAATAATGTAGATTAAACTTAAAATTGTGTTGTGCATACTTTTTTTGAAAAGCCAGTTGTTAATTATCAACTCACACCTGACTCTACCCAGAGATGTCACACAGTCCACATTCTGGTGTTAGTTATCTATCAGCCACTAGATCATTCTCTCCTTTCTCAAGGTTCATATGTTCTTCTCAACCTTAGCTCATGCCCTTATATGAAGGGACTTCAGCATAATTGTACCTGTTATTATTCCTTTAAATACTATAAATTCTCAGCCCTTCCCTTTAACTCCCTTGACAGATTCCTCTACTCCATCTAAACTATACTCAGGGATGGTCACAATCTTGTTTCTGTCATCATTCATAAGTAATCAACTTCCATGATCATGAAATCTTAAAGTTTGAAATTTTATTACAATCTCTTCCCTTTCATTCTCTTCCCATGCCTTACACCTCCTAAATATATTTTTCATACTCACCTTGACCTCCAAGCCCTTGATTTCTCAATCCTTTCCCAGGACATCATCTAAGCTCTGGTTTCTCATTCTCTCCTTCCAAACTTTAAAACTAGTTATTTTAGCTTCATGCTATCTAATATCAGTTGGGCCCTAATTGATTCTATCACACTACCCATAGCATTTGTTCCAAGCTTCTACTTTGGGGCTCCCACACTACCTTCTCTCCTGGCCCTTTCAGTTGAAAGTATTATATCATATCTCATTGGAAAAATAAGGGCTGCATGCGCTATTTCCTTTTTCTTCCTTTCCAAATCTCTCAAAAGCACTTTACACCATCCCTTATTCTTTTTCAATTATTCAAGTTTCTAAAGAAGAGGTAGCACTTTCCTCATCAAAATCAACTTCTCAGCCACCTTTGTTACATAAGTATCAAGATCCTGTATAATTGTGGATATTCCCAAAACTTTGGTCCTAGATCCCTTTCTCTTCTTTCTCTACATTTTCTCCCTTGGTGATCTCATCAGCTTCTATAAATTTAATTATCATTTCTATGAAGATGAATGACATACATAATATGTAAATATCTGTCACCCAGGTGACAAAGTAGATAGAGTGCTAAATCTGGAATCAAAAAGAGAGAAAGGCATCTAGCAAGTAAACCCCAAGTTAACTGGGCAGCCTCTGGCCATCCAAATTTACCTTCCTTTGGAGTGGAGAAGGAAGGGGAAAGGGAGACAGAAGGGAGAGGATGACCTGAGTTACCCATCTAGCTGGGTTCCCATTCAGGCAGCTCAGTCTACTCACAGGTTGTGTTTACCCTTCATTTTCCAAGAAGACCATGACATCAGAGAAATGATCTTTGGGAACTTTCTCTTTGCAAGAAGTTTCATGTGCTAAATGAGACTCTGGGCAGCCTTTAAGGAGCCACCTGGCTTTGAAAACCCAGATGTTGGTGCATCTCTCTCTGGTAACTATATATATATATGTATTAGTCAGATAGTTGGATCTGTCTGTTGATCTGTGATGTATGTATTGCTTATGGTCAGTCAGAAGCCCTGTCTGCTGGTCTTTATTTCTCTGCTTGTATTTTCTCTGTTGGTATATGTGATTAAAGAAAATTATTGACCCCTCAAAAGTGGCTTTCCTTTTACAAAAGCAGATCTAAGAACCTGTGCTAACAGGCCATCTTGGATGTGTCTAGGTGCTTGTTGATACACTTAGTTAAAAGAGAATTTGTTCCCTCATACTTTCAGCTCCTAAAAAAATTCCATGCTATTTGTTTGCTATCTTTGAAGGCCTACAGACTGACCTGGCACATTTCCACAAGATACACTTTCCATCTTTGCCTGTCCTTACATAATTATGGAAGGTCTTATCTCCCTCCTGGGAACCAGGGTGTCTACTATCCCTGGTTCACTATCAATAGTCTCAGGATACAGATGGGTCCCATAAGTCAAGCATTCCTCGAAGACACAGAAAGGAGTTCGTAACCCCACATGAATGCTAGCACATTCTACTTAATATAACTAATCAGGTTGTCCTCACCCCTGTGATGTTATGAATCCTATAAACAATTGTATTATTTTTCTCACCTATCCAGTTCTATTCTTTGTTCTATGCTTATAAAAGGCAGCTGCATCTTCTCCTCAGGATCATTTGCCAACCTAAGGTAGGACTAACTGAGACCTAGTTGATTTACTTTGCTACTTAGAATAGTTTATTTCACAGTGATACTTTAAATTATATTCCTTAAGGACACAAATGTATGAAAATTAATCATTAAATGACAGGGGGTTTTTTGGTTTGTTTTTGTTTTTCTTCAAAAAAGAAATTATCTTCCATCTTATCTGAAAACTTTGATGTCATTTTATATGAATCTTTTCTTATTGCTCTTAGAATGTGATATAATATATACCCTTCTTACAAAATAAATTTGAAAACAAATAAATTATAATTTTATATAATAGCTAATAATGACAATAGCTAGCATTTATATAGCACTTACTATGTGCCAGCTCAAAAGAAATGTGAGATGAGCAAATTTAGAGACATCTGCACTCCAAATGTTCATATGTACTATTTGTGCCCAACCTGTGGTACAGCCTTCTGAGCTCTGAACAGCCACAGTTGGTCTGATAAGCCACAGTTGTACATACTGTACCTTTACCCTGACATAGCGATGTCATTTTGGTTGGTCCTCTTTAAGCACAAAGAACAACAACTACTGTGCATTACACACTGCACTAAGTGCTTTACAGTTATCATCTCATTTGACACTCACAACGATCCTGGGAAGACGTGCTATTTTTATCTTCATTTTATAGGTGAGAAAACTGAAGCAGAGAGTGGTTAAGTGACTTGCCTGAGGTCAAAAGTTAATAAGTAGTTGAGGTCAGATTTGAATTTAGGTCTTTCTGGATCCAAGTCCAGCACTCTATCTACTTTGCCACCTACTTGCTTTATATAATGAGACTGATATCATGTTTATATACTTATATAAGACACATAAAATAATATATAATAAATATTCTTCTATAGTTATATATTGTTACATATGTTATATGATGTATAATTTTATAAAATTATAAATAAATCTGTCATTTTCTTACCTTAGGAAAGTTACAGTAAATATTCTTCTTTCTCGACCTTTTTTTAACCTAGAGAAAAGATGTATTGAATATGAAAACAAGAAAATATCATTTCCTGCATTCCATTTCATGTAGAATAAATTTCAGTGGTATACAGATCAAAATTAGGGATCAACTGAAGCAACTGGGGGTAGTGTACTTAAGAAACCTGAGGATGAAATTTACTTCCATGAGTAACTTAAAGCATTCCCTTACTAGGTGCGGCCCCACACATCACTTTTGACTTCTCTTACTTTCTCAGAAATAATAGCTCTCATCCACTTAGTTTTCTTATGAACTCTTATGGATTTCTTGTCACCACCGTAGTCCTTTGCAGACTTTTTTTATTTATTTTTTTAAATCTAAATTTATTTATTTAAGTTTTCAACATTCATTTCCACAAAATTTTGGGTTCCAAATTTTCTCCCCATTTCTCCCCTCCCCCCACCTCAAACCACTGAGCATTCTAATTATCCCTGTCACCAATCTGCCCTCCCTTCTAACATCTCTCCCTTCTCTTATCCCCATCCTCTCTTTTGTCCTGTAGGGCAAGATAACTTTCTATATCCTATTACCTGTATTTCTCATTTCCTGGTTGTACGCAAGAACAATACTCAACAGTTGTTCCTAAAACTTTGAGTTCCAACTTCGCTTCTTCTCTCCCTCCCCACTCATCCCCTTTGGGAATGCAAACAATTCAATATAGGACATATCTGTGCAGTTTTGCAAATGACTTTCATAATAGTCATGTTGTATAAGACTAACTATATTTCCCTCCATCCTTTCTTGCCCCCCATTTCTTCTGCTCCTTCTTTGACCCTGTCCCTCCCCAAGAGTGTTGACTTCTAATTGCTCCCTCCTCGCATTGCCCTCCCTTCCATCCTTCCCCCCAACCCTGCTTATCCCCTTCTCCCCCACTATCCTCTATTGTAAGATAAGTTTTCATACCAAAATGAGTGTGCATTTTATTCCTTCCTTGAGTCAAATGTGATGAGAGTAAGCTTCATGTTTTTTCTCTCATCTCCTCTTTTTCCCTCCACTGAAAAGTCTTTTACTTGCCTCTTTTATGAGAGATAATTTGCCCCATTCCGTTTCTCCCTTTCTCCTTCCAATATATTTCTCTCTCACCCCTTAATTTCACTTTTTTAAGATATGATCCCATGCTATTCAATTCCTCCTGTGCTCTGTCTGTGTGTGTGTGTTTCTGTGTGTGTGTGTGTGTGTGTGTGTGTGTGTGTGTGTGCAATCTCATCAACTACTCAGATACTGAAAAAAGTTTCAAGAGTTACAAATATTGTCTTTCCATGTAGGAATGTAAACAGTTCAACTTTAGTAAATCCCTTATGATTTCTCTTTGCTGTTTACCTTTTCATGCTTTTCTTGATTCTTGTGTTTGAAAGTCAGATTTTCTTTTCAGCTCTGGATTTTTCATCAAGAATGCTTGAAAGTCCTCTACTTCATTGAAAGACCATTTTTTCCCCTGAAGTATTATACTCAGTTTTGCTGGGTAGGTGATTCTTGGTTTTAGTCCCAGTTCCTTTGACTTCTAGAATATCATATTCCATGCCCTTTGATCCCTTAATGTAGAAGCTGCTAGATCTTGTGTTACATTGTAACAGAATTGTATTTGTGGATTATATTTCCACAATACTTGAATTGTTTCTTTCTAGCTGCTTGCAATATTTTCTCCTTGACCTGGGAACTCTGGAATTTGGCCACAATGTTCCTAGGAGTTTCTCTTTTTGGATCTCTTTCAGGAGGTGATCAGTGGATTCTTTCAATATTTGTTTTGTCCCCTGTTTCTAGAATATCAGGGAAGTTTTCCTTGATAATTTCATGAAAGATGATGTCTAGGTTCTTTTTTTTGATCATGGCTTCTAGGTAGTCCCATAATTTTTTAAATTGTCTCTTCTGGATCTATTTTCCTGGTCAGTTGTTTTTCCAATGAGATATTTCACATTATCTTCCATTTTTTCATTCTTTTGGTTTTGTTTTGTGATTTCTTGGTTTCTCATAAAGTCATTAGCCTCCATCTGTGCCATTCTAATTTTTGAAGAACTATTTTCTTCAGTGAGCTTTTGAACCTCCTTTTCCATTTGACTAATTCTGCCTTTTAGAGCATTCTTCTCCTCATTGGCTTTTTGGACCTCTTTTGCCAGTTGAGTTAGCCTATTTTTAAAGGTGTTATTTTCTTCAGCATTTTTTGGGGTCTCCTTTAGCAAAGTGTTGACCCACTTTTCTTGCATCTCTTTCTTTTCTCTTCCCAATTTTTCCTTCACCTCTCTTACTTGATTTTCAAAATCCTTTTTGAGTTCTTCCATGTCCTGAGACGATTGAATATTCATTTGGATGTTTAGGATACAGAAGCCTTGACTTTTATGTCTTTCTCTAATGGTAAGCATTGTTCTTCCTCATCTGAAAAGATGGGAGAAGATATCTGTTCACAAAGAAAGTAGCCTTCTACAGTCTTATTTTTTTTCCCTTTTTGGGGCATTTTTCCCAACCAGTTACTTGACTTTTGGGTCTTTTGTCAAGAGTAGGGTATACTCTGGGAATCTGTAAGATCTCAGTTCCTCCTAGGTGGCACAATCAAGTGTGTACACTGGTCTGGGAGCTGGGACAGATTTTTGTGCCCAGAATCTTAGCAGAGTTTCCTCTCCACAGCCACCTGGCCTCCAGTTCCACCAAGCCAGCCCTTGGGGGCTGAGATGCAGTTAAGCTGTAGGGGCAGGGCTGCCATTCAGTGTGAGATAAAGATCAGTTCCCTCAGAGTCTCCATACAGGGCTGAGGTAAGAATGGGCTGCTCAGTGCCCCCAGGGGTTTTACGATCCAACAATGGATGCGGGCTGCTGTGGGAACAGCTTCCTGCCCAATGTGGCCTCCATGGCTGCTGCCTAAGGCCAGAGCTATGGGAAGGCCCTTCTCCCTTCTCAGCCAGCTGAAAAAACCCTGGTGCCTGTGGGTTGAGGGATCTGAGAACCTGCTGCTGCTGTGACTGGGGATTCTGGGAGTGGAGATTCTGCCCCTGAGGTGTTCTCCTCCCAGAGCTGCAACGTTCCCCATGGCCAAGGCTGGGCTGGGCTCCCCTCTGCATCCAGTGCAACAGACACTTCCTGTGGGACTCTCAGGTCACCCTGGGCTAGAAATCTCCTTCACTCTGTTGGTCTCCACTTCTGCTTTTCTAGAATTTGTTGAGAGTCCCTCTCTAGAGGTATTTTTTGGGCTGTGTGGGGAGAGCCTGCATATGTGTGTCTTTCTACTCCACCATCTTGGCTCCGCCCCCCCCCCTAGACTTTTCAACTTAAAAGTGAAGGTGGCCTTTTCAAACTTCAATAATTCGTGGGAATATCAATATCTTGGCACAGAAATGGAAGGCATGACTAAATGTTGAATGAGGACAAGGCACTTAGTCAAATGGAAATCTATCATATTTCTACTTTTGATTAATAACCTTTCAAATACTAAAAATACTAAATACTAAAAAATATCACTGCATGTTTCATGGAAAACATTGCAATATATAAAGATGGGAGCCTGGCTATGAACAGTGATGCTACTAGAATTTTTTTACTGTGTTGCTAATTTGCTTATACATAAAGTTCTAACATCTGCCTTTTATGTGTTGCAATCTGCTGCATGTGCCAAACTGGGACTTCCCCTATCATTTCTCTCCTTACCACTCTTCCTCTGAAGTTCCTTCCTTTCTATCAATCTCCAAACCATCTCCTCATATCCTAGTCCCACCTATTACCTCTCTCCTCCAAACTTACCAATAGCAACATAATATTTGACAGTGAAAAATTTTTCTCTGTCTCAACTATTGTCACACTAATCAATGCTAACAAATTAGAATTAGTGAACAGTAATAAAGCATTCAGTTTTATAATCATAAAACTGCATTTGAAAAAAATTTTATATTTATGTTTAAAATGTACTATTATCTACATTTTATTATATTTTTATTAATTTTGTTAAATATTTCCCAATTGTATTTTAATCTGGATCAGCCCATGGGACACATGTTTGATGTATCTGGTCCAGTCAAACTGACCCTCTTAATATTCTCTATGAATGATACCTCATCTCTGTTCTCTATACTTTTATACTAGCTATCATCCATTCCTGGTATATATTTTCTCCTTATTTCTCCCTCTTTAATTCTCTAGCTTCCTTCAAAACTGGGTTCATATGCCACAGTATGCAAGAAGCATTTCCTAATTCATTCAGCATTCAGGGACTTTCCCCATTACCTTGCAATTATTTTCAATATATTATATATGTTTATATTTTCTCCCCAGATAGAAGGTAAACTTCCACAGATCAAGAAAGCATTTATTTTGTCTGTGTATTCCCAGTGTCTAGCATGTAGCAGACACTTAAGAAATGCTTGTTGATTGATGAATTGATTGAAATTTTATCTTTAAAGAACTCTTTGGAGAATGAATATCAACATTTTCTGAAGAATGTCTGCATAGCTAAGTTTTCTAAACAGCTGAGAGTTTATTACATTAAGCACTAAAACCATTTTTGTTATAACAATATTGCATGCGAAATGTGCTAAAATATGTGAGTTTTGATTTGTTTGTTTATCTCTTCATATTCTTTTTATACACTATAGGTAGAATGTAGTTTACCTCCCCTTTTTGAGGATTCAGGGCTATCATTATGAACAATGATCGTCTTTTGCTTTAATAACATCAGGAGTCAATGAAAGATATATTACCTTGACAGAAAATAGTTTTTGAGTTTATTTTTGTCTGCTAAAAATAGATTTTCTATTTCTCCATCATTGTCAGACTGCCAGAATCTGCTCCATTTTGTTTTCAGTATGCTTACCTATAGAAACCCATCTCCCCTATTTCAGATAACTGCTATGGGCTTACTAATCATATAGCTAAGTTTGTTAGTATTATGTGTAAAGTAAGAGTGAATGTACTCTAAGAAAGATCCTGAAAGACTCCACTATAAAGAAGATTGATGAGTCTTAGAGACTGGACCACCAAGTAATTCTGTATGATTTGGGGCAACATTTGGAGAAGTATCCAATCACTCAATCAAATCAATTAATTTGTTTTTATTAAGTATGAGTGGAGATATAAAGACATAAATAAAACTGTCCCTGTCCCTGGAAGCTTACCTGTGTACATATATATGCACACACAGAAGTATATACAAATTAATCTTGTGCAAAATAATACAAATACAAGATAATTTATTTGGTGGATAGCACTAGCAGCTCAGAGGATCAAGTCAGGCTTTATGGAGGAGGAATTATATGAACTGAGCTTTAAAGGCAACTAGAGATTTTCAGAGCCACAAGTTTAAGTAAAGTAAGGTGTTCCTAAAGCCTAATGCATGTTTCTGAAGAGCTCATCCTTCTTGATGTTTGCCCCTCTGAAGCTCGTGAAAGGAAACGCAACGCCTTGGCTCTACGATCTGCTGATGTGGAACATAAGGCAGACTCAGTGTTGTAATTCCACTTTACTCCTGGATATAGCCCTGGGCAGATTGCTGGGGGTGACCAAATGGAAGGACTGGGGCCTTGAGAAAGAACACTAAGCCCTATTGCGTTGCCCCACTTGTGGTAAGAAGTATTCAATGAAGGGAACTGCAGGGAGGGAGTTTGGGAAATTGGTACTTCGAGGTAGTGAGGTAGAGGGGAAACACAGGGAAGGGTATAATGTGATCATTTTTTCAAACTATTACCAAGATGGTTATTGCCATTTTTATGAGGGAGGAAATCTATTTGATCAGTAGCCATAATGCTATAGAGTTATGACATAAGGATGGACACAGTGTGTTTATTCTATGATGAATTAATAGATGTTTGTTAATGTATTATTTTACACACCTACCATGAGAAAATTATTTCATTAAGTAATGCTCCAATATAGCTCCTCACCTCAAGAATCTTTCATTCTATTAGAGGAGGAAAAGAGGCATATGTGAAGTAGTAAATACAAAGTATACATGAAATAAATCCAGCAATTTCAAGAGTGGAGAAGCTCTAAAAACTGTGGGATGAAGGGAGAAAGAAGGGTCTTGAGGAAGAGATTGTACATGCAGGGAAGTGGGGATTCCAAAGGTTAATAGAGAACATCCCAAGAATCTGAAAGAATTTGTACACAAACATGGGGGCAGTACATAGAATGTCATATATGTGGGGTGGCAAAAATGACCATTTTTTTCTGAAAGTGAGGTTTTATAATGACAAGTAATGTGAAATCAGTCAATAAAGTAGGTTGGACAAATCATGAGGGGATTTAAATTACAGACATAAGGGTGTGAAGCTTGTCTCACAAGTAGAAGGGAGTCATTGAGGCTTTTTGATCAGAGTGACGTGGTCTTAACTATGATTTGTGATATCATTTTGGTAGCTGTGCAGAGAATGGATTGGAAAATGGGAAAACTGATAAAAAGAAGAACAGTAAGGAGGTTTCTGTAATTGTCCATGCAAATGTTGACAAAGAACCTACACAGATATAGGAAAATTAGGAGTAAAGAAGGCTTTAGGGGAAAAGGCAATGAATTCTCTTTCATTCATATTGAGTTCAAAAAACCCATGGGAGATCAGTCAATCAATCAATAAAAGTTTATTAAGCATCTGCTATATGCCAGATGCTGTGATAAGGGCTAGGGATACAAAAAGAGGTAAAAGGCAGTCCTTATCCTCAAGTAGCTGGCAAGAAGTTTATACTTTAGGACTCAAATGAAATGTGGAAGATGGATAGGTAGATCTGGAAGTTGTCTGTAACAAAGATGATATTTTGACCTGTTGGAACTAATGACATCACCAAGAGAGTATATAGAGAAAAGAGGGCCTAAGACAGATCATACATTCACAAGGGGAAGATATAGGTGATAATCCAGCAAAGGAGACTGAGAAGTGAGGGTTCAAGCAAGTAGGGGGAGAATCAGTAGAGATTAATGTCATTAAAACCCAGAGAAGAGAGAGTATAAATAGTATTTCATGCTATAGAAAAGTCATGCAAATCAAGCTGTGAGTGAAGGCCTTTGGACTTATTAGTTAAGAAAACACTTGTAATTTTAGAACAGTTTCAGCTGAGTGGTAGAGTTGAAAGCTAGATTGGATTAATAAATGTTTACTGGATTGGATTGAATTAGATCTCAATGGTTTGAGAAAAAATTTTATGGAAGTCGAATTTTTAACTTACAGCCCTGCAGCAATCAAAAAGTGAATAATGGTCTCATGGGTCAAGAAAACCTTAGTGGGAGGCTGTCTTGTGTATTTTCACAAACTTTCCCTGCATCACTGCTAGATAATCATGAGGCACTGAACAGAACAATTTCCTTCTCAGGAAGACTCTTCAAGTTCTGTTTAGTTACAGAATGTTCTCTGAAGCCACAGGCTCTGTGTTCTGAGAACTAAGGCTACAAAGCAGAAGAAAGGGGATATTGGGGGGGGCCTCTCATCAGTGGAAGGGTTTCAAACTTTTAAGGGCCAACACTCCATTATCAAAGCTGCAGCCAGAAATTTTTATATCAGCAAGCATGCACCAAACAGGAAGCATAGAGCAAGACCTCAATAGAGAGTCTAGGGAGAGTGGTTGGGATAATGGAGAAATTTTACCTTGCCCACTGATGGTTTCCTAGTTTAACTAATTATTCTTACTAATTAGGTATTATTTTCTTTTGCTTCTATAATGCTGAAGAACTTCAAGTGCTATGAATGTCCTCTGTCCTCTATATTCAGTACCCTGGAACAAAGCCCCAGTCACTCCACCCTAGTCATGGCTCTGTCTCACAGATATAAGACCAATGGTCTCTGTTTCTACCCATCTTCTCTTTCTCCAGTCTGTTTCTCATGAGAGAAAAAAAAAGTGGGAATCCTTGAGATCCCCTGATTATGAATGTAAATTGAATAGTAGAAAGGAAATAACTGACTCATCCCAAAGAACCTTCACTGAGTTCATTCCTTCACTCGATGCTTCAAAGAAGGATAGTATTGAATTCTGGCATGGCAAGAAATAGAAACCCTCTTGAATCTATTTTTTTGTCCTGGTTAAATTAAATACATGATCGAGTTATTACCTATAGCTATATGTAGCTGGGTACATGATGGACAAAAAGGAAGTGAGTCAGTTCCCTAATTATACCTTGTTACTTCAATGTATCTATGATCTTAATGTTATAGACTCTGTCTGTTATGCATATTGTACCATCTTCCTTGCATCTTGTCTTGTGTGAGGCTTGTCTGTGTCTTCACTATTGTATTTCTTCCTCAATGATGCTATTCAGAGGATTGTTGTATCAAGTGATGTCTGCAGTTCTATCTATCAAGGAATTTTATATTATCTTAATATATGCAAAGAAGTCATTGAAGTATATTTTTCTCCTTCTGAGTCAAATGTCTTTTGTGATAATCAATAAACCATAAACAGCAAAGTATCTTGTATCACTCTTCAGTCAATTGCAGGTCTGAAGATGCAAACTTGCTATAGAAAACCATTGGTGAAAGTCTACCTGTCCCCTGGTTAGTACAAAGATTATTGAATTGAGTCAAAGGATATAAGTTCAATCCTAACCTTGCCCCATACTAGCAGGGTGACCTTGGGTAAGTCACTTAACTTCTCTAGGACACATCTCATTGAATTGTAGAGTGAAAGAATTAGACTAAATGGATATGAGAAAGTTATATGAATTATTTAAAAGGCCAATTTCAGTGAAATGATGATGATAAAATCTATTATGGAAAGAAAAAGATAAAAATGCAATTCAGAGTAAATTGAAGGCATAAATTTCTGAAACTTGAACATAAAGGAGAGGAATTAGATGGAGTTAGACTAGGATGGTTGGAGAATAAAAGAGTTCTGAAAATACTGAATTTAATATTGAAAGGTATATAAACAAATGCAATTAGTAAGAAAGAATAAGAACTATGAAAGATTACCACAAACTTCCAGGGACTGACCATGAAAAAAAACAAAAGAAAAATGGGGATCTTTTTCCCATGAAAAAGGTAACATAGCATAAGTGGATAGAACACCAGATCTAAAGTCAAGAAGCTCTGAGTTCAAATGTAGCCTCAGACACTTACTAGAAAGTCATTCATCCCTATTTGCCTCAGATAGAGACACATTGGAAAAAGAAATGGCAAACCACTCCAGTATCTTTGCCAAGAAAGCCACATGGACAAATCCATGGTGACACAAAGAGTTAGATATGACTGAATAACTCAACAACAATATCACAGAGGAAAATCAGTTAACCAGTTTTTCAGGGCAGCATTTAGGGTCACTCTGTTGCTTCAGATGCAAAGTTTTCTCAAAGTATTTCTTGTTATGTATGGGGTTTTTTTGTATAAAATAAAATCATCACTGACATACACACATGCAAGATAATATCACCTATCAACTTACACATTCTGGAATCTTCCTTTTTTGAACTATCTTGAAAATCCATCCAAGTGCTTTCGAAATTGTATCACCTACAAATGGATTTTTCTCTGTACATCTTGGCCATCTACAGTAGTTCTTCCTGACTTCATCTTCTGATGTGCCATTATTAATTCCTTCCATTAGATATTGAGATAGAAAAGCAGTGGTCAAAGGATCATAGAATTAGTGTTGAAAGAGTCACAGAGGCCACGTAGTCCAATTCTCTCACTTTACAGACAAGGAAGCTAAGATATAGAGAAGTTAAATCTCAAGGCCATACATAGTAAATGACAGAGCTTGGATTGTAACTCATATCCAGCATTTACTTTACCACTTTGATTTTAGATTCCAAATATGGTGATTCTACTCTCCTCAGTGAGGAGAGTAGTTCATAATAGAAATTCTGGCAAATTTATTCCATTTTACGTCTACTTTTCTTTTCATCTTCTGCTTTTATTTATAAATGTTCTTGAGACCTGCTGACATGACTAGGTTTCACACCAAAGTTGCTATATACACACATTCATCATCATTGTTTTATCATGTTTTATTAGACAATATTATTCATGATTATCCATATTCCTCCTCCACTAATTGTCTTGTACTCTAAGCTGTTGGGACTGGAAGCTCAATTCCGTGTGGACAGTCTCGGGCAGGTAAAAGTGGGACTTCTAAATCTTAGAGTCTTACGAGGCCCTCCATGAACAGCGGGGGTTCGAGAAGGTCAGACCGAGCTAGCTCGGCTAGCTCGGGTATTTCCGCCTCTCCCCCGGAGATACCTGATGGGTGGAGTCTCCCTGCCCTCGAGGTCGTCCCGGATTGGAGCACACCTAGTTACCTAACAGCATGGTATTGAGATGCAAACTGTGTGGCTGAAGATTAAGTAGGATTGAGGAAGCCTAAAAGCTCTTAGCACGTGTGGAGCCAAAGAGAAAAGTAGGGCTCCGCTTCTTTTCTTTCCTCTCTCCCCTCCCCCTCTCTCCCCGCTTGTACTTCTACTTCCATTCCCTTAAGCTTAGCCTTCTTAGGAAATCTCCCCCTCTTCGTCCTAAGAAAGAAGAGCCCCTGCACTTGTAACCGAAACCCTGTAATAAAGCTCAACCCCTGTTTGACTCTGGAACGTCCTTTCTCTCATACGTGCATCCGGCGTGGCCAGCCGAAGACCTCGGGAGGTGAGGTAAGGAAGACTCGGGTAGCCCAATACAGGCCTCTAGGCTTGGCACTAAGCCAGTTTTACCCTTGGTTGCCATGTTTTCCCTTTGGCAAGGAATGTTTTTGCTTGGCTAATGTTGTTTGTTGTTACTGTTGTTTTGGCTCTTTGACCTTATTTTGGTCTGGGATAAGTCATAAAAATAGCTTTGCAGGAACCTTGAATCCCAGTAGCTCCAGCATCCTGGATGTGAACATAAATATTTATGTTGCATCCCGAACAGAGCAGGGCTAGAGTCTTCCAGGACCATGGAGAGCTAACACCTGACCCAACCTACCTGCCCCAGCCTAAATGACACAAAAATGGTGCTACAGTCAGGACAGGAGAACATTCTGTAGCACGATAGCAACGTCATCCTCTCCTTCACATATCATCAGTCTCAGGAGACATGATTACATCTATTTTCCTTTAAAATGTAGTGGTATCAATCTCAATAGTCATCAATGCTAATAACTTCTACAACAATCACTGCAGGCATTTTGTACACCAGCATATGCACCTATCAACTTTTAAAAGAATATTTTTGTTGACAGAAGACATTTCACCTCCTAACTATGCCTTTTCATTGGCTCTTCCTCATGCTTGGAATACTTTACCTCTTTATGTAGAGGTTCTGGCTTCCTTCAAGACTCACCTCTAGATAGCTTCTGAAATAGTCCTTTTCCAATCTTGCATGTTCTCACTGCTACTTTATTCCCCTTGAAAATACTGTACATTTACACTTTATATGTATGTTATGTATATAGCTGTTTGCATATTATCTCTCTCATTAGAATATGAGCTCCTTGTTTTTTTTCTTTCTTTGCATCCCATATCTCAGTACTATGACGTACACACACACACACACACACACACACACACACACACACACACACACACACCCTTTTTGAGCATGACTTGAAAGGACAAGAGAAGTTCCCACCCCATCCCATTGCAGTACTGGGAGGTCCAAGAGTGTGCTACCTGTAATACATATTTTTAGAATTTTCCAGCGTATTGATCAGTTTATGTTTTTTTCTCCTCTTTTTCTTTTTGTCTTAAAATATTATTTTGCTATGTGGGATGGCTCTCTGATAGCAGAAGAGGATGAATACTAGGGAAAATTTTGGTGATGTGAAAATAGTAAAAGATTTCAATACAATTTTTTTAAATAAATGTTTGTTGACTAATTCTACAAGTGGTAATAATCAAGGTGAACAGTTTAGCTTTTTCTACTTCCCATTTTTCAGCATCAGTGACTTTTTGGTCAGGGTGAATTGTTACAATTGCTTTCATCTTCTCATCATTATCCTTTTCTTCTAATTATAGGTTTGTTTGTCTGTTTATCTTTGCATTGACATATCAATGATCTAAATGTACACAGACAACTTATTCAGAATATTCAATGGCATTGGTTAACAAGTTTTATCCAATTACAACGGAGTATATTTAAAAATTTTTGTGATGATTTTTGGTGCTTACTGTATCAAGTGCCTTCTGTCTCTCTTGAAGAAAGTATTCACGATATGCAGACAGAAAGCTGAAAATTTTGTACAAGCCTTTGATCCTTTTTGTTTCTTAATTAGTGACCCTATTTTCTAATTTATTTTTATCATCTTCACCCCAAAAATGAACACTTTGACCTCTAACATAGTTCTAACTAGATATTTGTCTAGCAAGTGTGGGGATGAGGACTACACCTGAGGAGATGCCAAGCTTCCTTAATGCTTGAAACTAAAGTATTTTTCTGCCAAGCAAAATACAGAATTTTAAATGAACTATCTTCACCCTTTCCCTTTTTCTTTCTCTAAAATGCATATTAGTACATATTTGAAAATTTCCTCAATAACTATGGTTTAGAAATTCAAATTTAAATAGTCTTCTTATACTGTGTATAATAACTTAACAAAGAGACAGGTACAATCTTCACAGTGAAATACTATTTTGGGGGGCAGAGCCAAGATGGCAGAGTAGAAGGACGGATCTACTCTTAACTCTACCCCCAAAGTCCATAAAATATCAGTAAAAAATGACTCTAAACAAATTCTAGAGCAGCAGAAATCACAAATGACAGAGTGAAAGAGATTTCCAGTCCAATATAGCCTGGAAGGCAAACAGGAAAGTTCTATCTCTCCTGGTGTTTGGCCATGTGACTTAGCAGGGACAGGACTGGAGCAGGGGGAATGCCAGGCAGCAGCTCTGATTCCCAGATCTCTCACCCCACAAACACTAAAGACAGCTTCAAAAGTCAGTGAGAAAGCTCTTTCACCTGGGTGAGAAGGGAGCAGGGTTCAGCCCTAGCCTCAGGCCCAGGGCAGGAAGAAGTCATTGCTGCACAGTGTCCATTTTTGGAGCCCTCAGCCTAAAGACCCTGAGAGAATTGAGCTGGTGATCTGGATCTCAGCCCTGAGTAGCAGGCTGGGGTGAGGAGGAGCACTGGCATCATGGAGCTGAAGGCAGTTGTGGAGAGGGAACCCTGTTCACAGATCCTGGGCAAAAAAGTCTGTGGTTGCTCCCAGATCAGAGTGCAGGCCAGGAGGAGAGGAGCAAACTCCTCTCCCTTGATTGTGCCACCTTGGAGGAACTGAGAACTTACAAGTCCCTAGAGTATACCCTCCACTTGACAAAGGACTCAAAACTCAAGTAACTAGCTGGGAAAATGCCCAGAGGAGGAAAAAATAAGACTATAGAAGGTTACTTTCTTGGTGAACGGGTATTTTCCTCCACCCTTTCAGATAAGGAAGAACAAAGCATACCATTAGAGGAAGACGTTAAACTCAAGGCTTCTTCATCCAAAACCACAAAATAAATTTGCAACAGTCTCAGGCCATGGAAGACCTCAAAAAAGATTTTGAAAATCAAGTAAGAGAGGTGGAGGAAGAAAATGAGAAGAGAAATGAGAGCAATGCAAGAAAGTCATGAAAAGCAAGGCAACAGCTTCCTAAAGGAGACCCAAAAGATGCTGAAGAAAATAACATCTTTAAAAATAGGCTAGCTCAGTTGGCAAAAGAGGTCCAAAAAGTCAATGAGGAGAAAAATACTTTAAAAAGCAAAATTAGCTAAATGGAAAAGAAGGTTCAAAAGCTCACTGAAGAAAATAGTTCTTTAAAAATTAAAATGGAGCAAATGGAAGCTAATGACTTTATGAGAAACCAAGAATATTACAAAAAAAAACCCCAAAAGAATGAAAAAATTGAAGACAATGTGAAATATCTCATTGGAAAAGCAACTGATCTAGAAAATAGATACAGGAGAGACAATTTAAAAATTTTGGGGCTACCTGAAAGCTGTGAAGAAAAAAAGCCTAGACATGACCTTTCTTGAAATTATCAAGGAAAACTCCCTTGATATTCTAGATCCAGAGGGTAAAATAAATATTGAAAGAATCCACCTCCTGAAAGAGATCCAAAAAGAAAAACTCCTAGGAACATTGTGGCCAAATTCCAGAGTTCCCTGGTCAAGGAGAAAATATTGTAAGCAGCTAGAAAGAAACAATTCAAGTATTGTGGAAATACAATCAGGATAAAACAAGATCCAGCAGCTTCTACATTAAGGGATTGAAGGGCATGGAATATGATATTCCAGAAGTCAAAGGAACTAGGACTAAAACCAAGAATCACCTACCCAGCAAAACTGAGTATAATATTTCAGGGGAAAAAAATGGTCTTTCAATGAAATCGAGGACTTTCAAGCATTCTTGATGAAAAGACCAGTGCTGAAAAGAAAATTTGACTTTCAAACATAAGAATGAAGAGAAGCATGAAAAGGTAAACAGCAAAGAGAAGTCATAAGGGACTTTCTAAGGTTGAACTGTTTACATTCCTACGTGGAAAGACAATATTTGTAATTCTTGAAACTTTTTTCAGTATCTGGGTAGTTGGTGGGATTACACAAACACAGAAAGAGAGAGAGAGAGAGAGAGAGGGAGAGAGGGAGAGAGAGAGAACACAGAGTGAATTGAATAGGATGGGATCATATCTTAAAAAAAAAAAAAGAAACTGTCAAGAAGGAAATATGATATATCTGGTTTACTCTTTTCATAGGATCATAGGGGAAAGGAGGGGACCTTGGTGGTCTTCAAGTTCTACTTTCTCAGTTTACAGATAAGAAGATTGAAGGTCAGTGTAAGTGTAAGTGACTTGCACAGGCTCACCCAGCAAATACATGGCTTAAGCAAGGTTTGAATTGAGGTCCTATTGACTTCAAGTCATCCACTGTATCCACAGCAACATCTCTTTTTTTATGTAGTCAGATTGGTTCTTTGCCATTGTTCCTTCTTTTCATATAAGATCACTAACCTTTTCTTTAATGATCTATTTCTCTCGAAAATTGTAATCAGTCTCACTGGTCTATTATTTATAGACTTTCTTCTCTTCCCTTATTTTTTAAAAATCAGAACAAATGTCCTCCAGTCTTGTGACACCTCTTCTGTTGTTCACCATTTTTCAATGTCTTTACTAAGGGCTCAGTAATTACATTTGCTATTTCCTTAATTCCCTGAAGATGTTATTTATTTGGCCTAAGTGACTTGAGTTCACCAAGGGCAACTAGGCTGTCTTATACTATTTCCTTACATTTCTTGGGTATCAACTACCTGTTAACTCTTTTTTTGTGTTATTTCTAGAGCAAAGGTAATTTTCTTTTGCAAAGAAGAGCACATTTCCCTTCGACAGTCAGTTATCATATCCCCATGCTTCCAGTTAAAACACTTACATCTCTATTTTGAGCCTCTTGTATTCACAATATCTACTTTAAAACCTCCACAACCTTATTTTGTATCCCCTTATTTTGCATCCACAGCCTAAATACATTCTGTATTTTAGCATTCCTAATATTATTGTATAGTACTGTCATATTTTTATTTTCACCCTCTACTATATGCCCTTGTTTCCATCTTCAACTTCTTAGAATTTAATATTAAATTATTCTTTGTGGAACTTCCAGGAGCCAAGATAGTGGAGTGAGCAGTAAATTACCATAACTCTCCCATACTGACCTCCAAACACCCATAAAATAGCAACTAAAAAAAAATCTTGGAACAGCAGAACAACAAAAAGATGGAGTGAAACAGTCTTTGAGCTCAAGAAACTTGGAAGATTAACAGGAAAGCTTTGCCTTATTTGGGTAAAAGGGGACGATAGTCCAGGAAGCATCCCAGCAAGCCAGCAACAAGCCCCACATCAGCAAACCAATGGTAGATCCTGAACCCCAGTGCAATGGAGCAAGCAGACACCAATGCCAAAACCCTCTGTGTGCCTCAGCATAGTCAGGAGACCAGGTACACTCCAGCTCTGAGAACCAACGAATGCTTCAGTGTGGTCCTGAGAAAACAGGCAACCAACAGCAGCCAGACCACCATGTGTTTCAGTGTAGTCCCAGGAAATGCAGAAATACCCCTCCAGCTTCAGCAGACCCCAAACATGAGCACTAGGACCCCAACTCAGCATCAGGTAAACTGCCAGATTCCTACATCCTCCAGCAGGGCCAGCCAAGCCCCACCCTACCCCCTCAGCACAGCACCAGATGTGAGGGTCCCCTGTGGATCTCAGGGCAACATCAGTGCAATTAGGGACTGTAGCCCCTGGCACAAGAAGCCTGAGACAGTGCCCCTTCCATACTGAGAGCTGCACTCAAATTTAAAAGAAAGGGAAAAAAATCTCCCCAAAATGAGCAAAACAACAACAACAACAAAAGAATAGAAAGTTATTACGGTGACAGGGAAGATCAAGACACAAACTCAGAAGAGGACAACAATGTCAAAACACCTATGGGCAAAACTCCAAAGAAAAACAGGAAGTAGTCTCAAGTCCAGCAAGAACTCACGGAAGAACTCATATGAGAGGCAGAAGAAAAATTGGGCAAAGCAATTAGAGTGATATAGGAGAAATATGAAAAAAAATTCAACAGCTGGGAAAAAGAAAATAACTGATTAAAAAGTAGAATTGCCCAAAGGGAAAAGAAGATACAAAAATCCACTGAAAAGAACAACTCCTTAAAAAGTACAATTGTCCAAAGGGAAAAGGAAGTACAAAAGCTAACAGAGGAAAACAACTACTTAAAAGTTAAAATTGGGCACGTAGAAGCCAATCACTCTATGAGACATTAAGAATCAATCAAACACATTCAAAAGATCAGAAGTCATGGAAAATGATATTTCAGAAGGCAAAGGAGGTAGGACTACAACCAAGAAACTTACCTGATGAAATTAAGGATAATAACATCAGGAGAGAAAACAGTCATTCGATGGAATAGAAGGATTTCAAGCTTTCATAAGGAGAAGACCAGAATTAAACCCAAAATTTGATCTCTAATATTAAGACCCAAAAGAAGTGTAATCAGGTAAACAGGAAAAAGAAACCTAAAGGATTCAGTAGAGCAAAACTCTTTATATCCCTACATGGGAAGATGACATTTTTAATTCTTAAAAAAGGTATCACTAATATTATAGCTAGAAGGAATATGTATAAATTGAGGGTACAGGTATAAGGTAAATTTGAAGGAATGACATAAAAATAATTGAGAGATGGGAAGAAGGAGTACACTGAGTACAGAAGGAAGGGAGAGGTAGAACAGAATAAATTATTTCATATGAAGAGGCTCAAAAGACCTATTAAAATATATAGAAACTGAGTCAAAATTACAAAAATGCAAGCCCTTCCCCAACTGACAAATAGTCAAAGAATATGAACAGGCAGTTTTACGATAAGGAAATAAAAGCTATCTATAGTCATATGAAAAAGTGTTCTAGATCATCATTGATTAGAAAAATGCAAACAAAGGTACCACCTCACATCTATCAAACTGACTAAGATGACAGAAGAGGAAAATCATAAATGTTAAAGAGGATGTGGGAAAATTGGGATACTAATGCACTGTTCATGGAATTGTGAACTGATCCAACCGTTCTGGAGGGCAATTTGGAACTATGCCCAAAGGGCAACCAAACTGTGCATATCCTTTGATCCAACAACAGCACTACTATGCCTATATCCCAAAAAGATCACTGGAAGAGAGAAATGACCTACATATACAAAAATATTTGTAGCATCCTTTTTTGTAGTGGCAAAATATTTGAAATTGAGAGGATGCCCATCAATTGGGGAATGATTAAATGAGCTAAGGTATCTGAATGTAATGGAATAATATTCTGCCATAAGAAATGATAAACAGGCAGATTTCAGAAAAACCTGGAAAAACTTGTATGAACTGATGCAAAGCAAAATGAGCAGAACCAGGAAATCATTGTATATAGTATCAGTACCATTCTGTGATGATCAACTATGAATGACTCAGCTATTCTCAGCAACACAATGATCCAAGATGAGTACGAAGGACTTATAAAGGAAAACATTATCCACATTTAGATAAAGAATTGATGGACTCAATGCAGATCAAAGCATATTTTTTCCACTTTATTCTTTTTTCGTGATATTTTTTCCTTTTGATCTGTTTCTTTTTTTCACAGCTAATGACTAACAAAGAAATATGTTTTACATGATAGTACATATATAATCTATATCAAATTGCCTGCTATTTTAGGAAGAGGGGAAGAAGAGACAAAAATTTGGAAATCAAAATCATTTAAAAATGAGTGTTAAAATTGTCTCGATGTAATTGGAGGGGGGGAAATACCATTAAAAAATAAATATTTGTGCATGTGTGTGTGTGTGTGTGTGTGTGTGTGTGTGTGTGTGTGTATTTAAATCTCTCTTGGTTGATAAGCTCCCTGTGCATTTTCATTGATTTCTTCAGACATTTCTTGCTTTTCTTCTTCTTCATAAATATTTCCTTTTGTATCTTCAGAATTTGATTCCTGAGAGTTTCTCATCCCTCTTGGGCTGACTTCCACAATGGAATTTTGGTCATTATGCCTTACTTCACAAAGCACTTCCCTTACAATAACCTTATGAATTAGATAGTGCAAAGATGATTATGTCCCTTTTGTAGAGGAGGGAACAGAGGCTCGAGGTAAGTTAAAGTCAGAGTCAAAAATGAAATCTCAAATTCTTGATTTCAAGATAAATATTCTGTACATTGCCTCAAAGGGAGAGTAGAAGATAATCTGACAACTGAGGGAGTTGCTTTATTGGTATCAAAAGGGAGAAAGGTCAGAATGGCCTGAAATTACAATGTGGTCAAACCACAGATTGCCCTATGCTGGATAGTCTTGGAGACAGAGGTGTCTAAATCATGATGGGCCATCTGTGGTTCTAATTTGTCTTTAAGTGGAAGAATTGGGGAGCAGAACCAAGATGGTGGAGTAAAAGCATGGACCTACTAGAGCTCTCCCCGCAAACCCAGTCAAATACCTGTGAAAAATGACTCTAAACAAATTCTGAACCTGCAGGACCCACAGAAAGATGGAGGAAAGCAAATCTCCAGCCCAAGACAACCTGGAAGATTGATGGGAAGTGTCTATCACATGAGGCTGGGAGCAGAACACAGTCCAGAGTGGGCCATACCAGCATAGAAGAGACTTTAGCAGGCCTCACAGGAACTGAATCACTGGTACTTGTACCAGTTTCCAAACTTCACAACCCCAAAATGCCAAAGACAAATTGGAAGGTCAGTGGAAAAAAACCTGTCAGACCTGTATGAAAGAGTACAGTGGTCTGGCCCCAGGCCTGGGCTGCAGAGGGGGTTGAGAAGCCTACAGCAGTTGCAACAGCAGCAAGGGCTTTTCCTGTAACTCTAGGCCCACAGATTGTGGGGGAATCAAGCAGCTGACAGTACATCCTCCTACCCCCACTGGAAGCAGAGAATTACCTTAATAAAATGCTCAGAAGTCAAGTAATTGGCTGGAGAAATGAGCAAAAACAGGAAAAACATCAGACTATAGAACCTCACTTTGTTGACAAGGATGATCAAAACATACAACCAGATCCAAAGCCTCCAAGAAAAATATGAATAGGTCTCAGGCCATGGAAGGGCTCAAAATAGATTTCAAAAATCAATTTTTAAAAGTAGAGGAAAAATTGGGAAGAGAAATGACAGTGATGCAAGAAAAGCATGAAAAATGAATCAACTGCTTGCTAAAGGGGATCCAAAAAATGCTGAAGATAGTAACATCTTAAAAAATAGACTAACCCAAATGATAAAAGAGATTCAAAAAGTCAATGAGAAGAAGAATGCTTTAAAAAGCAGAAATGGTCAAATGGAGAAGGAGGTCTAAAAGCTCACTGAAGAAAAAAAATCCTTAAAAATTAGAATGGAGCAGATGGAAACTAATGACTTTATGAAAAATCAAGA
The DNA here is from genome assembly GCF_028372415.1 of Notamacropus eugenii. Taxonomy (NCBI): domain Eukaryota; kingdom Metazoa; phylum Chordata; class Mammalia; order Diprotodontia; family Macropodidae; genus Notamacropus; species Notamacropus eugenii. The sequence goes on from NC_092872.1 coordinate 575,989,002, forward strand.
AATTATAAAACAAAACCAAAAGAATGAAAAAATAGCAGACGATGTGAGATATCTCACTAGAAAAACAACTGATCTAGAAAAGAGATCTTTTGAATTATTAGACTACCTAAAAATTATGATTAAATAAAGAGCCTAGACATCATCTTTCATGAAATTATCAAGGAAAACTGCCCTGATATTCTAGAACCAGAGGGTAAAATAGAAATGGAAGGAATCCACTGATCACCTCCTAAAAGACATTCCAAAAGGAAAATTCCTAGGAACATTGTAGCCAAATTCCAGAGCTCCCAGGTCAAGGAGAAAATATTGCAAGCCACCAGAAAGAAACAATTCAAGTATTGTGGAAACAATCAGGATAACACAAGATCTAGCAGCTTCTACAATAAGGGATTGGAGGGCTTGGAATATGATATTCCAGAGGTCAAAGGAGCTAGGATTAAAACCAAGAATCACCTACTCAGCAAAACTGAGTATAACACTTTAGGGGAAAAATTGGTCATTCAATGAAATAGAGGACTTTCTAGCACTCTTGATGAAAAGACTAGAGCTAAATAGAAAATTTGACTTTCAAACACTAAAATCAAGAGAAGCATGAAAAGGTAAACAGGAAAGAGAAATGATAAGGGACTTACTAAAGTTGAACCATTTACATTCTTACATGAAAAGATAATATTTGTAACTCTTGAGACTTTTCTCAGCATTAGGGTAGTTGGAGGGATTATATATAGAGACAGAGGGTACAGGGTGAGGTGAATATGAAGGGATGATATCTAAAAAATAAAATTAAGGGGTGAGAGAAGAATATATTGAGAGAAATAGAATGGGGGTAAATTCTAAAATTTACCTCACATAAAAGAGGCAAGAGAAAGCTTTTTCAATAGAAAGGAAGAGGGGAGAGGTAAGAAGGAAACAGTGAATCTTACTCTCACTGGATTTGGCTTAAAGAGAAAGGAACATGCACACTCAATTTGACATGAAAATCTATCTTACACTACAAGAAAGTAGGGGGGAATAGATGAAGCAAGCAATGGGGAGATGATAGAAGGAAGAGCAAATGGAAGGAAAGAGTATTTAGAAATAAACGCTTTTGAGGAGGGACAGGGTCAAAAACGAGAACAGAATGAATGGGGGAGGCAGGATAGAATGGAAGGAAAATACAATTAGTCTTTCAAAACATGACTGTTATGGAAGTATTTTGCATGACTACAGATGTATAACCTATATCAAATTGTTTACCTTCTCAATGGGGTGAGTGGGGAGATAGGAAGGGAGAGAAGTCAGAACTCGAAGTTTTAAAAGCAAATGTTAAAAAATTGTTTTTCCATGCAACTGGGAAATAAGACATACAGGCAATGGGGTATAGAAATATATCTTGTCCTGTAAGAAAATAGAGGGGAAGGGGATAAGAAAATGGAGAGATATGATAGAAGGGAGGACAGATAGAAGGGAAAGGGTAATCAGAATCCACATTGTCTTGGGGTGGGCAAGAGATCGGGAGAAAACTTGGAACTCAAAATCTTGTGGAAATGAATGTTTAAAATTAAAAATTCATTAATTTTTTTAAATTAGAAAATATTAGAAGAATTAAATTACCTGTGGTGAGTATCTTGGGCCCTTCCAGATTTCATTTTTATTCCTCTATGGAGAGTCCAATGTACATTGCAAAGACACTGAAGACTCAGTTCTGGTGACTGGAACTGTTGCAGCTGCATAATAGTAATAACAATAACAATATCTAATGCTTTAATAAACCTTTAAGGTTTGCAAAGGATTGTACAGTTATTATCTCATGTGATCTTCCTAACACCTCTGTGAGATAGATGCTGCTATTCTTCCCATGTTACAAATAAGGTTGAAAGAAATTAAATGCCTTGCTCAGAGTCACACTGCTAATAAGTGTGTGAGGCAGGATTCACACTCAGCTCTTCCTAACTTCATCCATTATGTAGTTGCCAATATAGAGCAACTCACTATCATACCTTCACATAGAAGAGCCCTCAGTATCATTTCTGCTCCAACATTATCTTCCTAACAGTAGTATCCAGAAACATTTGGGTAACACCATGATAATTGTAATATTCATTTCAATATCTTCTTGAATAGAGGAGACTAAATTCAATTTTCCCTCTTAAAGTTGACTATAGGCTATCACTTTTGGCATTAATTACTGCTTACACCCTATCACAGTATATAAGGTATTTTACTCTATTATCCAATGTGCCCTAGACTTCTGAATTCTTATTTATGCTGTATATAGTTTTGCTGTCTCTTTCATTGCTATCAGGTTGTCATCTGTCATATGTATGTATGGTTTGGTGTCCCTTGATATGGAATTTAACTGTAATTTTTTGCTGTTGTCCATTGACAGCTGTGAACCTTCTCATGTGCTGTTCCTAACGTTTTATGGATAAGAAAACTCTGTTTATTAGAATATTGTATAAAGTGAGAATAAATAGATTCAGAACTAAGGCCTAAGTGGGACTTCTCAATGTAAGTAAATAAATGAGTTTTAGCATAAGTATATAGAGGCAGATTTGTTGGCCATTCAGAAGCTTTTTTTGTTTAATTCTAGATCAAGGAAATGTTCTGGAGGGATAAGACTGCCAAGATTCTGACCTACAAATGAGTGAATACTGTTGTAATTCCTTTCATCTACTTTAAAATGACCTCTTTGAAGTTTCTATTTGCATTCAGTTAAGAACCTGAGCTTTTTCTGAAGGATTGTAACAAGTTGGATGGGCCATATGTGGCTGGGTGTCAAGTGTTACTACAGTCTTTCACCTTGACCTCAGTACACTCTGGGCTATGCCAACTTACCCAGCCCATGCCCTAAATATACCTATAGGACACAGTGAAGGAACTGGAGGCACTGAGGCTAAAGAAGACAAGATTTAGGAGACAACAGGGTAATTTTCTTCAAGTATTTAAAGGGCTGTCATATAGAAGAGAACAGAACTAGCATCAATGAGTAAAAGCTGCAAAGAGAAAGATTTGGACCCAATATAAGGGAAAAAATTTCATTAATATTTAGAGCTTCAGAAAAATAAAATAGGCTGTGTTGATAGATAGTAAAACTCCCTCACCCTGGATGGGGATGCGTTCTTATACTTTGGGTAAGGACTTGGACTAGATTATCTCTCAGGTTCATTTCAATGCTGGGTTTCTAGGATTCTATGAACAATTCCCAACAAATATGTCCCTGTACATCTTACTATGTCCTTAAGACAATTTTGTTCCCACAGGAGTGGAGAATCAGTAGCTAGGATAAAGTGAGAAGGGCTTACCAAAGGTAGCATGGGCTTGGTGAAGCATAGGTTTGTAAGGCTAGCTTTCCTCAGGCTGACATTCATTCTTTATTCCTTGGCATAAGCTGCCACCAGGTGGATTGTGGTTTCTTAATCATAAACTTCAAAATTCAAAAAGTCAGGTTTCCCTTAGCATTGTTAACTCAGAGAGAGGGTAGTATCATTTCCCTCTCAATTATTTCTTTTAAGTAAAAATGTAACTATTAACAGGTAAGCAAAACAGTAACCATTATTATCATAAACATTAAGTGACAGCATGAGGCTGTAGATAGTTTTAGATTTAGAGTCTGAAAGAACTGGATTCAAGTCTTGCCTCTGAAACTTAGTAGCTATGCAAACATATCATGAAGACACTTAAATCACAGATCGTTATAGTATTTAGACATCATGAACGTTCTGTAAGTAAAATATTAAGTTATTTTGGGCAAACTTTCAATAAATTCAAAAAATATTTCACTGACTGCCTCTTAAATACATAGATTACCATTTGAACCTGGACAGAAGGTGAGAAATAAAAGAACCATGGAAGTCTTCATAGTGTACATGGAACCTGAGTTAATTTATAAAAGATGAAATGGATATCTATAGGTGATGAAAAAGGGTCAAATTCATCCCAGTTATGAAGGACAGCATAATCAAAGGCAGAAAAAGGAGAGAGGAGGAAAGGGATAAAGAAGGAAGAATGACCTGGATTTTTCTGGAATGTAGAGTGTGTTAAGGAAAATTACGTGATAGGGTGAAACCAAATTGTGGAAGTATTTGATGATAGAATCAGAATTGCAGAGTTCCAGAATTAGAAGGGACCTCCCTGATCATCTAGTCAAAAGTACACACCCCCTGCAAAGTAATTCTACACTACAATGTGCCCTACAAGTGGTTATCCAACTTTTACTTGAAAACCTCCAAAGAAAAAAGTGAAACTCACAATAATCCATTCTATGGACATAGCCCATTCTACTTTCATCTAGCTCTAATTATATGGAAGTTTTTTTTTTTTCTTGACAGCAAACTCAAATCTGCCCCCTTGCAACTTCCACCCTTGCTCTTGGCTCTAACTCTTGGTGTCAAACAGGACAGATCTAAAATATGTACAGAAGACAACTCTTGAAAATAATGACTGTGCTTCTAGCTCCTACCCCTCTCATCTCTTCTCAGATTTATACGGGAGAATTGAAAGAAGGGACCCTAGAATTTAGTTAGGCCCATACCTGTAAAAGAATCTCCTACTAAAAATATGTTTAAGAAATAAACATTCAGATTCTGCTTGAAGATTTTCAAGGAGCAACACACACGTGCACACACACACACACACACACACACACATCTCTCCCACCTTTTGATGCAACCCCTTCTCTGGGTTAAACACCTTCAGTTCCTTCAATTAGTGCTAATGTAACATGGATTCAAAGTCCAAGTCCTCTATCTTCCTAGCTGCCCTCTACTAGATGCCTCCCCCCTTCTCAGTGTTTTTCCTAATTTATGGTGCCCAGAAATGAACACAATACTTGAAATCTAGCCTAGTCAGGAAATAAACCAGCAGTTCCTTATTTTGGGTAAGTAGAATTCTCTTAATACAGGACAAGACTCTACTAGTGTTATAGTTTGGTTTGGTTTGGGATTTTTGGTTACCACATGAAAACTTACATTGAATTTGAAGTCCACTAGAACCTCCAGATTTTTTTCAGACAAACTAATGCCAACCAAGCTTCCCTAACTTTGTACTATTGAATGTGATTTGGAGAAGAGTGGGGAGAGGAAGAAGGGGAGGGAGAAGGAAGGGGGGAGGGAGAGTTACAAAACAAGTTCTTACAAGTTGCAGATCTCTACTGTAAGTACTGGGGTTATAAATATATAAACAAGGCAGTACCTGCCTTCAAGAAGCTTACATTTTAGTAGAGGAGAAAGCACATATGAGTGTAGACCGGGAAAGAAAGTTTAGGTTTGTGAAGTCATAGAGATGGTGAGCCAAGCCAAAGAGGAATCAATTGACACAATGATAGTACTGAATTGATCACTATTCCCAGAATAAAAGGTAGAAAGGTGGTCTTCAATGAGAGTGGCAAAAGCAATGAGAAGATAAGGAAATAGGCTAGATGGATGGTCAATTCTTCATTGTAGTTTGGAAAATTGCGGATTATAACATTGCTTTGGATCTAAAACTGACAATAAATAGTGGAACATATGTGTTTGAACTGGCTAGCTCACTATCTGACAGAACGGCCTAGAATGTTGTATCCAGAGGTTAATTAATTATCAAGGGTAAAATTCCTTAAGGTGGTCCAGGAGAAAGCTGCATAGCTTTCATATGCATAGCTGCATAGCGAGACAAATGATAAATAGAAGGCTAGGATAGGTGGTCAGGTGATGATATGGAGGATGACTTGACATTTATCCCTATTAGATTTCATCTTATTTTATTGAGTCCAATGTTCTTGCCTGCCATGATCTTTTTAAATCCTGACTCTGCCATACAATATGAGAACTACCTCTCCTAGTTTATTTGGCAGTTCTTGGGAAACCACCAAAGGTTTTTGAGTTAGTTGAATATATGATCAGAGCAGTACATTTGGAGAATTATTTGGACATTAATGTGAAGGGATCTAGGCTGATTGGCCTCAAAACTACTTCCAGGAAGTTTCTTCAGTTGTCAGCTATGGGACTTTTTCAAGAAAGTAAGAAAGGAAACAAACATTTATGAAGCCTACTATATGTCGGGGACTGCGCTAAATGCTTTACAAATATTAACCTCATTGGATCCTCACAACAACCCTGTAAGGTAGATGCTGTCATTATCCCTATTTTACAGTTGAGGAAAAGAAGACACATAACAGGTAAGTGACTTGACATTGGTCACACAGCTAAAAAGTATCTGAGGCTAGATTTGAAAATAGGGCTTCCAGACTCCAGACTACTTAACTGATCTTCACAAACATTCCATTTGCTTTGTTTAGGCTGTTAACAGGTGAGAGGGGCTTGTGTGGAATTCTAGAATTACTAGACATCTAGTAGACACTTGCCAAATCCTGACTTCCTAGATGCCTTAACTTACCTCTTGGCCAAAATATGAATAGAAAATATAAGGGATATACTAACAGGCAAAGAGATAATGCAGTCACTCTGATTTAAATCATGCCCTAACATCCCAATGCACCCATAACCCATGAGGATGATGCTACTCTGACCTGACTTCTCCCTGGAAGGCCCTCCAAAGTCTTCCACCTCTACTTTCAGATACAACAAACTTGAATATGAAGGGTTGTAGAAAGAGGCAGCAGCAGGCTTAGGATTAGAAGGAAGAGGAACTTGACAGAAGATGAGTAGTGCCCATGTACATTCTTTCTAACTGGAAAACTGAGGTCTTGGAAAGAATAAGATAGATTGTCTTGATATTTTGTTTTTGTTTTTTTTTTTACTTTTCCCTCAGGAGTGGGCAGGGGAAGAATGAGGGAAAAGAGATGAGAGGATGACTAATAGGTTGTTCTGGTCTTGTGATCTCTCCTATTGGATAACATTGACCTTATCTGCCCTTCCTCTTCTTTTCAGGACCTGAGATCTAAACCCATCTTCCACCATGAGAATTTTATTCCTTCTCTTTACTGCTTTATTCACCCTTTTCCAGACAGTACCAGGTAAAGTACCTGATGAGAGTCCTGAACTAATTGGACCATCATTTTAGCCAGTGGGCCAATCACTCCCAGATGATAGTTGAAATGGAAAATTAATACAGAAAGCTGATTTGAAGGAGTGTTAGGGTTGTGTCTACACTGGGCCCAAACAAATGATTGACAAGTGGGAAAAGTTCACTCAACTGGTTATGTTTATGTAACAATTCTGATCTCCTTTCAATGGGCTGGATAATTTGAGTTTATTTATTCAAATATTCAAGTATTTAATGGCTACAGATTCTCTCTTTTGTAGACTTGAGATTTCTATTGAGTAGGGTAGAATGGAAGCTAGAAGGGACAATAGAAAAGAAGCAGGGAGCAGGACTCTCCTCCCCTTTGGTTCTTTCTGCCAAGAGGAGGACTTAAGCATATGTAGTCCAAGGACTCCTGAAGGTGCCTTTCTTCTCTACACATGATCAGTCTCTCTTCTAACAGGAAGACTCAAGGTTCTTACTGTGGTCTTCTTTGGCAATGAAGAAAGAACACACATCCTATGTTAAGAGGTCATATAGCCACTGAGACAAAATTGGCTTGAGCAGCCAATGTTTTCTTGACTAACAAAAGAGTGAGCAAGGACAACCCATCTGTGTGGTCTCACTTTCTTTATGAAGAACAGTTTTTGAAGTAATTATGTGTATGTGTATATATGTATACATACACACATATATACATACATATGTATATATGACAATATGTACATTTATATACATTTATATAACTATATATATAATATGACAATCTAGTGAGGAGAATAAAAATTAAACTGCTCCTTTTCGAGGAGAGGAGATTGCAACCAAAATGAGTAAGTGACAAAGCAACCGTGGTTTTAGTACAGTGGTGGGAGCACTGGATTAGAACCAGAAGAATAGTATTTTAATTCTGACTCTAATACGTAATTCCTTGGCAGCTATGGACAAGTCACTTTCCCTTGTGGGTTTCTCCTTTGTAGAATGCCCATCAGAAGAGACTTTAGAAGTCCTCTAGTCTACTCTATCCCCCACAATTTTACGGATGATGAAACTGAGACTCAAGTAAATTAAGTAATTTATCCAAGGTCACACTGATAATAAGCATCCAAGATGGAATTTGAATTGAGGTCCTCTGTCTACTGAGCTAGTGGTCTTTCCACTGTACCATGATGCCTCTTTGATAATACCTATGATCCTATCTCATTCTAGATCTCAAAACAGCCCAGGGCCTCAAATTCCACATCTGTAAAATTAAGGAGTTGGAGACGATTTCCTCTGAGCCCAATCTGGTGCCTTCCAGCTTCAGAGCTATGATCCTATGAACTTTTAAATGAATGAATAAATAAGCAAAGTGTTCCCATTGTGTTCACCTTCAGTAGGCCACAGCTTGGTGGCTCAGTCTAATATACATGGGTACCATTAATACATGCGAAAAACAACATGACTTCCCAGACTAAATGGTCCCAATCTCCCCTTATGCCTCTCTACAAGTAAGCCTGTGATTTCAGATCCCAGTAAGCTCAAAGATTTAGAACTAGAAGGGACTTTAGACACAATCTAATTCAGTCTTCTTTATATAGATGGGAAAGCTCAAATACAAAGAGAGGGAGTGACTTGTCCATACTTGCACAACCAATAAGTAATTAACTAGGCTTTTAATACATGTCCTCTGATCTCAGAGTTGATCTCTTTCCACTATATTAGGTTGTCTTCCCTCAGTAACTCTTATGTGACCTGAGAAGGGAGTCAAATTTTTCCTCTTCCCCTTGCTCCTAAGTTATAACCCTCTGTAATCTTATAAAATGTACTGAACAGTGTCAAAGGGAGATGAAGTATTAGGTAGTATATGAGGGCTGTTAAGCTTTCCCTACAAGATACTGACACTCCTCTACCCATACACTGCCTACCTTTGCCAGAAATTTTCACTGCCCACTCCCATGTGTAGGATATAGAACTACTGGGATTGGTTCCTGTAACATAGGAATAATAGGTCAACCTGAAGTGTAGTACTGAAAACTGCCTTCCTTGATGAGCCAATGTTATTGCCCCATTATTGCTTATTTACTGCCTGGTGCCTTGGCTTAAACTGAATCAAGTTTCGACTTTGGGGCTAATATCTTGCTTAACCCCTTCTTGCTACAATGTCTTTCAGGTTTCTGAATCCTTGCTTGCCCTAATTCCTTCATATACATATATGTGTGTGTGTGTATGCATATGTATACACATATAAATATATAGTATGTGTGTATATGTATATTTACATATGTGTGTATGTATGTACAATATACGTATATATACTTTCACAATCTTTGCTGTATTAAAAATAGCTCTAGATTTAGAGTGAAAAGACCTCACTTACCTAACTGCATGTCATTAAACAAGTCTATTCCCTCTCTGGACCTCAGCTTTCTGGTCTGTAAATGGATTAAATGAACCATCAGCTCCTTTCTAGCTCTATCCTACAATCTGTGCTGTCCCTATCATGGGCTTGCTTACTCCAAGATTGACTCTATTAAAAAAGACTTATATCCTTACCCCATTTACAGATCTTCTTCCTGGCTTCCCAACTCTTGTCCTTGTCCATGTAGCCAGTATTATCTGATCCCCAACTACTGCAACCAGCTACAATATCCAGCTGTAGCCCTACTATGACTCTTCCAAGCCTGTCTCCCTGGTATGACCAAGCAACTATAGTCACCCATAGTCTGTTACTGATAATGGGTCTACTTGAGGAAAGTGATGTGTCATATGGCCCTCATTAAGAAGCTCCAGGTGAACCAGAGGATCTTCCATCCTCCCCAGGACTGGTTTCAACCTCAGACACTTGCTGAGCCTCTTTTTCTTTGTGCAGGGAGCGCTAGGGGGTTCTCTTATGAGAGACCCTGTTATCTCCGGGGGGGAGTCTGCCTAAAACGAGGAACACCAGGATGTGTGCCTTTCAGGGGACCCTGCCGAGAATTTACTGCTTGCTGCAAAAGGAAAAACTGAGAAGCATCTGCACAGAAGAATCCTGGAAAGAGAGGCCTGCCAGAGTCCTAGAAGTTGTGCTTATTCTTGGCTGAATAAAAACAAATTGATGTTCAACTCTCAATGAGCCATTAACATGTCCTTAGGTTTGGATGTGGGGAGAAAGAGAGCCTTTCTTCAGTTTAAGTGGCTGTGTGGGTGGGAAGGGGAAACAATTTCTTCTGTAGAATTGAAAAGCTTGGGAGAGGAAGAAATAGAAATTTATGGAATTTCTATATATAGAAATTTACTAGATATGAATGAAACAAGTATTTATTAAGCACTTAATATATACCAGTTCTTTTCTTAAAAACTTTGTAATTGATTGGGTTTTGTGGGACAGGCTGACAAAGGGTCTCCCAGCAAGGTGTATCCGCACCAAAGAAGACAAAGAATTGAAGTACCTACAAAGAAATATGAAGTGCACAAATTTAGGGAATCCACTCCTAATGTTCACACGGACAATTTGTGCCCAATCCTATGGTAGAACATTCCGAACTCCTATTGGTCTGATCAGCCATCACTATCAGCTATAACTTGACTCTAATAAAGTGATGTCATTTCTGGTCCTCTTCAAGAACAAAGGACAACAACCAACTTGTACCACGCACTGTGCTAAGCAATCAACAAATATATCTCATTTGATTCTCACAAATATACTGCAAAGTAGGTGCTACCAAGATTAAGTGACTTGCCCAGGGCAACACAGCTAGCAAGTATCTGAGGCCAGACAAATTTGCATCTTCCAGACCCTAGTCCCAGAGTTCTATCCACTGTGCCACCTGGCTACCTCCAGGTGGGGACAGAGATATGTGGGCCAGTAAGAGGTGTCAAACACACAGCCCACAACACTCCAGAGTGCAGGCTGAACTAGATTAAAATGTAATTGGGAAATATTTAACAAAATGAATGAAAATACAATTATTTTAAAATTGTCAATACGTGATCCACAGAGACCCTTATATATGGATTAGTGGCCTTTGTTTCTATTTGAGTTTGACACCACTGGTCTACAAGATCACACAGGTAAATAGATTTAGAATTGGATGGAAGCAAGGAGTCAGGATTAATTCTTCTCTTTCAATCTCAAGTAGGGAGTGGGTGGGGAAAGTCCTAGGTTTTTATCCTCAGTCCTGTACGGCTTAGCATTTTAATCAATGACTTGAATAAAAGTATAGAAGGAATGTTTATTGAATTTGTACATGACACAAAATTTAGAGAGAGAGCTAACACACTAGATGATGGAATCAGTATCTCATTGGCTAAAATTTAGGGCCATATCCATTAGGATAAAATTTGATAAAGATAAATGTTAAGTTGAGTTGGAAATTGACTTCACAAATACAAAATAGGGGAACATGGCAATGTAACAGTTTATCCAAAAAAGATCTTGGGGATTTTAATGGATTATAAGCTCAGTATGAGTCAACGATATGACATGACAGACAAAAACAATTCATATAATAATGCATAAGAGGCAGTATCCAGAACAAGGGAGATGATATTACCATTGTACTCTGTCCTCTTCAAAACACATTAGGAATATTGTGTTCAGTTCTAGACACTTTTAGAAAGGACACTGATAAGCTGAAAATGTCCAGAGGATAATAACAAAGAACATTGAGATCATATCACACAATTACTTGAGGGACCTGAGGATGTTTAGCCAGAAGGAGAAAAAATTTAGTGGGGATGTAATAACGGACTAAGAATTTGAAAAGCCATCATAGGTAAGAAGGATTAAACTTAGACTCAAAGAGAACTAGGAACAAGAGAAGGAAAGGAACAAATTTAAGCTTGATGTCACATAAAACTTTCTAAAAATTGGAGTTACTTAAAAGTAGAACAAGCTGATTATCTATTACTAAGAGGCCCTTAAACAGAGAGTGGACAACCATGTATCAGGTAGGTTGTAGAAAAAGGTCTTATTTGGTAGGACGGATTGGGTGAATGGTCCTTTCCAATTCTCAGGTTTTGCGTATGACAGCAAAAGTCCTTGGAATCTTCTCTCATATTCTATCCCTTATTCAGGATTATGCCTAAAAGGGAAACTGAGGACCCTTAAGACTGTCCTACCATCTAAGGAACAAAGATTTCACAAATTCAGACTCATATCAAAAGGAAACAATAAATTGTTTCATGACTCTGCTTTCAGGACTGACTTCACTCACACCATCCCAGGGAGATTTTTGTTTACTCTCCCAAAAATCCACACAGAGAAATCCCACATTCTTTCTTTAAATCACCATACTCAAGCCCAAAGTGAGAAAACATTAAAAAATACTGAAATGAATTCCAAGTAGTCCTTTAGGACAAAAAAGGTTCCATAACTGTGAGACTTGGCCGTGTAAAGAAAGGACTGCTTCTGACTCATATTGTTCACTTTGGAGAAAAGCACAAACCAAAAACATGTTGCACTCCTCGTCCTTTTTTTGTTTCTGTCACTTACACAATGACATACCCTATAGTATTAAGTTATTTGTTTTAGTAGAATCTCATTCATTGCAATATGCTGAACAGGAGAAAGGCAACCTCAACAGATAATTTTAGTTCCTGGGAAAGTTAGTCAGGTATCTTCTCCAAGAATAGTTTTTGGGAAACTCTGAGGTACTTTGTCATTTTGGAGTTTGGAGGACTCAGACTTTTTTCCTCTATTAAAGTGATGCTAGTTTCATGTTTTCAAATTTTGTGTAACTGCATGACAACCATTGTGGTTATAGTAAAGGGGGGTGGGGAGGAGGGGTTATTGGATAAATTCCAAACAAAAAAACAAAAACCACTCGACTCAGCTTTCTCTGTTCATTATGGTACTCGCATTATGGTCCATTATCTGTTTACTTTTACTTGCGTATTAGAAGTCTTTTTTGAGGCTCCCTACTCCTTACTTTATTCCTAAGGCAATGTCTACATGAATGAACCATGAACTAGGGAATTGTAAGATTCAGTCTCCACTGAGCACTCTGGTTTGTTCTAATTAGTAGTAGAGGACTGTACTTATTATCTTACTACTTAACAAGACTCAGAAATATTATTAGTCTCTCAGCAGACCAGAAACTAGGCCACCCGGAGATATTGACCAGACTGTCTATTTCAGGGTCTATGTATCATTGCCAGCCTGGATACCCACAAACATGTACATTTCCATATACAAATAAGAATAGACAAACAAAATTACATATGAAACCCCTCATCATAATATCATACATTGTAATGCATATCATCTCAAAATTCTGTAATAATTCACAACCACTGGTTTAAAAGATCTTGTTTATATGTCCCCTTCCTCACTGTGTGTGTGTGTGTTTCCTTCCTCAGTTCCTTCTGTTCTCTTCAATTCATTTTCAAAGGTTATTATGATCCTTTTTTTATTATTTTTGACATCACAATCCCCTTTCCCCTTCTAATAGCCCACCTCCTAGTTAAGAAACAAAAATCACAAAAACCCCTTATAACAAATATAGGTAGTTAAAAACAAATCCATAAATTGACAATGTTGTAAAATATGTGTCTAAAACTGAACTTTGAGTCCTCCACTTTTTGTCAGTTGTGGATAGCATTATTCATCCTTAGTTCTTTAGTGTCACAGTTAGTCATTGCACTAGGGTATAGGGTGTGCTCAGGGAAGACTGGTACCTCCAGTGTGATGGCTGCCAACACCTTTTCAGAGATGCGTTCTAACTTTGGGGTCTACCAGTTCCACCCAATTCTCACCAGGGGCTCCAAGAAACTGTAGTATTTGCAGAAGCCACACCACCATAAACTGTTTTGGCAGACAGACTAAACCAGGTTGTGAGTAACGAAAAGGTCTCAAACCCATTGGTGAGTTAGGGGGGTGTCTACCTCAAGCATGTGAAGACTTCCCCCAGTGGAATGGGTGGATGAGAATAATTTGTTCCAATGGTCATAAAGGCAGCTGAAGCAGGCAATGTGGAATGCTTAGAGCTTGGTTAGACGTCAAAGATGCTAAGGTCATCCACTTCATCTTGAGCCATCACCAATTGTCTTGACTCTGTCATACCACTGGATTGTGATAACTTTGGAGGAGAGTGAGGCCAATGACTTCACGCAACACTGCCTCACTTAAATCCAATTTACACACAAATCAAAAGATATCACCCATGGCATTTTACTATTATACCTACAAAGTCCTGTGGTGACAGGCAAGTGATGAAGCAGCAGGTGTGGATACACTGAAAACTGTAATCACAATCCTGCACACCAGTTGCTCAGGTCATAGAGTCTTTTCTCACTGGAAGCAGCAGTGGGATTCAACAAGGCCCTAGATGTCTGAACAACCTTTTAAGGATCACACTGCTTACCTCCTGATGTGAGGAAGGGGTTAGAAAAGATGCCCTAAAAATTCTCTTCTTACTCAACACTGATGTGATTGGGGAATCCCATTCTGTGGTCGAAACATAAAAAATGTACAAAACCATCTACAAAGACAATTCCACTCACCTTCAGCACATGAAATTTGTGCACACTAACAGACAACACAACATCCATCTGAGAGACAAAAAGCTCCTGTGGTAAGAGAGTTCAGCAGATATTACATTCAAATTGCAGCCCTGGATAAAACAAGTTTGGCAAATGCAGGTCAGCTTACTGAAGTTGGAGCTGGATACACATTTTCCTGGAGTGGTTGCAGTGAAGGGGAGTACCACAAAGCTGGCATAGGTTTTGAAGTGAAAATTAATCTAGGTAACAAGCTTGTATGCCTGCCAAAAGAAGTGAATGAGAGATTCATGATAATGTGATTGCCATGTGCAGGAAAACATCATGCCACCATCATCAATGCCTATGCTCCCACCATGATAAACGGATGAGGTCAAAGAAAAATTTTATGAAGACCTGGAGACCCTTATCATCAGTGTGACAAAAGAAAAGAAACTTATAATTCTGGGTGACTTTAATGTTAGAGTAGGATCAGACTGCCAGCCTTGACAGGGAATCTTAGGGAGGAATGGAATTAGAAACAGCAACAATGGTCACTTACTACTGAAGACTTGTGTACTTCATGACTTTCTCATCCCCAACACTGTCTTCCTTTTACCTAAATTCAATAAAACTTCATGGATTCATCCTCACAGAAAACATTGGCTTTTAATAAACTATGTGATTATAAGGAGAATAAACAGACAGGATGGGAGAGTGATGAAGGTAATGTTTGGTGCAGACTGCTAGATTTATCCTTTCCAAGCTAAGTATTCACATTCAACAAATGCAGCATTTCCCAAGGCAAAATGACTACCAGAAGAATTAGTGTCAACAAATTAGAGCTCTTTTCTAAGTAAGAACAGTTTCTTGCTAATTTGAGGGGAAAGTTTAGCCAACACACAGTCGGCAACAGTAGAGTAGAAAAGGAGTGGGAGGCTTTCAGAGCTCTGGTATATAACATTGCATTTTCTTATTCAGAATACTTGCAAATACCAAGACTGGTTTGATGAACATGATGGGGAAATTCAGAAGCTGCTAAATGAAAAACGAGAGTTCCACGGGGTTTACCAGCAGGATAGCTCATCCATCTCTAAGAAGGCAGCATTTAATTCCATCAAAATTAAAGTATAAGTAAGGCTTAGAAAGATGCAGGATTCTTGGCTAAGTAAGAAGGCAGATGAAATTCAGTTTTATGCTGATAGTAACAATCCAAAGTGCTTTGATGATGACCTGAAGGTTATTGATGGACCAAAGACCTATGGTACATCACAACTACTCAGTGGTGATGGAGCCACATTGACTAGTGATAAGGATATGATCCTAGAGAAATGGGCTGAACACTTCTGTAGTGTTCTCTACAGACCACCATCAATCAATGCTGAGGCCACTGACTGTTTACCTCAGGTTAAAGTCAATCCCTCCTTAGTTGAAGCTCCAACTGAAGAAGAGGTTTTGAATGCCATTAGACTCATTTCATGTGGTAAAGTACCTGCTACTGATTCTATTCCAGATGAAATTTACAAGATAGGGGTACCATTGCTCATACAAAAACTAACTGAAATTTTCCAGGTTATATAGCAAGAAAAAGTTATCCCCCAGGAGTTCAAGGATGCCTTCATTGTCCATCTCTATAAAGGTAAAGGAAATAGATTGTCCTATGACAATCACGTGGGGGTCTCTCTCTTAGTCATTGCTAGCAACATTCTTGCCAGAGTCCTCCTTAGTAGGCTGGTCCTTGACCTGGAAGATGGTAATCTACCTGAGAGCCAGTGTGGCTCAGAAAAGGCCAAGGAACAGTCGACATGTTTGCTGCCTGACAATTCCAGGAGAAATGCCAAGAACAGAACAGAGTTCTGTACACAACATTTATAGATCTGATCAAGGCCTTCATTACTGTTAGTTGTGAGGGCTTATGGAAAATAGTGTCAAAATTTGGTTGCCTGGATAAATTCATCAGCATTGTACATCAATTTCATGATGGCATGCTGGCCCAGGTTCTAGATAATAGACAATGCTCTCATGTCTTCCCAGTCACCAATAGAGTGAAACAAGTCTGTGTGCTTGTTCTCATGCTTTTTAACATGATGTTTGCAGCCATGTTGTCAAATGCTTTCAATGAGGATGAACATCAAGGTCAGCTACCACACCAATGGTTAATTCTTTAACTTGAAAAGGCTAGAAGTCAAGACCAAAGTGGATGGAGTGTTGGTGCATGATTTTCTGTTTGCAGATGACTGTGCGCTCAATTCAGCCTCTGAAGCTGAGATGCAACAAAGTATGGATCAGTTCTCTGTTGCTTGTGCTGAGTGTGGCCTAACAATTAACACCAAGAAAACTCAGGTGCTCCATCAGCCACCATCAAACCATCCATACATGGAACCATCTGTTACAGCAAATAATAGAAGTTCTGAATGCTATTGATAGCATTGGTAGTGTATTTTCCAGGGATGTACAGATTGGTGATGAGGTTGAGGCACACATTGCTAGAACTAGCTCAATGTTTGGCAGGCTCCAAAGGAAATTATGGGAGAGAAGAAGGATTAGACTGACAATCTGTAGACTGCAAAAAAAAAAAGTCTACAGAACCATGGTACTGACCTCATTGTTGTATACCTGTGAAACCTGGACAGTATATCAGTGTCACATAAGCAAACTGAATCACTTCCGTTTGAATTTGTCTTAGGAAGATTCTGAAGATCACCTGGCAGGACAAGTTACCAGACACTAACGTCCTTGCTCGAACTAAACTGCCAAAGCAGAGAGAGTACAACTCCAATATGCTGGCCACATTGTTTGAATGCAAAATATATGGTTGCCAAAAAGACTGTTTTATGGAGAACTCACACAGGGCAAGTGTTCACATGGCAGTCAGAAGAAATACAAGGACACTATCAATGTCTCAAGAATTTTGGAACTGATTTTGTTAAATAAGAGACGCTGGTACAGGACTGCTCAACATAGCATGCCCACCTCAGAGAGGGTGCTGTGCTCTGTGAGCAAAGTAGAATTGAGACAGCTCAAAGGAAATGTGTGATGCATATGTTTGGAGTACCCACCCCAAATGTTCACATGGACTATTTGTACATAACCTGTGGTAGAGCATTCTGAGCTCATATTGGTCTTATCAGTCACAGTCAGACACATGGAAACTTGACTCCAGCATAGGGATGAAAATTTAGTCCTGTTTGAAAATAAAGGACAACAACCAACCAATTAGTCATTGCATTGATCAGAATTCTTCAAATTTTCAAATTTCGTTTTATTTTCAGTATTGTATCTATTGAGTAAATTGTTCTTTCTGCTCACTTAATTTATATATCTTCCCATTTTTCTCTAAATCCATAAAGTTTATAATTTCCTGTGTGGCAATAATATTCTGTATACTCATATAAAATAATTTGCTCAGCCATTTCCCAAATGATGGGTACCCACTTTGCTTCCAGTTCTTTGTGACAACGAGAAGTGATGCTATGCATAATATTGTACATATGAGTCCTTTTTCTGTTCTTCAATCTCCTTGAGGGACCCAGTGGTATCACCAGATTAAAGACTGTGTATTTATTTTGGTTGTAATTCTAAATTGCTTTCCAAAATGACCAGACCAATTTATACCTCCACTAATAGTTCATTAAAGCTCTTCCATAAATTATCATTTTCCCTTTTTTTTATCTTTGCCATCCTGATGAGTATGAGGTAGAACTTCAGAGGTTTTAATTTTTCCTTCTCTGTAAATGACTTGGTGCATTTTTCATGTGGTTATTGATAGCTTGGATTTCCTCTCTTGAGAATTGCCTGTTCATCACTTTTGACCATTTTTCTGTTGGGCAATGGCTTTTATTCTTACATATTTGAATCAATTCCTTACACAGCATGTCCTAAAAATATCAAGGCATTTTTAAGCTACTATTAAGTTACTAAAGCTTGAAATTGCACTGAGACTTTTGTGACATGCTATATAAGGTTTTAGTAAGCTTTAATAGCTCAAAATTACCCTGATACTTTTAAGATTATATATATATATACATATATAGATGAGGTGAGATAATTATCATAAAAACTTGTTGCCAAGATTTTCCCAATAAACTGTTTTTGGTCTCCTTTTAACTGTATTGATTTTGATTGTGCATAATCTTTTCAATATTATTTCTTAAACATTTTTCATTTTTATTTTCTGTGATCCTTTCTGCCCCTTAATTAATGATGAACCAACCCCTATCCACAGGTATATCCTTGTTTCTCTGATTTGCTTATGACCTCAATAAATAACTTTTATCCCACTTCCCATAGCATTTCTTCCAAATCTTTTCCTACTCTCACCTCCCAGAACGCCCCTTCCTTTTAGCCTCTCATCTGAAGACCTGGTCTCATATTCTACTGAAAAACAAAAATATGGCTATTCATAGAAAGCTCCCTTTTCTCTTTCCTTATCTTCTATCACCCAGCTACTTTCTGTTGCTATCCCATCCTTCACTGCTCCCTCACATTCTCTTTACCAAGGCTAACTCCTCTACAAGCACAAATGATCCCTTTCCATCTCATCTTCTTTAACATATTGCCTCATCTATCAACCTTACTATCTTTCCCACTATTACTTATTTTCACACTCTCCCTGTGTAGTGGCTATTTTCATAGTGCTTGCAAACATATCCATGTTTCCTTCATCCTCAAAAAAAAAAACTTACTTCATCCATCCTTACTACCCACCGTCCCATTTCTTTTGTCATTCTTGTGACTAACCTCCTTGTTAAGGCTATCTCTATTAGGTGTCTCTAACAAGTTTCCTCACACTCTCTTCTTAACCTTCTACAGACTGGTCTATTATCAAATCATTAAATTTAAACTTCTCTCTCCAAAGTTACTAATTTATCTTGTCAAATCTCATAACCTTTTCTCAGTCTTCATCCTTCTCAATCTCTATGTCTCCTTTGGCACTATCATTCTCTTCTCTTTGATATCCTCTTCTCTCTAGGTTTTCATGATACTACTCATTCTGAATCCTTCTCCTATTCATCTGACACACCTCAGTCTCTTTTGCTGAATCATCATCCAGTTCAGTTTCACTAACCATGGGTGTCCCACAGACCTCTGTCATGGGACTTTTTTCTCTTCTCCCTCTAAATTTTTTAATTTGGTGATTTCATCACTTCCCATTTATTCACTTATATTTCTATGCTGATGATTCTCAAATCTTTTTTATCCAGTCCTAACCTCTTCCCCAACCTCTAGTCTTACATCTCCATCTGATTTTTAGACATCTCAAACTGGATATCCTCTAATTATCTGAAACTCAACAATTCCAAAACTGAATTGCTTTCCCCAAAAAGTACTCTTCCCTTCCAAACTTCACTATTATTATCAGGGACACCAGAATCCTTCGAGTCACCTTGTTTTTCAGTGTAGATGGCATCCCCACATCATCACTTTCTCTCACTACCACCCCCATATCCAATATCAATGTTGCCAAGATCTATTGATTTCACCTTCATAAAATCTCTTCAATGTCTCCCCTTCTCCTCTGACACTGCCACAACTGTGGTAGAGGCCCTCTTCAACTCACCCTTGGACTATTATAATAGCCTGCTAATTGATCTACCAAGTGTCACAAGTCTCTCCCCATACCATTACCTAATCCACTCAGCTATCAAAATGATCTTCCTAAAGTGTAGATCTGACTAAGCTATCCCCTTACTCTATAAACTTCAGTGGCTCCCTATCACCTCCAGGATGAAATATAAAATCCTCTGCTTGGTATTCAGAATTCTTCATAACCTGCCCCTGCACTACCTCTCTAGTTGTTTTATACATTATGATACCCTCCCCTCTGTACTCTATGATCCAATGACACTAACCTCCTTAGTGTTCTTCAAATATGACACTTCATCTCCCAACTCCAAACATTTTCACAGGCTGTTTCCCCATAGCTAGAATTCCTTACTTTCTCATTTCTGCCTCCTTACTTCTCTATCTTCCTTTAAGTCCCAGTTAAAATACCACCTTGGGAAGCTTTTCCCAGTCCTTCTTAATTCTAGCACTTTCCCTCTATTGATTATCACCTCTTTAGCCTATATGTAGCATGTGTTCATGATTATTTACATGTTGTCTCCCCATTAGTCTATGAGCTTGCCAAAGAAAAGAAATATATTTTTGCCTTTCTTTTTATTCCTAGTGATCAGAATAGTGCCTGGTACATAGTAGGTGCTTAATAAATGTTTATTGACTTACTGACATGAGCTTTTATAACTAAGTCATGTATCCATTTTAGAGCTTATCATGGTATACGGTATGAAGTGTGAGCCCAAGCCTAATTTCTGCCATGTTTTCCAGGCTTCTCAGAAGTATTTGTCAAGTAGTGAATTCTTATCTGTGTAGTTGAGATCTGTGGGCTAATTAAACATTATGCTATTATACTCATTTTTTCTGTATCATGTACACTTCATCTTTGTTGCAGACTGACTACTAATTTCTAAGTGATGCTAAATAATTTTTATTACTTCTTTCGTTATAATAATAGATCTGCTAAGTAAAAGTTTGTTAAGCACTTGGCAAACCTTGAAGTGCTATATAAAGATTAGTTATTATTATAATTATTATTTTACTCCTTCCTTCTCACCTTTTATGTTGTTTCTTTTACGATTCTTGAACTTTTGTTCCTCTAGATGAATTTTGTTATCATTTCACAGGCCAATAAAATAAGCTTTCCATGGTTTGATTTGCAAGTCAATGAATGAGTAAATTAACTTAAGAAATATTGTCATTTTTATTAGACAAGCTGTGAGCAATTAATATATCTTCAATTATTAATTTATAGTTCCATCATGAATGTTCTGTAATAATATTCTTATAGTTCCTCAGTATTGTTTGTCAGCCTCAAAATATTTCATAAATTCTTGAAAGCTTTTTTTTATTTAATTTTTAAAGACAATTTCTCTTTCTATCTCTCCTTACTGGGCTTTGTGGGCTTTTATACAAAAAAAGTAAAGACATATAGACTTATTTTATGTTCTGTCATTTGCTAAACTTTTTGTTTCAACTGTTTTAGTTGAATCTCTAGAATTTCTAAGTACATCATCATAATACCTGCAAAGAACCATAAGTTTATTTCCTCCTCTTGATTTCTTTTTCTTGTCTATTTTATTAGCATTTCTAAAATAATATCAAAAAATAGTGGTAAAGATAAGCAGTTTCCATTTCTCCCTGATTTTATAGGAAAACTTTTAGCATGTCTCCTATGCACTCAATTATTTGTCTTGATTTTGGGGAGACACCAATTACCAGACTCTAATTTTTATGCTTTTTAGTTTGAAAAAGAAATGAAAGTTGTCCTTTTACAAAAGTTCCTTTTGTTGCATCTAGAACATAATCATATAATTTTATTTTAGTGTGTTATTTTAGGTTTATACTTTGCTTAATATTATACCAATGCTACATTCATGGTATAAATTCCACTTGGTCACAATGTATAATCTTTTTAATACTTTCTTATAGTATCTGTAAATGTTTCATTTTTTACTTTTGTGTCAGTGTCAATTAGGGGAATTGTTTTACAATTTTCTTTATCTACTTTTTCTCTTTCAACTTTAGATATCAAGGTGATATTTCTAGCATAGATAGAATTTCATAGAACCACATCTTTTCTTGGTTTAGAATATAGTTTTTGCAATATTAGAATTAACTTTCATTCAAATGTTTGATAGAATTTACTTGCAAATCCACCTAGTCCTGAGTTTTTCTTTTCGATTAGGAATTTATTTATGGCTTATTCAATTCCTTTTTTCAGAGATTTGGTTATTTAAATTCTTTACTGTTACATTAATGTGGGTATTTTATATTTCTATTATCTCTTGCTGGCATATAACTAGGCATAATATTTTCTAACATTTATTTCTTATTCATTTGTTTGAATCCTTTAACATTTTTGATTCTGGTAATTTTTAACTCTTTATTTGACAGATTATTTTATGATTTGTCTACTTTATTAGTTTTTCCCATAAACTCATCTCATAAATTTACTTTTGATCTAGCTGGAGCAGCAAGGCATCCTGAGGGAGACACAGAAGCAATATATTACAGGCAAATCAAACCACCATCACCATTTTATCTATCATCTTCCCTCAGACCCTAATAGAAACAATGAAAGACCATGAACCCAAGAATAGCACCTTGGGAATAGCAACATCAACTGTGCTTCCAATCCAGTCCCTACAGCCATCTTTGAGAGGAAAAATAATTTTGGAGGAGTGCACCTTTCTCTTCACCATGGCAGCAAACTTTTGATCAACTGCCACCAACAGGCAAATAAGCATGAAAATTCTAGGAGTTACAGTACCGTCTACCCAGAACTCTTCTTCCAGCCCATCCCTTGCAGCCATTATCTAGGGAAGAAACATATGAGGCTAGCTATTAACACCAACTGTTTCCCACAGGGCAGGTAAGCAAGTCTAGCTGGAGTAAGTAAAGCAATCTGAGGGAGAGACAAGTAGCAGCATTGCCATATCATCCAAAATACCACTGTCATATTAATTGTAATTTCCCCTCAGATCTTGGTGAATACATTACAAGAACTTTTAGAATAGCAGTATTTCCCACCCAGTTCCTACAAGCATTTTCATAGGAAACAAACAAATTGATAATATAGTTCATTCCTTCTGATTCTACTGAAGATCCAAAACAGAAAGTTCTTGTCACTAATCCTTGATACTGTCAAATAGTTCAGCATCAAAAATTGACATGATTTTTTCCAGTGGACATAACATTTACAAAGAGGCATTATATGCTTTTGTCACTGCCCCCTAAAGACCATAAGGAATCTGATTTGTAGCTGAAACTTTCCATATATATTGCCTTCCTCATTAAAATGTGAGCTCCTTGAGATCAGGGACTGTCTTACTCATTTATTTATTTTCCCAGAGCTTAACACAGTATTTTGTAAATAGTAAAAACTTAATAAATGTTCAATTAACTCATTAACAAAAGGAGTGATCTAGGATGATAGCTAGTAGGTGGATGGATCAAAAGAATGTTTTTTGAGGTTGAGGAAGCCATGAACCTGTTCATAGGCAGTAGAGAAGCGGACAGTAGACAGAGAGTAATTAAAGTTTTTTTTTTTTAATTTAACTTTTAACATTTATTTTCACACAATTTTGGGTTACAAATTTTCTCCCCTTTCATCCCCTCCCCCCCCAGACCCAAACTTTCTAATTGCCCCTGTGACCTATCTGCTCTCTCCTCTATCCTCCCTCCCTGCCCTTGTCTCCGTCTTCTCTTTTGTCCTGTGGGGCCAGATAGCTTTCTTGACCCCTGAACCTGTATTTCTTGTTACCCAGTGGTAAGAACATTACATTTGGTCCTAACACTTTGAGTTCCAACTTCTTTAGCTCCCTCCCTCTCCACCCCTTCCCCTTGGAAGACAGGCAATTCAATATAGGCCATATCTGTATAGTTTTGCAAATGATTTCCATACTAGTTGTGTTGTATAGGACTAATTATATTTCCTTCCATCCTATCCTGTCCCCCATTACTTCTATTTTCTTATGGTCCTTTCCCACCCCATGAGTGTCGACCTCGTATGGCATTCTCCTCCCCATGCCCTCCCCTCTATCCTCCCCCCCACCCTGCTTGTGCCCCTGTCCCCCACTCTCCTGTATTATGAGATAGGTTTTCCTATCAAAATGAGTGTGCATTATATTCTTTCCTTTAGTGGAATGTGTTGAGAGTAGACCTCATGTTTTTCTCTTGCCTCCCCTCTTTATCCAACCACTAATAAGTCTTTTGCTTGCCTCTTTTATGAGAGATAATTTGCCCCATTCATTTTCTCCCTTTCTCCTCCCAATATTTCTCTCTCACTGCTTGATTTCATTTTTTTTTAAGATATGATCCCATCCTCTTCAATTCATTCTGTGCACTCTGTCTCTATGTATGTGTGCAGTGTGCATGTGTGTGTGTGTGTACTCCCACCCAGTACCCAGATACTGAAATGTTTCAAGAGTTACATATATTGTCTTTCCATGTAGGAATGTAAAGAGTTAAACTTTAGTAAGTCCCTTATGACTTCTCTTTGCTGTTCACCTTTTCATGGTTCTCTTCATTCTTGTGTTAGAAAGTCAAATTTTCTTTCCAGCTCTGGTCTTTTCATCAGGAAAATTTGAAAGTCCTCTATTTCATTGAAAGACCATTTTTTCTCCTGAAGTATTATACTCAGTTTTGCTGGGTAGGTGATTCTTGGCTTCAGTCCTAGTTCCTTTGACTTCTGGAATATCCTATTCCATTCCCTTCTATCCCTCAATGTAGAGGGTGCCAGATCTTGTGCTATCCTGATTGTATTTCCACAATACTTGAATTGTTTCTTTCTAGCTGCTTGCAATATTTTCTCTTTCACCTGGGAATTCTGGAGTTTGGCCACAATGCTCCTAGGAATTTCTCTTTTTGGATCTCTTTCATGCGGTGTTCTGCGGATTCCTTGAATATTTATTTTGCCTTCTGGTTCTAGAATCTCAGGGCAGTTTTCCTTGATAATTTCATGGAAGATGGTGTCTAGGCTCTTCTTTTGATCATGGTTTTCAGGTAGCCCCAGAATTTTTACATTGTCTCTCCTGATTCTATTTTCCAGGTCAGTTGTTTTTCCAATAAGATATTTCACATTATCTTCCAATTTTCGAATCTGCGTGGTATGTTCTGAGATATCTGTCTTTCTCATAAAGTCCTTAGCGTCCATCCGTACCATTCCAGTTTTGAAAGATCTATTTTCTTCAGTGAGCTTTTGAATCTCCTTTTCCATTTGGTTAATTCTGCTTTTGAAAGCATTCTTCTCCTCATTGGCCCCTTGCACCTCCCTTGCCAGCTGAGTTAGGCTAGTTCTCAAGGTGCCAATTTCTTCAAGATTTTTTTGGTTCTCTTTTAGCAGGGAGCTGATCTGCTTTTCATGCTTCTCCCTCATCCCTCTAATTTCCCTTCCCAGTCTATCTTCCACCTCTCTAACTTGATTTTCAAAATTCCTCTTGAGCTCTTCCATGGCCCGAGCCCATTGGGTGGGCTGGGACACAGAATCCTCGATTTCTGTGTCTTTGCCTGATGGCAAGCATTGTTCCTCCCCATCAGAAATGAAGGGAGGAAGTGTCTTTTCTCTGAGAAAATACCCTTCAATAGTTTTATTTCTTTTCCCTTTTCTGGGCATCCTCCCCTGCCAGTGACTTGACCTCTGAATATTCTCTTCACACCCACCTCGCCTCCTGGTCCTCCCAGCCAGCGTTTGGGGACTGAGATTCAAATGCTGCTTCCCGCCTTAGGGTTTTTGGCGGGGGCAGGGCTGCTGTTCAGTGTGAGAATTAAGTTCAGGTGGTCAGGGGCAGGGCCGCCTCTCTGGCTTAGTTCCCTCAGGGGGTTTATGCACAGACCTTCCACAATGGATCCAGGCTCCCGCCCGTTTGGGGAGTCCCTGTCTGTAGCCGCCTCTCAGCTTCTATCTCCTGGGGGGGCCCGAGCCATGGGGGCACCCCACTCCCCTCTTGATCCGCCAAAGAGACTCTCTCACCTACCCCCATCAGTCACCTGTTGGTGGCGGGGCTTGTGCCACCGCTGGAGATCCCGTCTCTGGAGCTTTCTCAGATCTGTGCCTCTCGGAGCCACGGCCGCTGCAGGTCCGGGCGGCCACTGCAGGTCTGGGCTTGGCTCCGCGTCTGCAGCGCAACGGACCTTTTGCGAGAGGTTTGCAGGTCCCTCTGTGGGTGGGGGGACCCGCGTGGCTGCTGGAGATCCCGTCCCCGTAGCCCTCTCGGATCTTTTCCTCACGGTGTCGTGGCCATGGCAGGGCTGCCCTCTGCTCCCCGTCCCGGCGCCCAGTCCACGGCGCGAAGGACCCCCCCGCGAGAGGTTTGCAGGTCTCTCCGGAACAAAAATCTCCCTCGCTCCAATATTCCGTGGTGTCTGGGTGCAGAATTCGCCCTGGGTTGGTCCCCTCTAGCCGTTCTATGTTTTGTGGGTTCGGAGCTATGTGTATGTGCGTCTTTCTACTTCGCCATCTTGGCTCCGCCCCCCGTAATTAAAGATTAATAATAAAATAAGTAAGGATGACAAAGGAAAAATCAGCTGGAGAAGACAGGATGAAATGTTATCACTTGTGCCTGTAAAGAGATTTGCCTTGGAAAGGAGCAGGGTCACCTTTTCATGTGAGACAGGAGTGAAGGAGGAGATAATGAAAGAAGCATATGAATGATATGACATGTGGAGGAGAAATTGAGGCAGATAACGGTCTCAATCTTTTTTTTTTAGTAAAATAGGAGACAAAGTTCTCATCTGAGAGTAGGGAGGAGGATGAGCTATGGGAGGTTTGAGGAGAGAGGAAAAGTTTTGGAAAAGGCACTGTAGTGAGTGGGATAGTAAATTGATTAGGGAGGAATAAAAGAATTGTTTTGCCACTGGTGAGGCTCAGCGAGATCATGTCATATAAATCCATAGTGGGCTCTATCATTGTTATTTTATGATTTTCTTCAGCTTTGTTCAGCAGCAAGTGCATGGAAGACAAGGCGGTAGACAGGATAAGTTTTACAAGATTCACTTAACGATGCCAAATTGGCAACACAATAAGGAAGCAAGAGACTTGAAAGAAAAAGATAGTATATAGTTAAATTGATTCACCATGAAGTTGAGATAAGGAAAGCAGAGAGTAGCAAGAGCAAAGGTGGTGGACTGGGAAAGAACTGAGGCTGGAGAGTGAGGATGAAGAATGGGTTTGGGGTTACAAGGCCAAAGGAGTTGTATAATTATGACCATAGAATTTCAGAATTCATGAATATGCAAGTTGAATGGTTTCTGTGATGGCAAAAGAGGGCCATGACCATCTCTATATATAGGTGAAGTAGAGAGGAAGAAAATGAAATGAGTAAATTGAGGAATAAAGGGGAGGGTGTTTAAGGAAGTATCTAATCATTCTCTACATCCATCTCTACATATCTATTTCTCTGTCATCTGTTGAAGTCCTCTAGTATTAGGCTAAGAATTAGGAGGGAAAGAAAGATGGCAAGTCAGTCACTGAATTCATTAAGGAAGGACAATGTCCTGGAAATAGGACAACTACCAGAATAATAGCTACTAGACTGTTGATTTTGTGATAAATATGGATTGAGATGGTAGAAGGAGAGCCTGGAAGTGTCAATGAAGAGTGAGGAATATTCCAGATCCCTAATTATCATCAGTGAATAGGAGTCAAAGTATAACCAGTTCTGGAAAGAGTGACCAAGGAAGCTATGCAGTCAGGAAGGAGTTAGGTCTCAGGGAATAGAAAGATGTGGAAGGAGTGATAAAGGAAAAGGTTTAAAATGAAAGCAGATTTATTACAGGAGCAGGCATTTCTGAGAGCACAGTGGAAAGAGTGGATAGATTTAGAGTGGAATGTTAGAAAGGTTGCGTTGAGGTGCATGGGAATAAGGGAGCAGAGAGTGTGTAATAAACAATGGAGTCTGCATGATGATAGCCACAGGTTAAGAATCACTGAGATGAGGAGGGAATGAGGTGATGGGAGGATGTCAATCACTAAAAAATAAGTTTATACATGTTGTCATTGTCTATATTAGGGCAGCAGCAGAGATAGGGCAGGCTGGAGTGGAGAATGAACAGCGAGGCTGGGCTCACCTCAGTCTATAATGATCATAGAGCTTCAGGCAGTGGTATGTAGCTGATAAGGGGTGGAGGTTACTAATATAAAATTCTAAATGGGTAGAAGAGGTGAGGGTGTAGAGAGCACTATGAGACAGTTGACCCAAGCAGAGCACCTCAATGTCCCATGCAGGTGACTTAACCTGTGCGACACTGATCTCTGGCACACGCCAACAAGTCAATTACTTTCTCAGTATTTTAAACAACTATTCAGAATAAAAGTTGCAATGAAGATATGGATTATTATCATCAGAAAATATTCATCTTAAACTTTCCTTTATCAATGAAATCCTAAATCTCGTCCCTATCCCTTTATTCTGAACATATTTATTCTATATGTAATAATGGGTGAGGATTCAGAGTATCACATGAATAGAGGTTTATAACTCAAAGGTGATTTTAGAAGCTTTTGAGTCCAATCCCCTCATTTCCCAGGCGACTCAGCTGAAGGACAGAGGCACACAGCTAATAAGTGTCTGAAATGGAATTTGAAGCCAGGCCTTCCTAACTCTAAGTCCAGTGTTCTCCCCAATACACCATATTATACAGTCTTCAATCTGCCTTTCCTGATGCATCACACAGAGCACTGAGAGCCATCTCCAGTCATCTTAAACTATATCTTGTCACTGAACCCAGATGACTCCAGAGGATAAAGTGACACTAGTGACCTTGCACAGCTTAAATCCAATTCACTTGCAAGTCATGGCATCATCTTCCTGGTGTCATGGTTCTCTTTGATAAATAAAAGGTAAACAACAACCTGTGAGTAGTCTGAGCTGCCCCACTGGGGACCCAACTGGTCAGTTCAAGTTCCTTCCTCTCCTCTCCTGTCCTTTCCTTACCCTTCCCTTCCCTCCTTTCTCTCCCTCTCTCCACAAGGGGTATCATGCACTTACCCACGGTTGCTCTGTCCAAAGGAATGTAAATGTTGATGGCTGAAACCTAGCAAGATATCTTGGGGTTTACAGGCTAGATTTCTTTCTTAAAGACCATGCCTTACTCCAAAAGGTTCATGATAGAAAATGCTATCCACACCCAGAGAAAGAATTAAGGAGTCTGAACACAGATCAAAGCATACTACTTGGTCCCTCTTTTGTTTTGTTTTGTTTCTTCTTTCTCATGGTTCATTCTATTGGTTAAAATTCTTCTTTACAGCAAGCCTAATGAGAAAATATATTTAATATGAATGTATGTGTAGAGCTTATGTCAGACTGCACACCATCATGGGGAAGGGGGAAGGAAGAGGGGGAGAAAATTTAAAACTCAAAATCTTGTGAAACTGAATGTTGTAAACTAAAACTAAATTAATTAATTTTAAAGACTATGCCTTAAACCCAATTCACTCTGGCTCTCATTGATTGGCCTCCAGTAGATTCCAGCCCAAGCACCATTTAGGGGCCATTTTTGGGACCTTGATGACTCAGCAAGTGTAAATAGTAACTGTTTCTGTTTTGGCTAGAAACCCTGAGATCTTTCCTCCTGGTATGATTTTCTTTTTTTTCATTAAAGCAGCCATCCCTTGTCTCACTTCTTAAACAGGCCTAATCACTGAATGGGTGTTGCCTCAGGCAAAGTGAGAACTTGGAAAGACCTGAGCTTGAAACAGCCAAGGTCTCCCACTGCATCCAGAGCCATCTCCAGTCATCATAAACTATATCTTGCCACTGGATCCAGATGGCTCCAGAGGAAAAAGTAATACTGGTGACCCTACACAGCCCTCCCTCACTTAAATCTGATTTGTTTACAAGTCATGGCATCATTTTTCTGGTATCATGGTCCTCTTCGAAAATGAACAACAGAGAACATACATATTAGGTCTACCAATCTGTTTGTGGGCATGCTTAATGGTTGAGTCTCTCACTTCTTTACAGAACCAACACAGATATCATCTGACTGTACCTCTTGGCATGCTGCATTATGAAAAAAGTCTTTTAACTGGATATTATGCTGGAACTGAATATGCATACAAAAGGTCCAAACCAATTATTTTCCTCTGTTTTATTGGTGAGTTTTGAGTGAGGAAGAGGACTCCTATTAACTGCTAAGTGGAGGAGTTTACCACAAATGCATGGCACCCCTGTTCCTTCTGTGTTTCTTCTTTCCTAATCTTAGGTAAAAGAGTATTCTAAGATGAGGATGCCTAGGTAATCAATGAGATCAGGAGGAGATCCCTCAAAGCCATCCAAGGTATCATTGAGTCAGTAACTGCAGTGGTTGAACTCAATAAAAGATCAGGGAAGCAACTGAGAGTCCTGTTTGATCCAGCCTAGCAGTAGATTCACCTTCCATTCAAGAAACTGAGGCTGGGGAAGGAACCAGATCAGTTAAGCAAGAAAGAAACTTACCTATCACACATGGCATTTCCCAAAGAAAACTTTAAGGGGACTCCTCTAAGGGAGAAAAAAGGATCCTTGGACCAGAAGTTATGAGTTCCATGTGTTCTCTTCACATGTACCTCACTGCCTGACACCTTACATTAAACTTCCCAGGGATCTTGTGCATATGTATGAGGAGAATGTACCCCCACAGTATGGGGAAATTGTTTTGCAATTCCTATTCTCAGTAAACACTCTTGAAAAAGCTATTTGATGTTGATTAGTTGGTTGATATTGAGAAAATGAGTACCTGGGAGAGGGAGTAAAAAAAAAAATTTTAGTCCTTCAAGGTTAGGTGGTGATGGTACCCATAGAAATACCCAGAAAAACCCTGTGAAGAACTTAGAGAACCCAGAGATGCCCTCTAAGGATCTTGTCCACCAGGACAAATGGACTTTTGAGCAGTAGCCCAGAGGAGGCATTATAAACTTATAGTAGTACCTGTTGTCTCCCTTGATAAAATACAAATTCCTTGTGAGGTTGTTTCCTTTTTCTTAGTATCCTCAGTATCTAGGAGAGCACTTAACACGGTATTTGATGTTTATTGATTAGAACTAATTATTCCTCACTGGAAGCTTTAAGGAAGCTGAATTACTGAGCATGACTGAACAAAAGTATTAGGATGTAAGCTCATCCTTGGTTTAAATCTTTACATTTTAAAATTTTGTGCCATAAAGTTTTGAAATTATGAGTATTTGTATCTGAAAATTCTAAAGTATCACACAAAGAGTAGTAGCCATTATTATTATCTCATTCTTATCTTTAAATTGAGTTCAGAGAGAAAATTTCAGGAACAAGTCACTATACTGATTTTTCCTTATGTTACAGACTTGCAGAAGTAGATAAAATAAGTGTTTTTTACAGGTGATAAAATTCTTGGCATAACTCTGATGTGGTTTGAAAGGTGGGGGATTCAGGGACCCCTCAAGGACCTGAGTACAGGAGAGAGTTATCTGGAATGAATTCATGGACTCAAGCATTCTTGAATTTGGCAAAGATTTACTGTTACACTTTTCAGTGGGCAAGAATTCTCAAGATACCTGCAATCTTCAAGGGGTGCAGTTAGAGTTTATATAGGACAAACTGTAGTAAAACATGTCAAATATGCTAGCTAGGCAATTCAGGGTGGGATTAGGGAGTGGTTAAGGAGTGGCCAGTTCTTAAAGGAACAGGCACTTTTAGTATCTACTGTGCAAGCATTTTACCCAGAGTTCATAAGGAAATAGCCCAAGTCAGGGCTACATGGAGATGTGGTTTTAGACCTGGAATATCACTAAGTCAACTAACAGTCAGGGCCAACTGCAAAATGCCCAGGCTGCCACTCATCAATGTCTTGTTTGACAAGATAAATGTAGGGAGTATACATATGTCAAAATCTAGGATACACTTAATGAGGAGTCCAGGATGCACACAATGAGGTAGGGAGATGGCATAGATAGCCCAGTGGTACTAAAAATCTTTATGAGCTAGTGCAAAGCCAGTTCAAACTAATAATGCTTCAGTTATGGTTTGTCACTACAGCAGGGATAGAGATAAGTGTTTTTCTGGGGCCCACTCATGACTAATTGTTAGGCATAGAGTCCTTGGGCTGGGGAGAAACTGCCATAGATAGTGATTTGAGGCTAGGGAGAAATGTGATCTTGGAACTGGGGTCCAAGAACAGGCCCCCAAGCACCCCATCAACTGTAATAGCAAACAGGAGAAAAAGGATGATGACAGCAATTATCAGTCTCTTGTTTATATTTTGTTAGAATTCTGCTAGAAACAGCTTTGAGACAAATTTTTATGGTAGTATTATCCTTTTTAAAAAAAGATTTGACTTCCCCAACAAAAAAAAAAAAAGAAAACATTTCTATGTACAAATTAGAACAGAGAAAGTGGATTATACGTGAAACCACAATTCTCTAATTATGCATAGCTTATTTTAAATATATACACGTAAATCACACACATATAAATGTATGTGTGTATATTTGTAAGTGTACCTATGTGTATGTAGTGTCCCAAAATCTTCTTAAGCTATTAAATCTTAACATTTTAAGATACTAAATTTTAAATTGCAGTGAGACTTTTGAAACACAATGTATAGTACATACAATGTTATTTTCAAAGCTTTTCATCTTGTCTGTATTTCCTTCTGAACATCTATCTCATTCTTTCATATTTAACTTTCCACAGACTATTGATGATAGACAGAAAACTACTTTTGGTAGTTATTTTAGCTTTTATGTTAGGATGTGAGCACATCTCCTTGGAAGATTCACTGAAAGTATCCTCAGCACAATTCCATTAGTAGATAGGATGATAGTGATGGTATCTGCCTCATTCTATTCTTACATGATTTTGATTTCTTCTGCTAAGTCTCTAAATTTTGAAAATATCTCATTCCACACAGCTTGAAGGTTATGAAAGTTTGGTATGATACATCTATTTAAAATGCTGTTAAGATTTTATGGATAAATGTGACAGCAATTGTAGGCAACATTCAGATATTTCTAATACTTATTGGTTGAGCTCTCAAAGTCATTTTAAGGTCTTTATTCGGGAATCGTCATCTGTCAGTCCATTAAAAAAAAATTGTGAACTTCTAACTACCAGGTCATATACTGATAGATTTTCAG
Organism: Notamacropus eugenii; assembly: GCF_028372415.1. Taxonomy (NCBI): domain Eukaryota; kingdom Metazoa; phylum Chordata; class Mammalia; order Diprotodontia; family Macropodidae; genus Notamacropus; species Notamacropus eugenii. The sequence continues at coordinate 576,022,027 of NC_092872.1, forward strand.
TAAGTGGTAATTTTTTATAGTCTGCAAAAAACTTTCTGCAGCTGCTTCAGTGTGACAGAATGGGTGTTTGTTAAAGTGCCTCCCCAATCTCTTTTGGTTATTTTTTCAGTTTTGAATTATACATTTGGACTGGTATTTTCTAGATCTTAATCGCTTTAAATATTTTCTTGCCCTTAAGCTTTGATTTTAAAATGCCTCATGTGCCTGACAAAGAGTACAGTTTCTCTCAGACAGAAGAAAGGACTGAAACATCATGGGAGGTAGAAGCTGTGTGGGACTGAAAACCTGGGAACTTCTGACCTCCGAAGCAGATAAGGAAGAATGCTGCTATACAATCTTGTCTGGTTCATTGACCACTTATGGAGTGAACTACCTGGACAGAATTCGCTACCTCACAGGGACTAGATGACCTTCTCTCCTCTTCATTTCCTTCCCCACCTTTGCCTTGTCCTTCTTGGCCAAGAATTGCCATTAAATCTCATTCATTTGCTGTCTGTGTTTTATAATGACTTTTGTCTGCAGAAAAAGATAAGCTGATTTTGAACAACTGTTTCCTGTGAATGAGGGCACTACACTATAGGGAAGGACAAGGAGAATGTGTGGACAAATACCCTTAGTATTGAGCACATTCTATAATAAAACTTTCCTTTTCTCCCAGGAGACATAGAGGGTCTTCATTAGTTTCTTGACCTATTCAACCATATTTTTTTTTAATAGTTTTATCTTTGAACACACTTTTCTTAGAAGACAAAGGGATTTATAAACACAACTTTCAATCATTGGTTTAATTTGACTTTAGAGTTCAAGGTGGATGTTTTCAATATCTATTTCTTCTTGGTATACAGGAAGACATTCGTATGATTGAGTACAAGTGACATTTCAAAATCACTCCAACAGCTTATGGGAGTTATTTAATGTGTTTTTGATGGAGCTGTCATACTTTTATATCATCCTTGTACACTAAGTGATTAATGAGACATTATGGCTGTGCTCCTTATTTAACTTGCAAGTCATGCTTAGTTCTGTTCAGGAATGACAATAATGGATTTAAAGTAGAGAACAATAATGGGTTTAAACTATTACTATCTTCATGTAAAATACCTGTCCACTTTTTCTTGGCATTATCATGTTTTAAACAGGGAATGGTTTTCCCAAGGACATTAATAACCCTATCTTTGTCACTATACTTGGGCTTAATTTCTATATTTTCACTATGTAAGTCATGAGTATGGAACCTGAGTTAACAGATTGGCAGTAATAGGGATATGGTGATCTCAAGAAGTTTGTTCAGTCATTAATAAATTCATCATAACTTGTTCACTTCAAATTTATCATATCTTTTTTCTATAATAATAATAATAATAATAGTTAGCATTTATTTAGTACCTCCTGTGTTCCAGGAACTGTGCTAAGCATTTTAGAAATATTATCTCATTTGATCCTCACAACATTTAGAAGGTAGGTGGTATTATTATCCCCATTTTACAGTCTAGGAACCTGAGACAAACAGAGGTTAAGTGACCAGGATCTCATAGTTTGTAAGCATCTAAGGTTGGACTTGAATTTAGGTCTTCCTGACTCTAGGTCCAACATTCTATTGCTACATCATGTAGCTACCCTATGTTATTTTTGAAGTGTTTATGGACTTTTTTAATGATAAAAGTGTAAATGCTATACATCAAGTACATAATCATGAAACTGGCACATATTTGGATGTCATACATGAAGTTTTCTATTAAGGAAGATGGCATTGGATTTGTGCCTCAGTGGAAGCTAGTAAAAAACTCTTCTAGTAATTCACATACCATTAGAAAATGTGTGAACCAATAACTAGGGGGTCTTACCTAGCCCTATTATTTTCCAGTTTTTAAGCATTCTCTCATTCATTACATTGGAAGTGCATAAGCTTTCTGCCTTTCACTTAATATACTTTGCATTTTCATTACATCAAACTTTCTGCAGCAGAGTTGATGACTAGAAATTTTCTGTATCTTCCTTCCTCAGGAGTTCTCCATCTTCTGATTTCCTTGCTTCTCAAGTCTCTGACATCAAGTGTTTGAATGCAGAATTGATTATTTTGTTCTTTGAGATGCTCTGACACTTTGTACCACCATAGCCTTTGACATTTGTTTTCAATTTATGATTAAGAGAATCTAGAATTTCTGAAATGTTGTGTTTCCCAGATTCTTCCCTTTATATTTCTTTTTTGCTGTTATTGCCTTTATTTGGACAATACGACATTTGTGTTTTCTACCCAATATACCAAGTAGACATCAATATCATTTCCAATGCTTTTTCACAGATCTTCAACAGGTATTTTTTGTAAGTTGCTTCTACTATAATAGCATTTGATGCTTATCCTCAAGATTTTTCCATGATAGCTCCACCTATTGTACAAGTGTCAATACAGCAGCTATTATATGCAAGTTCTGAAATGGCTTATAAATATTCTGCCAAACATTGGGAAAGAATGCATTCACTCTTGATGGCTATATCAAGTGTAGGGTTTAGTTTTTTTAATTGCTGTATGTTGGCATAGAAGTTCTACTAGTTTTATTGTTGTCAGTAAACTCCAAAAGGGCTTTTTGAAATTTCAATCTAAGTGTCTATCTCCTCAAAAATCACTTCAGAAACTAATGTTGTTTTTGTCATTCTTTATGTTTTTAGATAGTGTTTTTGGAGTTTGCATTAAATGAAAACTTTTGATAACCTAAGGTACTTCAGCTTTTCTCTCTTTAAATTTTAGTAACTTCTCAATTTCAGCTACTCTGGGCTTAGATGATATTAAGTCATTTTCTTACAATTGCCCTACACTGATTGGCAATGCATTATTGTGTGACTTGTAGCTGAGATTATCATGGACAAAAAGCAATGAGAAACCCCTGCCTGGAACTAGAAAGATCTGTTTCCAGTTTTGTTACAATACAGGACTAGTGCATAATGAAAGTATTTATAGCCTAAATTCATTCCATGTACACTTTTGTTTTGTCTACTTTCATCAATGGCACCATCTGCACTGAAACATTTCCACAAGGTAGATAGAATGTGGAGCCTTGAAGTTAAGCACTTGAGTTCAAATGTTGTCTCAGATCTTATTACATGTGATTATGGGCAATATTAAAATCTCTTTCAGCCTCAGTTTCTTTATATGTAAAATGAAGGTTAAGAATAGCCTAAATTACAGGATAAAATGAAATATTCATAAAATGCTTGACAAGCATGTATATGTGTGTATGTATAGGTTTACATAAGTATTAACCAATATTATTGTTATTTCTGATTTATTCCAGTTTATCTTGCCTTCTTGTGGTATCAGAACATGATGACACTCAACTCTACTATACAATTCATGTTAATAATGATAGTTTCATGTAGAATCAAACTTCCAAGTAGAATCATATCTGTCCATTTCTTTGAACTAGTTGCCTCACACTGAACAAGGTCCTAACTGAATCTCAGTGGTATTCGCAGAGCCCAGTTCTCCAACATGTCAGTGTTCTAATCAAGCTTTGAAAGTTACCCTAATGGTTTAAGGGAACATGAAGTCCCTACCACATCACCCCAGTTGGTATATTCAAACTTTGTCATTCTCCCTCTCCCCAACTCTAAGTAAGGACAATAGGTTACTTATCTCATAATTAAGGGACATTCTGTCAGACCTTCACAGATCCTCTAATGACCTTGAAGTTCACAAATCCCCATCAATGTTACCCTGGCACATATGATTTAGATATTCTCCTACTTTCCTTATCCCCAGTCCTCCATACTATGGTTGATGTATGGTACCTTGAAGCTCACACTCCTACTTTTTTTCTTCTCATTCTTATCTTTTTTGATTAAGAGTTATTATTATCATTAGTTATTTAAAGCAACATTTTCCTCTACTAAGTCAAATACATTTTTAAAACCAGCAAAAAAAAAAAAAAAAAGGAGAATGGCATCTTGGGTTCTTTATGCCCTTTAGCCAATTATGTGTTCTGCTATAGAACGTTATTAATGAAAACTTGCTTATTCCTTTGTAATATCTTCAGAGTTGCCTCAATACATAATTAGATAACTTTCATAAATATTTTGTAGAGATAAGAAAATAGTTGCTTCGGCTGGGTGGCTCCATAGATAGAACACTGAGCATGGAGTCAGTAAGACCAGAGTTCAGATCAGGTTTCAGATCTTTGCTAACTCTGTGAAGTCACACAGCAAGTCATTTAACCCCCATTTGCCTCAGTTTTCTCAACTATAAAATGGGAATAATATTAGCACCTACCTCCTAGGGTTGTGAGAATCAAATGAGATAATATAGTTAAAGTGTTTAACATAGCACCTGGCACATAGTAGGAACTATGGAAATTCTAGTTCTAGCTAATATTGTTGTTGCATTTTCTTTATTTTCTGTATTATTAACATCCATGGTTTTTTCTCATCATTTAGTATCATTCCCTCTTCTGATTATCTTGAAAATTTATCCTTTAGTGTCCTTAAAACTATTATCCCAAAATGTACCTATTCTATACTTGGTCTGGTTCAGTTGCTTTTACTCTCTGTTTCCTTTGAGGTATTTCTATGTCCTCATACTACATGTTGGGAACTATTTTATGGTAGTTCCATTGGTACTGATAAAGGAAAGTATATGTTACAGACATCTATACTAGCCTTTCCCAGTTTTCATTCATTTGTTGTACTTCTATTTTCACACAAATGTTCTTGGAATCATCTAATTTAATTAGATTTGTCATCAAGCTTTCTATAAAACTGTTTTTTTCTGCCACTATTTCTTCCCCTATTATAAGGCAATATTATTCAGAACCCTCTCACCATCGTCCTCCACAAGATTTAGAAATAAGTGTATGTTCTAAATTAGTATTGACTGCAGCTCCCATACCTATTTACTTGCCACTGAGTTTGAGTATTTGCAGACTAAGATAACTCCTAAATTATCTTGGCTTCCTCATTGGGATGATTGATTCATATCATTTTAAATAACTTTTAGCACATGTTGATAGTGTCGATGACTATTCCTTTATCTGTTTCCCATTTTGGAAACATTAATAACTTGTTTAAAGAGATAATGCCAGAACTGTTTTAATTGCAAGCCGTAGTTTCTCATTTTTATTTTTTCTTAATGCTATAAATTTTTTATTAATTCTCACAAGCCAAAAAGCTTGACTGTACAATAAACTGCTGATTTGGAAATTACTACCAATAAAGAGTCACTTCGTCTCTGTTAAGATAATAATCATTGTTTTGAGGGGCATGGAAATAAGCATTTATTAAGTACTACGATGTGCCAGGCACTGTGCTACGTATTTTACAAACGTTATCTCATTTGATCCCCACAATCCTGGGAAATTGGCACTACTATTCACATTTTAGAGTTGAGGAAACTGCAGCACACAGCAGTTAAGAGCCTTGCCCAAGGTCATACAGCTAATAAACGGCTGAGGCTGGACTTTAACTCAGGTCCTCCTGACTCTACGCCTAGCACTCTATCTATTTTGTCATCAAACTGTTATTTATGTTCACTCTGTTCAGAGCTTGCTTCTCTCTTCATAAGAAAATACTCTTTTTTGGTTGTTTTTGTTTCGTTTTGTTTTGTTTTTGGAAACAGCAAGGCAAAGCAATTGGGGTTGAGAGAAAATATTCTTGATAAATAGACATGAGACTTCTACAAGGGCAGTTTAGCTTAATACTTTAGGCTTTTTGGTCTCTTAAATTTAGATTCATGTTCAATATCTGTGAAAAAATATCAGCTCAGTGATCATATCCTGCTATCAGGCTGCTTGTAGTTACGTAGGCTGCTCTATTAGATGGCTGAATGCTAAGATTCGAGTCCTTCACTTTCCCTTTGTCTGTGCTGACATGTTGTGTCCATAGCCTTCATGTGGCTTCAGTGCCCTACCCTAATCACCAGTGTTTGAGTCTTTACTAACAGAGGAGTAATTGTCATCTCTCTGTTCTATTTACCTAAGAGGCCTGAGTTATTGTTGGGACTTAGTTAGTAGGAAAGACTAAAAAGATTATTTGGGAAAATATCATTTTGACCAGAACATGAACTAATCATCCCTACACTTAGCAATGATCTGACTTGTACCAAAGCTGTAACAGCCTAAGAGACAAATAAATCAGTATATAGGCTAGGCTGTGTCAATAATTTGTCATGTGACCTTGGGTAAATCCCCTTGATACTATGAGCCTGATGTTCTAGCTTTGTAGAAAGAGAATAATAAAATACATCTTTGAAGATGAACTATTATCTTAAGGAATTTTTGATGCAAATTCTCAGATTTCCAAGTTAACCATAAGAGTTTCATATCAACAGTTTCAGTTTTACTTCAGATGCAGTATATATAGTCAGTGTTGAATAATAGAAATTTGGAGTCGCAAGACCTAAATTCAAATCTTGAGTCTGCTACTTACTACCTATGTGAGCTTGAGTAAATCCCTCATGACTAGATCACCTCTGAAGTTTCTAAACCTGTGATTTTAAGGTCCTATAATCCTGGAATCTCTATTATCTTTTCTAGCTCTAAGATCCTTTTGCAGTACTAACTTCTTTGTCCAAAAATTAATTTATCAATATCTCTCAAAAATCATCTCTGCTTCCTTATTCCTCCATTTCTGAATGGCATCACCCTCCTCCCACTCCCCTAATCTGAAAACTTTAGAGTCACTCTGCTTTTATATCTCCATCTGCCATATTCAGTCAGTGACGAAGTCTTATTGGATTTTTTTTGTTTCTTTTTTTGTTTGATTGTTTGTTTGTTGTTTGGATTTATTTATTTTTTTTTTTTTTTGCTTTCAACCATCTCTCCCACTTATCTCCATCCCACTACTCTAGTTCTGCCCTATAGGGGAAGAGGTAATTTGCATCAAATCATGAACTGGGCCTCAGAATAGAAATTAGGACTAAGGATGTGGTTGACTAAGTATCAAGGTATTTGTTGGATCCATGGAAGCTGGTAATTCAGGGAGAAATCAGAGAGAGAAAAGAAAAGCTGGGTTAGGACAAAGCATGGCATTTAGAGGGAGACTGTAAGGAAGCAGTCAGACAGGTAGAAGGAGAACAAAAAAAAAGAGTAGGAATGCGAAAACCCAGAGAGGAGAGAAGATTTCAGACAAGAAGGTGGTCAATAGTGTTAAATGCTGCAGAAAAGTCTAAAAGTATGAGGCATGAGAAAACCTCTAGTTTGATAATTAAGAAATCTTTCATAACTTTAGGGAAAATACTTTGGATTGAATAATAGGTAAAGTGCCTTCGGAGTTAAGAGAGGATGAGATCTACGTTAGGAAGAGAGGGTTTGGTTTTGGTGAGAAGGATCACTTCTAGATGAAAGATTGAAGTAAAGGAAAGAATGTGGGATGAAGAAGGAGTCAATTCTAGCAATGGGGTATGGTCTTTGGAAATTCATGAAGCCAGAAGGAAGTATGACAATATTTATGAATAACTAATAATCTATTTGGCTTTAATGTGGAGTGTGTTAAGGAAGGCTAAACTTCTGAACATCTGGCAATGTAAAACAGCAGTGAACTTGAAGATATAGGACCTCAGTCTGAAACCTGTCACTGCTTCTCTTGCATAAACATTTCATCCTTCTGTCCCTCAGTTTCCTCATCTATAAAATAAGGAGGATAAACTTGATAACTTTTAAATTCCTTTCTAATGCTAGATTTCTGATCCTACACTAGAAATATGAAACAACGCTATTTTATCAATACTAGTTCCTGGGGGTTGGAAAATGGCATCTTCCTCTCCTTCTCCTCTAAAAGGATCGCTCTTCTCTGGACCTAAATAATCAGCATGAACTATGTTCAGTGCTGGGGGAACCCAAACTTTAATAAAAAGGGTTAGGAACTTTTTTCTCATACACATTAGAACCCTGCCCCAGTGCCCCCAGCACAGTTTACTTAAGTTTAGATTTTGTTCATGTCTCGATTCTCCCCAAAAGTGAGGGGAGGAAAAAGGTACAATATAAATCATATAAATCTAACAGTTATTTATTTTTCCTCCACACAAAAGAAATGCTAAACACAGAACATTCATAAGTACAAAACTAACAGAAACAAACTTAAATCAGTGAAAGAAAGAATATCTGTTATACTCTCCTGGGATGTTAATACTTTCAACCTCATCTAAACATATAGTATTTTGAGAGACAACTAAATAAGCCTTCTATATTTCACCTTGGCTCTACACTGTTCCCTTCATGGTAACTATCTTCTGGCAAACCTGGCCACAGCTGTAGCTCATTCTCTTGTTGGGGGTCATTTGCTGCAAGAAGGCTGGCATTGTTGTCAGATTCTCTGTCTTACCGTCAGTTAGCTCCAATCAAAGTAACCAAGGCAATTGAACTTCTCCAACTTATGATGTTGCTTCCAAACCTGAATAATTCTTTCTCAGGATAATCACCTAAAATCAGAAAAGAACAGAAACATGAGGCAGCCTAAAACCCAGAACAGGAATGCCTAGGCAGGACTTGGGTTTTTGCTACCATGTTTTTGTTATTGTTTTTGTTTTTTCCCCATGCAGTACCCTAGATGAATTGTCCTCCCAAATGGGAAGTAGCTTGAAATAGTCCTGACGCTATGCATAATGAGAAAGAGAAGAATTCTAGGAGTGGAGTCACTCCCTTTTTTAAAGCCCTGCTGAATAACTAACTGGTTCTTCCTCTTTACTGGCCAATAGGAGAATTGCTTTCATTTTTTTTAAAAAAATTGCTCCTTTCAAAGAGCAAGTCCTTAGCTTTGAGTCATACATAGCCAGAAGCAGAAAAGAGGCTCTGAATGCTCCTTACTATTCTTGATTACATTGTGAAGGTAGATTGAAATGTTTTGGTATGTTTCCAGGCTGAAGAAGAATCTTTTGCTGGGGGCAATTGGGGGTTTTCTCCATAGTTACATGTCCTAGAGGTTCTAGACTCTCATAAGAAGCTTTCAGTTCAGTAGGCTACCTACAATTTGCCCACAAGTTTCTGTCATCAGCATTTAATTTATATTTTCTCACCATATAGTAACTACAAGTCTCTAAGTATCCATTAGTCCATGTTGGTGTCAATGCAATGGAGAGGAAAAGCATTCATACTTGAGAATAGGGAAGGTGTTCTAGAGCCAAGAATTGAAGTCAATAATCTTTCCAACTTCCTTATTAGTGACCCAAATCCCCCACTTGGCAAGATTACTTTGTATTTATTTTGCTTTAATTATATGTGTACTGCTGCTTCTTCATAATAGAATGTAAGCTCCCTGTGAGCGGGAAGTATTTGGGTTTTTTTTTTTTTGTAGCCTCAGCATTTTGCCTAGGCACTGAATTAATAATTGTTTTGTTAACTAACATTTATACTGTGTTTTAAGTTGTGTAATGTCCTTTACAAATATTCTATCATTTAATCCTCACAACAACCCTGTGAGGGAAGTGTTATTATTATCACTTTTTTATATATAAGGAAACTGAGATAAACACAGATTAAGTGACTTGTCTAAGATCACATAGCTCAGTGACTAAGGCAGGATTTGAACACCTGTCTTCCTAATTTCAGTCTCAGTACTCTAGTGACTGTGCCACCTAGTTGCCTAGTTGTTAAATTGAATTGGAATCAATTCCATGTGATTCTAAAAGATAGAGTGAGTGCTGATAGCAGGGAGAGGAAAGCAATTTCAGCTCAATATAAGAGCTTGGAATCAGAAGACAGGGATCCAAGTCTGTCTCTCTCATTTACTTGCTTCATGACCTTGGGCAATCTTCATCTCTCTGAGCCTCAGTTTCTTCTTCTGGAAAAAATAAAAAGAGGGTTGGATTAGAAGGTCTCTAACATGCTATGACTCTATGATCCTTTTTTATCTTTCTTTAAAGGCTTAGCTCAGGTGCCTCTTCCACTCCCTTCATTCCCTAACCTGCCTCTCTCTCTCTCCCTTCTTCAAATTCTTTTTTTTTTTTCACAGCAACCTGTGAGTCTCTGCTTTCACTCTGACATCTTGGCTCCACCTCTCTCACTTTCTGACTCACAACTCCCTTTTCAGATAAAATAGACTCTTTTCTTCAGTATTTAAAGTCTTTTACAAAATAGCATAAGCCAATCTTTCCAAACTTATTACACATCATCCCCTTCATTTTCTCCAAGTTCTAAAGAAATTGTTCCTTTTCTGTCCTTATTAAAAGCCTTCCATCTTGTCATCATGTCTTTCCTATGCTGTCCACTATGTCTGCCATGTCCTCCCTTCTGAACTCCACCTCTTCAAAGGCTCCATTCAAGGTTCAACTCAAGTGCCATATCTTTCAGGAAGATTTTCCCAATCTTCTTTCTCAATTTTCATTGTACCTCCCTAAAAATTACTTTGTATTCTCTCTTTATATATTTTCTGTTTCTATATGTACACATATATGGATATGTACACATACACATGTATATTTACATATATTTATGTATACCTCATATATGTGCGTGCACATATTCATATATATTCATATATGTATACAGGTATATTTGTGTATGTATATACATCTATACCCCTCCCAAATAGAATATTAATTATTTTAGGAAAGAACTGTTTCATCTTTTTCCCCCTCTGCATTCCTAACATCTAGCATTTATTGAGTGCTTAATGGATAAATTAATGAATCTCCAGTTCTTGAATTTCTATTCATCCTTTAAGGGCCAATTCAGAGGCTTCCTTTTCCCTGAAGCCTTCCATAATCTCTCTAGTGAGAGAGGATCACTCCTATGACACTCATGTTTGTACCATTAATATAACAATCAGACAACGAAGGTTGTAATAAATTCAAAGAAACATAGAATCTTAAAGCTAAAAAGAATCTCAGATGCAAATTCAATGTTTTATATATATACATACATGTATGTATATATATATATCTTACATGAACTCAATTTAATTCAATTCTCAAACATTTATTAAACTTACTTACTTTGTTCTCAGCACTGCTATATGTTGGAGTGACTAAGGCAAAATGAAAAACAACCGCTTGTCTCTAGTGCTTCCCATTCTATTATGACTGGCTACAACACTTGGATACTGAGACAGCTAGGTGATACAATGTGTAAGGCACTGGAACTGAAATCAGGCGGTCTTGTATTCTAATTTGGTTTCAACCACTGTGTGCCTCAGTTTCTTCATCTGTATGAAGGGGATAATAATAGCATTTGCCTTACAAGGCTGTTGTAAAGATAAAATGAGATAACATGTACAAAGCATTTTGCAAACCTTAAAGTGGTATATATACACAAGGTATTACTCAATAGACATAAATACAATATTATTTGAAGAGGAAGAAAGCACTAACAACAAAGGAGATAAGGAAAGACATTCTCTAGTTAGTAACACCTAAGTTGATAGAAAGAGGGAGTCATTCTGGGGATTCAGGCTAATCCATGATTTAGGAAGATTTTGTTAACACTTGTGTGAAGGATAGAGTTGGGACAGGAGAAGACAGGAAGCTGAAAGTACCAACTAGGGGTCTAATACAGTATGGTCCAAGAAAAAAGTAAAGAGGGCCTGACTTAAGGAGGTCGTGTAAGTGAGAAGTAAGGATCACAGGAGGCTAGATTTTAGAGGTGGAAGGAACCTCAGAAACTATCTTGATCAATACCCTCATTTTACCAATGAGGAACCTCAAGGAGGTTAAGTGATTTACCCAAGGTCATTCAGAAAGATAGGATATGAATTTCTGACTGTAGAGACAGTGGTCTTATGGATCATTAAATCCATAGCGGACACATACTTAATGCCTACTCTGTGCTAGGTAGGCACTATACTCGGACCTGGGTATATAAAGGCAAAAGCAAAAAGAGACTTAAACAACACTTGGTACTTGATTATAAGGTCCTACAATGTGGGCACACCACTAGCTCTATTCCATGAACATAATAGGCATCTGATGTATAGTTAAATGAATAGATAATCACTTTTGTTGCCTTGTCTAAGCAAAACTAAATGATAAATATGCTTTCTGGTAGAAAAAAATTAAAACATAAATAAACAATTTTTTGCTGATTTAACCTTATTATAATAATGAATACTTATTAAATGTCTACTTGTGCATAATCCTTTAATGGATCCTTGAGGAATACAGTTCCTGTTCTGAAGGATCTCACAGTCTAGATAACACAGAAGCACAGTTCAAAATTTATTTCTACATTTCACCCTCTACCCCTTGCATGCACACACACACACACACACACACACACACACACACACACACTAGATTGCCTCCAAGGTCACTTCCAGCTCTAGATCTATGATTCTATGACATTTGCCTCAGTGGGGATGAAAAAAACAATAATGATCATCCTTTTGTTTTTAATGTTGGTGAACTTGATCCCTAAACTCTAACCCTAAATGCACTCTATCAGCTGTGACATAGCTGAAAGAGTACTAGGCTTAGTGTCAAGAAGATTTGGGTTCAAATTCCAATTTTGGTGAGTGACTAGGTAGCTGAGTAAGTGAGAGCAGCTACATGGTGCAGTAGATACAGTGCCAGTCTTGAAGTTAAGAAGACCTGAGTTCAAATACAGCCTCAAACATTTATTAGCTGCATGACCCTGGGCAAGTCACTTAACTCAGTTTGCCTCAGTTTTCTTATCTGTAAAATGAGCTGGAAAAGTAATGACAAACTCCAGTATCTTTGCCAAGCAAACCCAAAAAGGGGTTATGAAAAGTCTGATATGCTGAAAACAACTAAACAAGAAGAAGAGGAAACTGGATAACCCCAGGCAGGTCATTTAACCCTGATGTGCCCTAAGACACTCCCTCAAAGTTATTTACTAAGTCATAGAAAGTTTGCACCTACTTCATCCTTGTTGAAATAATAAATACCGGAATTCCCCAAAGCTGATTTTAAAAAATCACAAATTGTGGTTGTAGTGACTGATGACTTTACATTGATCCAGGGAAGGCTAAGCAGGGGACCTGTGGCTAGAGGTGGTATTCCAGCCTTAGGGTTAGTTGTGAGCCCTAGGCTGGAGACTAAATAATAAGCAAATTCAGAAGTAAAAAGTATCTTGTGGGGTGAGGTCTAAGTTTTGGTCCCTATCCCAGTAATGGAACCTGTAATGCAAAAAGAAAAAGAAAAGCAGAGAAGGAATACCAGACAAAAGAGAAGTCTACAATTCTATCACCTTGAACAAGGAAAGTTTTCAAGTTGGCTGATAGTAGGTGTCTCTAGCAGCTTGGAACTCCAAGTAGGAACAAGTATTGTTCAGACCAGGAGAGCAACAATCAAACTTCCTCTGGATTTGACCTCTTTGGAGCACAGAAAGCTTGCAGGTCCCCATCCTGAGCTGTCTCTGAGATCCTATAATAACATAAAACAACATCCTAAGAAAGCAGCAGCAGGACCCAAGAGGATACAAGCTCAGCCCAGATATTCCCTTCAGAGGTGTGTAGAACCCAGCTCTAGCATGATGCCTGAGATCAGGAAATAGGCTGGAAGAATGACCAAACAGAAAAGACTCCAACCAAAATAGTGATGATAAGAATGCTCAAGATATAAGCTCAGAAAAAGAAAATGACACCAGAATATCTATAAGCAAAGCCTCAAAGAAAAATACAGCTTGGACACAAGTTCAATTAGAATTTCTAGAATGATGGAGCTAAAATAGTTTTTTTTAAAGGGTTTTTTTTTTTTTAATAAATGAGAAGGCTAGAGAAAAATGAAAATGAATTAAGACAGAAAGAACTGGAAAAGTAATTAGAAACTTAGCACCTTACCTAAGCAACACACTATCTGAATATAAGAATGGAACAAATAAAAAATGACTGCACAAGACAAGAAATATTAAAACAAAATCATAAGACTTAAAAATAGAAGAAAATATGCTATTTTTATAGCAAAAAACTGACCTCAAAAATAGAGTGAGGAGAGATAATTTAAGAATCTTTGAAACCTGAGAGCAATGAAGAAAAAATAAAGCCTAAGAATCATATTTCAAGAAATCATAAGCGATCTCTTAGAATGAACAGGTAAAGTCAAAATAGAAAGATTCCATCTCATGAAAGAAAACCAAAATGAAAACTCTCAGGAACATTCGAGACCAATATCTGGGCTGAGCTTGTATCATCTTGGGTCCTGCTGCTGCTTTCTTGGGATGTTGTATATGTGTGTGTGTGTGTGTGTGTGTGTGTGTGTGTGTGTGTGTGTGTGTGTGTGTGTGTGTGTACTGTCTTTTGACTCTTTCTATTCATAGTTCTTCACACAATGCATGGCACATAATAGTCCCTTAATCAATGTGTGTTAACTGACTGACAAAATACCAAACTACATGGAAATTTTTAAGTGGAGATTAAGATGTATTTTTTGGACAAGGCCAATGGAAGGATTTGTTTTACTTGACTATATCTGTTTGTTACAATGTGCTTATGTTTATTTTCTTCTCAATGGGAGAAAGAAAAAGTGGATTTTTATTGATTGGAAAAAATTCATTTGAAAAGAGGGTGTGGGTTTATGAGACTTTTGGTGTCTTTTGCAGAGTAATAGATCTCAATGAGGGACTCCCAATGGTCATCTAATCCAACCATCTAAAGAGTCCCCACTGCAAAACATCTGACAAGTGATCTCTTAGATATTGCTAGATCTTTAATGAAGGAGAATTCACCATCTCTCGCAGTAGCCTATTCTACTGGTAGTGACATTAAATGCTTGCTCCCCAAATTAAGAGCTTGACCTCATTTTTTTGTCTAAGAATTTAAGATGAGTCAGATTCAAGTCAAATTTTAACATTTTAATCAAGCCTAAATCTAATCGTGTTATCCTCCTACTCAATGAACTCCAGGGACTCCCTATTATTTTCAGGATGAATTATGCACTCTTATGTGGTATATAAAAGGATTCATACCCTGGCCCCAGCCTACCTTTCAAGGCACAGTACTTGCCAAAACTACCACCACATACACTATAGTCAGTTAATCAGTCAGTAAACATTTATTAAGCACTTACTACATGCCAGGCAGTGTGCTAAATGCTAGGAATACAAATGGAAGTAATCCTTGCCCTCATGTTGCATTCTAATGGGGGAAGACAACACAGCTAAGGAAGCTAAAAAGGACAAATTGGAGGAGAGAGGTAGAGAAAATTCTGTGGAGATGAGCCAGCAAAGCAACCAGGAGAGGGATGAAGACAGTTTTGGACTGGGCCTCCTCCTTAAACAGGAAGTTATGGGAAGAACCAGTTAATAAGAAGGTGAGATGTAAGGGAAAGAGAATACTTTCAATGTCAGAAGTAGTACAGAGTTAGGATGAGCTTCCAAGTGAAGAGGTTTCTATGGGAGGACAGAAAAAGTGCTATGGAGATAGGTCAACAATGTAGGTTGGAAAGGGAAGAAGATCCAGTCAAACTGAACTCACAATTTCTCATGAATAGCACCTGCCTTTGTACCTTGACAATGATTGTCACCCATTTTAGGAATGTACTCCTCACCTTAAAGAATCACAAATTTTTCAGTCCAACCACTCTGGACAGTAATTTGGAACAATGCCTAAAGGGCAATCAAAGTGTGCATAACATTTGATCAAAAAATACCACTACTAAGTCTGTAATCCAAAGAGATTATATAAAGGAGGAAAGGAAATGCACAAAAATATTTATAGCAGTTCTTTTCATAGTGGCAAAGAATTGGAAGGGGTGCGCATCAATTGGGGAATGACTGAACAAGTTGTAATATGTGAATATAATGGAATACTATTATGCTATAAGAAATGATGAGCAGGTGGATTTCAGAAAACCTGGAAAGACTTATATGAACTGATGCAAATTGGAATGAGTAGAACAGTAACACAGCAATGATCAACTATGAATGACTTAGTTCTTCTCAATAATACAACGATCCAAGACAATTTCACAGGACTCCATGGGAAAAATGCTTTCCACATCCACAGAAAGAATTGATGGAATATGAATGCAGATTGAAACATACTGTTTTCACTTTATCTTTTCATGGTTTTTTCCCTCTTTGCATCTGTTTCTTCTTTCACAACATGACTAACATGGAAATATGTTTTACATGATTGCACATATATAATCTGTATCAAATTGCTTACCATTTTAGGGAGTAGGGAGAGGAGGAAAGAAAGGAGAAAATTTGGAAGTCTTTTTTTTAAGATGAATGTTTTAAAAATTGTCTTTACACGTAAATGGAAAAAATCAAATACTATTTTAAAAAATCTCAAGCTTCTGTCAAGGTTTAACTCAAACATCATCCTTTATGTCAATATTTTCCTTATTCTCCCTAGATACTAGTGGCTCACTAGCTCTTCCCCCCCAAAAAAAAAGTCACCTTGTTTCTATTGTGCTTCACTTTATAACTATATATTTGTGTCTCCTGACTAGGCTGTAAGCTCCTTACAGGCAAGAACTGTTATCACTTTTGTCTTTGTCCCTATAACCCTAACACCTGACAATTGCTTAGCATGCAGTAGGTGCTAAATAAATGCCCCTTGACTGACAAAGAAATTATTTCAGGAGATTGCCTTCTCATCCTGTACATAACACACCTGGCAGAGTCCATCTTTGTAGAAAAAGCTGAGCCCAACTCCCTTCAGTTAAGGAGAAATCATCCTTTATATAAGCAACGTTGCTCATGCATTCTATTATTCCAGTTTGATTCATGGCTCACCTGTCCATTGGTGTTTTGGTTGTTGTTGTTTAATTTATTTACCATTTTATTTCCCCCAGTTATATGTAAAAACAATTTTTAATATTCATTTTTATACTCTGAGTTCCAAATTCCCTCTCTTCCTTCCTCCTCATCCCAGACCCATTGAGAAGGCAAGCAGTTTAATACAGGTTATACATGTGTAGCCATATGTAACAGTAAGCACCCCAACATACAAGGGGGGCCTGCTACCACAGGTTCTTTGATCTGCTTCTCTAAAAGGAAAGGCAACTTTTGAGGGGTTAACAATCACGTTAATCAAGTACATGTAGCATTCGTTTAGTTCAGGGAGAAAAGTCAGCACCCTGAACTTCAGCAAAAATACAGAGAAATCAAAGATCAACAGACATGGCTTCTTCTGTCTGACCATAATCAATACATACATCACAATTCAACAGACAGTCCAACTGTCTGACCCTAGATACGACAGAGGGAAACATCGACATCTAGGTTTTCAAAGCCAGGGGGCTTCGGCTTCCAGAGTCCTCCTCTGGTCAAAGAAACACTTCTCTAGTTAGTAAATCCCTAAGTAAAATCTCACCCTCAGAGTATTTATACAGTTTTAAGAGCCAAAGGGCATGACCCTCTAACCTAGTGTCTCAATAGAAAAAACAAAAGGTATTTGGGACCCTCCTACAAAACAACTCCTCTAATCTAGCTTCCTTCAATGGGTAGGTCCATCAATGGGTGGGGAAGATCTTCTTTAATCACATTCAGATAGAGGCATTATACTTACTAAAACAAAAACAGCAAAAGATCCTACTTTGCTTGACTTCACATCTTGCAAAACATTTCCATATTAGTCATGTTGTAAAAAGAAAACAGACAAAAAAACTCAAGAAAAATAAAATAAAAAAATGTTTCACTCTGTATTCAGACACCATCAGTTCTTTCTTTGGAGATGGATAGAATTTTTGTCATAGGTTCTTCAGAGTTGTCTTGGATCACTGTATTGCTGTCATTCACAGTTGATCATCTTATAATATTGCTATTGCTTTGTACACAGTACACTTCACTTTACATCGGTTCGTGTAAGTCTTTCCAGGATTTTCTGAGAGCATCTTGCTCATAATTTCTTATAGCACAATAGTATTGCATCATAATTATATGCCACAATTTGTTCAGCCATCCCCCAATAGATGGGCATCCCCTCAATTTCCAATTTCCTTGCCACCAAAATATAGTTGTTATATACTTTTTTGTATATGTAGGTCCTTTTCCTTTTTGTTTTTCATGTCTTTTCGGATACAGTCCTAGTGGTGGTATTACTAAGTCAAAGGGTATGCATGGTTTGATAGGGTTTGGGGCACAGCTCCAAATTGTTCCAAAGAATGGTTGAATCAATTCACAACTCCACCAACAATTCATTAATATTTCATTTTTATCATATCACCTCCAACACTTGTCATTTTTTTGTCCTAGTAACAAATCTAATAGGTATGAGGAAGTACCTCAGAATTATTTTAATTTGCATTTCTCCAATCAATAGTGAGTTAAAACATTCTTAATATGCCTACAGATAGCTTTGATTATTTCATCTGAAAACTCCATAACTTTTGATCATTCATAACTGGGGAATGGCTCTAACTTTTATAAATTTGACATAACTTTCTGTATGTTTGAAAAGTGAGGCCTTGATCAGAGAAACTTGCTTCAAATTTTTTTTCAGTTACAATTGCTAACTGTATTTCTCTCCATCCTGTCCCTGCTCCATTCTATTCTCTCCTTCTTTTCACCCTGTCCCTCCTCAAAAGTATTTTACTTCTGACTCTCCCTCCCCGAATCTGCCCTTCCTTCTATCATTTCCTCCCTTTATCTTATCCCCTTCTCCTCCTACTTTTCTGTAAGGTAAGATAGATTTTCATACCTAATTGAGTATGTGTGTTATTCCCTCTTTAAGTCAATTCTGATGAGAGTAAAGGTCACTCACTTCCCCTTCTTCCCCTCCACTTCAAAAGCTTCTTCTTGTCTCTTCTGTGTGGGATAATTTGCCCCCATTCTATTTCTCCATTTCCCTTTCTCTCAGTACATTCCTCTCTTACCCTTCAGTTTTACTTTTTAGATATTATCCTTTCATGTTCAACTCACACCTGTTCCCTGAAAAAAGAATTATGTATTTGATATAAAGTTACCAGAGAGGGAGCATAGTGCAACTCAAAAGAAAGAAAGAGGGAGGGAGGGAAGGAGGGAAGGACGAAAGCAAGTTAAGCTGGGTCCAAAAGATATGAAAAAAACACCCCAGAGGGCAAAACAAAGCAGAACATTAAACTGTGAAACAACGTCACAGAACTGAAATATTTATAGAATGTATTTAATTTAATTAAGAAGGTTCTACCTTCTTGCCAATAAGCACAAATAATTTCACAGGCTTGTGCTTTCAGTTCTAACTGCGGGGACCCTCCCCAATACCCCCACAACAATGACTCAGTCTGAGCCCCCTTCTCACTCCCACAAGAGTCAGTAGACACTAATGCTGCCTGTCTAAGTGAAGGAACTAGGAGGCAGTTTGGTGATTCAGTGGCTAGAGTGCTGGGCTGGGGTCAGGAAGACCTGAGTTCAAATGAAGCCTCAGACACTTACTGGACAAATCACTTAACTTCTGTTTGCCTTAATCCATTGGAGAAGGAAATGGCAAACTACTCCAGTAACTTTGCCAAAAAAATAAATAAATAAAATACTGAACAAGGAACAGAGAATGATGCTGGAAAAGATCTCAATGCCTGAAGTAAAGAACTGAAATCATAGTAGGGCAAACTCTTTGCCTCTGGAGTTTGTTCTAAGCAGAAATGTAGAAAAGATTGGGTCCCTATACCACAAATGAGAAGATATTTTTTTAGGAAGGCCGTCCTTCATATGCAATCTATGAAGCAGGGTAAGTAGAAGGAACCAGAGAATCAAATAGTTATAGAATCCCTATTTTGACATACCTGATAAATGATCTATCCTCCAGCCTCAGCTTGAAAACCTCCTAAAAAGGAGTCCCCACCACCTCTTTGGCAGTCTATCCACTTTGTAGACACCTATAATTGTTAGGAAATTTTTCATAACGTTAAGCCTAAAATTGACTTCTTTGCAATTTATAAGCTAGCACTTATATGGTGCTGTAAAATTTTATGAAGCACTTCACAAATTTTATCTCATTGATCCTTCTAACAACCATGGGAAGCAGGTGCTGTGATTACCCCCACTTTAGAGAGAAGAAAACAGAGGCAGACGTAAATAAGCAATTTGCCCAACATCATACAACTAAGTGTCTAAATCCAGATGTGAGTTTAGCTCTTCCTGATTCCAAGTCCAGCACCCTATTCATGCCTCCTAGCTACCTAACACTTTTATCCATTACTCTGAATTGAACTTCTAGTCCCTCCTCCACATGACAGATCTCCAAATACTTCAGCACCCCCTAGGTCTTCTCTCCAGTTACATGTGCCATTTCCTTCTACAGATCCTCTACAGAATGGACACAAGGTCCCTAACTGTCCTAGTTGCCATCCTCTGTACAGCTTGTCAATTTTTTTTTCTTAACCTATGGTGCCCAGATTTGAATACCATATTTCAAATGAGGTCTGACAATCACCTTCTTACTCTTAGAAGTTATGCTCTTCTTAATGCAAGCCAAAGTGTTTTTGAGTTTTCTGGCTGCTACTTCATACTGCTATCTTAAATTAAGTTTGCATTCTATGAAAACACCCTAGTCTTTTTTTTAAAAAGGATATCTGCTATCTAATAATGCCTCTTCCATCTTATACTTCTGAAGTTAATTTTTTGTACCCAAGCGTAAGGTTTTACATTTATCTCTATTGAATTCTCTTATTGGATTCAAATTTAATGCTCTGTCAAGATTTTTTTAGATCCTGATTCTTTCATTCATTGTACTAGCTCTCCCTACCAGCTTTACATCAGCCGTAAATTTGTTGAGCATGCCATCTATGTTTTTACCCAAGCCACTGATAAAACTGTTAAACAACACAGGGTCAAACACATATCCATGGGCCACTTCACTAAAAGTTTCCTACCATGCTGACATTGAACTATTAACAATAACCACTAAGCAAATACTTGCTCTATGTATCTATCATCTATCTGTTATCTCTCTCTACATATACGTGTCTATATTTATCTGTTATTTATGTATCTATGTATAAATGTATGTATCTGTCATCTATGTATCTGTCTCTGCCTGTGTGTGTGTGTGTGTGTGTCTCTGTTTATCCCTGTCTCTGTCTCTCTCTCTCTCTGTCTCTCTCTCTCTTGTTTGCTCTGGCTCTTACACTCTCCTGTTCTCTCACACTGGCGCTCACCTTTTCTTCTCCTCTCTCCCATCTGACTGGCCAGCCAATCAATTCTGAATCCATGTTATTATATCTGATTTATGTCTCCCTGTCTTCTTTACAAGAATTAAGTCAGATATAATATTAAAAGCTTTGCTAAGTAATCTATATCCATAGCATTTCCTTCCTCTATTAGTTCAGTAATACTGTCAAAAAAAAAAAAAGAAATAGTTAGCCTTGCATGACCTGTTCTTTATGATGCCATGTGGTTTCTTTGTAATCACCAGTTCCCTTAATAAATATTCACCAACCATCTCTTCGATGACACATTCTAAAAGTTTCCCACAAGTTGTTACTCATTGGTCTTCAGGTTTCAGACTTAATTTTCTTTTCCTCCTTAAAAAAATATCAGGACATTTGTCATTTTCTAATCTTGAAGCTCCTCTCTTATTTCCCATGGTTTTCAAATATTACTGACAGCGTCTCAGCTATCACACCTTCTAGTTCTTTCAGTATCCAGGAATGTAGTTCATCTGGGCCAGGTGTCTTGAATTTATCAAAGGCAGCCAGGTTGTTCTCTTAGCGGGAATTCAGAAAACAGGATAAAAGTAACAAACACAGGGTATTATATATATGGAGAGCCTCAAAAACCATATTCTATGTTGTTTTTTCTTCTAGAAGTTTTGTGCCTAATCCATTTCCCTGATTAACCTTTCTGTTTTAATTTTGGTGATTACTGCTTTGTAGGATAGTTTGAGATTTGTCCTTGCTGCATTTCATCATTATCATCCTCGAGATTCTTGGCCTTTTGTTCCTCCATATGAGTCTCATCATTATTTTTTCCAACTCTATAAAATATTCTTCTTGGAAAGTGATTGGTGTACTCTGAAAAAGTAAATTAAATTAGGTTATATTATCATTTTTGTTACATTCGTTTTATATTATTGTTTTTCCAATTATTTAGGTCTGTATTTTGGCAAATCATGTTTTGAAGTTTGATTCATATGGTCCCCCTATCTCTCTAGCTCTTCCACTATTTTTAAAATTATATTTATCAGTTTGTTTATATCTTTCAACTTTGCATGTCGTTAAGTTATTTAAATTAGTTCAGTTGACTATAGAATTCTCTAAGCATGCCATTAACATCTGCAAAAAGTAATTGTTTGCCATTAACATCTGCAGAAAGTAATTTTGCAAAAAAGTATATTTTGCCTATGCACTTTCCCTAAATTTCTTTTTCTTGTCCTATTGATACAGTTAGCATATCTACCATTAGAACGTTAGTAGTAATAATGGAAATTCTTCCTTTACCTCTCAATTTTTCAGAAAGCCCTCTAACTTTTCTCTATTCCATATAATGTTTGCTTTTTAATTTAGATAAATATCATTTACTATATTAAGGGCAGGTTTAGTTATTACTGTGATTTCTAGAATTTTTAGTAAACGATGGTATGGAATTTTTCAAAAGTTTTTTCAGAATCTTGATATAATTATATGGTTTTTATTATTTAAATTATTAACATGGCTTATTATATCTATTGTCTTGTCTATGAAGAACTAACGTGCATTACTGGTATAAACCCAACCTAATAATAGCATGTAATCTTTCTAATATGCTGTTGTAGCCTACTTGCTGATATTTTATTCAATTTTTTATACCAATATTCACTAAGGATATTGGTCTATAGTTTTATTTTTCTGCTTTGTCTCTCCCTGGTTTATTTGTCAAGACCATATTGGTCCTATACAAAGAAATCAGAAGGTTGCCTTCTTTTCTTATTATTGTAAGCAATTTATATAACATTAGAATTAATTGTAATTTGAATATTTGATAGAATTCACTTGTAAATAGCTAGTTCCACAATTTTTCTTTGGGAGGTCATTTATATCTTATTTAAATTTTTTCTGATTTTTTGATTACTTAAATGATCTCTTTCTTCATTTTATTAATCTTCTATTACCCTTTTGCTAATTGTATTTTTGTAAGTGTTCATCTATTAAAGTTTTGTGGGCAAAATTGTTTCTCATCATTCCCTTTATTTCTTCTTTAATTATAATGAATTTCTCTTTCTCATTTTTTATACATTTTTATTTTCTCCTGTTTTCTTAAAAAATCAAATTAATGAATTACTTGTCTTTAAGAGTTTTTTCCTAAAAGAGCTCCTAATTTTCTATATCAATTCAATTATTATTTTGCTTTTATTTTTATTCATCTCTTCCTTAATTTCAGGTTTTCTATTTACTTTAGTGGAAGAGTTTTTATTTATTATCATTGTTCAAGTTCTTTAATTGTATTCCTAATATATTGTCTTGTTATTTCCCTGTTTTGTTAATAAAATATTGCCTTAGCTATACCCTACAAGTTTTCATATGTTACATTATTATTGTCTTTTTAATGATTTTTTCATATTTCTAGTTTCCTCTTTTTCTACCAGTTCTTCAATTCCTTTTTTTAATTATTTAAGACCATTTATTGACTTTTCCATTATACTATCACCAGTAAGTCATGTCATGTATTTCAATGTTATTATGAACCAAATACAAATAAAAACAATTTTGTAATTTCTCCTCGTACCAGAAAAATTATCAAAGATGACAAGAGATGGAAAAAGTGGAAAGATACTGTCGGTGGAGCTGCGATTGGTTTAACCAATCTGGAAAGTGTTTTGAAATTGTAATGAGAGAGAGAAAGAGAGAGAGAGAGAGAGAGAGAGAGAGAGAGAAATGGCCCTACTTTTTGACCCAGAGATTCAAGTGCAAGGTAGAATACCACAAAGAGGACAAAGATAGAAAAACGTCCCAGGTACACCAAAATATTCATAGCGGAATCTTTTGTGGTAGCAAAGAACTAGAAACCAAATTTGTATCCATGATAAAAGAAAAGTTCAGCAAGTGATGGTACATGAATATAATAATATATTATGCCATAAGAAGCAATGAATATGAAAAATGCATAAAAGGATGAAAAGATTCGTATGAACTGTTAAAGAGTGACATAAACAGAACAAGGAAAATATATCCATGATGACTCAAATGAAATTAAAGACTAAAGATAAAACTAAAACATGAATAATTAAAATGGAAAATATAGTAAAACCCCTGAAAACATGAAAATGAATATTGTGTAATTATAATGGCCAAGCTTGGCCTCAGAGAAGGCTTGAGAAAATACACTTTTTCCCTTCAGTGAAGAGGTTGGAGGCTATAAGTGTGGAATGTTGTATATACTGTCAGAAAAAGTAAATTTGTTGCTTAATTTTATTGACTTTTTTTACTCTTTGCTTGTTACTCTTTGTTAGAAAGAATGATTCAATAGGTAGAAGATGGAGGAAGAATATATTCAGAAATTAATATGACATAAAAACAAAAAAAATCAATAAAAATAACATGAAATTTGTTTTTTAAAAGTTAATGAACTGAGATAACTTCCTAACCATTAAAGTTCTTCAAAAGTAGAATGGGATATCCCTAGATGAGTTAATAAGCTGCCTCTCACTGGAGGGCTTCATATAGATGCTGGATAAATGTTTATCAGGAATTTGTAGATTATTCTTCTCTAGGTAAGAGCTGGATTCAGTGGTGTGCTGGTAAATGTTTAACCATTGGCTCTCTAGTCAGGGTGGGGGTGTAGGCAAGACACACTTTTAAGTTTAATATGCATTATTCACATTTTCTCCATCACTTTTTAACTCTATATAAATTTTTAAAAAACAAATCAATCCTGATTTGAAGCATTTACAAGGAGTATATACTCACACTAAAAATTTAACAATCAGCTCTCAAGAGATAATTCAATCAGCCTCTAATGAATTCTCCTGGTTGGACTAGATGCCCTCTGAGATACCTTCTAATGAGCCTGATTCAACAGATGGTTTACTCTATGGGTGTGTGGTTATGCCTTAAGAGTCCATTTAATTTCAGCTAGACAATTAACTGAAAAATAAAGAAATGACTGCTTGAATCTTTCTCTAGATAGCACTCGAACCCTTTCAGTCTACTTGTGCTCCATAAAGAATCTGGGAATTTTGTTGATAGAACCAACAGGAGATACCGCTTCTAAGAAAGCCCTTAGACTACTTGGTATGAATTACTACCAGTAATTGGGAACTAATGAGCCTAAAAGAGCCTAAATGACATTAACTCCTACACAACCTATCCCAGCGACTCAGACTGACCTCATACCCTTTGATGGTGCTATGCGGACATTCCCTGAAAAGGTACAACCAAAGGAACCATTTTATGAACAAAAGAGAGTGACTGATTCACCTTATAGACCTCAAAGGGCTAGCTTCCATTCACCAAAGGACAATAACCTGAAGCTTGCTCTCATTCTCCCAAGCCCCTCTGGCTCTTTCCTCTCTATATATCTTTTCTCACCTCAAGCTCTTGGTGTTTTTTACAGAAAATTTTCACGTGTTCAAATGCTATTTATTCTCCATGACCCAGTTCAAATTCTACTTTATCCAAAAAGCTATCTCTGATCTCATCCTTTCCCAGAAATCTGAAAGGCTCTCTACTGCCTCTGTCTTCTGATAGCACATTGTTTACAGAGCATTTTCTATGTCTGCAGTGAAGTTTTTTATCTACCTCAACTAAATTCGTTAAAATGACTAAATATCTGCTCTGTACAGGACCCCAGGGGGAAATGCATATTTCAAATCGAATACAATCCATGCCCTTCTTCAAAAAAAAAAAAAATCAGCAAGTATTTGTTAAACACTTACGATGAGTCAAGTACTATGCCTAGAGTTCTTAGTCTACTAGTGGGATAAAACAGAAACATTGATGATTATTGCACAAATTATTGGATATATAAATTAGTGTTAATTTTGATGCTGAAGTTAGGGATATCTCATATGTGGTAAACTACTTGAGTAAGAACCTTAGGTTTTTTGTTTGTTTTTAATTCTGCTAAAACATTTTCCTACAAGGGATATTAGTGGAACCCCCTCATTTTACAAATAAAGAAAATGAAGCACAGAAATATAATAATTTGCCACTGTCACATAGCTAGTAAGTGGCAGAGCGCCTATGATCCCTAGTCATCTTTGGTTTTCTCTCTATACAGAGAAGTCACTTCAAAAGCTTGCATATCTTGAATACAATTTCTTTTTCCTAGTGACCATCCTGTTTTTGAAAGGGGGTTGCTTCATGGGAAACCTCAAGAGTACTTGAGAAGGTAAGGAGGACTTAACCAAGCCATACGGACGTCTCTGGCCTCAGCCTTGCCACCAAAGAAGGTGAATCAGGACCAGTGAATAGCCAACTTCAGTAACACCCTGGGAAATTCCTGGTCCTGCTGACTGATCCATCCCCCACTCTCTCAAGGTCTCCTCAGGGAAACAATGAGAGATTGAATAATGCTCTTCCACATGTAGCCATGATCTGGAAAATCCACATAAAATTTTTTTGACCCTCCCTTCATGCCAGAGAAGAAGTCTGAATTTTTTCTCTTTCTTTTATGGAGTGTTTACAGTACCTTATTGTTAAATATGAGTTGATATTATATAATGCTATATATATGTTTTATGCATTTCTGAGTTTTGAAATTTTTTTCTGTATCATCTGCTGGCTTTCATACATCACCTGTGGCTTCTGCAAAACTCCCCAAAAATTCCTATTTAATTTCTTATACTGATACACAATATAGTGAAACCACAATGAGGAAAGTTGTGATGTTGAAGGGATAACTGTGAACAGAGACTTCCAGAACTTTCAGTCTTGAATCTAAATGTCAAGATTTTCTTTTCTAGGACCCAGGTTGAATCCAGAGCCTTATTTACTGGCCTAGGACAAAGGAATTGCCAGAGATAATCATTATCTCCTTTACATCCCTATTGCCCTCTGGGTAGAGTATGGAGATAGAAAGGAGCTATTTCCTTTTCTGTCCTTCTTTATCCAAACTCTAAATATTTACCACATAAACATTAGTCAAGCATTACTATGATAACACACTGACTGAGTGGAAAAGACTTTCCAGGCAACTTCACTTCCAACAAGCACAAAATCCTAATATTATGGAACAAACCAGTTAAGAAAGAGATTTAGTTACTACAGGGGTGGAGAACCTGCACCCTCCGGGTCACGTATGGCCATCTAGGCCCTCAAGTACAGCCCTTTGACTGAATCCAAACTTCACAGAACAAATCTCCTTAATGAAAGGATTTGTTCCTTAAGGGGATTTGTTCTGTAAAACTTGGACTCAGTCAAAAGACCACAACCAAGGATCCCTGATAATATCCGCAGCGGGGAGGGGTAGCCAGCAAGGAGGCAAGTCATTTCCCTTTTCTGGGCCTCAGTTTCCTCATCTGTACTCCTTACCTAGCTGGATTATGGAGAATAAAGTGCTTTGTAAACTTCAAAGCACTAATAGAAATCAGAGTTCTCATTGATCTGATTATCTGGCCATGCCTTCACTAGCCAGGGGCTTAAGACTCATTCTGTAAATTTTCCAAAATCCTTTGACTTCTCTTCCCCTACCAGGTCCCCTTAGTTACAACTTCCAACCAAGAATGGAAGAGGGACAAAAAGAGAATGATTAATCCAGAATCATCCAATCCTGGAGTTGGAAGAGATTTTAAAGGTTATTTAATTGAATTCGTATCCATACTGAAAATCTCTAACAAATAGTCCTCTACATTCTGCTGGAAACCATCCAGTAATGAGGTAACTTGGCTTCTCCTGAAGCAGACCATTCCACTTTCGGACATTTTGTCTTTCCTTACATTGGGCTTAAATCTACTTGATTTCATAAAATTTCACAGAACAACAGAATATAGTAGTTAGAAGGGACTTCAGCAGCTCATACTCCACCAAAATGATCATTCAGTCCTGTACTTGAAGTCCTCCAGTGAAAGAATTCACCATCTTCCAATGCAGCTCATTATCCTTTTAGACAGCTCTAATTGTTAGGAAGTTTGTTTATTTGTTTTCTGATGTCAAACCTAAATTTGTCTGGGGCCAATTAGTCTAATAATTTTTCTTCATGACATCCATTCAAATAAGACAGAACATGTGGTGTAGTAATAAGAACATTATATTTATAATCAGATGACCTAGTTTGAATCACAATTCTACGGTAGTCATGCAAAAATACTTATTGTCTTTGGTTCCCTCACCTGTAACATTAAGTGGTTAGACAAGGTGACCTCTAAGTTCCCTTGCTTTACATCATAAATTAAGGTCCCTTGAAATACTCAAAGACAGTTAGCATATCTCCCTCCACCCCTCCAAGTCTTGTCTTTTCCAAGTTAAATATCTTCACATACCTATGTTGATACTCAGATGGTATGATCTTGGTCACTCTACCATGGACACTCTCCAGCTTTTTTAACCCCTTCTTAAAATGCGATTTCCGTAAATGAATCCAATGTGTCCAATGTGATTTGACCAGGGCATAACAGAGGACTCTTGGCTCCTATGTTCTAGGTACCATAACTTTCAAAGCAATCTAAGATCACTTTAGTTTTGGAGGCTTCCATGCCTTTCTATTGATTCACATTGACCTTGAAGTCTGCTAACTGTCCCAGATCTTTCTTCGAATGAGTTGTCAATCTGGCCATTTCTCCTCCATCTTATATTTGTGGAGCTGGTTGTTTGAACCCAGGTGATGGACTTTACATAGATCTCTATTCAATTTCCTCTTACTAGTTTGTTGCCCCAGTTTTTATAGCTTCCTATCTATTTGGATCCTGACTCTTAGCCAGTAGATTAACTATTCCTTTCAGCCTTGTGTCTAAGTTCTCACTACTACCTCCTATCCTGGTTCTCACAGATAGTAAGGTGTTTAATTCACTGAAATCCTATTCTGATGGTTTATCTTGGTAATCCTGAGTTCTTAAAGACCATGTTGTATAGGATCTGGCAGATCCCAAAAAGCTAGAAAAGCTTTGAAGGTCAGTCTGGTGGGGGACCATATATGTATCTATTATGTAGGGACCAACTTAGCTTACTGAAGAGAAACTCATCGAAAAATTGGCCACAGGGTGACAAAATGTTTGGACATGGTAAATCAAGACTACTAGAGGAGTTATGAACGACATCTGTGTATGTAACACTCAAGCCAATGACATCTCAAGATATGAGGAAAGAGTAGAATAAAACTGCATCCAATTCAATGACAATTCAACAAACTTTTATTAATTGCTGCTCTGCACAGATGCCCATATACAAAGAAGAAAAACACAGAAAACCTGCCTTCAAGGAGTTCATAGTCTAAATATGGCATATCAATGAGTAAATATTATATAAAGTAGGATATGATTGAGTTACTAAGAAAGGCATTGCAATTCAATTCAAATAGGGTGTCTGCGTGGGAAAGGGCAAACCACCTATTGGCCTTGGTCACAGGAATTCAAGACTTTTCCTTCTTAAACAAAACGATGCAGCTGAATTTAAATTGCACAAATTTC
This sequence comes from Notamacropus eugenii, assembly GCF_028372415.1. Taxonomy (NCBI): domain Eukaryota; kingdom Metazoa; phylum Chordata; class Mammalia; order Diprotodontia; family Macropodidae; genus Notamacropus; species Notamacropus eugenii. Next base: position 576,051,364 of record NC_092872.1, read on the forward strand.
TCTTGACCACTTTTTTTTTTTTTTTTTTGCTGAAGATTCCTGCACCTTGAAGCTCTGGCTGGTCCCTCATTTCTTCTTGCGGCAGCATGTCCGGCGGCCGAGGGAACAGGTCCCAATCTTTTCTTCTTTGCTGGTACATCCAATCAGTCTGCATTTGCCCCGCCTTGCTTTACAAATCATGCTGTTTATTCGTGACAGCAACCCGCTTTCACCTAGAAGTAGAGGAGATTGTTTAACTGTGTGAGGGGGCAGGTACTGTGACAGATATAGTGGACAGAGTTCTGGGCCTGGAGTCAGGAAGACCTGACTTCAAATCTAGCCTCAGAGACTCATTATCTGTGTGACTAAGGACAAATCACTTAAGCTCTGTTAGCCTCAGTTTCCTCAACTGTAAAATGGAGATAATAAAAGCCTCCATCTCCCAGGGCTGTTGTGAGTACAAAATGAGATATTTATAAAGAACTTAGCATAGTGCCCAGCACATAATAGGCACCATATTATGCCAAATAATAACAAAACGCCAACTAATACTAGAAATAAGACATTAAAACCACTCTCCAAGATGCTATTTCGAGAAACCTGAACATTTTGCCAACTTTATACCACAGACACTATAATTGTTACAGGTACGATAGTCTTACCATCATAAGAGTTGTAGTTCTAGGGGATTATTAGTTAAATGATATCTTCAAAATATTAAAATTCATTTTGATCTAATCCAATCCAATCCAACAAGCACTTAACCACTTGCTAGATGCTAAGGATTCAGTGGCAAGCAATCTACAAGGAATCTGTATTCTAATGAATGATCCACTCTCATCTATACACAAATGATCAAAGTCTGTGAGCATCAATTTCTTCATCTGTAAAATAGGGATAAACAGCTCCTAATTCAGAGTTGTTATTAGGAGATATACGTATATTCTATATATACATATGTATCATTTTGCAAATCTTAAAGCTCTACATAGATGAGTTCTGTTATAACAAATGACCTAATAACACAAGCTTTTTCATCAGCATCCCTTCTATTAAAAAAAAAACTAAAGGATGGTTTTTCTGTTTTTAAATTCTCGGGCTATGATATAGTAGATAGAGAGTTGCTTCAAATCCAGGAAAAACTGTATTCAATTCCAACTCAACTGGCTCTATGACATTGGACAAGACAATTAGCTTCTCAGCTCTGTAAATCAGGAGTGTCAAGTTCCAACAGCATGTTGACCAAGTAACACATTGACTGAAAAAACCACATATTACCGTTATCTATGTTGTACCATATTTTATTTATTTTATTGAACATTTTTCAATGACATTTTAATCTGTTTCCCCCATTTTGGATTTTTAAAGCAGTTTTGGGGTCAGTTTGACACCTATGCTTGACACTTTTAAAGACTCCCTGATGAGTTCCCTATACCAACATAATCAATTAACAGGCCTATTCTCTATGCTTGAGGCTGTGGTCATGTCATCAAGGGGATGTATTACAGGTTATCTAATTTTGGGGCCATGTACCTGATGTCACTGTGTCTCTAAAGTAAGCAATTTAGTCTTGTAAAAGTCACAACGTGCTAATCATATGGGTGCAAGCCAGTCCCTGGTTTCATGGTCACTAGCAGAATCAGGAACAAGACTATGAATGTCTTCACTCAAATTGGTCCCTTCTACTGTAACTACTGGAAAAATAAATAAATCAAATCTATTAATATGAGGGCCAACCATTCTGCATATAAAAAATAATAACAGCTAACTTTGACATAGCACTGTATGGTTAGCAGAGTGCTTTTCATATGATCTTCACAAAACCCCTGGAAGGTGAGAGCTATTTTTAACCTCATTTTTTAGATATGAGGGAACTGAAATTGACAGAGGCTAAATGACTTGCCTAGAATTCACACAATTGGTAAGTATCTAAATCCAAATTAAAATCCACATCTTTTTGACTTCAAGTCCTGAGAAAGTGGTACAATATAGTAAATAGGTTCAGAACCAACGGAAAGAAAAAGTTTTCCAATTGCATATTTTACTCTTTTCAATCCAACTGATTAATTAGAGGGGAGAATGTGGAGAATATTATGAGACTAATTGAATAGTTAGAAAAACAGCAACATAAGATACTGTATAGAAGGTCAGCTTTGTCCTGAGAGACATACGAGATCCAGTTCTGATTCTATTATACACACATAATCTCTCACACCTCACTTTCCTGAAGGCAATAACTATTTTATTTTTGTATCCCAAGTGCTAAGAACAGTGATTTGTACCTAGAAAACACTCAATACGTGTTGAATTGAATGCCAACTATATGAACATGGGAAAGTCTCATAAATGCTTAGTAAGGATACACATTATGGAGGGTTAGAATTAGAATGGATCTTAGAGTTCACCAAATCCAACCTCCTCATTTTATAAATAAGGAAACAGGAAGATTAAGGGGCTTGCTTGGGGTTAGAGCTAATAAGAGTCAGAGTTGGGATTTAAATAAGGATTTCGTGGTCTAGTGCACAATCCATGTACCTCAGAGGAGTCAATCACACGGCCTACTGACCTCATGCAATCCCTCAACACCCTCTAGAGCTGCCTGAACCAGATTAAAATATAATTAGGAAATATTTAATAAAATAACAAAAATACAATAAAACAGATAATATTAGATTTTAAAACTAAATCAATATGCGGCATGCAAGAATCTTCTACTCCCCCTTCTCTCACACCTTTTATTTGAGTTTCACACCACTGCACTACTCCCAAGCTGTTTCTGTGTTAGAGGAAGCAATTTCCAAATCAGGAATTTCCCAAACCAATAATATCAAAGATCTGAACCCACCCCCAAAAATGATGTTTTGAATGTTAAAATAATTTAAACCACAAGACATTAATATATATAGTGTGTGTATTAAAAGGAAGTGTGGCTGAAAAGCATTTAAATTGCATCGATGCCTACTCTGGTGCACACATTCCCTCTGTCTCTTATTCCTTTTCTCTTTCTTTCTCTGATTTTATAATAATGGGATGAGATGCAAAATAATAATACTCAACATTTATATAACACTTACTATATGCCAGGAACTGTGCTAAGGACTTTACAATTACTATCTCATTTGATCCTCACAACAAGTCTGGGAGGTAGGTACAATTACTATCCCCATTTTATAGATGAGGAAACTGAGGCAAACAGAGGTTAAATGACATTCATATTCACACAGCTAGTAAGTATCTGAGGCTGGATTTGAACTCATGTTTTGCTGACTCCAAGTACAGTACTCTAACCACTTTGCCACAAAAGATGTACAAAGGGATTAAAAGTCAGTCTTTTTTTTCCTGACCAACAGCTCAGGCACAAAATAAACATGGCAACTGGAAAATGCTATTCAGTGACACAAAACAACATGTAGGTAGCCTTCTGTTCATGAAGGTCAGGGCTATATTTGGTGCCCAAGAGCCTTTCATTTGTTCCACAGCTTCTAGGAGAATATAAGTTGTCACTATAGTCTTAAAAAATGAGAACATCTATATCGTTCTTTGTGACAAATTCATCAATCTCTTTTGATATTTCATTAAAAACAAACAACCCCAGAGAGTCCCATGCTAATCTTTCACTCAGAGAACACTGATTTTCCCATTAAGTCAGGAGGACTCTTTTGTCCTATCCTTGTGGTCAGTGGACTGAAAACATTTGTAAACCAATCCCTCCTGTAATGTTCCTTTCTTTCTTCTCTACCTCCATTCAGAAAATCTACTAGAGTTCAGTGCTCTGGAGAGAGCCAGATAAAGATCCTAATTTCATGATGATGTCTGCTCTTCTATTGCCTCTGGTCACCTCTTTTCCAGGCCCAATTCCCTTGATCCCATCTTACCTGGGATAGGTAGCAGAAACAAGAAGAAAATGAAAAAAAGCAGGTAATGGATCCTCATGGTTGGTGTCTGACTGGTGCTTCCACCCAAGACACCGGGAAGTTCCCCAAATAAGATCGGAGAGAAAGAAGCTCACCTACTTCTTACTGAGGATGATGCTAGACAGACTGAGCAGGCAGACACATTTGCTGTCATTATAAGGTGTGGACAGAGTGATGTCTTTTCCTGAAGTTTCATGCCAGGAGCGCTTACGACACAGAGCTCCACCCATTCACCTTGCACATGTCATGTACAGATGACAGATAAAGGATGCAGATACATAGATGTCCCAAAAAAAAGTCATTCTGTCATCCTGTACCCTTAACCCAACCTGTGGAGGATGATTCAATTGGGTTCTCAATCTGGTAGGAGGTCTGGAAATGGTGACATTTTCCCTCTTCAGTTTGGAGTAGCATAAGACCATCCCATCTAGGCTTGATTTTTCCTCTGGATTGACATATCCTCCTCACCCCTATCCCCAGGCTTTACCCTCAAGAGAGAGATTTCTGAAGTCAATCTCAAGGATGTCACTGAGATCCTCTTCAATCCAAAAATGTTAGGCTTGCCCCAGAATATGCTTTTGCTCTAGGGACTGGCCATAGTTGAGTCAGAATCACATATAATTAAACTACCTAATGGCGGGGGAAGAAGGATGTGGGGGCAACACTACCTCAGAATGTTCACTTCACAGAATTTATTTTACTAGGAGAAGTCTTAATCAAAATGAATCAATGATATTCAATAATATAACAATTATATAGAAATTTAATACAATAAAATCATTCTAAATATATTAATAATAATATTTAAGTGCCTATTATGTACTAGGCTCTATGCTAGGTCTAGGAATTAAAGTAAAAAATGAAACAACCCCTGCTCTCAAGAGGCTTATTGCAGGGGAAAAAACAATTACACATACACAGTAACTATACATATACATACACATATGTACAAATCTATGTATATATGTACATAAAAAAATGCAGAATTCTCCAAAAGCTATTGAAATTCAAAACTGTACCGTGACTTTTGGAACACCCTATATGTAAAATAAATACAGGATAATTATTGAGGGAAAAGCATTAGTAGCTGGGGGAATCAGGATAGGTTTCATGTAGATGGTGATTCTCAAGTTTTGAAGTAAACTAGAGATGCTAAAAGATGAGAGTTGAGGAGGAAATACATTCCAGGCAGGGGGACAACCAAGTTCAAAGGCATGGAGATGGAGAATGGATTGTCATGTATGAGAAATAGTTAAGAAGAGCCCATCACAATATTCCCTTTGTCTAAAGAATTACTAAGAGGATGAGTCAAAGTAAGGTGGACATTTTACTTCCTCAGAGAATGCTAGTGTGAGACATACTAATGGGCTGTGATCTGTCCTGTGTTTAAGTAATTCTCCACGTGAGTTAGGAGCTCAGAGGTACCTACTCATAATGTCAGATTCTAGAGGCACACTGAGTGTATAAAGAGTCAAGGAAATGTTTCATCAAATCATAGAATGTGGAAATGAAAGGAATTTTGGAAATTATCTAATCAGTCAAGTGCAGATCTTTTACTGAATCCAAACTTCACAGAACAAATTCCCTTAATAAAAGGATTTGTTGTGTGAAACTTGGACTCAGTCAAAAGGCCACACCCAAGGACCTAGAAAGCTATATGAGGCACAAGTTCCCCACCCCTGATCTAGTCCAGCCCTCCTCATGTTACAGAGGAAGAAATTGTGGCCCAGAGGAGGGGACTTGGCCAAGGTCAAACAGCTGGAATGTAATAGGCAATTTATTGATCACTAAATAGGTGGCCTTTAAGACTATGGAATTAGATTATCAGAACACAACTAAATTTATTTGTCCTTTTGGTGCTCCGTGGATTTGGCTATAAAGAAGCATGGGTAATAATAGGATGATGTCAGGTCCTCCCACCAGGAGAGCATAATTTATAGGTACCAAAAAAGACCTTAGAGTCTACTTAGTCCAAAAGCTCCTCTCCTCCCTAATTTTCCATCTGTGGAAACTCCCTCCAGTCTTTCTCCCAGAAAGTACCAGAAAATGAAAGGGATATTCCCAAGATCAAACATCTAGTTGGTGACAGGCTCCAGAATTCAAACCTTGGTGTCCTTCTTTCCAGTCCAGTAATCTTCTCATAAGGTCTTATTAAACTACATTAGCTCAATAGCCTGTAAAAATAAAGGGCTGTTGTGTTTGGCTATTGTATCTCTTTGCCTAAAATTCAATCCTTAATTCTCAGGTGGTGGGATTTGAACTATGGCAGAAGTTTTTTGTTTGTTTTTTTTTTAAAGAAACCAGATAAAAACTACAAATGGAACCAGAGGGTTATACAAAAGCATTTTTTTGAGCATGTGGGAGACAAGGCAAGGGAGGGAGCAGGGTTATAGTTATAGCTATACAGTTATAGCTCATCTTATACATTTTGATCAAACCTATAGTTCATCAGGTTCAACCATGGTTACATTTCCCAGGATATTTACAGGTTACATATTCCCAGGAATTTCTTGTGAAAATTATTGGTACATACCATATGTAATATAAATACAGGTAATTTTGAAGAAGGAGGCATTAGTAGCTGGGAGAATCAAAAAAGGTTTCATGTAGATGCTGGTGCTTAAGTTGAACTTTAAAATAAACTAAAGATTCTAAAAAATAAGAGTTGAGGAAGCAGAGACGGGGGAATGGACTGTTTGATGGGAAGCAGGGTTTGATTTTTATGAGAAATTACAACTTGGCACATACATTTGCTCAAAGTACAGTCACCAGGTTCAGACAAGATTTTTATATCACAGGATAGTGAAAGGTTTTCTATTCCATGTTCTTCTTTCACCCTCAACTTCAAATTATCTCATGCCTAATGGGAAAAAGACTACACCTCATCCCTATCATCGCCACCTCAACTCCCATCTGAGAAATGAATTCTTCTAGTTCTAAATCTATAATACTATGACACTGTATTATCCCTTCAGTTCATCCTGGTACTTTCTCTCAATCCTTTTAACCTAGACCCACAATAACTGAACTAGATTCTATTTCTTGTTTAATGTCTAAAGTTGAAACTCTCAAAATGACTGGGAGCAAGGAAACAGAATAGTACTCCAATCAACTTTTACATTTTAATATTTATTTATGTTTCAATCCTCCTCTTTCCCACTTCTTAGAATTTGCTCCTGTCACCCCACCCTTCCTTCTCTATCAACACATAGAATAAAACAATGTCAAAACTAGAAAGGAGCTCAAAGATTGTCTAAGTGAGCCCTTCTCTTTCATTATGAATATAAAATAATCAAAATTTTAGAAAATTATCTAGGATGTTGAGAAATAAAGCAGTCAATTCAGGTTTAGCCAGTACATATCACTATGTCAGAGGCAGAACTTGAATTCGGGTTCTTCCTGCAGCCAGTTTTCTAACACCCATAACCCATACTTCCTCTGTACTCTCTGCAAAGCAGTCATAAATGTGCATGAGTTGAGGGAATTCCTGAGAGCTAGCTACACTGATTGAGCAATGGTTCTAGTCAAAACAATAATAACAAATCATATTTCTTTAACATTTGGGGGCTTATAAAGTTCTTACCCTTCAATGGTACCACTCTTGCAAGATTCAGTAATAGAGAAGTATAATATTACCATTTTACAGATGAGAAAACAAACTCATAGAGATTAAATTGTCTTGCCCAAATTCACACAGCTAGATAAGGGCAGAGTCAACATAAGAAACTAGGTATCCTCATACCCAAGCCAAGACTCTTTGGTCTCAATACTGCCAAAAACATCCAGGATCCTCATACCCAAGCCAAGACTCTTTGGACTCAATACTGCCAAAAACATCCAGGACTCTGTCTCATCCATCTTTGTAAACCTAGCACCTTAGACAGGGCTTTCCACATAGTTTAGGGGCATAATAAATGTGATCATTTGAATCAAACTGTTGACTAAGGAAAATGAAATAAGGACATTGCTAGTTTTATTCAGCAGAAGGCAACTGGGACAGGAATCCCCCCAAATCTTCCAGAGTTGGCCATAATAGGTTAAATTCCTTTCCTGCAGCAGTGTTTCTTAGAATTTGGGCATCTTCCAGGCAAGGGCATGCATGTGATATCGTTTTTATTCCGGCAGATGCCTCGATAAAAATAACAGGAAGGAATGTCGGTCTTCTTCCCATCCACTGTAAAAAGAAAGTGAGAGTTTCTGACAATACTGTGTGGCTCAGACATGAGGTAAGGTAAAATGAGAAAAGGGGGTGAGCTGGAAACTTGGACCACATTTTCAACCCTGATCACAGTTATCTGGCTGAATGAGTACAGTAGCTTTCAAAGATTATATATGTGGAGCTGGAAGGGACCACCAGGGTCATAATATCATAAGATGATATTAGAGTTGGAAAGGACCCAGAAGTCATCCAGTCCAACCCCTATACTTTACAAAGAGGTTTAGTGATTTGCTTTTCCAAAATTAGAGTTAGTTAAGTACCTGAGCGACAGGATCAAAACTCAGGTATTGGCCCCCTTCACCTTGAAGATGAAAAAAACTCAGACCCAGAGAAAAAAAAGAGGTAATTTGCCCTAAAGTCACATATGTAACAAATGGTGCAGCTAGAATTTGAATAGGTCCTCAGATTCCAAAACCAGACTACTATTCACTACATTATGCTTCAGAATTAGTAAAATTTCTGTTTATATTCACAGCTGAATGGGAGATGTAATGTAGTACAATATAGAATTTGAATAGGTCCTCAGATTCCAAAACCGGACTACTGTTTACTACATTATATTGCAGAATTAGTAAGATTTCTGTTTATATTCACAGCTAAGTGACAGATGCAGTGTAGTACAATAGAAAGAGGAGCAGTTAGGTGGCACAGTGGAGAGAGCACTGGGCCTGAGGTCAGGAAGACCTGAGTTCAAATCTGGCCTCAGATACTAACTGTTTGAACCTATTTGTCTCAGTTTCCTCACCTAGAAAATGAACTGGAGAGGGAAATGGCAAACCACTTCAGTATCTTTGTCAAGCAAACCTCAAATTGGGTCATGAAGAGTTGTATATGACTGAAAATACTAAACAATAAATAACACAATGGAAAGAGCACTGGATTTGAAGTCAGCTAATTCCAGTACTTACCACTTGTTGGGAACTGATAAGTCTTGACTCTTCTTGACTGAGTTTACTTATTTGTGAAGTGAGGGGATGAGATTTTCAATTCAGACATTACATACTAATCATTCCCATTCATATCAAGTTGTTTCTTATTCCCCTGTTAGACAAGGAGCTCCATGGTGTTATCTATACTTTGGCCCCTGAATGAACATGTTAACTGACTAATGTTTGTTGAATTTGAGTTAGTACGAAGTGCTTTCACATCCACTACAATTTCATTTGATCCTCACCACAGCTGTGTGAGGTGAACAGGAGAGTAGTTACTATCCCCATTTTACCTGGAGTCCTTTGATCTATCCAGTATCCCCTTCTCCCCTTGGCACACTTCTTAGTTGTTCTTCCTGGAGCTCACCCACACATATACAGCTCCCATAATTAGAAATACCCTTTCCCCAAAGGTTAATCTTGGCCCCTTCTCTACATGGTTTCCTCTACTGAGCTTATCTCTTACTTTCAATTATCTTTTATTCATTATCTTTTATTCATATTCATTGTATTTTATTATTTATCACCTTTAATATTTCATGAAGCTGTGATTTTGAGATAGAAGATATAGTGAACAAAGTGCTAGACTTAGAGTCATGAAGATCTGAGTCTGAATCCTACTTCAGATAATTACTGGTTGTTTGACCCTGGACAAGCCATCTAAACCTCTTTCAGCCTCAGTTTCTTCATCTATAAAGTGGGTATAATAAACTCATGGCTCATAGGGTCACTGTCAGGATCAAATGAGTTAACAGGTGTACATCCCTTCACAAACATTAAAATGCTACATAAAATTAATTACTGTTATCCAGTAAGCGTTTATTAAGCTCCTACTATGTACACTGCTAAAGGCATGGGGAGTAAAAAAAAATGATAGAACAAACCTTGCTTTCAAAAGAGTTTACAGCAAATAGAGGAAATAATGGACACAACTAAAGGATGAAAGTCAGGGACTGGACACCTGTGATTTCATGGCACAGGGAATTTCCAGAAGGGAAAACTCCTTCTATGACTGGAGAATAATCAATGAGCATAAGTACTAAGCACTGGGGATACAAAGAAAGGAAAAACACAAAACCAGCCCCTTCCTCAAGGAGCTTACAAACTAATGACTGAGACAACATATAAATAAATAGGTATAGACACAATAGAGACAAATCAGAAGAAGGGGAACCTTAGAGGGTAAGCGCAAGTCACCAGCAGGATGACCAAGAGCGCCTCTCATAGAAGCTGGTAATTGAGTCAAGTCTTGAAAGAAGTCAGGGCCAGCAAAAAAAGAAATAAAGAGGAAGAAATAAGCATTCCAGGCATGGGGGGTAACCAGTGCAAAGGTGTAAAAAGATGGAATTCTTCATGGAAGGGAAAGTAAAGCATATATTTAGCTGGGTCATGGGGCATATGGAGGCATGGAAAAGGTCAAAAAAGTAGAAAGGTGGTAAGGGAGACAGATTGTGAAGGTCTTTAAACGCCAAACAAAGGAATTAATATAGGTACTAGGCACTCCATAGAGGTGTTAGGCACTGGGATGATAAAAAAAATTAAAATTACAAAAACAAAATGATACTGAAACAGCGTTGTTCCTTCATGGAGCTTTCATTTTATGGAGGGAAGAAACTGTCTAGAGATAAAGAAATGCAAAGTAATTTGGAGGAAACATCACTAACAACTGGAGGAGACCAAGAAAAGCTTCTCATGGGAGATGGTATCTAAAATGATCCTTGAAGGAAGTTAAAAATTCTAAGAGGCAGATGTGAAGAGGGAAGGAGGCCACCAGCTCTAAGACCCTGAATTAATGATCAAGACATCTCTGTGAAGGAGTTCAAAGCTTACCTGAGAGTACCTGGCAGAGAATAGCAAGGGCCAGGAGCAGAAGGTTGAGCAGGTGCATGGTGGGTAGAACGTAACTTGGAAGAAAGAAGAATCAGGAGGATTTCAAGGGGTCTGTGGACCCTTCTCCAATTCTTGGAGGCAAGCTTTATGCTTGGTCACAGGGATGGAAGAATGAAGACTGAGATGGGAGAGGTGACTTCGTGTTTTCTTTTGCAGCTATTCCAAGAAGGACCTAGGTGGTGATTGAAGGAAGTGGGATATGTCATCACCTATCGGCTCAACACAAGGCTGCCTCCTGTCACAGAAAGAAGAAGGAAAATTTGCTGGATTATAACATTTTCTGTGATCTTTACACATCCTTGTTGAGAGGTTGCAGGGCTCAGTGTTTCCTTTTCAAGGGATAAGGAAATAAATGAGAATAACCTGGGTAAAACCAATTCAAGAAAATATGGAAAGACCAGGAAAAGATTATGAAAATGGAAGTGGTTTTTGAGCACTTGGTTGCACTAAATTCTTTTTTATTTCTCTTTCCTGAGAATGGGAAGAAGCAGACTTAGAAAGACCCTGGGTGAAGGCTTTTACAAACTAATGAGTGAGACAAAATATAAGTAAATGGGTCTAGACATAATATACACAAATCCGAAGAAATAAAGCTTAGAGGGGAAGGCTCAAGTGACCACAAAGTCCTCTTGTAGAAACTGGTGCTTGAGCTATGTCTTCCCTGGGTTTTGTTCTCTAGATTAGGTTCATTCAAGGAAGCATCATTGGGAGTTCCACTGGGCCCTTATCTAAATGATATTAGAGATAGGTTTGTTCCACAACTTGGGTTTGAATCAGGTACTGCGAAGAAGCTAATTTGTAATCATAATTAAATGCTTCATTTGTAGTTACCAAAATGTACCTATACTTTTCTTAGTGGAGATTTGAAACTATCTCCTCTCCCAGACTCCCAATTCTCTTTGATTTCTTAAAGGTTACTGTCTGAGGCATACATATGTGTGTGTATCTTGGCTCTGTCACTCAGAAAAGTCATTTAACCTCTTTGGGGCCTTGGTTTTCTCATTTGTAAAATGAGGTGATTAGACTATATTACCTCAAAGGTCCTTTTTCCAATTTTAAATCTAATATCCCATGATTTCAGTTTATCTCATTCTTCTGGGTTTGAAAATAACATCTAATCTATCTTAGGTTTCAATTCCCTCTATATGACGTCTGTTTTCTAGTTGGCAGGTCATTCAACTTGTTAGACCAGATCAAAGCAAAATGGAAATAGGAAAAAAAAAGCATAGCAATAATTTACATTCTAAAGTTCTCTGAGATTTACAGAGATCTTTCCTGTGAAATTGGTAGTAAAATTGGTATCCTCATTTTATATAGTGAAAGTGAGTTTCAGAGAGGAAAAGTGAATTGCCCAGGATCACTCAGTAAGTGTTCGGAGACTAGAACTTGAAACTGGGTATCCAACCTTATATTGTTCCATTAAAAAAATCAGAGCTAGAAGCCTCCTTGAGAGAATGTAGTCCAGTCTTATTGTTTTACAGACAAGAAAATCGAGGTCCAAAGAGAAGTGACTTGACTGTACTCACATAGATAGTAAAGGGAAGACACAGAACCTAAGCTTTCTACTGTGAGATTACATATCCAAAATAAAATTTTTCTTTATTCTAAAGATCTTTCCTCCTAGAAAATGAAACAAGCATCCCAAACATTTGTAAATTACTACTTAAATAGATAATTTTTAAGTTATCTATAATACATACAATATATGAGGGTTACTCAATAGTGGGATCTTAATTTAAACAAAAGAGTTATAGACCAGTCTGGTATTCCACTCCCCCTCCATCCCTACCCCAATCTAATACAATTAAGGAAAATCTCTTTATTCCTTCCTCTGAACTAACCACTCAGTGACTGATCTTTGAATTTCCCATTGTTCGTTTCCCTTCCCTCACTAACTCACTCACCTCAAAGCAATTCCCCAACCCGGACCCCCCTTGTTTAGGAGACTACTGAAACCCTCTCTCAGGTAGATATTTTACACCATAATTACATCATAATCAGGAGTTGGATCATCAATGGGCTTGGGGCGGGGAGGAAATGAATTTTTTTAAATAGAGAGTATAGGTGGGACCCTGGTAATTTGTTTTTAGGAAAGGAGCTTTGAGATTGCCTCCATCCTCCCTTCCCTAAATTCCAGTCTTGTTGGTGTCTGAGGGCTTGCTTGTATGTACAGTGGAGAGCCAGATTAGTGAATCTACATCATGGCCTCAATGCCATTTTGTCAATTAGGGTATGACACAAGATGGAGCTTTTCCCTATCAATAAAGTGAGAGAATTGGAACTAACTCCTCTATAAGACATTTTCCAAGTTTAAATGTGTGCTCTATGATCCCAAGCCTACTTGAAACCTATAGATTCTAGCTCTTCTACATCTCCCCAGTGACCGACTCACTTTAGGCTCAATTGTTGACTAGCTTTCAACTGGAACCCTGCTGCAGGATAGTCTTCAAAGGGAGTTTTCCACTGCAGCCTAATCAGAGATCTGGATCACCAATAAGATGAGAGGGTGACATGAGTAAAGAGGGTTGTCACACATGGGACCCTAGGAAAAGTTCTTTACTCATATGATTTGAGGATTATCTAATAATACTCTGTAGGTACTCCCATATGTTCCTTGAATTAGGAATAGTTATCACCTGGATTCCTTCTAGTATCATTCCTTCTAGTATCTAGCACAAATTATCATTGTCTTTATAGGATGAAGGTAACCCACAGATAGTATGGGAGTCAGAATACTTCATCTGGATTCTGATACCCAACTCTGACACTATCTATGTGACCTTGGGCAAGTATATCAGTGAAAGGCAAGGTAGTGTAGTGAATGGAGAACTCATCATGAACCTGGTCCAACCTTCATAGTAGGAAGACCTGAGCTCAAGTCTGAGACACACATTGGTTGAGTAACCAACCCTTGGCAAGATACCAAACCTCTTGGTGCCCTGGGCAACTCTCATCTAAGACTATAAGTTGCAAAACTATTGTCACCTCCATTGTTGAGTTTCCCCATTGGGAGCTCTCTGTATTTGTAAAATCACTTTGAAAAAAAGATTAAAAGCTACTAAAAATGTGCTTTGTTAAGTCTGAAGCAAGAGGCTATTAACCACCAGGGGAATTAGGGAAGACATCCTAGAAGTGATATTTGAGATATATATATATATATATTTTAAAAGAATAAGTTCAATAAACCAAATGGGGGAAAAAGAATATTATGAAGATAGGAAACAGCCTGAGCAAAGGTATGGAGACAGGAAATTATGAGGTAAATTCATATATACCTATGTATATATGGTATTTATGAAGGAGGCAGAGAGTTAACTAGAACCTTAAGGGTAAAGAACATGAAGGAAAGTAATAATATGAAATAAAATTGAAAATGTGAGGAAACTGGAGCTGGATTGTGGAGGCCATTAACAACAAAGGAATTTTAAATTCAGACCCCATCCTGGCTCTCAGTTTCCTCATGTGGAGTTTTAACCAGAGGATTCCTAAGCTTTCTCCTAGCTCTCTATATAATACTATCACAAGGAGTAGAGATCAACTAAATCCAATAGTAAGTACATTGTGGATGTGCTTCAAAGCTCCCCCAGATAGACCAGTTACAATCTCTTTCCTTACTAAATTTTTTCATGACACTCAGGGAATGTATGATGCAGTAGAAATAGCATAAGACATGGAGACCAAAGAGCTGGGTTCAGATCCTGATTTTTTAAAATTGACTACCTGAAACCTTGGATAAATAACTTACTGGATTTCAGAGGATAATAGATTTAGAGCTAGAAGGGACCTTAGTAGCCCAGAATAAAAGAGTTTAAGAGACTTACTCAGAATTATACAGCTAGCGTCTGAAATAGGATTTATATTCAGTTTTTCTTAACTCCAAGTCCAGCACTGGAGTCAAGAAGATCTGAGTTCAAATCTAGCCTCAGACACTTCCTAGCTGCATGACCCTAGGCAAATGATTTGATCTCTGACTCAGTTTTCTTATCTGTAAAAAAGAGACAATAATGCCAGCCACAGGCAGCTAAGTGATGCAGTGGATAGAACTCTGGGCATGAAGTCAGGAAGACCTGAGTTCAAATCCAGCCTCAGAGACTTATTAGCTGTGTGACCCTGGACAAGTCACTTAACTCTGTTTTCTTCATTTTCCTTACCTGTAAAATGAGCTGGAGAAGGAAATGGCAAACCACTCCAGTATATTTGCCAAGAAAACCCCAAAAGGGGTCAGGAAAGAGTTTGATACAACAAAAAACCACTAAACAACAACAAACTTGTTGTGAGGATAACATTACATAAAATTTGTAAAGCTTTTTGCAAACTTCAAAGTGCTACATAAAATACTAACTCTTATTGTCTTTCTTATTTTGCCACTTAGCTGTTTTTAAATATGCAAAATAAGGAGATCTGACAAAATAAC
This sequence comes from Notamacropus eugenii, assembly GCF_028372415.1. Taxonomy (NCBI): domain Eukaryota; kingdom Metazoa; phylum Chordata; class Mammalia; order Diprotodontia; family Macropodidae; genus Notamacropus; species Notamacropus eugenii. Next base: position 576,066,709 of record NC_092872.1, read on the forward strand.
CTCTAATTGCTTGTAATTCAAACTTTATGAGCCCCTTTCCCTTTCTGGGACTCAATTTCCTCATCTTTAAAAATGTAAGGTTCTTTAAGGTTCATTCCAACTCTCTACCAAATGGTTCTCATGGGACAAACTTATGCCTACTTTCCAATAGGCCCCAAGCAAGTATATAGGTTAATTTCAAAAATATGTTTAAATGACTATATTCAAACTCCATGTCATTTGTTCACCACTTATTTGTTGTTGTTTGGTTGTGTTTACATGACTCCATGGGGTTTTCTTGGCAAAGATAATGTAATGATTTGCCATTTCCTTCTCCAGTATATCCCCATTTTGTAGATACTGAGGCAAATAGAAGTTAAGCGACTTGCCTAGGATAACTCAGCTGAGACTGGATTTGAGCTCAGTTCTGCCTGACTCTAGGCCCAATGCTCTATCCACTGCACCACCCAGCTGCCCAACACAGTATTTTTGGAGAGGTAAAATTGAGGTAGCACTCAGACAGAGCTCCCTGGGCTTCCCTTGTAGTCAGTTTACCAATATTCATTCAGGACTGACTCTGAGTAAGACACTCTGGATGAGTCTTACCCAGAATGTGTAGATGTGGCTCTCAGAATCCTCAATGCTCTCCCAAATGCTTTCACACCCACAGCTATAGATCCTTCAGGCAAAGACAACTTGTCTCTTCACTTACCTAACTCTAACAGAGAGAGGTAAAGGGAGGAACCAAGGGGAGGCAGAGACTGCCTACTATGACTTAGGGCACCAGAAAGCCACTGCTTCATCTCAGGCCAGACCCAGGGTAGATTAAACATAGGGCCCCTAGAAATGATCTTTCCCTTGAAAGGGTACCTAGATAGGAATGAATCTCATTTTCTCATCTGGAACATATCTAGGGAAAGACCTCAGATAAGTAGAATGTCCTCTCCATGGCAGACAATTGGTTAAACTAAAAATACAAGCCGACTGTCAATGCCAGGCAAGGGTGGAGAGAGTGCCAAAGCTCATGAGTCACACAGGCCCTTCCCCACCCTCCCATCTCCTCTGATAGGTGCTATTTCTCTCCTCTCTCTCCTTTGAAAGGCGGGTGCTCCTAGATCAAATTATTCTCCATGACACGAGAATCATGTTGAACCTCATTCCTGCCTTGGAGCGGAAAGCACCGATCATTAGGTGGGTAGAAAACATGATTCACTGGCCACTTGCCAGCTCTTCCTCTTGGACAGTATGAAGGTTGTATGCATGGGGACATGAGCAGAGGATTTAGGGACAGATAACCTAAATTTCACTATGACTTTGCCTCTTACTATCCATAACCCTGGGTAAGACAATTCCTTCAGAAGAGACTGAACTAGGGATCTCTTTGTGAAACCTGTCACACTAAGGAAATCTGCATACTCTCAACTATTTTGAGACTGGGAGAGATGAAAAGGGGGAATGGACTCTCAGCCAACACTCCCTAAAACCTGCCCCAGGGTAAAATGAGGAAGACAGGCATTATAAAGTGCTGCTTTGTAGCAACACCTGGAGCAATTCAACACCTTTGTCTAATTTCAGTCTCTATGGCTTTTCCTAAGATATCCTCCTGCCCCAGGAATGTCCTCTCTCCTAATCTTTGCCTCCTGCCTCCATAATAATGATGATGATAGCACTTGTACAACACTTTAAGGTTCCTAAAAAGGTTTACAAATATTATCTCACTTAATCCTCATAATCAGTCCATAAAGCAGTATTATGACAAATGAGGAAAAGTAAAGCTGAGAGGGATTAAATGGATTGCCCAGGACTTCCAGTTCATATAAGCAATAAGATACAGGACTGGACATTTTCTCTGATCCCCATGACATCTCAAACCTCTCAAAAACAGAAATTAATACCAAAACTAAATCCAAAATCCAAAAGAAGTTAAGAATTAAACAAAACTGACATTCTTGAACTGACATTCACATTGAGCTAACTAGGAGTCCCTTCCTCACCTCCCATGCTACTGGCAACAAGGCTGCTTTACCAGATCCAAGACTGACCCACAAGTTTGCAACAAAATTCTACTCTACACCTGGTCCATCCTTCCCCCTTCTAATGCTGTGGAGACCCTGATTCCTGGATATGGAAGGGTGTTCTTGGTCTAGAGAGATATGTTCCAGGGGCAGAAACTAGTAGGGTCCAGTCAACACCATGGTAGGAAGCATTCTATGCTGCAAAAGATCTTTGCAGGACAGCCAGAAACAGAGGGAAAAGGGCAGGACATATGTCATGACTTGAAATAGAGCTCAACACCATACCCCACCTGACATTCCTCCCAGTGCCTCAGAGATTCAAACTACAGAAATCAACACCGTTGCACCGTCATAGCAAATGTTCTGAACTGCCAGTGTAGGCTCAGAGAACTGAGGAAAGAAGGAACAGGTCAGAAGACCATAAAGGTTGGGGGAGTCATGCTGCACTCCACTAAGCCTGGGGGAAAGAACTCAGTATCCAATTGGGGCCAGTCCTGTCCACCTTAAAGTCATTTGGGACAGAGACCTAGACTGATGAACTATTAATTTCCCCGGGAGGAAGGAGGCTTAGACACTTTGAGATCCAGCAATACCACTAGGTATTTAGGTCTATTTCCAAAGATGATTAGGGGAAAAGGAAAAGAACCTATATATTCCAAAATATTTCTAGCAACTCTCTTTGTGGTGACAAAGAACTGGAAATTGTGGAGATGCCCATCAATTGGGGAATGACTGAACAAGTTGTGATATATGGTTGTGATGGAATACTACTCTGCCATTAGAAATGATGAGCTCACTGATTATAGAAAAATATGGATAGACTTGTACAAAATAATCATGAGTGAAATGAGCAGAACCAGGAGAGCATTGTATGTAGTAATAGCAATATTTTTTTAAAAACAACTTTGAGCAACTAAGTCATTTTGACTATTATAAATACCCAAATTAACTACAAAGTATCTGTGAAGGAAGATGCTATCTTGCATCCAGAGAAAGAACTGATAAATAGAAGAATGTATAAAATGATTATGTATATGTGTGGTGCGGAGGTGTATACACATACATATATATTTGTATCTAATGGCAGCCATCTAGAGGAAGCAGAGAAAATGGGGAAGAAACGAAAAGAAAGAAAAAAGTCACATTAGAACTTCAGTATATATTTTAAAGGGATAACAAGTTGTAAATAATAAATGGGCAGTTTTGTGTGCAATCATCTTTAATTCTGCTGTTATAGAAATGTTTATATTATCTCACAAATTAAAAATACATAAGTAAAAAAGAAAAGGAGCAATAGGGGAAAATAAAGAGGAGAAAAACTAAAATTACCAAAGTTCTCAGAAAAAAGAAAACTCAAAGACCCTGAACACAGGCAGATAAATGAGCAAGGAAAATGGTAACAACAGGACATATGGTCTCCAGATCCAGTAAACAAGTTCAGGCGAATAAATACTGCAAAATAAACTAAAATGATCCAATAGTCGATGAGACAGAGGACCATGTAAAGTGTGAGGTATGAGACCACAATGAATTCTTGCTGACATTCAAAAGAGAAATGAAAATTATGAGATTTATAAGAATTTTGGTCTGCATAGCAAAAATAATGGGAAGAATGGAAAAACTCAAATCTGCAATGGCAAGTTTCAGATTGTGAATGCAAATATTAAAAAGTACTGTTGTGTTTGTCCTTCATTTGAAGAGGACCATGACATCAGGGAAATGATGACATGACTTGCAGTCAACTTTGATTTGACTGAGGGAGGGCTGTGTAAACTCGTCAGCCTCACTTTCTCCTCCTGAACCATCTGGATCCAGTGACCAGATATTCATCAGGATGACTAGAGAAGGCCCAGGATGCAAAGGGAGACCCCTGGCCTTTTAGGCTAAGGCCTTTTCAGGTACTCACTTAGTGTGAGTTTATCCCAATTCAATGAATATGCCTGATTAACAAGTACACAAGGGATGGTCCCTTTAATTAGAAAAAGAAAAAAACATCAGGGTGGGAGAGAAAGACCCTCAGGGTTGCTATTCCAAAGAGAAACAGTTACCAATGACATTCACTCTAAGCCAGGAAAGTCTTTCTTTTTTTTTCCCTATAAAAAAAGTAAAGGAAAATCTAGAAGAAGAGAAGCAGAAAACAATAACATTAAAATAAAAAGCAAAACAAGCTAGTCTAAAAATAGGATTGTAGAAAGAACCTAAGGAAGATAGGTCTTACAGATGAACATTAAAAGATGAAAAAACCTGAAATCCATAATGCAAGAAAAAATATAAAAGAACTGCCCCAAATTTCTGAATATAGAAAGTGAGATATCAGTTGAAAGAACTCACAGATAACGTCCAGAAAAAAAACCCAAAGCTTCAAACTCCAAGATATATACTAATCAAATTTAATAATTCATTTCAAATAGGAAGATCTGCAAATGATCAGGATAAATATCTTTAAATACAAAAGAAAGAAAATTTAAATAGCAAAGGACAATTCTGCACCTATCAAAAAATACAAGAAGGAATGGAATAATGTGGCCTAGGGTGACCTACTTTAAAAATCTAACCTTGGCCATAATTGAAAAAAAATTAATTTCAGTAATAAAGATTCCTTTGAAACATTCTTAGAAAGAAAACCAGAACTGAAGAGATTAATTCCTTTTCAAACAACCCAAACAATAGAAATGCAGGAGGGCTGAATGAATACAACAGCCAAGGACACTAATAGGAACAGAATGACAGTAGAAAGGCCAGTAAAAGATGTCAAATAAATCACTTTTTTCTGAGTCACACAGTTAGTAAGGGTATGAGGCTGGATTTGATTCTCGGTCTCTGTGATTCTAGGTCCAACACTCCATCCTCAAGGTCACCTAGCTACCTTCAAAGCTGGAATGGAGTACTATCTTCTACATGGAGCCTTTGCTGATTCCCCTCAGCAAATATACCTTCCCACTCTACTTTCCCCTTCCAGAAACATTACCTTGTAATTTATTTAGCACGTACTTCACCATGTATCCACCTCACTCATTGACTATAAGCCCCTTGAGAGTAAAGCCTTTCCCACTTCAGTCTTAGTATCCCTATTGCACTCTGCTTGGAATACACTTGTAAGTTGATTATCACTACTCACTAGAGTTGGATTTATGTCATATTTCAAAGGTGAAATTCTCTCTGTTCTGGCATAGGTTATTTTTCTGTTGTTCATAAAAAAAAAACAAAACAAAACAAAAACAAAAACAAAAAAAAACCCTGCCTTACTTTGCTCTTTGCTCTTAGTCCAACGTCCATTCTGATGTTGGGGAAGGGTGGAAGTGTTACAGTGAGAATTAAGGCAGTTTGTGCTAGATGCTTATGCAGTACCTGATCCCATCCCTCAATTCATCTTACTTGGGCTGTTTGTGGGGATATATCTATCTCCTGCCATTGGATGGAGTGGATTCCCACTCCCTAGAGGCAGTCTGGAGTAAATCAAAAAGTAACCAAATTCAAAGTCTGGAGACCAAGACTCAGAAAAAAAAACCCATGACTTCAGAGTTCTCTACACAGATATACAAAGAATGGGTAATAAGCAAGCTAAATCAGAAATCTTAATACAAGGATGCAAACTGATCTTAGGTGTCACTGATGAGACTTGGTGGAATGAGACCATTAATGAAAAAAGGGTACTTTATTCTAAAGGCACAATACAGGGATAAAGGATAGGGAATGGACTAGCACTGAATGTTTTGTATAAGATGGCAGTACTTGACTTAGTCAAAACACTTGTCTTGAAGTTAATTGATTCTATAAGGGTGTTGCTTCTTTTTCAATTTAAGCTTTACTGGTGCCTTTAGTTTTTACAATCATTTCTGGATGTACCCCTTCCCCAACTCTCACAGAGCTTTCCTTTGTACCGAAGAAAAGGTTAAGGGAAACCAACTAATATTGTGCTTTGTCACCTAATAAGTACAAGATAAATGCTTGTTTGACTAACATTTAACAGTACATGCAACATTCCATTCACATAGTTCCCCACCCCTTCAGCAAAGAAGGGCGGTGCATTTCCTCATCTTATTGCTAAAACCACAATTGTTCATTACAATTGTACAATATTTGGCTTCACTTTATTGTTTTCTTCATTCATATTATTGAAATCATTATGTATATTTTTTTCTGGTTTAGCTTACTTTATTCTGTATCAGTTCATACAAATTCTCCCATGTTTTTCTCAATTCCTCATATTTGTTGTTACAGATCAATAATATTGCATTAAACTCATATGCCACAGTTCGATCAGCCATTCCTCAACCGAACCATTTCCATTTTTCAGTTCTTTGCTAACGCAAAAGTGATTCAATGAAAATTTTCATACACATATATGTACATATGTGTGTGTTTATATATATACATATATATACTGTAGATATATACTCCACACATAACATATAACATACATACATATATAAACATATATATACATATATATCTGTATATATGAATTTTCTTTGTAAGATCTCCTTGGAGGTCTAATATGCCCTAGTACTGGTGTCTCTGCATCAAAGGGTATGAATTCTTATTCACTTTTCTCACATAATTCCAAATCACTTTCCAGAGTAGCTGAACCAATTCATAGTTCCACCAACAGTGCCCTAATATTCGTCTTCCTCTAGTCCACAGTACCCAATATTAAATATTTCTATCTTCTGTCATCTTTGTCAGTTATTTAAATATGAGGTAAAAATTTAGAGTTAATTTAATTTTCATTGGAGCAATCTTTCAAAACATTATTGATATTTTAATGAGAACTGATTGTTCACATCTGGTGAGCATTTATACATTAGGGGAATGACTCTTGGACTTATATATCTCTGTTAAATCTATCTTTCTCTCAGATATTAGACATATGTCAAGGATGCTGGTTGTAAAAATTTTTCATATCCTAGCTACATTGATTTTATTCTTTCAGAAGCTTTGAAATTTTACATATCTAATAGTAAACAATATTTAATAATTACTTCTACCATTTGTTTGCCTAAAATTTCTCCATCTATCCATAGTTAGGAAAGGTCACTTTATCCTTCTTCTCCTCCTTCTATAGATAGATAGATATAGATATGGGCAGCTAGGTGGTATAGTGGATAGAGCAGGAGTCAGGAGGACCTGAGTTCAAATCTCACCTCAGACACTTGACACTCACTAGCTGTGTGACCTTGGGCAAATCTCTTAAACCCAATTGCCTCATCCTGGGTCATCTCCAGTCATCCTGATGAATATCTGGTCACTGCATTCAGATGGCTCTGGAGGAGAAGTGAGGTTGGTGACCTGCACAACCCTCCCTCACTCAAAACAAAGTCAAGTGCAAGTCATGTCATTATTTCTCTGATGGCATGGTCTTCTTCACCAACGAAGGACAAACACACAGATATAGATATAAATATTATATCTATTTTCCATGGTCCTATGAGAATAGTGGCAGAAGTACTAAAATTCACAATGAACTGAGCCAACCAAGGAAAGCTAAGGAAAACAATAAAATGTGTTTGTTTGTTTTTAAGATGTGATGGGTAAAAGAATAGGAGACGGGATTGAACTGCCATGCTAGAGCAATATGGGATGACAATGGCCAACAGGGAAAAGGCGGAATCACTTAGATCTTATCTTCCATGTATTTTTTTTTGCAAAGGAGAAAAGCCTTTGTACTGAGGACAAAAAAGGGTAGAAATGAGTAGAGATAATAAGGAAGTACCTCAAGTGACAAGGAAAAATGAACAGTATGATAGTATGTGAAAGAACTAGAAGCCATGACTGCTGAGCTGTGAGGAATTCAAAGATTACTATCAATAACCTTTGAAAAATCATGGAAAATAGAAGAAGAATCATAGATATGAAAGACACATTCTAATTTCAAAAAAAAAATAGTGTTCAAGTAATAGAATGATGACTTTGATTTTATTCCTAACAAAATCCTAAATTATTTTGTAAAAGGGAAATAGAAAGCATATGAAAGATTGTCAGGAACATGCCAGACAAATCTCATTTCTACAGTACGACTAGACTGGCAGATCAGGAGACTATTGTAGATATTCTTTGTCTCATACTGTTTAGTCATTTCAGTTGTGTTCAACTCTTCATGACCCCATTTGGGTTTTTGTTTTGTTGTTACTTTGGGGTTTGGGGGTTTTTTTGTCAAGATACTTCCGTGGTTTGCCATTTTCTTCTCCAGTTCATTTTACAGGTGAAGAAACTGAGGCAAACAGGGTTAAGTGATTTGCCCAGGGCCACATAGCTAGTAAGTGTCTGAGGTCAGATTTGAACACAGGAAAATGAGTCTTCCTGATTCCAGGACCAGTGTTCTATCCATTGTGCCATCTAGTTGCCCCTACAGACTTTTTTAACCTTTCTTTGCATCTTTCAGACTTAGCACAGCGTCAGGCACTAGGTGTTTGTAATAAGTGCTGATTGGCAAGTTGACTTGAAAAAAGTTATAGATATTATTTCTATCAATGCTCAGATGACAATGGTCTGAAGTGAAAACTGCACACTGCATGACGGAATCAAGATCTGAAAAGACCTTGGCAAGCTAGAGCATTAGCTTTAACCTAACAAGATAAACCTCATTAGGAATAAATGTCATCTTAAATTTGAATTAAAAATCAACTACATAAGAACAAGATGGGGGGTGGCATGGCTAATCAGCAATTCATTAGGAAAAGAATGGGGAAAATATCAAATGTGATTGCGACAGATATTATGTAGGCAGTCTTCCTTGTATTGTTTTCCTATCACTGTCAGAGTCTACTTGTGACTTCAGGGCAATCTATTCTTGGCTGAATCTCAACTCAGGGAAAACAATTTTTATTTTGTTTCAACCACTGAAATTCACATATACTTTATATCATAATAGTACAACAGGGCTTAATTAAACTGGAAATGCATTATATTATTGGAGAGCATCAAGCAACATATAACACAAAACACGGAGGTCACTTTCATTTCAACTTCATACACAGAGGTCACTTTCATTTCAACTTCAAAATTGTTTACTCCATCCCCAGGCTAGACACCACTCTCTCTCTAGTCTCCCATGAAACAGAAATATGAACAAGTAAACCATTTTTTCAGAAGTTTCTTTGTCTTCCAGCATAGCAGGAGATATAGAGGGTGGAAAAGGGGGATAGTTCAGTTACTCATGGAAGTGTATAGGGTGCATGCACAGAAATGGGGCTCTTGGTCACCATATGCACTGAATCTTCCAACCACATTGATCCCTCGGACTGGGCAGGACAGGATCAAAGTTTCCACCATCTGTTCTTATACATTGCTGGTATGGGAGATATAACTGCCTACTACAGCCTAGGCCTTAAGGGTAGAAATCATGGCTCTATCACAAATTGTTGTAGCTATTACTTTTATTTGTCCTTCTTCACCGTCCTTTGTCTCTCTCATATTTCTCTCTCTGTCTCTCTGTCTCTGTCTGTATCTTTCTTTCTCTCACACACATATCTTTGGTCTTTTATCTTCAGACCAGTTGACCATGCTACCTGAAAACAAAGCATCAAAAGGAAAAGGTAATGATGATGCTCTACCAGAAGCACCCCTCTACAGGAAGTCCCTTGGGAAACATCATTCAGAGAGACCTAAGGTCATATTCTTCAAATGACAGAGGTTTTATATCTTAGCCTACCTTAAGGGAGACATACTGTCCAGTACTAGGGAGATAACAGTCCTGTTGAACTCTACCTTGTTCACACACTATCAGGAGTTTGTTGCTTACTTCTGTGGTCCATGCTTTAGGAAAGACACTGGCAAATAGGACATTGAGACAAGGGCAACAAGTATGATGAAGGCCCTTGAGATCATACTATAGGAAGAAAAGTTGAAAGAATTGAGGCTATTAAGCCTGGAGATGAGAAGTCTTAGAGAGAATGAGATACTTGTCTCTAAGTAATTGAAGAGACATCCTGTGAAAGACATATTGGGCTTATTGTTCTTGACCCTGGAGAGCAGGAATAGAAGCAATGGGTACAAATTGCAAAGAAGAAATTTGCCAACAAAATTTTCATCTTAAATTTTTCTTAAAGTAAAATCTTTCAAATAATCCAAGCTATCCTAAAGAGGTATGGACTGCCTCAGAAGCAAAAGGTTCTCCTCCATTCTAGGACTGAACAAAGGCAGGATTACCATTCTCTGAGTATGTTCCAGAGGGCCTTTTTGTTCAGTACACGTTAAACTTGAAGGCCTTTGTGACACTTTCCAAATCAGAGAATCTGTATATATTGAAGTCCTCTGGGATGAACTAGACAAGAAGCATGTTGACTACATAACACACTGTTTGAGAAGAGGAACTGACTTGGAGACTGAAAGACTAGAGAATGGATGTAATGAACTTTGAAGGAGAGATATTGCAGGGTGATGGCTAGAGGAGCATTTGGAAGGGAAAGGAAGCAGCAAAAAGCAGCTCTATTTGTCATTATGTCAGGGAACACGAGAGAAGGAGTAACATTGGGAATGGTGACCAGAAATGAGATACCTTTGGGATAGAACAAATGAAAACGAAAAGAAAATGAAGAGAGGGTAAGAGGGACTGATCTGGGAAGAAAAGAAATTTAACTACAAAGAGGTAGTTTCAGAAAATACAGTTAAAGGAGGATGAGAATGAAGAGGAGAAGGAGGAAGGGGAGGAAAAGAATAGGGACAGGTGAAAGATGGTCTCAGCAGAATGGGAATAAAAATTGTGGAAAGGTGATAACAGAAACAACAATAACTTACATTTACAGTGTTTTAAAAGTTGCTAAATTCTGTAAAAACATATCATTTTATCCTCAGGAAAAAAGTCTTAAGGAAGGTGCTATTATTATCTCCATTTTACAAACTTGGAAACTGAGGCTCAGAGACAATAAGTGACTGAGGGTAACAAAGACAGTGTTTGAAGTACAATTTGAATCCAGATCTTTCTGACACATAGTCCAGTTACTATTCAAAAGGCTTTTTTTTTATCTTGACAGAGGATGACTGAATCAAAGAGGTTAGCAGAGCAAGAGCCAACATGTAAGTTCAAGTTCTGACTCTGCTTCTTGCTGTGTTCCAATTGAACTGTGTTCAGTTTATGCCTTTCTAACCTAAGTTTCCTCTATAACATTGGACATGCTGAGATGTACCCTTTCCACTCCCCCCTCCCACATATCTATATATACACAGTTGCCAGAAAAGCCTTTCTCTAAAGTGTTACACCATAGATCATCATAACTTTAGAGCTGGAAGAGAGTGTAGAGATCTTTTGGTCTAATCCTTTCATTTTACAGACACGGAAACTGAGGTTCAGAAATAACAAAAGAGGTCAATAACAAAGTTGGGATTCAAACTCTGAGTTCAGATCTACTAACACAAAACAAGCTATTATTATTCTTCTCTGAAAAGGGAAAATTCCTTTTCTGCTTAGGGATGTGGGGTTTAAGCTTTGGACATTCTCAAAAAAGAACAGATTGATTTATCTGACAAGTAGCTATTGAACATTTACAAACTTATGTATGCAGAGGTACATGCTGGTCTCTGGTATATTAACCTTTCTAGTTTCATGGACCCCTTTGATAGCTTGATGAGGTCTATGCATCCCTTCTCAGAATACAAATGTAAAAAATAAAATTATATAGGATTACATAGGAAACTCCTTTTACATTGAAGTATAGTCTATCTGTAGGTATCTTTGTGTTTTTATCTAGATCTAGCTATCTATATCTATGCATCTATTTATCTAGATCTGTCTACTTCTCTGTCTGTCTCTATCTATCTATCATCTCTATATAAAAGAAGTTCATGAACCCCAGGTTAATAACCCCTGCTCCAGAGACTAGATTAAAAGGACCCAACAGAGAAGTCAAGCCCATTTGAGTATGCTTTGTACTTGCAGAATTTCAGTGGCTTCACATCTATCTCTAGGAATGACATTAACATTGTTCTTAAATCATGTGGCCATGAATAGCAATGGAGTGAGGTACGAGTTGGTAACCAGTCATGTTTATTGTAATTCATTAAGTATTTCTTCCAGGGCCATGCCTCACCATATCTGACACACTGCACATTGTGCATTGTGTTCTGTGAGTCACTCTGGAGCATCATTAATCATGTGGATGCATATTCCTTCAAGTCACAATCTGGCTCTTACATTAGCAGGTTTGGCATCCTGAGAAAGAACTGCTGACTAGTTCAATTTACCACCTCCCATGCTCCAATGTGTCCCCTCGTGACTTACTCTTTCCTTCTTCCTTCTTGCTGATCATAACATCCTCTGCCTTTCAAAGTCACAGGGAATTGGGAAACAGATTGGGGGATAGTTTCTCAATCTGGAGAAGAAGCAAGAGTTTCTTCCTATATTGCTTCAGCTCTTAAATACTTCCTACTTCCTGCTATTTGCCTCTAGGACATTCATTTTCACACCCTTTTTGGAAAGGAGTGACTGTTAACAGAGTGCCTGGAGCCTTTGCTGTAAACTGTACTAGAAAAAACAGTCAGCTTGAGAGTCAGAACACTTAGCTTCAAAACTGACCTCTGCCACTTATTAGCAAATTATTGAGTAAATAACTTTACTGAGCCTCAGTGTCCTCATTTGTCAAATGGAGGTAATAAAAGAGTCCTGTAAAGAAAAAAATGCTTGTTAATTATCTTCACTTTATAAAGTTGTTTTAAGAGTAAATAAGCTAATGCATGTGAAATCACTTAGTGAATTTTAAAGGTATATATAAATATAAGGACTTTTAAATATATTATATTTCTACACACACATCAATGGAAAAAAATTGTCAGTATTCACTCAGATTGCATCTACAAAACTAATCTAAAACCTTAAAAAGTTGTCTGACTTCAGAAAACTAAGTAACTTCTACATGATTACATAGCTAGTAAGCATTTGTAATGTTAATGGGATTGAAGATCTTTCCCATCCATTAACAGTCCTCATGTGGAGCCCATTAAGGGAAGCTTGCTTAGGGGAGGCTTGCTTGTTTGAAGGCTTTCACACCTTTTGGCAATTAGGCTCTGAAGCATGTGGGTTGTAAGTTGTGATACCTTCTGACTCTATGGCTCTATATATATTCTGAGGTTAGCATTTTCCTTCAAGGCTCACTCATTGGCAGAGTGTTCATGTGATTTGGCCAGAGGAGACTCTGAGTAGCCATTAAGGAGCCCCCCAGCTTTGAAAACCCAGACGTTGGTGCTTTTCTCCCTGGTAACTGTATATATGATCAGATACTTGGATCTGTCTGTTGATCTGTGATATATGCATTGCTTATGGTCAGACAGTTAGAAGCCCTGTTGGTTGGTCTTTATGCTATTTTCTCTGTTTGTAATTTCTGCTTGTAATTTCTGTTTGTATTTTCTCTGAAGTTCAGGATGCTGGCTTTTTCCCCTGAACTAAGTGAATGATTGATGTGTTTGATTAAAATAAGATGGCTGATCCCTTAAAAGTTGTTGTCCTTTAAGAAAAGTAGATCCAAGAACCTGTACTAGCAGGTCACCCTGGGTATGCTAGGATGCTTGCTGTTACAGCTTCACAGGCTGAACTTGGTCCAGTACTCTATCCACTGAGCCACATTGCTTCTCAAACACACACACACACACACACACACACACACACACACAAACACACACACACAAACACACACACACACATCTGCATGTATAACCTTCATTATTCCCCTCTGATGCTTAATTGTGCCTTGGAGGAGGGCCCAGACATTTCTTTGTTGTTCAATTATGTCCAACTCTTTGAGATCCCATGGACCATTTAACACTGTTCATGGGGTTTTCTTGGCAAAGATACTGAAATAGTTGTTATTTCCTTCTCCAGTGGAAGGCATTTGTTAAGCCTCTACTAAATTCCAAGTACTGCATTAGGCTCTAGGAATACAAAACCAAAAATGTAGCTCCTAACCCTCAAGGAGCTATTAAAATAATCTTATTCCATAAAAGTTTGTCCTGTAAAGCAGCCCTAAGGGCATGGACCCATTGCCACCATTACAGAGAGGCAGTGTGGGATATCAGTGACTTTAGCAAGTCGCCCTCCCTGAACTTCAGATGTCCTTTGCCTAAAATATATAACAATACTATAAGTATATAATTTTCTCACTTTCTTTTTTTTTCTTGCCTTTTAAAAATATAGCTAATGTGAAAATACATTTTGCATGATTTCACATGTGTAACTGATAAATTGCCTGCCTTTTTAGTGGGTAAGGGAGGGGCGGGAAGGAAGAAGAGAATTTGGAATTCAAAACTTAAAATTAAAAGAATGTTAAAAATAAATAAGGAACTTAAAGGAAAAATAAAGAAAATCATTTTTGAAGTTGTACATAGCATAGAGTGTGAAGAGACTTAAGGCAGCTAGACATATTAGGAGACTATTGCAATAATCTATGTGAGAGGTGATAAGGGCCTGAAATAAGACAGTACCCATGTGAGTCAAGAAGAAGGGTTTGGGTCTAAGAGATATTGAGTAGGTAGAAAGCACAAGATCTGACCATTACATAGGTGGGGTGGAGGAAAATGAGGATTTGAGGGTAATTCAGATATCATTAATCTGGGATACAGGACGTGATGCCTTCATTAGAAATGGGAAAATTTGGGAGAGGGGAGAATTTGAGGGGGGAGGGAATCATGAGTTTTGGCATGTTAATTTTGGGATGTATCTGGGATATCCAGTTTAAAATGTCTAACAGATAGCTGGTTCTATGAAACTGAAGCTCAGGGGAGAAACTGAGGATAAATGTATAGATTTATAAGTCATTTGCTGAGAGGTCATAATTAAACCTATGGTAACTGATAAGGTTAACCAGAGAGAGGTTAGGGAAGGAAAATAAGGTCTAGGATAAAATCTTGGGGGTACAACTGATGTTAGAATATGTGATGTGGATGATAAGACTGAAAAGGAGTCTGAGAAGGAGCTTTGAGACAGATGGGAAGAAAACCAGTAAAAAGTAGTGTTGCAAAAAGAGAGGGAAGAATATCATAGTGAAGAAGGTAGTTAGAGGCAAATGTAGCAGAAAATTCGGAAAAGATGAGGCCTAAGAATAGACTATCAAGTAGGCCAACAAGCATTTATTGAGCATTTCTTAAGTGCCTGGCAGTATGCTAAGCCTAAGAAATACAAAGAAAGGCAAAAAGATGACCCTTCCCCTCAAGGAGCTCTTATTCTAATGTAGGACACCACATGTAAATAATGATGTACATACAAGAGACCAAGAGTGTACATGGCACTGAGATTTGTGTAGGGGGCTGGGAAGGAATAGCGGAAAAGTTCTCCTATAGAAAGTAGAATTTGAACTGAATGTTGTACATGGAAATTTAGGAAGCTGAAGGAAAGAAGGAGAACAGTCCAGGCTTGGGAAAGAGTGAATGCAAATGCACAGAGTTGGGAGACAGAAATTTATATGTGAGGAATAGTAATTAGGCCATGGTAGTTGGGTTGTAAAATGCATGAAGCAGAGCAAAGTACTAATCCTTATAAGTGTCCTTAGAAGGTGGATCTTCATCCATGTCACATCCATGGGTATCCCCTAACACTCTGCTATGTGCTCTCCTGTCTTTTCCCTCTTTAGTCTCTTATTTTGTGATCTCATCAGCTTTCATAGGATCAATTGTTATCTTTGTGATCTATATAAATAGATATATCCATTCAGCTCTAGGTATCCATCCCTATCTCTTCTCTCCTGAATAAATGTCCTAATTGTTATCTGAACATCCCAAGCAGAACATATTCCCAAGCCATCCCCTCCTCTAAACTTCCTTATCATAATATTGAAGGTACTGCTATCCAGAGTTCCAAAGAATTAGACAGTAAGTCTCATTATTATCACTGAGTTCTCACTCTCATTCATCCAACATATCCACTCTGTTGTCAAATCTTGTCTTCTCTACCTTTACAATATGTGCCCTCCTCTCTATTTATAAAGCTGTAATCCTAGTTAAGGCCTTCAGATCTCTCACTGGTACGCTTACAATAGCTTTCTAATCCACCTGCCTACCTCAGGCCTCTCGCTCCTCCAATCTATCCTCCAGTCAATTGCCTAAGTGATTTTTCTAAAGTGTAGGTCTGACTATGTCGCACAACTTATCAAGGAGTCTCACTGGCTCCAGATTATCTCCAGGAACAAATATCAAGTCCTTTGTCACCTCAATGTCTTCCCAACCTTTTGTCTCTTCCTACCTTTCCTGTCTTCTTAGGCAGTTGTCTCCACATAATGATCCAGTTGCACTGGCCTGCTCACAGTTCTTGGAACATAGTACACCACTTCCCACCTTGTTGCATTTGCACTGTCTATTCCCCATTTCTAAAAGGCTTCCCTGTCTCATCTCTGCTTCTTAGTTCCCATACCTTCTTTATTTATTTATTTATTCATTCATTCATTTATTTATTTATTTATTCATTTATTCATTTATTTATTTATTTCACTTTTAACATTCATTTTCACAAAATTTTGGGTTCCACATTTTCTCCCCTTTTGTCCCCTCTCCCCCCAAAACACCGAGCATTCTAATTGCCCCTATCACCAATCTGCTCTCTCTTCTATCATCCCTCTCTGCCCTTGTCTCCATCTTCTCTTTTGTCCTGTAGGGCCAAATAACTTTCTATACCCCTTTACCAGTATTTTCTTATTTCCTAGTGGCAAGAACAGTACTCGACAGTTGTTCCTGAAACTTTGAGTTCCAACTTCTTTTCCTCCCTCCCTCCCCACCCCCTCCCTTTGAAAGGCAAGCAATTCAATATAGGCCAAATCTGTGTAGTTTTGCAAATGACTTCCATAATAGTCGTGTTGTATAAGACTAACTATATTTCCCTCCATCTTATTCTGTCCCCCATTACTTCTATTCTGTCTTTTGATCCTGTCCCTCCCCATGAGCGTCGATCTCAGATTGCTCCCTCCTCCCCATGCCCTCCCTTCCATCATCCCCCCCACCCTGCTTATCCCCTTATCCCCCACTTTCCTGTATTGTAAGATAGGTTTTCATACCAAAATGAGTGTACATTTTATTCCTTCCTTTAGTGGAATGTGATAAGAGTAAACTTCATGTTTTTCTCTCACTTCCCCTCTTTATCCCTCCACTAATAAGTCTTTTGCTTGCCCCTTTTATGAGAGATAATTTGCCCCATTCCATTTCTCCCTTTCTCCTCCCAATATATTTCTCTCTCACTGATTGATTTCATTTTTTTAAGATATGATCCCATCCTCTTCAATTCACTCTGTGCACTCTGTCTCTATGTGTGTGTGCGTGTGCATGTGTGTGTGTGTAATCCCACCCAGTACCCAGATACTGAATAGTTTAAAGAGTTACAAATATTGTCTTTCTATGTAGGAATGTAAACAGTTCATCTTTTGTAAGTCTCTTATGACTTCTCTTTGCTGTTTACCTTTTCATGCTTCTCTTCATTCTTGTGTTTGAAAGTCAAATTTTCCTTTCAGCTCTGGTCTTTTCATCAAGAATGCTTGAAAGTCCTCTATTTCATTGAAAGACCAATTTTTCCCCTGAAGTATTATCCTCAGTTTTGCTGGGTAGGTGATTCTTGGTTTTAGTCCTAGTTCCTTTGACTTCTGGAATATCCTATTCCACGCCCTTCTATTCCTTAATGTGGAAGTTGCTAGATCTTGTGTTATCCTGATTATACTTCTACAATACTTGAATTGTTTCTTTCTAGCTCCTTGCAATATTTTCTTCTTGACCTGGGAACTCTGAAATTTGGCCACAATGTTCCTAGGAGTTTCTCTTTTTGGATCTCTTTCAGGCGGTGATCTGCAGATTCCTTGAATACTTATTTTGCCCTCTGGTTCTAGAATCTCAGGGCAGTTTTCCTTGATGATTTCATGAAAGATGATGTCTAGGCTCTGTTTTTGATCATGGCTTTCAGGTAGGCCCATAATTTTTAAATTGTCTCTCCTGGATCTATTCTCCAGGTCAGTTGTTTTTCCAATGAGATATTTCACATTATCTTCCATTTTTTCATTCTTTTGGTTTTGTTTTGTGATTTCTTGGTTTCTCATAAAGTCATTAGCCTCCATCTGTTCCATTCTAATTTTGAAAGAACTATTTTCTTCAGTGAGCTTTTGAACCTCCTTTTCCATTTGGCTAATTCTGCTTTTTAAAGCATTCTTCTCCTCAATGGTTTTTTGAACCTCTTTTGCCAATTGAGTTAGCCTATTTTTTAAGGTGTTATTTTCTTCAGCATTTTTTTGGGTCTCCTTTAGCAGGGTGCTGACCTGCTGTTCATGCTTTGACTGCATGTCTCTCCTTTCTCTTCCCAGTTTTTCCTCCACCTCTCTAACTTGATTTTCAAAATCCTTTTTGAGCTCTTCCATGGCCTAAGACCATTGAGTGGGCTGCGATACAGAAGCCTTGACTTCTCTGTCTTTCCCTGATGGTAAGCATTGTTCTTCCTCATCAGAAAGGAAGGGAGGAAATACCTGTTCATCAAGAAAGTAGCCTTCTATAGTCTTATTTTTTTTCCCTTTTCTGGGCATTTTCTCAGCCAGTGACTTGACTTCTGAATATTCTCTTCACACCCACTTTGCCTCCAGATCCACCCAGCCAGCACTTGGGTCTGAGATTCAAACACAGCTTCCCAGCCTCAGGGCTTTGGGCAGGGGCGGGCCTGCTATTCAGTGTGACATCAAGTTCAGGTGCTCAGGTGGGGGCAGGACCACCTCATGGGCTCAGTTCCCTCAGGGGGTTTATGCAGAGACCTTCAACAATGGATCTGGGCTCCTGCCTGCTTGGGGAGCCCTGATCTGCTCCCACCTCAGCTGCTGCCTCTCAAGGGGTCCTGAGGTATGGGGGCACCCCACTCCCCTCTCGACCTGCCAAAGAGACTCTCTCACTGACCCTTGTCACCTGTGGGTGGAAGGACCTGCAGGACCGCTGGAGATTCTGTCCCTGAAGCCTGCTCGGATCCACTCCTCTTGGCGCCACGCAGCCAAGGAGGGCTGGGCTCCGGGTCCGCAGCATGAGGACCTTTTGCAAGAGGTTTTCAGGCTCTCTGGAACAGAAATCTCGTCTGCTCCATTGTTCTGTGGCTTCTGCTGCTCCAGAATTTGTTGGAAGTTCTTTTTGGGGTTCAGAGTGGGTGTATGTGTGTCTATATACTCCGCCATCTTGGCTCCGCCCCCTCCCATACCTTCTTTAAGGTCTCAGCTCAAATCTCAATTTCTACTGGAGAACTTTACCATTCCTCCAGCTTTTAATACCTTCACCTCTGAAACTGCCATCTATTCTATGTATATCATATATTTTCATATTTTTTATATATTTTCTCTCATTAGAATGTGATGTCCTTAAGGGCAGGAACTATATTTACTTTTTTTTTTTCTATCCTCAGGGTTTAGCAAGGTGTTGGATACATAATAAGTGTTTAATAAATACTTTTAATTGATTAATCCCTCCCATAGGCAGAGTCTAAGTGCCAGTGAAATCACAAGTTCAGTCCTTGTCCTTTTACACCAATTTCTATATCTGTATCATCTATATTTATATCTTTTCACATGCATGTGTATAGCATATATTTGTATAGATAGTTATGTGTGTATATATAGTCACTGTCCCTAATTACTTCTAGTCTTCTCCATTCTGATCTATCCTGAACACTATTACCAGTCATTCTTCCTAAAATATCATTTTCATCAGTTTATTTCCCTACTCAAAATCTTTCATGGCTCCTACTTTCTCCTGATAGGACAAACTCCTCTTACTGTCATTCAAAGATTTTCACTGTAATATTAGAAAAATACCTTTCTAGGATTATGTCCTGTGAGTGCCATATTATAGCACTATTGAGTATTATGGGAATAGGAAATATGAATTATCGTATTGCCCATATAGACATTTCACTAGAAATCTCATCAGTTCCTTGAATATGTCTTCAGGACTGACAGGGCTTTTCATACAGTGAATACCTAATAATGTTTATTAAATCAAATGCCTTGGTTTTTCTATCACCATACCTTTTGCTTATATCATACTTCCTACTTCAACTGTCTTTCTCCCTTTCTGCTTACTTAAATGCTACCCATCCTTTGACACCCAGCTCAAATTTCATCTCCACATGAACTCCTTGACTACCTCAATTTCCTCTCTCCTGAACTTCTAGAGGATCTCTTTTATCTTTAGTATGTTTAGTGTAAGTGTATGTGTGTGTGTACATATATATACATAATATATATGCATATATATACACACAATGTTCACATTTCCTTCTTTTACATTATTTCTCTGTGTGTATTCTGTGTGTATGTATATACATGCATATTATGTATATATGTATAAGTATACACATATATATACATATTCTGTATCAACCATTTAACTTCTTGGTGCTCCCATGAAATCACATGTCCATACTCCTCCCTACCTTCTCCCCAATGTATATATTTATACATGTACACATATGTGTGTACCGAAACTGTAGCCCCGATAATTTTGCCCAAGGAAGTTTGAATCTGGATCCCCAAACCCAGATTCAGTGCTTTTCCACTCTCCCACACTCCCCAAACAAGCCCACTCTATTAATTGTTTCCCTACTCAAACTCTGCTCCGACTGTCAAGTCCTATTCGCAGCTCCTTAACACGCAGGTCCACTCTCTCTAGTCTCTAAAAAGCCCTTCCTTTTGTGCCTTCCCTCTCACTGTTCTCCTTCCAAAGTCCAACCTTCACATTTCCCTGCCTTCCTGTCTTCTTTTCCCCATTGTCTCTCTCTCTTCCTTCAAAATCCCAACCTAACCTTTTCTCTACTTCAGGAATCCTTCTTAAGCTAGCCACACCCAGTACTATTCAATGTGACCCATCCCTTTCCCCAACTGTGACAAATGGGTCTATTCTTTCCCTGTCTTAAGGTTGCAACACATGACAGATCCATCGGTCATAATTGAGAAAGAGGATGAGTGACAATAAGCACAATTAGGTGTGGATAGCTTAGAAAGGCTTCCTGAAAGAGGGAAAAGGTTAGGATTAGAGTTTTGATGGAAGAAAAACATCAGAAGTAGCAATAAACCATAGAGCTGGAAGGAATCTCAAAAATCTTTAGCCTAAATTATTCCATCCCTCATTTTATAGATGAGGAAACTGAGACCAATATGAGGGGTAGGGAACAAAGTGCCTAGCATTTCTTTCTATTCAGTGGCAAAGTAGAACCAGAAAATACATCTTTGACTTTCCAGTCTAACACACTGCCCAATATGCACTGTGACAGAGTTGGGGATACCTAAAGATTAAGAATGTCTTGGCTGAACAAGTTGTTATATATGATTGTGATATATAAGAAATGATGAGCTCAATGATTTTAGAAAAACATGCAAAGACTTGCACAAAATAATGAAGCAAAATGAGCAGAATCCAGAGAACACTGTATACAGAAACAGAAATATTATTTTAAGAATGACTTTGAGCAAGCAAGTTATTTTAACTATTATACATACTCAAATCACCTCTAAAGGACATATAAAGAGAGAGGCTATCTGCATCTAGAGAAAGGGTTGATAAATACCAATGTGTATAGAATGGTTTTATACACACACACACATGAACGGGGAGAGAGAAGAAAAAAGAAATCTGTGAAAATTTTATTGTATATTTGAAAGGAATAGCAAGTTGCACATAGTCAATTTACAGTTTCATATGCAATCATTTTTTATTGTACTGTCTTATGGAAATGCTTCTTTTATTCCACAAATTAATTTTTTTAAAAAACAATGTCAGTTTGGTATAATAGAAATGCATTGTGCTTGGAATCAGAAGCTCTGGGTTCAATTCCTGGCCCCAATATTTATTAGCTAGTGACCATGAGCATGTTTCACTTGAATTTTTGGAGCCTCTATGCATCTATAAAATTAAGGAGTTTGTGTGAAAATGATCAGTTAAGTTCCTTTGTGCTCCTGAAGTTCTGTGATTTTATGAAACTGAAGACCAAGAATCTTATCTTCCCCTTTAACTTGCTCCCTTTTCCTGACTCTCAGAAAGATCAACGAACTATCAAAGAATCTCCTGTTTGCTGGTTCTCCTCCCATTAGAGGCACTAATCTCCAAGACTGCATAACTCTTCATCTACATGGGCTTATCCCCAATGATCCTGTGCCCAGATCTCCATTCAGTCCCTTCTGATGAGGCAAGGGAGGGGAATAAATAATTTTGTAGTGCTTTCTATGTGCCAAGCGTTCTTAAGTACTTAATGAATAGTTCATTTGATCCTACAGCAAACCTACCATTATTATCCCCATTTTACATTTAAGGAAACTGAAGCAAACAGAGGTTAAATGATTTGCCCAGGATTATGCAGTTAGTAGATGTCTGATGCTAGATTTGAACTCAGGGGTCCTCCTAACTCCAACACCAGTGCTTTGTCCACAGCACCACCTCAATACATCTATATAGAATCTCTACTATAGTCTCTTAATGGTAAAACCCACTCATAAGCAGCTAGGTGCTATAATGACTAGAGCATTGGTTGTGGAGTCAGGAAGACTTGAGTTCAAATGTGACCTCAGACACTTAATAGCTATGTCACCCTGAGGAAAGCCACTTAACCACTGTTTTCCTGTTTCCTCATCTGGAAAATGGGGGTAATAAAGACACCTACCTTCCAGGATTGTTGTGAAGATCAATGAGATAATAATTATGAAGTATAAGCTTTTCGTTGGTGTTGTTGTTCAGTCATGTGTGGCTCTTCATGACCCCAAGAACCATAAGAGTTCATGGAGTTTTCTTGACAAAGAATACTGTTTGCCATTTCCTTCTCCAGTGGATCTTTTTGCCAGGAAATAGAGGTTAAGTGACTTTCCCAGAGTCACACAGCTAGGAAGTATCTGAAACTGAATTTGAACTCAGTTCTTTCTAAGTTCAGATCCAGCACTGTATCCACTGAGCCATTTTCTACTCCTCAGCTGTCATTAAGACCAGTAGAATAACCCAGGAAACTCTTATCCCAAGGACACACAACACAAGGGCTCATCCCTGAAGTACAGACCAAACCAACCAACCCCTCAAGGAGCAGCAAAAACTCACATAATAGAGTTAAGCTCTGGGAATTCTCCCCAAAACCATTCATCGGGTTGAAATCTCTGGCTCTCAACTATTTCCATTGTTTTCCAAATGATATGCTCTTGCGATGACACTATATAGAATTCCAGGGACCAGTCTAATTACTAGCAATCTCTTATTACTGGAATTAATGTTCTATATAGATCCTGCATGTAATTACAACTCCAGTTTGTGTGATTCCTTCTTATAGACCTACATACAATTCCTTCCCTTTTCCTATACTGTAAGGGATTATTTTCCTGTCTGTTTTCTTTCTGTAGATAATAAACAGAAAAGAGGCTATTGTTACTGCAGATAAGATGACAGGATCAAAAATTCAGCCCAATGAAGGTTTATTAAGTACTCATTTACTATGTGCTAGGGACAAAGCCAAAGGAGTCTGTGCCTTCAAGAAGCTTGAATGATAATATTAATTATTGTTAATGTTAATAATAAAAATAACTAGCACTTATATAAAGCTTTAAGATTTGCAAAGCACTTTGCAAATATTACCTCTTCTGATTCTCACAACAATCCTGGGAGTAGCCATTATTATTTCCACTTTACAGATGACAAAACTGAGAGATTCAGAGATTAAGGTCACATAGCTAGTGTCTGTAGCAAGATTCAAATTCTGGTCATCCTGATTCCAACTCCCAGGCTCTGTTTCAACAGGTACGCAACTGAGTATGATGCAAGGTCAAATGAGGAAGAGGAGAGTGCTAATGACTAGGGAGATCAAGGGAGGCTTCCCATAGAAGGAGGAACGTGAGTGGAGCCTGAAAGGAAAAAAAAGATTCTGAGATAAGGAAGTAGTACATTCCAGGAATGCGAGGGCTACCTGTGCAGATGCACAATATTTCATTGAAGATGGTTAGATTAATTTGACTACTATTTAGTATCTGGAAGCACATAGAATGAAATTAGGCTGGAAAACTACAACAACATTGGGGAGGACCGAAAAATGCCAGGCTAAGTCAAAAGGCCTAGAAGTAGTATGGTATAGTGAATAGAGAACTGACCTTGGAGACAGACTTGGATTCTGGTTCTATTTCTGATACATACTGTCTGTGTGTCTTTGGGAAAGTCACTTTACCTCTTGATGTCCCAGAGAACTCTCTAAGACCACAACTTGCAGAGAGGGTACAAAAGTGCTTTGGTAGAGATAATTTCCTCAAGCGAGGTCCTTGTAGCACTAAAATCAGAAATCTACCCCAATCCTGAAGGCAATGTTGTTGTTCTGTCATTTTTCAGTTATGAAAACTCTTTGTTTTAATATCAATATTCTTTGTGACCCCATCTGAGGTTTCTTGACAAGGATACCAGAGTGGTTTGCATTTCCTTCTTCAGATCATTTTACAGATGAAGAAAATGAGTCACACAGGGTTAAGTGACTTGCTCTGGGTCACACAGCTAGTATGTGTCTGTGGCCAGATTTGTACTCAAATATTGAAGGCAATAGAGAACCTCTCTTATTTTTTATCAGGATACAAAAGGGAGAGAATGAAGATCATGGCAATAGAGATTGAAAGGAGGAACTGGGCTTGGACTGGGACTGAATCCTTTGAGAACAAGAGTGCAATTCAACTATTCCTGCCCATCATCAGAATCTGGGAAATCTGAGAGAGGTAACAAATAGAGGTGGCCAGTGACTCTGCCACTCAGTGTCTGCTATTGACCACTGCAGGGAAATATGGTGACACTTCCAATATAACTGAAGTCTCCGCTGTGCTGTGCACTCCCCTTGTATATATAGTAAGCCCAAGGGAAACCATTTGACTAGGGAAGCCTCACTCTCTTTGAACACAAATTGATGTCATTATCAAAATAGATGTTCACAGATATTCAAATGAATCTCTGATCTCATCAATATTAGTATTCCATCTATGAATACAAATTGCAACTAGTCATGCCTGTCCATCCTGTGGCATCCTTATTTATATCCTCTTCAAAGTTTCTCAGAGGGAGTTCACCTAAAGGTCTAGAGATCATGACAGGTAGATTCAGCACATATAACCTGTTCGTTATTATTCCTAGTTCATCTTCTTTTTTACTATAATTTCTTTAATAGCACGTTTACTCCAGTTCTTTATAATTCCTTGTTTATTAAATGTTAACAGCCTGCTGATTGCCACCAAGAGCCTTCTTGATGGTACTAATTTTCAATCATTCAGAGACCATTATGTTCTATCACTTATATGATACCACCAGTAGAAGAATATTGATGCTAAAAAGATGCATAATTGTATTTAAATCATTTCATGATACTAAAGAATAAAACCTTTAATAAGCATCAACAGTACTAGTATCCCTTTACAAATATATATAAAACATAATAGTCCCAAGTAGTTAGTTGAGGCAGTAATATCTAGAACCACTATTAGTAGTAATAGTTTCCTGTATAACTTCCCTCATTGTAGACAGTAACAGGTGGCAAACCATCCCAAATTTTTTGAATATCAGAGCCAAAAGTGACCTTAGACACCATTAACTCCTTCTCCTTCAGTTCTGCAGGTAAGAAAACATAGAAAAGGGAAGAAATTCTTTTTTCTAGGAAGGGATGGACATTATGGTTTTCTTGCTACATTATGAATGCTAAGTATTACTCCTTTTGTATGAAGCAGTTTGGTTGTTGAAAAGAGAAGAAAATGAACTTTGAGGGCATACAATGAGCTTCTGTATAAAATAAGAATTAAAACAGCTTGTGAAGGATGTATATGACACCACTTCTTTCTTGTATGAACAGTTTCAAAAAGAGGAGGAAAAAAAGGAAATTTATTTAAGAAAAACTGATAAATTCAAGTATGAAGAAATATATTTTTCACAGTAAAAATGTGAAGACAGACAGACTACTTGGAAGAACAGAAAGAGAACTGAGAGGATGTGTTTAAGGACAGAGAAATCCTGAGGCTGCAGGGCATTGTGGTCCTTCTGCTCATTTGCATGCATTATATATTTTTAGATTCTGAGAATTTGACGAATTGGGAGTCTCAAAGCTATAAATCAAATAATTATTTGTAGACTGTGGAGTGATTAAATAAGGACTCATGGTTTGCATACTATTTAATGAGTTGTACTTATTAAAGGAATTATTGTTATTTAATTATTAAAGAATTTTATGAGTTGTATTTATTAAAGGAAACATGAGTCATTGAGTAGGATGATGAGATTTGAGCTATTGAGGTAGTGAAGTACCTAGTACCTAGGAAAGGAAACGTCAGGAGCAATTAGGTAGACAACAGGAATTAAAATGATACCTGCGGGCTTCAGTTGCATAGCTGAGAATTGCTGATTGGCTGGATGAAGACTTAAAACACTTTGTAAAAGATCTGAATTTTGCTTATTGCCCATTAGCACCATCTACAGTTCAAAACAGGTAAAACTTCTCAGAGATTTGCTCTCAAATGCCCCCTTCTGTTTTGAGAGGGAAAAACAGAGCCCTGACAGCTCCTTTCATAAGGGTAGGCTAACTGGATTGAATAAAGCAGCCCTGCTGAATAAACAGATATCCAGGTATGACAGGAGATCTCTGAGGATCTCTCAGAGGGAAGCCTCCCCAAAGAGTTAATTGTTTCTTGTCCTGTTGAAACATTTGCAGCAGATGGACCTCGTAAAGAAATATTTCAACATATTCTGTACTTTCCCAGACATCCCTGCCTTGTTTTTAGGCACATAGCAGGGCAGAATAGCAGCTCCTCCTGCCCCCCCAACTTCCTACCTGTCTCCAGGCAAGTTTGTGAAACTGTCTTTGTTCTCCGTTGCAAGGGTAGATTGCTGGGAGTAGATTGTACCTTCAGGGCTTGCACCAATGAGCCCTGAGGAAGTGGGTTAGGGAGGAGGGGGATTGCTGTTAGGACCTATGTAATCTGCTGAGCTGAACACACCTCGCTCTCTTTGGTGGGCGCCATCTTTCTGGCCTTCCTCCAAAAAGTCAACAAATGAACTATTCTTTTAGCTAATATCTCTGAGTCTCTGATTTATTGATAAAGGTCTCTGTACCTCACACACAAGTTTGTCTGAATTGCCTACATAATTGTTCTAAGGAATTTTGCAGTTCTCTGGCTAAAGAAAGCTATTTGTCATTATAATGTAACTTTCTTCAATGCCCTTTAATGGGATAGTGATTGCGAATTAAAAGCTTTATTCTCTGCTTTATCAGAAGAGTATATTTTAGCAGCAACAGAACAGAGTGAACCAGAAGTGAAGCAGTCAGCAGAAGCAGATCTTCATGTGGTTCAGACTGTTCAGGAAGGTGTATCACCAAGGCAATATTTACAGCACTGGTGACGACTAGGAATATGCCAGCATCGTTCTCAAATGCAAAATATTTAAGACTCACCATATAGAAGGCAGAAGAAAAACATTTATTTAAACACCAGAAAGTCAAATCCCAGAACCAGGGTCTTCTCACTATCAGCTGTCACAATGTTTCAGTTGGGCCTGTGTCAGTTGGCCTGCCTTCTTTCCCCTCTGACCTGATCCCACTCACTCTCCTCCTCCTGCTTCTGCTCCACCCTTCCTGTTCTGCCTTGTCAACAAGTTCCTCCCACCACACGTGACCCAGGCTTCCAGATCATATGGGCCTATTAATTAATGCGAAAGCTCTTTCCATTTAAATTACTATTACAGAAGGGCCCAAGGATATCAAAACTTGTGGCCCAGAGTGATGAGTTACCCTGTGACCTATCTTCAGTTGTACCCCTCTTGGATCCCTTAATACTTTGTGGGAGACCAAGGCTTACATATAAATTATGATATATTGGTTATTCATGCATTTGCTTTGTACTGAGTAATTGTGATATAGTGCTGATTATGGCTTTTATCTTGCTGTTAAATAAATGTTTTCTATTTGAGAGTTAGTGTCATTGATTGATTTTATATAAATGGAAGGCATAATGGCAGATGTTGACCTGAAAACTTGGTTAAAAAAAAGGCAACAGGCTAAATGCATACATTTTATGATTTAATTAATTGATCAATTCCCTCTTAAAGACAACGGTAACATAATGCATTATGGAGCCAGAAATGTTCTGGCTACCCATTGCAGAAATCTTCTGGCTTATATACATTTTGCCATGAAAAAGGAACTCTCCTAGTTAAATTTAGTAAGACAAGACAATTAACAAAGCAATGTCAGTTGGGCCTTGCGATTCCAGTCTGTGTAAACATATAGTCTCTGTGACATACAATAAGAAAATCCCACCAGGCTTCCTGTCCTAAACAGGTGCTCAAAATAGCTGACACAGGAAAGGGTAAACAAAGTTTCAATTGAAATTACGACCCAAGATGTCTGTATTTTCTTTACCATTAATATGCCATGATATAGTATGTGTCTATAGATAATAAGATAAAAAGGAAAGTCCCATTATTCAAGATAGTGTCTTAGGTTAAAGGTCTCCCAGGGAATGCAGAGTCAGCTTTGGCTGGCTTTTGCTGACATAGGAAGAGGCATTCTCTGAGTTTGCTTCAGAGAGAACAAAGAGATTATTCCAAAATTTTATATTAAACATTATCACAGATCATCAGGAATTATGATGGAAAGTTTGAGAACGTACCTTCACACACACACACACACACACACACACACACACACACACACACACACACACACACACACACAGTCCTACTGACTCTATAAGTGGGAGAGCCATTAACCTCTCTAAACCTATAAGATACAAAACAGTCGTCAATGTGTGTTACCAGAGGGGTTTTCCTTCCTCATATTTCTATATACCATTGAGATCAGAGGTATGGACAAAAAAAGATCTGTAGTGAGTGGTTCATAAGTCCTAATATTTCCTTTGAAAATTAGTAGAATACTAAGAAATTTATTTTTGTGCTAGTGGGTTTTTTTAGACAGTTGACCAGCCCACCTCCATTGAGGAAATGGTCCAACAGTGAAAGAAATAATACAATTCAATTCGCCTCTTCCCACCTGAGAGGCCTCTAGCAGTATTTTCTGAATGACCTAGCCCTGGTAGGGGAGCAATTCAACAGTTATATCATGTATGGGTATTCCTCCCTTTTGAATCTCCCAGCTGATAGTACCAAACTCAAAGCCCTAATCTCCATCCTCAGGGATCTAGCCATAGGAATCATGGGAATCATCATGGCCTGGATTTGGACACCAGTGTAACTGGGAGCTTAGTGGTATCACTGAAGTAGTTGTTGTTATCGTTGTTGTTACTGCTGTTGCTGTTTCTGTTGTTGAGGCAGCTAGGTGATGCAGTGGATAGAGTGCCAGGCCTAAAGTTGGTAAGATTCATCTTCCTAGGCTCCAGTGTGGCCCCAGACACTTACTAGTTATGTGACCCTGGACAAGTCACTTAACCCTGTTTGCTTCAGTTTCTTCATCTGTAAAGTGAACTGGAAAAAGAAATGGTAAACCACTCCAGTATCTCTGCCAAGAAAAATCCAAATGGTGTCACCAAGAGTCAGACACAACTTAAACACCTACACAGCAACAAGTAATTTGGGACTTAGTGGTATCATGGAAGACAAATAGCCAATGATAAAGGACCACAAATAACATGGGAACTTTTATAAAGGAAGTTTTACGTCAAAAGTATAATCAAAAATATACAAACATTCTCCCCAGCATAAAGGGAGGCATAATCCTGCTCTCCTCCTTTGCATCAGCTCAGTTTCTGGGGAAGAGATGAGGAATAGGTTCATAGCTTTGCTCAGTCCCCATATAGCACAGTCCCAGTTTCAAATCCAAAATCTGCCTCTGATTGAGTCCCAGGCACCCTGACTTCTCAGAGTTTCTGTGCCAAGCCTGGCTGGCTGTACAAACTTATTTGCCTGTCAAAGGAGGATACCCCCTTCCCTGTAGGGGGACATGCTCAGCATGTTCAAAGGCTCCCCAAGGCCTGCTAGAACTAGATGTGCTCTGAGAAGTCCAAGGCTACATAAAAATGGTAGCACCAAAAGAAACCCTAGATTGTTGAATATAAAAACAATCACTACCCATTTCACAAGAAAAAACTAAGGTAAAGGAAGGAAAGAGGGATCATTCATAGTCATCTTGATGGACAGTTGTCACATTTCTGGTAATCCCATCTCCATGTAGGAGCTAAATATTCATTCTTTCATACCAGCTCTGTAAAGGAAAGGCAGCACCTGCAACTTCCTTAGATCATATACAGGCCCAAGAGCTGTGTCTCTGACTTTCAGGAAAAACCAGTTTTTTGTTGTGTGAAGGTTGGTGAAGGATTAAACTAGATCAGGATTAACAGAGCACTATGTCTCTGGAAGTACAAAATCAGATAAGGAAAGGAGTTGTGCACTTAGGCCTTAAATCTGTCAAAGTCATTGATGTCATTGGGATTCCAGGCTAGAATCAGAATCTCTTAAGACCCCTTTCTTAGGTCCAAAATGCTCCCTACTTTTTCTGGCCACCTCTTCACCACACAATCTTTCTTGGAAATAATTACCCCTCCCACTGGAAATGGAAAGTCTGCAGTACCTAAGTCTCTACCTTGTCTCAAACACAAAGGCAATTGGCAAGAATTTTCAGAGATGGGAGATCTCTAGGTTCATGGCTTTATTGAGCATTCACTAAGAATCTAATGTATACTGGACACAAAAGGATCATAGATTTAGAGCTGTAATGAGACGTTAGAAGTCAACTAGTTCAACCCCCTGATTTTATAGATGAGAAAACTGAAGTTCATGAAGATGAAGGTCACACAGGTAGTGTGATCGCACGTGATGCAATTTAAACTCAATTCTATGATATCAAATCTGGTCCTCTTTTCACTGTATCAAGCTGCCTTTCATATCAAGTCCTTGACTTCTAGGAGCTCGTAAGACATGGACATAAAAAACTATAAAATAAATCAGAATATGTCAAGTACATAGAAGCATAAGCAAAGCACTTGAAAGATTCTGAGGAGAGAGAGGCTACCTCTGATTGGAGGAGTCAGGAACTATGGAACTTCTGGAGCTATGGCTGTTGATCTGGGCCATAAATTATACATAGAGTTTAAATAGGCAAAGATGAGGTAGAAAAGCAAAAACATAGTTCCTACATAGGGAATGAAATCAGCAAATTCATAGAGGCGGGAAAGTTCATAATGAATAACACACTCTAATGGGCAAATAGCTCCATTTGGTAAGCAGTTTATTACTATGTAATGTACAAATAACATGAAATAAGGCTGGAAAGTAATGTTAGAGCCATATTACAAAGAGCCTTGAATTTTGGACTTAAGAATCATCTTTATTTAACACTAAAGAGAGCAATAGAAAGGTTTTGAGCAGGAGTGTAGCATAATCAAATGTGATTTGAAAGGCTGATCTAGCAGGAGACATGAAGGATGCATCAGAGAAAGGAAAACCAGATGAGAGACTGTTACCATTGTCTAAGTGAAAAATAATAATATAGGAAACGCAGAACTTTAGAGTTGAAAGGGGTGTCTAGTGAAACAACCCCTCACTTAACTGATGAGGTCATGGATGCCTCGAGATAATTAAATAATGTTCCCAAGCTCAATTAGAGAATAAACTATACTTAGTCAAAAAGTGTTTATTAATCATTTAATATCATGTACCAAGAAGTGTGCTAATATAAAGAAAGGTAAAAACTGCATGTCAGATTAGACCAAGTCTCAGGACATCAGAGCATTTTGCACAGTTCCCACCTTAGAAACCACAGAAGAATGCAGGTTAATCTGCGGGGCCTCTGGAATAGGCCTTTTGTCCTTGGGTTGCTTCACACCTGTGCTGGGGACACCTCTCTATATTTTCTCCATTTTTTTCCCCGTTTTGGACAGAGGAGGTAGGGAAAGCTGGGAGAACTGGAGCATAGCGTTCATGCTGGCCCATCTTGATTTAGTGTATTTCGAAAGAGGGGCCAACTACGTAGAGTGACATCTGCAGTGTATGCAGTAGCAAGGCACTGAATGACTTTGGAGCTATGTATCCTTAAGCAGGCTACTTCCCTCTTGAAGTCTCAGTTTCTTTCTCTGTAAAATGAAGATTATATTTGCATTAGCAGGGCTGATATGAGGATAGTGATTTAGAAACTTGAAAGCACAAAAGAAATGAGAATTATTATTGTTAGATATCAATTGATGAAAAACAGTAGATTCTGTGGTGGCTACAGAACTACTTGACAAACAAGAGTCAACAAATCCAGTTGACGAGTTTTATGTAATACCTGCCATATGCCAGACATTATGTTAAGACAAAATGAAACTCTTCCTGCCCTCAAGGAATCTATATTCTATCAGGGGAACAAAATATACACATATAGGCATATACAAATGAAATACAAAGTAATCAATCATCAACAGCATTTATGAAGGGCCGGTCACTGTTTTAAGTGCTGGGGATAAAAAGAAAGGTAAAAACAATTCCTGCTCTTAAGAAGCGTGTAGTCTAATGGGAGACACAGCATATTAGCAACTGTGTACATAGTTGGAGGTATGAGGCACTGGCCTACAGTGACTCAATGGTACAAATTTATCCACAAGCAAGCACATCACGTTTAGTTTAAAATGTAGACAATCAACAGAGGGAAGGCTCTAAGATTCAGCAGGACTGTGAATGGCTTCTTGTAGAATCTTAAAGCATCTCGGACTTGGACAGAGATTTGAAGGAAGCCAGGGAGACCAGGAGGCAAAGATGAGGAAGGAAAAATTTCCAAGTATGGAAGAGCAGCCAGTGAAAGTGTTCAGAGTCTGGGGTTGCAGTGTCATGTTCAAGGAACTGCAAGAACAAAGGATTTTCTATTTAGTCCTGTATCTAATAGCCTCAGAATCAGGATTGGGAGGTGGAGTTTCATGTATGAAGAACAGTAAGAAGGCTACTGTAAGTGGATCAAAGATTACAGGGAAGGGAATGAAGTATAAGAAGACTGGAAAGCGAGGGAAGGACCAGGTTATTAAAAGTTGTAAAAACCAAGGAGAGGGTTTTATGTTTGATCCTGGACATAATAGGGAGTCACTGGATTTATTGAAAGGGGATAGAAGGAGTATTGTGGTGAAACCTGTAGTTCTGGAAGATCAATTTGAAAACTGAGTGAAAGATGGACTAGAGTGGGGAGAAATGAGGCAGGCAGAACCACCAGTTGGCTATCACAATAGTCCAGGTATAAGGAGATGGAGGCTTCCACCGGGGTGCTGGGAGTATCAAAGGAGAGAAGAGAGTGTATACTAGAGGCATACCGAAGACAAACTGACAAGATATGACAAATAATTGAATATAGGAAGTGAGAAAAAGTGAGGAGCAGAGGATGACACCAAGGTTGTGAGACTGGGTGATTGGTGGTTCTCTTAACAGTGAAAGGGAAATTTAGGAGGAAGGAAGGATTTAAGGGAAAAGATAATTATTTCAGTTTGGGGCACGTTGAGCTGAATATATCTATGAGACATCAGGTTTGAGATGTGAGACTAGAAGTCAGGAGACGGGTTTCAGTCTAGATAAGTGATCTGAGAGTCATTCAAATAGAGATGCTAACTGAAATCAGGTGAGCTGATGAGACTACCAAGTGAAATAGTAGAGAAGGAGAGAGCCTTGAAGAACACCCAAAGTTATTGGGCATGACCTGCATGAAAATCCAGCAAAGGATACTGAAGGGTAATCGGACAGGTAGGAAAGGAACAAGGTGAAAACAGTGTCATGAAAATCTAGAGAGAAGAGAAGCATGGAGAAGAGCATACTCAACACCGTCAAAGATTAGAGAGATCAAAGATAAGGATTAAGAAAACGTTATTAGATTTGAAAATTAAGAGCTCATTAACAACTTCAGAGAGGGCATTTTCAGTTGAATGATGATATTACAAGTTAGACTGCAAAGAATTAAGAAGAGAGTAAGAAGAAAGGTGGGAGAGAGGATTCTGGGAAGATGGTAGGGTAGGTCAGAAAATTCT
This sequence comes from Notamacropus eugenii, assembly GCF_028372415.1. Lineage (NCBI taxonomy): Eukaryota > Metazoa > Chordata > Mammalia > Diprotodontia > Macropodidae > Notamacropus > Notamacropus eugenii. The sequence goes on from NC_092872.1 coordinate 576,100,592, forward strand.
AAGCTCTAAAGATTTTCCCTCTCAAAAAGAGATAGTACATTTGTTTCCTCATTTCTTATAGGACAACAGTATTCCATATACCACATTTTATTCAGTCATTTCCCGACTGATAGGCATCCCCTTAGTTTTCACTTTTTGCCAACACAAAAGAACTGTTATAAGTATTTTAGTGTATGAGGGACATTTTCTTCTTTGTTTGGTCTTTTTTGATGCATATATGGGCCTAACAGTGGCATAGTTAGATCAAGGGGATGAACCATTTAGTGATTTTTTTTAAGCATAATTCCAAATAGCTTTGCAGAATGGTTAAATTCTATGTATAGCTCCATCAACAGTTCATTAATATTTCTGTTTTCCTACAGCTCCTCTAATATTTGTCATTTTTTAATCATCTTTGTCAATCAAAATTGTTTTAATTTAAATTTCTCTAATTATTAGTGCTTTGAATCATTTTTTTCGTATTTCGATGTATAAGCAGAATTTCTTCATTTATCCGTTGGAGAATGACTCTGATTCTCCAAAATTTAAATCAATTCCTTATAATTCTTAGAAGTGAGACCTTTACGCTATTTATCATGCTAAGAAAAGGCCCATTTATTCTTATGTTTTCTAGTATTTTTTTAATGAAAATGTGTATTATGTTTTGTCAGAAGTTTTTTCTACATCACGATTAAATCATATGAATTGTTATTTTTGTTAATAAAATCATTAAGTTTATATTTTCCAATATTAAACCAAACCTATATTCCTAGGAGGAAAAACCAAACTACTCACTACCATTTTAATTTTATTATCTATTTGTCCTTTATTTTCATCTAGGTTTTCCTATAATATTTAGATGTTATGCTATTTGGTGCATATAGGTTAAGTTCTTTAATTAATTCATTGCATATGGTATCTTTCATTAAGATGCCCTTTTCCTCTTTCTCTTTTAAATCTATTTTTGTTGCTGCCTAAAATCATAATTGGTATATCTTCTTTTTTTTGTGTTCAGTTAAGACATAATAAATTTTGCTCTAACTCCTTATTTTAACTTTGTAATTTAACACCAAGTTAAATTACGTTTCAGATGTAATTCTTGTAAACATCGTATTGTTAGATTTTACTTTGGAATCCATTCTGCTGTCTTCTTCCATTTATGAGTGAGTTCATCTCTTTGCATGTTGCATGTTTGCATGTGTTTTGCCCTCTTTGACCAATTTAGATGAAAGTGGAGTTAAAGTGATGCCTACTCCCCTCCCCTCCTTATACTTTTTTTTTATATATTTCTATTTTATGCCGCAATTATATGAGATTATAAGTCCCTCCCCCATCGCTCCTCGCATTTTTCTTTTAGTGTAAACTTCCCCTTCACAACCTGGCCCCAACCTACCTTTCTAGCCTCACTGAACTTTCTTATCTGTATGAAAGCTGTTACACACAACCAAAGAGAAACTCAGACTGCAAGTCTAGCATTTACAATGATCAGGAAAGACTTTACGGAAGAGCTGACACTTGCACTTTAATCACAAAATGAAGGTTTTTCTCTTCATTTCTCATACTTTCCATCTTCTGGCATTCTCTAAGATCTGCCCCCCCCCCCCCCCCCCACTGATGACATTGCTTCCCTTGCCACTCTTTCCAGTAGTAACTATAACTTCTTTCTTGCTCCCCTCTTCACTGGTCTCACTGGGGGAGTCAAAATACTCCATGATACCCATTGCCACTTCCAGAATCTACCATTATCACTCAGTAATCTCTATTCATCTGAGTTTCCTATTCCCCAAATCTATCAGCAAATCCAAAACCTGGTGCCTATTATCTACAAAACCCCAAGTCATTTTTTCTTCCTTCCTCACTGAATTCGATAACTGACTTACAATCTATATCTCCATCACGACTTGTGCCCTCATTCTTAGGAAATTCAACATGCTCCTTCAATGATCCTTCAAATGCTTTAACTTCCCACTTCTTCAATCTACTTAATTCTCGAGGACTACTCTACCTCAAGTACACACAGAAATAGTCATATCTTTGATCTTGTAATCACCCAAAAGTGTTCTTCTTCCATGTTTACAAGCTGAAATTTTTTATGATAATATTTTATCATCCCATCATTAATGTGTTAGGAGGCTGGTAAGGTAGGATGTGGTTATTCCATCCTTTTTCAATCATATCCAACTCTGTTACCCCACAAGAGGCTTTTCTTGCATAGATACTGGAGAAGCATTCCATTTCCTACTCCACTTCATCTTATAGATGAGGAAAATTAGGCAAACAAGATTAAGTGACTTGCCCAGAGTCACACAGCTAGTAAGGGTTTGAAGCCAGATTTGAACTCAGGTCTTCCTGACTCTAGACCTGGAGTTCTATCCACTATACCTCCTAGCTGCCCAAGGCAGGAAAGGGCCTGGTTATAAAGGAGTTTCATTTGATCCTAGAGGTGAAAAAGAGAGGTTTATCATTCTATCTTTAATGTGTTAGGAGACTGTTAAGGCAGGTTAGGGCCAGTTGTAAAGAGCTTTAACTACCAAACAAAGGAGTTCTATTAGATCCTAGAAATGATAGAAAGCCACTATACTTTATTGATTAAGAGGGTAATATGATGAGACCCACACTTTAGGAAGATCATTTTGGTGCTATGTAGAAGAAGATTGAATTATAGAAGAAAAAGAAGAGAGGCAAGAAAAACTTAAAAGGCTACTGCATTGGTCTAGTCAAAATGTGATAAGGGCCTGAATTAGGGTGGTGGTTTTGTGAGCAAAGATAAGGGAGTGGATATGAGTTACCGAGTTAGGAATTATAAGATGTGGCAACTGATTAGATTTGTGGGGTGAGTGAGAGTAAAGATTTAGATTTGGCTATGATGTCAAGATTGCAAACTAGCTGGATGGCAACACACTTAAGAGGAATAAAGAAGTTCCAAAGAGAGATCAGTTTGAGGATATTCTCTTTAAGATGAATTGCATTTGAGATATCTATAGGAAATCTAGCTTCGTGCTTCAGAAGTGTAGCTGAGAAGAGAAACTGGATCTAGATCTATAGATCTCTAAATCAGCACAAAAATGGTAACTGAACCTAGAAGAGCTGATGTTTGTCACAAGGCAGCAATAAATCTTGTCAGATCAGTTTTGAGGAGATTCTCAGGGGGAGATTCACTGACACTATCAATCTACTGAAATCCTTAAATCTTCCTTACTCTTCATCAGTTGCCAACATTTGTTTATTCTACCTTCAAATCATTGATCATCTGTCCCCGTTTCCCAATTAATAAGCCCACTGTCCTCATTTAGGCTAGTCTGGTCTAAGAGAACCCCCAATTCTATTCTGTCCCCTCTCCAATTCCCCCTCCATTCAGCTGCCAAAATCATGTTCCTACAATAAATCAACCTGTACCACTCCACTCAAAAATCTTCATTTTTGGAGTTCCCTGTTACCTCTGGTTTATAATTCAGGATCTTCAACCTGACATTTAAAGCTTCTCCCAGTCTGACTCCCATCTACTTTTCCAGACTTACTAAACTTCCATTTTACTTCCTTTCAACAACTCTATATTTAATCCAAATTAGTCTACTGATCAATCTGGTGACAAAGGAGTAAAAAGAACCAACAAATGGTATTATGTCTATGAGACAGTGAACATCAAGATAGGAAAATTTTGCAGCTGAGTTAACAATCTGTGACCAGCCAAAGGCTTTGCAGTCATGGGATATAGTATCCTCTTAAACCATCTCAATGGGGAAGTTCAGTATTTAGCCTTTCTGCAATGAAGTCTTGGACCATGTCTGAGTTCTGATTAATCAGAGCTGTTTTGAATACCAACAGACTGAGACAAACCTAGTTCCCTACATCCACATAGCTTCATTCAACAAGACAGAGAAAAGTAGTCCCTCTTAATGAGTAATAATTAATTAATGAATAGCAATTAGCCTCATTTTCTTCATTTATCTGATAGGGTTGAGAAGATGATTTCTAAAATCTCTTCCACACCTAACATTGTCAGTCACTATATGTTAGCCTTTCCAGTGTACATTTATCTGGAAAAGGGGAGGGATACCTAAAGGGGAAAATGCTTAAACTTTAATCTCTAAAGATGAGATTTCAAGCATTGTGATACTTGGGAATGTGGAGGAAGATAAATATCTTAGGACAAAAGAGAGTTTCTCATGTCCCTCAAATCATCAAATTAGAAAATCTTTTGCCACATATATGCATCTGTGATTCTGCCCTTAGGATGGGAGAAGGGAGGGAAAACAGATTTATCTGAGAAAGATTTCTTTAAACCTGAGAATGATTAGAGAGTTGGGTCTATTGCAGAAAAAAAATAGGAAGCAAGGAGAGGAGCCTTTTGCCCCCACTGTGCGCAAATGCACAAAAGAGAAAGTGTACCAACTTGTCACTGCAAAGTGAAAAGAGGCCTTAGGTCTTGACCTAGGTTGTATATCTATTGAGTGGCAGAACCAGGACTGTGATCTTGCCTTTGAATCAGGTCCTCCTTTGCTCTCTGCATCTCCTAACTTTACTCACCTAGACTCCAATTCTCCCATAACCCTCTTCTTCCTTTCTACCACCCTGACCCCTCAGCAGAAAGAAATAAAGAAATGGGACTCAGAAGATGTCTGTGCTTTTTTATTCAAGGCAGTAACATTCTTGCTTGCACCTGGTGATGCTCCATGCAGAGATGCAGTTGTTCAGCATCCTTTTAAAGATGAACCAGTCACACAGCACTGCATGCCGCTAGGACAGATCCCATCAATTGCCTTTTTGCAGGGTAATGATTTTGACCGACAGGTTGCAGGAGGGCATACACTACAGGAATACACAGGTCTTCTTGGGATTCCAGTGTAACCTAAAGTACAAAGGCATATATTATCTTTAGCTCAGAGAATGCCAACTCATTTTCTTGCTAGGATTTAAGAGCTGTAAGTCAAAAATAAGTAAGTCTCAGAAAGGCTTACTAAAATAATAAGCCTATAATTCCATTGTGCCTCTTTTTTTTAATAATTGTAAAACATCCACTAAGAGACAGGTTATACAGTGAATAAAGTTCCTGGTCTGGAGTGAGGAAGACTCTTTTCCCTGAGTTCAAACCTAGCCTCAAACACTTACTATCTGTATGACCCTGAGCAAGTCACTTAACCCTGTTTGGCTTATTCTTCTTCTGTAAAATGAGCTGGAGAAGGAAATGGTAAACCACTCCATGTATGTATCTTTGCCAAGAAATCCCCAAATGGGGTCATGATTAGTTGGACATGACTGAAGAAATCACTGAACAAAAAATGAAATCTACTGTAATAAGTCTGAGTCCTAAGGTAAAGGACTTAGGGGGAAAGGGACTAAATGTTTCATTCCTGCCATTTCCCTCTTAAATGTCCCCCTAACTGGGATATTTAAGTACTAACCCTCAACAATCCTCTGCAAATATGGGTTACTTCTGAACTAGTAGCATATTCCTATTATCCTTGGGGGAAAGAAGCCTATTTGTGTTGTTTCAGGAAACCATCTACTATTTCTTTTAAATACAAATTCAAAAGGCCCCTATATTCATAAGTACTATGGGCTACTTGCACCTGTTGTGCTTTCAGAAGACAACAAGGCATTGTCTGGACAGAGGTAAAGGACAAAGTAGGGAAAGGTTGTCCAGACAGATCCAAGAGAAAACTGTGAAGTTAGTGAAATTTTCTTTTTCTTTATTTTCCTTCCTCCTATCTTAACAATATTTCCCCTTCCCAACATCCCCATACATTCGCTTTCTCTCTTTCTCTCTCTCTCTCTTTTACACACACACACACACACACACACACACACACTCCATAGGTTAGGTAGTTGGACTGCATAGATTAGGTTTTGGAATCAGAAGACCGAGAATGAAAATTCAGCTCTTCCACTTAGTAATTGTGTGATCTTGGGTAATTAACTTAATTTCTCAAGGCCTCAGTTTCCCTACATGCAAAATAAGAAGTGGGACATTGGAAGCTGTTGGAAGCCTGGAGATCAGGTCCCAGAAGGGAAGATGATCACAACATTGACTGATGTAAAGGCTTGGTAAGGAGTAAAATGGAGAGCACTTGAAGCACCACCAAAGCAAACATGGCCTGCTTCAGTTTTGCCCTGAAGTGGACCTTGCCCCACTAAACTTATATTCATGGAACAGTCCTTTTACTCTTTTCTGGAATTAGAGAACTTGGGTTCAAATTCCACCTCTCTGAAAATGACTACTTACGTGACCTTGGGTCAGTCACTGAACTTCTGTAGGCCTCAGTTTTTTCATCTTTCAAATAGCAGATTTAGACTAGATGGCATTCCAGGTGTACATCTATGACCCTATGTCTCTGTCATTTCAAGCTAGATGAGATTTTTAGAAATCTAATCCAAAGCCTTTATTTTACTGATTAGGTAAATGAGACTCAGAGAGAAGAAATAATTTATCTAAGGTAACATAGCTAGTAGAGGTAGGCTTTATACCCAGGATCCTCTGATTTGGAGTCTTGTGCTCTTTCCACTGAAACATGCAACATTCACCTTATTTTTTCCACTCACTGAATCTTCTCTATTTTGGGCAAAGCAGCTGTCTTCTCCAACTGACATTTTTACTCCTGCAAAACTGTTCAAACTGAGGGGACCCTTACAGATAATCTAGTGCAAATACTCAATTTAATTGATAAGGAAATAGAGCCTTAAAAAGGAAACTAATTTACCCCAGGGTATATCACAAGCTTTGTGACAAAAAGGTTAATACTGATAATAACTGACATTTATACTGTCCTTTAAGTCTACTAACCACATTTAAATATACTGTCTCTTTTGGTCCTCTCAGCTACCCTAGAGGACAGGTAATAGTATTCTAGGTGTGATATAGTATTATAATACTATAATAGTATTATAGGTAAAGAAACTGTAGCTCAGAGCAATAGATTGATTTGTCCATGCTTCTGAGTTCAACATAGAAGTCAAAAGACTTTAATGATGGAGTTCACATTAGGGAGCTTCAATATTCTGAGAAAAATTAAATTAGATTATTTACAAAAGTTAAGGGATAGGGTGGGGATAGGAGGTTCTGTGAGAATATGTTAAAGAAAGAGAAGTTTCAGAAACACCATTATGCAGAATGAGCCAAGGAATAGATAAGGGATGACTAAGATACGTAGGCCATTTCCACGAAGCTCAGGTAAAATAGCTTTAGGGACCAGTGCACTTCCTTCCCAACAAACCCCTACTTGTCCACTTTGAGGAGTGGGGAGAGGACCTCTCTCTCAAGTACAGAGACAGCCTTTTCTTCTCAGGGTAGATGATCTCCAAGTATCCTCCCAGGGCTAAAAGTCTACGATTGATCTCAGGAGGAATTCAATGGATATCCCCTCCCAGGTACTCTCTACATCACAAAGATACTCTCAAGAATAGAGTTCCTCCCCCCTACCCTAAGTTCCCCGAGAACATTTATCCTGGCTCTTACCTGACGCTGCCAGGGACAGGACAAAAACACCAATGAAGAAAAAATACAGGAACTTCATAGTAGAAGTGTGACTGCTATCTCAGAACCCAGAAATATGAGTGTTCATGGAGTTGCTGATATCTTAGGTGAGGTGTGTAAAGAATCTCTGAATTTATAGAGCTGTTATGTCCCCATAAAAGCAGAACTAATGCAATAACAACTCAATCCCTTCTGACACTCAGAAACCACACCCTGGCAAACCAAGAAATTAACAAATGTCTGTTTGACCACTTCACCAAACCAAGGACCACAAATATAACAGCATCAAAATTTCACAGAATTTCAGCCTTGCCAGGGATCTCAGAGGGCTTTTAATACAACCCATTACATGAACAGGAATCGTATCCACTAAATACTTATTATTTGACAAGTATTTTTCCAGCTCTTGTTTTAAGATCTCCAATAAGGGGAAACCTACCCAGATCTATGTACCTAGTTCTAATCTTTCTACTGAGCTTCAATGCTGCATCATTAGCTGTCTTTTGCACATCTTGACTTGAATGCAGTAGAAGCATCTTAAACTCAAGATGTCCAGATCAGAACTTATCTTTCACCTTAAAACCTTTTCTCAACTTTTCTATTACTGTCAAGAGACCATTATCCTCCCACTCGCACAAATTTGAAATCTTGGTATCATCCTCAACTCCTCACTCTCATCCTATTTTTACCTTCACAGCATCTCATATATTTCCCCTTCACTGACACAACTAACTTTTAACAGGTCCTCATCCCTCTCATGTAATTCAATGTCCTTCTAATGAGTCTCCCTGATCTAGGTTTTTCCCCAATCTATTCTCCATTTACCTTCCAAAATGATGTTCCCTAAGTGCAGATCTGACAGGGTTCTACCACCATTCCCTTCCAATAAACTCAAGCAATTCCCTACTATCTACATCCTACTGTCCTACACTGTCCTAGTTACTGTTTCTCACACACATACATAACACTATATCTCCACACTCCACGCATTTGCCCTGTGCCTGAAATGCTCTCTTTCCTCACCCTCAACTCTTAACTTCCCAGGATTCCTTTATGACTGAACTTCAATCACATCTTCTGCAGGAGGCTCTTCCTGCCCAATCCTCCAGAGGCTTCTCTCTTTTAAATATCCAATTATTTGAGTGTTGTCTCCCTTAGAGAATTTGAGAAGAACTGGGATCATGTTTTTGTCTTTGTATCCTCACAGTGGATTAGCACAGTACCTGGCACATAGTAAGCAAATAATAAATGCTGATCACCTGGCTGACATCATGAGGCACTCTGTTCCACTTTAAATAACTAATTGTTAGGAAGTTTTCCTCACATCGAGGCCAAACTTGCCTCTTTTCAATGTTCATTGCTTCTAATTCTTACCTCTGGGATCAAACACAACAAGTCTATTCCCTTTTCTGCATGATGGCTTTGAGTCTTTTCTCCAGACTGAATACCCTCAGTTCTTTCCACTAATCTTCATAGGGAGTGTGTTAAGAAATGCCATCATTCTGGTTAACATTGCTCCTTACCTTGTCAATGTTTTTACTAAAATGTGCCTCCAAACCCTATTCCAGAGTACAGTATAGCAGAACATCCTCTGCAAGGTCCTGAATGCCAGTACCTATCTTAATGCAACCTAAAATTGTATATATTTTTCCTGACATATCACACGTATGCTTCAGTGTCATTTTTTTGTCATTAATTAGTGAGTAGGGGCCATTTGCCAAAGGCACCTAGCTTTCCAAGCTTTCAGTGGTGGAATGGCATCTTTTAGGGTCAGTCTTAGAACTTCCTAAAAAGACCTTCAGCCAATAAAGGGCCTCTGTCTGTCTCTGGAACATCAAAAGGGAGCTGGGTAGCAAAGTTGGTAAAGCTTTAGAAGTGGGGTCAAGAAAACTTGAGTTCAAGCACTACTGATTAAAGAGATGAAAATAAAAACAACTCTGAGGTACCACATCACACCTATCAGATTGGGTAACATGACAAAACAGGAAGATGATAAATATTGGAGAAGATGCTGGAGAGTTGGAACACTAATTCATTGTTGGTGAAGCTGTGAGATGATCCAACCATTCTGGAGAGCCATTTGGAACTATGCCCAAAGGGTTACAAAAATGTGCATATCCTTTGATTCAGCAATATCGCTTCTAGGACTGTATCCCAAAGAGATCATAAAAATGGGAAAGGGTCCCACATGTACAAAAATATTTATATCTTTGTGGTGGCCAAAAACTGGAGATCAAAGGAATGCCCATCAATTGGGAAATGACTGAACAAACTGTGGTATATGAATGTAATGGAATACTGTTGTGCTATAAGAAATGATGAACAAGAAGACTTCAGAGAGGCCTGGAAAGACATATATGAACTGATGCTGAGTGAAAGGAGCAGAACCAGGAGAACTTTGCTCACATCAACAACCATAATGTGTGAGGAAGTTTTCTGGAAGACTTAGAACTTCATTGCAATACAAGGACTTAAAAAAATTCCCAATGGACTCTTGAGGCAAAACACATTCCTCATCCAGAGAAAGAACTATGGAATTGGATTGCAGAATGAAGCAGACCATTTTCTTTTGCATTATGTTTTGTTTTGTTTTATGGTTTCTCTCATTCATTTTAATTCTTCTACGTAACGTGACCAAGGTAAAAATGTATTTAACAGGAATATATGTGTAGAACCTATATAAGATTGTACAAGGTCTCAGAGAGGGAGTAGGGAGGGAGAGGAGAAGAAGGGGAAGGGAGGGGGGGAAATCTAAGGTATATGGAAGTTATTGTAGAACACTGAAAACAAATAAAATAATTTAATAAAAATAAAAAGAAAGAGAGAGAGAAAGGAAGGAAGGAAGAAAGAAAGAGAGAGAGAGAGAAGAAGAAAGAGAGAAATGAATAAAGAAAAGGAAACAAGTTCCAATGTGGCCTCCAATACTAACCCTGAGTAAGTCACTTAGTCTCTGTCATCCTCTGCTTTCTCAAGTCTAAAATGGAAATTATAATAGTACCTACCTCCCTAAGCTGTTGTGAGGATCCAGTGAGAGAGTATTCATAATGCGTTTAGCACAGTGAATAGTATATAGTTAAGTGTGTAAAAAGTAAATGTTTGTTTCCTGCCTGCCTGCCTGCCTGCCTTCCAAAAGACATAGTTCTCTCAGCTCAGTTGCCTAATGACAAAATGTTCATCTCCTGGCAGCTCTGGCCCTTTAGGGGAAACTGTTTATTTGTTTGTAGGAAAGGCATCATGTCTTATATTTCTTTGACCATCCTGAGAGGCTAATGCCACAATATGTTTTCAGGAGGCAATCAGGAATAGTGGAACAGGTACTGATTCTGGCCTCAGAATTGTTGTTTTTTGACTCTTCGTGACCCCACTTGGGATTTTCTTGGCAAAGAAACAGGAGTGCTTTACAACTTCTTTCTCTAACTCACTTTACAAATGAGGAGACTGAGGCAAACATATTTAAATGACTTACCTGGCATCACTCAGCTAGTCAGTGTCTGAGGCAAGGCTTGAGCTCAAGAAGATGAGTCTTCCTGACAGCCCTCTATCCACTGTGCCACCTAGCTGCCTTTTGAGAGGGCTTAGCAACTTTAAAATGGAATGTATAGTCTTAAATTGGGGGAAATTGTTTTTTTAACCCTAAAAGATCAATTTATGTGAATAAAATGTTATTTAGGGGAAGAAAAGTCAAAAGCAAATAAAAATTTTCCCAATATTTCTGCCTTTGTCTTTATTACCGCTTGCTAGGACTACTGTTAAACAACTGGTCTCCCTGTCCTCTACTGTCTTCTCCACATCTATCCATTCTGCATACAATTATTAGATTAGGCCTCTTAAAGGACAGGATAGGGAGTGGTAGTGAAAACGAAAAGGAAAGTGAGCTAAATTTCTAACACTTGGAGTTACCTTCCAGGTCCACTCACTACTACCGCTGCCTGGGGAAAATGAAGCTTCTGGTGACTGTGTGCTCCAGACCATCACCACTCATGCTCTCTTTGACCAGCTGCTTTGCACAGTCCCAAGGCCCAGTCATTCAGCAAACTCAATTGGCTACAATAGATAAATATAGACGTAGTGCAGTATATACACAGTATACACACACATTTGTATGTATTCGTATTTTTATGCTAACTGGTACCAAATCCTTGATGATGGCTTCATTGGTGCAACAATTCACATGTCCCAGGGAGGGGCTTTATATTTAGTCCCTGGTAGTTATATTTCCAGGAGAAGCTATATAATTTTATTTGATGCCTACAATGTCTAGTCTCTTCTAGTTTTTAAAAGGAAGTATTCAAGATGTGTAAGGTGTGCATTAAAAATTAGGCTTCTGAGTAGTGTTCAAGCCTTTGACTTCTTTCATTTCATTAATCCTACTGTTTTTCCCAATGTGTGTGTGTGCTCACCTTTTCATTGAAGAAGTTGAGAATCAAGGTATATGTGGATTTAGTTGGGGTTAGGGGTTCTTATCAGGTTCTGCATAGAAATTTTCTGTTTCTTCATCCTCTGAAACAGATGTTGGCACATAAGCTGCCAAACACAGACGACTTCTTTGGTTTTTAAAGCTCTCAGCAGCTTGACCCTAAGCTATATTTCCATTCTTATTATATATTATTCCCTTTCTCATTCTCAACAGATCAGCCAAATTGGTCTTCTCCCTATTCATCACTCATGGCACTTAATCTCCCATCTCCATGACCTCCATGCTTGGCATGTACTTCCTCCTCATTTTTACCTCATTTATCCCTTACTTCCTTCAAGATGCAGCTCAAGCACCTCCTTCCACAGTAATCCTTTTCTGTTCCCCTAATTGATCATAATCTCCCTAACTACATTGTGTTTGACTACTTTCGGTTTGCTTTGTATTTATTCCTTATATGTTCATTCAGTATACATTTATATATGTATATGTTGTACTCCTTCAGAGCAGAAATCATTTCAAATTTTGTCTTTGTATACAAAGACAGAGCTGGAACTGGCATATCTTAAGAACTTAATAAAAAACATGCTGATTCGTCAACTGATTAATTGAATATCTTCATTGTAGTCATTTTGCTTACACTTGTCATGATCACTTCAAGGGCAATTGACCAAATACTCCACAAAATTCTATGTCTTGTTCTCTTGTGGCACATAATGAAACCGTCTCTTAATTCATCTGTTTTTCTGGAGGTTCAGTAATAGGCCAGAATGTCAATATAAATAGAGTCTAATTCTTCTAGTAGCAGAGCATTTGTTAACTGCTGAACAAAATCTCACTTCTTGAGTACCAGGAGTTAAACCAATGTCAAATAAAATTCTGTAGCATCCCCTGAGAATGTAGCTTTCAGGGACTGAATGTATATATAGCCCTGTAGGAAATGTAGTTTGCTACTCCACCAGTAAAGCTGTCATCAAAGATTTGGATATTATAGTATGTGTGTGTGTCTGTGTGTGTCTATGTGTGTATGTATATATACATACAGACATATTATATATATATATATATATACATATATATATATACACAGTGGGTATGTGTACAAATATGTGCAGCATAAATACATATTATGTATGCATGTGTGTACATGTATATGTGGGTAGGTATGTATATATGTATTGTATGTGCATTACGTGTGTGTACATATACAATCCCACTTCCACTTAATGGTAAAAGAACAGAAAAGAGGACAGAGGATGCTGTCCTCTTCATAGACTCTCTAATTAATACATATAAACATACATATATTTATAATATATAAATATCTACATATATGTACATATATTTATATATACAGTATATACGTACAATATAGAAATATACTGTGTGTATATAATGAGTACAATATGTAGCGCACATGTACATATGTATGTGTTTGTGTGTACATGTATACATATATGCACCTGTTTGTGTCTACATGCACGTGTGTGTGCTGTGTGTAAATTAATTGTGTGGTTGTGGTTTGTCCTTCATTCTTGAAGAGGATGGTGATATCAGGAAGATGAAGCTATGACTTGCAGGTCAATTAGATTTAAATGAGGGAGAATTGTGCTAAGTCAATAGCGTCACTTTCTCCTTGGGAGCCATGTGGGTCCAGATATAGATCAGGACAACTGGAGATGGCCCAAGATGCACTAGGAGACCTTGGCCTTTTTAAGCTAAAGTCTTTCAAAGTTCTCACTTTGACTGAGGCAGCACCCATTCAGTGATTAAGACTATATAAGAAGGGAGCCAAGGGATGACCCCTTTAATGCCCCCCCAAAAAAATCAGACTAGGTGAGGAAGTCCCTCAGGGTTTCTGTCCAAAAGAGAAACAATTGCTATTTACATTCCCCTGGGCCACCCGGGCCCAAATAACAACCATTTAGTTATGCTTGGTTAGGGACCTATTGCTGGCCAATCAATGAGGGTCAGATCACTCTGGATTTAAGACACAGTCCTTAAGAAAAAATCTACCTACTAAACCCCAAGATATCTAGGCAGGTTTCAGCCTTCCAAATTTATCTTCCTTTTGTCAGAGCACCCTCAGACCCCATGTGGAAAGAGGAGAACAGGGGAGGGGAGGAGCTGAGTGTAGCAATTAAAGGGTAGTTAACAATAAGAGTCCTTGACCTGGGATTTCCAGTGCAAGTCAGCACCCACTTTACAACCTATAGCCTTTAGAGATTTGCCTGAAACACCAAGTAGTTAAGCAATTTGCCCAGAGTCACACAGTCAGTATGTGTCAGAGGCAGAACCTATGTCTCCCAGGCTTGAAGGCCAACTCTCTGTCCATTACTTCACAATTTTAACTTTACAATAATCCTATATGGGGTTCAGGGCAGGTATTTTTATTATCTCCCTACAGATGAGGAAACCACAGTTCAGAGATGACATAGTTTGCACAAATTCACCCAGAACCTGGCGCCAATGGGACTAGAAGTCATATCTCCTGGTTCTAAAGTCAACACAATTTCTCAGTACCATCTTCCCTCTCCAAAATGTTCTATGTTGGAACAGGAAGGAGAGGAGCAAGGAAATGCATCTTCATCTAGCACAGTGTAAAAAAAGCAATGATTTCCCTTTTCAAGAACCACTGAAACTAATAATGGGCAAAGCTCAAACCATGCCAGGTTTGTCCAGGTAATTACTACCTCTCACTAACAGGAAATAATCTAGCTAATATAACTCTAAAGCCACAGTTTGATCATTTTACTAAATCTTCTGAACCCCTTCCCCAGTAACCATCCAGTGAGTGACTGTCGTTATTTCTCTCCCAAGGGAACCAAGGAAAGTTGAGTGAAAATCCTGGAAGATTTGTGAAGCATTAACTGCTGAAGAGTTAATAAGTATGTCAAGTAAGTAATAACAAGTATTAGCTTATTGTGACAAGAACCTTATTAAAAATAGCATGTGAATTTTATCTTCCATTATAAAATACCTCTTTAAAACCTTAGTGGACTTTTTCTCACATTCTCTTTTTTTTTTTTTTCTGCAACTTCTCCTTCTCCCCATTCACTAACTTTTCTCATTCATGAAATTCTCTCTCCTCCTTTCCCCTCTTTCTCACTTTGAATAGTTCTGTCACTTACTAGCTATGCGACCTTAAACTCTTTGGATCTCATTGTCCTCATCTGTAAAATGTAAAGGTTGGATTAGATGACTTTTAAGTCTCTTTCAGCTCTCAGTCTATGATCCCAAGGTCTTTGAGGGATAAAGTTCTTCTCCCTGCCTTTACTCCATCTTTTCCTCTTCCCTTTTCTTCTTTTCCATACCTGTACCACTTTGATCTCCACCTTTCTCCATCCATTGTCCATTACTTGAATTGGAAATACATCTATGAATATTGTTCATTGCATTATTATGTTTTTTAACGTAACTTGAATGTTTTATTTTATTCTTTTAAAAAATAACCCAACGCTGAGCCTCTCACAAATTATATTTGGCTGCTTTTTTATGTGTATGTGGCCCTAGAAGTGGGTTTTTTTTATGTCAGTATCCCCTGAAGAAAAACATTTCCTTGGTCCTGACTGAGGTGCTGCTTCTCTCACTTCCTCTTTGCTCAGTCCTACCCCACAAACCGTTTCTCATTTCCCTGGCATATTCTCTGGTCAAACTTCATGACTAGTCTCCTGTATATTCCCTTAACCTCTTGCAAGCAAATGACAGTTAATTTTGTAACCCTCCTTTACAACTTTCCATTGCCCCAAGTTTCTACACCAGCACCTGCTGATTTTCTGTCCTAAAATCTTTGAGTTAAAGAGTCACTGAAACTGTCCATCATATGAAATTGGATTAACATTATTGCTTAGGAGCTTTCTTACCTAGGCCTTCCTTTCTGATCTTCTATTCTTTAAAGGTCATTTTGGTCTGACATATGTCATCTATTGGTGGGTTGTTGTCCTTTGTTCTCGAAGAGGACCAAAATGACATCACCATGATAAAGTGAAATTTCAGTGTATACGACTGTGGCTGATCAGAACAATATGAACTTGTAATGCTCTATCACAGATTGGGCACAGATAGTCCATGTGAACATTTGGGGTGGATATTCCAAATATGCACACTGGATTTTGTACTGTCTATAAGTATGTGTAATCATCTTTGCAGACATTTTTTACATTTTTTTGTGTTTCAACTGCAGAGCGGGATTCCCTACCTGCCACGGTAATCAGGTCAGGATTGGGTAAGTAGACAATTTTTAGGGCACCTTTTCTAGCCCCCTTCCTCACAACAGAAGGTGAGCAGTGTGATCTTTAAAAGGCTGCTCAGACACCCAGGGGGCTGCCAAGTCCCACAGCTGCTTCCAGAGAGAAACAACACTATGACCTGGGTGGCCTGTATGCAAAGTTGTGACTACAGTTCCAAGTGTATCCACACCTGCTGCTTCATCACTTGCCTTGCACAGGACTTTGAGGTATAATAGTAAAATGGTATGGGTGATGTCTTTTGATTCATGGGTAAATTGGATTTAAGTGAAGCAGAGTTACTCAAAGTCATCAGCTTCACTCTCTCCTGTAGAGCTATCATAGTCCCGTGGCAGGTCAGAATCAAGATGACTGGTGATGGTCCAGGATACAGTGGATGACGTTGGTGTCTTCAGTGTCTAACCAAGCTCAAAGCCCTCCACATTGCCCTCTTCAGTTGCCTTCATGGCCTTTGGAACAAATTGTTCTCATCTGCCCATTCCACCAGGGGAAGTCTTCACATGCTTGGGATAGATACCCCCTAACTCATCCATGGGTTTGAAACCCTTCAATTACCCTCAACTTGGTTTAGCCCATATGCTGAAACAGTTTACCAGGTTGTGGCCGCTGTGCATGCTGTAGCTTCTTGGAGCCACAAGTGAGAGCTGGATGGAACAGGTGGACACCAAAGGTGAAAAGAAACCCAAAAAGTACTCTGTAGCCATCACACCAAAAGTACTGATCCTCCCTGAACACACCTTACACCCCAATGTCATCTATAGAACCTATATGGACAACCATTCTAACCTTAACCTCTGGCCACAACAAATAATAGAGGACCATGGCTGTAAGAGACTCAGAACTATTTTTTCTACACTCCCTGCTTTATGAAGTTTTTTTTTAGTATCCCCAGAAATGGCATGTGTAGAAGCATTATGACCCAGAGACACTTACCCACATCCTCACTATGAGAATTTCTCTGGAAGCAGAGGTCTTTCACCACAAATCCTATCTCAGCCAACTGTTCCCTGCCAGGGACTGTTGGTCTTGTTTTGCTGCTGCCTATCTGTCTGTCTGTCTGTCTCTCTGTCTGTCTGTCTCTCTGTCTCTGTCTCTCTCTCTGTCTCTCTCTGTCTCTCTCTCTCTGTCTCTCCCTGTCTCTCTCTCTCTGTCTGTCTCTCTGTCTCTCTGTCTCTCTCTGTCTCTCTCTCTCTGTCTCTCTCTCTCTCTGTCTCTCTCTCTCTCTCTCTCTGTCTCTCTCTGTCTCTCTGTCTCTCTCTCTCTCTGTCTCTCTCTGTCTGTCTCTCTCTCTCTGTCTGTCTCTCTCTCTCTCTCTCTTTCTCTCTCCACCCACTCCCCCAATAATGATGATCTTAGCTTAAGAGCACAAATAGGTGAAAGTTGAAAACAGGTAACTTTGATGCACATATTTTCTTACTTGATAGTTGGCAGTGTTTTATTTTTGTCTTTGTGTGTGATTGCCTAACATGGTATAGTGTCTGTCTCATAGAAATCACTTCCTAAATAAATTGTTGATTGATAGATTTATTTATTAAAGACCATCTTCCTAATAGCAAGAATTATCCCAAAAAGGAATGGGTTACCTTAAGATGTAGAGTTTTCTTTGGCTTCCTTAAAAGTCTTCAAGCAAAGATTGCTTCTGCAGGGATTTTATTGAAGGAATCTTTGTCCTGGTATAAGGACACTAAATGGCATCTGAAGTAGCCCCTAATTCTGAGATTCTGTTATTCTTTTTGCACCAACTACAGGCTAAGAGAAAAAGTCATATGTACAAATGTATCTCAGACTAAATATTAGAACTTCCTGTTTGCATAGTTAGAGGAAATGGGTAGGTTCATGAGAAACCATCAGGTCTATAAGAGTCAGAGAATTGGGGTCTTTATGCCTCAAGGATCATTGGATCAGAAGTTTAGAGCTGGAAAGGACCTAAAAGTTATTTAGTCCAACCATTCTATTTTACAGATGAGGGCAATGGGATTCCAAGAGTTAAAAGATCATATAGCTAATAAACCACAGAGATGAGATTCAAACCCAGGCCATGTAACTCCAAATATAATGCTACCTTACAAGAGCAGAGGGTTGTTTTTGTTATAGCATCCCTGCCTCATTGTTTACTCCACACTCTAAGGAAGGAACGCCATTAATTTCCTATAACTCTCAGTATCCACCCAAACTTCCATGTGAGATTCAGCTCCCTATACCCAAAATAGGCTGTGGTTGTAGTGATGAGGGAAAAAGTAAGTATTCAAAGAAAATACTTAATAACTGTGTGACTCTAGGAAAACCACTTATTTTGCCTTACTTTGCTTCAGTTTCCTCATCTGTAACTTAATAACACCTCCCTCATAAGGGTGTTATGAAAATAAGAAAATATTTGTAAAGCATTTTATGAAACTGACAGTACTGTATAAATGCTAGCTAGCATTATTATTTAAAAGGGGAAAGTGGAAGGTATGTGCATTATAGACATTTTAATTGATTATTCATTCACCCAACTAACATAATTTTATTATTTATTATGCCTGCTGTATTCCAAGTATTGCAGTAGGCCCCAGAGACAGAGACAAAAGCTTAAATCACTACACTCAAGGAACTTATTATATTTTATTGGGGTAGTACATACATACAACAAGTGTCAGAATCAGGATCTAACCACAGGTCTTCTGACTCCAAGACCAGCAGCGACCTTTCCTTGATCCCATGTTACTGCTTCACCTAACAGAATCTGGTGGGGATTTTTTAGGTGTCATATAAACTCATTGTCTATTGTAACTTTCAATATTAATGAAGTTTCTCTATCTCTTTTTGTTATTACTTTACTAAGTTCTGTAAAGTATCCCTTCAATAATTTAATTGGTATAGCATTAAAGTTACCAATGAACATCTTCATCATTTTTATTTCATTTGCAAGGTCTAGCCATGAGCAATAAATACTCTTCCAGCTATTTAAGTTATTCTTTATTTCTTTCAAGGATACTTTGCAATTGTATCTCTAAAAGTGTTTTTCATGCTTTGGAAGGCTGATCCCCAAATACTTAATGCATTTTATAGTTGTTTGGTATAGGATTTCCCTTTCATTGTAGGTATGGCTCTAAAGCTATCACCCTCTTAGGTCAACATTGGGATGATAGGACATTATCAAATAACTAATAAGAAAGAAGGGGCATTGCTTTGTCTTAAAATAGCAAAGAGGTGCTACAAGGATACAGCAGTACCTAGCTTCTCTGGACGCCCATCTTCATCTGGAAATGCCTCTAATCAGTAGATAGATTTATCAATTAAAGATCATCTTTCTAACAGCAAGAATTATTACAGAAAGGAATGGGTTATCTCCAGGATATGGAGATCTGTGTAGTCTCAGATACCCACTAAGTCTAAGAAACTTGGAGTCCACATGACTGTGGCCAGAATACTGAATTAGAGAAAATGGGACCAATCATATTTCACAGGGAAAGGAAACTGCACCAGGAAAGCTAAGAGAGAAGCTGAGGCCAAAGGAGGTCGTGTAGTGATTGTCTGTGGGGAGGAAACTATGTCAGTGAAGACTGGGTCATCAGGGAGAGAAAAATGCTGCTTCTATCATATACCATCTCTTGGTGGCAATGTCCTAAGAATTTTTTTAGAAGAACTTCCACCTTTTAAATGTTAATAGGGTTTTTACTGGACAGTCTTCTCACTGAGGATAGTATTAAGCAAAGCTGAAAAACCAAACAAAACCAAAACAAAAATGAAGACCATGTCCCAAATCTTTTACTCAATAATTTTCTCATGATGGACTGTAGCAAGCTGGGAGTGGGAGGGAGAAGAGGAGAGGATGGAAGGGAAGGATAAAAAATATGAAGAACAAAAGCCAGAAATTCTAGGCCTTTCCTCCAATCCTTCAGCAGGACCAAATCTCAGATCTTTCACTCCTCCTCACATAAAACATTTTTAAAATTTAATATAAAAAGAAAAAAATTCAAATGCACAAAAAATACAAAAATGTTTATTGCATTGAATTAAATTGAGACTAAACCATTCACTCTTCCTGCTGCTTTTTCAGCAACTCTTTATCTGTTGTGTTCAGAGATGAAGCTGATTCACATTGAAGATACCATGAACTGAACCAGTGAGAAGGCAAGGCCTTTCCTTCCATTCTCACTCTCTTTTACCCTCACTACAAGAAATGGAGATGTTGGTGTTTATTTCTGTTGTTTTTTGTTTGTTCACCTCAGTTTTAGGTGCTTCAGGTGATCCTCAAGGGATCCAGGAGTTTGAACCTTGGCAACCTTGGAGTCAGAATTGTAGGTGGGATGGTGCAACCAGCCAAACCAGCTTGGAAGCCCTGAGAAGCTAGAATGCCTGGTTTTCAAATGAAGGTGAGTTTTGGACTATGTTCTATGAGAACCAAGCTAAACTATGAACGCAATTCCCTAATTTCCCCCACACTCTTTATTTCTTTCTTTCCCCTCTCCAGAGACTGAGTTGGTGTAAGGAGGGAGGCAGATTATGCCTCCCAGTGATTGGGGGAATAAATTTGCATGTCTGTGATCATACCTTCTGAAATAAATATTTTTCTTGTTTTTGGCTAATAGAACCAGGATACATTTGAGGGGAACACCATCTGTTTGGGCTGGAGCCATTTGCAGAAAGCCTAGACCCCAATCCTCTTAATGGTACTGGAGAACTCTGTGGGGGGAATAAAAATATAACCTACCTGGCCTTCAGGTAATGGAGGCCAAAGTGACTGACTCAAGTCTGCCTAGTGAGGTGGGAGTCATAAGGGATATCTTGAAATGGGGAGGAGCTAAAGGACCTTTACTACCTCTGATTATCACAGATTTCCCAAGTACAATTTCACTACTACCCCCTTAGGCTGCTGATCAATTCCTTTCTTAGCTATTCAGTGTTTCAGAAGGAGCATACCCAAAGCTCTTTCTGGGAAAGGGTGTCATCATCTTCCATCCACTTAGAAGCAGAAAGTATATGGAGTTTCTTTCCATCAAACTCAGGGTACTTATTCAAACTTCCAACTATATTTGCCCTGAGGGCCTCTGGTGTCTCAATCTCCAACCTAAAATTTACCTACAAACTGCCCAAATCAGGTTATATATCTAAGATCACCTATAACTAAAGCTTAGGACTCCACCCAAAAGTCAGAAACTAATTGCCTGTAAGGCAAGCTGATAATAGAGTGAAGCTGGTCTAGGAGAAGTCACATAAATCCAATCTATCAAACACATTTCTTTTAGGACCTTCACTTTTTCCTTGCAGTTCTCCATAAGAAACTGGCTACAGTGGGAATTCATCTTTATGGGACCAAGTTTGAGTAACTCCTAATCTTAGCCACCTAAAAAGAGACAAAGTGTAGTCTGAATATGAAGTTTGTAACTGATTTAATTGACTGTAAAAATAAGTCTTCAGTAAGCTCCTCAAGTCTATGAAATTTTGACAGAGAGAATCTCTTCCTTGATCTATTAGACCATAGCCTCTGTAGTCACTTCTCTAGTGTTCCATCAAGTTGCTGTTTGAATTTATCTGTAACCCAGAAAAAGTTCCTTTGTCATAAAAACTGATCCATTCCATGCTGTTCCAGTGGAAGAATCACAATCTAGAGCTCTGACCACAGGGTACCAGGCACTCTCCCCACATCCAATCAAACCACCCTCCTCTTCCTTCTCTGTATTTGTGGAGCTCTTCCCCCAACTTTGCCATAAGTTAGCAGTGAAACCATCTGTCATCATGAACTATTATTCCCTTTTAGGTTTTGTTTTTGTTATATAGAAATGCTGTTGCGTTTTTTGGGGTTATTTTTGTTGTTTTGTTTTTGGTTTTTTTGAGGCAACATAGTAAGTGTCTGTAATGGTCATTTAAATGGAAAGATCTTTCTCATTCATTAATAGGCCCATATGATCTACTTAAACCATCTGGAAGCCTAAGTCACATGTGGTGAGAGGAGCTTGCTGAACTGGTAGAACAGGAAGGGTAGAACAGAACCCAGAGGAGGTGAGTGAGCTAGATCAGGTCAGAGGGAAAAGAACACAGGTTAACTAATAAGGCTAGGCTCAGGCTTCTGACAGTTTATAGTGAGAAAGCCCTGGCTGAGGCGGAGAGGTTTGGAAATGGCTTTGCCTCCTGCGATGATCATGTTTATTAACTTCTTGGTCACTATGATAGACTTTGCTTTCTGGTTCTAAGATGTCACTTTCTGGTGTCTAAATAAATGTTTTTCTTCGGCCTTCTATATAGAGAGTCTTTAATATTTTGCGATTGAGAACTACACTGACATATTCATAGTTACTTACCACCAGTGCTATGAATATTTCCTTGGCGATACAGTGTCTGAGGTCAATTCCCTCTATAACTATACTTTGTAGAGGTTTCAGTATGAAAGGCTTTTTTTCCTTATCAAGATAATGTGGTTTTGCATGTTTTTATTCTTAGTATGGTTAATTATGATAATTGTTTTTTCTAATGATTTCTAATGATTTAGCATCTTTGCATCCCTGTGGTTTAATCTTTCAAGCAGATATTAGTGATGACAATGTTCTGTTCTTCAAATGATAAAAATGATTTAAAAAATCATAGCAAATAGATACAAACCATATTCCAGGCCTTCATGTATTTTAAACTAGAGCTGTCAAACACACAGTCACAAGTGTTATTTTTAAGTCAAAATAAAGCTTGAAGAAATCCACTTCTGTGTGAGTTTTGGCATCACTCTTTCAGACTATTGATTCAGATGGCAACATAGTCTATGATTTAATAAAGAATCGGGTTGAGATTTTCCAGAATCATAGAATCTCAGAGGTCATCTATTTCAGCTCATAAATGACTGAGAATCTTCTGTAACATCATCAAAAGTGGGATTCCACCTTTGATTGAAGACCTCCAACAAAAGTAAATCTACCACCTCTCAAAGTATACCACTTTAGGTTTGGATAGCTTTAATTGTCTTTTTTCCTCTTACATAAAAGATCCTTCTCTCCTCTCCTGACTTCACTCTCCTATGTCTGAAAAATGGGTTCCATTATATTGAAAGAACCACTTCCTGATATCTCCTTCTGTGTTTGGTATCCATAGATTGTCTACTTCTTGCCATATTCGTTTTGATATTTTTTATACTTGGATGACCCAAGGTATGTTACAGCTGGGATTCTTGCTTCATTGGTCTAGATGATTGTGTGCCTTGGCAACTCAGAGTCTGTGATTTAGTCATTGCTACCACTGAATAAGTTCTGGACTTCGTTGACCCAATTAGCTCCTTGGGGCATCAACTCTTTTTCTTGGAGAAAGTCTGGGTGTCTTCGGCATAAATCCCAAAACTCCTCAACTTTACATCCTTGACTAAACTTCCTGGATCCCTTAACCTCAAGACCAAAACTCCTAATGCTTCCATGTCTCTGAGGCAGTTTGGATCAATAAATTTAGAAGCTGTTAATTCTGCACCCTAGTTATCTGTCCTTTTTATACTTCCATCACTGTCCAGATCCCCTTTTCTAATACCTATTTTCTTCTTTCCTATCTTATCCCAGATTGAAAGAAGTGACAAATTTTACTTCAATCACACCTGTAGGTCTTATATTAGAATGAAAGCTTGTCTCCTAAATGTAATAAATTAAATTTGAGATTTGCCCACCTAGATTTTCAATTGACAAAGTTTATTGGCTGTATATAAACCTAAAAAGAAAGAATGAACCAATCAGGAAGCCTTCCTTTGTAAGACTGTGATAGTCTACTTTGCAGTACTCAAGAAATCACTTAGCTAATATCTAAATGGATCTCCTTCCCCCATATCAGGTGATTAACCAGAAAACACATGCAAATAGATAGTAGAATCTTATTATTTGACCTATTTTGTTCCTATCTCTTGAAAATTTGAGTAATTAAACTCAACAGTCTATCCCGAGAGTTCACAATAGACATTCCCATTCATGGAAGTTGATTATGAAATGACTACCAATATTTGTAACCCATTATTTTCAACTTGTTTAAACTACAGACAATTTCATTCTTACACTTTTGTTCAGTGCCCACCATGTCCACTCCTCTTTATTATCTTTTTTAAAAAAAAGCTATTTATGATACACGATTCAGTTAGTCAATATACATTTCCTTGCTCTATAGAGGGCAGAAGCTGGACTCTCTCAGCTCACTGCATTTTGCATTCACTCCTCTGCCTGGTTTCAACTCCACAGAAAAAGATGCCTGGTTATAAGTACCCCCCTCATTTCCTGTCCTCCTCCCACCATCCAATTCCTGCCTCCTTTTATGTGTTGTCTCTCCCTTTAGATTGGAAGCTTTTTAGGATAGGGACTATCTTTTTTTTATTATTATTAACTATACCCCCAGTGCTTAGCACAGTACCTGACACATAGTAGGTGCTAATAAATGTTTATTAGATTGGATTGGACAATGTTTAGGCTTCTGAGTAACTGACAAGCCTTTCATTTCTTTCATTTTTAGATCCTGAAACTTTTTTTTTAGAATGCATGCTTTGTCATCCTCTCCTATGACCATCCTCTTATACCAGGTTAATGTCAACTTAATTTGGAAGGCCCTGTCAAATTCCCCATAGACTTCTTCCCCTTCTGTTGAAGCAAACATTGGAACATATGCTTCAGTGATCTTAATGTTGGTCTGTTTAATTATTCTTATCAATACAGCCAATTAACAAGCATTAATTAAATGCCACTATTTGCCAGGCACTATGTATGTTAGATGCTGGAGATATAAAGGCAAACACTAAATAATCCCTGCTCTCAAGGTGAGATAACGCAGAATTACGAAATCATAAAGTCCAGAGCCTGAAGAGAGGAGAGGCTATACCTATTGTTTTGTAGATAAGAATACTGAGGCCAGTTTAAGGTTAAGTGATTTGCCTGAGGTCACACAGACATTTGAACCCAAGGGCCTCTGACTTCAGAAACAGTCTTACATACATAAACAAATACAAAATTATAAAAGAATTGACTTCTGAAAACCTAGAATCTAATCACAGAAAGTAGGGAGCCAAATGTGGCCTTTCTAGGTGATTCCCTCATAAAGTCCCTTCAAACACATCCAGTCAATTGAAAAGGGGACAATGTTATTGACCTGATGCCTCACATCCCTACTCCATCCCCTTCGCTGCCCCACTCCTGGCTCTGGAGAAGAAAGTGAAGCTGGTGACCTTGCACATCCCCTCACTCAAATCAAAGTCAACTGCAAGTTACATCATTATTTTCCTGATGCTATGGTCCTCTTCAAAAACAAAGGAGAAACACAACCTGTGAGTACACCAAGTTGCCTGAATGGGGACCTAACCAATTGGTTAACTCAGCTCATCCTCTCCCTCTCCTCCTCTGCTAAAGAAGGTAAATTTGGGGTTTATTGGCTAGATTTCTTCCTTCCTTCCTTCCTTCTTTCGTTCCTTCCTTCCTTCCAACGGATCTCAATAGCAACTGTTTCTCTTTCTAATAGCAACACCGAGGGTCTTCCCCTCCTGGCTTGATTTGTTTTTTCCCTTTTTTTTATAATTAAAGGGGCCATCCTTTGACTCACTTCTTAAAGAGGCCTATTCACTGAATTGGCGTTACCTCACTCTAAGTGAGTACTTGAAAAAGGTGTTAGCCTCAAGGGCCAGGGCCTCCCATCCTAGGTCATCTCCAGTCATCCAGATGAATGTCTGGCCACTGGACCCAGATGACTCTGGAGAAGAAAATGAGGCTGGTTACCTTGCACAGCCCTCCCTCCCTCAAATCAAAGTCAACTGCAAGTCATGTCATCATTTCCCTGATGTCATGGCTCTCTTCAAAAATGAAGGACAAACACAATCTGTGAGATATTTTTAAAAGACAATGGATTAATTTAAAAAGGGACAGTCTGAGTAAGGTCTGGGAAAGGCCAGACAAAAAGAAAGGAGACAAGAAGAAAATACACAAAGCTGGAAGAAATCAGCAGCTCAGGCAAAAGCCTAGACTGGAGTACCTGCGGTCTCAAGGCCACATGTGGCCCTCTTCATCCTCAAGTGCAGTCCTTTGACTATACCCAATTTGTCCTATGAAGTTAGGGTTTAGTCAAAGGGCCAAAACTGAGGACCCAAAGGGCCACAGGTTTCCCACCCCTGGCCTAGGCAAATAATCAAACCAATTCATTAATTTATCTACCTTTCGCAGGAAATCCTATGAGCTTTTTCCATTTAGATACAACTTCTTTGTAGGTTCTGCCTTCCTTCGTAAAAAAGACAAAGATCATACACTGACCAGTGTACTACAGTGAAGTCACAAGCTATGTCTTTGATAGATATGAATAACAGAGAGGTGGGTTAATTCAGATATTCAGAAGAGGTGGATTAAAAAACCATACCTCTGCATTCATTTTGATTCAAATTCATTTGCATGCTAAATCAGAGAGGACCTTGGGAATGATTAACCCTAAAATGGTTCTCTAGAATAGTGGTGCCAAACTCAAATAGAAATGTAGGTCACTCAACTGTACATAAGGATCACTGCGGGCTACATGTTGCCACATACTGATATTACCTATGTTCTATTGTATATTAATTTTGTTAAATATTTCCCCAGTACATATTAATCTGATTCAGTTATGCTCAGGAGTGTTAGAGGCCAAATGTGACCAAAGAGCCCCAAGTTTAACATGCTTGATTCTAGAATCATTCATTTCCACTTAGCCACAAAGACCCTGAAGAACACATTTCATCCTAGCCAAGTATATAGCTAGATTTTGGTGAGCTAATTTTTATGACTATTACCAAAAAGCTCTCTGTCTTTATCAGGTGGATATTCTAGACATACTAACTTTGTAATGAAGAGCTGAGATAAACTGTGGTTGGCCTTGAAGATGTGATCCCAGGAGCTGGCATCAAGAATCAAAGTCTAGCGAAGAATGTGTACCCAGTAGCCAGAAGCCATTATAAGGTCACATGAGAACAATTGACTAATACCCACCAAAAGAACAAGAAACAGTGCCCAGAGGTTACAACTGTGCCCAGCAGCCACCACAGGACCAGTAAAATGTCACTCAGCTAAGACTAAAACACTACAAGAACAATGAGAACCAGCATTGCTATGTATCTGAGGGGATACAGGCTCTGGAGACCCCCTTGAACTCTCCTTAATCCCCTCAACTGACCTTTCATCATTGCTACACCCAGTTCTCTGCTACCCTTAACCTAGCCCAGGTCTTCATTGTCTATTACCTCCAGATTATTTTGGGTTGCTTCCCACCCTTGATCCTATCTAAACCCCATTCTCTTGGTTCCTAGCCTCCAATCAACTGGCCACTCCCATCAAGATTCTCCCTAGACCCCCTCCTCCAATCACTCCAGACTACTTGGCCAACCCCAGATCCCTCCCACAGTCTTTCTGTGGATAAGATCCATCTTGTTTTCCTGAAAGTGCTCAGATTCCTTAAAAGTCTAGCCAATGTTCATATTCAATCTGACCCACTTACACTAATGATACAAATGCTTAGATTCCTTAAGAGTTTGGCCAATATGGTGAATCTTTAATAAAACTTATTTTTCTTTGACTGAAAGAAGGCTTGGGTCAAATTCATCTGGGTAGGACCCATATGTCACTATTTCAGACCTTAATATGTGAAATGGAAATGACCCATTGGTAGATAGCATGCAACAACATTACCCAAGGGCATGGGCAGACTTGCCTCATTAGAAATATGAGTCTCTTAGCAACCCTGAAGTGCTAGAGGTGTGTTGCCCCTCTACAAATGTGGCCTAGCTTCATATATTCACTATGTATGTGTTCATCATGCAAGATGTTTATGGTCTTCCACTCTCCACAGTGATTGGGTGTATTTTGAGGAGCATATACCCTAGACAGCCATTGTTGCATTGTGGATAAAGATCTGGTCTCAGAGTCAAGAAATCTGAGTTCAAGACCTATACCTGACTTATGCTGGTTCTGTGACTCTGAGAAAGTAACTTAGCTTCTCATCACTTCCAGATACCTCTCTGGCAACCAATCAATAAGCATTTTCTAAATGTCAGACACAGCTTAACATGGCACTACTTATTAGGTATATAAAGATTTTTTATTTTTGATGAAAAACTTTTTATTCTTAAAGACTTTACATCCTGTCAGGAGAAACAGTATGTATGTATATTGAAGCAGTTAGGTGATACAGTGGTTAGAACACTGAACTTGTTTATCAAAAAGAACTAAGTTTAAATCCTACCTCAGATATTTCCTAACTGTTTAACTCTGGGTAAGTCATTTATCCTCTGCTTCAATTTCTTCAGCTATATAATGGGGATCATAGAAGCACCTACTACTATGCTGTTGTTGTAAGGATCAAATTAGATAGTATTTGTAAAGCACTTAAGCCTGACACATAGTAGGTATCATATAAATGTTTGTCCCTCCCTTTCCACATATATGCCGGATAAATAAAAATCAATTCAAAGTAGCTGAATAGAAGACAGTTGAGTAGGGTTTTAGCAATTGGGAAGATTATGTAGAAAGTGATACTTGACCCAAGTCCTGAAGGAAGTGAAACTTTCTATGAAGTGTAGTTGGGGAGGGACTTTATTCAGGCATGAGGCATGGCTAATTCAAGGAAAGGCACAGAGATGAGACACAGAGTACCGTTTGTGAGAAATAGGGGTCTATTTGGCAGAATTATAGCATGTAGAGAGAAAAGTAACGTATAATGAGACTTGAAGGGTACATTAGTGACAAATTGTTAAGAGCTTTAAGAGCCAAAAATTTTAAAAAAATAAAATAAAAAGGTATTTGTATTTTATTTTAGAGATAATGGGGACTAGCACTTATTAAGTAGGACAGTGTCCATCATCAGACCTGAGCTCTGCAAATTGTAGCAAAGGTGACAATTTGCACTGGTGGAGGAAGTCCGTCACTGGGAGTTCCCTACACTAATGAAATAACAAAGACCTGTTGTTGATTTTTTTTAATGCCTTAAGTTTATGGGGGCAACATTTTATTTCAACTATTTATTGACAATGATGAAAAATGATGAAAATAGTGTTGGAGACTGTGGAGAGACAGACATACCCATGCATTGCTCATGGAGCTGCACTTTGATAACATGACTGTGGAAACCAATTTTTTAAATTATGCAACCAAAGTAAGTAAAATATCCAAATTTTTTGACCCAGAGATACAAGGGAAATCTAATTACTGTAATAACAAGCAAACAAAAAAAAATCCCCCAAACCATAATGAGGAATCAGTAAAAGTCTGAAGTGAAGCCAATGATTATGATCACCTTATCATGCACTGGAAGGGAGATAGGAGGAAGCTTTATCATGTTAACAAAGTATCAACAAAGGGTCTAATAGTAATTTAAAACTAACATTTTTAAAACATAAGCATCTACTCTCTCTCTCTCTCTCTCTCTCTCTCTCTCTCTCTCTCTCTCTCTCTCTCTCTCTCTCTCTCTGAAACTCTGTGAATTTTACATTCCCAATTTCTTTCTTCCTTTCTTTCTTTTCTTTCTTTCCTTCATTCATTCCTTACTTAATTCCTTTCTTCTTTTCCTTCCTTCCTTTCTTCTTTTAGTGGAACTGTGGGTTTGTTGGTATAAGAAGTTACCAGTGAATAAATAATTCCCTCTGCTAAAGCTGTTCTCAGGCCCCTGCTCAGGAACTTATAGTTTTAGTGAGTTGAGGTGGGGACAGGGTGAGGAAGAAGTGTACTGAGTCACACAGCCACTATATATGAAGGACAAGATTTGAGCCCAGGACTTCTTGACTCCAATACCAGTGCTTTATCTACTATCCTACCTATCACATATTAGGTTTGTAGTAAATAAATGCATGTTGAATTGAACTACATAGTACTTTATGGTTTACAAAGTGCTTTCACACGTATATTAACTTACTTCTTTTGATCCTCATGACAACTCAGTGAAGGAGGAAGGCAAGGAGTCAGACTAGAAACATCCATCCATGCCATGCAAGGTCTGTTGAGAGAGTTAACTTCCATCCAGCTTGCAGTAAGGACCTTATGATAATATTACTTTTGCCATAGGCCAATCCCTCCACTACAACTCCTCTCTACTACAATCAACTACCATCTAACCTCCAGTTAGAGGCTATGGTTATCCCATCTAGAAGGGAGTTGATGACATTTTGACAAGAAGTCTTAAAAATCTTTGTGGTGTTTAACTTCTGAAATGTTAGTAAGATTTTCAAGAGTCAGTGATAAAGAGAATAAGCTGTGACAAGCACCTCAGTGTGTGAAGCTTACTTCTCATCATGAAACACCTACCTCAGAAGCTACTAGACATTCATTTTCTTCTCTTTGTCTCTTTTCCTCACATTTTTCTTTTTCCCCAATAGTCATTTTTTTCTCTTATTCCATTCACACATTAAAGGATCATAGATCTAGAGTTAGAAAGTTAGAAGTGATTGAATCCAATCCCTTCATTTTACAGATGAAAAAACTGAGGTTCATAAAAGTTAAGTGATTTGCCTAGAAACTCAACTCTTGTTTCTGAGATGGAATTTGAACTCAGGTTTTTCTGACTCCAGATCCAACCCTATATATGCCCTACCAGATTGCCTCTCTTTCATTTTCTTCTTTCCTCCTTCCTTTTTCGTATCTGAGGCTTTATCCCTGTTTCTCCTCCAACTTTTTGGCTTCCATTTTCTCATTTATTCTCCTTCCTCCACTTACCTTTCAGTCTCTTATCTTCAACTGCCCATTATATGGAACAGTAGCATATCCATCAATATAGATTTCTGTCCCCATTGTCCTTAATTTTGAAAGCATGTGTATGTTTCATCTGTATATTTCATTTATTTTTGAAAAACCCTCTCTTCCTCCCTCTAACACTGAACATCATTCAAATTAAATTTAAATGATTTTTATTTAAAATTAGCCCATGAATTACTTTTACTATACATCTATGACCCGTTTAGGAAAAAAAAATGGTTACTAGTTTCTAAGATGCTGGTTCTCTCACTTCCTCTTTGCTCAATTCTAAACCACAAACTGTTCTTGGTTTCCATGGCATATTCTTTAGCCAAAATTCAGAGCCTGGCCTTCTGTATTACTTTAACTATTTCTCTTACAACCAACTGGCTGTTAATTATGTAAGCTTCTTTTGCCCCCAACTTCCTACGAAGAATATTGCCCTAAGTTCAACATCTGCTAACTTAATTTCCTTAAGCTTTGGATAAAAATGTCACTGAAATCATCCATTATATGAAGATGAATCATTTTATCAATATGGTTATGGAACTTCATTACTGGGACTTTCTTTTGTGATCTTCTCTCTTCTTATAGGCTATGATATCCTATCATATATCATCTACATGTGCTGTTGAAGAATCATTCCCATCCTAACTTTCAGTCACCACCAAATAACATAATTATAAGGCTGACTGAAGCCCAGACTGTTGTTTTCTGCACTCTGTTTCACAAAGCTGTTGGGAAGATCTCTAGAAATTGGTATGTAGAAGAATCATGACCCAAAGTTCATAAACCTGTTAATGAAACAATATCAATGGAAGAGAAAAGGTTAAAATAGTGTAAACATTTTAAAACAAGACTGATTCCCAGATCAATACTTTTGGGAAGGGAAACTAGGTCATCTTTGTCTCAATTCTTATCTAGCCTTTAATCACTGTAGTGACATTGCCTCAGACAAACTGAGACCTGGGAAAGTCTTTAGCTTAAAAGGCCAAGGCCTTGCTCTACATCCTGGCCCATCTCTAGTTGTCTTGATTTACATCTTGCTGCTGGATTCTGGTGACTCTGGAAGAGATGACTTTTCATATCAGTGCCTCACTTAAATCCAATTCACTTGCAAGTCAAGTCTTCTTCAGGAAGGAAGGACAATGACAATACACACTTTGGAGGATCAAAGGTCATAAAAGCTTGGTGAATTGGAATGTGTAGAGACAAATTTCCCAGATTTATATGGTTTCTAGTCCTTTGGTCTTTGACCTTGAAAACATTTGCTGAGCCTTTTGGTGCACTTGCATATAGAGATGGAGACAAAAGAAGGGAAAGCAACACTCATTCTGGTTGTCAATCCATGTTTGTCTTTCCAGTAAAGAGTAGGATAGGTATCCTGCTCCAGTGATTTCAAGCAAGGGTAAACAGAGGAAAGAATTCCAAGATTGAACATAAAGTGTTGGCCTGACTGGTGGAGCTCTAAAATATGGTTGTGGAGGAAATGATATCATTCTTTGAAAAGTTTATAGTATTATAACAGTTTGTAAGACAATTTAGGATTGTGTGAAAATTGTGAAATTATACTAGGAATAATCTGTACTGATGTTAAAAGGCAAAAAACCCCGGTTATCTTCTTGAATAGCTCTGGGGAGAAGGGGAGTTACTGGGCTAGGAACAATTCACTGTCTTAGTTAACTTAATATTTGTTAATTATTTATCTTTTATATGATAATTTAAAGCACCAAAGTATTTGGTCCAAGAAAAACTAAGCTAAATGGTTTCTAGGTAGAATCAAAACCTTGGAATCTAAGGAAAACTGACCTGACCAAGGTTATCAGGAATATTGGACAAGCCTACTGGGTGTGGAGATGGGACAGGCAGCATGGAGTACTGAATAGTGTCCACACTGGGCTCAGGAGACAGGTGGTATGAAGGGTAGAGCATTGAGCTGAGAGTCAGGAAGACTCATCTTTATGAGTTCAAATCTGGCCTTAGACATTCACTACCAGTCTGACCCTGGGCAAACCTCACCCTTTCAGTGTAAATAGCAAAAACATTTTTTGACTTGGAAAAGGACCCACATGTACAAAAATATATGTAGCAGCTCTTTTTGTGATGGCCAAGAACTAAAAATTGAAGGGATGCCCATCAATTGGGGAATGGCTGAACAAGTTGTGGTATATGAATGTAATGGAATACTACTGTGTTATAAGAAATGAACAGGAGGACTTCAGAAAAACCTGGAAAAACTTATGTGAACTGATGGTAAGTGAAGTGAGAAAAACCAGGAGAACACTACACACAGGAATAGCCACAGTGAGTGATGATTGTGATAGACTTAGCCCTTCTCAGAAATACAAGGACCCAAAACAATTCCAAAAAACTCATGATGAAAAATGTCACTCACATCTAGAGAAAGAACTATGGAGCCTGAATGAAGAGCAAAGCAGACTATTTTCTTTTTTGTTTTGTTTTGTTTTCTTTCTTATGGTTTCTCCCATGTACATTATAATTCTTATATGTGTTAGAAGTGAGCCTGCCTAACAAGCCCCCAGCAGGGAGAAACATGATCACCTTGAACAAAGAACAATACTTGTTGTGAAATCAGGAAAGCCTTTATTAATCTTTACCTCCAATCCCCCTGAATGGACAGGTAACCTCTCCAGTAAGGTTACAGGATGACTACAACACATTCAGAAAGATAGGGTTTCTTATACTGTTTTCCTAACTTTGGATCTCCTGCGATACTGTCCCCAGCCATGTGACTCCATGTTCTCCTCTCTGATATGCTTTTCCTCACACAGCTCCTTGGGCCTGCATATTAGTTTCTGACCTCTAACCTATCCACGCTAGGTCACAATCCTTATCACCTAGGAATGTGGAAAACAGAACTTTCTTGCTTCACACAAAATCCTCCCTTTTCTTGTCTTTATTAAAATTTCTGTTTCCATACCTAAATCCAATCAATCCCTCCTCACTTTCTTTTCCCTACGGATTTTTCTCTTCTCCCTTTTATATGAATATGGGAAGGGAGCAAAGTTGACTGTCACATTAACAAATTACAAGGGGGCAGTTCCTTTTCATAAGTACAGACAGATACAGAGATTCAAAATACAATGGTAGATCCATGAATTGTCCACTTAGAGGTTCCATCTCATACAGCAGGTCTGGGGAGGAACATCATCTGATTCAGTTTTCTGATCTGGATGTTCCTTTAAGCAGTCTTCAGCACAGCATCGCAGCATCTTCTTCCCTTTGTCTTCTTGTAGAAATACAGATGTCCACTCTCCTACAAAACTGACCTCGATACCATTTTAGATTACCATTCCTAAGCTTTATACTCTCTTTATCACTCTTACAAAATCAAAATTGGAACTTTGGCCAATTGCCATGTTTAAGAAATTCACATTAAAACCCAGTTTTTACATTTTACATCAATTCACTAGTCATTTCCCCCATCAGGAAGATAAGATTTCACTAAGGAGTCAATAC
This sequence comes from Notamacropus eugenii, assembly GCF_028372415.1. Classification (NCBI taxonomy): domain Eukaryota; kingdom Metazoa; phylum Chordata; class Mammalia; order Diprotodontia; family Macropodidae; genus Notamacropus; species Notamacropus eugenii. The sequence goes on from NC_092872.1 coordinate 576,134,840, forward strand.
CAGGCTTCAATACTTACATAAATACAATAAGTAAGCATTTTTAACACAGTATATATCACCTCATAAAACAATTTCACTTCTGGTCATGTGATGCTTCTTTTAAAGTGTTTACAAAATAGGCCACAAACCATTTTTCTTTTAACATTAACCAACTGAGACTAAATAATAACTATGTGCACTAATCTCACAGGTCCTTGACCTGATTGTTTCCACACTATTACTAAGAGGTAAAAGACCTTAACTTATTGTTGTTGCTCTAAATTCCAAGCCTAATAGCTTAATTTTAGATTTAACCTCAGATGTTCCCCTACCAACAATCTATTATTTAATAGATTTGGTATTAAGTTTATAAAACTTTTGATTATAGGAAATTGCCACTAAGAGTAGGGGCATTTCAGGGAAACAACATCTCCCTAAGTTTATGTCAATTCCAGGCAGGAGTAGACTGTCAACTGGCATTCAGCCAGGCTCAAAGTCTGCCAGGTGTCAGAGGGGAAATGGAGTCAGGAGAATCCTACCTCAGCCCATGCTGAACAGCCACTCTCCCAACCTTCCCGTGAGATCATCTTTTTGCAGTTCATACCAGCATCTCACAGATTTACTGGCATCGTAGATCAATGGTTCAGACAGTTTCCCTTGCTATCCATACCTGGAGTTAGACTCAGAAGAACAGTCAGTTAATAGGCCCATAAAATCTTAAAATAGTAATCTCCAATAGTCAGTTTCAGATATGACTATAATTTCACATTGGCTAAGGAATATCTTTTGAAGCAACTCATAAGTAGCTTGCATGCCTTTCTATACATGTTCTAGTTCCTGATTAAATAACAATCATAATAAGTTATTGCTCTAATAGATTTACATCTGTTTCCTAAGCTTCTCTATCCCTTTCTAACCCTGCTCAATCTAAAAGAATGAACTACACATATGATAAGTTCAAACACTAACTTCAACTTATGTTCATGAAATGAATTCAAATCAAAACAGACACATTTATTTTTTCCATCAATTCCAAATTTTACTAGAGCTCACAGTCTGCCTCTAAGAAACTTAGACTGAAATTCTTTTCCCCAAACTAAAGAGGTCTCTAGTTTAGTTTTAGTAATTAATTCAGTCAATTGTATTTACCCAATTAGTCTTTGCAGCACGTAAAGACCTTATTCCAAATTGGGACCTTTGTCCATTACCACAAAAGAGTTTTAGTTCCATTTGTCTAAAAGGGCCCTGGAAAACCTCACCTTGAAAACTCCTTGGCTTTCCCCATGTGAACTGGCTCTCCTGAGGCCCATGAGCTTTGCCCTATCACTATGCCCTATCAATCCAAATCTCTAGGTTACTGGCCACTCCCATCAAGACCATGCCTGGAACCCCCAAACTACTTGGGGCCACCACTGGACTCCTTCCTCAGTCCCTCTGTAGATAAGATAACAAACTTTGACCTTGTTTAGCTGAAAGAAGACTTGGGTTGAATTCATTTGAACAGGACCCAATGTGTTACTGTCTTTCGGTCCTCAACAATTGCATACCATTACAGTTAACTTTAAATCCCAGTCTTGTGCTATGGAACAATGAAAAAACATCACATTTATACTTTGGTTTCCTTTTCTTTACCTAATCATTCCCATTACATTGAGAAAGAATGTTCCCAGGGATTTTATCTTTCACAAGACCATACCAGAGTACCATTTACCCAATTAATTGAAAACAGCGAGATTACACTGCTTGCATTGTGTTTACATTTTAAATTATCTGCTTTGATTATAGAAACATGCCAAGTAAATGAGAAGCAAGGACCTAATTTAGATAACATCTCCATCTTATAATCAGACTCAGAAATAGCCAAGTGGAAAAACATTACTTTTCAAAAGAACACAATGGGCAAAGTGAGCCAGAAGGATCCCATCCCAAGCTGAGGACACAATAAATAATGGTCCCAGAAGCTTTTAACAAATGGCAGGTTTCACTAATCAAAAATTTACCAGGATTCACATCTTAAATTTGTCCTAAAAAACCAATCACTAAAGATTATTTATCAGCAAAACAAATTCCTTATTTAGGAACTCCATCTGAGTTCAGATCAGATCTTAAGAAGTCTTTCTGTAATGAATGGACTTAAAAAAAAGAAAGGGGGATAGGGCCAGGAGATTTTTTTTGTCTTAAAATTAGCAAAGAGCTTCCTGGAGCCATAAAATTCCTATCTCCCTTATCTTATCCTTTATCTTCCAATCCCCATAAAACCTGAAGATATTATCATAAATTAACTTACAAATATAGATTTGGTAGGTAGGTCTCTCAAAAACAATACAAAAGATTTTACAAAACATTTCTTCATTCAACAAATATTTCCCTCTTCTAAGAATAGTTTACAGTTTATCACAAAACCCTCATGAACCTAATTGGCAAAAATTACAAAATCTAAACCCCAGGCCTTTTCACATTTGCTCATAAGCTTCCTTTTACAAACATACTATTGTAAATGCTTGATTCATAACAAAAAACAATTATAGTTAAAACTTCCTTCTTAACAGCAGAAACAAACTTTTAACATACTTAATACATCCTTAGATGGAACAGGTTTGAAAACCATACCCATATATAAAAAATTTATGTATTTTTTTAAAGGATTCTCATTTTCTCAGTAGGAATTCTATAACACAGAAACTCTTACACAGAATTCATAACAGTTTTTTTAACCAATTCATTATTAATTTAACAATGCAATTCCTAATATAACAACATTTAGATTTGCTTAAAAATTTAAAACTGTTTAAGTTTGCTTAAAACTTAAAATAAACCATTAATCCATTCAGCTGAATGCATTTCCATATCACCTTGTACAATAATTCATTTCTTTACCACCACGTGGGCACACTCTATCATCTGATATCCTTTCAAATAGAATCATCTCAAATTTGATTGAGCTATTAATTATCAAATCAAGTTACATGATTTTTCTGTCTTCTTAAAATACTTCCTCACACCCTCACTACTTACTGAAACTAACTGAAATTATTATTCAGAATTGTTCAAAATTTCTTATCTGCCTTTCATATTTTCAATCAAAACTTTTATCTTTCCAAATCTCTCAGTTCCATTACTCAGATTATCCAGTTCCTCCGCATCTTAACCATAACTGTCTGCACTGGATTCTCATTCTAGCTTAAACAAAGCAAAAAAAGTTAACTCTACCCTTATATAGCAAATATCAGCATTTTCACTACTTATTTATAACCAAGTATATGTTACAAATTATTAAATTTCTATCACATCCTTTTAAAACTGCCACCTATATATGTAAAAAACTCTAAATTTAAAAATTGTGTAACAATTACATTACATTAATGTTGCATCTAACATATACCCATCTTTATGTTAAGCACTTTATAATCATAAATGTCAAATAACAATATTTTCCTGCTTAATCCTGACAGGAAGAGCATTCTCAGATGCTGCTCTATATTCCTTCAGAATAGATTTTTAACTTGAATCATATCAAACCTGGATTTATAATCACTAATGATAAACATTTTAGGCCTCTTTTTTTTAAAATACTCTTGCTACTTAAAAGAAAACTTTATTTATAACTTCCCATAATCTCTTTTTTTTTAACTCTACTTCCTTAAAAGGCCATCTTCCAGTTACCCTCCCCCCTCCAAGGTCCACCAGACCAGCTCTTCCAATTAACTCAGACTTGGAGAGGGAGGGGGTAACCTCCCCTTGTCCTCATTGTCTGAGCACATGGACAGAGTTAATACTTCTAAAAGAAATCACTGAAATTCTAAAGTGAATTTACAATTTTAAACACACTGTCTGGTATCAGATACATTGACCCAATTCAAACCTAAAGTACAGATTTTAACTTTGAGATCTCATCAAATCAAAACTCAGCTTTTCCCTGCAAACTGCCTGAGATTCATTTTCTCTTGTCTTTTTTTTCACACTCAAAAAATGTGGCCAGGGTCTAGAATGCAAGAAAGAAAGATTTTTTTAACAACTTCTTAAAAGTTTTCAAACTTTCTATTAACACCATTATCAAACCAAACAGGAAAACATCTCTCTCTCTCTCTCTCTCTCTCTCTCTCTCTCTCTCTCTCTCTCTCTCTCTGTCTCTCTCTCTCTGTCTGTCTCTCTCTCTCTCTCTCTCTCTCTCTCTCTCTCTCTCTCTCTCTCTCTCTCTCTCTCTCTCTCTCTCTCTCTCTCTCTAGCTTACTCACTCCTCTAAGGCTACTGTAATCAGGGAGGGAAGGAGAGGGAAAGCTTAAGAGATAGCAGAATTCCAAGGGAAAGTCTAGCTACAGTGCTAGATACTCTGGGTGGCTGCATGGTTACATTTACAATTTAACAAAACACTTCACAAACACACAGACATACTCAGAACAGATAGAGCAATACAGTTCCTCTCTTTTTAGGAAATAAACTGATTTTAGATTAGACAGGTCAAAATTCAACTATTTGTGTCAATTTACTCTGACTGATTCCAATCCAATTTCAAAAGGATTCTTCCCAGAATCTAGATTCTCCCTCCCCCCTCTTTCTCTCTGCTCTCTCTCCAAAGCAGATAGGGGAAGGAATATAGCCAGCATTCCTTCAGGCAGGCTTTTGAAGGGATATTCAGAGAATTATTCATCCATTCCCAGATACCATTATCTTAAGAGTACTCACTTCCCATCTTAGGACTTATCTTCTGAAGGTTCCCAAGGACTGGTTGTGCCTAAGATCCCGAGGCAGACTAGGCAGTATTTAGCCACCAATTTTCCTGTCGTTGCTCATGTCCCTGACTTATGCTGCCTCCTGTCATTCAATCCATTGTTTTAGCTGCTTTCCCCTGAGTTCACAACAGTTGCAAACAGGGCTGGAGAAGTTAGCAGTCAGAAGAAGGGAACCATGCCTGTGGGTATTTGAGCCATTGAAAAATCAATGGGAGTGCTCCCATCCCCCACAAGCAAGATACCATCCTGACCTTTCTGATACTAAAGATCCCGTGACAAGGTCCCAAAAATTGTTAGAAGTGAGCCCATCTAACAAGCCCCCAACAGGGAGAAACATGATCACCTTAAACAAAGAACAATACTTGTTGTGAAATCAGGAAAGCTTTTATTAATCTTTATCTCCATTCCCTCTGAATGGATGGGTAGCCTCTCCAGTAAGGTTACAGAATGACTACAACACATTCAGGAAAATGTGGTTTCTTATACTGTTTTCCTAACTTTCAATCTCTTGCGATACTGTCCCCAGCCATGTAACTCCATGCTCTCCTCTCTGATAGGCCCTTCCTCACACAGCTCCTTGGGCCTGCATATTAGTTTCTGACCTCTAACCTGTCCATGCTAGGTCATGACCAGTATCACCTAGGAATGTGGAAAACAGAACTTTCTTGCTTCCCACATATGCAAAACGACTAACGTGAAAATGTGTTCAATAGAAATGTATTTGTATTATATGATCCAGACACAATGGAACTGATCATCTAGATGGAGTCAATATCAAATTGCATGCTGTTTTGGGGAGAAAAGGAGAGAATATTTAATACTTGTGGAAGTGAATGTTGCAAACTAAAAATAAATTAATAAATTGGGGAAAAAACATTTTTTATAGATAAAACAACTGGAAGTTTTCTAAATAGACCCTTTTAGCATTGGTGCTGTATTTGAAAGTTTTTCTCAATAACTCTAGTAAACAGTTTCTTAACCTAAAGTCAGATGAACATATATCTAAATTTCTAAGGGCATGTTTTGGACTTGGAGAAATAAGGGATTTTAGTACAAGTCTGTTATCTATATAAGAAGCTTTTGATCTCCTACCCTTTAATACACTTGAAAGACTCACATACTTTACTCTTTTATGCATATATATTTGTCCATTTCACTATGATGATAGTGACTCTTGTAGCTCTTTGGAACCTCATTACTTCTATCAATGTGCAGTCCATGGATAATAAGGAAAAATGCACATTTGTACTGAAGCCTAGAACAGCCTACAACTTGATGCACTTTGTTTGGAGGTTTGGCATTTAATACACATCACATATGTGTATTTGCATCCTTTGGCTTATGTAGCAGTGGCATTCAGGAGCTGCTTTCTTTAATTGGTCCATCTCTATACACCAAAGAAGATGAAAAATGATGAGGTATTCAATACGAGTATTAATACTCATGTATCTTTACTACAAATTCTGGTCAGGAATTATGGCATAGCCATCAGAGTTGAGAAAGTTCCATGACCCAGACACAATGGAACTGATCAACTAGACTGAGTCAAAAACTCCCAGAAAGGCTGTATTTGCTGGAAGCATGCAATTGTTTTTGGGAGTCAAACTGTACACAAAGAAGACATTCACCAATCACCCACACTATGAAGATAAGGAACTGAGAGACCAGAGGGAAAGAGATTTATAAGATATATGCAAAGAGATCTCTGAGGTCAACAAACAAGGGTTCATGGTAAATTAATTTTACCTGAAGTTTAATGCTGCAAGGCTAATAAGCATTGTAGAAGTTTACATGAGTGTTGATATTTTTGAAGGTGTTTTACCTAAACTGTGTTTCTTTTTTTGCTAGCTTCTTCCACTGGTGTTCACCATGCTGAGTGTTGTGAGGGCAAGCAAAGAAGAATCTTTTGCTGTTTTTGTTTACACCTAGAAGTATAATGCCTCTGAATGATGTGATTAAGAAGCATCTTTCCCACCCATTGTTGGGCCTGGGAAGTAATGAGGAACTTTTGTTAACGAGGAAGTTGTGCTCAAGGGATGTGATGTCCTCTGGCTCTAATAAGTGTATAGTGACTCTGAGATGCAGTTTTACTTTGGGGCTTAGTTTTTGGAAGAAGGTTTGTGTGCCAGATGAGACTCTGGGAAACCACTAAGCAGGCTTCATGGTTAGATAGTTGGACCTGTCTGTTGAATGGTGATGTATGTATTGCTTACTGTTAGACAGTTTAGAAGCACTGTCTTATGATTTAGATTTCTCTGTATTTTCTCTGAAGTTCAAGGTGCTGACTTTTTCCCCTGAACTAACTGAATGATACATGTGTTTGATTAAAATAATTGTTGACCCCTCAAAAGTTGTCTTTCCTTTTAGAAATGCAGATCAAAGAACCTATGATAGCAGCCCGCCATGTGTATATCAGGATGCTCACTGTTACAAGTGTAAACAGGTTTCCAACAATGATCTGGAATTCTGTTGTCTGAGTTGTTTCCAACCAGGGGGAATACTGGTCTGCTTGAGATTGAAAACATTTTTAAGCATACTTCGAATTTTATTAAACTGACTCAAGTGACTTTGTAACAAAATCAGTGAAATCTTCCAATTTAATTATTTCATGCTACTGAAGTATTAACATATGCTAATAATGGTGAGGTAGTTAAAAACAAGGTTTACTTTTATCTTTTTTTGTTAGCTTCACAGAAATTTTGAGTTTTCATACTTTTAGCATTCAAATATTGGCTCTGTGATCGCCCTGTGTTTGCTTGATATTTTTTCATTTTCAAATATTTCATTTTTAAAAGCATCTTTTATTAAAAATCAAATTTCCAAAGTAAATAAGTACAGAAAAGTATTGTAAATTAAATATATTGGGTTCTTAGAATGGTGGAAAAGGATGTGTTTAGGAAGATTGTCTTATTTCACAATAGGATATTAGACTGGAATTTGTTTTATTACTATCTGGTGTTTTTTTAAACATATTTGTACTATTTTAACTTTTTTCCTTCCATTAATATTCATTTCATTGTCAAGTTTATGAATTTTAGTAACCTGTGTTCTAGGCTTAGCTTTTGTAATAGTATTTACCTACTTTGTAGATGTTGTCTTAGCTAAGCTACTATTACAGTATTCTTTGGCAAACTGCATTTTTTACCAAGTGTGACTTATATCAGACCCAGTCTTAATGAGGTACCTTTTATGTTTATTCTTTCTTTCCTCTCTGAAAGGTAATTAAGCATTTCTAATGAAATTTTTATAAGCAGCCTTGGCAGTATGTAAGCTGTTATAATTAATTTCTAATGAAAATGTTAAAAAAGGTTCTAAAAGTATATTGTACTCTTAATTAAATCAAAATAGCTAATGAGATTAACTGCTCATGTACTAATGCCAAATGATTTAAAGGTGATCTCATTGTAGTTGGTCTAAGGTGCATTAACAAAGGGACTGAGATGGAGAAATATCCCTTTAGCAGAATTCAGACTCTTTCTGCACTTTCATGTTGAGCACAAAAGGATAGTGAACCTTTATCAAAACTTATTTAAATCAACATTTGACAGTGTGTTGGCTATCAAATATTCGTCCAGAGTTCCTAAATCATTTCCTTCCTGTACCCTTTAATAGGGTTGGAGTCTACTACAGTCTAATATAATGTAATAATAAAAACATTTTAATCAGTACCAAAACTTTGGTTATGCCAGTGAAGATGCTTGTCAATTGCAGCTGATGGCATGGATCATTAAGTTCTTCACTGGGTACCTTGCAATAATTGAAAATCGAGCACATGTAAGATAGCATGTTAGACGGTGGGATTCAGATTTAAATCATTCATCCTCTTTTCATAATATTTGAGCAAAAACCTAAAGAGCTTCACAAATATTCTGCTATTCTTTTATGAGTATTTAGTTGTATATTTCCCCTCCAAGAAACTATATGTACATTGTGCTGTTTTCATTGTCACTTGACAGACACATTTTATACTATTGCTCTATGATTCAGTGTATAAAATTGATCAGAGACAAACACATGGATTTACATGCAAAACTCTAACAAAACAAATAGACAACAACTGAGTTGGAGTCCTTCAACAACATAAAATTCCCCAGAAGAATGCAATTACAATGATCATGAATTTGGGTTAATATTTAGGGATCTTGAAACACAATGATTATTATTTATCCATGGTTCCAACAAAAGTGTACTCATAAAATATGGCTGTATGATTCAAACAAAATTACAAGGATATTTACCAACAAAAGAGTGAATTTAAGAAGAAAATTCTTGAAATTTTCAGGGATAATGTGATAAAGTAGAATCCTCCTCAATCTTGGTTAAAAAATTAAATTTAAAAAAATGACACAACAAGGTAAATGGGAAAAACAACAACAAAAAGAACTTGAATGACATGTATTTATAATGAATAAATTTGGCTCCAGAGGACGGGTTTGTTGTTTGTTATTTTAATGCACCTCCCTCTCTTCATTACAGGAACTGAGGACCGTGAGTGTAGAATTTCACACAAACTTTCAGATACAGATGATGTGTGGGTTAGTTGTGCCAAACCACTCTTTTTCTCTTTATTTTTAAGTCTTTCTACATGAGGTGGCTTGCTGAGTACAGGAGAGATGAACATAACTGTAAATCAATTTTTTCATAAGAAATAAAATTATGGTGAAGCACCTTCTGAAATGAGCTATTCCATTCCATACTATGAATAATTATAAAACAACAATCATATTCTACTCATCCAGTATGCTGTTTATAATATTCTTAGCCTTACAAGATTGATTTGAAGATCTTTCCTCTAGGCCTTGATGTTTGGGTTTAAAGTTTTTACCAATTCACCCCATACCCACCCTCTGTCTAATTAAGGGTTTTGCTTTTATCTTCATTTTGGTCTCTGGAGAAAAGGGGTCCTTTCCCATTTGCTCCACAGGTATGCATAGTAAAAATTAAGATGGTGTTGTCATCACTTCCTATTTCAAAGGTTACGTTCTTGGCTTTTTCTGTCTTAGGAATCAATTGTAGTTTCTTTAAATCTCCTTGGTCAGCTTCTGTCATGGAGGGGGAAAAAGAAGACACATTAGAGAGGAGGTTTAATAACAGTCAAGTGAAAAGCTAGGAATAGTATAGGAAATGGGGGAGGAGGGCAATTCTGTCACAGGTTACTCTGTACCAGGCCTATACCATCCTCTTGCTATCCTAGTTCTTCTCCCTACCCATCTTCCTATATTCCATCAATTGCCCAGATTTATGACATTGTTTTCCTACTCTTCTCTCCTCCATTTAAAAAAATTATTTTATTTTTTTCACTGAACAAAAGTATGTTTTCTCTCCCTCTGATCTTCCTACTCTTCCCATTGGAAAAATAAAGGAAGAAGAAGAAAAGCCTTGCAAAACTATATATAGTCAAGCAAAACAAATTCCTGAATTGGCCATGTTCAAAAATATAAGTGTCTCAGTTTGCACCCTAAGTTCCTCTCTTCTCTATCAGGAGGTCATTAGCACATTTCATCATAAGTCCTCAGGAATCATGATTAGACTTTGTGTTGATCAGGGGTCTTAATTCTTCCACAGGTTTTGTCTTTAGAATCTTCTTATGGTATAAATTGTTCTCACTGTTCTACTCACTTCCCTCTGCATATGTCTTCAAATAAGAGTTCATACAAGTCTTCCCAAGTTTCTCTAAAACCATCTCTTTTATCATTTGATATACCACAATGGTATTCCTCTACTTTCATATACTATAATTTATTCAGTCATTCTTCAATTGATGGGTATCTCTTTATTTTCTAGTTCTTTGCTCTTATAAAAAGAACTGCAACATATATGTATATATGTGTGTGTGTATAGATATATATGTATATATATATACATATATATAGAGAGAGAGAGAGAGAGGGAGAGAGGGAGGGAGGGAGAGAGAGAGAGAACATATAAGTCCTTTTCTTCTCACTTTGATTTCTTTGGAATTTAGGTCTTCTCAGTGGTATCGTATATGCACAGTTTACTAACTTTGAGTTTAATTCAAAATCACTTTTTTTCATAATGACCAGACCAATTTACAACTAATATATATTTTCGTGCAGCTCTTCTAGCATTTGTTATTTCCCTTTTTGCTCAACTTTACCAATCTGATTGGTGTGAGATGGAACTTCAGAGTTGGTTGAACTTTCATTTCACTAGTAGTAATTTAGAACATTTTTCATATGGCAATTGATAGCTTGGATTTCTTCCTTTGAAATTTGCCTGAGAGAGGATTCTGGGAAGATGGTCAGAAAACTTTTGGATCTCCAAATTTCTTCCACAAGAAAGACAGAATATTAATTCAGGGAGAATGTAGAGTAGCAGAAATAAACAAACGTCAAGGTAAAGCAGTTGTTCTCCTAAGACAACCTAAGAAGACCCCAGGAAAGACCTGAGTTAAGTGCAAGCACCTCCAGATTAATTCTGTGGAATCTACAAACAACAAGCCTTGTGGGCAGCTGGGGTTGGGAGGCATCTTCAGACTTAGAAACTTTCATCTCATGGAGAGTGTGGGGGTCTATGGAAGTCTGCCAGTTGAGGAAGAGAAAACTGAAGGACCTTCCACTGTCAAGGGACACCAAGCACAGCTGTGCTGATCAACATGTCCCAGGTGGTGGTGATGGGGAGAAGGAGCTAGCACACCCCTTGTGAGTGCAGTAGCAGAGGGGCAGTGACCCTGCCGGTTATGGGCACCTGCTGGAGAGTAGAATCCCTGGTTTCAGTCACAGGGAAAAGAGGACAGCTATAATCTGTTGCCACCTGAGGGACCTCAGGAAGTAAGATGATTTGTGAGATAGAGTGACCAATGACCAGCAGTGACTTAGGAGTGGAGAGGAGATCCAAGGTTGAGCCCTAGGACAGACATCAGAAAATAACAGTAAGAAGGACCTGAGGCTTGGGGCATTTACTCCCCATACCTCCTGACTAGGACTTGATCACACTAATAGCTGCAAAAAAATAAAAACAAAAAATAAAGAAAACTGAGCAAGGAAAGGAGAGAGAGGTCAACCATAGATAGCTACTGTGGAGATAGAGAAGCTCTGGGTTCATATGCAGAGGAAGATAATGGAACTAAAAAAGCTAATTCTTTTTCAATGAGAAATATCAAATAGTCCCAAATATGAGAAGATTTCTTAGAAGAACTTTAAAAGGACTTTAAAAATCAAAGAGAGATTGATGAAAAATTAGAGAAAAAAATAAGAGCAATCTCAAGAAAACTATGAAAAGAAAGTCAACCAATTTAAATAGAGAGCCAAAAACTTAGGGAAGAAAATAATTTCTTGAAAACTAGAATTGGGCAAATGGAAGATAATGACATTTTAAAACATAAAGAAATAATAAAACCAAATCAAAAGAATGAAAAAATAGAATAGAATATGAAATACCTCATCAGAAAAAAACTGATCTGAAGATCAGGGGGAAAAAGGAACATATCAAAGAGAAATAATAGTAGTACTATTAAGAGTAAGAGTAGTAGTACTGTCTGAAAATTATGATTTAAAAAAAGAATCTTGAATACAATGTCTGAATTTCTAGAACAAGAAGGAAAAGCAGAAATAGAAAAAAATCCACCAATCAGCACCTGAAAGAGATTCCAAGAGAAAAATTTACAGGAAAATCATAGTCAAGTTTCAAAGCTCCCAGGTTAAGGAGGAAATATTGGAAGCAACAAGAAAAAAACATAATTTAACTACTGTGGAACTACAAAAAAGGATTACCCAAAATGTAGCAGCTACTACATTGAAGGATTATAGGTCTTGGAATATTATATTCACAGAGCAAAAAAGCTGGGGTTATAACCAAGGGTAATTTACCAAGCAAAGTTAAATATAATCCTGAATAGGGGAAAAATGACATTTAACAAACTGAAAGACTTTTAGTTATTTGTGACAAAAGCAGCAGAACTTAAGGAGAAAGTCAACATATAACATCCAGGAGAAATATAAAGTGCACATTAAGGACCAATTATAAGGGACTCAATAAGGTCAAATCACTGACTTCTTATATATAAAAATATTATCAGTTCTATTATGACTGTCATTTTTATTTGGGTAATTGGAAAGAAAGCTTGGGCTGAACTGAGTATGGTGGGGTGATTCTAAAGAAAATAAAACTGTGTAGGGCAAGATAAAAAGGAACAATTATCTCATACAAATGAGGCAATAAAAGGAAAAATTGATACATAAGAAGCTAGAAGGAGGGGCAAGTAGGGCTGAAACCTTACTCTCATCAGGACTGGGTTAAAAAGGGAACAACATATATATCTAAAAGGGTATAAACATCTTTTCTATATTCAGATATATATAAAGAATCTGGGGGAGAAAGATGTAAAGAAAGCAGATCCAGTATTATCAGACCTTAAACTATATTATAAATTGTGAGCATTACTGAAGTGTAAAATGGATAATTTCAATTATTTTAAATTAAAATTTTCTTGTATAAATGAAACCTATACAGCAAAGAATAGAAGAAATGTAGAAAATTTGGGGGGAGGGGAACTTTCATTGACAATCTCTCAGATAGAATGAGATTGAGATGGAATATTTCTGTGCTGTATGAAATGATGATCTGGTTGATTCAGAAAAACAGAAAGACTTGGACTTATGAAACAAGATACTATCCATCTTCAGAGAAACAGATGACAAGTAGAAATTAACATAGTATAATCTTACACATTGTATGTGTATATATGTGTATGTTTGTATATATATGTACAACATCTGTATATGTATATGTATATGTGTGTATATGTGTATCCCCACTTAATTATAGCCTTCTTGGTTGGGGGATGTAGGGGTGGGGAGGGAAGAGAGGAAAAAAAATTAAGTAAAAACTGCTCAGCAGAAAACAAAAGAAAATCCACAAGGAAGCAAAGAAAAGTTGGACAGCTTTGAAAGCAATGTCTAGTATTTATTATATGGGTTCTCTTGAAATGGAAATTTATTGTTTTATATTGAATCCTCCCTTATGTTCTTAATCGGTGCCTGCCTCAGTTTTCTCATCTATGAAATAGGCTAATAATAATACCTATCTCCCACAGTTGTGTAAACATAAGATAATATTTATAAAGTGCACTGCAAACTTTAAAGCACTGTATAAATTCTACCTATTGTAATTATCCTAAAGATGAGGAAACTAAGACACAGAGAGGTTAAGTGATTTGCCCTGGGCCATACAGTTAGTGAGTATCTAAAATTGGATGTGAACTCAGATCTTTTTGACTCCAAACCCAGCACTTATGCCACCTAACTGACTCCTTTTCCCATATCATCTAAAATAGTGCCTTGAACAAAGATGTTCATCAATATTTTATGAATGAATGTAAATGCTTCATTTTTAAAGGAATAAGCACTCAGGTGGAAAGAAGTGGTCAAGCCTACCCTGGACCTCCCAGAACTAACAGCCCAGCACACGCACCTTTAGTTTTTAACTCTGTGAGGATTCAAAATATGCCTCTCGAATGACTCCAAACAACACGAAAGAGAATTGGGGCATTTCCCAATTTTCGTTGCAGGTTTTACACACCTCTTCTGACAAAGGGCAGTACCAAAGCCACAAATCTTGTCATCCAGGCCACTTCTTACTATAGAAAAGAAAGGGTTGCTTAGGTCAGGAGCCCTGAGCCATGCCTTTCAGCTTCTTTTTTTCTAAATTTATTTATTTTTAGTTTTCAACATTCATTTCCACAAGATGTTGAGTGGCAAATTTTCTCCCTATCTCTCCCCTCCCTCTACCCCAAGACATTGTGCATTCTGATTACCCCTTCTCTCAATGTGCCCTCCCTTCTATCATACCCCTCCTTTCCCTTATCCCCAACTTCTCTCTTTTCTTGCAGGGCAAGATAGATTTCTATACCCCATTACCTTGTATTTCTTATTTCCCAGTTGCATGCAAAAAACAATTCTCCATATTTGTTCCTAAACTTCTCTCCTTTCCTCCCTCCCCAGCCATCCCCATTGAGAATGCAAGCAATTCAATACAGGATATACATGTGTAGTTATGCAAAAGACTTCCATGATAGTTGTGTTGTGAAAGACTAACTAGATTTCTCTCCATCTTATCCTGCCCCCATTTCTTCTATTCTCTCTTTTGACGTTATCCTTCCCCAAAAGTGTTTACTTCTAATCACTCTGTCCTCCCATTTGCTTTCTCTTCTATTATCCCCTCAAAACCCACTTATCCCCTTCTCCCCTACTTTCCTGCAGTGTAAGATAGATTTTCATATCACATTGAGTGTGCATGTTATTCCTTCCTTAAGTTAAATGTGATATGAATAAGCTTCACTTTTTCCCTCTCACCTCCCCCTTCTTCCCTCCATTGAAAAAGCTTTTTCTTGCCTCTTTAATGAGAGATAATTTACCCCACTCCATTTCTCCCTTTCTCCTCCCAATATATTCTTCTCTCACCCCTTAATTTTATTTTTTAGATACCATCCCTTCCTATTCAACTCACCCTGTGTCCTCTGTCTATATGTATATAATCCTTCCAACTACCCAAATACTGAGAAAAGTCTCAAGAGTTACAAATATTATCTTTCCACATAGGAATGTAAATAGTTCAACTTTAGTAAGTCCCTTATGATTTCTCTTTCCTGTTTACCTTTCATGCTTCTCTTGATTCTTGTGTTTGAAAGTCAAATTTTCTATTCAGATCTGGTCTTTTCATCAAGAATGCTTGAAATTCCTCTATTTCATTGAATAACCATTTTTCCGCTGAAGTATTATACTCAGTTTTGCTGGGTAGGTGATTATTGGTTTTAATCCTAGTTCCTTTGACTTCTGGAATATCATATTCCAAGCCCTTCGATCCCTTAATGTAGAAGTTGCTAGATCTTGTGTTATCCTGATTGTATTTCCACAATACTCGAATTGCTTCTTTCTGGTTGCTTGCAATATTTTCTCTTTGACCTGGGAACTCTGGAATTTGGCTATAATATTACTAGGAGTTTTTCTTTTTGGATCTCTTTCAGGAGGTGATTGGTGGATTCTTTCAATAGTTATTTTACCCACTGGTTGTAGGCCCTTGAGCTTCTAAAGTGGGACCTCAGTGTTATCCATTTCTAAGGACTAGTAGACTAAAACTACAAGTATGGTTCAGAAGGTGTCATATTCGTGTACACCACTTCAGGTAACTTGAACCTCCAGGATGCTTCACCTCCCTCTTCAAACCCAAGGATCCTGTCCCCTAAGAAAAATTGGTCACACTGATGGACCCATTGCTACTCCAACATCTTAGACTTTGGGGAGGACTACAGGTCTTATGGTCCCTAAGTAGCAGCCTGCCTACCTCTGACCTCAAGTCTTCTCTTTATTGGTGTTTAGCTCCAAGCAGGAGTCAAGTTCTACCCCTACTCCCTTTTGGAGAGGTTGTCTTGATCAGACAAAGTTTGGAGTTAATAGACTCTTACTACAAGCCTATAAACTATTGAACCTTTACATCTTGAGCCATTATTCTAGGATTATAAAATAGAGAGTGATTTAGAGTTCAACAGAAACTAGTAGAACACTAAAGACACCAAATCCAATCTCACTCATCTTAAAGATGAGGAAAATGAGGCACAGAGTGCCTGCTCATGTTCACTCAGGGTCACACAACTAGTTAGAGTCTATTTGAAACTGGCCTTTTATACCATTATTGCATCATTCAAGGATTCCTTCATTGTCTCAGAGGAGAAACAAAATGGAGTATCATAGAGTGAAAAGGATGGTATTAGGTCTTCCCAGTACCCAGGAGTACCACACTGTAGTGGATAGTGCACTAGACATGGAGTCAGGATGACATACATGGCTTTGAATTCTGCCTCAGACACTTAACTAGCTATATGACCCTGAGGGATTCATTTCATCTCTGCTTGCCTCAGCTTCCTCATCTGTAAAATGCAGGAATTGCATTCTGTGGCCTCTAAGATCTCTTCCAACATTAAATCTATGGCCTTATGATCCTCAGGGGTGAGAAGCAAGGACCTCATCATAGAGAACTATGCTTCTCCTTTGGAAGAATCCTTCAGAGCAAAAATATCAAAGAAGATAAGTGGAGTCAAGAGACCTGGATTTGAAAATCAGCATTGACACTTAATAACTATAAAATGAGGGATTAGGGTAAGGGTTAGAATAGAACCTTAAGCAACTTACATTCTCTCCATGAACCTCAGTTTCTTTATGTATAAGATGGGCATGATACTATTTGCAATGTTGCAAGAAAGCTTTTGGTAAAACAAAAACTGCTGTGTAATATGAGCTATTATTTTTGTGTCTAATTACTACCTCTCCTGATCTAGGTGAAGATAGTCTGCACGTCTTTTCCATGCTTGTAATCATCTACTTACATAAAGTTTGTGCATGATTGTGCATGTGCAAAATTCTTTTGATAAACATGGTCAACATGGGCCATGGAGACAGGGCTCCACTGTGGGGTTAGAGTTCAAATGACAGAATCAGAAGGACTATTCCTTCTCATTCACTCCTGACTGTTTGTACATGATCATGTCACAGGCCATAAAAGAGACCAACTCTCTGTATATGCAAAATTTTTGAGTATGGGTTTGGAATGGAGGAGTTGAAGGAGGAGAAAGGAGACAGATGATTCTCCAAGAAACAATAGTTTAACAATTGAAGCTTTTCAAGAATGAGATGCATTAAATAGAATGGTAGCAGGATCTTCATCAAGAAGACACTAGAAAACCATTTATTGAGATGCTCTAGAAATGGTTTTTCTATTTGGTTGGAGGTTGGACCAATGACAGTCTATGGTCTGTTCCAGCTCTAAATTCTAGGACCCTATGAACTTCTCTGTACTACTTGTTGAATATAAAAACCTTGCTATCCTGGCCCTACAGAGAAACAGAAAAATACAGATAGTGGCTGGGAGCCCCTAGGATCACTGTTGCCTCCCTGGAGCCTTCATCCACCACCCTCTTTCTCCATGTTTATACATCTTGAAATTCTCATTTTACCTGTAAGCATTTGGATGAGTAAAAGTAAAATAGCAAAAACAAAGAAAAGACTCATCATGGCTTAGGGATTAACAAGAAGACTGGAAGGGCAGTGTTCACTGAGGATAGAGGTCAGGAACACATTTATAATGGGTACAAAGTTCTTAGTGAAGCTTATCAAGACCTATTCTTACCATTCAAGGGGTCTGGGTGCATCATTGTGAATGTCAATAACCAACAAAAGAGACCATGGCTGACCAATTGTGGAACCTGACCCATCCTGCCATTACCAAAGGCACATTCAAGAATTTCTACCTCCCTAATTTGCTTATCATGTAATATCATATATCATAGATATGCATAACATAAAGTATAAATTTTGGTTGGATTGAATCAGTTTTGGTATCTTAACCCCTTCCCTATTAGGCATTGAATTCCTTAAAGGCAGCGACAATATCTAAACTCTGCATCTTCTTTTATCCTGTTCTCTTTCTTCCCTTCCCTTCCCTCCCCTCTCTATCTTTTTTTTTCTCTCTGTCTGTCTCTCAACACTGCATAGCACAGCTGATTCTCTGTACTGCATAAATGGTTGGTTAAATTAATTGGAAAACTGCAAGATTTTGTACTTGAGCTCTAGTCAACCCCTAAGGCATCCATTAAGACCTTTTGAGTTTGGTGGAAGCTAGGTGGTGCAGTGGATAGAGCGCTAGTCCTGCAGTCAGGAGGACCTGAGTTCAAATTTGAGACCAGATGCTTGCCACTTACTAGCTATATGACTCTGGACAAGTTATTTAATCTCAATTGCCTCACCAAAGAAAAGACAAAGACTGTTTGTGCTTGAGGCCAAATGAGATTGAATCCCAATTTAATCTAGTATCACTTCAGTTTAGGACCAGGAACACAAATATATCCCACCTGCTTCCTACTGACACATAATTCAGTGTCATTTGCTTCTTCTCTATATAACTTAAATCCTTATCTCCAGGTAAAAAGTAGGAGATTCTTGAGTGCGACTATATGTGTATGTTTGTGTGTGTGTGTGTGTGGGTGTGTGTGTGTGTGTGTGTGTGTGTGTGTATTTGGTGGGGGAAGTGAGTTGAGTGGCATTAGGGTCTCTAGAGGGTACTCAAATTATGAGAGAGGGTTGAAGAGAATTTGCCAGTTGGACAGATTAATTTAATGGAGAAATGAAGATAAAAGAGTACATAGATTTCATAAAATGGATGAGTTTTGTGGGAATTGTGTGGAATATTGTGGGAATTCACTTAATTCCACAGTTTTTTGAATTATTGGGAAATGGTGAAAAATCCTTTTTATGTTGGTTGGAGAGAAGCATTCTGTTGTTACTTAGTGCATATCCAAGGAATTTATCTAATCTTGAATCTGTATTTTTATAAACTACCTTGAGGAAAGGAATATTAGCTATGATTCAGCAATCTAGGAACAGAGTAGAGTCAACAGCAGGACAGGAACAGATGTCCATTGGTCATTGGCCTGAATGAGTCTGTTCTTCTAGACCTGCCAATTATCTCAGGTTCAGGGCTGGTCCATTGGGAGTCCTGGGTCAGAATACAAGAGATAAACCCAGACTAAGAGGAGGTCTGGGAGCAAAACAGGGGTGCCAGATTGATGGAGGGCTATCACAGAGACCTAGTTACATGGTCCTGGCCACATGGCCTTCAGAAAAGAAAGATTCTCAACCAGCCAAGTCCAGTAGGTAGAGATGATTTCATTGCCAATAATTTTCATTAAGGTCAGGGATTTTCTCTTAAAAAGCCAACCAGGACTTTGAGTACAGGTTCATAGGGAAAGAAAAATCTGGCTGCTCTGGCTATATAAGCTAACAGATTGATTCTTGCAAGGTAAAATCCAAACGGATAAATTTTGAAGCCAGGTAGACGTGAATTCTTTGCTTCCAAGAAGCCAAGGACAAGAGTTAGTTGGAAGAAAAGAGAAAGGTCACTGGGTACAATAGGCTTGTATTATCACATCGTGATAGATGTTAAGTGAATGAGGGTGATTAGTGAGAATTGGTCATTCAGTAGGCTAATTAGGTTATACCACAGTCCTCTGCAGTAGGTTAGTGACCAATAACAACTCAGAAATCAGTAGCGCCATTTGGGAGAAAGATGTCACTTATAGGAGCAAGAGAGGAAATCAGGTAATAATAGCATTTACACAGCTCTTTAAGGTTTGCAAATCATGTTTTATATACAAATTTATCTCATTTGATCCTCATTTATAACCTTCTACATAAGATGCTATTACAAACTGAAGAAGAAAGGTTAAGTGCCTTGCAAAGTGAGTAGCAAAAGCCTGAGGTAAGATTTGAACTCAGGTCTTCTAGGCTCCAAGGCCAGTGTGTAATCCACTATGCCACCTAGCTGTCAAACTGTAACAATTTACTGAACTCAGTTTCCACAGATGAAAATTGTTTTCAACCTTCAACTTGTGCTCTTGATTCCATCTCCTCCATTTTCCTTTGGGAGCTGGCTCTTTCAACCATCTTCTCTCTTTCCCTAATTTTTAATATCTGCATTTCCCTGATGCTTACAAATATGCCCAAATTTCTTCCATTTGTTCACTTAATGTTCACTTAATTTTATGATTCTCATCCCTTCAAGCTACTATCTTATATCTGTCCTGCTGTTATAAGTCACAGAGAATGCCACACATGGGCATATATATATTTGTTGCCTCTACTTTCTTACCTCCCACTCTCCCACTTCTTGATATCTGGCTTCTGCCCACATCACTCAATTAAAACTGCTCTCTTCAAGGCTTCTGATCGCCTTTGATGACAGTTCTCCTTGACCCCTCTGAAAGATTCAACAATATCCATCATCCCCTTCTCTTAAGGTTCTGTGGCACTTCTCTTTCCTGGTATTCTTTCTTAATGTTGGACTTCTCCTTTGTTGGCTAATCATCCATGTCCCACTTCCTGTTCATATCCTTAGGCCTCTCAGGTTTTATACCAAGCTGTCTTCTCTTCTTTATATCCCCCTCCATGATCTCATTTATGAACCCTATGAGTTCAACTATATTAAGACTCTCAGATCTACATCTCTATTCCTATTATTTCTCCCAAACTTTAGTCCTGAATTACCAACTGCCTATTAGATGTCTCTAATTGGACATCCCATGAGTATATCAAACTCAATATCTCTGAAATGTAACTCATTGTCTTTCCCTCAAGATTTTCCTCCCTTCCTAACTTATTCATTAACATTCAGAATATTACCATCCACCATCCTTCTAATCACTCAAGTTTAAAACTTAGGAATCATCTTCAACTCTTTCCTATCCCTCAGTCTTATATTCAATATTTATATGGACTATTTGTGTCCAACCTGTAGTAGAGCCTTCCAAGCTCATACTGGTCTGATCAACCATAGTCAGATACACTGTATTTTGATTCCAACATAATGATGTCATTTAGATCTTCTGAGAAAATGAAGGACAACAATCATTCAATTATGTTTATCAAATCTCATTGATTCTACTTTTTAGTCCATCTCTCATATCAATCTCATCTCCACTCACATAGTCATCACCTTATTCAGTCCCTGATCATCTCTTAACTAAAGTTATCAATTGTCTCAGCTGGTCTCCCTGTATCCTCCTTTTTCTCTCTGAAATCCATCCTCTACACAGCTGCAAAACTGATACTGCCAAGTACAGATTTGGTTATGTCCGTCTCTTAAGGGCTCCAGAAACTCCAGAATCTTCCTTCAACTTCTAGAATAAAATTTAAACTCTGTTAATGGCAATTAAAACTCTTTAAAAAACTGAGTCCAGCCTACCTTTCCAAGATTATTGTACATTACTCCCCCTTCCACACTCTATATTCTAGTCAAACTGAGCTACTTCCTATTTCCCAAGTATAACATCCTACCTCCCATCTCTTTGCATGGGCTCTCCCCTACCTGGAGTTTTCTCCTCCCTCACTAATGCTTCATAGAATCTTTGGCTTTCTCCAAAGTTCATCTCAAGGGCTCCCTCCTTTACGAGCCCGCCCTGATCCCTACAACCTCCCCCTTCCCAGTTCCTCATCTATTTCCTCCTATAACTTACTTTGAATACATTTTGTGTATTTGTGTATATTTTGTATTTATTGGGGGGTGGGGTGGGAGCAGTTTGTTGTTTCCTCCCAACAGGAGGAGACCTCCTTAAGAATATAATTGCTTCATTTTTGTCTTGTATCCCTGGCACCCAATACAGTGTCTGGCACATAGCAGACATTTAATAACTATATATTGAAATGAATGAATTGAAATATTAAGTACATTAGAAAAGAACTATATTTCAAGTCAAGAGATCTTGGTTTCAGGTTCCAACTTCAAGACTTGTAAGTAGAAGAGAAGGGAAAAGAATCAAGCCTTTTTCCAGTCATCCTTTTGAGACAGAATTTTGTGCATTTTCAGTTAAGTAGAAAATTGTAGTGAAGCAATGAAGACCATCCACTGAGAGAGGTATGTTTGCAATCAGGGATCTTCTTGCTCCTCATAGTCATACTTTGGTCATGTCCATGTGACACCAAAAAATCCTAGCTAATTCAATCCACTTGGTTACTTGACATTTTATACCATATACAGCAGTGTTTTCAATTTCAGATAGAAATGGGGACCACTAAACCATACATAGTATCTCCGCAGGATGCACATTGCCTTAGAAAACCACATATTAACAGTATTTATGTTCAATTATATTTTTATGTACGTTGTTAAATATTTCCCACTTACATTTTAATCAGGTTTGAGTTTGTAGTTGGTGACGAATAACCAGTTATGTCATAGAGTTGTTTATTTTTCTCTCACTTGCTAGGTTGTCCTATAGATACATCTTCAATAGAGCTGACTAATGTTTTATTTATCCAGATGGTTTGGAAGCAAGATCAGTTTCAGGTTCATTTAAGTGACAAAGGATTAGTAGGACAAGCATATAGATCATATTCAATAAGATCTTTCATATTAAGTGATTTTTTTTTTTTTTAGATTGTGGATTGAATTCACAGACGACATAATAATGGGACCTGGTAGATCCTACCTGCTATTAGTCTTACTTTAAAAATTCAGATTGATTCTTGTAGAGGATTACATTAAAAGGCTTCTACATAGCACTATATACTTTGAGGGAAGTTCATTTAAAATTATACTTTTCCATGATACTGAGAAAAATGCTAGTTGAAGATCATCAGGAATAATCATTAGTAATGATATCAGTACTAAGAAAGTATATGGCTAACTTTGCAGCATGTGTATAAAAATCTTTTTCTTTTTAATTACTTAAACAGTATGATTAGTAATAGATTCTTGTGATAACTGAGAAAATCAGACTATTTTCCACAGTATCCAAGAAACTACTACATATTCCTATAGTGTTCTGCCATATTCTGTCATAAAAGGTTAGTACATCAAAATAAAATCTATTCATTGTTTCAACTAAATTCATAGCCACAGTGGTAATATGTTCAAGCCATAATTGTTAAGTACTAGATCAGAAAAGACCAAGACTCTGGGACCCAACAAAGCTATCGGACTAGGTCCATTAATATATAAAGCTATTACCTAGTGAGCACAGAAAAATTTCAGACCAGAGAGCATATGATGCTGAGAGCATGATGTTAAAGGAAACAATGATAGATCACACATAGAGACTCCATTAGGCTGGTAGCTAATCAGTATCTGAAACATCTGGTGGCAAGGAATAGGAAATTAAACTTTGGTAACAATTTAGGTAAGTTGGGTAGGACTCCAATGCCCAGTGGACCTGGAAGAGTAAAACATAATCTTAATCTCAATCTATCCCTCTTTAGGGAGAGTAAGGTAGCACAGTGGATAGCATGCTGCCCTGGAGTCAAGAAGTACAAAGTTCAAATCTGACCCCAGATACTTACTAGTTGTGTGACCTTGGGACTGAAAAACTAGAAGATTCCAGAGATAGGCAAGATGCCATGCCTATTATTATAAGTAGCTGGGGAAAAGGAGAAACCTAAGTAAACTAATAACCTTTGGGATATCAAAGGAGAGTCACATTTACCCTCTCACATCATCATTCTTGGTGAATCTAATTGTCCTTGAAACATCCTTGGTGGTGGCTGTGGACAGTTTTGGAAGGGGGCAGGGAAGATGGTGGGGAAGTTCAGGCCAAAATTTCCTAAATTACTTTCTGTTCTCAACACCTCCCCTAATGAGATGATAAATTAACTATATTGGTTAATATATATATATGTATGCATATATACATATATATATTAGTATATATTCCTATGTCCATCTCCAAATGAATAAAAAAGTCTCTTGTGCTGATTGAGGACTTCTGATTGCAGAGGCAAGTACATTAGAGTAGTGTGGTAACTGGGTCCATCCCGTTGATCTCAGACTTTGAATCTGAAGACTTTGATTTGGAGACCAGTGGCCAATTCAAGAGCCCAGCAGATCGTGTGTAGTCACTGGCATGGCTCCATCAACCTGCAGCATTTCTGAAACTTGCTGCAGAGAGCAACAAGCTCTTCATTTATCTGGCACTTATTCAAACATCTCCCCTGGGATTGGCGACATTTTTCATCAAGGAGTCCAGCTCCAACTATATAAGTGAAGGAGTCACAAGAATTATTTCCCAAGGAAAACATTGCTGGTTTTCACCTATAATTCCAGTGATGAGCTGGTCACAATGCCTGAATAATTGTTGGCTGCCAGCCCAGTCCTGACCTTAATGAGAGGGGAACAAGTCAGTGCTGTCTCGCTGATATGATTCTTTCCACACTGAGAGGTGTACAGAGAACAAGCTTAGGCCTGAAGCCTTTCAGATAAGAACACTAGATACGGTATCTTCAAAGCAAACAGCTGCCTTCTCCTAAAGATTCACCTGGAGATTCGTCTGGTTCCCCAAGACTAGAGAGGATACTCCTTAAATATCTGCCTCATGGAATCCCTGGTTTCTTTCAAGCTCAAGCACCACCTTCTGCATGAATCTTTTCCTGATCCCCATCCTCTCTCCAAACTGTTAGTATCCTCTCTCCTCACATGATCTTGTATTCATTTTGTATACATTTTTTTGTATATATTCTTCATATCCATGTTATCTCCTCTGTTAGAACATAAGCTCTTTGAGGATATGGCTGTTTTGCTTTTGACTAGATCTTTCACAGTTAGCGTAGTACCTAGCATATAATGAGTATTTAATAGTGCTAAATCCTACTTTATAGCTGCTACAAATATGGGATAGGCTATTCTGTAAATATATAAGTTCTAGGTTTTCCTTACTGCTCCAAAACTGTATCACCAGGGTTGAGATTGGCTGATGAGGGGCAGGGGAGGGGAACAATTCACAGAATATTCTCTTGTATAAGCTACAAGTAATGGGTATAGGTAGAATATAGTTATTGATCAAAGGTAGATCCTGGGCCTGCTCCCTTGGAGATCTTAGGATGAGTAAGAAGATATGCATTCTCTCCAATCATTATTCTTCTCTCTTCTACTTCCTCTTCCCTTTGTCTTTTCTCTCCCTTCTAGGTCCTCTCCTTCTTACAACCTATTAATAATTGAGCCTTTAATAGACTAATAAGCCACCACTCCTTTCCCAGCTCATATCAGGAGGTGTAAACAGGAGTTTGAGGACCAGAGACAACCCTCCCAATAACCTATGTGGCAAGTCTTATTCACAGAAACCATATTTGGGTCACATAATATATCTCAAAGCATAGATCCCCAGGAGAACACATGCCATGACTTTTTTCTATTGATAGTTATTCCTCTGACTCCAAGGCCCTTTAGTCATTTAGGATTTTACTCCAATAGAAGTGCCCTTTCTCACAAGAGCATGACTTAGAATATCTCCCAATCTATATCTCACCTATTCCTACAGAAATACCCATTTTACCTGAGTCAGCTTGAGCCAACAAGAAGAAAACAGCAAAGAGAAAAGGGAGGGTCCCCATCGCAGAAATCACCAGAAAAGATCTGTAGAGATCAGGATACTTCATGACACCAAGCACCCTTGTTTATAGTCCTTTCTGGGCCAGGAAGTCATTTTGATCAGTGAAGCTTGTCAGAGATAAAAACTCTTCTGTGGTCTACTGAATCACGTCACCAGCAGAAGGTGGGCCATCACCTTTGTCTATTGCTGTCTGTGGGTGTTGTTCAGGACACTGAAGTCCTTCCTTTTCTTTAACTCTGAAGCAGAGAAAGTAGCTTTGTTCCTTTAATTAAATAGCAGGAATGAAGGTGTAACATCTCTCTAGAGGCATAAAAATAAATGTGAAATCATAATGACCAAGCCTACGAAGAGAAAATGCAGCTCCCTTATTGGCCAAAGTGAGGAGCTATGGATGGGTAATATTGATCACCTCAGCTCTTAATCGATGTGTTCCTTTTGTGGAGCTACTTTTTTTTTCTCTTTCCTTTTCATTTTGTGTTACATGTATAGGAGAACTTGTCTTCAACCAGCCTCTGAGTCCAGAAAGCCCAGATTGTAACCACAGAGTAAAGGGCAGATAATGAGCTGCTGAACCAGCTATAATATATAATCTAATAAATGTTAAGCCATATTCATAATTCCTTTTCAAAATGTGAGCAAGCATTTCCTTTA
Organism: Notamacropus eugenii; assembly: GCF_028372415.1. Classification (NCBI taxonomy): domain Eukaryota; kingdom Metazoa; phylum Chordata; class Mammalia; order Diprotodontia; family Macropodidae; genus Notamacropus; species Notamacropus eugenii. The sequence goes on from NC_092872.1 coordinate 576,161,084, forward strand.
CTGGAAATTGGAAGGAAAACCTCTGGGATATTGCCCTTAATTTGCATTGGCACTCTCTGTTTGCGACCTTACAGTATGCTGACTACTTTCAAGGGTTTAAGAGATATTTCTACAGATGCACACTCCTAAAGCTAAAACAAACAAACCCTAGCTAGTAAACTCCCTCTTAACAGTCAGCCAGTAGAAGAAAAAAAAATAAAAGCATTTACTAAAAGGGTATAATAAAAACAGTTTCTCCAATTCCTCTAACCACTAAAGTCTTGAAACACTTTTCAACACATATACACAGAATTCATGAGAAAAGTGGACAGAGAGAACAGTGGCAAGAAAGCACACATGTAAGGAACATGTGACCAAGGCAATTCATACCTCAGATACTGGAAGTCAGCTTTTTTCTCCTGAAGGAATATTCACAGTGCTTGGCTCTCAGATTATTTTCCTCTCCACAACTCACTTTCAAATGCCAATTAGTGATTCCTTGAATGCACAGCTGGCTTTCTACTCTGCTACCAGAGCTCACACTCCTTAAAATTGCCATTAGATTACTAATTAGATATGGCATTTAAGAGATCATTGATAACTTTGGCAAGAGAGGCTTTAGTTGAATAAGGAGGACAGTAGTCAAACTTTAGAGAGTAAAGAAGAGACTAAAAGGAAAGGAATGGAGGCAGTGACTGTAAGAAGACTCTCTCTAAGAGTGTATATACACAAAAGAGAGATGACGTGGGAAAACAACTAGCAAGGATGGATAGATCAAGTGAGAGGTTTGTGAAAATGTGGGAGACATAGGCATGTTTATAGACAGTATGGAAGCAGACATTGTATAAGGAGAAATTCAAGAGAGTAGGGATGATAGATGTAGCAATTTCCTGGAGAAGACAGGATAGAATTTTAGCACTTGTGCATTTAGAGAGGTTTGCTTCAGCAAGAAGGACTGCCACTTTATGTGAGAAAAGGTGTAATAGGAAATAGTGCAGAAGGTGTCTGGGTTATGTAAATTGAGGAGAAGTGGGGGAAAGTGGGGAAAAGAACTTAAATTTTTTCAGTGACATGAAACAAGGCTCTCAGCTGAAAGTATGGAAGGAGGGAGAACTATGTGAGGATTTGAGGAAAGATGAAAAAGTTTGATAAAGTTGCTATAGTGAGTCAATTAGGGATGTACAAAGGAATCACTTTGCTTCAGTGGGGGCCAAGTTGAGGTTAAGTAGCATAAATTTGTAGGTGATCCAGTCAGCACAGTTTGTTATTTTCTCCAACTTTGTTTAGCAAAAGGTGAGTAGGAAAGAAAGCAGAGGATGTTGAAGCTCCCTAGTATGAAAGCAAGAGTAAGGGAGGGAAGAGAGTCTGTGAGCTAGGCATTGAATTCATCAAGGAAAGATGAGTGATCTGGAGTTTGTTAAGCAACAGCTACTAGAATTATGATTAGATTGCAGATGTGGATTGAATGAACCTCAAAAGATGAAAGGTTACTGACTGATCATGGTACAGGGACTGCTTAGAAGTGGCAATGAAAAGTAGGGTCTCCAGACTGACCAGTGGGGGAGTGAAATTACAACCAGTTCTGGAAAGGGTGGCCAAGGAGGCTGTGTTGTCAAGAGAGAGCCAGGTTTCAGTAAGAAACAAGAGCTAGGGATGGGGAAGGAAATGATTAGAGATGAAACTAACAAAGAACATAGGAAAAAGAATGGTACCTTTTGAATGGAACATTTTGGAGAGAAAGGTTGAGGGGATGGGAATAAGAGAACAGGCATCAGGAGATGGAGAATGAGATTCAAATACTGACAACTCAGGACCTCAGAATCACTGGAATGGGGAGGATATAACTTGGTGGGAAGTGATTAATTATTAAGAAATGAAATCCTTTCATGTAGAAATGAATTCCTTTGGGGGAAAGAAGGGAGTGTTGGGAATATTGTAAAGATATTTTTCAGTCAGGTGTAAGTTGGACTAGATGGCCTCTGAGTTCTTTCTAAAATTCTCTTATTCTATGAGTGGATAACATATCCAAGGAAAATAAAATGTTGTATGAAGGGAAAATGAACAAGGAAAGATCCTTGAAAAACAGTCATGTGAAGGATTTGGGAAAAGAACGATAAACCAAAGAGTGGAACAAAAGGTAAGAGAAAACATCTCTTAAACCAAAGTGAGAGAGAGAGTATTCAGCAGTACTCAGTAGAAGTGGGTGATCCATAGTCAAATGCTACAGAGGGATCAAGGAGAATAAGAGTTGAAAAGAAACCTTTGATATGACAATTAGGAGATCACCGGTGATGTTAGAAAAAAAGTATTTCAGCACAGTCGTGGGAGAGGAAGCCAGATCATAAGAGTTTGGATGAGGAGAGAGTAGGAGATTTAAAAAAAGTAAAGAATAATGAATACATGCTTTTTAAAGAGAAATTTAGTAGTCAGAAGAAACAACCTACTATGTGGCACAGAGAAGAAATTAAGTTCTGTCTCTGACACATAGTGGCTTTGTGAAGATAAGCAAGTTATTCCATTTCTCAGTACCCCAGGCAGCTCCTTCTAAGACTTGCAAGTTACAATGGGGGAAAGAGTTTCCTAGAACAGTTAGAAATCATAGGTCCATTGCTAATTCCTGTCCCTACTGTGTGGTAGATATTGGGGACACAAATATAAAATCGAGGCAATCTGTCTTCAAGAAACCTAGATCCTGAAAAGAGACACATGTTTAACTCTAAATGAATGCAGGTTATAAGCAAAATAAACATAATCACTTGAGAATGGAAATATCTATTGAGGGTGATCAGGAAAGGTCTTTAGAAAGGAGTGGCATTTGAGCTAAACCTTGATGGGATTTAGGGGTTTCAAGAAGCAGAGACAAGGAGGGACAGCATTCTAGGCATGGAAATAGAATATGAAAAATCATAGTAACAGGAGATGCAATGTCATGTTTGGAGATCAGAAAGCAGGGTAGACCAGCTTTGCTAAAGCATAGAGTGTATTAGGAAGATTAATATGTAACAACCCTGCAAAGGTAGAGAGCCATTCCCCAATAGATAAATGGTCAAAAGATATGAAAAGGTAATTTTAAAAAGGAAGAATGCAAGCTATCATGATCATATTTTTTAAATGTTCCAAATTCTTAATCAGTATAAAGCAAGTTAAAACAACTCTAAGGTTCCAACTTACACTCATCAGATTGTCAACTATAACAGAAAAGGAAAATGACAGATGTTGGAAGAGTGGTGAGTGGATAAGCGTTGTTATTGAAGCTTTGTATTGATTCAACCATTTTGAGAAGCAATTGAGAGCTACACATCCAAAGTCACTAAATTGTACATAGCCTTTGACCAAATGATGTCATCAATAACCCTGCACCCCAAAGAAGACAAAGGCACACAAAAAAGATATATTATAAAAAATATTAATAGTAGTATGATGGCACAGTTGATAAAGCAACAGATCTACAGTCAGGAAGACCCAACACAAATCCAGTCTAACACTTGCTAGCTATGTGACTCTGGGAAAATCATTTAACCTTTTTTGTCTCAATTTCCTCATCTGTAAAATGGGGATAATCATTACATCTATTTCCCAAGCATATTGTGAGCATAAAATGAGATAACAATTGTAAAGCACTTAACATAGTTCCTGACACATAGTATGAACTATATAAATATTAACTATTATTCTTATCATCATTATTAGCAATAGCAATATACTTTTTGTTATAGCCAAAGAAATGAGACAAAATGGATGTCCACCAACTGAGGAATAACTATACATATTGTAATGTGTGAATGTAATGAAATATTATTTCACTCTAAGAATTGCCTAAAGGACAAATTCAGAGAAACATGGAAAGACTTGGATAGACTGAGTATAGCAGTAAGCACTCCAACATACACAAGAGGGTCTGCTGCACACCTTCCTAGATTTGTTTTTCTAAAAGGAAAGCAACTTTTGAGGAGTCAAAAATCACTTTAATCAAACACATATACCAACAGAGAAAATACAAGCAGGACCAACAGACCGGGCTTCCAATTGTCTGACTGTAGGCAATACGTCCATCATTACAAGAGAAGCACCAACATCTGGGTTTTCAAAGCCAGGGGCTTCTTAAAACTGCTACCCAGAGTCTCATCTGGCACACAAACTTTCTTCCAAAAACTAAGCCCCAAAACAAAACTTCACCTCAGAGCACATATATATATATATACTCCTTTCAGAGCCAGAGGGTACAACCTCTCATGACCCAGTGCCTCACCAGCAATAAGCAAAAGATCTAGGCCCCCATACAAAACAAGTTTCCTCCAAGGCCTATCAATGGACAGGGAAAATTTTTAACTCCCATTACACTGAGACAGATTAAAATGAGTGAAAGCAGGATACTCCATCACATGTCTTTCTGTCATTGCTCTGGACATCTCTCATCCCTGGAACAGACTCCCTTCTTACCTCCACTTCAAACAGCCCTTCTCTTCTTTTAATCCACAGCTCAAGTTATAACTTCTGCTTAAAGTCTTTCCTCATTCCCCAGATTGCTGGTGCTCTTTCTCTCTACTTTACATTAAAGTGTTTTATATATTTGTTTTTATTCACAATCATTTTATGTCATATTTGCACATAGGTTAACAAGTGTACTTCTTGTCGCTCCTATTTGAATGGAGTCTCCTTAAGTGCAGGCATTATTTGTTCTTTTTATTTGCATCCCTAAAACCTAACACAGTGCTTTGGTACATTTTAAATGCTTAATAAATATTTGTTGATTGATAAGAATTGAAATGATCAAAAGGAAACTGAATTTGAAAAACTTAAGAATTTATTATAACAATGACCAATAATGACTTGAGAAGAGTAATGATTAAGTATAATTCCTTCCTCTTGGCAGAGTGACAAACAGAGCAGAATGAGACATTTTCAGACAAGGTTATTAGAGGGATTTGGGGTTTTTGACTAGACCCATTGCAAGGAATGTCTTCTACTGCTGGTTGTAAAGATCCTGTTAAGCACTGTACAGAAGGAATTGGTGGGTAGTAATAGTGATGCAACAAAAAGAAAACAAGAAAAAAGTAGTATTGCTGAAACATTAAAATAATAAACATTCAAAAAAGCAAAAAAGTTCAGAAGGAAACAAAGGCAAGTAGGGCAGTTCATTACTAATGTACTAAATGTAATATTTTTACAAACTATAAAATAGTGCATAGCTTCATATTCAATCCTCTTTTAATGTTCCTTGTATATTGAAGTGTTCATATTTGTTGATGTTTAAGTTCATAATTTTAAAAATTAAATTGAAAAAGAAAGGAAAAAATAAACCTCTGCTGGAGCAGAGTTGTCAAAAGTGGCCAGTAGGCTGTATTGTGACTGACAAGACATCCCAATATGCTGAAACATATTAAAATACAATTGGGAAATATTTAATAAAAATATAATAGAATATAGATAATGTTAATATGTGGTTTTCTAACTCAATATGGCTCCCATAGGGATTTTTATGTACAGTTTACCATCCCTTCTACATTTGAATTTGACCACAGGGTTAGAACCATCTTCTATAAGGTTTTAAATGGCAAAGATGAGAGTTTGTACTTTATCCTAAAAGCAACAGGAGTCACAGAAAGATGGGGTGGCAGTTGGATGGAGTGCATTGGGGAGACATGATTGTGTCTCCCTCCTACACTCTAGTGTACATCTTCAGCTGCTGGCTGCTCTATTTAGATGTCTCATAGTCTTCTCAAACTCAACATGTCCAAAGCAGAACTTTATCTTGCATCTATGACCTCCCTCCCTCCACCTCCTAATTTCCTGATTACTTATGAAGGTACCATCTGCCCAGTCCCTCAGGTTCACAAGCTAGGAGACATCCTCAACTTTTTACTTTCAATGACTACCTCTAAACCCAATAAACTGCTAAGTTTCCTTAGTTCTACTTCCCTATTTGTCCCCTCTTTTGCATTTGTACCACATTCACCATAAGCAAGGCATCATTACCTCTTGCCTAGACTATCAGGATAGCCTCTTGATTGCTCTGACTACTTACAGTCTTTTTCCCTTTCCAGATCTGCCAGGCCTAGAGGCCTGAGGGCTACCTGAGTCTTACCTTACCTGTCCCAGGTCTTCGGTTGGCCAAACCAGATAAACGTATGAGAGAAGAGACTTTCCGGAGTCGAACAAGGGTTAGGCTTTATTCAGGGTCCTGGTTACATGTGCAGGGGGAGCTCTTCCTTAGGAGGGAGAGAGAAATCTCCCAAGGAGGCAAGATCTTACGGTAAGAGATTGGAAGTAGAAGTGTAAGTGGGGAGAGAGGGGGAAGGGAAGAGCGAAGAGAGAAGGAAGAGGGGCCTTCTGTCCTGTAAGGGCCCCTCAGCTCTAAGAGCGCCTTCAGGCTTTCCTGACCCTAATTAAGCTCTCCAGCCGCATAGTTTGCACCTGAATACCGTGCCTGTTAGATAACAATAGGTGTGCCCAGACCCGGGCCAATCTCGAGAGCGGGGAGAGCTCTCTCCCATCACGTTTCTCACGGGAAGAGGCGGAAATACACGAGATAGCTTGGTCTCACTCCTCGATTCCCTGCTGTTTTCTGGGGGGCCTCATGAGAACTCTAAGATTTAGAAGTTCCCACCTTTACCCGCCCGAGACTGTCCACATGGAATTGAGCTTCCACCCCCAACACAGATCATTCTCCATTCAGGTATGAAAGGGATTCCGTGTTTCTCAGTTCTGTGGCCTAAAGACAGGATGAGTAGTAAGAATTCGCTTGAACAAAATAGGACATTTCATAGAGCGGACTTTGGCTTGAAAAAGAAAAGGGGCAAGTACTACAGCTTAAAGACTCTTAAATTCATTATTCTCCTGCACACTTATCTTCCTACCAATCTGTTATCCGTATCAGAGGCAGCTTAAATGGTGTAGTGGATAGAGCACTGGGCCTAGAGCCAACATCTGAGTTCAAATCTAACCACAGATACTTGCTAGGTCTGTGACCCTGAGCAAATCATTTCATCTGTGTTTGCCTCAGTTTCCTCAACTGTAATGTGGGTGTAGTACCTGCCTCTTTGCGAGAATCAAATGAGATAGCATTTGCAAGCACTTAGCACTGACCCATGGCAGTTAATTAAGGCTTGTTTCCTTTCTTCCATTAAAAGAATGACTGAACAGGACATTCCATTTCCTGTATCTATGCCCTTGCACAGGCAGCCCCCATGCTTGGAATCTCTAGCTTTCTTCAAGGGTTAAAACAAGAGCCTTAAAGATATAGAACAGTGAATAGATGGAACAGATTATCTATACAATAAGCAGGAGGAAATGATCATGGTAATCTTGTGTTTGATGAATGCAAGCATCCGGACTTTTTGGACAAGACCTCACTAACTGATAAAAACTTCTGGGAAAACTGGAAAGCAGTTTGGCAGAAACTAGGTACAGACCAAAACCCCACACTGTATACAAAGATAAGGTCAAAATGAGTACATGATTTAGACATGAATGGTGATATCATAAGCAAACTGAGGGACCATGAAGCAGTTTACCTCTCAGGTCTATGGATAAGGGAAGGATTTATTACCAAATAAGAGAGAGGCAGCATTATGAGATGCAAAATGGATCATTTTGATTACATTAAATTCTTTTTTCACATACAAAACCAAAGCAGCCAATATAAAAAGAATAGCAGAAAATTGGGGTGGGGGGAGGATTTTACAGCAAGTTTCTCTGATAAAGGTCTCATTTCCTGAATATATAGAAAATGGAGTCAAACTTATTGACTCCATTATAATATTGACAATAATATAGTCAAACTATAATATTGCAAGGCCATTTCCCAGTTGATAAATGGTCAAAGAATTGAGCAGGCAGTTTTCAGATGAAATCAAAACTATCTACACTCATATGAAAAATGCTCTAAATCACTGTTGGTTAGAGAAATACAAATTAAAACAACTCTTAGTTACCACCTCATATCTATCAATTTGGCTAATACGGATGGAAAAGAGAAATGAGAAAATGTTGTAGGAAAATTGGGACACAAATGCACTGTTGATGGCATTGTGAACTGATCCAACCATTCTGGCGAGTATTTGAACTATTCCCAATGGGCTATCAAACTGTGCGTACCTTTCTGTATCCCAAAGAGATAATAAAAAGTGGGAAAATGCACTATAGCTGCTCTTTTTGTGGTAGCAAAGAATTGGAAATCAAAGGGATACCCATTAATTAGGCAATGGCTGAACAGGTTGTGGTATACGATTGCAACGAAGTATTATTGTGTTATAAGAAATGATGAGCAAGATGCTTTCAGAAAACACCTAGAAAGATTTACATAAACTGTTACAAAGTGAAGTGAGCAGAACCAAGAGAACATTATTCACAGTAATAACAATATTTACAGGGATGAACTATGAATGACTCAGCTATTCCCAGCCATACAAAAATCCAAGACAATTCTGAAGATTTTTGATGAAAAACATTATCCACCTCCAGAGAAAGAACTAATGGAATCTAAATGTAGATTGAAGCATTTTTTTAAAACTTCATTTTTCTTGTAGTTTTTTTGGTCTGTTTTCTTTCACAATATGACTAATACAGAAATATGTTTTACATGGCTGCACATATATAACCTTCATTAAATTGTTCGCCTTCTCAGTGATGGGGGAGGGAAGGGATGAAGAGAGAGAATTTGGAACTCAAAATTATAATAAAAAAAACGAAGGCTAAAATTGTTTTTACTTAGAATTGGGAAAAATATTAAAAAAAAAAAAAAAAAGGAAGAACAAGAGTTCTATCCTGATACTCCACTTTGCCAGTGCTCTCTTTACCCTCATCCCTAGAAATTACTTTGCATTCATTTTCCATATTTTCTTATCTGTATTCATGTGTTTCTCCCAAGTAGAACATAAGCTGTTTGAAGACAAATTTCCTTTTTTCTTTATATTCTCAATTCATAGCACTGTGTCTAATAAATGCATGTCGAATGAATGAATGGATGAATGAATGAATGAATGAATGAATGAATGAATGAATGAATCATCTAAAACATTTAGCCAAGAATACAATTGTAGTCATAAAGATCTTTTTTTCATTTCCTGTCCTAAGAGAATAAAGGTTAATGAAATAGTACAAATGAGAATCTGTGGTTCTGGGATTCCATCAACTCCTTGATCTTTAGCAAACAGAAGTAATGCTATCTTCTTTGAATTCAAACTTTCCTAAAGGCAACTAACCTTGCCAGAAAGGGATAGGCACTTTGGGATGCTTGGTTCAAAAATCAAAGAGTTTGACTCCTCTTCCTCTTCCCTGTTTGTCCTGAGCCAGTAATCCATCCGTTGCCTTCTGCATAATGAAAATTCGTAGACCATGTGTTTTCTTTTGCAATGGCTAATATGGAAATATGTTTTGCATGACTGACCATTTACATTATGTTACTTGCCTTCTCAGGGAGGGAGGTGGAGAAGGAGGGAGAGAGAGAATTTGGAACTCAAAATTTTCATTTAATGTAATTTTAGAAAAAGAAAATATCTTACAAGAAAATAAAATTTATAGCCTAGATTACTGCTAATTATTAGACCTAGTTGATCCTAAAGACATATACCTGGCTATTTCTAAAGAAGTGCTCCTTGAACACCCAGAGAAAGAATTATGGTGTCTCAATGCAGATCGAAGCACACTCTTTTTTGTGACTTTCCCCTTTTGTTCTGTTTCTTCTTTTACAACATGACACACATGGAAATATATTTAAATGATTATACATATATAACCTATTATCAGATTGTTCACTGTCTTGGGGAGGGGGAAGGGAGAAAAGGAGAGAAGGAGGGAGAAAAATTTTGAAACTCAGAATCTTATAAAAAATGAATGTTGAAAACTATCTTTACTTGTAATTGGAAAAAATAAAATACTATTTACAAAAAAGGAGGGCCTAGAGTGAATTCAGTAAGCACCATTTGCAATACCCAGTATTGGAACTTCCTTTCTCAGCTTTCTGCTTCCTAGAGCCTTGCCACAACATTTAGCGCACAGGAAGAGCAGTACTTGGTGACAAAATCAGTATAATTTCATGTATCATTGCACGACACCATCCTAAGATCAGCCCAAGAAGCAGGTAGGAATAGTTAGAGTTTATAGTCATCTTTATAATTTGATTTGAAGTACTGACTGCGTGACTTACTGTAATTCCCTAAATATCTCCCAGATCTGAGTAACACAGTATCTAAAATTTCACCATTAGAGATTCATTTTGCTGGGTTCCCCTCCCATTATTGTTCTTATCGTTCAGTTGTTTCAGTCATGTCCAACTCTTCATGATCCTATTTGGGGTGTTCTTGGCATTGGGGTGACTTACCATTTCCAGCTTATTTTACAGATGAGGAAATTGAAGCCAACAAGGTTAAGTAACTTGGCCAAGGTCACACAGATAGTAAGTGTCTGAACCTAGATTTGAACTCAGGAAGATGAATCTTTCTGAGTCCAGATCCAGTGCTTTTTCCACTGTGCCACCTAGCTGCCTTCCCTGCTGTATGACAACGGTAAAATCACACAATGATTACAGGCATTCAGTCCTCAAGAAGTATAAAGAAAATGTGTAGTACAGTGAAAAAGAATTGGGTTCTAATCCTAGCCATGCAATTTAGCACATGGATGACATTGGACATCAATTAACTTATCTGAACCTCAATTCATCATCTATAAAATTATGGACTATGTGACCTTTAAGAGCTCTTTCAACTCTAATCTATAGTCCTATGATCCTGTGTCAGTCTTGTCAGTATCATTTATTCCCTGTGTCCTCCAAAGAGAAACTATCCAATATACCTGAGGACATCCTCTGAGTCTTTAAGTTAGATTTGACCGGGTCACCAGTTCACCATACAATCTGTGTATTTAATGTTATCTCAGTGCTCCAGGAGCCTTGCTTACTCTGGGTCTTCAAGAGAAATCAGATTTTCCCAAAAAAGCAGTAATGTATTAAGCTTATTCACATGAGGATATTAATAAGAGACAATACAAAATAATAAGAAAATCTTCAAACGGAGAGTCAGGACATCTGGGTTCTGGTCTTGATTTTTCTACAAATTTAGCTGTCTGATCCTGGACAAGTATTTTAGCTATTGTATCTGCAAAATGAAAGGGATTGGCCTAGATCAAGGGGAACCTACGCAGCTGAGACCATATGTGACTTCCTAAGTTCTTGGATATCGCCCTTTGACTGAGTCCAAGTTTTACAGAACAAATTCTTCTATTAAGGGGTTTTGTTCTGCAAAGTTTGCATTCAAAGGGCTGTACTTGAGGACCTAGAGAGCTACATGTGGACTTGGGGCTGCAAGTTCCCCACCCCTGGCCTAGATTATCTTTAAATCATCTTTTTTGTCTCATACTCTAAGACATCAATTTCCCTTGAAAAGGAGTTCAATTCAATCTAAAAATTTATAAAGTAACTTGTATGTACACAGGGCACTGTGATCTAACCACCCTAAGAAATAACATGATGTCTTTCCTAAAAGATCTTATATTTTACTGGGAGAGATAATGGGAAACAAAGGGGAAATCAAAATCCTCTAGGAAAATCTGAGGAGGAAAAAGCACTAGCAAATTGGGCAAGGGGGAGCAGGAGGAGGAGAGATGGCAGCAAAAATAAGGAGAGAGTGTGTTCCATGCTTTGCCAGCAGCCCTTGCAAATGCTCTATGACATACAGTCAGATTAAAGCAATGTGCTTCAAAGCTATATACAGCTAAGGTGAGGTAGCTCTTTGCCCTAGTGCACCAAAATTTAGAGAGCAGCAAACTTTTGCATTAGGTGACTTCTCACTTGTCCTCCTTCTTTCCTCGTGCCTCATAGTGTCCTGGCTGTCCTGTAACAAAGTCTAGCACTCTAGAGTCAATGTTTGTACCCTTCACATAGAGTGAGGCATGTCAAGTTCAAGTAACAACCAGTCGGTTCATTTGACTACATTATAGCTTTCATCAAGGGCAGTCAATTTGAGACTATACTCTTAGGGTAATGGAAGGTCAGATTGAAAAGGGTCTTCAATTCTACACAAAAAGTTGATATTTTATCCCAGAGACAACTGAGAACCGCTAAAGATATTTGAGTATGAGAGAGACAAGTTCAAACATCTGCCATAGGAAGATTATTTTGGTAGCTACGTGGAGAGTGGACTGGAGAAGGGAGAGACTAGAGGCAGAAATATCATTTAGAAGGCTATTAGAACAGTCCAGAAAAGAGGCAATGTGAGAACAGGAACTTTAGTTAGTAGTTCCTCAACCTGTGAGTGGAGGGAAAGAGATGGATACAATGGATATTATGGAGATAGAATAGATGGGACTTTGAAACTTATTGGTTATGTGGGAACAGAGAAGAATGAGTCCATAACTATGAACCTGAATGACAGAGCATTGGGAATCCTGTGTCGTTGATGTCTGTATCTCTTGCAGTGTCCATCATACATCAGAGCTCAACAAATATTTTCTGAATAAATTTATCATTGAATGGAAAGCAGAAAATGTGAATGCTGAAAAATAAGAAGGGAAGATAAGAGTATCAATTGTCATAATTTTGACCAGAGTCAGTCTGACAAACCCCATGAGAGCATATTAATCTATATCAGTGATATGTCTCAAGGGAATCTGAAAATGATTGATCTAGAGCAGAGGTCCTTAACCTTTTTTCTGTCTCTTTGCCTCAGTTTTCTCCACTGTAAAATGAGGATAATAATGGCACGTACCTTTCAGGGATGTTGTGAGGATCAATGAAATATGTGTAGAGCAGTTAGCACAGTGCTACATATATATATATATATACATATATATATGTATATATATATGTAGTAAGCACTATATAAGTGCTTATTTCTTCCCTTTCCACTCCCCTTCCTTCCCTTTCTTTTATTTACTTACACACATGCAGACATTATTTCAACCACACTATCACCAAATGACTCAAATTTTCTGAAAGTCATCAGTTTTCCCCTCTTCCTATTCAAATATCCCTGCCCCATTGAATTGTTCTTAAGTGGTCTTTTCCTCTTCTAGCCTTCCTTGGTACCATGTGAGTAAAAGTATTAGAGTCACTCAACATCAGGGGCCATGCAGTATGGTTTGTCTAATCTTGTATTTCCTGCCAAAATCCTGCTGGTGTGTATCTTTCTGTGCAGAATACACTAATGTCTGACTTTTTGGTCATCCCAATAATGAAAACTTATTAATCAATAAATCCATACTTACATCCAGGATAATAATTAATTGTTTTATGGAAGACTGAGCTACTTCAAGACACTGGAGGAACCATTGGTCTCATAAAAGTTTCTCAAATATGGTTTTAACATTAACTGAATTTTCTTATATTCTAATTCTTTGAAAACTTGGTACCACTCATGTCATACCTCTCTATCAATGTGTAGTAATGATTCAAAATAGCTCATTTCCCAGGTATACTAGAGCTACCACTGATTCTGTGCACATTCATCACATTACAGTGAAATGAACTGAATTTAAATCCTAGCCCTGCTACTAACTTGCCGTGTGACCTAGGATAAGCCATTTATCCTCTCTGAGGCCTTTTTCTTTTCATCTGTAAAATGAAGTTAATGTGTTTCCTGACTGAAAGGTCTTATTTTTATAATCAAGTGAGATAAGGGACCTGAAAAATATAAAACCTTTACTAGCATGAGGGATTACTACATCTATCCTACCCTCCCTTCCTCGTGTTCCTACCGACTTTTTTACTTCCCCCGTCAAATTAAAAACTTCTCGAAGGTCTCCATGAGGTCCTGCATACACTGAAGGCTGTTTCTGTTTGGTGATAAGTTTTTAGAGGAAAGAGGCTCTTTAAGCATTAGCATTCCTTAGGTGTATTTTCCTCCATTCATAATTTACAAACATTTCTTCACCAGTACAATCAATGGTACTGTTGATTCCTGTCTTGGGGGTCATTGAAGGGATAAAACAGAAAAATAATTTTCAACATAATCAGGATTCATGTTCCTCTCAACCTCCCTTAATTCATACAAACTAGAAGTTTTCCTTGGATCCTGTAGGTTGGATCTACCATTTGTAAAAACAAAAACCGATGATATAGAAAATGACAACTTGTCAAAATGCTTGTCTTATTTATCCTTGTATCTTCCTCCTCTGCCTTTCATCAAGCATGGTGTCTTGTATATAGTAGATGATGAATGAATGAATGGTTCCAATGGCTGGTCTGGCATAACTTAGAATCGTAGACAGTTAAAACTAGAAGAAATTTCAGAGATCTTCTAGTCCAGCCCCAACAATTGACAAAGAAGGAAACTGGTCTGCCCTTAGACAACATGTAACTTTTTCCAAGTCACATAGTGAACTGTTGAGTTCACCAGTGGGAAGATAAAAAGCACTGGGCTGAGACTAAATATTGCTCAACTCTTGGTGACCATCATTTGACCTTGGCAATGGAGCACGAAAATGTGCTTCCTTTGGCTGCACTTCGTTAAACACCATCATTCCAAGCCTCTACTCCTTACTACCAGTATAAAAGAAGGCACCCTTTGCTTCCATCCTAGGGACTTGAACCTGGTCTTCATCTGCTCGGCTGATTCCTCTCCTCCTTAGGGATCCTCCTTAGCCATGTGGAAGATTTTCTTCTTATTCTTTGCCATTATCTGCATTTTGATTCAAATTCCCTCAGGTAAAGGAACTTCACTCAGGAAATCCTGATGAGGCAAAGGGCAGTAAAGAGCATGAGCATCAGAGCATTGTTTTCAAATCCTGCCTCGGCTACCTACTTCTCTTTGTGTCCTTGGGCTCTCTGGGTCTACATTTTCTAAAATAAGCAGGCTGGACTAGATGATGCCTAAGGCCCCTTTCCAGCTCTGGATCTGTGATCTTACGATTAAGATTGCAAAGATGTTCTGTCTTACACAGAGAAGCTCTCATTAGAGCAGGTAAATGGTCCTTGCTAGAGTTCATCTCACAAGGGTTTCATCCTGGTATATTACAGGGCAGAGAAGGGAGCCCCACTGGCTAAGGCAATTGAAAACTCTATGGAAATGGAAGGCCAGCAACAAATAGTCCTTGAAGTTACTCCAAGCATGCCAGTTGTTTCAGAGAAACAGAGATGGTGTGCTCTGTGGATAAATAGTCTTAACCAAAACAGATCTCTCATTTTTCTTGTCTGTTCTAAGGCTCCTATGACCAGAGTTAGATTCCATCCTTGAATTCCGACTCTCCTTAGAGTCAGAGTATGGGTGAGGCATGTAATATAAGATAATCTTTTCCTTCCCCCAACCATCTGTGCCAAACTGACTTTTGGAATTAATTTAATTGCCACGTATATTTGCTTTGACTTTAGGTTGCAAAGCAGGACTTGAAGAACACTATCCAGCTATAGGAGGTAAGTTCCCTTTTTGTCTGTTCCTTAAATTTCAATAGTAATAATTCATGCATTTTATAATTCTTCAAGTTTTATAAAGCACTTTCCCTGCATTGATCCTGTCCAGCTCTTTTTTGCTCCCTTTATATACTGTAGAAATGAAGCAGGGGAAGGTAGGGGAGAGTCTTGTGAAATGGCTTAGCCAGGATCACATCCTTAAACTGTCCAATTGTTATCATTTCCCTTCTACGGATTGGGAAACTGAGGCAGAATGGAAGGAGGTAACATGGTTTATCCAGGGTCATACAGCTAGTAAATATTGGGGGCAAGATTTTAATTAAACTTTCTTGATTCCAGGTCCATTTCTCTTTCCACTACACCACAGTATTGAAAGCTTTCCTGATCTTGACTCTGGGAGTTTAAGGAACTGTTAAAAGTCATAAAAGTGCTATCTTGGGGCAGTTTAGAGGCAGAAAGATCATATACTGGAAAGTCCAAGCCATTCCTCTTCCTCCGGTCTGCTATTTCCTTCTTCCTATTCCCCACTACCAACTGTTATCTTATGCCACCTTCCACAAAATACCCTCTTCACTCCTTAGGCCATGGTATTCTAGGCTGTCTTTCTTAGTCAGGTAGAATATAATGCTAACCAGCCTTCAATTCCTACATCAGGCATTTAACATTTCACAAAAGAAAAGTCTCTGCTCCACAGTCACAAGCTCCTCTGCCGTAACTAACCATTCATCAGATAGGTGGATGCAAATGATCACCAGGAAGAGTATGCAAGAGAATGTGGATGATTCATGTGCGAGATTCTCACCAGGCCTAGGAAGAAAAGATAAATTAATTCCAAATCTGTGCCCTTAGTGAAGATGGGTGAGCCTTATGTGGGAAGGACAGCAGATTACTGGCAGATTTCCTGTTTCCCAGGTTATAGATTTAGAGCTATAGGTTTAGGTTAGAGGTTAAGTTTAGATCCCATGTTAGAGATTTAGGTTATAGACATTTATAGTAAGAGCTGATCAAGATGGGAACCACAGGACCCCATAAGATGTGGGATCAGAGAGGTAAAGTGATTTTCCCGAGGCCATACAACTAGTAAGTATTAAATCTAGGTTTGGAACCCCAATCTTCCTAGCTCTCGGTTTAGCACACTATCCACTGTGCCACATGGAGACTCAATTAAAATAAAATAAAATAATTTAGCACTTGAGATTATCTGGCAAAAGTTTCTTGGTTTATTGGAGACAGGGGCAGGCAGCTGTCTAACTCCTATGCTAGGACACTGGGCAATATTTCTCCCCAAGTAGAATTTCTAATGAAGTATTTTGTCCATGTGATTTTTAAAGTATTTTAACAGCTTTAACCTGATGAAAATCAAAGCTTGGGGTATCAGTGTTGAGTGTGAAAAAGTTCAACTGAGGCTGCTACACTTCACAAAGAGCCCTATTCCTATCCAGTCCCTCTTCTCCTCTACCATATCATTCCACTATTCACTCTGTAATTCTATTGTGCTACAGTGGAAGAATCTTTAGATTAAGATTCAAAGGACCTAAGTCCAAATTCTGGTGATACAGTTACTATTAATATAACCTTGAACAACTCACTGCTCTAATTCTGAGTTATCTGATCTATAAAATAAGGAGACAGGACTAGATAAATTCTGAGGTCTTTTCCTGCTCTAAATCTATTCTTCTAGATCCTATGATTTTAGAACTCTTGCTTACAGGTTTCTTTTATCCTCTGGTTCTTCTGAAACCTGGCTTTCTCCTATATCTCTTGTTCCTCCCTACAAGGTCTACTACTTCTTAATTAATATCCCCTGACATCCAATAAAAGAAGTTAACTTCTTTTTTTTATTTTTTTTCCAATTACATGTAAAAACATTTAGCATTCTTTTTTTTAAATGTTGAATTTCAAATTCTTTCCCTCTCTTCCTTTCCTCTTCTTCTCCTTTGAGAAGGCAAACAATTCGATATAGTTTACACATATGCAGTCACACAAAACATATTTCCACATTAGTCATGTGAAAGAAAACAGACCTAAAAAGAAGAAAGAGAGAGAGAGTAATCAAGAAAAACCAAGAAAGTTTAAAAAGTATGCTTCAATATGCATTCAGACCCTATCAATTTTTTCTCTGGAGTCAGATAGCATTTTTCATTTTAAGTTCTTTGTAATTATCTTGGATCATTGTATTGCTCAGAATAGCCAATAATTCATTCACAGTTGATAGTCATATAATATTGCTGTGACTCTATACAATATTCTCCTGATTCTGCTCATTTCACTTTGCATCAGGTTGTGTAAGTCTTCCCAAGTTGATCTGAGAACATACTGCTTATCATTTCTTATAGTACAATAATATTCCATCACAATCATCAGCCATTCCCCAACTGATCAGCATCCCTTCAATTTCAAATTCGCTAACCTAACATGTCAGTCCCCACTGACTCCTCTAGACCTTTCTTCTGCCACCATAACTCAGGAACCAACAATTCTTTAGATTCACCCCATTCTGTCTAGATCTTTATTGATGTCACCTATAGACCTCCTAGATACTCTCTCTTCTAATTAATAAGTTCAGTGACTTACTCCTAGCCTGCTTATCCATCCAAGCCCTTTTTCCTTCAAATACTTTTAGCCTCACAGTTCCTCAACCTCAACTCCCATTTCTGATCTTTCCAGCTTCCCTCAACTATACATGGAAATGTAGACCACATCCTAGATCAACTGAATTTTTTTTATGTGCTTAAATTTCAAATTATACTTACTCTTCACTGTACTATGTTGTTTCTTTGTTTAAAGCCTGTTTTTCACTTCTCTGCAGACTTTGCGATTTTTGTAGGCATCTCTTAAAAAGCTGGAGCTAAGTAGCTAATCATTTTTTTATTTTCCTATTTAAGTTTGGTAGCATTTTCAATTTTATTCATCTTATCTACCCCCATTATAGTGTAAACTTCAAGAAAAGAAAGACTGTATCATCTTTTGTTGTTGTTCAGTCATTTCAATCAAGTCTGACTTCATGACTCCCATTTGGGGTTCTCTTAGCAAAGTTCCTGGAGTGGTTTGCCATTTCCTCCAGCTCATTTCACAGATGAGGAAACTGAGGCAACCCTCATTCAGGGGCACATAGCTAATAAGTGTCTGAGGTCAGATTTGAACTCTGTCTTCCTGACTCCAGGCCTAGTGCTCTATTATGTACTATGCCACCTAGCTAGCCACATCATCTTCTTCCTTGGTAAATTTGAGGGTCCCAGTGCATCCAGTGCAAACTGTGGACTCATCTAACATGTGGCCATAGTTGTATGTACCCTTCTTTTTTCCCTCTGCCCATCCAACCAATTTCAGCACCTTAGAAGGGTATAAATGAATGTCTGATCTCAAAAGATCTCTTTTTCAGTGTAGGTGAGCATAGGATATGTGCAACATGCAGGCTTGGGAGAGGAAAGTGTCGCAGGAAATGTAAACCTGATGAAACAGTTTCTGGAACCTGTAAGCGAAATATGCTCTGCTGCCGTACAAGAATACCATGACCCAATCAAGACAATCTTCACTCCGAGAAATGGAGCCAACCATTCATGGATCCTTATTGCAAGGTTCAATAGGATATCTTCGGAATGTAACCCTTGTGTCAAAGACTCCTTCCTGACACAAAAGCTCCAGAGACACTTTGTGGGCTCTTCAACTTCTCTCTGGCTTATTTTGTTCCAATTGAGGTAAAACCCAGAAATGTCAGTATCTGTAACTCATCACCAAGGCTATATGTTAGCCTCATTAATCTCTCATTTTCCAGATAAAACTTGTGTCAGTATATAGCAATTTCCCATTTATGGTTGTCAGCTCCCCTTCCAAATATTCAGACTCACAAAATATCAAGATATGAAATAGGTTTCACTTAATTTTTCTTTATTTCTTTTAAACTCAACTGAAACACCGCCTTCCTTATGAAAATTTTCTTGATTTTCCCAATTACTTCTTCTCTAAATCACTTTGTATTTATTTTGTATAACATACTTATGTATGTATATACTGTCTCTTCCAATAGAATGGACGTGCCCTGAGATCAAGGGTTGTTGGTTTTTTTTTAATTTTTTATCTTTATATTTTCAATGCCTTCAATGCCTAACAAAGTGCTAGTTATATACTAATCACTTCAGAAATGCCTGTTGATTGACTAATTTCCTTTACACAATAAAAGGTATAGAAAGGACTCAACGTCGGTGTCAATAAAGAGTCAAGATAGTGCAGTCCTCATTTCAGAGGATCTCCACCTTCCTCTAGAACCTCTACTTTTATCTACAGTGTTGAAGGCCTCTTTAAGGGGAAGAATCAAAACTTGCTTTCAGGTCTGAGCTCTGGGTCTTGAATTCCTTTCAGCACCTCCTCTGCTCTTATTTACCACCTTACCACTCATTCACTGGTCCTTCTCTGGCACAGAATCAAACAATCTAAGTACTGGAAGCTATCTCAGAGATATCTTACTGTTTCATAGATAACACACAGGAGGCACTGGAGGTTTCAGACTCCAGTCTCCAACAGGTTCATTCTTGATCTGGTCAGACAGGTAGGCAGCTTCAGAGGGGTTAATGATCAACTTTATTCTAGTCTAGTCTTCTCAAATGGTTGCTGGAAGAACCATCTCCTACAGCATTCCCTAATCAACTTTCTCACAGGGGCTGGTGAGAAGGGGAGGGGGGAAACTACCCCTATTTCTTGATGGGGTCAATCAAGACAGGCACGACTTATGTACTCCCCTAAATCTCCTCAAACCTCAATGGGGGCCAATTGAGGCAGGTACATGCATTCCTCTGTGCATTATTCATGGATTCCCCCATGAATGCCCCATGGTTTTCCCCCATCACTGACCAGTGCCCACTTGCTTCTATAGGGCAACAGACAAAGAAGGCATCTAGATAGCAATGCTCACACAGGTTAACTCTAGCAATATCGTCATTCTGTGCAAGCATAGTAAATATTACAATATGTCACCCCTTATCTCATGGTATAGCCTCAGCAGGCCTGTCTGTCTGGGATTCTGGGAACTACTATCTAGAATCCTTGAAACTATTCTGGGAGTTATTATCTAACACCTGAAAATTAGACATTGCCATGGCCATAGATCCTAAGAAACTAAATTAAAAAGGATAACAAAATCCTCCACTTATTTAACATATTATTATTCAGCCATTCAACTTATTCAACCACTAGGCAGTCCTCAATCACACTGCTGCCATTGCCATATATTACTGATAAATATTATAGTCCTCAATAATATTCAGTTCTCCTCAATGCTTCCATTATCCTTTGATTCTGACCACTGTCACATCTCAGCTCCCAAACAATAACAGGTCCTCTCTACTCCATCTGTATGGCATTCACTGTTGCTATTTAATATCTATAAGCTCTTCTTGTAGAAATAGAGAAAACCTAGATGTAAGAGCCTCATGTTGAATTCCTTTCCTTTTTTGACTATCTAAATTCCTGACCAAAGTTCAAGGTTACTTCCTCCATGAAGCCATCACTCATTATTTTAATCCAGAGTTATTCTCCTTTCTCTGAATTCTTGCATAATATATATGTGTGGGTATCACAAGTACATTAAATCGGTAAATTAATTTCAGAAGCATTGTTATTTTTATTTGTATTGGAAAAGCCTAACCATGATCAATGACTGTCCCTAAAATGCTTTGTTCCCCTTTATTTCTGTAAAGAGTGCCTTGTAGTTATATACATATACAAGATATGGTATTTAGTATAATACCTAGAACGCTGGACGTAGAGTCAATAAGATCTTGGTTACTAGCTGGGTGACTGAACAAATCTCTTTGTCTGTGTGGGTTTTAGTTTCCTTATCTATAAAATGAGGAGGTTGGACTCAATGACCTCTAATCAAATTTATGATATTAAGAAATTTCATTTGTGTGTTGATAAGTTAACTCTCAGATATTTTGTTATGAATTTTGTGGTTATTTTGAATAGAATTTCTCTATCATTTACCCCTAGTTTTTGTTTACTGTATAAAAATTCTCTATTTTATGAATTCAGTTCTTTGAGGCTTCCTTAAACTTCATCATCACATTATCAACAATTAAAGATAGTTTTTTCTTTTCTTTGTTCACATTTATATCTTTGAATTTTCACTCATCTTGTGATATCTATTATCTTTAGAACTATGTCAAATAATCATGAGTAGAGTGGACTTCCTTGATTCATCTTTGTGTGTACTAGAAAAGCATCTAACATTTCTCATTTACAAAGAATGCTGGCTCTTGCATTTTAATATGTTTTGATCATATTTAAGAAGAGTTTTTCATGTATTATATATATTTTAGGATTTTTATCATAAGTGAATCTTAATTTTTTCAAAGATTTATATGAACTGATACAAAATGAAATAAGTAGAACCACAGAACTATGTAAAATGATCACAACAATAAAAATGGAAAGAACAAGAATATAATCAGAACTGAATGTTGTGTTATTATAATGGTTCTGAAGAAAAGATATGATAAGCACTTTACATTGTGCCTTGCAGAAGTGAAGAGCTATGGGTATGTAACACTCCACGTACTCTCAGTCTTGGTTAACTTGTTGTGTTTTGCTAAACTATCTCTTTTTTTTTCTATTTCTATTTTATTCTCTGTTATAAGGAATGGCATTCTGCATGGGAGAGAGAAAGGGATATAACAGGAAATGAAAATAATGTAAAAACAAAAGATGTAAATAAATTTTTATTTTAAGTTTATGACGGTCAGGCCCTCCACGCCCACTTTGAAAGAATTAGACTTTGTTCATACAGTTTGGGATAAGGAAAAGCATTATGAGACCATCTCGTCACTTTCTGTACTCATAAGAAGTGAATAGTAATCACTTCCACTGCATTCATAATAACTGCTCAGACAGCCTCAGCTTGAAGTCCTGCAGTGATAGTAAACCTCAATACCTCCATCAGAGAAAAATATATATTAATATTGTATTCTGCAGCTAGGCACTGAACTGCCAGAAATGATTGTATTTAATTTACAATTATCTAATTCTAAAGTTATTTCAGACTTTGAGAGAGAGAGATTCAGAATGAAAGCTTCTCCCTGTACTCCCCCAAGATTTTTTTAGATGTCTGTATGAATCTTGATCAAGGAAAAGATAGTAATATGTTAAAATAGAGTTCTGGGTTAACACTCCAAAAGGGTTACTCTTCCTTGGACCATCCCCCTCAAGAGCTGAAGAGGGTTTCTTTTCTGAGAGCAATATCTTAACTTTTAATGGGGAAAGAAGGACACTGTTCTTGTTGAGTGCATAAGCAATGATCTTGGGTAAACCAGAGGTGCTATGCTCTTTTTAAATTTCAGGTTACCACCCTTAAATCGGGCACCTAATGAAAATTCTTCTTGGTTTTTGTTTTTTGGTCCTGACCTATTTCATCTTCAAACAGGGTAAAAAAAAAAGTGATGCAAGGGGTTCTTACTTAGGTCAGAGATAATATTAGTTTATAATATTTTCAGTTTTACAAATGAGTGATTTTTTTAAAATACCTTCCATTCTCCCAAAGCAACCTATTCTACTGTTTTCTAGGTTCTAGGTTTCACAGTAAAAAGAAAAATACTAATCTCACAGATTTAATAATAGCAAACTCCTCTTGTTCCCTAACACACCAATAATTAGTCACACATAGTAGCACAGTGATTGCTAAAGAGACTCAACAAAGCATTTTTCATTTATTTATTGGGAAAATTTTAATGGTTCCTCAGAGTCATTTCCTTTAGAAATAACTTTCTTCTCCTCCTCCCAAGATGAGGTTATCTGTGCTTTAAAATTTATTTCCAGGACAACATGAAATAGAAAAAAAAACACTAACATGGAAAAATAGTCTCCAGGGTCTCATGCTGGTGCCCCACCCAGGCCAATACTTTAAGTCTATAATACCAAACTCAAAAAAGAAACAGAGACCACCAAACCATATGAAAGGACCCTTG
Organism: Notamacropus eugenii; assembly: GCF_028372415.1. Taxonomy (NCBI): domain Eukaryota; kingdom Metazoa; phylum Chordata; class Mammalia; order Diprotodontia; family Macropodidae; genus Notamacropus; species Notamacropus eugenii. The sequence continues at coordinate 576,184,358 of NC_092872.1, forward strand.
CTGATTGCATATTGACTTAGAAAACCACATGTTAACATGATGTAAGATCATATTCTTATTTATTTTGTTAAATATTATCCAAATGCATTTTAATCAGATTTTAATCGGACTTCCACATGGAAGCTGAAAGCTACGTTTGATGTCTCTACTTTAAGTGACAAAGCCTCTACAAATTTCTGGGAGAAGACTGTGCCCTGGATGAGAGTGTTATAGACAGGCAACATGGTGAATACAACCCTGAATTTAGAGTCTAGAAGCTCTAGTTTCAGATCCTGTCTCTGACCATAGCTATAGGATCATGAATGTCAAGATCACTTAACCTTTCTGAGCACCAGTTTCTTCATCAGGAAAATGGGAATAGTAATCTCTGTAGCATCTACCTCACAGGGTAATTGTAAGGCTCAAACTAGGTAGTATATTATATAAAGCACTTACACGGCACTTGTATCAATTATTAATATTTTCTATCAACACTAATATGAGTTCTATCTGTTTTCTTAACCCTGTACATTACTTGATCCACGTGGGGTATATAGGCATTCAGGGCAGACTAGCACCTCTCTGGTGTGAGGTCTGTCAAGCCCTTTTCAGGGCTGCTTTCCATCTTTGGTGCCCACCGTCACTCATCTCTCACCTATGGCTCTAAGAGACTGTAGCATAAGCAGCAGCCACACTACAGTAAACCATTTTGGCAGACAGGCTAAGTTGCAGATAGGTTGAGTGTAACCAACAGCTCTCAAACTCACCCATGATTTCCCGGGGCGTCTTCCCCAAGCGTGCGAAGACCTCCCTGATGGAACAGGCAAATGTGAACAATTTGTTCCCACAGGCCACAAAGGTGAGTAGAAGCAGACAGTATGGAGCACTTAGACATTTAGACCAATTGTCAGTCATATGGACTTTGGTCTTGTCACTGGACTTTGATGACTCTGAAAGAGAGAGTAAAGTTTATGACTTCGTGCAATTCTGCCTCAGTTAAATTCAATTTATATGTGACTCAAAATACATCACCTAAACCATATTACCTCGAAGTCTTGTGTTGACAGGAAAGTGACAAAACAGCAGGTGACCCTTGGGAGCTGTAGTAACAACCCTACCCACAGGCAGCCCTGGCCATAGGGCTGAAGCAGTACTGAGACTCCAGAGCCCCATGGGTGTGTCTGAGTAGTCTTTTTTAAGGATTGCACTGCTCAGCTCCTGATGTGAGGAAAGGGCTAGAAAAGGTGCCCTAAAAATTATCTGCTTCATGTAACCTAAACCTGGCCTGCTGACTGTGGCAAGTGGAGCTCCCACCTTTTGGTCAAAACACACACATAGACACATACACATATACACGCACATGTGTGTGCATGCATGCACATGTGTGTGTCTGTGTGTGCATATATGTGTGTGTATGCATATATACACATGTACATATATATATATATACAAAACTTTTGTAAAAATGATTCCACTCATGATTGGTCCATGCAATGTACCCATGCTTATGGACAACAAGAAAGTCCTCAAATACATAATCGCTTAATCCTATAATACCAAATCTTACAACAATTATATTCAAAGCCATATTTCTCCTTCTGCATTTTAAGTTAATCACTTACCAGGAGATGAGTAATATATTTCATCTTCTTTTGGATTCATGGTTTATCTTTGTATTAATCAAAGTTCCAGTCTTTCAAAGTTATTTTTCTTCATAATGTTGATTATATTGGATGGATCATTGTACAAGTTTTGCTCACTTCAATCTGTATCAGTTCACAGAGGGCTTCTGAATTTCCCATGAAATTGTCCATTTCATATTTCTTATGACACAATAATATTCCATTATAGTCATTAAATTTGTTTAGCCATTTTCCAATAGGAAGCCACCTCCTTAGTTTTGAGTTTGGTGTTGCCACAAAACAGCTGCTCTAAATATATACATATAGATCTTCTCCCTCTTTCTCTGATTTCTTTGGGGCATAGACCTAGTTACGGTATAGCAGTGTGTACCAGTGTGGTAACTTTCTGTGCATAGATCCAAAATGCTTTCCACAATGGTTGGACCAATTCACAGTTCTATCAACAAGGTACTAGCGTACCTGCTTTCCCTCTGACATTTGTCACTTTCTTCATCATTCCTATTTTGATAGGTTTGAGGTGGAACCTCAATATTGCTTTAAATTCTATGTCTGTAAATAATAATTTTCATATGATTGTGAATAGCTTAGAAAAGCTATTTCTTTTGAAAACCATATGGATTCTTTGACATTTATTTTTTGGGGAATTGTTTTTAATATTATACATTTGAATCAGTTCATCTATATTTTGGATATGACCCAATTATATTTTAGTCTGGTTCCAGCAGTCAGCCCATAAGTCATTCAAATGAGCTTGAAAAACTATTCACTTTCAGTTACTTTTCCAAGTCAAAGAATGCCTCAGTACTTTCAAGAAGAGTGATCACTGCAAGAATTTTCTCTGTTAGAAGAAAAAGGATACTTTCACTCCATAGACTCTCACTTCAGATGAAAGTTCTTGGCTTCATCTTTTGCTGCTCTGGCCCAAATTTCTTGAGGGAAGGTGTGAATGACTGGTAATAAGAGAAAAAAGTCAAGGAATACTCTTGGAAGATTCATCACAGCTCTTGGGAAATGGAAGAACAGAAGCAAGTTTAGTATAATATACTACAGAAATTCAATGAACAATTGAGTCTTTAAGAATTTTCTGAGTCACAAGTGAAACAAACATGAAAGTCAGCCCAGGGTCTAACCAAGGCATCTAAGAGCCCATAGAAGGCTTCCCAGATGCCTTTGCCTTCCCTAGGCGTTTTTTTCCTTCTCCTTACCAGGCATACTCATACTCATTCTCAGTATGAAAATCATGATTTTAAAAAGTCCATCAAATTCTCAGGGTACACTCCAGTCACTTGAGATTGGTTACAGGGAATCAAGCTTTTATTCCTCAGCCTAATTGTGTATACCTTCACTCTTCATTCAGGTTCTTCGTAAGCTGTTTTTTGATCTCACTGCTAGGTGGACCACTCTTTAATTATTAGTGATAATAATGGCTACCATTTTATAGTATTTTAAGGTTTTCAAACTGCTTTACAAATATTATCTCTTTTGATCCTTGCAACTCTGGGAGACAGGTGCTATTATTACCCCCATTTTACAGGTAAAGAAACAGAGAAAGACAAGGTCAAGTGACCTGACCAGGGTCTCACAGCTAGTAAGTATCTGAGGCAGGATTTGAATTCAAGTCTTCCTGACTCCAGAGCCAGTGCTCTATCCACTATATCATATAGATGCCTAACACATCCTTGGTTTTCTAAGGTCTTATCCTCATCCTGGAGTTACTATTGGATTCACTCCTCAATTTCCAATTAGCCTATGAGAACTCTATCTATTTTCATTTTACTCACTGGCCCTCTCCACAGCCACTCCCTTCAAGTAGTCCCATTTCCCTGTATATAGTACAGGGCAGTGTCAAAGAGAGTCTTCCTAGTCCTCATGGCTTAGTTTCTCTCCTTTCTCTTCCCTTCTTCACCAGCTTCCAAGGCATCTCTAACAACCTATCCCCCTGTCTCAAACTCTCTATCTGTCCATCCCTTTCTCAAGCTTTTGAACTTCAGAGCTTCTCTTTATTATATAGTCAACAAGTGACAGTTAGCTTTGGGCATCAGCTCATAACACTGTGTCACAATGTCCCTGACTTATTGGAAGTCATGGATCAAAGAGGAATTGCTGTGGTGAGAGGAAGGGAGAGAGATAGATATTCAAGGACAGAAGGACCAAGGGAATGGACTTTCTCTCAATAGCTGCCATTCCCCCAGTCCCTGCTAGATAGTTACTTGCTGCCCTTCTTTTCAGACAAATGACTCTCTTCAGTTTCTAGTGAGACACCACAAAAGTGAGGGACTTAGTCATGGAGACACCTTAGAATTACAGAGTTTGGAGGGAACTCATAGGTAATGTAATACAAACTCTGAATGAATCATGAATCCTTATCAAATGGGCCTTTTCTTTTGGCTTTTTCATTAATTCACCAACAAATATTTTGGAGCAGCTAGAGAAAGGGTGATGTCATGGAAAGAGCACTGAATACTGGATTCAGAAGACCTGGACTCAATGCCTAGACAAATTTCTTACTGACCTATGACCTTATGCAAGTCAATTAACCTCTTGAAACATCACATGTCTTGTACATTAAACAGAGATAAAAATACTTCCTACATCATAGGACTATATCAAGGAAATTATTTTATAAACTGCACTGCACCAAATAAATATGAGCTTTTATAAACACAAGAGGCAATTTGATTACTATCTTTCCTTCAGAACTTGCTTTTCCTACTGATTTCACTATCTATATATAGTGGGAGGAAGGAAGGAAGAGAAGGAGAGATGGAAGAAGAAGGAAAGGAAGGAGCTAAAGGGGAGGAAGACTCAGGAGGGAAAGGAGGAAGAAAGAGGAATGGAGCAAAGAAGAGCTGGGAAGAAGGAAGGAAGAGAAAGGAAGGAAAGAAGGAAGGAAGGTGTGATGGCAAGCAAAGCAGGATCTTTTGCTGGGTTTGTTTTAGTATTATCAAGTACCTCTGGTTGAATCTTGCTTTTATCAACCTAGAGTCTTTACTAGGAGTAAAGCACAGAAGCAAGAGTTTCTCTAACTAGAAACAGTATGAGTGTTTGTATTGTTAATTATTTTAATGTTATTAAAGACGATCTTCCCCATCTATTAATGAACCTGCCCATTAAGGAGAGTTTGATTAGGGAAGATTTATAGGAAGGTCCCCAACTTTTGTTAAGTTTCTAATGAGACACTGGTTCTCAAGGGTTGTGATGTCCTCTGGCTGTAAAAATTGTATAAATACACTGAGGGTGAGGTTTTTACATTGGGGCTTACTGACTGGAAGCCTTTGTTTGGCCAGAGGAGACTCTGGGAAACTACTGAGGAGCTCCCTGACTTTGAAAACTCAGATATTGGTGCTTCCCTCTCTGACAACTATGGTCAGACAGTTGGATCTATCTGTTGATCTATGATGTATGTATTGCTTATGTCAGACGGATGGAAACATGTCAAAAGTTGTTTTCCTTTTGGAAAAGCAGATCTAAGAACCTGTGATAGTAGGCCCCCCATGTATGTCAGGGTCCTTGCTTTTACAGAAAGAAAAGAAGGAAGGAAAGAAGAAAGATGAAGGGGAGGTAAAAATGGGAAGGCAAGGAGTGTAGAGAAGGGGGGAGGAAAGAGGAATGGAATAAGGAAGAGGTAGGGAAGAAGGAAGGAAGGAACGAAGGAACAAAGGAAGGAATGAAGGAAGGAACAAAGGGAAGGAAGGATTTAGAACTGAAGAGACAGAAGTAGAACATACTGTCAAAGAAGCTTCTAAAGACCTACTACTTGAATGTGGAGAAGGAGAATGAAGAATCAAAGATGAAACTTCCCAAGGATGAATGTCTGGTACATAACCATTCCTGTTGTGATATATCTATTTTCTTTAAACAGCTAATTTTTCATGATGTGGGAAAAGAAATACAGTATTCAGTGTACAAGAAGCTATCATTCCATCTTATAGTGAATTACTGGAATCATAAAGGGAATTTCTGTGAATTCTGGGTCCAGGGGGACCTTTGACAAATTGGAGAGCATCCACAAGAAGGAATATAAAGGGAAAAGACCAGTGAGGTGAGGGACTTGAACATTATGCAACATAGGAAAAGCTCAAGGAAATTAAAATTAGCTTCATTTTTCTGAATTCTTTCCTTTGCCTCTCCCCACCTTGGACCTCCAGTCCCCATTTTCCACCCTGCTTACTGAGCTGGAGAAGCAGAGCAGCTAATAGATAGAGAGAAGGTCTTGGAGCCAATAATCAATTCATTCAAGCCCACCTCTGACACACACTTCCTGCAGGATCCCAATAAATCACTTAACCTCTCAGTCTTGACAACTCTTTAAGACAATGTCACAAAGAAGCCTCCAAACTATCTAGTTACAGGTAATGTTCTCCCTTGAGAGTTCTCTCTATCATTAAAAGCACAAATCTAGCCCCTTTCTCCCCTATTTCTCAATTCATCTCCCCTGCTCTGACCTTCTTTTCCCCTCTACTGTCTTGACCATATATTTAGTTCAACTACATATTATTAATCACTTTTTTCCCCTTTCCCTTCTGTTATTCACATCCTACCAAATCTTCCTCACTCCTGAATTGCCCTCACCATGTCTCTCTGTTTCTACTCCAAAACTAATGAACCCTGCTTAAGAATGTCACAACAACCCTGCAGAGCTTATCTTATGTCATCTGGTTCTTTCTGGTACAGAGTGATCCTTTTATTACCCCCATATGGTATCTCTATCAATCTGCTGACTTACCCACTCTTTACCAGCAAAGAAAAATCTTATTCCACTTCCTTGTTCCAGTCCCCATTCTCACACCTAGCTTGAGCATGGATCTAAGCAGTCAGGGGTTGCTAAGTCTAAAGGTTTCCATTATATACAGAGACAAAGAGACATAGAGAGAGAGATCTAAAACTCAGCATTCCATTTTTGAGACAAAGTATTCCTACTGCAAAACTTCAATAGTTTTCTTTCAGTTGAGGAAGAAGTTTACTGAGAAAGAGGCCCAAATGCCCTCCCCATTTCCAATTCTCTTCTTTCATCCTATTCCTAGAGTAAGGATTACAAAATTCTGGGAAGTCCACTGATCCATGGAAATTATCATTCTTGCTTCCCACTCCCCAACTTTAGGCACAAACTATTCTGCTACATTTTTCTTGAGTAATAGGAATCTTTGGGGAAAGAAAACTGCAAGGATTTCGCAGAATTATGAAATCACAAAAGTGGAAGTCAAACCCAACCTAGCAAAGCATCACTCTATAACATGACAAACAGGGGAAGACCTCTAATAACATGGAACTGATCTCCTGAGGCAGCCCATTTGGTCATTTGGATAGCTCTAATACTAAATTTAAGAAGTTTTTCCAAATGTAAAGGGGGCAAGTAGAGAAGATCTTATGATCTGCTGGAGTGAGGCCTGAGGGGGACACTACACAGAACAGATATGGATTTGAGCCCATTTCCCACCCCTTCTGGTGGGTCTCATGATCAGACCACTTCCACTACATATGACCTCTAGTCTTTTGCTAAAAGGCATGCATAGCCAGAAGTTCCTGCTTGGTCCCTTGGTCTCTGTGGCAAGGAGGAGATGCCCAAGAAAATTGCTGCTGAGCAAGGAAAAACCACTTGTTCTTGTACTTCCATCAAGGGAAAAAGGAATCTCTCTCTTCCTTCTTCCCCTTTCCAGCAATGACTTCATACTAACAGCAATAAGCATGAGCCTGGAGATGAACTTCAAGTCCCTCACTATCTCTTTTGATTTGTGTGTATGTGGCTTTTTTTCCTGAGGAGAGTTTTATCTAACCTTGGTTGCAACTTCATAAGATAGAACGTTTGCAACTTCATAAGATAGAACGTTTGCAGCTTCTGGGTCTGGGTACTAGTTGTCCATCAAGAGGTGAACTCCAAAACAAAATCTCGGAGACCATGACCACTGAAAAGAGAACATCATAGATCCTAGGCATGTCTTTCTAGAAACCCAAACTCATGAATTGTTTTATAGTCAGTTTCTGCTTTAGTGATCTGGCTCTGAGATACCTCCTTCTAGGTCAGTACAATGGCAGTATAGCCAGGTTCCACTTCTAAAGTCTGACTCTAAGATCTCATCTGCATTGAGATGATAGTCCCAAGGGAACTGATGAAATTGCCAAGAGAAAATCTGAGGAAGAAGAGAATAGGACATAGGAAAGATGTTTGGAAACACCCACAATTAGGTGACAATGAGGTGGATATTACACTAGGATAAGATAGTCCTGGATGCTCTGTCTAACTCTTAATTTATCCTCTTACAAACATGCTCATGGACTTGGCAGTGATATCCCCCTCCCAAGAGATTCAGGTAGCAACGCTAACAAGCAGGATGTGTCTCCTTTACCTGCCATCACCAGCGACAGGGAA